>NC_140424.1:37235255-38435255 GCF_965140295.1 Lepidochelys olivacea
GAACCAACTAAACAGAACTGGAGATGATTGGAACTCAGCAAATACTAGTCAGAGATCATATGAAAAAACAGCTTTGATTTGCAGGGCACATTTTCAGAGGTTGAGAGGGGGATGCATGTTTACGGGCACTGGAAGGGAAAGCTGATGACAAAAGAAGAAGGGGCAGAAAAAGATGATCTTGGACAGATGCTGTGGTTTCCTGGGTGGATCAAAAGGACTATTCATCCACAGAATGATTAGCAGAGGCTCATACAGAATGGACGACCATTGTTGCAAGCCTCCAGGAATGGAGATGCCACAGAAGAAGAAGCCACCATAGTGCTTTGCAGTCACTGCAACTGGCTGATGCTAAATGCACCTCTGCCTAATACATCCATGGGGTCATCTGCATCACTGGCAGCAGCTGTGTATTGCCACTGCCTTAAACCTATCTCCAGGCCTCTCTGTGAATCACTTGGTGGTCTCAGTCTAATTCATAGCAGCAGTGGGCCTGAATGAAGATTCCTGGATTTCAGGAAGTGAGACAAAAAAAGCTCAGATCCAAAAACACCCAATAAATGTGGTGAGCTTCAGAATCCAGAACTGAATTTCACAGCCCTGGTCATTCGCTTGTCATTAGTTGGACAAGCAGCCACATGAAAACCACAATCCTGTGGATCGCACCAACAGGCCTCTTTACCAGCAGGCTCACAAGCCACATGAAGGGACAATAGACATGGAGTGTGAACAAACTTCTGGCTTCTGACCCATAAAAATGATCATCTTGGGGCCCTTATGCAGCATACTGCCTCATTGGGAAGGGGGCAAGGATAGTGGGAGAGAGCATGTGCACATGTATCTCTATTGATCTACCTAATCATCTCTTTATCTAACTATCCATCCATCCATCCATCCATCTGTATCATTATCTGTCAGCTGGGCACGGTCCAGAGATTTAACAAACCTCTCAAGCAATTGTGGGCCAAAGGCAGGAACAAAGTTACTCATTATTTTAATGGGTCCCATCGAGGGCCATTGGAATGGAAAAACTGCCGGGAAATGCAGGTCTCAGTGGCAGTCCCATTGCGGCTGATTAGAAAAGAGAGTCAGAGGCATTGATTAAAGTTAGACAAAGGAAGGGACGGGTCTTTTCCTGTGTCAAGTAGCCCCTGATGGTTAAAGTGTAAGGGGTCTAGCCATTCATTCCCAGCCCCTGTGAAGGTTGATCCCTTCCTTCATCAATTCCATCAGACCCTCAGGTAGTGAGGGAATGTAAGGGGGAGGGATGACTGCAATGAAACGGACATGTAAACAAACTGCAGATTCCCACTAGGTTAGCGAAGACAGCCCGGCCCAGGTGTGGTGAGGAAAAGGCAGTTCCAGGTTTCTAGGCCTCAGTGACAGAGCTCAGCCAACATGCCTGGGTTGTGACAGGCATTGCTGTTGTGCCTACGAACCCCAGCTCTGCCGATGCCCTGAATCCTAACCCACAGCCCCCTCCGTTGTTCCGTCTCTGGGTTCTCACACACACACACAGCTCTGATGATGCACCTCAATCCCAGGCTGCAGCCCCTTGTTATCCCAGCCCTGGGCTCCCCCTGACACAACTCTACTC
The DNA here is from genome assembly GCF_965140295.1 of Lepidochelys olivacea. Classification (NCBI taxonomy): domain Eukaryota; kingdom Metazoa; phylum Chordata; order Testudines; family Cheloniidae; genus Lepidochelys; species Lepidochelys olivacea. The sequence goes on from NC_140424.1 coordinate 37,236,850, forward strand.
ATGCGCTTCAATCCTGATCTGCTGCACCCTGAGCTTCCCCCACCCATGGACAGGTCTGTCATTGCCCCTCACTCCTGATCTGCACCCCCTGCTATCCGAGCTTTCGACTCCCCTCCCTGAAGCCCATTACTCCTGACCCACAATCCCTCTGCTATCCCAGAATTGGCTCCCTTCACTGCTTTGGTGACATACCTCAGTCCTGACTGACATTACCCCTACTATTCCTGTCCCAAAACTGATCCCCAGCTTGGCCAATACATCACAATCATGACCTACAACCCCTCTGTCATTGCTGTCCGACCCCAAACGCACACCGCTGACAATGGTCCTCAGTCCTGACCCTCTGCTAGTCAAGTTCACGCCCACCACACACCCCTGTTTGAATGCGCTGATCCTGGCCCTTGCTAGCCCAGGCCTGACATCTTCAGAGCTCTGATATTTCGGCTGATTCCGACCCGCCAGGCCAGTCCTGGGACAGAGCTGAGCTGTCTCAATGCATCACAAAGCAGCTTGCACTTTCCATCCCCTACGCACACACACACACACACACACACGCACTCTCGCACTGTGCTGTGCTCGTCCTGGACCCCACCTAGCGGCACCAAAGTACATTGGCCTTTACCTGTCACAGCCCCGACTATGCTTAACTTACACATGCCCATGGAACAACAAACCTATGTCAATCGGCAACCCATGCCACCTGCCAAAAGATGCCACACTGCACCAAACTTTGATATTCATTCTGGACGTGTGCACACCCCCCCCCAACAGATTGAAGTCCAGCCAACAGGGGCAGTAAGAGTACACACACTCACCCACCCCCCCCCCAGATCTTATTGCCTCCAGAAGGGGGTAACAAGACATACACACACACACTAACACAATCCACATACACACTGAGCAGGACTCATTTTTCCACCAGGGGGCAGGAATCACACACACACACAAAACCTGCTTCCCCCAACGTGTCAACAACAGACAGAGACACATGCACCCTGAAACACTCATTCCATGCAGCAGGAACACACACACAGGGAGAGGGAGAACAGGGCTGGTGACCGCCATCAGGGCAAAACACCGACCCCCAGTGATTCCTGCACAGAGACGGAGGCGCTCGACTGGCCCGCAGAACTCTCCGCGCAGAGACTGGCTTTGCCCCGGACACGGCATGTGGCACTGAGAGGGTGACTGAGGTTGAAGTTACTAACCAAAATTAATTGTGTCGCCAACCCCCCCAAGCAGGCGAGGAAAACCTCAGTCTTAAACATCATGGACCAGACCTTCAGCTGGTAGAAAGTGGCCATAGCTCCATTGGAGTCAATCCCCGCTGGTGGCAATGGGCCATAGCTCAATTGAAGTCAAACTCCTTGTGTGATTTACGTAAATCACTTAATCTGCCCCGTGCCTCAGTTTCCCCATTGGTAAAACTGGGATAATCGCACTTCTCACCCTCATAGGCTGTTATGATGTTAAAATCTCTTCATGACTGTGAGACGCACAGACACCACAGGGATGAGGCCTATGTAAATACCTAGAACATATAGATTGGTGGATTTGCAGCATCTGAGGAGCCAGCCTTCTGTACCTCAGTTCCCCTCCCTTTAACATGGGGATAATTCTATCTCCCTACCCCACATGAATCATGGGAGGTTACATTTATCATTGGTTGTGGAGTGCTCAGACTCTACCATGCTTGGAAGCATTTCGCTACCTACATAGACATTGTAGTCCCAAACAATGGGCCCTAACCCCACTGAGATCAAAGACCAAGCTCCCATTGGCCTCAGTGTTACCAGGACTGGGGCCTGCATGTGGTACTTCCTGAAGAATTACCAGTACAGAGGCAAATCTCTGTCCATGCCTGAGGCACTGTGATTCCATCCAAATTTCAAGTGCCCTCAACATGGCTAACGACCTGTTTTGGTTTAGCAACTTTTGACTCCGATTTTAGGGCCATAAGGGACCATCATGATCATCTAGTCTGATCTCTTGCACATGGCAGGCCTCAGAACCTCCTCCTTCCCCTCCTGTAGTAGACCCATAACCTCCGGCTGAGTTACTGAAGTCCTCAATTCTTGATTTAAAACTTCAAGTTACAGAGAATCCATCATTTACTCTCGTTCAAATCAGCAAGTGACCTGTGCCCCATGCTGCAGAGGAAGGCGAAAGCGGGCGAGACCCACCTGTCTATAAGAATTCTCTGTAGCCCTCTTCATCTAGCGACCCATCTCCAGCCATTGGAGCTATTTGCTAATAGCAGTGACAGATGGGCCATATGCCGTTGTGACCGACAGACAGACAGGAAGCATTTGGAAAAGGATCATGATAGAAAAGTAAAAAGAAGAGACTGAGAGTACGGTTCATGTCAAAGAGATTCTGTTTACTTTATATGATCGCTAGAGAGCAGCACAGGGTCAGAAATGAGAAGGAAGCAGCATTATAGGAAATGGATGGAAGGAGACAATAATTCATAGATTTGAAGGCCAGAAGGGACCACTGTAATTGTCTAGTTCAACCTCCTGTTTAACACAGGCCGTAGGACTTCTGTGAATTAATTCCTGCTTCAAATCCAATAGTTGTGATTGAACTAGAGCAGATCTTATAAAAACAAATTCAGAAAGGCAGATCCTCTGTGAAATGACAATGATGAATATGAATAATATACATTAAAATCACATTATTATTGTTGTTGTTATGACCACTTTCTGCGGTTGATAGTCGTCTAGTGAGTGATTTTCAATCATTTTCGTACCCAGAGGCCCAAACTGAGATCTGGGCGGAGCAAAACAGTGTTAGACAGTCCCTGCATTAAACAGCTTACAGACTAAACAGAGAAAGCAGACAAAGGGATGGAAGGGAAACTGAGGCACAGAGGATGGAAGTCACTTGCCCAAGGTCACACAACCTGTCAGTGGCAGAGCCACGAATAAAACCCAGGGCTCCTGCTTCAAATCTTAGAATAGAAAAGTTTAGAATATAATTCATTTGAACGTTATGGTATTGGAATGAAAATTAACAGGCATGTTTATAGCATCATCATCATCATCATCTTGCATTACTATAACACCCAGATGCTCAAGTCAAGACCAAGGCCCCATTGTGCCGGGGGCTGTACAAACACATAGTGAGAAACAACCCATGCCCAAAAGAGATTATGATTAGGCTCAAAAGATTAGATTTGTACTGATAATGTCAATAAACGTCAGTTAGACCGGACACATACAAATGGACAAAAATGTTTCCATCGATAATAATCAACATTTGCAGACAGGCAAAATAAGAAAAATGCTGCTTGAGAACTTATCAGAGTTCGATGTAAGGTGATTTACTTTGTATATTTTGACACGCGTTGTTGACAATTGTAATTGATATAAAGCTTTAATATAAAGTGTTTTAATTGATATAAAGCTTTAACTTTTTGAATCTCAACATCTACTGTTGTTCTATAATTATTGTCTGATCCCCCCTCCACTGCCCAATGTCTTTCTTCCCCACATAATTTCCCACAACTGTGACCACATAAAATCAGTAAAATCTGAGGAAAAAAAACCCCTTAAAAATAAGCATCAATATTATCGGCCGAAGTGATTTAAAAATCAAATGGTGGCAAGCTCACTGAAAATGGAAATAGACATGACAGACAAAGGCGGGAAGGAAACAAAGGCCCAGAGAAGTGAATAGGCCCAGAGAAGTTAATTGAATGAAGTCATTTAAATACATGCGGAGTGATGGGAAATGTTATACTTTCATAGTTTGATAGTGTTGAAGGCCAGAAAAGACAACTAGATCATCTAGTCCAGTGTTTCTCAAACTGGGGGTCCCAACCCACAAGGGGGTCATAAATCTATTGTAGGGGGGTCACAAGAGCAGCGGCTGCTGGCCGGGCAGCCAGCTCCGAAGGCAGAGGAAGGGTGGCATAGGGTAGTGGGGTCACCACAGCCTGAAATATTTTCAAAGGGGGTCCCAGCAAAAAAAGTTTGAGAACCCCTGATCTAGACTCACTTCCTCCTCTATAAGACAGGCTGTTAAACTTCACCCAGATACCCCTAAATAGTGCTGGATACAATTTGTTGGATGAATAGTTTATTTGCAGTAAAAAACACTTTCATGTAACCCAAGCTATTCATGAATTTTTACACAAATTTGCCAAATAGTTTTGGACAATTTTGGGGGAGGAGACTGAGGCACCTTTCAGAAAACAGCAGTGCCCTTCTTGCAACCTTTAGCCCAATGCTGGGGGCACTTACCTGGGATGCGGAAGACCCAGGTTTAATTCACCCCTCTGTGTCAGGGCTGGTACACGGACAGCCTGTGTGTACAGTCAGCTGCTAAGTGGCAGACAGGCGATAAGTAGCGGGGTTGGGAGTGAGCTGGGTCAGAATGCCAGGAAGTCAGGGCCAGGCACCAAGTTGCAGGCGGCAGGCAAATAGCAGAGTTGGGGCTGAGCCAGGTCGGGATATCAGGAAGTTGGGGTCAGGCGCCAGATAACAGACAGCAAGCAAATAGCAAAGTCAAGGACAAACCAGGGTCAGAAGCCCAAGTCTAGGGTCTACAGCAAGCAGAGACTGAAGCAGGGTAAATCCAGGTGCAGTTGCCCTGAACCGTCACACCAAGCTGAAGAGAAATGACTTGACCATGTTATCAGCAGAGCTGGGAATGGACTCCAGACAGACTGTCCCTGCCCCACTGATCTTGCAGTTTAAATAGATAAGAAAGAGAAGCGGTTGTAGGAGAAACAGAGGCACAGAGAGAGGGCAAGTGACTTGCCCAAGTCCACACACAAGGTCAGTGACAAAGTCAGGAATAGGACCCAGGTGGCCTGAGTCATGGCCTTGTGATCTAGTCAGAAACCCACAATTCCTGCCCCACCCCCACCCCCACCCATCTGGAAAGGCAGAAAATCCTAAATTCGTAAAGGGGTTTGTACTTAGTTGTACTAATTATTTGGCTTGCTGCATCCCCTAGAGGTATCTCTACACAGCCCGGGGCAGTAAGCCTCCGACCTCAGGTTGACAGTCTCAGTCTTGCGCTACTGCACTGAAAATAGGTGGGCAGGTGTTGTGGCTTGAGCTGCAGGTCGGGCTCTGATGCCTAGCAATGGGGCTGGGCTTCAGAGCTTGCACTCCAGCCCCACCCAGAACGTCTGTACGGTTATTTTGAGCACAACAGCATGAGGCCTGCGAGCCGGAGTCTTTCGATCCAGGCTCTGAGTCTCGCTGCTGCACGCTGGGTAGACGTACCCCAGGAGCCCCAGTCATACACCAAGACCCTCTTCTGACAGGCACTGTACAAACACAGAACAAAGAGATGGTCCCTGCTCCAGAGTATTTACAATGTAAGTCTGCGGTTAGGCTTCTGATGACTTATTAACACTGATTCATGTAGTTGGACCCTCCACATCCAATGGAATTTGATGGTAGCTAAGTGACTAATTCCCTTCATCTCAACCACACCACATTTTACTTGGTGCATACATTTTGTGTTGCCCCTCTTCACAGGTGTGAATTTCAGCTTGAGTGGAAAACTCACCATAGGATCTGAACACGTTCAAGACATTAGTAGCCCACTGGAACAACTCACCAAGGGTAAAAGAATAAATGGACACAAATCAGATGTCAAGTATTATAACATTCATAAACCAGTCGGAGAACACTTCAATCTCTCTGGTCACGCAATCACAGACATGAAGGTCGCTATCTTAAAACAAAAAAACTTCAAATCCAGACTCCAGCGAGAAACTGCTGAATTGGAATTCATTTGCAAATTGGATACTATTAATTTAGGCTTAAATAGAGACTGGGAGTGGCTAAGTCATTGTGCAAGGTAGCCTATTTCCTCTTGTTTTTTCCTACCCCCCCCCCCAGATGTTCTGGTTTTACTTGGATTTAAACTTGGAGAGTGGTCAGTTTGGATGAGCTATTACCAGCAGGAGAGTGAGTTTGTGTGTGTATGGGGGTGGGGGGATGTGAGAAAACCTGGATTTGTGCTAGAAATGGCCCACCTTAATTATCATGCACATTGTAGGGAGAATGGTCACTTTGGATGAGCTATTACCAGCAGGATAGTGAGTTTGTGTGTGTGGTTTTTGGGAGGGGGGTGTGGGGGTGAGAGAACCTGGATTTGTGCAGAAAATGGCCCAACTTGATTATCATGCACATTGTGTAAAGAGTTGTCACTTTGGATGGGCTATCACCAGCAGGAGAGTAAATTTGTGTGGGGGGGTGGAGGGTGAGAAAACCTGGATTTGTGCTGGAAATGGCCCAACCTGATGATCACTTTAAATAAGCTATTACCAGCAGGACAGTGGGGTGGGAGGAGGTATTGTTTCATATTCTCTGTGTATATATAAAGTCTGCTGCAGTTTCCATGGTATGCATCCGATGAAGTGAGCTGTAGCTCACGAAAGCTCATGCTCAAATAAATTGGTTAGTCTCTAAGGTGCCACAAGTACTCCTTTTCTTTTCACCAAGGGTTGTGGTGGATTCTCCATCACTGACAATTTTTAAATCAAGAGTGGATGTTTATCTAAAAGATCTGCTTGAAGAATTACTTTGGGGCAGTTCTCTGGGCTGTGTCATGCAGGAGGTCAGACTAGACGATCCCTTCTGGCCTTGGAATTGATGAATTTCTGGGAGAATAGCATGAATGGCAGTGCATTTAAAGAGGTGGGATTTTGAAGTCACCCAAGAGATTCAGGGCACCCATTTTCCATTCATGGGAATTTGACATCTATATCCCATAAAACCTCTAAACAGGTCCGATGTGGGACTGCAGTAATGCCTAGACCTTGTGCTGGCCCAATCGATCGGTGAATTTCACCCAGTGGGGAATAGACCAACTTGGATGTAATCAATATAAACAAGACTCATTGAGGATGCACATCCGGGGCTGCCTGCTGTCAGAGACAGGATACCGGACTCGATGGACCATGGGTCTGATCCAGTCTGGTAATTCAAGGCACCTGCACTGGTTCTCTAGATCCCACCCTGCACTGTTTAATGGCACCACACAGGGACTGGACTTGAGTAAAGAGAAGTGTAGGGTTGGATGTTAAAAAGGGGCCTAAGGGAGTTAGGTGCACAACTCCCACTGAAGTACAGTGGCATTTGGGTGCCAAACTCCGTTCTACTTCTTTGAAAATCCCACCTGGAACAAACCTGCTGGCTCAGTACTGGGCACTCTGCTAACCCCCAGTGAAGCATCCACACTCCATCCAGCACAGGAAAGGAGGAGTAATATCCTGATCCGGGAGGGGACCTGCAGGTTGCATGGGAGCAGCTGCAGCAGCCTGAGAGCTGGCTGCGAAGGAAGTCTGGATAGTAGGATCCTTTGAGTTGGAGTTGGAGGGCCCAAGAGCCAGACTTTGACACACCCTGCTGCTGCCAGGGGCGGCGATAGCCTCAACAAAGGAGCCGAGGGCTGCAGTCTGCAGGCAAGAGGAGGGTGCAGAATGGTTACACCAGGAGCTGGTCACCTTTTATACCCTGGGACTCCGCTGCCTCTAGCTGAGTTGGGAACTGTTGGGTGTCTCTCACTGAGTTTATAACCATTAAAGTAATGTGAAGGGAACTTCCATCTGTTTATTTCTGGTGACTCTCTCAGAAGAATCCCCTTCCTGAATTTGAACCTATGACTGGTTGGAGGAAACCATTGAGGGTTAGAGCCAGAAAATCCTAGTGTTGGAGCATGTGTTTTCAAGGTCACGGGACACTCAGTGGTCTCCCAGATGCCCTGGGGCAGGACAGTATTGCAGCAAGTCCATACAGTTGGGCTGGATACGGTTCTACCGACTACGCTACAGGCCAGGTTTGGAATGTTAGTCCAGCCTCTCAGACCTTTGATTGTTCAGCTAAAACAGAGCCTGGATCCACACATTCCTTGGGCTGGTGTTTCCTTTTGGCCAAAGCAAAATCCGACTGGTGAAGCTGAGTGACAATTAAAATGGATATCAGCCTCTGTGGTGATCAGTCCTGAATGTTCTGTCACTTATACTGGTTTAATGCTGGTGAAACTTCACTTAAGCTATTCCTGATCTACAGCACTGTGAGAGGAGAGCTAGCCCTAGGGCATTCAGTGGAGTCACTCCTGATTTACAGTGCTGTGAGAGGAGAGCCAGCCCTAGGGCATTCAGTGGAGTCACTCCTGATCTACAACTTGAGAAGTGAGAGAGGCATCAGGCTCTATCACAGCTTAAGTGTTCAGATCAGAGTGTCCGAGTCCCTGAAGATATTCGTGAGGAAATCCCACTATTTGCATCTTTGGATGTCTAAATACCTTGAAAAATCTGGCCCTTAGACACCTAACTCCTATTGACTAAGTGAGATTTGGGCACCTAAATCCCTTAAGTTCTTTTGACACTTCCAGCCTAAGCTTCAGATCTTCCTGCGAAGGTAACTATTATTAACCCCATTTTGAGGATGAGGCAATTGAGACACAGGCAGGTTCAATGAGAGAGCTGCGAATAGAGCCACATTGACTGACTTCCAGCCTTAAGTACCAAGCCAGTTTTTTGCCCTTCAGTGGAAGGATGCCCTTGCTCACACTGGTCTTCGGATCAACCCTTTGGGCTGGGAATTTCAACGAAACATAAAACAATTAGGCTCCCAACTCACATCAGGCCAAGACGTGGCCTTTAAGGATAGGGGTTCCACAAGGAAAGTGGGAAACAGACACAAGCCCAATCAATTTAGGCTTAATCAGTTTTTGCCTTTATGTAGACATTTTCTGAGATAATCATTATCACTTGTAGTTTCTGATCATATCTTTTGGACAGAATAAAAAGATAAGATAGAACAGGTAGGGGCCCAAGTTACCAAGTTCAGGGTACCGGGAAGCTCTCCACTTCATGATGGTCCTCAGTCTCTGGTCTCCATTCTCCAAAATGGACCTTGTTCACTTGATGATTTATATGTTAATTTGTCCGTCAAATCAACGTCATGAATCTTACATTACATATTCATCACCTTTGTTACAGTTACACTTCGACAGAAACATTCATATGTTGTTTTTCATTCTCCATTCTATGTTATTCTAAATCATTTGCATTCCCTCAACATGACACCAAGGTCAAACAAACAAACGTTCCCCTTATTTTTACCATTCAGCTATTTTTCATCTTTGGATATCATAACTCAATACACTTGTATCACCCTGAATGATTCATTAACCTTTATATTTTGAGTAGGAAAGTTATGGGGAACAACATGAGCTTAATGGCAGCATATTCTTATCTTTTCCAAACTTGGGTTTCCAGGGCCATTTTTGACTTCTTTGCTCAAAGTTCAGCAAGCCTTGCCTGTTGAAGTTTCAGGGTTGCTTTTTCAGTGAAGGCCGAAGTATTTAATTGTTCCCCAATACATCGGAGGATGTACACTCAGGTGTTCTAGCCAGGTGACTTCAAAGCTCACCACATTACACTGTGTGGAGCTCAGTGAAGGGGAGCTTAGAGTGAGAGGAAGCTGGAAGGGAGGCTGTCTGGGGCAGAACCCGAACGCTGATGGAGGGTGAGCTCGGGAAGTCAATGAGAACCACGGCACAGGCCCATGAAGGAGGGCTGTGGAGTCCTGTCCCAAGGGAGGCTGGGCACTGCGGCAAACCCTGCCGGAAGCAAAGCACAGTCCCAGGACAGAAGGATGTGGTCGTCCTGTCCCAAGTGACCCAGATGGAGGGAAGCAAATATAGGAATAGGTCTAGGGGAGGAGAACTGGGTCATCTTGTGGCTACAGAGGGAGACAGTTGCTTTCCCAGGGCCAGGGCCCATGGCAGTGGGTAGTGTTGCAGATTCAGCCAGGCATTCCCTTCCCGCCATGCACCGCCAGTCTGCCATGGATCCTTGAGTCATTTAAGCTTTCAGAAGCTGAACAGAGTCCAGCTGGTGCCCCTAACTTGTGGGTGTGGGCTCCCCCATGCCACCACACTTGTAGAGGGAGCAGCAGCCCCTGATATTAAGGGGAGGAAGAGGGGATTACCAGAACCCAGGAGGGATCGAAGCTGAGTTAAGGAAGAGATGGGCCAAAGGCTGCTGTGTGCCCACCACAGATTTAGGATGGAAGATTGGTTCCTTTGGACTTTGATTGCGTCAGAGGGGATGGGGCAGCAGGTTTAGCTAGAGGGCCGAGTCACCTCAGTAACTGAACTGTGCTGAAGCCAGGAGAGTCATTGAAACCCCAGGAAGGAAACTGAGGCAGGTTGACTGCAGTGCCACACCATGAAGGGGTGTGCTCCAGGACTCCTGAAAATCCCAGTCTTCATGTCTACTCTATTTTTGGACTTCAGAATAAAGGCTACCTCATATTAGGTAAAAAGGAAACAGACTCAGACACCACAGTAAAGGGGTTAGCTAAATAGACAGACCTATAGCCTTGATCTGATCTCAAGCCATTGTCATGTGTGGGATGTTCAGGTAAGTGTCCACATCAATGGCTTTATAAAAAAGCAGAGTGGAGCCCACACCTAAGCCTTGCCTAGCAGATGACAGCACGCTCTAACCCTTGTGCCCTGAAAGAAGAGAGGAATGCAAGTGGCCCTTCTTTGCCCAAGAAAACATATCACTTACCTGCCTGAGGGCCCTAAACCTTCACACAGCTGTGTGATACGTGATACTTGTACCACGAGTGCTGCTCTCATGTAAAGGCACCACCTCAGCAGTGGAAGGGGACAGTGAGTCCTAGTGGATGAGAAAAGGGGGGCTATACTGTATAACGGGCAGTAGAGCCAGCAGTGGGTGAGGGATAGGGAAGTGAATTAATTTATTCTGGTTTACACCTGCTCAAGTTCTGGTGGTATACAATGAAAATATGTAAACTGGGACTGCTTGACATAAATCAGGAGGAATTTCATTGATGCACATATGTTTGCCCTTGACAGTCTTCTAGAGTAATTAAATCCTTAGATTACATATGGGAATTAATGGGAATGTATGGGTGGGGAAACAAATGACCTCTCATGTTTCAGTGGAAGCACAGGTGAAGTGAAGCGTGTGAGCCAGGGAAGGACTGTTTTATTTGGTGGTGTGTGAGCAAGGCCCTTTGTTTTCATTTTGTAAAACATTTCCTGGAAATTTATCAGTGTTTATTATTTAAAGAAAGAAAGAAAGAAAGAAAGATGGTGAAAAATCAATGCAAATAAATTAACCTTACAGTTTCTGGGTATATATTGAGGTTAATAGTGGAGGGTGGGAGAACAGAAAAAACCAAATTCAGAAGTATAGAAAGTAAAAGCAGTTTAATGCTGTTGTTTATATAATGAACAGTACATACACATATGCACATGCATGTTTGTGTGTGTGTGTCTGTGTACCTTCCACTACATTGCCTTCATTTTAGAGAAACTAATTAATTATTAACATAAACATGTACCTAATGTAATGCACTAGAGTTTCTTAACATAATCAGTATTGTCATGTACTTGAGAGGTTCAAAATTCAGGTGAAAAATGGTAGAATAAATAGTTTTTGGAAAATCTGGGAAATTTTCAGTAAAAATTGATAAAAACTGAAAGAGAAGGCCCTTTGCATGTGTTAGAGTGATGCTCTGTGTGGGGGTCCTTATATGCCCACCTCCTTATGTGGATTGTGTGTGTGTGTGTGTGTGTGTGTGTGTGTGCACATGTGTAAGCAGTGTCAGGATGAGCTCCACCCTGACATCTGGTGGTGAGGTGTGGCAAGTTGTGGAAAAGAACTTCAGGGGCCGATCTCATTTGCATAGGCACACCCACCACACCTAGAATGAGACCATAGCTGCCCAAATGGTCACTTTGGCTGCTGTGGGATCCCCAGTGTCTCTGTTATTGGGGCAGGAAGAATAAATTGTTATTACCCTGATTATGGGAACTGTGCTTGGAACTGTACGTGGCCTTTTGTTACGATGGAGGGATTCACCATCATCTAAGTAGCACTCATGTCAAGGTTCCTCCCCGACTCTGAACTCTAGGGTACAGATGTGGGGACCTGCATGAAAAACCTCCTAAGCTTATCTTTACCAGCTTAGGTCAAAACTTCCCCAAGGTACAAAATATTACCCCCGTTATCCTTAGACTGGCCGCTACCACCACCAAACTAATACTGGTTACTGGGGAAGAGCTGTTTGGACGCGTCCTTCCCCCCAAAATACTTCCCAAAACCTTGCACCCCACTTCCTGGACAAGGTTTGGTAAAAAGCCTCACCAATTTGCCTAGGTGACTACAGACCCAGACCCTTGGATCTTAAGAACAATGAACAATCTTCCCAACACTTGCACCCCCCCTTTCCTGGGAAATGTTGGATAAAAAGCCTCACCAATTTGCATAGGTGACCACAAACCCAAACCCTTGGATCTGAGAACAATGAAAAAGCATTCAGTGTTTTACAAGAAGACTTTTAATAAAAAATAGAAGTAAATAGAAATAAAGAATTCCCCCCTGTAAAATCAGGATGGTATATATCTTACAGGGTAATTAGATTCAAAAACATAGAGAACCCCTCTAGGCAAAACCTTAAGTTACAAAAAAGATACACAGACAGAAATAGTTATTCTATTCAGCACAATTCTTTTCTCAGCTATTTAAAGAAATCATAATCTAACACATACCTAGCTAGATTACTTACTAAAAGTTCTAAGACTCCATTCCTGTTCTGTCCCTGGCCAAGACGACTACAGACAGACACAGACCCTTTGTTTCTCTCCCTCCTCCCAGCTTTTGAAAGTATCTTGTCTCCTCATTGGTCATTTTGGTCAGGTGCCAGCGAGGTTACCTTTAGCTTCTTAACCCTTTACAGGTGAGAGGAGCTTTCCCCTGGCCAGGAGGGATTTCAAAGGGGTTTACCCTTCCCTTTATATTTATGACAACTCGCTAGGCAAGGGTCATGGGTTCCAAAACTGTGTGAATGGAGACAGGCTGGGGACAAGTATTAATACTTGGTGGCATGGGCCCCTTGGTGAGGGCCTTACATGCTGATTGCACTTCCTCCTCTCTCCACTGTGGAATATCAGAGCTAATTTTGATTTCATTAGAAGTCTAGTTATAGGCTGCTGAGCTCACTTTGGGCTGACAGTGCACCAGCACTGGCGCTCCCCTACTACAAGCTGAATTCACCTAAGAGCTGAAATCACTGAGTGTTGTGTTAAGTAGTGGGGGAGCCTGAAGATATATTGTGGAGCAGTTTGCGGGACGGCTGGTGAAGCAGTTCCACACGGAGCAGTGTGTGGATGGCAGGAGCTGCTTGTGGGCCGTGGAGCTGAGCGAAGGAGTTCGTGGGGCGGCTGGCGGAGCGGAGCGCAGCTGAGCGAAGGAGTTCGTGGGGTGGCTGGCGGAGCGGAGCGCAGCTGAGCGAAGGAGTTCGTGGGGCGGCTGGTGGAGCGGAGCGGAGCGCCGCTATGGAGCTATGGGGCGGTCAGCTTCAGATCACGTAAGGTGCCTCTTACCCCCGTCCCATTTCCACCCAGGTTGGGAGGTAAAGCTCCGCCGATAAGCTTTCGAACTCTGGGGCTGCCCTGACCAGGGACAGAGACTTTTGGGGCATTGGACTTTTGGGGTTGCTGGACTCAAGAACCAAAGGGAAAAGGGCATGCCCCAATTTGCCTGGGGTGGGGTTGTTTTTGCTCATGGGTTGTGTTATGAATCCGGTTGGTGGTGTTTCCCCAACATAATGCCACATTGTTTCTCTCTGTTATTAAAAGACTTTTGCTACACTCAGACTATGTGCTTGCGAGAGGGGAAGTATTGCCTCTTGGAGGCGCCCAGCGGGGGTGGTATATATTTGTCCCAGGTCACTGGGTGGGGGCTCGAGCCGGTTTGCATTGTGTTATTGGAATGGAACCCCTAGATATTGAACCCGGCCCTTGTTGCTGCCAACTCTGAAGGGCAGAAGGGTTACACATGCTTTTGTGTATTTCCGTATGTGTGTGTATCTCTGTTTCTCCCCCTGTGCCTGCATGTTATCAGTGTGTGCGTGTTGGGAAGGAATGTGTGATTAGTATTCACGTGTGACTGTTCTGTGCAGGTGAGTTGTGATTTGCTGTGTAACAGAGAGCTTCAGCCAGATCCTCAGCTGGTGTAAATGAATGTAGCTCCACTGAGGACAACCAAGTTAGCTGGTGAAAATGATTGTGACGATCTAGCCCCATGTTCCAATGTCTTCCTGATTTCTCCCCTGTACCACTAATCTCCAGGCACAATTGTGCTCCGGAGTGCAGTCACTGCAACTGGCTGATGCTAAATGCACCTCTGCCTAATACATCCATGGGGTCACCTGCATCACTGGCAGCAGCTGTGTATTGCCATTGTCTTAGACCTCTCTCCAGGCCTCTCTGTGAATCACTTGGTGGTCTCAGTCTAATTCATAGCAGCAGTGGGCCAGAATGAAGCTTCCCAGACTTCAGGAAGTGAGACAAAAAAAGCTCAGATTCAAACACACCCAATAAATGTGGTGAGCTTCAGAATGCAGAACTGAATTTCACAGCCCTGGTCATTCGCTTGTCATTAGTTGGACAAGCAGCCACATGGAAACCACAATCCTGTGGACCACACCAACTGGCCTCCTTACCGGCAGGCTCACAAGCCACATGAAGGGACAATAGACATGGAGTGTGGACAAACTTCTGGCTTCTGACCCATAGAAATGATCATCTTGGGGCCCTTATGCAGCATACTGCCTGACTGGGAAGGGGGCAAGGACAGTGGGAGAGAGCATGGGCACATGTATCTCTATTGATCGACCTAATCATCTCTTTATCTAACTATCAATCCATCCATCCATCTGTATCATTATCTGTCCATCCACCTAACTGTCTGTTTTTGCTACCTGTGTTTCAAGATGTCTGTCCATTTTTTCCTCCTTCTGCTATTTGTCCATCCAATTATCTACCCATTGGTCTGGCCAATTGTCTGTCAACACTGCTGTGAATCTGCCTTGCACGCTTTTCATTCATCTAATTATCTCTGTCCACCCGGCTAGAGGTCTTTACATTCCTGTCTATTATCCAATCTATCACTAATGGACCCATCCCCATGGAAAGTGGACTTAGGTAGGCAAGGGCTGCTGAATGGTGACATGCTACAGTCAAAGGCACTAAATTCAATTTAAAGTTATATCCGGATTTTTGGTAACTAAGGAATATTCCTTCTCACTCTGTGCAGCTAATTTCACAGCTTAAGCAGGTGGGAATTGGAGCTGACAAAACTTTGCAGTGTGACTAATGTTCTGCTAAGGACAGCAGTGGCAAGGGGATAGACTTTAACAAGTGCTCTGTTGGTCCCTGGTGACTGATCAGAGAAGTGGCAAGGAACAGCCTGTCCATGGCGCATGAAGTGCTTGACCATAAGCTGTTTCTATAGGTCTGATCACAGATCAGTGACAGATGCCCCATTTGCAGGACCCCTGATCAATTTCATTTGGACCATGTTTATTTCACTGATGCTTTGCTCAGACAAAAATAATTAAAAAAAAATAAAACCTACTTCATTATGTGCTTGTTAAAACCACCCTGGTTAGCAACACATCGACTAAAAAGATATCTCTCCAATTAGACATGCAACGCTTCTCACTCTACAGACATGTACAGGGGGACACACAGGTCATTAAAACTTCACTTGCCTTAATCAAGCACTCTGAGGAATGTTAAACCCAGATGAGAGCTGAGCACTGTCCCAGGATTTAACAAACCTCTCAAGGAATTATGGGCCAATGGCAGAAACAAAGTTACTCCTTACTTTAATGGGTCCCATCGAGGGCCATTAGAATGGAAAAGCTGCCGGGAAATGCAGGTCTCAGTGGCAGTCCCATCGCGGCTGATTAGAAAAGAGAGTAAGAGGCATTGATTAAAGATAGACAAAGGAAGGGACGGGTCTTTTCCTGTGTCAAGTAGCCCCTGATGGTTAAAGTGTAAGGGGTCTAGCCATTCATTCCCAGCCCCTGTGAAGGTTGATCCCTTCCTTCATCAATTCCATCAGACCCTCAGGTAGTGAGGGAATGTAAGGGGGAGGGATGACTGCAATGAAACGGACATGTAAACAAACTGCAGATTCCCACTAGGTTAGCGAAGACAGCCCGGCCCAGGTGTGGTGAGGAAAAGGCAGTTCCAGGTTTCTAGGCCTCAGTGACAGAGCTCAGCCAACATGCCTGGGTTGTGACAGACATTGCTGTTCTGCCCACGAACCCCAGCTCTGCCGATGCCCTGAATCCTAACCCACAGCCCCCTCCGTTGTTCCGTCTCTGGGTTCTCACACACACACACAGCTCTGATGATGCACCTCAATCCCAGGCTGCAGCCCCTCGTTATCCCAGCCCTCGGCTCCCCCTGACACAACTCTACTCATGCGCTTCAATCCTGATCTGCTGCACCCTGAGCTTCCCCCACCCATGGACAGGTCTGTCATTGCCCCTCACTCCTGATCTGCACCCCCTGCTATCCCAGCTTTGGGCTCCCCTCCCTGAAGCCCATTACTCCTGACCACAATCCCTCTGCTATCCCAGAATTGGCTCCCTTCACTGCTTTGGTGACATACCTCAGTCCTGACTGACATTACCCCTACTATACCTGTCCCCAAACTGCTCCCCAGCTTGGCCAATACATCACAATCATGACCTACAACCCCTCTGTCATTGCTGTCCGACACCAAACGCACACTGCTGACAATGGTCCTCAGTCCTGACCCTCTGCTAGTTAAGTTCACGCCCACCCACACACCCCTCTTTGTATGCGCCGAGCCTGGCCCTTGCTAGCTCAGGCCTGACATCTTCAGAGCTCTGATATTTCGGCTGATTCCGACCCGCCAGGCCAGTCCTGGGACAGAGCTGAGCTGTCTCAATGCATCACAAAGCAGCTTGCACTTTCCATCCCCTACGCACACGCACACACACACACACACGCACGCTCACACTCTGCTGTGCTCGTCCTGGACCCCACCTAGCGGCACCAAAGTACATTGGCCTTTACCTGTCACAGCCCCGACTATGCTTAACTTACACATGCCCATGGAACAACAAACCTATGTCAATCGGCAACCCATGCCACCTGCCAAAAGATGCCACACTGCACCAAACTTTGATATTCATTCTGGACGTGTGCACCCCCCCCCCCACAGATTGAAGTCCAGCCAACAGGGGCAGTAAGAGTACACACACTCACCCACCCCCCCCCCAGATCTTATTGCCTCCAGAAGGGGGTAACAAGACATACACACACACACTAACACAATCCACATACACACTGAGCAGGATTCATTCTTCCACCAGGGGGCAGGAATCACACACACACACAAAACCTGCTACCCCCAACGTGGCAACAACAGACAGACACACGCACCCTGAAACACTCATTCCATGCAGCAGGAACACACACACAGGGAGAGGGAGAACAGGGCTGGTGACCGCCATCAGGGCAAAACACCGACCCCCGGTGATTCCTGCACAGAGACGGAGGCGCTCGACTGGCCCTCAGAACTCTCCGCGCAGAGCCTGGCTTTGCCCCGACACTGCATGGGGCACTGAGAGGGTGACTGAGGTTGAAGTTACTAACCAAAATTAATTGTGTCGCCAACCCCCCCAAGAAGGCGAGGAAAACCTCAGTCTTAAACATCATGGACCAGACCTTCAGCTGGTAGAAAGTGGCCATAGCTCCATTGGAGTCAATCCCCGCTGGTGTCAATGGGCCATAGCTCAATTGAAGTCAAACTCCTTGTGTGATTTACGTAAACCACTTAATCTGCCCCGTGCCTCAGTTTCCCCATTGGTAAAACTGGGATAATTGCACTTCTCACCCTCATAGGCTGTTATGATGTTAAAATCTCTTCATGACTGTGAGATGCACAGACACCACAGGGATGAGGCCTATGTAAATACCTAGAACATATAGATAGGCGGATTTGCATCATCTGAGGAGCCAGCCTTCTGTGCCTCAGTTCCCCTTCCTTTAACATGGGGATAATTCTATCTCCCTACCCCACATGAATGATGGGAGGTTACATTTATCATTGGTTGTGGAGTGCTCAGACTCTACCATGCTTGGAAGCATTTCACTACCTAGACAGACATTTTAGTCCCAAACAATGGGCCCTAACTCCACTGAGATCAAAGACCAAGCTCCCATTGGCCTCAGCGTTACCAGGACCAGGGGCCTGCATGTGGTACTTCCTGATGAATTACCAATACAGAGGCAAATCTCTGTCCATGCCTGAGGCACTGAGATTCCATCCAAATTTCAAGTGCCCTCAACATGGCTAACGACCTGTTTTGCTTTAGCAACTTTTGACTCCGATTTTAGGGCCATAAGAGACCATCATGATCATCTAGTCTGATCTCTTGCACATGGCAGGCCTCAGAACCTCCTCCTTCCCCTCCTGTAGTAGACCCATAACCTCCGGCTGAGTTACTGAAGTCCTCAATTCTTGATTTAAAACTGCATATCTCCACCCAAGAGAGGTGACTGCTGGGGAGCTGGAGGCGTAGAGTGGATGCCCTGGACCATGAGGGTAAATCCAGGTGCAGTTGCCCTGAACCGTCACACCAAGCTGAAGAGAAATGACTTGACCATGTTATTAGCAGAGCTGGTAATGGACTCCAGACAGACCGTCCCTGCCCTACTGATCTTGCAGTTTAAATAGATAAGAAAGAGAAGCGGTTATAGGAGAAACAGAGGCACAGAGAGAGGGCAAGTGACTTGCCCAAGTCCACACACAAGGTCAGTGACAAAGTCAGGAATAGGACCCAGGTGGCCTGAGTCATGGCCTTGTGATCTAGTCAGAAACCCACAATTCCTGCCCCACCCCCACCCCCACCCATCTGGAAAGGCAGAAAATCCTAAATTCCTAAAGGGGTTTGCACTTAGTTGTACTAATTATTTGGCTTGCTGCATCCCCTAGAGGTATCTCTACACAGCCCGGGGCAGTAAGCCTCCGAGCTCAGGTTGACAGTCTCAGTCTTGCGCTATTGCACTGAAAATAGGTGGGCAGGTGTTGTGGCTCGAGCTGCAGGTCGGGCTCTGATGCCTAGCAATGGGGCTGGGCTTCAGAGCTTCAACTCCAGCCCCACCCAGAACGTCTGTACGGTTATTTTGAGCACGACAGCATGAGGCCTGCGAGCCGGAGTCTCTCGATCCAGGCTCTGAGTCTTGCTGCTGAACGCTGTGTAGACGTACCCCAGGAGCCCCAGTCATACACCAAGACCCTCTTCTGACAGGCACTGTACAAACACAGAACAAAGAGATGGTCCCTGCTCCAGAGTATTTACAATGTAAGTCTGCGGTTAGGCTTCTGATGACTTATTAACACTGATTCATGTAGTTGAACCCTCCACATCCAATGGAATTTGATGGTAGCTGAGTGACTAATTCCCTTCATCTCAACCACACCACATTTTACTTGGTGCATACATTTTGTGTTGCCCCTCTTCACAGGTGTGAATTTCAGCTTGAGTGGAAAACTCACCATAGGATCTGAACACGTTCAAGACATTAGTGGCCCACTGGAACAACTCACCAAGGGTTGTGGTGGATTCTCCATCACTGACAATTTTTAAATCAAGAGTGGATGTTTTTCTAAAATATCTGCTTGAGGAATTACTTTGGGGCAGTTCTCTGGGCTGTGTCATGCAGGAGGTCAGACTAGACGATCCCTTCTGGCCTTGGAATCGATGAATTTGTGGGAGAATAGCATGAATGGCAGTTCATTTAAAGAGGTGGGATTTTGAAGTCACCCAAGAGATTCAGGGCACCCATTTTCCATTCATGGGAATTTGACATCTATATCCCATAAAACCTCTAAACAGGTCCGA
The DNA here is from genome assembly GCF_965140295.1 of Lepidochelys olivacea. NCBI lineage: Eukaryota > Metazoa > Chordata > Testudines > Cheloniidae > Lepidochelys > Lepidochelys olivacea. Next base: position 37,256,598 of record NC_140424.1, read on the forward strand.
TGTGGGACTGCAGTAATGCCTAGACCTTGTGCTGGCCCAATGGATCGGTGAATTTCACCCAGTGGAGAATAGAGCACCTTGGATGTAATCAATATAAACAAGACTGATTGAGGATGCACATCCTGGGCTGTCTGCTGTCAGAGACAGTATACCGGACTCGATGGACCATGGGTCTGATCCAGTCTGGCAATTCAAGGCACCTGCACTGGTTCTCTAGATCCCACCCTGCACTGTTTAATGGCACCACACAGGGACTGGACTTGAGTAAAGAGAGGTGCAGGGTTGGATGTTAAAAAGGGGCCTAAGGGAGTTAGGTGCACAACTCCCACTGAAGTACAGTGGCATATGGTAGCCAAACTCTGTTTGACTTCTTTGAAAATCCCACCTGGAACAAACCCTGCTGGCTCAGTATTGGGCACTGTGCTAACCCCCAGTGAAGCATCCACACTCCATCCAGCACAGGAAAGGAGGAGTAATATCCTGAGCCGGGAGGGGACCTGCAGGTTGCATTGGAGCAGCTGCAGCAGCCTGAGAGCTGGCTGTGAAGGAGGTCTGGATAGCAGAATCCTTTGATTTGGAGTTGGAGGGCCCAAGAGCCAGACTTTGACACACTCTGCTGCGGCCAGGGGCAGCGATAGCCTCAAGAAGGGAGCCGAGGGCTACAGTCTGCAGGCAAGAGGAGGGTGCAGAATGGTTACACCAGGAGCTGGTCACCTTTTATACCCTGGGACTCAGCTGCCTCTAGCTGAGTTGGGAACTGTTGGGTGTCTCTCACTGAGTTTATAACCATTAAAGTAATGTGAAGGGAACTTCCATCTGTTTATTTCTGGTGACTCTCTCAGAAGAATCCCCTTCCTGAATTTGAACCTATGACTGGTTGGAGGAAACCACTGAGGATTAGAGCCAGAAAATCCTAGTGTTGGAGCATGTGTTTTCAAGGTCACGGGACACTCAGTGGTCTCCCAGATGTCCTGGGCAGCACAGTATTGCAGCAAGTCCATACAGTTGGGCTGGATACGCTTCTACCGGCTACACTACAGGCCAGGTTTGGAATGTTAGTCCAGCCTCTCAGACCTTTGATTGTTCAGCTAAATCAGAGCCTGGATACACACATTCCTTGGGTTGGTGTTTGCCTTTGGCCAAAGCAAAATCTGACTGGTGAAGCTGAGTGACAATTAAAATGGATATCAGCCTCCGTGGTGATCAGTCCTGAACGTTCGGTCACTTATACTGGTTTAATGCTGGTGAAACTTCACTTAAGCTACTCCTGATTTACAACGCTGTGATTGGAGAGCCAGCCCTGTGGCATTCAGTGGAGTCACTCCTGATCTACAACTTGAGAAGCGAGAGAAGCATCAGTCTCTATCACAGCTTAAGTGTTCAGATCAGAGTGTCCGAGTCCCTGAAGATATTCGTGAGGAAATCCCACTATTTGCATCTTTGGATGTCTAAATACCTTGAAAAATCTGGCCCTTAGACACCTAACTCTTATTGACTAAGTGAGATTTGGGCATCTAACTCCCTTAAGTTCTTTTCAAACTTCCAGCTTAAGCTTCAGATCTCCCTGTGAAGGTAACTATTATTATTATTAGCCCCATTTTGAGGATGAGGCAATTGAGACACAGGGAGGTTCAAGGAGAGAGCTGCAAATAGAGCCACATTGACTGACTTCCAGCCTTAAGTACCAAGCCAGTTTTTTGCCCTTCAGTGCAAGGATGTCCTTTCCCACCAGCGGTCTTCAGATCAACCCTTTGGGCTGGGAATTTCAACGAAACGTAAAACAGTTAGGCTCCCAACTCACATTGGGCCAAGACGTGGCCTTTAAGGATAAGGGTTCCACAAGGAAAGTGAGAAACAGACACAAGCCCAACCAATTTAGGCTTAATCAGTTTTTGCCTTTATGTAGACATTTTCTTTTCTGATCATATCTTTTGGACAGAATAAAAAGATAAGATGGAACAGGTATGGGACCAGGTTACCAAGTTCATGGTACTGGGAAGCTCTCCACTTCATGATGGTCCTCAGTCTCTGGTCTCCATTCTCCAAAATGGACCTTGTTCACTTGTTTTTTTATATGTTAATTTGTCCATCAAATCAACCTCATGAATCTTACGTTACATATTCATCACCTTTCTTCCAGATACACTTCGACACAAACATTCAAATTTTGTTTCTCATTCTCCATGCTATGCTATTCTAAATCATTCACATTCCCTCAACATGACACCAAGGCCAAACTAACAAACGTTCCCCTTATTTTTACCATTCTGCTATTTTTCATCTTTGGATATCATAACTCAATACACATGTATCATCCTAAATTATTCATAAACCTTTATATTTTGAGTAGGAATGTTATGGGGAACAACATGAGCTTAATGGCAGCATATTCTTATCTTTTCCAAACCTCGGTTTCCAAGGCCGTTTTTGACTTCTTTACTCAAAGTTCAGCAAGCCTTGCCGGTTGAAGTTTAAGGGTTGCTTTTTCAGTGAAGGCCGAAGTATTTAATTGTTCCCCAACACATCGGAGAATGTGCACTCAGGTGTTCTAGCCAGGTGACTACAAAGCTCACCACATAACACTATGTGGAACTCAGTGAAGGGGAGCTTAGAGTGCGGGGAAGCTGGAAGGGAGGCTGCCTGGGGCAGAACCCGAACGCTGATGGAGGGTGAGCTCGGGAAGTCAATGAGAACCACGGCACAGGCCCATGAAGGAGGGCTGTGGAGTCCTGTCCCAAGAGAGGTTGGGCACTGCGGCAAACCCTGCCGGAAGCGAAGCACAGTCCCAGGACAGAAGGATGTGGTCGTCCTGTCCCAAGTGACCCAGATGGAGGGCAGCAAATATAGGAATAGGCCTTGGGGAGGAGAACTGGGTCATCTTGTGGCTACAGAGGGAGACAGTTGCTTTCCCAGGGCCAGGGCCCATGGCAGTGGGTAGTGTTGCAGATTCAGCCAGGCACTCCCTTCCCGCCACCCACCGCCAGTGCGCCCTGGATCCTTGAGTCATTTAAGCTTTCAGAAGCTGAACAGAGTCCAGCTGGTGCCCCTAACTTGTGGGTGTGGGTTCTCCCATGCTACCACCCTCGTAGAGGGTGCAGCAGCCCCTCATATTAAGGGGAGGAAGAGAGGATTAACCAGAACCCAGGAGGGCTCGAAGCTGAGATCAGGAGGAGATGGGCCAAAGGCTGCTGTGTGCCCATCACAGATTTAGGATGGAAGACTGGTGTTTTCCTTTGGACTTTGTTTGCGTCAGAGGGGATGGGGCAGCAGGTTTAGCTAGAGGGCCGAGTCACCTCAGTAACTGAACTGTGCTGAAGCCAGGAGAGTCATTGAAACCCCAGGAGGGAAACTGAGGCAGGTTGACTGCAGTGCCACACCATGAAGGGGTGTGCTCCAGGACTGTTTGAAAATCTCAGTCTTGATGTCTACTCCATTCTTTGGACTTCAGAATAAAGGCTACCTCATATCAGGTAAAAAGGAAACAGACTCAGACACCACAGTAAAGGGGTTAGTTAATAGACAGACCTATAGATTGGTATCTGATCTCAAGCCATTTTCATGTGTCGGATGTTCAGGTAAGTGCCCACATCGATGGCTTTATAAACAAGCAGAGTGGAGCCCACACCTAAGCCTTGCCTAGCAGATGACAGCACGCTCTAACCCTTGTGCCCTGAAATAAGAGAGGAATGCAAGTGGCCCTTCTTTGCCCAGGAAAACATATCACTTACCTGCCTGAGGGCCCTAAACCTTCACACAGCTGTGTGACATGTGATACTTGTACCACGGGTGCTGTTCTCATGTAAAGGCACCACCTCAGCAGTGGAAGGGGACAGTGAGTCCTAGTGGATGAGAAAAGGGGGGCTATACTGTATAACGGGCAGTAGAGCCAGCAGTGGGTGAGGGATAGGGAAGTGAATTAATTTATTCTGGTTTACACCTGCTCAAGTTCTGGTGGTATACAATGAAAATATGTGAACTGGGACTGCTTGACATAAATCAGGAGGAATTTCATTGATGCACATATGTTTGCCCTTGACAGTCTTCTAGAGTAATTAAATCCTTAGATTACATATGGGAATTAATGGGAATGTATGGGTGGGGAAACAAATGACCTCTCATGTTTCAGTGGAAGGACAGGTGAAGTGAGGCGTGTGAGCCAGGGAAGGATTGTTTTATTTGGTGGTGTATGGGCAAGGCCCTTTGTTTTCATTTTGTAAAACATTTCCTGGAAATTTATCAGTGTTTATTATTTAAAGAAAGAAAGAAGGTGAAAAATCAATGCAAATAAATTAACCTTAAAGTCTCTGGGTAAATACTGAGGTTAATATTGGAGGCTGGGAGAACAGAAAAAAACAAATACAGAAGTATAGAAAGTAAAAGCAGTTTAATGCTGTCGTATATATAATGAACAGTACATACACATATGCACATGCATGTTTGTGTGTGTGTGTCTGTGTACCTTCCACTACATTGCCTTCATTTTAGAGAAACTAATTTATTATTAACATAAACATCTACCTAATGTAATGCACTAGAGTTTCTTAACATAATCAGTATTGTCATGTACTTGAGAGGTACAAAATTCAGGTGAAAAATGGTAGAATAAATAGTTTTTGGAAAATCTGGGAAATTTTCAGTAAAAATTGGTAAAAACTGAAAGAGAAGGCCCTTTGCATGTGTTAGAGTGATGCTCTGTGTGGGGGTCCTTATATGCGCACCTCCTTATGTGGATTGTGTGTGTGTGTGTGTGTGCACGCATGCTTTTGTGTATTTCCGTATGTGTGTGTATCTCTGTTTCTCCCCCTGTGCCTGCATGTTATCAGTGTGTGCGTGTTGGGAAAGGAATGTGTGATTAGTATTCACGTGTGACTGTTCTGTGCAGGTGAGTTGTGATTTGCTGTGTAACAGAGAGCTTCAGCCAGATCCTCAGCTGGTGTAAATGAATGTAGTTCCACTGAGGACAACCAAGTTAGCTGGTGAAAATGATTGTGACGATCTAGCCCCATGTTCCAATGTCTTCCTGATTTCTCCCCTGTACCACTAATCTCCAGGCACAATTGTGTTCCGGAGTGCAGTCACTGCAATTGGCTGATGCTAAATGCACCTCTGCCTAATACATCCATGGGGTCACCTGCATCACTGGCAGCAGCTGTGTATTGCCATTGTCTTAGACCTCTCTCCAGGCCTCTCTGTGAATCACTTGGTGGTCTCAGTCTAATTCATAGCAGCAGTGGGCCAGAATGAAGCTTCCCGGACTTCAGGAAGTGAGACAAAAAAAGCTCAGATTCAAACACACCCAATAAATGTGGTGAGCTTCAGAATGCAGAACTGAATTTCACAGCCCTGGTCATTCGCTTGTCATTAGTTGGACAAGCAGCCACATGGAAACCACAATCCTGTGGACCACACCAACTGGCCTCCTTACCGGCAGGCTCACAAGCCACATGAAGGGACAATAGACATGGAGTGTGGACAAACTTCTGGCTTCTGACCCATAGAAATGATCATCTTGGGGCCCTTATGCAGCATACTGCCTGACTGGGAAGGGGGCAAGGACAGTGGGAGAGAGCATGGGCACATGTATCTCTATTGATCGACCTAATCATCTCTTTATCTAACTATCAATCCATCCATCCATCTGTATCATTATCTGTCCATCCACCTAACTGTCTGTTTTTGCTACCTGTGTTTCAAGATGTCTGTCCATTTTTTCCTCCTTCTGCTATTTGTCCATCCAATTATCTACCCATTGGTCTGGCCAATTGTCTGTCAACACTGCTGTGAATCTGCCTTGCATGCTGTTCATTCATCTAATTATCTCTCTGTCCACCCGGCTAGATTCTTTACATTCCCGTCTATTATCCAATCTATCACTAATGGACCCATCCCCATGGAAAGTGGACTTAGGTAGGCAAGGGCTGCTGAATGGTGACATGCTACAGTCAAAGGCACTAAATTCAATTTAAAGTTATATCCGGATTTTTGGTAACTAAGGAATATTCCTTCTCACTCTGTGCAGCTAATTTCACAGCTTAAGCAGGTGGGAATTGGAGCTGACAAAACTTTGCAGTGTGACTAATGTTCTGCTAAGGACAGCAGTGGCAAGGGGATAGACTTTAACAAGTGCTCTGTTGGTCCCTGGTGACTGATCAGAGAAGTGGCAAGGAACAGCCTGTCCATGGCGCATAAAGTGCTTGACCATAAGCTGTTTCTATAGGTCTGATCACAGATCAGTGACAGATGCCCCATTTGCAGGACCCCTGATCAATTTCATTTGGACCATGTTTATTTCACTGATGCTTTGCTCAGACAAAAATAATTAAAAAAAAATAAAACCTACTTCATTATGTGCTTGTTAAAACCACCCTGGTTAGCAACACATCGACTAAAAAGATATCTCTCCAATTAGACATGCAACACTTCTCACTCTACAGACATGTACAGGGGGACACACAGATCATTAAAACTTCACTTGCCTTAATCAAGCACTCTGAGGAATGTTAAACCCAGATGAGAGCTGAGCACTGTCCCAGGATTTAACAAACCTCTCAAGGAATTATGGGCCAATGGCAGAAACAAAGTTACTCCTTACTTTAATGGGTCCCATCGAGGGCCATTAGAATGGAAAAGCTGCCGGGAAATGCAGGTCTCAGTGGCAGTCCCATCGCGGCTGATTAGAAAAGAGAGTAAGAGGCATTGATTAAAGATAGACAAAGGAAGGGACGGGTCTTTTCCTGTGTCAAGTAGCCCCTGATGGTTAAAGTGTAAGGGGTCTAGCCATTCATTCCCAGCCCCTGTGAAGGTTGATCCCTTCCTTCATCAATTCCATCAGACCCTCAGGTAGTGAGGGAATGTAAGGGGGAGGGATGACTGCAATGAAACGGACATGTAAACAAACTGCAGATTCCCACTAGGTTAGCGAAGACAGCCCGGCCCAGGTGTGGTGAGGAAAAGGCAGTTCCAGGTTTCTAGGCCTCAGTGACAGAGCTCAGCCAACATGCCTGGGTTGTGACAGACATTGCTGTTCTGCCCACGAACCCCAGCTCTGCCGATGCCCTGAATCCTAACCCACAGCCCCCTCCGTTGTTCCGTCTCTGGGTTCTCACACACACACACAGCTCTGATGATGCACCTCAATCCCAGGCTGCAGCCCCTTGTTATCCCAGCCCTCGGCTCCCCCTGACACAACTCTACTCATGCGCTTCAATCCTGATCTGCTGCACCCTGAGCTTCCCCCACCCATGGACAGGTCTGTCATTGCCCCTCACTCCTGATCTGCACCCCCTGCTATCCCAGCTTTGGGCTCCCCTCCCTGAAGCCCATTACTCCTGACCACAATCCCTCTGCTATCCCAGAATTGGCTCCCTTCACTGCTTTGGTGACATACCTCAGTCCTGACTGACATTACCCCTACTATACCTGTCCCCAAACTGCTCCCCAGCTTGGCCAATACATCACAATCATGACCTACAACCCCTCTGTCATTGCTGTCCGACACCAAACGCACACTGCTGACAATGGTCCTCAGTCCTGACCCTCTGCTAGTTAAGTTCACGCCCACCCACACACCCCTCTTTGTATGCGCCGAGCCTGGCCCTTGCTAGCTCAGGCCTGACATCTTCAGAGCTCTGATATTTCGGCTGATTCCGACCCGCCAGGCCAGTCCTGGGACAGAGCTGAGCTGTCTCAATGCATCACAAAGCAGCTTGCACTTTCCATCCCCTACGCACACGCACACACACACACACACGCACGCTCACACTCTGCTGTGCTCGTCCTGGACCCCACCTAGCGGCACCAAAGTACATTGGCCTTTACCTGTCACAGCCCCGACTATGCTTAACTTACACATGCCCATGGAACAACAAACCTATGTCAATCGGCAACCCATGCCACCTGCCAAAAGATGCCACACTGCACCAAACTTTGATATTCATTTTGGACGTGTGCACCCCCCCCCCCCACAGATTGAAGTCCAGCCAACAGGGGCAGTAAGAGTACACACACTCACCCACCCCCCCCAGATCTTATTGCCTCCAGAAGGGGGTAACAAGACATACACACACACACTAACACAATCCACATACACACTGAGCAGGATTCATTCTTCCACCAGGGGGCAGGAATCACACACACACACAAAACCTGCTACCCCCAACGTGGCAACAACAGACAGACACACGCACCCTGAAACACTCATTCCATGCAGCAGGAACACACACACAGGGAGAGGGAGAACAGGGCTGGTGACCGCCATCAGGGCAAAACACCGACCCCCGGTGATTCCTGCACAGAGACGGAGGCGCTCGACTGGCCCTCAGAACTCTCCGCGCAGAGCCTGGCTTTGCCCCGACACTGCATGGGGCACTGAGAGGGTGACTGAGGTTGAAGTTACTAACCAAAATTAATTGTGTCGCCAACCCCCCCAAGAAGGCGAGGAAAACCTCAGTCTTAAACATCATGGACCAGACCTTCAGCTGGTAGAAAGTGGCCATAGCTCCATTGGAGTCAATCCCCGCTGGTGTCAATGGGCCATAGCTCAATTGAAGTCAAACTCCTTGTGTGATTTACGTAAACCACTTAATCTGCCCCGTGCCTCAGTTTCCCCATTGGTAAAACTGGGATAATTGCACTTCTCACCCTCATAGGCTGTTATGATGTTAAAATCTCTTCATGACTGTGAGATGCACAGACACCACAGGGATGAGGCCTATGTAAATACCTAGAACATATAGATAGGCGGATTTGCATCATCTGAGGAGCCAGCCTTCTGTGCCTCAGTTCCCCTCCCTTTAACATGGGGATAATTCTATCTCCCTACCCCACATGAATGATGGGAGGTTACATTTATCATTGGTTGTGGAGTGCTCAGACTCTACCATGCTTGGAAGCATTTCACTACCTAGACAGACATTTTAGTCCCAAACAATGGGCCCTAACTCCACTGAGATCAAAGACCAAGCTCCCATTGGCCTCAGCGTTACCAGGACCAGGGGCCTGCATGTGGTACTTCCTGATGAATTACCAATACAGAGGCAAATCTCTGTCCATGCCTGAGGCACTGAGATTCCATCCAAATTTCAAGTGCCCTCAACATGGCTAACGACCTGTTTTGCTTTAGCAACTTTTGACTCCGATTTTAGGGCCATAAGAGACCATCATGATCATCTAGTCTGATCTCTTGCACATGGCAGGCCTCAGAACCTCCTCCTTCCCCTCCTGTAGTAGACCCATAACCTCCGGCTGAGTTACTGAAGTCCTCAATTCTTGATTTAAAACTGCATATCTCCACCCAAGAGAGGTGACTGCTGGGGAGCTGGAGGCGTAGAGTGGATGCCCTGGACCATGAGGGTAAATCCAGGTGCAGTTGCCCTGAACCGTCACACCAAGCTGAAGAGAAATGACTTGACCATGTTATTAGCAGAGCTGGTAATGGACTCCAGACAGACCGTCCCTGCCCTACTGATCTTGCAGTTTAAATAGATAAGAAAGAGAAGCGGTTATAGGAGAAACAGAGGCACAGAGAGAGGGCAAGTGACTTGCCCAAGTCCACACACAAGGTCAGTGACAAAGTCAGGAATAGGACCCAGGTGGCCTGAGTCATGGCCTTGTGATCTAGTCAGAAACCCACAATTCCTGCCCCACCCCCACCCCCACCCATCTGGAAAGGCAGAAAATCCTAAATTCCTAAAGGGGTTTGCACTTAGTTGTACTAATTATTTGGCTTGCTGCATCCCCTAGAGGTATCTCTACACAGCCCGGGGCAGTAAGCCTCCGAGCTCAGGTTGACAGTCTCAGTCTTGCGCTATTGCACTGAAAATAGGTGGGCAGGTGTTGTGGCTCGAGCTGCAGGTCGGGCTCTGATGCCTAGCAATGGGGCTGGGCTTCAGAGCTTCAACTCCAGCCCCACCCAGAACGTCTGTACGGTTATTTTGAGCACGACAGCATGAGGCCTGCGAGCCGGAGTCTCTCGATCCAGGCTCTGAGTCTTGCTGCTGAACGCTGTGTAGACGTACCCCAGGAGCCCCAGTCATACACCAAGACCCTCTTCTGACAGGCACTGTACAAACACAGAACAAAGAGATGGTCCCTGCTCCAGAGTATTTACAATGTAAGTCTGCGGTTAGGCTTCTGATGACTTATTAACACTGATTCATGTAGTTGAACCCTCCACATCCAATGGAATTTGATGGTAGCTGAGTGACTAATTCCCTTCATCTCAACCACACCACATTTTACTTGGTGCATACATTTTGTGTTGCCCCTCTTCACAGGTGTGAATTTCAGCTTGAGTGGAAAACTCACCATAGGATCTGAACACGTTCAAGACATTAGTGGCCCACTGGAACAACTCACCAAGGGTTGTGGTGGATTCTCCATCACTGACAATTTTTAAATCAAGAGTGGATGTTTTTCTAAAATATCTGCTTGAGGAATTACTTTGGGGCAGTTCTCTGGGCTGTGTCATGCAGGAGGTCAGACTAGACGATCCCTTCTGGCCTTGGAATCGATGAATTTGTGGGAGAATAGCATGAATGGCAGTTCATTTAAAGAGGTGGGATTTTGAAGTCACCCAAGAGATTCAGGGCACCCATTTTCCATTCATGGGAATTTGACATCTATATCCCATAAAACCTCTAAACAGGTCCGATGTGGGACTGCAGTAATGCCTAGACCTTGTGCTGGCCCAATGGATCGGTGAATTTCACCCAGTGGAGAATAGAGCACCTTGGATGTAATCAATATAAACAAGACTGATTGAGGATGCACATCCTGGGCTGTCTGCTGTCAGAGACAGTATACCGGACTCGATGGACCATGGGTCTGATCCAGTCTGGCAATTCAAGGCACCTGCACTGGTTCTCTAGATCCCACCCTGCACTGTTTAATGGCACCACACAGGGACTGGACTTGAGTAAAGAGAGGTGCAGGGTTGGATGTTAAAAAGGGGCCTAAGGGAGTTAGGTGCACAACTCCCACTGAAGTACAGTGGCATATGGTAGCCAAACTCTGTTTGACTTCTTTGAAAATCCCACCTGGAACAAACCCTGCTGGCTCAGTATTGGGCACTGTGCTAACCCCCAGTGAAGCATCCACACTCCATCCAGCACAGGAAAGGAGGAGTAATATCCTGAGCCGGGAGGGGACCTGCAGGTTGCATTGGAGCAGCTGCAGCAGCCTGAGAGCTGGCTGTGAAGGAGGTCTGGATAGCAGAATCCTTTGATTTGGAGTTGGAGGGCCCAAGAGCCAGACTTTGACACACTCTGCTGCGGCCAGGGGCAGCGATAGCCTCAAGAAGGGAGCCGAGGGCTACAGTCTGCAGGCAAGAGGAGGGTGCAGAATGGTTACACCAGGAGCTGGTCACCTTTTATACCCTGGGACTCAGCTGCCTCTAGCTGAGTTGGGAACTGTTGGGTGTCTCTCACTGAGTTTATAACCATTAAAGTAATGTGAAGGGAACTTCCATCTGTTTATTTCTGGTGACTCTCTCAGAAGAATCCCCTTCCTGAATTTGAACCTATGACTGGTTGGAGGAAACCACTGAGGATTAGAGCCAGAAAATCCTAGTGTTGGAGCATGTGTTTTCAAGGTCACGGGACACTCAGTGGTCTCCCAGATGTCCTGGGCAGCACAGTATTGCAGCAAGTCCATACAGTTGGGCTGGATACGCTTCTACCGGCTACACTACAGGCCAGGTTTGGAATGTTAGTCCAGCCTCTCAGACCTTTGATTGTTCAGCTAAATCAGAGCCTGGATACACACATTCCTTGGGTTGGTGTTTGCCTTTGGCCAAAGCAAAATCTGACTGGTGAAGCTGAGTGACAATTAAAATGGATATCAGCCTCCGTGGTGATCAGTCCTGAACGTTCGGTCACTTATACTGGTTTAATGCTGGTGAAACTTCACTTAAGCTACTCCTGATTTACAACGCTGTGATTGGAGAGCCAGCCCTGTGGCATTCAGTGGAGTCACTCCTGATCTACAACTTGAGAAGCGAGAGAAGCATCAGTCTCTATCACAGCTTAAGTGTTCAGATCAGAGTGTCCGAGTCCCTGAAGATATTCGTGAGGAAATCCCACTATTTGCATCTTTGGATGTCTAAATACCTTGAAAAATCTGGCCCTTAGACACCTAACTCTTATTGACTAAGTGAGATTTGGGCATCTAACTCCCTTAAGTTCTTTTCAAACTTCCAGCTTAAGCTTCAGATCTCCCTGTGAAGGTAACTATTATTATTATTAGCCCCATTTTGAGGATGAGACAATTGAGACACAGGGAGGTTCAAGGAGAGAGCTGCAAATAGAGCCACATTGACTGACTTCCAGCCTTAAGTACCAAGCCAGTTTTTTGCCCTTCAGTGCAAGGATGTCCTTTCCCACCAGCGGTCTTCAGATCAACCCTTTGGGCTGGGAATTTCAACGAAACGTAAAACAGTTAGGCTCCCAACTCACATTGGGCCAAGACGTGGCCTTTAAGGATAAGGGTTCCACAAGGAAAGTGAGAAACAGACACAAGCCCAACCAATTTAGGCTTAATCAGTTTTTGCCTTTATGTAGACATTTTCTTTTCTGATCATATCTTTTGGACAGAATAAAAAGATAAGATGGAACAGGTATGGGACCAGGTTACCAAGTTCATGGTACTGGGAAGCTCTCCACTTCATGATGGTCCTCAGTCTCTGGTCTCCATTCTCCAAAATGGACCTTGTTCACTTGTTTTTTTATATGTTAATTTGTCCATCAAATCAACCTCATGAATCTTACGTTACATATTCATCACCTTTCTTCCAGATACACTTCGACACAAACATTCAAATTTTGTTTCTCATTCTCCATGCTATGCTATTCTAAATCATTCACATTCCCTCAACATGACACCAAGGCCAAACTAACAAACGTTCCCCTTATTTTTACCATTCTGCTATTTTTCATCTTTGGATATCATAACTCAATACACATGTATCATCCTAAATTATTCATAAACCTTTATATTTTGAGTAGGAATGTTATGGGGAACAACATGAGCTTAATGGCAGCATATTCTTATCTTTTCCAAACCTCGGTTTCCAAGGCCGTTTTTGACTTCTTTACTCAAAGTTCAGCAAGCCTTGCCGGTTGAAGTTTAAGGGTTGCTTTTTCAGTGAAGGCCGAAGTATTTAATTGTTCCCCAACACATCGGAGAATGTGCACTCAGGTGTTCTAGCCAGGTGACTACAAAGCTCACCACATAACACTATGTGGAACTCAGTGAAGGGGAGCTTAGAGTGCGGGGAAGCTGGAAGGGAGGCTGCCTGGGGCAGAACCCGAACGCTGATGGAGGGTGAGCTCGGGAAGTCAATGAGAACCACGGCACAGGCCCATGAAGGAGGGCTGTGGAGTCCTGTCCCAAGAGAGGTTGGGCACTGCGGCAAACCCTGCCGGAAGCGAAGCACAGTCCCAGGACAGAAGGATGTGGTCGTCCTGTCCCAAGTGACCCAGATGGAGGGCAGCAAATATAGGAATAGGCCTTGGGGAGGAGAACTGGGTCATCTTGTGGCTACAGAGGGAGACAGTTGCTTTCCCAGGGCCAGGGCCCATGGCAGTGGGTAGTGTTGCAGATTCAGCCAGGCACTCCCTTCCCGCCACCCACCGCCAGTGCGCCCTGGATCCTTGAGTCATTTAAGCTTTCAGAAGCTGAACAGAGTCCAGCTGGTGCCCCTAACTTGTGGGTGTGGGTTCTCCCATGCTACCACCCTCGTAGAGGGTGCAGCAGCCCCTCATATTAAGGGGAGGAAGAGAGGATTAACCAGAACCCAGGAGGGCTCGAAGCTGAGATCAGGAGGAGATGGGCCAAAGGCTGCTGTGTGCCCATCACAGATTTAGGATGGAAGACTGGTGTTTTCCTTTGGACTTTGTTTGCGTCAGAGGGGATGGGGCAGCAGGTTTAGCTAGAGGGCCGAGTCACCTCAGTAACTGAACTGTGCTGAAGCCAGGAGAGTCATTGAAACCCCAGGAGGGAAACTGAGGCAGGTTGACTGCAGTGCCACACCATGAAGGGGTGTGCTCCAGGACTGTTTGAAAATCTCAGTCTTGATGTCTACTCCATTCTTTGGACTTCAGAATAAAGGCTACCTCATATCAGGTAAAAAGGAAACAGACTCAGACACCACAGTAAAGGGGTTAGTTAATAGACAGACCTATAGATTGGTATCTGATCTCAAGCCATTTTCATGTGTCGGATGTTCAGGTAAGTGCCCACATCGATGGCTTTATAAACAAGCAGAGTGGAGCCCACACCTAAGCCTTGCCTAGCAGATGACAGCACGCTCTAACCCTTGTGCCCTGAAATAAGAGAGGAATGCAAGTGGCCCTTCTTTGCCCAGGAAAACATATCACTTACCTGCCTGAGGGCCCTAAACCTTCACACAGCTGTGTGACATGTGATACTTGTACCACGGGTGCTGTTCTCATGTAAAGGCACCACCTCAGCAGTGGAAGGGGACAGTGAGTCCTAGTGGATGAGAAAAGGGGGGCTATACTGTATAACGGGCAGTAGAGCCAGCAGTGGGTGAGGGATAGGGAAGTGAATTAATTTATTCTGGTTTACACCTGCTCAAGTTCTGGTGGTATACAATGAAAATATGTGAACTGGGACTGCTTGACATAAATCAGGAGGAATTTCATTGATGCACATATGTTTGCCCTTGACAGTCTTCTAGAGTAATTAAATCCTTAGATTACATATGGGAATTAATGGGAATGTATGGGTGGGGAAACAAATGACCTCTCATGTTTCAGTGGAAGGACAGGTGAAGTGAGGCGTGTGAGCCAGGGAAGGATTGTTTTATTTGGTGGTGTATGGGCAAGGCCCTTTGTTTTCATTTTGTAAAACATTTCCTGGAAATTTATCAGTGTTTATTATTTAAAGAAAGAAAGAAGGTGAAAAATCAATGCAAATAAATTAACCTTAAAGTCTCTGGGTAAATACTGAGGTTAATATTGGAGGCTGGGAGAACAGAAAAAAACAAATACAGAAGTATAGAAAGTAAAAGCAGTTTAATGCTGTCGTATATATAATGAACAGTACATACACATATGCACATGCATGTTTGTGTGTGTGTGTCTGTGTACCTTCCACTACATTGCCTTCATTTTAGAGAAACTAATTTATTATTAACATAAACATCTACCTAATGTAATGCACTAGAGTTTCTTAACATAATCAGTATTGTCATGTACTTGAGAGGTACAAAATTCAGGTGAAAAATGGTAGAATAAATAGTTTTTGGAAAATCTGGGAAATTTTCAGTAAAAATTGGTAAAAACTGAAAGAGAAGACCCTTTGCATGTGTTAGAGTGATGCTCTGTGTGGGGGTCCTTATATGCGCACCTCCTTATGTGGATTGTGTGTGTGTGTGTGTGTGCACGCATGCTTTTGTGTATTTCCGTATGTGTGTGTATCTCTGTTTCTCCCCCTGTGCCTGCATGTTATCAGTGTGTGCGTGTTGGGAAAGGAATGTGTGATTAGTATTCACGTGTGACTGTTCTGTGCAGGTGAGTTGTGATTTGCTGTGTAACAGAGAGCTTCAGCCAGATCCTCAGCTGGTGTAAATGAATGTAGTTCCACTGAGGACAACCAAGTTAGCTGGTGAAAATGATTGTGACGATCTAGCCCCATGTTCCAATGTCTTCCTGATTTCTCCCCTGTACCACTAATCTCCAGGCACAATTGTGTTCCGGAGTGCAGTCACTGCAACTGGCTGATGCTAAATGCACCTCTGCCTAATACATCCATGGGGTCACCTGCATCACTGGCAGCAGCTGTGTATTGCCATTGTCTTAGACCTCTCTCCAGGCCTCTCTGTGAATCACATGGTGGTCTCAGTCTAATTCATAGCAGCAGTGGGCCTGAATGAAGCTTCCCGGACTTCAGGAAGTGAGACAAAAAAAGCTCAGATTCAAACACACCCAATAAATGTGGTGAGCTTCAGAATGCAGAACTGAATTTCACAGCCCTGGTCATTCGCTTGTCATTAGTTGGACAAGCAGCCACATGGAAACCACAATCCTGTGGACCACACCAACTGGCCTCCTTACCGGCAGGCTCACAAGCCACATGAAGGGACAATAGACATGGAGTGTGGACAAACTTCTGGCTTCTGACCCATAGAAATGATCATCTTGGGGCCCTTATGCAGCATACTGCCTGACTGGGAAGGGGGCAAGGACAGTGGGAGAGAGCATGGGCACATGTATCTCTATTGATCGACCTAATCATCTCTTTATCTAACTATCAATCCATCCATCCATCTGTATCATTATCTGTCCATCCACCTAACTGTCTGTTTTTGCTACCTGTGTTTCAAGATGTCTGTCCATTTTTTCCTCCTTCTGCTATTTGTCCATCCAATTATCTACCCATTGGTCTGGCCAATTGTCTGTCAACACTGCTGTGAATCTGCCTTGCATGCTGTTCATTCATCTAATTATCTCTCTGTCCACCCGGCTAGATTCTTTACATTCCCGTCTATTATCCAATCTATCACTAATGGACCCATCCCCATGGAAAGTGGACTTAGGTAGGCAAGGGTTGCTGAATGGTGACATGCTACAGTCAAAGGCACTAAATTCAATTTAAAGTTATATCCGGATTTTTGGTAACTAAGGAATATTCCTTCTCACTCTGTGCAGCTAATTTCACAGCTTAAGCAGGTGGGAATTGGAGCTGACAAAACTTTGCAGTGTGACTAATGTTCTGCTAAGGACAGCAGTGGCAAGGGGATAGACTTTAACAAGTGCTCTGTTGGTCCCTGGTGACTGATCAGAGAAGTGGCAAGGAACAGCCTGTCCATGGCGCATAAAGTGCTTGACCATAAGCTGTTTCTATAGGTCTGATCACAGATCAGTGACAGATGCCCCATTTGCAGGACCCCTGATCAATTTCATTTGGACCATGTTTATTTCACTGATGCTTTGCTCAGACAAAAATAATTAAAAAAAAATAAAACCTACTTCATTATGTGCTTGTTAAAACCACCCTGGTTAGCAACACATCGACTAAAAAGATATCTCTCCAATTAGACATGCAACACTTCTCACTCTACAGACATGTACAGGGGGACACACAGATCATTAAAACTTCACTTGCCTTAATCAAGCACTCTGAGGAATGTTAAACCCAGATGAGAGCTGAGCACTGTCCCAGGATTTAACAAACCTCTCAAGGAATTATGGGCCAATGGCAGAAACAAAGTTACTCCTTACTTTAATGGGTCCCATCGAGGGCCATTAGAATGGAAAAGCTGCCGGGAAATGCAGGTCTCAGTGGCAGTCCCATCGCGGCTGATTAGAAAAGAGAGTAAGAGGCATTGATTAAAGATAGACAAAGGAAGGGACGGGTCTTTTCCTGTGTCAAGTAGCCCCTGATGGTTAAAGTGTAAGGGGTCTAGCCATTCATTCCCAGCCCCTGTGAAGGTTGATCCCTTCCTTCATCAATTCCATCAGACCCTCAGGTAGTGAGGGAATGTAAGGGGGAGGGATGACCGCAATGAAACGGACATGTAAACAAACTGCAGATTCCCACTAGGTTAGCGAAGACAGCCCGGCCCAGGTGTGGTGAGGAAAAGGCAGTTCCAGGTTTCTAGGCCTCAGTGACAGAGCTCAGCCAACATGCCTGGGTTGTGACAGGCATTGCTGTTGTGCCTACGAACCCCAGCTCTGCCGATGCCCTGAATCCTAAACCACAGCCCCCTCCGTTGTTCCGTCTCTGGGTTCTCACACACACACACAGCTCTGATGATGCACCTCAATCCCAGGCTGCAGCCCCTTGTTATCCCAGCCCTGGGCTCCCCCTGACACAACTCTACTCATGCGCTTCAATCCTGATCTGCTGCACCCTGAGCTTCCCCCACCCATGGACAGGTCTGTCATTGCCCCTCACTCCTGATCTGCACCCCCTGCTATCCCAGCTTTGGGCTCCCCTCCCTGAAGCCCATTACTCCTGACCCACAATCCCTCTGCTATCCCAGAATTGGCTCCCTTCACTGCTTTGGTGACATGCCTCAGTCCTGACTGACATTACCCCTACTATACCTGTCCCCAAACTGCTCCCCAGCTTGGCCAATACATCACAATCATGACCTACAACCCCTCTGTTGCCGGCACCCAGTGCCGAGAGGCTGAACAACAGCTTGAGTTGGTTTGTTACCCGGTGTGCTACACTTAATAATTACAACGGGGTGGAGAAGCAGAAAAGTTTATTTGAAGCTTTAAAAAGGTACAGGGAGATTTGAATTTCAAATCCTGTACAACAGAGCAGGAAGTTACACAGGCTTTTATACATTTTTTTTTTAGCATACTTATTTAATAGCAAGCTGCTTTAAGTATTTATATAGCCAGCTAATTCAGTTTCCAGCTAGTTTTTTGATTTTTTGTATTATTTGTTAAACTATACATAAAGCTGCTTTATTTAGCATTGTTTTTTTATATTTTTTTTGTTTGGCCTTGCTTAGTTTTAGGCAGTTTGACTCTGCAACATATTGTTGCAGATTTTTAGCATAACTGCTGTGTGTGCCTCCAGGCGGGGGGGCCAAGGACACTTGGGCCTAGTACGCATAACTGCTGCGAGTGCCTCCAGGCAGGAGGGCGGGGGCCAAGGACACCGGGGCCTAGTGCGAGGGGGCTTCATTGACACTTGTGGTCTTCCATCCCCTCGAGTTACCTAGTGGCCATGCCCCAGTGTTCCCAACAACTCCCCTCTTTGAGAACACTTAACAGCCTTGGCTTTGAGTTTTTTTATTTGGGCTATTTATTTTTTTATAATATGATTTTCCATAAGCATTTTGTAATAGCCCTGAAGAGAATGACTTATTAATTTTTGCAAAAGGGCTCTGACACATGATACCGCACAGCATAATACCAGTAATATAAGCAGTACAGGAAAGAGAAATTTTAATAGCAGGCTAAATAAACCACTAAGCCAAGACGACAAACCCCAGCCTGAAAACAAGGTTTGCAACCAATTGTTTTCTGGGGCAGTATAGGCAACCTGTGCTCCGGCTCGGGCATGGGCTTTAGCCTGTATTACTTTTTTATAGATTTTATAACTGCTATTATTTATATATATATAATATTGGGGCCCGATAAGGGCACAAACCCCTTTTTGGGATGCTAAGAGATAGTTTAAAGCCAGCCTGTTTTGGAGGGAAAACGTTTTGAGCTGCTGTACCTTTTTATTTAATGTTTTTATTGCTGACTTTAAATTACTAACCGAGTTTTTTAACTTTAAGGCTACTTTTTTAAGTACCATTTGCAGCTTTACAGTATAGCGGCCTATGCATGCCAGGGCTGGCCCGGTAAACAGTGGCGCTATTTTTAGTACAGAGCACCCTACCAGCTTCTCGGATGTGAGGGGATTTTTTATATTGCTTGCTAATGCTTTAGTTAGTTGCTGCAGGGTTTTTTTTTGTGACTTAATAGAGGTGTTTTGGGCATTTTTAATTTTTTTTTTGGGCAGTGTGGCAGTTATGGAAAGATGAGGAACTTTATGAGCTATATAATAGCTATTTGTTTAGTTGGCTGGCAGCACTTTGTAAGCCTTTTGGCCACATATAAAATAGTGACCCTGTAGGGCCCAATAAGGACTGTTTTTTAAGGGGATTTTTGGGATATTTAAGGCTGCTTTTTTAAATAGTTTATATGCCCCTAGGGGGGCATTCTATTTTTTTGATTGGGTACAAGTGGGGGCATTTTTAATTGTGCTGTTTAAATTACATTTGCTATAGGGACTACTACAAACCCACCATTGGCTTGCTACATTGGAGATATTAACTGGACGGCAAGTTATATTTTTAATTTTTTTTTTTGTGGTAAGATTATTTGTAAGTGTTTTTTTAAAAGGGGAGGAACCATTACATTTATATTGTTGGCTTTTTTTGTTGGTTTTTATTTAATACTTATTAGCTTATTGTGTAATAACACAGGAGCTCTTTCCCACAGGATGCCCATAGGGATTAGATTGGTTTTGGGTAAAACATAACACTTTTTTAGTGAGTACTGCAACTGAATATTTTTGCTTTTGATAGGTGGCTTGCTGTAAAGAGGTTTTGTTTTAGAACGGTGAGTTTGTTTTTTCCTGCTCTTTTGTGGTGGCTAATTCTGCTAGGGTCAAGGGCAGCATGTCAAGGGGCATTCCCGTTTTGGGGGATAGTGGAGTTGGAGCACACACCCAGCAATCAGTCTGGTTTGTTAAAGTAGCAACATGGTGCGCAAGCAAAACAAAGGAGTTATGCTCCCGATATGCACAATTTGGAAATACCAATACAAAGAATAACAATGTTACCCAATTAATTATTACCAGAGTTTTTTTAACCCAGGGTCTCCAGTACCTGGGTGGGCCCATTTTAGCATTAAGGTGCCCGCTATTTATGTTTTTTAAATAGTAGCTTTAGCCCGAGATTGTTACTAGATGAGGAGTCAGCAGGTTGGATGGTCCACTGTTCTGCTGACGAGGGGGCAGGTACTGCCTTCAGACGAGAGTGATGGATCCAGTTCTTGTGTCCCTCGATCTTTGCCGCTGTATGGGAGATCAGCAGGACGGTATAGGGTCCTTTCCACTTTTCCTGGAGAGGCTCGTCTTTCCAGGTGCGAACAAGCACAGAGTCACCGGGCTGTAAGGAGTGAACGGGAGAGTCCAAGGGGAGAGGCTGGGAATCCTTGGTATACCTGTGAAGAGACAAGAGAACAGCAGACAGGGAACACATATACTGTGACAAAAAAACATTACCCAACTTCCATTCCCCTGACAGAACCGGGGTGCCATTTATGGGCCATGCCCTTTTAAATATAATTTTAAAGGGACTGAGCCTTAATTTATCCTTTGGGAGAACGCGGATACGGAGTAGGACGAGGGGCAAAGCATCAGGCCATTGCAGTGAGGCTTCTTGGCACACTTTTGAGAGATGCTGTTTAAGGGTTTGATTGGTACGCTTTACTACACCACTGGCTTGCGGTCTCCAGGGCGTATGGAGTTTTCAGGGGATTTGTAAGGCATGTGAGATGCTTTGAATGATTTTTGATGTGAAGTGTGTTTTGTTGTTAGATTTTATTTACAGGGGGAGTTTAAAGCGAGGAATGAGCTTTTTAATAAACTTGAGGGCCACTGTTCTGGCAGTGCAGTTACAGCAGGGGAAGGCTTCTGGCCATCCGCTGAACCGATCCACTATGACAAGGAGATATTTGAACCCTTGGGTCCGGGGAAACTCAGTAAAGTCTATTTGCCACACTTGTCCGGGGCCCGGAGTGGGTTCTAGGGCAGCTGGTGGCACAGGATGTCCCGGTCGGGGGTTATTCTTTTGGCAGACTAAGCAGTCCGCTTGTACCTGGGCAGCCAGGGGTCGGAGTCCGGAAGTGATAAAGTATTTTTTTATTAGCTGGATAAGTGTTTCCCTGCCAGCATGAGTGGTTTGATGTAGTTTTTGCAGCACTGGCCGGATTAGGCCTTTTGGTAAGAGGACCTTTCCTTCTGGGGAATGGAGCCATCCCTCCTTTTCCCGGAGACTGAGTTTGTTAGTTAGCTGTTGTTTTTTTTTAGAGTACTGAGGGGTTGGAAGCTCCCCTACTGATGGGATAAGGGCATGCATATGGGCGTTTTTAGCCTGAGGGGATGGCAGGGTGGCAGCATGCTTAGCCTCTCTATCTGCCCGGGCGTTACCTTTGGCCATATTTTGATTTTTTTTTTTGATGGGCTTTACAGTGTACCACCGCCACTTCCGAGGGGAGTTGTACAGCTTTTAGGAGCCGGAGGATTTGGGGCCCGTACTTGACTGGGGAGCCTTGGGCTGTTAGCATTTTCCTTTGCTTTTATAGGCCAGCATGAGCATGCAGCACACCAAAAGCATACTTTGAATTAGTAAAAATGTTGACCCGCTTTTTTTTTGATAGTTTAAGTGCACGGGTCAGGGCTATTAGTTTGGCAAGCTGGGCAGAGGTCCCAGCAGGCAAATCTTTAGCTTTCACAGTGTTATGGAGGGTTACAACAGCATAACCCGCCCTTCTTTGCTCATTTATTACAGTACTGCTACCATTAGTGTACCATTTATAATTTGCATTTGGGAGGGGTACATTTTTTAAATTCGGACGGCTGGAGTACTGGACATTTATGATTTTTAAACAGTTATGTTTTTGTTCCTCTGTTTTTGGCAAGAGAGTGGCTGGGTTAAGGGAGGGGCAAGGCTGTAGGGTGACTTCAGAGTTTTTTAACAGCTTAGCCTGGTACCGAGCAATCCGAGCCTGGGTGAGCCAAAGCCCTCCCTTTGCATTCAATAAGGCTCGGACCATATGGGGAGCATAGATTTGCATAACCCCTTTTAATGTTAGCTTTTTGGCTTCCTCAAGCAATAGGGCAGTAGCTGCGACCGCCCGTAAACATGCCGGCCAACCCTTTGCAACCTGATTCAATTGCTTAGAAAAATAAGCCACAGGACGCTTTTATGCTCCTAACAGCTGTGTAAGCACTTCTAGCGCCACCCCCCTTTGTTTATGTACATACAACTGAAACGGCTTAGAGAGATTTGGCAGGCCCAGAGCCGGGGCTTTCATTAATTTTTTTTTTAGGATTTTAAATGCCCTGTCAGCCTCTGGGGTTTAATAGAAGGGGTTATGATTTGCTTTTTTTACATAGTTGTACAGGGGTTTAGCCTACAGTTCAAACTTTGGGATTCATATTTTGCAAAAGCCTGCCATACCCAGAAATGCCCTGAGCCGCTTACGGTTACTTGGGGTAGGAACTTGACAGATAGCTTTCTTTTTTTTTGCTTGAAAGCTGACGCTTCCCTTGCCGTATGTGAAATCCGAGGTACCGTACCTCTGGGAGGGCAATTTGAGCCTTACTTCGTGCTACACGATATTCCCGGAGTTTAATAAAATTCAGGAGGCTTACGGTGGCTTTAAGACAGAGTTTTTGGCCCACAGTGGCAATTAACAAATCATTTACATACTGCAGAAGGAGAGCCTTCTTATTATCCCACTGCTGTAGGTCCCTGGCCAGAGCCTGGCCAAAAAGGGTGGGAGAGTTTTTAAATCCCTGGGCCAACACTGTCCAGCAAAGTTGCTTTTTAACCCTTTTTTGGTCCTCCCACTCAAAGGAGAAGATCTCCTGTGATGGGGTGGCAACTGGGATGGTAAAGAAAGCATTTTTCAGATCAAGGACTGAAAAATGGGTATACTGTCCCCCTATAGAAGCCAATAAGGTGTACGGGTTAGGGACAAGAGGGTGCAGAGTCTTAACCCGTTCATTGACTGCCCTTAGGTCCTGTACCAGCTGATACGTGCCATCAGGCTTCTGTACGGGTAGAATGGGAGTGTTTCAGGCTGACTGACATTCCCGGAGAATACCATACATTAGGAATTGATTTATAGTTTTTTGTAAACCTTTTCTGGCTTCCCTCTTGATTGGATACTGTTTTACTTGCACTGGGCCTTTTCCTGGTATGAGCTGAATAGTAATAGGGGTCTGGTGGGTGGCCTTTCCTGGAATCCCTGATGCCCACACGAGGGGGTACACCTGGTCTTCCCACGGGCTCTATTCTGGGGCTTGCATGGCTGAGGGCTCAACTGCAAGGGTCATGATCCAGGCATTCTCAGGGGGTAAGGTAAGGGTTATTTTGTTTTTAGTAAAATGCAGGGTGGCACCGAGGCGACAAAGTAGATCCCGTCCCAGCAGAGGTGTTGGACACTCAGGGAGGTATACCAGCTTGTGGGATATAGTCCTGTCTCCCAAAGCACATTCCGCTGGGGCATACACTGGGCACTTGGTGTCCCTGCCTGTGGCTCCCACCACAGTAAGGGAATCTGCTACTGGCAACTGAAGAGGCTGATTTACGGCAGTTCGGGCCGCTCCAGAGTCCACTAAAAAATCTATTTCTGAGCTTCCCACCCGCATCTTTACTCGGGGTTCCGGGGGTAGGGTGGTCCGTCTCTCCTGACACCCCTATTCCTGCTCCACCATCGCCATCATAGGGGCACCCCCCTTTTCTTTCCTCTTTGGGCACTCATTTTTCCAGTGTCCCTCCTGTCGACACAGGGCACACTGGTTGCGACCCAGTCGTTTCTCCTGCAGGCCCGGACGGTCGCGTTCACGGCCCCTTCCTCCCCGGCCACTTCTCTTAGTGCCGGCCTGTACCGCTGTTACTATTAATTTCACTTGTTTTGTTTTGTTTTTTTGTCTCTCTCAGACTATAAGCTTGGTTTGCAGTCTCTAAAATTTGTGCCATGGTTATACCCATTAAATTTTTTTTTTGTAACTTTTTTTTAATATTAGGGGCTGCTCTGCTTGTAAAAATTCCCTTAATAATTGACTTAGTTGCTTGATTATTGGGGTCTGCATTAGTGTTCTGTCGAATGGTGTCCCGAATACGCTGTAGAAAGGCCCCTGGGCTTTCTTTTAAATTCTGCATTACTTCATATGGCTTTGCCCAATTATTATGTCGGACAGCCGAGTGACGGAGTCCATGCAAAAGCAACTCCTTATAGGAGGTAAGGCGGGTCATATCCCCATGATCATTTGGATCCCACCTGGGGTCTGCTCAGGGGACTTGTGCATCCGGGTCAGGGACATTAATACGATCCCGGTCGTACCGTCTTTGTGCCTCCTCCCTTGCCTTGGACACAACCTGTTGTCTTTCAACCTCAGACAATAGGGTTCGCAGGAGGACGTTACAATCATTCCAGTCCGGCTTGTGACTACTGAGACACCCCTCAAAGACTGATATAAACCTGCTTGGGTTGGTGGAAAACTCTTCTGCCTGTGCTTTGAAAGCAGCCAAATCCACAGGATTAAAGGGCACATGAGTATAAACCTGCGTAGTTGTGGCAGGACGCCTGTCTGATCCAGACCGGGCGACTTTAGTTTTAGTGATTAAGGGGTATAGGCCAACCATTGGGGACTTACAAGGTGTGGGTGTAGGGGCCGAAGGGGACACCGGCTCTGCCATTACAGTGGGGGTGGGGGTCTGGGGACTAACATTAGCTGCTACCAAACCAGTTGGAGTCAGATTACAGCGCTGTAAAATATCTGGTCGAGTACATAAAGTCAGAAACAAATGCGCATACATATGTTCATTCCATTTTTTTGTTCTTTGACAGAACAGGAGTAACTGAAGAATCGTGTTATAATTAATTGACCCTCCTGGTGGCCACCACTCCTGGTCCTCTAGTTGATATTGAGGCCAGTCACCTGTACAGAATCATTTTAATTGGCTCTTAGTCATCGGATCCGCACCAAATACCTTCCAGTTTGCTAGAATGCACTCTAGGGGCGTACACCGTGCCCTAACCCCTGAGCTCTGTCCCTGTCCCATACCTACAGGGTAACTCTGGGCGTCCCCAGGTTCCAACAGAGCATATAATTCGGATTTTAAAAGGATCCTACCTTATCCAAGGAACCGGTTCTTCACTGTGGCCTGCAGCTGCTCCTCCCCCACGTCTAAGGGACCGGTTCTTCACCGCCGTCCACAACAGCTTCTCCACTATATGAGTGCGTTGCACCGTTGTGCCCTCTGGGGTCGATCAAATCGCGTCTCCTCCGAGGCCCCCGATGAACTCACCGGTGCGCGCTGGGCGTCGGTTCTCGCCGCAATCCTCGACCTCCAGGAGGGGTCTGGGCAAGGCTAAATTGCAGCCTCGAGCCCACCCAGGGACGCCAAAAGCTGTTGCCGGC
Source organism: Lepidochelys olivacea (assembly GCF_965140295.1). Lineage (NCBI taxonomy): Eukaryota > Metazoa > Chordata > Testudines > Cheloniidae > Lepidochelys > Lepidochelys olivacea. Next base: position 37,282,293 of record NC_140424.1, read on the forward strand.
ACCCAGTGCCGAGAGGCTGAACAACAGCTTGAGTTGGTTTGTTACCCGGTGTGCTACACTTAATAATTACAACGGGGTGGAGAAGCAGAAAAGTTTATTTAAAGCTTTAAAAAGGTACAGGAAAATTTGAATTTCAAATCCTGTACAACAAAGCAGGAAGTTACACAGGCTTTTATACCTTTTTTTTTTTAGCATACTTATTTAATAGCAAGCTGCTTTAAGTATTTATATAGCCAGCTAATTCAGTTTCCAGCTAGTTTTTTAATTTTTTGTATTATTTATTAAACTATACATAAAGCTGCTTTATTTAGCATTGTTTTTTTATATTTTTTTTGTTTGGCCTTGCTTAGTTTTAGGCAGTTTAACTCTGCAACATACTGTTGCAGATTTTTAGCATAACTGCTGTGTGTGCCTCCAGGCGGGGGGGCCAAGGACACTTGGGCCTAGTACGCATAACTGATGCAAGTGCCTCCAGGCAGGAAGGGGGGGGCCAAGGACACCGGGGCCTAGTGCGAGGGGGCTTCATTGACACTTGTGGTCTTCCATCCCCTCGAGTTACCTAGTGGCCATGCCCCAGTGTTCCCAACACCTCTGTCATTGCTGTCCGACCCCAAACGCACACTGCTGACAATGGTCCTCAGTCCTGACCCTCTGCTAGTTAAGTTCACGCCCACCCACACACCCCTCTTTGTATGCGCCGAGCCTGGCCCTTGCTAGCCCAGGCCTGCCATCTTCAGAGCTCTGATATTTCAGCTGATTCCGACCCGCCAGGCCAGTCCTGGGACAGAGCTGAGCTGTCTCAATGCATCACAAAGCAGCTTGCACTTTCCATCCCCTACGCACACACACACACACGCACGCTCGCACTCTGCTGTGTTCGTCCTGGACCCCACCTAGCGGCACCAAAGTACATTGGCCTTTACCTGTCACAGCCCCGACTATGCTTAACTTACACATGCCCATGGAGCAACAAACCTATGTCAATCGGCAACCCATGCCACCTGCCAAAAGATGCCACACTGCACCAAACTTTGATATTCATTTTGCATGTGTGCACACCCCCCCCACACAGATTGAAGTCCAGCCAACAGGGGCAGTAAGAGTACACACACTCACCCCCCCCCCAGATCTTATTGCCTCCAGAAGGGGGTAACAAGACATACGTACACACACTAACACAATCCACATACACACTGAGCAGGACTCATTTTTCCACCAGGGGGCAGGAATCACACACACACACACACACACAAAACCTGCTTCCCCCAACGTGGCAACAACAGACAGAGACACACGCACCCTGAAACACTCATTCCATGCAGCAGGAACACACACACAGGGAGAGGGAGAACAGGGCTGGTGACCGCCATCGGGGCAAAACACCAACCCCCGGTGATTCCTGCACAGAGACGGAGGTGCTCGACTGGCCCTCAGAACTCTCCGCGCAGAGCCTGGCTTTGCCCTGACACTGCATGGGGCACTGAGAGGGTGACTGAGGTTGAAGTTACTAACCAAAATTAATTGTGTCGCCAACCCCCCCAAGCAGGCGAGGAAAACCTCAGTCTTAAACATCATGGACCAGACCTTCAGCTGGTAGAAAGTGGCCATAGCTCCATTGGAGTCAATCCCCGCTGGTGTCAATGGGCCATAGCTCAATTGAAGTCAAACTCCTTGTGTGATTTACGTAAACCACTTAATCTGCCCCGTGCCTCAGTTTCCCCATTGGTAAAACTGGGATAATCGCACTTCTCACCCTCATAGGCTGTTATGATGTTAAAATCTCTTCATGACTGTGAGACGCACAGACACCACAGGGATGAGGCCTATGTAAATACCTAGAACATATAGATTGGTGGATTTGCAGCATCTGAGGAGCCAGCCTTCTGTGCCTCAGTTCCCCTCCCTTTAACATGGGGATAATTTCTATCTCCTTACCCCACATGAATGATGGGAGGTTACATTTATCTTTGGTTGTGGAGTGCTCAGACTCTACCATGCTTGGAAGCATTCCGCTACCTACATAGACATTGTAGTCCCAAACAATGGGCCCTAACCCCACTGAGATCAAAGACCAAGCTCCCATTGGCCTCAGCGTTACCAGTACTGGGGCCTGCATGTGGTACTTCCTGATGAATTACCAATACAAAAGCAAATCTCTGTCAATGCCTGAGGCACTGTGATTCCATCCAAATTTCAAGTGCCCTCAACATGACTAACGACCTGTTTTGGTTTAGCAACTTTTGACTCTGATTTTAGGGCCATAAGGGACCATCATGATCATCTAGTCTGACCTCTTGCACATGGCAGGCCTCAGAACCTCCTCCTTCCCCTCCTGTAGTAGACCCATAACCTCCGGCTGAGTTACTGAAGTCCTCAATTCTTGATTTAAAACTTCAAGTTACAGAGAATTCATCATTTACTCTCGTTCAAATCAGCAAATGACCTGTGCCCCATGCTGCAGAGGAAGGCGAAAGCGAGCGAGACCCACCTGTCTGTAAGAATTCTCTGTAGCCCTCTTCATCTAGCGACCCATCTCCAGCCATTGGAGCTATTTCTAATAGCAGTGACAGATGGGCCATATGCCGTTGTGACCGACAGACAGACAAGAAGCATTTGGAAAAGGATCGTGATAGAAAAGTAAAAAGAAGAGACTGAGAGTACAATTCATATCAAAGAGATTCTGTTTACTTTATATGATCGCTAGAGAGCAGCACAGGGTCAGAAATGAGAAGGAAGCAGCATTATAGGAAATGGATGGAAGGAGACAATAATTCATAGATTTGAAGGCCAGAAGGGACCACTGTAATTGTCTAGTTTAACCTCCTGTTTAACACAGGCCGTAGGACTTCTGTGAATTAATTCCTGCTTCAAATCCAATCGTTGTGATTAAACTAGAGCAGATCTTACAAAAACAAATTCAGAAAGGCAGATCCTCTGTGAAATGACAATGATGAATATGAATAATATACATTGAACATCACATTATTATTGTTGTTGTTATGACCACTTTCTGTGGTTGATAGTCGTCTAGTGAGTGATTTTCAATCATTTTCATACCCAGAGGACCTGAACTGAGATCTGGGCAGAGAGAAACAGTGTTAGACAGTCCTTGCACTAAACAGCTTACAGACTAAACAGAGAAAGCAGACAAAGGGAGGGAAGGAAAACTGAGGCACAGAGGGGGGAAGTGACTTGCCCAAGGTCACACAACTTGTCAGTAGCAGAGCCACGAATAAAACCCAGGGCTCCTGCTTGAATTCTTAGTTTAGAAAAGTTTAGAATATAATTCATTTGAACTTTATGGTATTGGAATGAAAATTAACAGGCATGTTTATATCATCATCATCATCATCATCATCTTGCACTGCTATAGCACCCAGATGCTCCAGTCAAGACCAAGGCCCCATTGTGCTGGGGCCTGTACAAACACATAGTGAGAAACAGCCCATGCCCAAAAGAGATTATGATTAGGCTCAAAAGATTAGATTTGTACTGAAAATGTCAACAAACGTCAGTTAGACCGGACACATACAAACGGACATAAATATTTCCTTTCATAATAATCAACATCTGCAGGCAGGCAAAATAAGAAAAATGCTGCTTGAGAACTTATCAGAGTTCGATGTAAGGCGATTTACTTCTATACTTTGACATGGGTTGTTGACAATTTGTGTGTTAATTGTTATAAAGCTTTAACTTTTTGAATCTCAGCGTCTACTGTTGCTCAATAATTACTGTCTGACCCCCCCCCCCACCGCCCAATGTCTGACCTCCCCACATAATTGCCCACAAGTGTGACCACGTAAAATCAATAAAATCTGAAAAAAACACTTAAAAATAAGCATCAATATTATCGGCCGAAATGATTAAAAGATCAAATGGTGGCAAGCCTACTTATAATGGAAATAGACATGACAGACAAAGGTGGGAAGGAAACAAAGGCCCCGAGAAGTTAATTGAATGAAGTCATTTAAATACGTACGGAGTGATGGGAAATGTTATACTTTCATAGTTTGATAGTGTTGAAGGCCAGAAGAGACAACTAGATCGTCTAGTCCAGTGTTTCTTAAACTGCGGGTCCCAACCCAAAAGGGGGTCACAAATCTATTGTAGGGGGGTCACAAGAGCAGCGGTTGCTGGCCGGGCAGCCAGCTCCGAAGGCAGAGGCAGGGTGGCATGGGATGTGGGGGGAGTCATCACTTTTTGAGGGGGGTCATCACAGCCTGAAATATTTTCAAAGGAGGTCCCAGCAAAAAAAGTTTGAGAACCCCTGATCTAGTCTCACTTCCTCCTCTATAAGACAGGCTGTTAAACTTCACCCAGATACCACTAAATATAGCCGGGTGCAATTTGATGGATGAATAGTTTATTTGCAGTAAAAGGCATTTTCATGTAACCCAAGCTATTCATGATTTTCCACACAAATTTGCCAAATAGTTTTGGACAATTTGGGGGGAGGAGACTGAGGCACCTTTCAGAAAACAGCAGTGCCCTTCTTGCAACCTTTAGCCCAATGCTGGGGGCACTCACCTGGGATGCGGAAGACCCAGGTTTAATTCACCCCTCTGTGTCAGGGCTGGTACACGGGCAGCCTGTGTGGACAGTCAGCTGCTAAGTTGCAGACAGGCAACGAGTAGCGGGGTTGGAAGTGAGCTGGGTCAGAATGCCAGGAAGTCAGGGCCAGGCACCAAGTTGCAGGCGGCAGGCCAATAGCAGGGTTGGGGTTGAGCCAGGTCAGGATATCAGGAAGTTGGGGTCAGGCGCCAGATAACAGACAGCAAGCAAATAGCAAAGTCAAGGACAAACCAGGGTCAGAAGCCCAAGTCTAGGGTCTACAGCAAGCAGAGACTGAAGCAGAGAGAGGGAAGGAAGGAAGGAAGGAGTGTGCATTGGTTACTCAGGCAGCCCCCTCATCATGGCTTCCTGGTTTAAATACTAGTATCAGCCAATCAGTGGGCTGGGAGGGGCCGCCTCTCAGGCCCTGCTCGGTGGCACTTCCTGCAGAGCCTAGCTCTATGGGATCCTTCAGCAGAAACCCACACTAAGCTTCCAGCAGCAATGTGGAAACATCGGTAACCCCCCACCGTTATGGTCCCAGGTTTTGGCCCTCAAGGGTCTTGCATCCTGTGCCTCATAAGGAGACAGGACTGGCACTTAAGTCTTCCATATTACAGATAAGATCCTTAGCTACTAGTCTAGTCTGATACTAGAAGGAGACGGATGCGGGATCGAACAAAGGCGCCCCAGGCCTGATGATCTTTGAGGGCCCGGAGCTCCTCCCACTTCTCCCGGCACGCTCCGCAGAGGATTCAAGGACCAGGACAGAGGCCCAACCTGAACAAGAGAGTAATTGTAGGCAATTAGGCTGTTTATAGCCTGTGAGTTGAAGTCAAAGTGCAGATACTGCCCGGCTGAGGTCTGGCTTGCTGGGGAATTCACAGTGTAGGCAGGGAATGGTGCAGCCCAGAAAACCCCCGGTCAGGAGGGAGATAGATGCATATCTCCACCCAAGAGAGGTGACTGCAGGGGAGCTGGAGGCGTAGAGCGGATGCCCTGGACCATGAGGGTAAATCCAGGTGCAGTTGCCCTGAACTGTCACACCAAGCTGAAGAGAAATGACTTGACAATGTTATTAGCAGAGCTGGGAATGGATTCCAGACAGACCGTCCCTGCCCCACTGATCTTGCAGTTTAAATAGATAAGAAAGAGAAGCGGTTATAGGAGAAACAGAGGCACAGAGAGAGGGCAAGTGACTTGCCCAAGTCCACACACAAGGTCAGTGACAAAGTCAGGAATAGGACCCAGGTGGCCTGAGTCATGGCCTTCTGATCTAGTCAGAAATCCGCAATTCCTGCCCCACCCCCACCCCCACCCATCTGGAAAGGCAGAAAATCCTAAATTCCTAAAGGGGTTTGCACTTAGTAGTATTAATTATTTGGCTTGCTGTATCCCCTAGAGGTATCTCTACACAGCCCGGGGCAGTAAGCCTCCGAGCTCAGGTTAACAGTCTCAGTCTTGCCCTACTGCATTGAAAATAGGTGGGCAGGTGTTGTGGCTTGAGCTGCAGGTCGGGCTCTGATGCCTAGCAATGGGGCTGGGCTTCAGAGCTTGCACTCCAGCCCCACCCAGAACATCTGTACGGTTATTTTGAGCACAACAGCATGAGACCTGCGAGCCGGAGTCTTTCGATCCAGGCTCTGAGTCTCGCTGCTGCACGCTGGGTAGACGTACCCCAGGAGCTTCAGTCATACACCAAGACCCTCTTCTGACAGGCACTGTACAAACACAGAACAAAGAGATGGTCCCTGCTCCAGAGTATTTACAATGTAAGTCTGCGGTTAGGCTTCTGATGACTTATTAACACTGATTCATGTAGTTGGACCCTCCACATCCAATGGAATTTGATGGTAGCTAAGTGACTAATTCCCTTCATCTCAACCACACCACATTTTACTTGGTGCATACATTTTGTGTTGCCCCTCTTCACAGGTGTGAATTTCAGCTTGAGTGGAAAACTCACCATAGGATCTGAATACGTTCCAGACATTAGTGGCCCACTGGAACAACTCACCAAGGGTTGTGGTGGATTCTCCATCACTGACAATTTTTAAATCAAGAGTGGATGTTTTTCTAAAAGATCTGCTTGAGGAATTACTTTGGGGCAGTTCTCTGGGCTGTGTCATGCAGGAGGTCACACTAGATGATCCCTTCTGGCCTTGGAATCGATGAATTTATGGGAGAATAGCATGAATGTCAGTGCATTTAAAGAGGTGGGATTTTGAAGTCACCCAAGAGATTCAGGGCACCCATTTTCCAATCATGGGAATTGGACATCTATATCCCATAAAACCTCTAAACAGGTCCGATGTGGGACTGCAGTAATGCCGAGACCTTGTGCTGGCCCAATCGATCGGTGAATTTCACCCAGTGGGGAATAGACCAACTTGGATGTAATCAATATAAACAAGACTCATTGAGGATGCACATCCGGGGCTGCCTGCTGTCAGAGACAGGATACCGGACTCGATGGACCATGGGTCTGATCCACTCTGGTAATTCAAGGCACCTGCACTGGTTCTCTAGATCCCACCCTGCACTGTTTAATGGCACCACACAGGGACTGGACTTGAGTAAAGAGAAGTGTAGGGTTGGATGTTAAAAAGGGGCCTAAGGGAGTTAGGTGCACAACTCCCACTGAAGTACAGTGGCATTTGGGTGCCAAACTCCGTTCGACTTCTTTGAAAATCCCACCTGGAACAAACCTGCTGGTTCAGTACTCGGCACTCTGCTAACCCCCAGTGAAGTATCCACACTCCATCCAGCACAGGAAAGGAGGAGTAATATCCTGAGCCGGGAGGGGACCTGCAGGTTGCATGGGAGCAGCTGCAGCAGCCTAAGAGCTGGCTGCGAAGGAAGTCTGGATAGTAGGATCCTTTGAGTTGGAGTTGGAGGGCCCAAGAGCCAGACTTTGACACACCCTGCTGCTGCCAGGGGCGGTGATAGCCTCAACAAAGAAGCCGAGGGCTGCAGTCTGCAGGCAAGAGGAGGGTGCAGAATGGTTACACCAGGAGCTGGTCACCTTTTATACCCTGGGACTCAGCTGCCTCTAGCTGAGTTGGGAACTGTTGGGTGTCTCTCACTGAGTTTATAACCATTAAAGTAATGTGAAGGGAACTTCCATCTGTTTATTTCTGGTGACTCTCTCAGAAGAATCCCCTTCCTGAATTTGAACCTATGACTGGTTGGAGGAAACCACTGAGGGTTAGAGCCAGAAAATCCTAGTGTTGGAGCATGTGTTTTCAAGGTCACGGGACACTCAGTGGTCTCCCAGATGTCCTGGGGCAGCACACTATTGCAGCAAGTCCATACAGTTGGGCTGGATACGCTTCTACCGGCTACACTTCAGGCCAGGTTTGGAATGTTAGTCCAGCCTCTCAGACCTTTGATTGTTCAGCTAAATCAGAGCCTGGATACACACATTCCTTGGGTTGGTGTTTGCTTTTGGCCAAACCAAAATCCTGGTGAAGCTGAGTGACAATTAAAATGGATATCAGCCTCCGTGGTGATCAGTCCTGAACGTTCGGTCACTTATACTGATTTAATGCTGGTGAAAGTTCACTTAAGCTACTCCTGATCTACAAGCTGTGATAGGAGAGCCAGCCCTAGGGCATTCAGTAGAGTCACTCCTGATCTAGGACTTGAGAAGCGAGAGAGGCATCAGGCTCTATCACAGCTTAAGTGTTCAGATCAGAGTGTCCGAGTCCCTGAAGATATTCGTGAGGAAATCCCACTATTTGCATCTTTAGATGTCTAAATACCTTGAAAAATATGGACCTCAGACACCTAACTCTTATTGACTAAGTGAGATTTGGGCACCTAACTCCCTTAAGTTCTTTTCAAACTTCCAGCCTAAGTTTCAGATCTCCCTGCGAAGATAACTATTATTATTATTAGCCCCATTTTGAGGATGAGGTAATTGAGACACAGGGAGGTTCAAGGAGAGAGCTGCGAATAGAGCCACATTGACTGACTTCCAGCCTTAAGTACCAAGCCAGTTTTTTGCCCTTCAGTGCAAGGATGTCCTTTCCCACAAGCGGTCTTCAGATCAACCCTTTGGGCTGGGAATTTCAACGAAACGTAAAACAGTTAGGCTGCCAACTCACATTGGGCCAAGACGTGGCCTTTAAGGATAAGGGTTCCACAAGGAAAGTGAGAAACAGACACAGGCCCAACCAATTTAGGCTTAATCAGTTTTTGCCTTTATTTAGATATTTTCTTTTCTGATCATATCTTTTGGACAGAATAAAAAGATAAGATGGAACAGGTAGGGGCCCAAGTTACCAAGTTCAGGGTACCGGGAAGCTCTCCACTTCATGATGGTCCTCAGTCTCTGGTCTCCATTCTCCAAAATGGGCCTTGTTCACTTGTTTTTTTATATGTTAATTTGTCCATCAAATCAACGTTATGAATCTTACGTTACATATTCATCACCTTTCTTCCAGTTACACTTCGATACAAACATTCATATGTTGTTTTTCATTCTCCTTGCTATGCTATTCTAAATCATTCGCATTCCCTCAACATGACACCAAGGCCAAACTAACATACGTCCCCCTTATTTTTACCATTCTGCTATTTTTCATCTTTGGATATCATAACTCAATACACATGTATCACCCTGAATGATTCATTAACCTTTATATTTTGAGTAGGAAAGTTATGGGGAACAACATGAGCTTAATGGCAGCATATTCTTATCTTTTCCAAACCTGGGTTTCCAAGGCCGTTTTTGACTTCTTTGCTCAAAGTCCAGCAAGCCTTGCCGGTTGAAGTTTAAGGGTTGCTTTTTCAGTGAAGGCCGAAGTATTTAATTGTTCCCCAACACATCGGAGGATGTGCACTCAGGTGTTCTTGCCAGGTGACTACAAAGCTCACCACATAACACTATGTGGAGCTCAGTGAAGGGGAGCTTAGAGTGAGGGGAAGCTGGAAGGGAGGCTGCCTGGGGCAGAACCTGAACGCTGATGGACGGTGAGCGTGGGAAGTCAGTGAGAACCATGGCACAGGCCCATGAAGGAGGGCTGTGGAGTCCTGTCCCAAGGGAGGCTGGGTACTGGGGCAAACCCTGCCAGAAGCGAAGCACAGTCCCAGGACAGAAGGATGTGGTCATCCTGTCCCAAGTGACCCAGATGGAGGGCAGCAAATATAGGAATAGGCCTTGGGGAGGAGAACTGGGTCATCTTGTGGCTACAGAGGGAGACAGTTGCTTTCCCAGAGCCAGGGCCCATGGCAGTGGGTAGTGTTGGAGATTTGGCCAGGCACTCCCTTCCCGCCACCCACCGCCAGTGTGCCCTGGATTCTTGAGTCATTTAAGCTTTCAGAGGCTGAACAGAGTCCAGCTGGTGCCCCTAACTTGTGGGTGTGGGTTCTCCCATGCTACCACCCTCGTAGAGGGTGCAGCAGCCCCTCATATTAAGGGGAGGAAGAGAGGATTAACCAGAAGCCAGGAGGGCTCGAAGCTGAGATCAGGAGGAGATGGGCCAAAGGCTGCTGTGTGCCCATCACAGATTTAGGATGGAAGACTGGTGTTTTCCTTTGGCCTTTGATTGCGTCAGAGGAGATGGGGCAGCAGGTTTAGCTAGAGGGCCAAGTCACCTCAGTAACTGAACTGTGCTGAAGCCAGGAGAGTCATTTAAACCCCAGGAGGGAAACTGAGGCAGGTTGACTGCAGTGCCACACCATGAAGGGGTGTGCTCCAGAACTCTTTGAAAATCCCAGTCTTGATGTCTACTCCATTCTTTGGACTTCAGAATAAAGGCTACCTCATATCAGGTAAAAAGGAAACAGACTCAGACACCACAGTAAAGGGTTAGCTAAATAGACAGACCTATAGTCAGGATCTGATCTCAAGCCCATTGTCATGTGTCGGATGTTCAGGTAAGTGCCCACATCGATGGCTTTTTAAACAAGCAGAGTGGAGCCCACACCTAAGCAGATGACAGCACACTCTAACCCTTGTGCCCTGAAATAAGAGAGGAATGCAAGTGGCCCTTCTTTGCCCAGGAAAACATATCACTTACCTGCCTGAGGGCCCTAAACCTTCACACAGCTGTGTGACACGTGATACTTGTACCACGGGTGCTGTTCTCATGTAAAGACACCACCTCAGCAGTGGAAGGGGACAGTGAGTCCTAGTGGATGAGAAAAGGGGGGCTATACTGTATAACGGGCAGTAGAGCCAGCAGTGGGTGAGGGATAGGGAAGTGAATTAATTTATTCTGGTTTACACCTGCTCAAGTTCTGGTGGTATACAATGAAAATATGTGAACTGGGACTGCTTGACATAAATCAGGAGGAATTTCATTGATGCACATATGTTTGCCCTTGACAGTCTTCTAGAGTAATTAAATCCTTAGATTACATATGGGAATTAATGGGAATGTATGGGTGGGGAAACAAATGACCTCTCATGTTTCAGTGGAAGGACAGGTGAAGTGAGGCGTGTGAGCCAGGGAAGGATTGTTTTATTTGGTGGTGTATGGGCAAGGCCCTTTGTTTTCATTTTGTAAAACATTTCCTGGAAATTTATCAGTGTTTATTATTTAAAGAAAGAAAGAAGGTGAAAAATCAATGCAAATAAATTAACCTTAAAGTCTCTGGGTAAATACTGAGGTTAATAATGGAGGCTGGGAGAACAGAAAAAAACAAATACAGAAGTATAGAAAGTAAAAGCAGTTTAATGCTGTCGTTTATATAATGAACAGTACATACACATATGCACATGCATGTTTGTGTGTGTGTGTCTGTGTACCTTCCACTACATTGCCTTCATTTTAGAGAAACTAATTTATTATTAACATAAACATCTACCTAATGTAATGCACTAGAGTTTCTTAACATAATCAGTATTGTCATGTACTTGAGAGGTTCAAAATTCAGGTGAAAAATGGTAGAATAAATAGTTTTTGGAAAATCTGGGAAATTTTCAGTAAAAATTGATAAAAACTGAAAGAGAAGGCCCTTTGCATGTGTTAGAGTGATGCTCTGTGTGGGGATCCTTATATGCGCACCTCCTTATGTGGATTGTGTGTGTGTGTTCACGCATGCTTTTGTGTATTTCCGTATATGTGTGTATCTCTGTTTCTCCCCCTGTGCCTGCATGTTATCAGTGTGTGCGTGTTGGAAAGGAATGTGTGATTAGTATTCACGTGTGACTGTTCTGTGCAGGTGAGTTGTGATTTGCTGTGTAACAGAGAGCTTCAGCCAGATCCTCAGCTGGTGTAAATGAGTGTAGCTCCACTGCGGACAACCATATTAGCTGGTGAAAATGATTGTGACGATCTAGCCCCATGTTCCAATGTCTTCCTGATTTCTCCCCTGTACCACTAATCTCCAGGCACAATTGTGTTCCGGAGTGCAGTCACTGCAACTGGCTGATGCTAAATGCACCTCTGCCTAATACATCCATGGGGTCACCTGCATCACTGGCAGCAGCTGTGTATTGCCACTGCCTTAGACCTCTCTCCAGACCTCTCTGTGAATCACTTGGTGGTCTCAGTCTAATTCATAGCAGCAGTGGGCCAGAATGAAGCTTCCCGGACTTCAGGAAGTGAGACAAAAACGGTCAGATCCAAACACACCCAGTAAATGTGCAAAAAAAAAGGAGTACTTGTGGCACTTTAGAGACTAACCAATTTATTTGAGCAATTTATTTGTATGCATCCGATGAAGTGAGCTCTAACTCACGAAAGCCTATGCTCAAATAAATTGGATAGTCTCTAAAGTGCCACAAGTACTCCTTTTCTTTTTGCGAATACAGACTAACACGGCTGTCACTCTGAAACCAATAATTGTGGTGAGCTTCAGAATGCAGAACTCAATTTCACAGCCCTGGTCATTCGCTTGTCATTAGTTGGACAAACAGCCACATGAAAACCACAATCCTGTGGACCACACCAACTGGCCTCCTTACCGGCAGCCTCACAAGCCACATGAAGGTACAACCGACATGCAGTGTGAACAAACTTCTGGCTTCTGACCCATAGGAATGATCATCTTGGGGCCCTTGTGCAGCATACTGCCTGATTGGGAGGGGGGCAAGGACAGTGGGAGAGAGAATGTGCACATGTATCTCTATTGATCTACCTAATCATCTCCTTATCTAACTATCAATCCATCCATCCATCTGTATCATTATCTGTCAGCTGGGCACGGTCTGGAGATTTAACAAACCTCTTAAGGAATTATGGGCCAATGGCAGAAACAAAGTTACTCGTTATTTTAATGGGTCCCATCGAGGGCCATTAGAATGGAAAAGCTGCCGGGAAATGCAGGTCTCAGTGGCAGTCCCATCGCGGCTGATTAGAAAAGAGAGTCAGAGGCATTGATTAAAGTTAGACAAAGGAAGGGACGGGTCTGTTCCTGTGTCAAGTAGCCCCTGATGGTTAAAGTGTAAGGGGTCAAGGCATTCATTCCCAGGCCCTGTGAAGGTTGATCCCTTCCTTCATCAATTCCTTCAGATCCGCAGGTAGTGAGGGAATGTAAGGGGGAGGGATGACTGCAATGAAACGGACACGTAAACAAACCACAGATTCCCACTAGGTTAGCGAAGACAGCCCGGCCCAGGTGTGGTGAGGAAAAGGCAGTTCCAGGTTTCTAGGCCTCAGTGACAGAGCTCAGCCAACATGCCTGGGTTGTGACAGACATTGCTGTTCTGCCCACGAACCCCAGCTCTGCCGATGCCCTGAATCCTAACCCACAGCCCCCTCCGTTGTTCCGTCTCTGGGTTCTCACACACACACACAGCTCTGATGATGCACCTCAATCCCAGGCTGCAGCCCCTTGTTATCCCAGCCCTCGGCTCCCCCTGACACAACTCTACTCATGCGCTTCAATCCTGATCTGCTGCACCCTGAGCTTCCCCCACCCATGCACAGGTCTGTCATTGCCCCTCACTCCTAATCTGCACCCCCTGCTATCCCAGCTTTGGACTCCCCTCCCTGAAGCCCATTACTCCTGACCACAATCCCTCTGCTATCCCAGAATTGGCCCCCTTCACTGCTTTGGTGACATGCCTCAGTCCTGACTGACATTACCCCTACTATTCCTGTCCCAAAACTGCTCCCCAGCTTGGCCAATACATCACAATTATGACCTACAACCCCTCTGTCATTGCTATCCAACCCCAAACGCACACCAGTGACAATAGTCCTCATTCCTGACCTTCTGCTAATCATAGAATCGTACAATCATAGAATAAATGGGTTGAAAGGGACCTCAGGAGGACATCTAGTCCAACCCCCTGCTCAAAGCAGGACCAATCCCCAACTAAATCATCCCAGCCAGGGCTTTGTCAAGCCTAACCTTAAAAACTTCGAAGGAAGGAGATTCCACCACCTCCCCAGTTAACGCATTCCAGTGTTTCACCACCCTCCTAGCGAAAAAGTTTTTCCTAATATCCAACCTAAATCTCCCCCACTGTAACTTGAGACCATTACTCCTTGTTCTGTTATCTGCTACCACTGAGAACAGTCTAGATCCATCCTCTTTGGAGCCCCCTTTCACGTAGTTGAAAGCAGCTATCAAATCCCCCCTCATTCTTCTCTTCTGCAGGCTAAACAATCCCAGCTCCCTCAGCCTCTCCTCATAAGTCATGTGTTCCAGACCCCTAATCATTTTTGTTGCCCTTCGCTGGACTCTCTCCAATTTATCCACATCCTTCTTGTAGTGTGGGGCCCAAAACTGGACACAGTACTCCAGATGAGGCCTCACCAATGTCGAATAGAGGGGAATGATCACGTCCCTCGATCTGCTCGCTATGCCCCTACTTATACATCCCAAAATGCCATTGGCCTTCTTGGCAACAAGGGCATACTGCTGACTCATATCCAGCTTCTCGTCCACTGTCACCCTTAGGTCCTTTTCCGCAGAACTGCTGCCTAGCCATTCGGTCCCTAGTCTGTAGCGGTGCATTGGGTTCTTCCGTCCTAAGTGCAGGACCCTGCACTTTTCCTTGTTGAACCTCATCAGATTTCTTTTGGCCTAATCCTCCAATTTGTCTAGGTCCCTCTGTATCCTATCCCTGCCCTCCAGCGTATCTACCAATCCTCCTAGTTTAGTATCATCGCAAATTTGCTGAGAGTGCAATCCACACCATCCTCCAGATCATTTATGAAGATATTGAACAAAACCAGCCCCAGGACCGACCCTTGGGGCACTCCACTTGATACCGGCTGCCAACTAGACATGGAGCCATTGATCACTACCCATTGAGCCCAACAATCTAGCCAACTTTCTACCCACCTTATAGTGCATTCATCCAGCCCATACTTCTTTAACTTGCTGACAAGAATACTGTGGGAGACCTTGTCAAAAGCTTTGCTAAAGTCAAGAAACAATACATCCACTGCTTTCCCTTAGAATCATAGAATCGTAGAATATCAGGGTTGGAAGGGACCCCAGAAGGTCATCTAGTCCAACCCCCTGCTCGAAGCAGGACCAATCCCCAACTAAATCATCCCAGCCAGGGCTTTGTCAAGCCTGACCTTAAAAACCTCTAAGGAAGGAGATTCTACCACCTCCCTAGGTAACGCATTCCAGTGTTTCACCACCCTCTTAGTGAAAAAGTTTTTCCTAATATCCAATCTAAACCTCCCCGACTGCAACTTGAGACCATTACTCCTCGTTCTGTCATCTGCTACCATTGAGAACAGTCTAGAGCCATCCTCTTTGGAACCCCCTTTCAGGTAGTTGAAAGCAGCTATCAAATCCCCCCTCATACTTCTCTTCTTCAGGCTAAACAATCCCAGCTCCCTCAGCCTCTCCTCACAAGTCATGTGTTCCAGACCCCTAATCATTTTTGTTGCCCCCCGCTGGACTCTTTCCAATTTATCCGCATCCTTCTTGTAGTGTGGGGCCCAAAACTGGCCACAGTACTGCAGATGAGGCCTCACCAATATCAAGTTCACGCCCACCCACACACCCCTCTTTGAATGTGCCGATCCTGGCCCTTGCTAGCCCAGGCCTGACATCTTCAGAGCTCTGGTATTTCGGCTGATTCTGACCCTCCAGGCCAGTCCTGGGACAGAGCTGAGCTGTCTCAATGCATCACAAAGCAGCTTGCACTTTCCATCCCCTACGCACACACACACACACACACGCACGCTCCCACTCTGCTGTGCTCGTCCTGGACCCCACCTAGCGGCACCAAAGTACATTGGCCTTTACCTGTCACAGCCCCGACTATGCTTAACTTACACATGCCCATGGAACAACAAACCTATGTCAATCGGCAACCCATGCCACCTGCCAAAATTGCCACACTGCACCAAACTTTTATATTCATTTTGGACGTGTGCACACACCCCCACACACAGATTGAAGTCCAGCCAACAGGGGCAGTAAGAGTACACACACTCACACCCCCCCCCAAATCTTATTACCTCCAGAAGGGGGTAACAAGACATATACACACACACTAACACAATCCACATACACACTGAGCAGGATTCATTTTTCCACAGAGGGGGCAGGAATCACACACACACACAAAACCTGCTTCCCCCAACGTGGCAACAACAGACAGACACACACACCCTGAAACACTCATTCCATGCAGCAGGAACACACACACAGGGAGAGGGAGAACAGGGCTGGTGACCGCCATCAGGGCAAAACACCGACCCCCAGTGATTCCTGCACAGAGACGGAGGCGCTCGACTGGCCCGCAGAACTCTCCGCGCAGAGCCTGGCTTTGCCCCAACACGGCATGTGGCACTGAGAGGGTGACTGAGGTTGAAGTTACTAACCAAAATTAATGGGATTTGTGTCGCCAACCCCCCCAAGCAGGCGAGGAAAACCTCAGTCTTAAATACCGTGGACCAGACCTTCAGCTGGTAGAAAGTGGCCAAAGCTCCACTGGAGTCAATCCCCGCTGGTGTCAATGGGCCATAGCTCAATTGAAGTCAAACTCCTTGTGTGATTTACCTAAACCACTTAATCTGCCCCGTGCCTCAGTTTCCCCATTGGTAAAACTGGGATAATCGCACTTCTCACCCTCATAGGCTGTTATGATGTTAAAATCTCTTCATGACTGTGAGACTCACAGACACCACACGGATGAGGCCTTTGTAAATACCTAGAAGATATAGATAGGTGGATTTGCAGCATCTGAGGATCCAGCCTTCTGTGCTTCAGTTCCCCTCCCTTTAACATGGGGATAATTCTATCTCCCTACCCCACATGAATGATGGGAGGTTACATTTATTATTGGTTGTGGAGTGCTCAGACTCTACCATGCTTGGAAGCATTTTGCTACCTACATAGACATTGTAGTCCCAAACAATGGGCCCTAACCCCACTGAGATCAAAGACCAAGCTCCCATTGGCCTCAGCGTTACCAGGACTGGGGCCTGCATGTGGTACTTCCTGATAAATTACCAATACAGAGGCAAATCTCTGTCCATGCCTGAGGCACTGTGATTCCATCCAAATTTCAAGTGCCCTCAACATGGCTAACGACCTGTTTTGGTTTAGCAACTTTTGACTCTGATTTTAGGGCCATAAGGGACCATCATGATCATCTAGTCTGACCTCTTGCACATGGCAGGCCACAGAACCTCCTCCTTCCCCTCCTGTAGTAGACCCATAACCTCCGGCTGAGTTACTGAAGTCCTCAATTCTTCATTTAAAACTTCAAGTTACAGAGAATCCATCATTTACTCTCGTTCAAATCAGCAAGTGACCTGTGCCCCATGCTGCAGAGGAAGGCGAAAGCGGGTGAGACCCACCTGTCTATAAGAATTCTCTGTAGCCCTCTTCATCTAGTGACCCATCTCCAGCCATTGGAGCTATTTGCTAATAGCAGTGACAGATGGGCCATATGCCGTTGTGACCGACAGACAGACAAGAAGCATTTGGAAAAGGATCATGATAGAAAAGTAAAAAGAAGAGACTGAGAGTACGGTTCATGTCAAAGAGATTCTGTTTACTTTATATGATCGCTAGAGAGCAGCACAGGGTCAGAAATGAGAAGGAAGCAGCATTATAGGAAATGGATGGAAAGAGACAATAATTCATAGATTTTAAGGCCAGAAGGGACCACTGCAATTGTCTAGTTTAACCTCCTGTTTAACACAGGCCGTAGGACTTCTGTGAATTAATTCCTGCTTCAAATCCAATAGTTGTGATTGAACTAGAGTAGATCTTACAGAAACAAATTCAGAAAGGCAGATCCTCTGTGAAATGACAATCATGAATATGAATAAAATACATTGAACATCACATTATTATTGTTGTTGTTATGACCACTTTCTGTGGTTGATAGTCATCTAGTGAGTGATTTTCAATTATTTTACTACCCAGAGGCCCGAACTGAGATCTGAGAGGAGCGAAACAGAGTTAGACAGTCCCTGCACTAAACAGCTGACAGACTAAACAGAGTAAGCAGACAAAAGGAGGGAAGGGAAACTGAGGCACAGAGGAGGGAAGTGACTTGCCCAAGGTCACACAACTTGTCAGTGGCAGAGCCACGAATAAAACCCAGGGCTCCTGGTTCAAATCTTAGTTTAGAAAAGATATAATTCATTTGAACTTTATGGTATTGGAATGAAAATTAATAGGCATGTTTATATCATCATCATCTTGCACTGCTATAGCACCCAGATGCTCCAGTCAAGACCAAGGCCCCATTGTGCTGGGTGCTGTACAAACACATAGTGAGAAACAGCCCACGCCCAAAAGAGATTTTGATTAGGCTCAATAATTTGATTTGTATTGGTAATGTCAATAAACGTCAGTTAGACCGGACACACACAAACGGATACAAATATTTCCTTTGATAATAATCAACATCTGCAGACAGGCAAAATAAGAAAAATGCTGCTTGAGAACTTATCAGAGTTTGATGTAAGGCGCTTTACTTTGTATATTTTGACATGAGTTGTTGACAATTTGTGTTTTAATTGTTATAAAGCTTTAACTTTTTGAATCTCTGCGTCTACTGTTGCTCAATAATTACTGTCTGACCCCCTCCCATGTCTTTCCTCCCCACATAGTTTCCCACAACTGTGACCACGTAAAATCTGAAAAAAAAAACCATTAAAAATAAGCATCAATATTATCGGCCGAAATGATTAAAAAATCAAATGGTGGTAAGCCTACTTATAATGGAAATAGACATGACAGACAAAGGCGGGAAGGAAACAAAGGCCCAGAGAAGTTAATTGAATGAAGTCATTTAAATACATGCGGAGTCATGGGAAATGTTATACTTTCATAGTTTAATAGTGTTGAAGGCCAGAAGAGACAACTAGATCATCTAGTCCAGTGTTTCTCAAACTGGGGGTCCCAACCCAAAAGGGGGTCACAAATCTATTGTAGGGGGGTCACAAGAGCAGTGGCTGCTGGCCGGACAGCCAGCTCTGAAGGCAGAGGAAGGGTGGCATGGGATGGGGGGGTCATCATTTTTTGGTGGGGGGTCGTCACAGCCTGAAATATTTTCGAAGGGGGTCCGAGAAAAAAAGTTTGAGAATCCCCGATTTAGTCTCACTTCCTCCTCTATATGACAGGCTGTTAAACTTCACCCAGATATCCCTAAATAGAGCTGGGTACAATTTGATGGATGAATAGATTATTTGCAGTAAAAGACATTTTCATGTAACCCAAGCTATTCATGAATTTTTACACAAATTTGCCAAATAGTTTTGGAGAATTTCAGGGAGGAGACTGAGGCACCTTTCAGAAAACAGCAGTGCCCTTCTTGCAACCTTTAGCCCAATGGTGAGGGCACTCACCTGGGATGTGGAAGACCCAGGTTTCATTCACCCCTCTGTGTCAGGGCTGGTAAACGGACAGCCTGTGTGGACAGTCAGCTGCTAAGTTGCAGACAGGTGATGAGTAGCGGGGTTGGGAGTGAGCTGGGTCAGAATGCCAGGAAGTCAGAGCCAGGCACCAAGTTGCAGGCGGCAGGCAAATAGCAGAGTTGGGGCTGAGCCAGGTCGGGATATCAGGAAGTTGGGGTCAGGTGCCAGATAACAGACAGCAAGCAAATAGCAAAGTCAAGGACAAACCAGGGTCAGAAGCCCAAGTCTAGGGTCTACAGCAAGCAGAGACTGAAGCAGAGAGAGGGAAGGAAGGAAGGAAGGAGTGTGCATTGGTTACTCAGGCAGCCCCCTCATCATGGCTTCCTGGTTTAAATTCTAGTATCAGCCAATCAGTGGGCTGGGAGGGGCCGCCTCTCAGGCCCTGCTCAGTGGCACTTCCTGCAGAGCCTAGCTCTATGGGATCCTTCAGCAGAAACCCACACTAAGCTTCCAGCAGCAATGTGGAAACATCGGTAACCCCCCACCGTTATGGTCCCAGGTTTTGGCCCTCAAGGGTCTTGCATCCTGTGCCTCATAAGGAGACAGGACTGGCACTTAAGTCTTCCATATTACAGATAAGATCCTTAGCTACTAGGTAGTCTGGTACTAGAAGGAGACGGATGCAGGATTGAACAAAGTCGCCCCAGGCCCGATGATATTTGCGGGCCCGGAGCTCCTCCCACTTCTCTCGGCACGCTCCGCAGAGGGGTGGATCCTCGGGGCTGGCGGCCAGACGCCTCTCAAGCCCTAAGATCTCTGGTTCCAACTGCTCTATCGCTGCATCCCTCTGTCTGCGGGCACCCCGGGTGTAGTCCCGGCAGCAGTAGTCCCAGGTGCGCACCTTCCCCAGGTCTCACCGCCGCCGCCGCGCCGAGGGAAAGGCACGCCGCTGCCCTCGCCAATCCAGCCAGAACTCCTGGAAGGACGCCACAAAGCCCACATCCTCCAACAAGCTGTTGTTGCAATGCCAACAGGCTGGTCCCGGCCTCTCCGCGCAGAGAGAGGACGTCACGGTAGCTAAACGATGATCAGAGAATGGGGCCGGCCGGATGATGGAGGAGTGGGCCTGTGAAAGGTGGAAGCGTGATAAATAAATGCGGTCCAACCGGAAGTGGCACGACCGATGGGCCTCCACCCGGAGAAAGGTGAATGTGGAAACGTCATCCAGGTGGTGGTCGCGCCAGACGTCCACCAGGGAGTGAAATTCGACTATCTCCCGTAGGACGTCCGCGGCGGCCGGGCACTGCTCCCCCCTGCTACCACCCTCGTAGAGGGTGCAGCAGCCCCTGATATAAAGAGTAGGAAGAGGGGATTAACTAGAACCCAGGAGGGCTCGAAGCTGAGGCCAGGAAGAGATGGGCCAAAGGCTGTTGTGTGCCCATCACAGATTTAGGATGGAAGACTGGTGTTTTCCTTTGGACTTTGATTGCGTCAGAGGGGATGGGGCAGCAGGTTTAGCTAGAGGGCCAAGTCACCTCAGTAACTGAACTGTGCTGAAGCCAGGAGAGTCACTGAAACCAAAGGAGGCAAACTGAGGCAGGTTGACTGCAGTGCCACACCATGAAGGGGTGTGCTCCAGGACTCCTTGAAAATCCCAGTCTTCATGTCTACTCCATTCTTTGGACTTAAGAATAAAGGCTACCTCATATCAGGTAAAAAGGAAACAGACTCAGACACCACAATAAATCGGTTAGCTAAATAGACAGACCTATAGACAGGAATCTGATCTCAAGCCATTTTCATGTGTTGGATGTTCAGGTAAGTGCCCACATCGATGGCTTTATAAACAAGCAGAGTGGAGCCCACACCTAAGCCTTACCTAGCAAATGACAGCACGCTCTAACCCTTGTGCCCTGAAAGAAGAGAGGAATGCAAGTGGCCCTTCTTTGCCCAAGAAAACATATCACTTACCTGCCTGAGGGCCCTAAACCTTCACACAGCTGTGTGACACGTGATACTTGTACCACGGGTGCTGCTCTCATGTAAAGGCACCACCTCAGCAGTGGGAAGGGGACAGTGAGTCCTAGTGGATGAGAAAAGTGGGGCTATTCTGTATAATGGGCAGTACAGCCAGCAGTGGGTGAGGGATAGGGAAGTGCTTGGAAGCATTTAGCTACCTACATAGACATTGTAGTCCCAAACAATGGGCCCTAACCCCACTGAGATCAAAGACCAAGCTCCCATTGGCCTCAGCTTTACCAGGACTGGGGGGCCTACATGTGGTACTTGCTGATGAATAAACAATACAGAGGCAAATCTCTATGCATGCCTGAGGCACTGTGATCCCTTCCAAATTTCAAGTGCCCTCAACATGGCTAACGAGCTGTTTTGGTTTAGCAACTTTCGACTCAGATTTTAGAGCCATAACGGACCATCATGATCATCTAGTCTGACCTCCTGCACATAGCAGGCCACAGAACCTCCTCCTTCCCCTCCTGTAGTAGACCCATAACCTCCGGCTGAGTTACTGAAGTCCTCAATTCTTCATTTAAAACTTCAAGTTACAGAGAATCCATCATTTACTCTCATTCAAATCAGCAAGTGACCCGTGCCCCATTCTGCAGAGGAAGGTGAAAGTGGGCGAGACCCACCTGTCTATAAGAATTCTCTGTAGCCCTCTTCATCTAGCGACCCATCTCCAGCCATTGGAGCTATTTGCTAATAGCAGTGACAGATGGGCCATATGCCGTTGTGACCGACAGACAGACAGGAAGCATTTAGAAAAGGATCATGATAGAAAAGTAAAAAGAAGAGACTGAGAGTACGGTTCATGTCAAAGAGATTCTGTTTGCTTTATATGATCACTAGAGAGCAGCACAGGGTCAGAAATGAGAAAGAAGCAGCATTATAGGAAATGGATGGAAGGAGACAATAATTCATAGATTTTAAGGCCAGAAGGGATCACTGTAATTGTCCAGTTTAACCTCCTGTTTAACACAGGCCATAGGATTTCTGTGAATTAATTCCTGCTTCAAATCCAATAGTTGTGATTGAACTAGAGCAGATCTTACAAAAACAAATTCAGAAAGGCAGATCCTCTGTGAAATGACAATCATGAATATGAATAAAATACATTGAACATCACATAATAATAAATAAAATAATAATAATAATAATAATTATAACTTCCTGCAGAGCCTAGCTCTACGGGATCCTTCAGCAGAAACCCACACTAAGCTTCCAGCAGCAATGTGGAAGCATCGGTAACCCCCCACCGTTATGGTCCCAGATTTTGGCCCTCAAGGGTCTTGCATCCTGTGCCTCATAAGGAGACAGGACTGGCACTTAAGTCTTCCATATTACAGATAAGGTCCTTAGCTACTAGGCTAGTCTGGTGGGGGGACTAAGTGAGTTTCTCCTGTTCTGGGTGTTCCCCATTGTATTAACAGTGATTGGCGCAGGGATTCACCTTGCATGCCCCAACTACCAGGCTAGACTCATTTGCCCATCCTTTCCCTGTCCCAATGCCATTATGAATGGTGCTGTATCACCACTTACGATAACCAGGTGAGTGCCCTGACCATTGGGCTAAATGTTATAAGGAAGGCACAACTTCTGCCACAGTTGCCCTTTTTTGAATGGCACTTAAGTCCCTCCCAACTTTGGGGAGGATGCATAATTAGTCAATGAATTTGCTGAAGTGATCATCTAGGTTGATCTGTCTCTGATTCACTTCTTTCCAAGACAGAATCTCCCATCCTAAAGG
This sequence comes from Lepidochelys olivacea, assembly GCF_965140295.1. Lineage (NCBI taxonomy): Eukaryota > Metazoa > Chordata > Testudines > Cheloniidae > Lepidochelys > Lepidochelys olivacea. Next base: position 37,305,360 of record NC_140424.1, read on the forward strand.
TAATATCCTGCATTCTTGGTTCCCAGATGTATTACCTTGTATTTCACTGTGTTAAAACACAATTTGTAGGATTTTGACCATTTAACCAGGTGATTCATTTAACCTCTGTAACAGTGACCTCTCCTCCTCATTATTTATCACACCACCAATCTCTGTGTCATCTGCAAAGTTCACAAGCAAAGATTTTATATCCTCAACTATATGCACCAGAGACAATTAGGTCAGCCTCAAGTACCTATATAAAGCAGATAAAAAGAATGAAGTCACCACAGTGAGATGTGATCCACAAGTGGAGAAGGATTTGCATCTGCTCTATGTTGCCTGGCTTCACAGGACGGCTGAGATGATGTAGACATAACACACTAGGATGGTCAGAAATGACCTCATTCCTATGATAACACAAGAGATGAGGATAACTATCTTATTGAGGAAGGTGTCTGTGGGAGACAGACATGGCCAGGGAAGGATCTCACAGCTGATATGACTGATTCTGTTTGCCACAGAAGTCTGAGCAATTCAAGGAGAGGACATTCACAAGTGCCTTCAGAAGCCCAATGACCCAACCACCAATGACAATCTGAATACAGGCAGCTCTGCTCATGATCTTTATGTAACGTAACAAGTGGCATATAGCCACATATCAATCATAAGCCATTCCAGAGAGAATGTGATAGATAGATAGATAGATAGATAGATAGATAGATAGATAGATAGATAGATAGATAGATAGATAGATACTCTCTTGATCTCTGTCTCTCTCTCTGGTCATTTGTCTGGAGAAGCAAACCATGTCATAGCAGGAATCTACACTTGGAAAAGGGCAAACCCTCTCTGACATTAAAATTTAATAATATTGTGGCCTGGTGCTTAAAATCCATCTATCCATCCTGGCGTCTGTCATCATTCACTTGCATACCCTGATCAGTCCAGACCTGGCCAGTTTAGAACCTGACCCTGTGGAAATAACTGGATACTTATATTTGAAAAATTCTGTATATTTTGCTGTCTTGCTGTTCTCCACCCTCTCAATTCTGTTTGCCTTCTTAGGTCCTGGTTCTGCAAACACCTTCACACTTGACTAAATCTGTGTAGTCTGTCACAGTTCAGGGCAACTGCACCTGTGTTCCCCCTCTATGGTCCAGCAAGGGCATCCACTTAGGCACCAGGCTTCACCTCTCTTGAGTGGAAACACATGTTTCTCTCCCTCCTGAGCAGGGTTATTCCAGGCCACACCATTCCCTGACTAACTGTGAATTCCCCAGCAGTATAGACTGCCTCTTCTTCTCAGAGGCTATAAGCAGTGTCATTGCCTACAGTTCAGTCAGCACAGAGCTCTCTCTAAGCAAGCACAGTTATTCTTAAGGTGAAAGCATTACAGAGAAAACTTATTAAAACAATAAAAGAACCTACATGCATGCTAATAAGTCTACCAGGGATCACCCCAACTGCAATAAGGGAGCTGGCAGGTGATCAGTCCTTCAGCCCTGTCATAAATATAAAGGGAAGGGTAAACACCTTTAAAATCCCTCCTGCCAGAGGAAAAATCCTTTCACCTGTAAAGGGTTAAGAAGCTAGGATAACCTCGCTAGCACCTGACCAAAATGACCAATGAGGAGACAAGATACTTTCAAAAGCTGGGAGGAGGGAGAAAAACAAAGGGTCTGGGTCTGTCTGGGTGATGCTTTTGCCGGGGACAGAACAGGAATGGAGTCTTAGATCTTAGTAAGTAATCTAGCTAAATATGCTGTCATAAATATAAAGGGAAGGGTAAACCCCTTTAAAATCCCTCCTGGCCAGAGGAAAAATCCTCTCACCTGTAAAGGGTTAAGAAGCTAAAGGTAACCTCGCTGGCACCTGACCAAAATGACCAATGAGGAGACAAGATACTTTCAAAAGCTGGGAGGAGGGAGAGAAACAAAGGGTCTGTGTCTGTCTGTATGCTGCTTTTGCCGGGGATAGAACAGGAATGGAATCTTAGAACTTTAGTAAGTAATCTAGCTAGGTATATGTTAGATTATGATTTCTTTAAATGGCCGAGAAAGGAACTGTGCTGAATAGAATGACTATTCCTGTCTGTGTGTCTTTTTTGTAACTTAAGGTTTTGCCTAGAGGGATTCTCTATGTTTTGAATCTAATTACCCTGTAAGGTATCTACCATCCTGATTTTACAGAGGGGATTTCTTTACTTCTATTAAAAGTCTTCTTGTAAGAAAACTGAATGCTTTTTTCATTGTTCTCAGATCCAAGGGTTTGGGTCTGTGGTCACCTATGCAAATTGGTGAGGATTTTTACCAAACCTTTCCCAGGAAGTGGGGTGCAAGGGTTGGGAAGATTTTCGGGGGAAAGATGGGTCCAAACTACGTTTCCCAGTAAACCCAGTTAGAGTTTGGTGGTGACAGTGGAGATCCAGGGACTAAGGATAAAATTAATTTGTACCTTGGGGAAGTTTTAACCTAAGCTGGTGAAAGTAAGCTTAGGAGGTTTTCATGCAGGTCCCCACATCTGTACCCTAGAGTTCAGAGTGGGGGAGGAACCTTGACATATGCGTTAGATTATGATTTCTTTAAATGGCTGAGAAATTAAGCTGTGCTGAATAGAATGGATATTCCTGTCTGTGTGTCTTTTTGTAATTTAAGGTTTTGCCTAGAGGGATTCTCTATGTTAAGAATCTAATTACCCTGTAAGATATTTTCCATCCTGATTTTACAGAAGTGATTCTTTTTTACTTTTTACTTCTATTAAAATCCTTCTTTTCAGAAACTGAATGCTTTTTCATTGTTCTTAAGATCCAAGAGTTTGGGTCTGTGGTAACCTCTGCAAATTGGTGAGGATTTTTACCAAACCTTCCCCAGGAAGTGGGGTGAAAGGATTGGGAGGATATGGGGGGGAAAGACTTTTCCAAACAACGCTTTCCTAATAAAAATAAACGTTTGGTGGTGGTGGTGGAAGTCCAAGGGCAAAGGGTAAAATAGTTTGTACCTTGGGGAAATTTTAACCTAAGCTGGTAAAAGTAAGGCAGGAGGTTTTCATGCAGGTCCCCACATCTGTACCCTAGAGTTCAGAGTGGGGAAGGAACCTTGACACCTCTAAATATGTTGTTCTCTATCATCAAAACGAGCTGCTATATTAGAAGTCAGGATGGTTCCAAATATGGTCTTTTTCTTCACAAAAATAGCTAGTCATGATTCTGTGGATTACAGGCAAGTCAATCTTATTTCAGTTCCAAGTATATTTGTTCAAATAATATAAATACAATTATAAAATTGTATAATCCCACATCAGTTTAACCAGGCTCAGAAAAGAGAAGAGGACTGGGTGCTTGATTTAAAGGCACAGCTTCAGAGAGAGGGGAAGCTCAGCTGAGCCCAGACCCCAGAGGTTGAGGCATCTGGGATAAGATAGGTCTACCTTGGACTCCAGGTGAGATACACATGTATGTAGACACATTGTTTTAAAAATTCTTTTCTCTTATGTTATGCTTTGTTCCTACTGTTAAGATTAAACAATACTTTGTCTTGAGAAATTTGTCTGGTCACTGCATTCAATGCTGGCCACAGCTCCCAAAGAGAAGACATGCAGGTGCTGAATTCTGTCAGATCTGCTGAGTAAACACAGTCATAGAATCATAGAATATCAGGGTTGGAAGGGACCTCAGGAAGTCATCTAGTCATCAAAGCAGGACCGATCCCCAATTAAATCATCCCAGCCAGGGCTTTGTCAAGCCTGACCTTAAAAACTTCGAAGGAAGGAGATTCCACCACTTCCCTAGGTAACCCATTCCAGTGTTTCACCACCCTCCTAGTGAAAAAGTTTTTCCTAATAGCCAACCTAAATCTTCCCCACTGTAACTTGAGACCATTACTCCTTGTTCTGTTATCTGCTACAGTCTAGATCCATCCTCTTTGGAATCCCCTTTCAGGTAGTTGAAAGCAGCTATCAAATCCCCCCTCATTCTTCTCTTCCGTAGACTAAACATCCCCAGTTCCCTCAGCCTCTCCTCATAAGTCACGTGTTCCAGTCCCCTAATCATTTTTGTTGCCCTCCGCTGGACTCTTTCCAATTTTTCCACATCCTTCTTGTAATGTGGGGCCCAAACCTGGACACAGTACTCCAGATGAGGACTCACCAATGTCAAATAGAGGGGAACGATCACGTCCTTCAATCTGCTGGCTATGCCCCTACTTATACATCCCAAAATGCCATTGGCCTTCTTGGCAACAAGGGCACACTGTTGACTCATATCCAGCTTCTCGTCCACTGTCACCCCTAGGTCCTTTTCTGCAGAACTGCTGCCGAACCTTTCGGTCCCTAGTCTGTAGCGGTGCATGGGATTCTTCCGTCCTAAGTGCAGGACTCTGCACTTGTCCTTGTTGAACCTCATCAGATTTCTTTTGACCCAATCCTCAGTACACAACGTGCTGCAGCCCAGTCTAAGATGGAGAGAATCACAGAATTCTGCACCCGGGAGGTGGAGGCATGAAGCCTGAGACCTGAAGGGGTTCACTTAGTGAGAACAAGGAATAAGTCAGAGCTTCAGCTAGCTCAGAAACCATAGTAAAGCCAAGGCCCTGATGGCATATAGTCCAGGATTTTCAAAGGCCTAAGGGAGTTAGATGCCCAATTCTCAATGACCTCCAAAGGGAGCTGGGCACCTAATGCACTAAAATTCCAGCAGCAGACGTTAAACATCTTTGGTCTTTTACTCAATCTTTGGGATATTTCTTCCAGTGTCATGGACAAATGCAAACACTAGCAATTACATGTTGCTGACTCCAAATTCTTCTTCATGTTTCAGAGTCTGTGAATTTAGTCAGAGGACCAGATTCTCGGTTGAGGTAGGGCTGATTTATGCACTTCCAGAATTCCCGTAGTGCAGGAGCAGTGCAGTGCCATTGACAATTAAAATGGTTAAGAAAATTATAATGATAATGAAAAGAAACAACAGCCTCAGTAAAAGAAAAGCCAAGAAAGAAGACAAGATGATGATGACAAAGATTATGAAGAAGAAGAAGAAGAAAAGGCCAAGGAAGAGAACAAGAATATTCTTTCACATCCTATGTATCACATTTTTTATAGCTTTTTTCACATCCTTGTTCTGCAAGGTATAAATGATGGGGTTTAACATTGGTGTTAAGACACTATATAATGCTGAGATCAGGCTGGTGCTACCCGGTTAGTAACTTGAACTGGGTCTCAGACAGGAGAAGATAGAGCTGCCATAGTATAGAAGGACCACAGTCAGATGGGACAAACAAGTGGAGTATGCCTTTCCCTTCTCCTTGGAAGAAGGCATCTTCAGTAAGTTCGAGATGATGTAAGTGTATGATAAAAGGATGCAGGCAAAGGGCATCCAGGCTATGAACAGGCCAGTGGAGAGCAGCAGGAGTTTGTTTAGGGAGGTGTCCTCACATGACAGCTCAAGCAGCAAGGGGATATCACAGTAGAAGTAATCAATATGGTTGTCTCCACAGAAGGGTAATTGGAAGGCTAAGATTGTGAGCAGGATTCATTTTTCCACCAGGGGGCAGGAATCACACACACACACAAAACCTGCTTCCCCCAACGTGGCAACAACAGACAGAGACACATGCATCCTGAAACACTAATTCCATGCAGCAGGAACACACACACAGGGAGAGGGAGAACAGGGCTGGTGACCGCCATCAGGGCAAAACACCGACCCCCAGTGATTCCTGCACAGAGACGGAGGCGCTCGACTGGCCCTCAGAACTCTCCGCGCAGAGCCTGGCTTTGCCCCAACACGGCATGTGGCACTGAGAGGGTGACTGAGGTTGAACTTTACTAACCAAAATTAATGGGATTTGTGTCGCCAACCCCCCCAAGCAGGCAAGGAAAACCTCAGTCTTAAATACCGTGGACCAGACCTAACCCCACTGAGATCAAAGACCAAGCTCCCATTGGCCTCAGCGTTACCAGGACTGGGGCCTGCATGTGGTACTTCCTGATAAATTACCAATACAGAGGCAAATCTCTGTCCATGCCTGAGGCACTGTGATTCCATCCAAATTTCAAGTGCCCTCAACATGGCTAACGACCTGTTTTGGTTTAGCAACTTTTGACTCTGATTTTAGGGCCATAAGGGACCATCATGATCATCTAGTCTGACCTCCTGCACATGGCAGGCCACAGAACCTCCTCCTTCCCCTCCTGTAGTAGACCCATAACCTCCGGCTGAGTTACTGAAGTCCTCAATTCTTGATTTAAAACTTCAAGTTACAGAGAATCCATCATTTACTCTCGTTCAAATCAGCAAGTGACCTGTGCCCCATGCTGCAGAGGAAGGCGAAAGCGGGCGAGACCACCTGTCTGTAAGAATTCTCTGTAGCCCTCTTCATCTAGTGACCCATCTCCAGCCATTGGAGCTATTTGCTAATAGCAGTGACAGATGGGCCATATGCCGTTGTGACCGACAGACAGACAGGAAGCATTTGGAAAAGGATCATGATAGAAAAGTAAAAAGAAGAGACTGAGAGTACAATTCATGTCAAAGAGATTCTGCTTGCTTTATATGATCGCTAGAGAGCAGCACAGGGTCAGAAATGAGAAGGAAGCAACATCATAGGAAATGGATGGAAGGAGACTATAATTCATAGATTTTAAGGCCAGAAGGGACCACTGTAATTGTCTAGTTTAACCTCCTGTTTAACACAGGCCGTAGGACTTCTGTGAATTAATTCCTGCTTCAAATCCAATCGTTGTGATTGAACTAGAGTAGATCTTACAGAAACAAATTCAGAAAGGCAGATCCTCTGTGAAATGACAATCATGAATATGAATAAAATACATTGAACATCACATTATTATTGTTGTTGTTATGACCACTTTCTGTGGTTGATAGTCATCTAGTGAGTGATTTTCAATTATTTTACTACCCAGAGGCCCGAACTGAGATCTGGGAGGAGTGAAACAGAGTTAGACAGTCCCTGCACTAAACAGCTGACAGACTAAACAGAGTAAGCAGAGAAAAGGAGGGAAGGGAAACTAAGGCACAGAGGAGGGACGTGACTTGCCCAGGTTGCCCACACAACCTGTCAGTGGCAGAGCCAGGAATAAAACGCAGGGCTCCTGGTTCAAATCTTAGTTTAGAAAAGATATAATTAATTTGAACTTTATGGTATTGGAATGAAAATTAATAGGCATGTTTATATCATCATCATCATCTTGCACTGCTATAGCACCCAGATGTTCCAGTCAAGACCAAGGCCCCATTGTGCTGGGTGCTGTACAAACACATAGTGAGAAATAGCCCACGCCCAAAAGAGATTATGATTAGGCTCAAAAGATTTGATTTGTATTGGTAATGTCAATAAACGTCAGTTAGACCGGACACATACAAACGGATACAAATATTTCCTTTGATAATAATCAACATTTGCAGACAGGCAAAATAAGAAAAATGCTGCTTGAGAACTTATCAGAGTTTGATGTAAGGCGATTTACTTTGTATATTTTGACACGGGTTGTTGACAATTTGTGTTTTAATTATTATAAAGTTTTAATTTTTTGAATCTCAGCGTCTACTGTTGCTCAATAATTATTGTCTGACCCCCTCCCATGTCTTTCCTCCCCTCATAGTTTCCCACAACTGTGACCACGTAAAATCTGAAAAAAAAAACCATTAAAAATAAGCATCAATATTATCGGCCGAAATGATTAAAAAATCAAATGGTGGCAAGCCTACTTATGATGGAAATAGACATGACAGACAAAGGCGGGAAGGAAACAAAGGCCCAGAGAAGTTAATTGAATGAAGGCATTTAAATACATGCGGAGTCATGGGAAATGTTATACTTTCATAGTTTGATGATGTTGAAGGCCAGAAGAGACAACTAGATCATCAAGTCCAGTGTTTCTCAAACTGGGGGTCCCAACCCAAAAGGGGGTCACAAATCTATTGTAGGGGGCTCACAAGAGCAGCGGCTGCTGGCCGGGCAGCCAGCTCTGAAGGCAGAGGAAGGGTGGCATGGGATGGTGGGGGGTCATCACTTTTTAAGAGAGGTGTCATCACAGCCTGAAATATTTTCAAAGGGGGTCCCAGCAAAAAAAGTTTGAGAACCCCCGATCTAGTCTCACTTTCTCCTCTATAAGACAGGCTGTTAAACTTCACCCAGATACCCCTAAATAGAGCTGGGTACAATTTGTTGGATGAATAGTTTATTTGCAGTAAAAGGCATTTTCATGTAACCCAAGCTATTCATGAATTTTTACACAAATTTGCCAAATAGTTTTGGACAATTTAGGGGGAGGAGACTGAGGCACCTTTCAGAAAACAGCAGTGCCCTTCGTGCAACCTTTAACCCAATGGTGAGGGCACTCACCTGGGATGCGGAAGACCCAAGTTTAATTCACCCCTCTGTGTCAGGGCTGGTACACGGACAGCCTGTGTGCACAGTCAGCTGCTAAGTGGCAGACAGGCGATGAGTAGCGGGGTTGGGAGTGAGCTGGATCAGAATGCCAGGAAATCAGGGCCAGGCACCAAGTTGCAGGCGGCAGGCAAATAGCAGAGTTGGGGTTGAGCCAGGTCGGAATATCAGGAAGTTGGGGTCAGGCGCCAGATAACAGACAGCAAGCAAATAGCAAAGTCAAGGACAAACCAGGGTCAGAAGCCCAAGTCTAGGGTCTACAGCAAGCAGACACTGAAGCAGACAGAGGGAGGGAGGGAGGGAAGGAAGGAAGCAGGCAGGCAGTGTGCATGGTTCCTCAGACAGCCCCCTCATAGAATCATAGAATATCAGGGTTGGAAGGGACCTCAGGAGGTCATCTAGTCCAACCCCCTGCTCAAAGCAGTACCGATCCCTGACTAAATCATCCCAGCCAGGGCTTTGCCAAGCCTGACCTTAAAAACTTCTAAGGAAGGAGATTCTACCACCTCCCTAGGTAACGCATTCCAGTGTTTCACCACCCTCCTAGTGAAAAAGTTTTTCCTAATATCCAACCTAAACCTCCCCCACTGCAACTTGAAACCATTACTCCTTGTCCTATCCTCTTCTACCACTGAGAACAGTCTAGAACCATCCTCTCTGGAACCACCTCTCAGGTAGTTGAAAGCAGCTATCAAATCCCCCCTCATTCTTCTCTTCTGCAGACTAAACAATCCCAGTTCCCTCAGCCTCTCCTCATAAGTCATCTGTTCCAGACCCCTGATCATTTTTGTTGCCCTTCGCTGGACTCTCTCCAATTTCTCCACATCCTTCTTGTAGTGTGGGGCCCAAAACTCGACACAGTACTCCAGATGAGGCCTCACCAATATCGAATAGAGGGGGACGATCACGTCCCTCGATCTGCTCGCTATGCCCCTACTTATACATCCCAAAATGCCATTGGCCTTCTTGGCAACAAGGGCATACTGCTGACTCATATCCAGCTTCTCGTCCACTGTCACCCCTAGGTCCTTTTCCGCAGAACTGCTGCCTAGCCATTCGGTCCCTAGTCTATAGCGGTGCATTGGATTCTTCCATCCTAAGTGCAGGACCCTGCACTTATCCTTATTGAACCTCATCAGATTTCTTTTGGCCCAATCCTCCAATTTGTCTAGGTCCTTCTGTATCCTATCCCTTCCCTCCAGCGTATCTACCACTCCTCCCAATTTAGTATCATCCGCAAATTTTCTGAGAGTGCAATTCACACCATCCTCCAGATCATTTATGAAGATATTGAACAAAACCGGCCCCAGGACCAACCCCTAGGGCACTCCACTTGACACCGGCTGCCAACTAGACATGGAGCCATTGATCACTACCCATTGAGCCCAACAATCTAGCCAACTTTCTACCCACCTTATAGTGCATTCATCCAGCCCATACTTCTTTAACTTGCTGACAAGAATACTGTGGGAGACCGTGTCAAAAGCTTTGCTAAAGTCAAGAAACAATACATCCACTGCTTTCCCTTCATCCACAGAACCAGTAATCTCATCATAGAAGGCGATTAGATTAGTCAGGCATGACCTTCCCTTGCTGAATCCATGCTGACTGTTCCTGATCACTTTCCTCTCATGCAAGTGCTTCAGGATTGATTCTTTGAGGACCTACTCCATGATTTTTCCAGGGACTGAGGTGAGGCTGACTGGCCTGTAGTTCCCAGGATCCTCCTTCTTCCCTTTTTTAAAGATTGGCACTACATTAGCCTTTTTCCAGTCATCCGGGACTTCCCCGGTTCGCCACGAGTTTTCAAAGATAATGGCCAATGGCTCTGCAATCACAGCCGCCAATTCCTTTACCGCTCTCGGATGCAACTCGTCCGGCCCCATGGACTTGTGCACATCCAGCTTTTCTAAATAGTCCCTAACCACCTCTTTCTCCACAGAGGGCTGGTCATCTATTCCCCATGTTGTGATGCCCAGCGCAGCAGTCTGGGAGCTGACCTTGTTCGTGAAGACAGAGACAAAAAAAGCATTGAGTACATTATCTTTTTCCACATCCTCTGTCACTAGGTTGCCTCCCTCATTCATTAAGGGGCCCACACTTTCCTTGGCTTTCTTCTTGTTGCCAACATACCTGAAGAAACCCTTCTTGTTACTCTTGACATCTCTTGCTAGCTGCAGCTCCAGGTGCGATTTGGCCCTCCTGATTTCATTCCTACATGCCCGAGCAATATTTTTATACTCTTCCCTGGTCATATGTCCAACCTTCCACTTCTTGTAAGCTTCTCCATCTCTACTGAAGGTAGGACAAGAAGTAATGAGCTTAGATTTAGATTAGATATTTGGAAAAACATTCTAACTCTAAGGACAGTTAAACTCTGGAATAGGCTTCCAAGGGAGGCTGTGGAATCCCCACCACTGGAGGTTTTTAAGAACAGGTTCGACAAACACATGACAGGGCTGTGTGATGGAGCAAGGCCCGATGGCTATCGAAAAGCAGTGGGAGATAGATATATTAGCTCCAAGCTAAACAGATCCCTGGTACAAGGATAAATTAAATGGCGGCTGCTCCAGGTCAGTTAAGACACCTGGGGCCAATTAAGAACTTTCCAGAAGTCAGGGAGAATGCTAGATTGATTGGGACACCTGAAGCCAATCAGGGGCTGGCTGAAACTAGTTAAAAGCCTCCCAGTTAGTCAGGTGGGTGTGCATGTCAGGAGCTGTGGGAGGAAGTTGCACTGTTGGAGAGACTGAGTAGTACACACCATATCAGGCACAAGGAAGGAGGCCCTGAGGTAAGGATGAAGTGGAGCTTGAGGAAGTGAGGGCTGCTGTGGGGGAAGTAGCCCAGGGAATTGTACATGTCATGTTTCTAAAAGGTCAGCTGCCATAGATGATACTAATAGGGTCCCTGGGCTGGAGCCCGGAGTAGAGGGTGGGCCTGGGCTCCCTTCCCCCCATACACACACCTTTGCCCCCTGATTAATCACTGAGACTGGGAGACAACAGAGACTGTGCAAGGAAGGATAATTGCTCCTCAACTCCCTCACTCATTTATGATGAAAATGGCTTAGTAGACTGTGACCCTTGTCTCTAGAGAGAGAAGGGTTATGTGGAGGGTCACAGTGAGCCTCCGAGGCTAGCAAAATCTGCCAGGAAACGCGGGACCCATGGAGGCAAGGACAGAGCTATGTCACAGCTGGTCTAGGTTTCTTTGGTCCTACCTCATCACAGGGGCTGGAACTGATGACTTCAGGAGGTCCCTTCCAACCCAACATTTCTATGATTCTGTGATTTGTTACCCTGTTCAACAGGGGACCACAAATGGTCATCTAGGCCCACTGCTGTTGTGGGGAGAGGGACCATAGCTGTGGCCCAACTACCCCCTGCCTCTGGTGGAGTTTTAGCGTTGCAGTGGGTGCTGGAGTCCACAGATCCTTGTGTGCCGACACAGGGAGGGCTAACGCTGTGCCGTGCTTCTCGGGGTCACTTGGGGTAAGGCAGGCTCCTGGACTGTCTGCCTGGCACCATCCAGAAGAACTAGGGGCTAGCTTCACAAATTAGGCATGGGGACACTGAGTATCACCAGGCCTAACTTCTAGGTGCCTAGAAAACTACTGGGAGTTTGGGATTCACAAAGGCTGAGTTCAGCTCTCAGGCTACCTGTGCAATAGGTGCCTCAGAATGGAATTTGCAAAAGCCAGAACACTGGTAGGGGAGCCAGCTAAGGTAACCAATGGGAGATGACAAGGAGAGGAATGTGTGCTAAGCCCATCCCTCTCAGGGAGTTCAGCACTGAAGATGTTTTTTTGCAAGCCAGGGAAGGAGGAGCTCCCCCATAACTTTTAGCCTAGTGGTTATGATACGCACCTGGGATATGGAAGATCCCAGCTTCACATCCCCCATGCACCTGAGTGGCAGAAGGGATTTGAACAGGGCTCTGCCACTTCTCAAACCACTACACTATGGGATATTCTGACCAGGGGCTCACTCAGTCTCTCCTGTTGGAGTCATTCCAGTGTGGATAAATAATGAAAGTCATTGGAGCAGGGGGACTGGATTCTGGGTCTCCCAGCTGAGCGCTCTAACCAGCAGGCTACAGAGTCATTCTCGCGCTTGGTCTCTCGCTGTCTGGCCTACTCAGAGCAGAGAGAGAATATTCCCTCTATAAACAGCTCTAGGGAAATAGCACTTGCTCAGCTGTAGGCCTCTCTTTCCCCAATGCCTCTTCTCCTATAGCAGGGATGGGATAGCCCCTCTTTGCCTGAGTATGAGGATACCCTCCCCCACCCCGGAAATTCTGTGCTCAGATCAGGGCTCCAAAATGCTAGACGCCTCCCAAATAAAAATAGACCCATGTGTAATGGAAAAACCTCACTGCATTCTCTGAGCTACTAGTGAGGTGCCCAGATACTATGGTGATGGGAGTCATATAAGAAGCTATGGATTCATAGGCCAGAAGGGACCATAGTCTCACCTCCTGTATAGCACAGGCCAGAGAACTGCCCAAAATAATTTCTAGAGATCTTTTCAGAAAAAAAAAATCCCATCTTGATTTAAAAATTGATGAAGAATGAACCGCAACCCTTGGTAAATTGTTCCAATGGTTAATTACTCTCACTGTTAAAAATGCACACCTTATTTCTTGATGGCATAGATAGGAGAGATTAGATAGATAAGAATAATATGAAATCAATTTTATTTTATGTAACACCCTTTTAGACAAAATATACCCCACACATTTTGCAGAGAAGAAAAATACATATAACAGGATTAAATAGTACACAGAAGCAGAGGGAAATTGACATAATTAGTATAAGTTAATGAGAAATAACTCCCATGAAAACTCAAGCCTCAGCCTTTGGGGGAGTTAGGTAATAGGGAATGTTCAATTCATCCACTACTAATATGCACCCATATCAGGGATGGAGCATCAAAGTTCTGTAACAAATGAAACACGGCAGAGGAGTTTACAGGCCTGTGGACTCTTACTCCCGTGTAGTGAAGGGATTCATGTGCATTGGCAGGAGGGGAGAGGATGTAAGTCAATCAGACAATTATTTATGGCTTTGATTTTCAAAGGGGTTATAACGGAGTTCATTGAAAAATCAATGGGAGTTGGGTGCCTAACTCCCTTAGGCTCTCTTGGAAATCTGAGCCCACATGCTTAAATAGTTGGAAGGACTGGCCCAAAATTTCATTTTTTTTAGTCAAATATATATCATAGAATCATAGAAATGTTGGGCTGGAAGGGACCTTGAGAGGTCATCAAGTCCAGCCACCTGTGCTGAGGCAGGACCAAATGAACCTAGACCAGACCTGACAGGTGTCTGTCCAACCTGTTCCTAAAATCCCCCAATGACGGGGATTCCACAATCTCCCTTGGAAGCCTGTTCCAGAGGTCAACTCCCCTGAGAGTTAGACAGCTTTTCCTAATAGCTAATGTAAATCTTCCTTGCTGCAGACTAAGCCCATTGCTTCTTCTCCTACCTTCAGTGGGCATGGAGAACAGTTGATCCCTCTCATCTTTAGATGAGCCATTAACATATTGGAAGCCTGTTATCAGGTCCCCCTCAGTCTTTTTTTCTAAAGACGAAACATGCCCAGTTTTTTTCACCGTTCCTCATAGGTCCACCGTTCCTCATAGCATAGGTTTGCTAAACCTTTTATCATTTGTGTTACTCTCATTTGGACTCTCTCCAATTTGTCCACATCTTTCGTAAATATGTGAAACACGTTCAAGGCCACACAGCAACTAACATTATGTTTATAAATTAAGGTTCAGTTTAATTGTAATGTTCTGTTGTTGGATCCTTTCTCAGACTTTCCTAGTGATTGACCTCCACATTTAATAATAACACTTTGCACCCCTATAAAAGTTTTCATCCATAGATATGAAAGCTCTTTGCAACAGTCCTGGGGCTTCAAATATGCTGCTCCAACCCCTAGACCCATTCCCCTCCAAGAGTCCAACCCCCTGCTCAAAGCAGGACCAATCCCCAATTAAATCATCCCAGCCAGGGCTTTGTCAAGCCTGACCTTAAAAACTTCTAAGGAAGGAGATTCTACCACCTCCCTAGGTAACGCATTCCAGTGTTTCACCACCCTCCTAGTGAAAAAGTTTTTCCTAATATCCAACCTAAACCTCCCCCACTGTGAGATGCGACACACAGGTGGAAAAGGCCTTGCTCCTCGCCTCAGGGGAATGTATTTTCAGTATCCTTGAAACAATGTATCCATATGAAAGTTCGATGCACAGGGTGGGGATCCACCCCAAGAAGATGCTGGAGACCAGTATAATAGTGACATTGAATGAGATGTCTCCACAGGAAAGAGTCAGCAGGGGTGGGATGTCACAGTAGAAGCAGTTGACCCCATTGGCCTCACAGAAAGGCAGGCGGATGGTAAGGAACATGTGCAAGGCTGCACTGAGTGTGCCATTAAGCCAGGAGCCTGACACCAGCAGAACACAAAACTTCCTGTTCATGAGCAGCATGTAGCACAGGGGTTTGCATATGGCCACGTAGCAGTCATACGCCATGGTGGCCAGCAAGACGCACTCAGCACCCACAAAAAAAGGAAGAAGTAGAGTTGTGCTGCACACCTTGCATAGGAGATACTTCTCCTGCCTGAGAGGAGGTGCACCAGCATCTGGGGGATGGTGGTGGTGGTCTGGCAGACATCTAGGGGGGAGAGGTTTCCCAGGAAGAAGTACATTGGGGTTTGGAGACGTGGTTCCACCAAGGAGAGGAAGATGATGAGAATGTTCCCCAAGATGGTGAAGATGTAGATGATGGAGATAACCCAAGAAAGTAGGAAACGTAACCCCTGAATATTATGAAATCCAAGAAGGATGAATTCAGTTGGTGTGGTTTGATTCTCCATGACCACATCTTCACTTAGCTGCAGCAGAGAGGAGAATGGTCTATAAACAAGGAAAAAGGAGTTATGATACAAGAATTTGCATATTTTAGTTTGGTCACTGGCAGAACCAGGAGTCTAGAATTTCTTCCCACTAATCCTTAGATCCCATTTCCCTCTCAGATCCAGGAATAGAGGCTAGGCATCCTGATTCCATGACCCTGATCTAACCCTATCATAAATATAAAGGGAAGGGTAAACACCTTTAAATCCCTCTTGGCCAGAGGAAAAACCCTTTCACCTGTAAAGGGTTAAGAAGCTAAGATAACCTCACCAGCACCTGACCAGAATGACCAATGAGGAGACAAGATACTTTCAAAGCTGGAGCAGGGGGGAACAAAGGGTCTTCTCTGTCTGTGTGATGCTTTTGCCGGGACCAGAGTAGGAATGCAGGTCAGAACTCCTGTAAAGAGTTAGTAAGCAATCTAGTTAGGTATGCGTTAGATTCTGTTTTGTTTAAATGGCTGATAAAATAAGTTGTGCTGAATGGAATGCATGTTCCTGGTTTGTATCTTTTTGTAACTTAAGGTTTTGCCTAGAAGGATTCTCTATGTTTTGAATCTGATTACCCTGTAAGGTATTTACCATCCTGATTTTACAGAGGTGATTCTTTTACTTTTTCTTTAATTAAAATTCTTCTTTTTAATTAAACCTGATTGCTTTTTCATTGTTCTTAAGATCCAAGGGTTTGGGTCTGTGTTCACCTATGCAAATTGGTGAGGATTTTTATCAAGCCTTCCCCAGGAAAGGGGTGTAGTGCTTGGGGGGATATTTTGTGGGGGAGACGTTTTCAAGTGGGCATTTCCCCTGTCCTTCGTGTAACACTTTGGTGGTGACAGCATTTAACCTAAGCTGGTAAGAATAGGCTTAGGGGGTCTTTTGTGCAGGTCCCCACATCTGTACCCTAGAGCTCAGAGTGGGGAAGGAACCTTGACAAACCCCTAGAACCTGCTTGCCTTCTGGATATCCCAGCAATGTCACTGCTAGAGCACACACCATTTCCAGGGCTGAGGAATGCTCGTGGCTCCTAGACGTCACTGCTCTAACCACTACACTACACTCCCTCCCAGAGCCTGCAATACAATCCATGAGACCTGTCTCCAAGCCCCCTGTGCTAATCCACTAGACCCCGCTCACCACCCAAAGCTTGGAATAGAAACCAGGAGTGCTGACTCCCAAGCTCTACTTCTCTAACCAATAGACCCTACTCACCTCTCATAGTTGAGAACGGAACCCAGGAGTCCTGATTCTGAGTCTCCCCAATCACTAAACAGTAGAGCCCACTCCCTTTCTGAGCTTCGGATAGAACTCAAGAATCCTTCCCTCATTGGTAGATCACACATCTTTACGAGTACCTGAAGGAGGACATAGGAAAGCTCCTGATTCACCATCTTTGCTTTAACTCTTAGATACCAGTCTTTCCCTTAGCCAGGGCTAGTGCCTGTGTATTGGGGAAAGTTTGCCCTTCCATGGACCATGCCACACATATTCAAGTGATAAATAAAGGACTTTAATCTTCATGGACTGTAAATCTAATACTACAGTCAGAGGCATGGTACCATGAAAACACTGACAGTGGAGAGACAGATTATTACCACTAGCTGGTAAAATATAAAAACAATCTAATCTTCATTTCTTTAGCTGCTATACATTTCCAGATTTCATTCAAAATATGCTGTTATCCTTTTTTAATGTTTAAGTATTAAATTTATGTCAAAGGCATAGTAGGTTACATGTCTTTCAACTGAAGAGCCAGATTCTACCCTCCACAATAACTGTAAATTTCAATTAACTCAGACATTTTAAGAGACAGAGAAAGAGATGCATGTAGATGGAGTGTAAATAATTTGATGAGAGAGAAAGAATGATGAGAAGTATAACTTATTTTTAATTAATAAAATATACAATCATTTTATTCTTTCTTTAACTGCTTTATATTTCCTCCATGCAAAATATGGCGGTCCACTTGGTATTGGGATCCATTTGTTTTCAGCTTAGCTAAATGACAAAAATTGCAGTTTTTCATGATTGCATATATGAACTCTACATGCCCCTCAATGGCATGGTAGGTTAATACAAGACTTTAAAGAAGAGCCAGATTCTGCTCTCCACAACACCAGAAAGTTTTGAATATTCTAACGGAGAGACAAATAGTCTAATAGATAGATAAAGACAGAAGGAAACACACAAAAAGATAAATGGGAAAATAATATTATGATAAGAGCTAGCTACCCACCTGATTCTGATAGATAGATAGATACTGACTGCTGAGACAGAGATGATGGTGATGGTGAAGATGACGATGATGAATGCTTTTATTAAAAACATTAGTAAAAGATAGATAGAATCACCCTATGTTTTATTTTGATCTATTTTATGTTTCCAGATTTTCAGCAAAGTGAGAGAGACCAACTGATATCGGGATCCATTCGTTTTCTCCTTACCTAAATCTGAAAGATTGTACTCTCTCATGTTTGCAAGTTAGTTGTTGTCAAGGTTCCTTCCCCACTCTGAACTCTAGGGTACAGATGTGGGGACTTGCATGAAAACCTCCTAAGCTTACTTTTACCAGCTTAGGTTAAAACTTCCCCAAGGTACAAACTATTTTACCCTTTGCCCTTGGACTTCCACTGCCACCACCAAACATTTATCTGGGTTTATTTTTATTAGGAAAGCATCATTTGGAAACGTCTTTCCCCCAAAAATCCTCCCAACCCTTGCACCCCACTTCTTGGGGAAGGTTTGGTAAAAATCCTCACCAAGTTGCATAGGTGACCACAGACCCAAGCCCTTGGATCTTAGAACAATGAAAAAAGCATTCAGTTCTTGAAAAGAAACATTTTAATAGAAGAAACAGTAAAAAGAATCACCTCTGTAAAATCAGGATAGTAAATACCTTACAGGGTAATTAGATTCAAAACATAGAGAATCCCTCAAGGCCAAACCTTAAGTTACAAAAAAGACACACAGACAGGAATAGTCATTCTATTCAGCACAGATATTTTCTCAGCCATTTAAAGAAATCATAATCTAACACATACCTAGCTAGATTACTTACTAAGTTCTAAGACTCCATTCCTGTTCTGTCCCCAGCAAAAGCATCACACAGATAGACACAGACCCTTTGTTTTTCTCCCTCCTCCCAGCTTTTGAAAGTATCTTGTCTCCTCATTGGTCATTTTGGTCAGGTGCCAGCGAGGTTACCTTTAGCTTCTTAACCCTTTACAGGTGAGAGGATTTTTCCTCTGGCCAGGAGGGATTTTAAAGGGGTTTACCCTTCCCTTTATATTTATGACAGCATATTTAGCTAGATTACTTACTAAGATCTAAGACTCCATTCCTGTTCTGTCCCCGGCAAAAGCATCACCCAGACAGACCCAGACCCTTTGTTTTTCTCCCTCCTCCCAGCTTTACGAGTGAAAGGATTTTTCCTCTGGCCAGGAGGGTTTTTAAAGGTGATTACTCTTCCCTTTATATTTATGATAGTTGTACATTCAGAAACAAAAGCACAACAAATAAATAGTTTATATTCAAAATTTTGGTGCCCTTCAGACACTACAGAAGAGTGAAATTGTGCTCCCCGTAGTACCAGAAAGTTTCATACAACTCAGTAGAGCGAGAAATGGTGTGAGAGAGAGAGAGAGAGAGATGAAGGAGATTCAAAATATCCATGAAAGATTCAGAATCATTACAATAGCTACAGCAATATGTGAAATGTCTCTCACCTACCAGTTCAAATAAATAAATGGTGCTGGCTCTGCATTACTAACAATGGGGACCTAGAAGGAGAACTTAGATATATATTCTTTAAAAGGACTCTTGAGAACACATCCCTAGAGCATCTGCTGTGTGTTCAGAGATGAAGCTGCTTTGGGTGGGATTCCGGGGAAATGGGAGGGAGATATTGTCAGTTTGTTCTTTGGTGAAATACCTGTGACTGTACTGTGTAGTGGTGATATAAATTGTATTTGGAAATAGTCGTGTTCGCGTTGATGTATGTCTATACACACTGACATCCAAAGCCAGATTGTGGCTCTCTGGAGTGGAGTGTAGATCATGGCAACTTTTCTGGTGTCTTTGACAATTTCTGCAGAAATAAGCATCTAAGCCCTATGGATGGGAAATAAACTCTCCATATATGACCCTGATAAAGGACCCTGTAGGGCTATGAGCAGAAAGAGGTTTGAGCATCTAAAATTCTTATGGGTCATTTGGAATCCCCAGAGAAAAATCTCTGTTCTAGCATCATTTAAATCAAAGGATGAATTTTGGCTCCATTACTTCTCAGATAGGGTGATAACTATGAAAGCTACTGATGACATATTAGGTCAGATTTTCAAACTTGGTTTACCTACTGGTAAGGACTGAGACTGGGATTTTCAAAGAGGCCTAAGGGAGTTAGGCACCTGGCTAGATTTGCACTACGTCCAATGGAAGCCGGATGCCTAACTCCCTGGGGTCCTTTGAAAATCCCAGCTACAAATCTTTGAGCAACTTCATGTCAAATTCTATTTTGACCATTTGACAGCAGAAACTTAAAGTGCTTACTGAATTTGGGGTAGAGTATGGTATTTTAGTTGGAGACTGGGATATGGGTGTGATGTGAGCAGAGACACCAGACTCCATTTGCCTTAGCAGAGAACTACAGAATGCCCTCCTACTATAAAAGCCACTCATTATTAACTTCATCCTACAGTCTATCCTAGACTGCTCCAGAAATTGGAGGACCAAGAACTCTATGAATTCAAGTCACCTCCACAGCTGATCGAGCTTCAGTAGCATACCACCACTTTTCCCAGTTCCAAATTGACTCCTGCCTCTCTTTCAGGAAGAACCACATATGCTTTAGGGAGTCAATAGGACTTATTTGTACCCTGTGATGTGTGACTAAATTATTACATGTAGATATAAAAGTGAGAAGTGCTTTACAAAAATTTTGATCAGGGTGAATTGGAGCCTAGAGAATTTAGTTTTGCTTTGAACCTGCAGGAAGAGAGTAACACCCCCAAATGGAATTTGGCCATGTTAACAGGTCTGACAGAAAGAATTTGGCAAAGTTATAAGCAACTGAAAACAGGGGTGTAATGGGGTTGGGGCTCTCACCCCTAGCAAGGGCCTTTGGTCAAGTGTGTGCAGGCTTGCACTTTCTCTCCCTGTAGCCCTCCTTGGGCTCAGGTCCTTAATTAGTCCCATAATCTATCAATGATCTTAGTGCTGGTGTCGAGCCGTACGCCCAGGGCTTTTCCCCAGGAGGCAATGTCCTCACCATCTCTGGGTGCTTCAGGCTCCAGCTCTCTTGCTGGGCCACTATGGAGTTCCGTTCCCCTTCTGGGGTGCCTCAAAGTCCAGGCCACTACTCCCCCAGTGGCTAATGGGGGTGGGGGGACCCAGGCCCGCTCACTACTCCAGATCCCAGCCCAGGGATCCTGTTGATAGCAGCCATCCACTGTGTCCCTTTATCTAAGTCATACTGCTGATTTAATTCCCTGGGCCACTTCCCCACAACCCTGCACCTTCTTCACCCTTACCTTGTCTGAATAGGGTCCTAGCTACCAGCCTAGAGCTCCTTCTCGCTCCCTCGGCCAGCCGCACACCATTCACACTCCACCAGTTCCAGCAAGAAACTAACTCACTCTGGCCCTGCAGCTATTCCTAGACTAGCCTGCTGGACCCTGATTGGCTGTGTCCCACATAGCCCTTCTAGGCAGCCTGGAGAATCCTCTCCACTGCCTTTTTCAGGGACGGGATGTGGCAGGGCCATGAGGTCTCGAGCAGGGGCCAGTTTGTAAAAGGATTAATTCTTCCATTGACCTACCTACCACTTCTCAGAGAGGTGGATTAACTACATCAATGGATAAACTCCTTCCACCGACAAAGAAAGTGTCTATGCTATAGCGACACAGCTACAACACTGTGTCTGTGGGTCTGTATTGACATGTGCAAATCTTCATTGGCTCAGGGAGTGAAATCTGGGTCTCTCGGGGGAATGCATTAGCCACTAGTCTATAAAGTTATTTCCACTCTCTCTACACCCTCTAGGACTCTACAGAGCTAATTGCTAGGATGTTCTCCCGGGATACCCGCATTCCATTCCCTGCTCCAGTGAAGATTTCAGTACATGCACAGAGTAGAACAGCTTCAACAGGGGAGATTGAGAGAGACCCCTGAGAACACCTACCAGATTAGACCCCCACAAGTGAGATACTTGAGGGAGAACCAAGTTTGTAAATGCCACTGCGGAGTTGGCAGGAGTCAGGGCTGAGCTGCTCAGTTGTGTCAATAATTTGATGGCTTCCCACTAGCCCACTGACAAAAATGTAGGCGCCTCTGGGGCTTTACTGGTGGAAATTTAGGCACCTGAGAACATTAGGCACCTATAAGGAAAGGTAGCAGGGGTTTCATGAATGTCAATAAAAAGAAGTACTTGTGGCACCTTAGAGACTAACCAATTTATTTGAGCATGAGCTTTCGTGAGCTACAGCTCACTTCATCGGATGCATACCGTGGAAACTGCAGAAGACATTATATACACACAGAGACCATGAAACAATACCTCCTCCCACCCCACTGTCCTGCTGGTAATAGCTTATCTAAAGTGATCATCAAGTTGGGCCATTTCCAGCACAAATCCAGGTTTTCTCACCCTCCGCCCCCCCCCCCACACACACACATACAAACTCACTCTCCTGCTGGTAATAGCCCATCCAAAGTGACAACTCTCTTCACAATGTGTATGATAATCAAGGTGGGCCATTTCCTGCACAAATCCAGGTTCTCTCACTCCCTCACCCCCCTCCAAAAACCACACACACAAACTCACTCTCCTGCTGGTAATAGCTTATCCAAAGTGATCACTCTCCCTACAATGTGTATGATAATCAAGGTGGGCCATTTCCTGCACAAATCCAGGTTCTCTCACTCCCTCACCCCCCTCCAAAAACCACACACACAAACTCACTCTCCTGCTGGTAATAGCTTATCCAAAGTGATCACTCTCCCTACAATGTGCATGATAATCAAGGTGGGCCATTTCCAGCACAAATCCAGGTTTTCTCACCCCCCCCCCACCCCCATACACACACAAACTCACTCTCCTGCTGGTAATAGCTTATCTAAAGTGATCATCAAGTTGGAGAGTGAGAAAACCTGGATTTGTGCTGGAAATGGCCCAACTTGATGATCACTTTAGATAAGCTATTACCAGCAGGACAGTGGGGTGGGAGGAGGTATTGTTTCATGGTCTCTGTGTGTGTATAATGTCTTCTGCAGCTTCCACGGTATGCATCCGATGAAGTGAGCTGTAGCTCACGAAAGCTCATGCTCAAATCAATTGGTTAGTCTCTAAGGTGCCACAAGTACTCCTTTTCTTTTTGCGAATACAGACTAACACGGCTGTTACTCTGAAACCTGTCATGAATGTCAATGGTGTCTAAATGTTGGCCTTAGGAACCTAAGTTAGGCAGTTAGGCACCTAATCCCCCTTGTGAATCTAGCCCTAAGTCTCTAGATGTTATGGTTGCAAAGACAACATTGCAAACATGACTTGAGTGAAACCCCTGTGGCAATGTCTGCCTGAGTATGCAGAGAGCCTGACATAATAGCTCGGAAGTGTGAACTGCCTCATTTATTTCAATGGGTGCTGTTACAACCTGGCCCTGCCCTCCCCCTGGTCAGGCATCAGTCTGTTGTACTCAGAACTAGACTGTGTTTCCCATGAGATTCTAACCCCTCTATCAAGTGTGCATAGTGACTGGTCATTGCCTCTAGCTCTGGGTCTCTCTCAGGCATATTGCCAAGTGCAGACCCCATGCATGACACCCTTCTTGGGCAGTGGGAGTCTGCAGTCCACCTGGCTTAGACCACAAAACAACTGTCTCATTCCTCCCATCCTCCAATTACTTATACCCATTCCCCCTCATCTGGCAGTGGGAATCTGCCTCATCTGGCAGCCCAGACAAATCCTTCAGGGACAATGCAGCAAGAAAGCAAGAGACACAAACACTTTACAACACAACACCAGAGGTACAGAACTTAGGAAAACAATGTCCTCAAGGCACCCCCCTCAGTCTGATCTCACCACCCCTGGCAGACCTGGTTCTGGTCAGCATCCTTAGGTGATGCTGAATCTCTCAGCCACATCCTGTTTCCAGGTGCTTTTGCTGAGTGAATTTTCCGGCTCCAAATCCTGCTTCTGTGTAGAGAGTCAATCAAAGTCAGCGGCCCTGCCAGTAGAAAACCCATTGTTCCAGGATAGAAGAATCAGTCCACGTTGATGGCCAGTGATGGCTCTCTCCTTGTGAGCGCTTTCCACACTCTAGCAGGGGCAGCAGTGCTCAGAGAAGGCTGATGCTGTCAGGATAGGCCTCTTTTTCATGAGCATCTGGATGTTCTAAACCAGCAAGGAGGTTACAATGCAAAACAAAGGTCTCGATGAACGTGACAACCACAAAATTGCTACAGCACATAGGCATGCTATGTCACTGGCCCTCTACAACCATAACTCTGCATTCATAAAGTTTTTGTCAGTGAATTTCCCAGGTGTTTTTATTATTGTTTGTTTGTTGTTTTTTTTTTTACAGAAAAAGCTGTTGGTAGGAGATTAGAAGTCATTTAGACAGTTGTAGTTGTCAGACATTCATAGAAATGTAGGGCTGAGATGGACCTCGAGAGGTCATCGAGTCCGGACCCCTGTGCTAAGACAGGACCAAGTAAACCTACAGCAGCCCTGAGATGTGTTGTCCAACCTGTTCTTAAAAACCTCCAATGATGGGGAATCCACAACCTGCCTTGGAAGCCTGTTCCAGAATTTAACTCCCCTTCTAGTTAGAAAGATTTCCCAAATCTATAACCTAAATATCCCAGATTAAGCCCATTACTTCTTGTTTTATCTTCAATGGACACGGAGAACCATAGATCACCATCCTCTTTATATCAGCATACTTGAAGGCTGTTATCAGGTCCCTCCTCAGTCTTCTTTTCTCAAAACTAAAGATGCCCAGTTTCTTTAACCTTTCTTGCTGTCAGGTTTTCTGACCCTTTGATCATTTTTGTTGCTCTCCTACATACTCTCTCCAATTTGTCCACATCTTTCCTAAAACATGGATGTAATAAAATACAGCCCAGACTTTAAATGTGACCTGCCCTTCTGGATGCCTCCTGGGTAGGCTGCCTCCTTCTGAGACCCTTCTCCAGTCCCATGAATGAACCCCTTCCACGTGGCCGGCTCATGCCTCTACTTCTCCCTGGGGTGGGATTCAGAAATCCAGCCACGCTCTGACGGGGTTTCCAGCTTCCCCCTTCCCAGATGCCCACCCCACTACCTCTCAGGTCCAGCTGTGCTGGGACTCTGCCAAAGTTCCCCTTTGGGATCCTGGCCCTGCAGCTTTGTTTGCAGTGACACAGAAGCAGGAGTATTTGTCCAAATCGTGCACAGTGCTTAAAGAAGCATATTTTAAAAATAACGAATACCTATAGGGCCCATTGTCTCCCCTACGTTTGGCATTCCCCTCCAGCCCCTGGGTAGACGTGACCCACCCTTGGTGTCTCCTGTTGTCTCTGGGCACCAAGTTACAGCTTGACCACTGCAGTTCCTGACCCTCAGTCTGTCTATCTGTTTTTCTTTACCCTGATGACTCTGGGTCTTTTTGTCAGGTTCCAGCAGAGCCGACCACTTCCTTTTTAACTTTCAGGGTCTTTTGATTCTTAGCCCTAGCCATAGGAAGAATAAAACATCCTATTGTGGATGGTGCCAGCCAGGTCGGTTCTTCCCCCAGTTGATGACCCAGCCCATTGTTGTCTTAACCCTCTGAAGTGGGTACCTCAGAGGCTGAATATCTGAGTCATTGTTTTACTTTTCATGAGTTCCTTAACAGCACACTTTACAACCTCCTTTGCTTTAACCCTACACATTCAACCAGACGACAATATAGAATTAAAAAGGGAAACCAAATTATACATCATATTTTAAGCAGTAGTACAGACATTTTCCCACTTTGTGACACCTCCCAAGTTGAGACACTTTAATGGGGCTCAGTGATCAGAAAAAACAACTGTATTTATGAGAACACAGAAATGTTAGTCCTGGTCAAGAATTTCCTCAGAGCCTCCTTGACCTCTTTGTTCCTCAGGCTGTATATGATTGGGTTGAATGTCGGAATAATGACCGTGTAGAGCAGGGTGAGGGCTTGGTCAGTGTCCACAGTGACATTGGAACTGGGCCTCATGTAAGTGATAAAGATGCTGCAGTAGAATAAGATGACTGTGATTAGGTGTGAGGAGCAAGTGGAGAAAGCTTTGTGTCTCCCCTCACCTGAGTGCATCTTCAGAATGGTCCAGATGATGCTTTCATAGGAGGTGATGATTAAGATTAAGGGGACTATTGTGAACACCATAGTGAGGAAGGGAAGAATCGCATTGATGAGCGATGTATCCGTGCTCACCAGCCTAAGCACTGGGAGGACATCGCAGAAGAAGTGGTTGATTTTATTTGGTCTGTGGAAGGGTAACATGAATATGGCTGCCATTTGCTCACATGCCACCAAGTTGCCCACGAGCCACACCACAGCTGCCAAGCTTAGGGTGACCTTTCTGCTCATGATGAGTGAGTAACGCATAGGGTTGCATATGGCAACGTATTGGTCATAGGACATAACAGTCAGCAAGCACAGTCCAGGAAAGAGATAGCCTGCCTCTCTGACAGGAGGTTGGTCAGGGTCTTAGGGATGACCACTGAAGTGTAGCAGATCTCCAAGACTGACAAGTTCCTGAGGAAGAAATACATGGGGGTGATGAGGGCCAGGTCAGCAACCATGACAGCGATGATGAGGCTATTTCCTATCAGTGTGATGAGGTAGATGAGTAAAATGAGGACAAAAAGAAGGGGCTGCAAATGCTGGAGGTCTGAGAAGCCGAGAAAGATAAACTCTGTCATTGCAGTTAGGTTTTCCTCCATAGCTCGGTCCTGTTGAGACCACATATGTACTTAGATACCTCTCAGGGGTTTGCATGGTATCTCATGATAGATAGATAGATTAGATACACAATCAGTTTCACCCCATCCCCTTTCTCATCTCTCTGTGTGCACACAGATCAGGTGTCAGGTCTCTTGGATCTTACTCATCTCTGGTTGGTGATTCTGACACCCTGTCCCACACTTACCTCAGGAACGGGCATTGGCAGCTGCTGTGTCCGCTCCAGAGGAGCAGCTGGGCCACACCTGAACGGTGCTGCGACCCTGCATGCTTGGTCGCAATGCCTGGAGTGCGGGGCTGGGCCCAGCCCTTCAGGACAGGCACTGCAGGAGCCCCCTCTGCAGGGTGAGTCATGGACACACAAAAAAAGTCATGAACAAACAGGAAAATCACAGTGTTTGTGACTTCTTTCCCATTGTCACAGACATGCAGCCCTACGAATGATTATTAAAGAGCACCCCAATATTTGTCCCCACTTCCCTACCTCACACAGTGCCATCCCACTAATGAGAATGAGATACCAGAGTGTTTATCGAAAAGGCACTAGAGAAACCAACAACAAACAGCCCATACACATAGCTGGTCCCGTCTAATCTTACATTTCACTGCCAGCTAATGTGGTTAGATTTACCTCTCACGTTACTGGAACACAGCTGGACCAATTTCTGTTCTTCTAGACAAAAAAGATTCTCCGGTGTGTCTGTGGGACTCTCAAATCTCAGTGAGACGAGAGAGAATCCTGTAGATGAAGATATTTTAGGTGCCTTTGAAAATGACAGGCAGATAGATGAGTCATTCATTAACATTAGTTACCTTGATAGAAAGAAATTATGCACAGTACCTTTGATAAGACAGAGAGAAAGAAATGAAGGACAATTCTGTAGATTCTGTACATGAGTAAATTAGATTGAGTGATTAGATGAGAGAGAGAGAGTGAAAGAGGTTGCTCTATTTTTCCTTCAATTCTGGAGATAATCTTGTTTGTCTAGAAGAACAGAAATTGGTCCAGGTGTGTTCCAGTAACGTGAGAGGTAAATCTAACCACATTAGCTGGCAGTGAAGTGTAAGATTAGACGGGACCAGCTATGTGTATGGGCTCTTTGTTGTCGTCCAGTCCCCGCATCTGGCAGTCAGAGGCTTAGATTATCTGTAAGCATCAGCCATAGGAGGTAAATGGCAGATAATAAGTGTCCACGCTGGGTTTTACAGAATGGAGGTAAGGAAGAACAGATCTCTGTGTTCTGTTCCTAACTGCTCCCTTGACTGTGTTAACTAAAAGGTTTGGGCTGTACATGTTATATCAGGGACGCCTATTAGTTTGGGAATTTATTTGTCAAAAAACACAGTTTCAGGGCAACCAAAACTATTCATGAATTCAGGTCAAATTTGGTGAATAGTTTTGGCTGAAAAAAAATCAGCTCATTTTGACATTTACTAAATGAAACATTTCAACCTTTTTTTCCAAAATGACTTTTTTTAGATGGTTAACTAGCTTTACTTTAAAAACATACAAAATGGTAAAATAATAATAATAATTAATAACAACATCACCCCAAGAACAAAATGAAACAAACAAAGGAATAATAATAATTTTGGTCAAATGAAGTATTTTGTTTGACCAAAACAAAATTAAATGTTTCATTTCAGGTTAACCAAAATGTTTTGTTTTTGTTTAACCCAATTGTTGGATTTTTTTTTTCATTTTTGGGAAGAAAAAAATCCATTTCTGGTTGACCCAATTTTATTTTTATTTTTCCATAGTTTTGGGGTTGGCCATTGAATAAAAAAAAATCAGTGATTCACTCAGCTCTACTTCTGGCTTCTATTCCCAGCTCAGGGAGGGAAGTGGTATCTAGTGGTTAGAGCAAGGGGGCCTGAATGTCAGGACTCCTGGCTTCTATTTCCAGCTCCAGCAGGAAGAAAAGTCTAATTGTTTCGAGTAGGGGACTGAAAGTGAATACTCCTGGATTCTGTTTCTGACTCACTGTATGACTTTGAGAAAATTGAGTCACCTGTCTATGCCTCAGTTTACACATCTGTATAATGCTGATTATGAAGAGGCTCACTTTCACACAAGAGATATACTGTGCCCAAATAAATGCATACATTGTATTTTCCTTTTTAAATGCAGAACATTTTATTTTATATATTCTGATTGGTATATTTTTATTATATTTCCCTTCTAAAGGCAGTTTCTTCTGCACTACTGACATGAAAGGAGTGATTTCAAAGGGGAGAGTCTGACTGAAAAGTAACCAGCCAGCCTGTGGTGAGAAGCATCTAAGTTTTAAGGACACCGGAAGTGTTAAGATCACCTTAGAATGTGTTTTGCTTTTATTTCATTTGACCAAATCTGACTTGTCGTGCTTTGACTTATAATCACTTAAAATCTAGTTTTATAGCTAATAAATCTGTTTATTCTACCTGAATCAGTGTGTTTGGTTTGCAGTG
This sequence comes from Lepidochelys olivacea, assembly GCF_965140295.1. Classification (NCBI taxonomy): domain Eukaryota; kingdom Metazoa; phylum Chordata; order Testudines; family Cheloniidae; genus Lepidochelys; species Lepidochelys olivacea. The sequence goes on from NC_140424.1 coordinate 37,334,085, forward strand.
TCAGAGGCTCCCCTTGGGATAACAAGCTCGGTACATATCAATTTCTTTGTTAAATTGATGAACTCATATAAGCTTGCAGCGTCCAGAGGGCATAACTGGACACTGCAAGATGGAGGTCCCTAGGATTGCGTCTAGGACCAGAGATATTGGCGAGTGTCATTCTATTGCAAGTAGCTGGGAGCAGTTTACATGCCAGAGGCTGTGTGTGAACAGCCCAGGAGTGGGGGTTCTCACAGCAGAGCAGGGTAAGGCTGGCTCCCAGAGACAAGGACTGGAGTGGCCTAGCAGATCACCAGTCCAGACAACACCATAGGGGAATGTCACACCCACCTTACAGTTCTTGTACTAATCCCCAACTTTGCCAGTTTAGCTAATAATTTACCATGTGATACCATGTCAAATGCTTTACTGAAGTCCAGGTAGATATGGTCTGCCACAATTCCCTTGTCTGGTAAATCAGGTTTTTTTCTCAGAGAAAAACATTAGGTTAGTCTGGCACCATCTACATTTGGTAAACCCATGTTGTGTTGTATCCCCTTTTCTGTTTACCTCCATGAATTTAATTATTCTTTCCTACAAAATTTGTTCTACAGCCTGGCATACTAGTGAGGTCAGGTTAACAGGTCAGCTCACTTTTTTTCCATTTCTTAACTATAGGTAATGCATTAGCTATTCTCCAGTCATATGGTACTACCCCTAAATTGGTAGATTTGTTAAATATCCGTGCTACTGGACTTGCAATGTCAGGTGCCAGTTCTTTCAGTATTCTGGGGTGGAGATCATCTGGTCCCTTTGATTTGAGTGCTTTAAGCTTGTTAAGTTTTGCTTCCACCTCAGAGGTGATCATTTCCATTTCTATGCCCTCATTCTCATCAGCCATCCTGTCTCCATGCCCATGTTCCACATTATCATCTTATTGAAAAATGAAATCTTCTGCTCCCTTTCCTTCCACCCCAGACCTGACCAGTGGTCCCATCCAGCCCAGTCTCCCCCTCAGTGCAGCACCAGGACATTCAAATTCAAAATGACCTTGACAAATTGGAGAATTGGTCTGATACCAACAAGATGAAATGCAATAAAGACAAGTGCAAAGTACTTCCCCCAGGAAGGAAAAATCAAACACATCACAATTACAAAATGGGAAATAACTGACTTCCAGCCCTACATTTCTATGATTCTACCTACCCATCCAACCTTGTATCCTGCCTTCCCCATCACCCTGGATCCATCTGATACTCCAGCTAACCTGCTACCACAGCCTTCTTGTGAATGCTTCACCAAGCCATTGGTACGTCCAGCCGAGTGCCTGGCCTCACTGCTCAGCCGGCTTAGACCAATGGTCCCTCTTGTGCAGCCAAGATCTCGGTCAAGGCCCCAGATGCTAGTATGAAATGTACAAGACTGTGTGTCACATGTATATCTGCCACTGCAGTACATGTCATGTGGTAATGCAATTAAAGGTTACATCAAAATATCCTGTAGGCACAAAGGGTAGTGTTAAGGCTGCTTGCCCAACCATGTCTTGAATTTGCTTAATCACACAACATTAATGTACAGTACAGTGTGCAATTGCCCAGACTTTGTGTGTGCTCTGTTTTGTTTTTTTAAACAAAGAAGGTGAAAAAAGTAAAAACATAAAACCAATAACCCAGCAGGGTCCAGACTCCAGGTCTTCACAGCTCCACAGACAAGCTGGAAAGTGACATAAGTTTGCAGGTCGCCCATATAACCTTGACTCTCCTCCCTATTCTAGAAGAAGCATGGTGCTGTAGCCAAGGACTTGGGCTGGGTCTTAGACCACCTGCATTAAATTCCCAATGCTGCTCCTGACCTTGCGTTTTTCAGTGACATCAGCAAGCTCTTTTAGGCATTACAGAACATTCCAGCCTTAATCTCTCTGGTCTCAGTTTTGTAAGGGCAATCATTCTTCCATTCATCCACTGTTTGTCTGTCTTGCCTATGTAAATTGTAATGTCTTTGGGGCAGGGGTACCTACTAGGGTACTTTTACTATGAATGTGTACAGTGCCTGGTACAAAGGGACCTGATCTCAGTAAGGTCCCTTATGTGCTAGCATAATATAAATCAAGACAATAATTAACCCTGCAATTTTAAGTGACATGAATTTAATTCTAGACACTTATTCAAACACATTGACTCATACCCAAGATTTCTTCTGTGTTTTAACACAGCTAATACAAGTGATAATCATCTCCTGCCTATTAATTAGTATTAATTACACATATTACATATTAATTACACCATATTCAGATGTAAAATATAATGAGCCAATTTCTTCTCTCAGTTACACCAATGTAAACTCTCAAGTTATCCATGATATACTCCATAGTCATCCCACAGATCTTCCATTGACACTACAGATTCATAAGATGGTCCATAGACATTACAGAGCAACTCCATAGATTCTACAGAGTTGCTCCATAGATATAACACATTTACTACAGGCTCACTCCACATCTACTGTAGAGTTATTCATTATAGAGTTAATACATAGCTGTTCTGTAAATGCTACAGATTTACTCATTATTCCACAGATTGTACAGGGATTTTCATATATGTTACAGTGCTATTCCATAGTTACTACAGATTTATTAGTAAGTTACTTCACATATTCTAGTTGCTCCATAGATACTACAGCATTACCATAGAGTTACTCCAGATCCTACTGAGTTGCAGTATAACTAAAAGCAAAACTGAGCCCTACACCAAGAATATGTTTCCCAGTCTGACAATTCTTTATTCTGACTTCCATTTATTACCCTCTCCAAAGCCCTTATCTTCCCATCATCCTCTTTATGGTGCTGATGATCATGTACAATGTGGTGTGGAATATGGACACCACCTTGTCCATGGGAAAGCTGCCAAAGAGCCAGGTGTAGACATAGAGGGCTGGACTGAATATGATGAAGACTGATGATGATGTGGGTGATGCAGATGAAAGCCACTTTGCTCTTTCCTGGACCGGATCCTGAGCTTGACCAGCAGGACAATGTAGGAAATGAGGAGGAGGACAAAGTACATCAAGGTGACCACGTTGCTGTCAGAGAACATCAGCAGCTGCACCACATAAGAGTCAATGCAGGCCAGCTTGATCACCTGAGGGACATCACAGAAGAAGTTGTCAAGCTTGTTGGGGCCTCAGAAGGATGGTCAGATGGTCAGAACCACCTGGACAATGGAATGTAGGAAGCCTCCTATCCACGCGTCCCTCACCAGGGTGCAGCAGGCCCCTCTCTATTTGAGCTTGGTACAGTGCAGAGGTTGGCAGATGTTCCACGTAGCAGTCATAAGCCATGACCTTGGCTGCCCCCAGAAGGTGGAGGAAGAAGAGCTGGGCCATGTAACCCTGGTATGCGATGGTCTTGCAGTGGGAGAAGAAGTTGACCAGTATTTTTGGATGGTTGACAGAGTAGTAGCAGAAGACCAAGTTGTCCAGGAAGTAATACATGGGGGAGCCCAGCAGGGGGGCTGCCCTGCATGGTGAGGATGATGAAGAAGTTGGCTGGGAGCATGATGATGTGGAAGAGCAGGAAAAGGAAGAAGAGGATGAGCTGTACCTCATGGGTCTGAGATAGCCCCACCAGGACAAACTCTGTCAACTCCATGAGGTTCCCATGCTCCATCCCATCAGTGTGGGTCCCTGTAGCACACACAGACCGGGGAGAGGGGAGGACATTATAACAGCCACTGTTAACTAGCACCTCAATGTATAACAGCACTTTGAGCCAAGCAGAGATGTACGGGCCAAGCACATTGGAGCTTTATTGTGGGGAAGGGGTGAGAATGGAACCCCGCACTGAGGTAACTTACACACCAAGGGGTGGACCCAGTTGCAGGGATATGGCTGCCACTTCTGCTGGCTTCTCCACAACTGGATCTTTCCCATATACTGCCACACTGCCCTCAACGGAGCTCTGCCTGTTCACACCAGCTGGGGATCTGGCACCATTTGCTCCAAGGAAGCTATGGCTGATTCACAACAGCTGGGGATCCAGCACTATTGACTCCAAAAGGAGCGAGTCTGATAAGCCCCATTTAATAGATGGGGACACTGAGGCATGGAGAGCAGCAGAAGTCACTTGCACAAGGTTACACAGAGATTCAAAGGCAGTAACGACTGGAACCCAAGAGTCCAGACTTCCAGCCCCCTTGCTTTAACCACTAACCCTACTCCCCTCCCTCCAGAGCTGGGACAGAAACCCAGGAGTCCTGACTCACGTCCCCTCTATTTTCTAACCACTAGTCCCCACTCTGATTCGTGACCTGTTTCCCTCTCTTGACAGTGCTCACCTCACTTTCTCAGCAGGTTCAGACACTTGTGTTTTGGAGCAGGTTTTAGCCAACCCATTAGCAGGTTTGGCCTCTGAACCCAGGGGCCTCCTGATTATCTCTGGGCACCTCATGGGCTCAGCTGGAGGCACATCCTTGCTGTCTTGCAACCCACTTCTCACTCTGTCTGGCTCTACATCACATGACTCTGTCTCCCGATCGCTCTGAAAGGCCTCAGTCATCTCGAGCTGGGCACCAAAAACTAGCTTTAGTTCCAAATTCCTGGGGAGACCCTTTTACACAGACACCAAGTGAGGTATGTAAACCTGGAGCTTCATTCACTGCATTGTTGTTCCCACAACATTGGCTAGATTCCTAGGCTGAGGTTTTCAAAGTGACCAGAGGGATCTGGCATACAAAAGTTCAGAGACCCAAAGAAAAAGCAAATCCTCATTAAAACTAACTGGAATTTGATGGCCAAATATCTATAGGCAACCTCGAAAATTCCATCACTGGTCATGCTGGCCCCACCATGAGCACAAAACTGGGATTGTCAAGGAACTGGTTTAATGTTTGATTGTTGTAGAGTCCTGGACAGAAATCTGTCCCCAGGAGATATTATGACATGTACAAAGCTGTAGCCTACGTCACTGAGAGAGGTGGAGATGTGTTACTCTGAGGTGTGGCCTAATTCAGCTAATATCTCCCGGAATTAATTTTACTAGAGCTGGTCAAAAACACGGCGGGGGGGGGGGGTCAGAATCATCTTACTCCCTTAAAACAATTCAAACTTTCTTTACATAATTCATAGAAATTTAACAATTTAAAAGAACTACCATTTTTGTGAGTTTTTTGGAGACACTTTGTTCCCATTCTTGGGGGAGTTCAAATTAGATTAATAGATTCCAAGGCCAGAAAAGACTATTGTGACCTTCTAGTCTGACCCCCTGTACAACCCAGCCCAGAGAATGTCCCCAAAATAATACCTAGAGCAGATCCTTTAGAAAAACATCCAATCTTGATTTGAAAGTTCTCAGTGATGGAGAATCTATGAAATAAGTAATTAATAATAAACTAGGCGAGATTTTCAAAGGGGATTAATGGAGCTGGGCACTCCTATTGAAAGCAAACTGGATTTAGGCATGCAAATCCAGTAGGTACCTTCAAACATTCCAGTCTATATGGATAATGTGCGCATGCAGTTACTTTAGAGTAGATAAAACTCTCTGAAGGATAGAAACTCGCCTTCCTCACACCATAGATCCATTCATTAGCTGATGACGGTGAGACTCCACCATGGGCAGATTATTCAAGAATTGTCCTCTATGGGGCACCTTAGACCTTCCTCTGAATCAGGTGGTACTAGCCACTGCCAGGGACAGGATCCTGGACTAGATGGTCCAAAGGTCTGACTCAATTAGACAGTTCCTCTGATCTATAACAAGCAGATGTTGTCAAGTAAAATTCCAATGAATGTTGCACCCATATCAACTCAAATGCATTTAATTTAGTTTTAATTATTCATTATTAAAGCTGGTCAAAAATGAAAATTGTATTTTTCTGAGAAATGTCATTGCTTTGTTTTCATTAGAAACATCCCATAATATTGCTTTTGGATGGGGGCTGGGCAAAAAAATGAAACTGGAGACTGAAAAGTGTTTGGTTTTCAAAAATTTTCTCTAGTAAAAATGCCACTTTATGGTGCATATTTTCTAGTTTGGAGAAAAGATTTCTGATATTGAAAACTTTTTCCCCAAGAAAAGGTTTCCATCTCCAGGTTTTCATAAAAAGAAAACCAAAAACAGCTTCCCCACACCGACAAACAAAAACCCATAGAAAAATGAGTCCAAAATGAATTTTTTTCCACACCAAAATTATTTTCAATGACAAGCAATTTTTCTTCAAAAATCTATTTTGCCAGGAAGATATTTTTGAGCATGGCTATTCATTATGAATTATCCTCCAAGTTGTAATTATTATCCCCATTTGATGGATGACAAACTGAGAAACGGAGCTGTGAAGTGACTGAACAGTCAGAGGAATAGTTGGGATCAAATCTCAGGACACCTTGGCCTTTAGCTTTTTAATAATTAATTAATTATCTGATAGTTGCATCTGATGTCAGAGGCCCATTTCATTAGGTACAACAAAGACTCCACCTGAACGAGCTTAGAGTAGAAAAGACAGGCAAAGGATGGGAGGGAAAAGACAGCCCCAGGGAATGACTTTCCCCGGGTAACACAGCAGGTCAGTGTTTGCCTCACAACTTTCCTCTAGACCCTGCTGCCTAATTGTAATCATGATTATTTTAGTTTCTGGAAACTCTACAGAGAAGTAGAGGGCAAGAGAAATGTACTGTTGCTTTTGGGCTATTGAGGGCTCCAGGGAATGAGTCCCACAGGCCTTAGAAAACAGACATGGATAAATCACCTTCCCACAGCACCAATCTTTTTTGACACAGAGCTCATCTGCAGACAGCACAGATCTCAATGTATTTCCAGCAGCTCAGGCTCAGTGCAGTGGGGGAATGTCCTCTCATAATATAGTGATAGGAGCATTAGACAGAGAGATTGATAGAGCGGTGTGTATGGGGCTGGAGAGAGAGGGGCAACCAATTGCAGTCTGTAGCTCGAGGAGAAAAGACATCTCAGTCTGATGGATTCCACACAGACCGGCACTGTAAGTTTGTTCTTGCAATGAAATATATTTGGGGATTACAGAGTGGCTCTTTAAGGACAAAATTGTAAATGACAATATGTATTTTTTTTCAGAGTTTCACTCTTAGCTCGATTTGGGCATGGGAAACTGAGGTAATCCAAAGCACTTACCTTAGGAAAGAGAGGGCAGAATATCCATGCCACAGTTTCCTCCTATTGGGAGTGGGGGAATTGATCAAATTGACACAAATATTTTTTAGAATGAACTGAGAAGTTTACATTAAAATTGTCAAAAAAATGTGACAAACACTATCAGCTCACTGTTACTTTTCTCTATTTATACATTAGTTTGTTGTTATTGCTGTCTGTCTGTCTGTTTGTACTTTTCTCTCTCAATTAGTTTGTTTTTACTTCTCTATCTACCTTTAGCTTGTGTTAGTTCTGTGTTTCTCTCTCACTCTCTGTATCTGTTCTTTTCTAACTTGTGTCTCTCTGTTAGTTTGTTGTTACATCTATCTATCTATCTATCTATCTATCTATCTATCTATCTATCTATCTATCTATCTATCTATCTATCCGTCAGTTTGTGTCTAGTTCTCCCTCTCTTTCTCTATCTCTATGTTCATTGTCAACTGTTGGAAATGGGCCATCCTGATTATCACTACAAAAGGTTTTTTTTCTCCTGCTGATAATAACTCACCTTAACTGACATGTATCCGACAAAGTTGGTATTCACCCACGAAAGCTTAAGCTCCAATACGTCTGTCAGTCTATAAGGCACCACAGGACTCTTTGCCGCTTTTATAGATCCAGACCAACATGGCTACCCGTCTGATACTTGTCACCTTAACTGATCACTCTCATTATAGTGGACATGGCAACACCCATTTTTTCATGTTCTCTGTGTATATATATATATATATCTTCCTACTGTATTTTCCACTGCATGTATCCGATGAAGTGGGTTTTAGCCCACGAAAGCTTATGCTCAAATAAATTTGTTAGTCTCTAAGGGGCCACAAGTACTCCTCTTTCTTTTTTCCATGTTTATTGTTACTTCTGACTATTAGATTGCTGCAAGGGGAGTTGAGTCTAGTGGGTTAGAGCAGCAGGGCTGGGATCCAGGATTCCTGGTTTCTATCCGCAGCTCTGGGAAGGGTATGGGGTCTAGTGGGTTAGAGTTGTAGGGACTGAGAGCCAGGAGTCCTGGGTTCTATTTGTGGATTTGGGAGGAAGTTCACTCCAGTGTAGAGAGCAGGCAGAGAGGAACCAGAACTACTGAGTCCCATTTCTGTCTCTCATAAGGACAGGCACCCCTTCCCCCCATAACTTGAAGCTGAGTGGTTAGGGTAATAAGCTGGCATGTGACAGACCCAGGTTCAAACCTTCCTTCTGATTGATGATGAGCAGGGATTTGAATTGTATCTTGACTTTAGCAAAGCTTTTGATATGGTCTTCCACAGTATTCTTGCCAGCAAATTAAAGAAGTATGGATTAGTGAATGGACTAAAAGGTGGATAGAAAGCTGGCTAGGTTGTCAGGCTGAGTGGGTAGTGACTAATGGCTTAAAGTCTAGTTGGCAGCTGGTATCAATTGGAGTGCCCCAGGGGTTGGTCCTGGGGCTGGTTTAGTTAATCATCTTTATTAATGATCTGGATGATGGGATGAATTTGACCGTCCGCAAGTTCGCAGATGACACTCAGCTGCAGGGAGAGGTAGATACACTGGAGGGTAGGGATAGGGTCCAGAATGACCTAGACAAGTTGGAGGATTGGGCCAAAAGAAATCTGATGAGGTTCAACATGGACAAGTGCAGAGTCCTGTACTTAGGAAGGAAGAATCCCTTACATTGCTACAGATTGGGGACTGACTGGCTAAGCAGTAGTTCTGCAGAAAAGGAACAGGGGATTACAGTGGATCAGAAAGCTGGATATGAGTCATCAGTGTGCCCTTGTTGCCAAGAAGGCCAATGGCATACTGGGCTGCATTAGTAGGAGCATTGCCAGCAGATCGAGGGAAGTGATTATTCTCCTCTATTCAACACTGGTGAGGCCACACCTGGAATATTGCATCCAGTTGTGGTCCCCCCACTACATAAGGGATGTGGACAAATTGGAGAGAGTCCAGCGGAGGGCAACAAAAATTATTAGGAGGCTGGGGCACATGACTTATGAGGAGATGCTGATGGTTATTTAGTCTGCAAAAGAGAAGCGTGAGGGGGGATTTGATAGCAGCCTTCAACTACCTGAAGGGGGCTTCCAAAGAGGATGGAGCTCAGCTGTTCTCAGTGGTGGCAGAAGACAGAGCAAGGAGCAGTGGTCTCAAGTTGCAGTGGGGGAGGTCCAGGTTGGATATTAGGAAACAGTATTTCACTGGGAGGGTGGTGAAGCACGGTAATGGGTTACCTAGAGAGGTACTTTTCTCATTCTCTCCTGTTGAGGCAGCTCCATTTTGTATCAATAATTAAGTAGTCACTGGAGCAGGGACTTGAACTTGGCTGTGCCAGACACAAGATGAGTGCGCCAATTACCACGCTGGAGAATTCCCTGTCCCAATGACTCTCCATTGTCACTCGCCGCAGTCATTCCTGATGGCCATGGAGAGTCATTGGCCAGAGAGAGGCTGAGATGCAGTCAAAGGTAGTGATTAGAGGAGAGGACTGGGAGTCCAGCCACCTCAGTTGTGTTCCCAGCTCTGGGATGGAGTTGAGCTCAGTGGGCAGATCCAGAACTCTTGGCTTGTGGGTTAGAGCAGGGAGCAAACTGGGAGTCAGGACTCCAGGGTTCTCTTCCAGGCTCTGGGAGGGAATTTAGTTGAGTGGTTAGAGAATCAGGAGGGGAGCTGTAATGTCTGTCTCACAGTGAGAGTGGAACCCCGGCTAGAACGGGGGATGGGGTGTCAGGACCCATGGGCTGTATTCCTCACTAGAGTTCACTGTGTAATTATGACTGGGCTCGGTCACCTCCATGCTAGATGCTGCTCCCGTTTAGAGCAGTTTAAATGGGGAGTAATTCCATGGCATGCAGTGAAATTACTCCACATTCACAGCAGTGCCCCTGACAGCAGAATCTGGCCAACCAGGCCCCCGATTCCCTTCAGTAAACTGAGGATAGTGACATTTATATACCGTTATCCAGAGCTCGTCCACCTCTGGGTGGCAAAGTTATACATGTACCTCAAAAGTAGGGCTGTCAAATGATTAAAAAAAATAATCACAATTAATCGCAGTTTTAATTGCACTGTCAAACAATAATAGAATGCAATTGAAATTTATTTAGAATATTTTGGGATGTTTTTCTACATTTTCAAATATATTGATTTCAATTAGAATGCAGAATACAAAGTGTACAGAAGTCACTTTATATTATTATTTTTGATTACAAAGATTTGCACTGTAAAAAAATAAACAAAAGGCTGACTGATGATGAGAAAAGATTTGAATTGTATCTTGACTTTAGCAAAGCTTTTGATTCAGTTTCCCACAGTATTCTTGCCAGCAAGTTAAAGAAGTAAGCAAATGTTTGTAATCAAAAATAATAATATAAAGTGACTTCTGTACACTTTGTATTCTGCATTCTAATTGAAATCAATATATTTGAAAATGTAGAAAAACATCCAAAAACATTTATAATAAATTTAAATTGGTATTCTATTATGGTTTAACAGTACGATTAAAACCACAATTAATCCGATTAATTTAATCAAGTTAATTGGTTTTGAGTTTATTGCTTGAGTTAACTGCAATTAATTGACAGCCCTACTCAAAAGCAATTGGTCCTAATTCTCTTCTCCATCACCCCAGTGTGAATCAGGAGTAACACCACTGGAGTGAGTGGGGTGTTTTCCCCATCCTCATTCCCATATTACACCAATCTTCACAAGCTAACGGTCAAACTCAAGGAAATTAAGGTGGTTTTCACAAAAGGAGTTATTTAACTGATCTAATCCTGGCCCTTGCTCTTGTCCTTCCCTCCACAGCCATCACACGATGTCCTGAGAAAGAAAATGTCCAACCGAACCACTGTGACCGAGTTCCTTCTCCTGGGATTCTCTGACATTTGGGAGCTGCAGATTTTGCACGTTCTGGTGTTTCTAGTGATTTACCTGGCAGCCCTGGTGGGGAATCTTCTTATCTTCATGGCCATAGCCTTCGACCACCACCTTCACACCCCCATGTACTTCTTCCTGATGAATCTCTCCGTCGTAGACCTTGGCTCCATCTCTGTCACTGTCCCCAAATCCATGGCCAACTCCCTCATGAACACCAAGTCCATTTCCTATGCTGGATGTGTTGCCCAAGTCTTTTTCCTTCTCTCCTTCCTGACAGCAGATTTTTCCCTTCTCATCGTCATGGCGTATGACCGATATGTCGCCATCTGCCAACCACTGTACTATGAGGCAATGATGAACAGCAGAGCTTGTGTCCAACTTGCAGCCAGTGCCTGGATCAGTGGGATTCTCTACTCTGTGCTACATACTGGAAATGTGTTTGCATTGACCTTCTGTAATGGCAACATAGTGGATCAGTTCTTCTGTGAAATCCCCCAGCTACTCAAGCTCACCTGCTCTGACTCATATTTGAGAGAAGTTAGGGTTCTTGTCTTTAGTATATGTTTAGTCTTAGGCTTCTTTGTTTTTATCATTGTGTCATATGTTCAGATCTTCAAATTAGTGCTCAGAATCCCCTCTGAGCAGGGCCAGCATAAAGCCCTATCCACCTGCTTTCCTCACCTCATTGTGGTTTCCTTGTTTATTTTCACTGGCTTCTTTGCTTACCTGAAACCCACCTCCAGTTCCCCATCTACTCTGGATCTTGTGGTGGCTGTTCTCTATTCCATGGTGCCACCAGTGATGAATCCAATCATCTACAGCATGAGGAACAAGGAAATCAAAGGTGCCCTGAGGAGACTGACTGGGTGGAAGTTATTCACCAATAATTAATTTTCTGCCTTTCCACAATAAACGTTCCCTCACTTTCCCTCTTCATTAAAGTCAATTATATCCATGACAGCTTACACTCACACAGGTCAGATTTTGATCTCAGCTGCACTGTTGCAAAGCCAGATTAACTCCACTGATGTTAATGCAGCTGGGCTGATTTACACCAGCAGAAGATCTGGCCCAGTTGTGGAGTTAAATTGGTGTACACTCTGCATGTGAGAAGAATCAGACTTTCATTCTCTGCCAAAACAATACCTGGTAGACTCCTTGGCCATTTGTACCTGATTCATGGCCACTAAAAACAAGGATAAGGATTTTCTTGCCTTTGTGTGTATAAATCAGGAATGGCTTCATTGGAACCAAAGGAGTCAGACTGGTGTTAAACTGGTGTATGTGATAGACATTTGGGGTGGATCCTCATTAAATCAATGTTGACTTGGATGGAGCTAAACCAATGTACGGCATTTGGGGATCAGGCCTATTGACTTTATTGGAGCTAGGCCAACTTATACTAATTGGGGTTTGACATGTATATTTATTGCAGAGTGGCCACATTTCTTTCAGTTACTGCAGCCTTCTCACTTTGCAGCTGAGCCTTTAGAGCTGTATTCTGATCTCAGTTACACTGGAGCAAATCTGGACTCTACACTAGTGTGTTTTGTCACGTTTGCGTATATGTGGAGTAGTTGTGTGTGCAGAGGGAGGGAAGCGTCTATTTTGTGTGCTTCTATGTGTAACACTATAACAATGTCCCTTCACAGATAATTTGCAGAGATTTGAACCCAGGGCTTTCAGAGTTTCAAGCATGAGCCTGCACTGAAGGACAAAGCCTTCTAGGCTCATAAACTGACATATGTGGTCTACCCACTAGATGGGGACAAGAAGCCACACTGTGTTAGCCTGGATCGAGTGTACATTTGGGAGTGTGAGAGATCCAGATACTGGCTAGAAATTACAGGAAGGTTTCCAACTATTAGAGGGGGTGCAGTTTCTGGAGCAGCCTCCCAATAGGAGTTGTGGGGCAAAAAACTTAATTAGTTTTAAGAAAGAGCTGGACAAATTTTATGAATGTGATTGTATGATGGGATTCCTTATGATGGTTGGGGGGCAGGGCTTACTTTTGCTTTATGTCTTATGTTCCTAAAACTCATGCTTCAGGGTTTCATCTGGCCACTGGCAGGGGTCAGGAAGGCATCCCCCCTCCCCAGTGCATTCTGGGTGGGTTTTTTATCTCCTTCCACTGAAGCATTGGGGATGGCCATGCCTGGAGATGGGACATTGGGTGGCATGTGCCAGGGCTCTGCATTTTCAGCCATTCTCTCTCTCTCAGGTGCTTTGCTGGCTGTTTCTTGCTTACATGCTCAAGGTCTAATTCATCACCATTTGTGGGGTTGGGAAGGAATTTTCCCCCTGCTCAGATTGGTGTTGTCTTTGGTGCGGGGGGGGGGGGGAGTTGTCCTTCCTCTGAAGTGTGTGGGGTGCGGGTCACTTGCCAGGATTATCTGGGTCTATCTCACTTAATCATCTCCCTGCCATTGCGGGGTCAGGCACTGGTGCCCTCAGTTCCTCCTATTCTCTGCCTGTGGCACAGAACCATCTGGTCTCCTGTGGGTCTCATTTACTTTGGTCTCGTTTCACTTGTTGGGTGTAGTGTGTGGGTGTGCAGACTGGATGATCTGGTGGTCCCTTCTTAACTTGAACTCTGTGACTATGTGACTTTATGAATGGGTCAGGCTGCATGGAGCCTTGTCTAGGGATCCTTTTATTATTTTATTTAAATAAAGCAATGAATGTTGTGTTATTCCTATGGTGAAAAGGATTTTCTGAAGTGAAAGGTTTTCCATTGTTTCCTAAAGACAAACTGGCTCTGGATAATGAGGCCAAATGTTTACCCTACCAAAGCCACTGGTGTGATGATATCTGCAATATTTTCTTTTATGTGATGCTCTATTATGGTGGTAAATAAATCATAATTTGTTTAGAAAAGGCCAGCTGGTTGCTCAACTTACTCCAGGGAATAACTGCAGGTGCTGAACCCAGCTGCACCTGCTGAAAAATTAGCCAGATGCCTACAGAAACTCTTTTCCTCCTGTTCACTATTGTCAAAACATGCCTTCAGCTCTCTCAGAAAACCCCATTGAAGAGACGACACATTGACACACCCAATACTAGATGTTAAAAAATTGATACTGCCATTGAACCAAAAAGACCCCACCCTCCCAAACTCCCACCCCCAAAAACATCTGGCACAAAGAAACGAATCAACCAACCAAAGAATAAAATCAACAAAACAAAAAAACCCAGAAGATACAGTCAAGCAGAGAAACAAACAACTCGTATCCCAAGTACAATTTTTACCCCTCTGCCCAAACGGTGAAGAGCCTTAGACCCCTTGAAAACTTTTATATGTCTACTGATTTTATGTGGAATGTGCTCAGATAGCATGGTGATGGGCAGCAGTATAAAAGCCACATACAGATAGATAGATAGATGGGTGTGGCTGGCGATAGATAGATTTTGATATTTATGCTAGTGTAAATCTATAGTAACCCCATTGAATTGAGGGGCATTTGTCTGGATATTTACCAGTGTAAATCCCTCAGTGTGCATAAATGGATTGCACACTAGGTTCTCATGGAAACAATAATGTCATCAGTTGATTATATTTATAAAAAAACAGAATGAGATGACGGTCATGGGAGAAAGATGGCCATTTTATTTTTTGGAGAATAGCGTTGACCCAATCATTTTCCACAGAGCAGCTTTGATCTCCTTGTTCCTCAGGCTATAGATGATTGGAATCATCACTGGCGGTTCCACAGGGTAGAGAACAGTCGCCAGGAGATCCAGACCTCATGTCGAGCTGGAGGTGGGTTTTTAATGTAGGCAAAGATGCCAGTGGAAACAAACACGGAGACTACAGCCAGGTGAGGAAGGCAGGTGGAGAAGGCTTTATGCCGGCCCTGCTCAGAGGGGATTCTCAGCACTGTTTTGAAGATCTGAACATATGACACAATTATTAAAACAAAACAGGTGAAGGCTAAGGACATACTAAAGGCAAGATACGTAGTCTCACTGAGTTCTGAATTAGAGCTGGGGAGTTTGAGGAGCTGGGGGATTTTACAAACCATCCTGACAATCTGCCCTAGATGACCCTCACCCCAAAGAGGGGCAACAGCACCTGCCCTGGATCTTACCCGATGGCAACATCCCTGGAAGGACCCTTGGTTAAAAACAGGCAGGGCTGAGGCCTAGTGGGTGTCCCAAGGGGATTGCAGAAATAAATATGTATTTATAGCACAGAGATGTGATTTTTAACTAAGAGCTTTGTCAAGGTTCCTCCCCCACTCTGAACTCTAGGGTACAGATGTGGGGACCTGCATGAAAACCTCCTAAGCTTACTTTCACCAGCTTAGGTTAAAACTTCCCCAAAGTACAAATTAATTTTATCCTTTGTCCTTGGAATATCCACTGCCACCATCAAACTCTAACTGGGTTTACTGGGAAACGTAGTTTGGACATGTCTTTCCCCCCAAAATCCTCCCAACCCTTGCACCCCACTTCCTGGGAAAGGTTTGGTAAAAATCCTCACCAATTTGCATAGGTGACCACAGACCCAAACCCTTGGATCTGAGAACAATGAAAAAGCATTCAGTTTTCGTACAAGAAGACTTTTAATAGAAATAGAAGTAAATAGAGGTAAAGAAATCACCTCTATAAAATCAGGATGGTAGATACCTTACAGGGTAATTAGATTCAAAACATAGAGAATCCCTCTAGGCAAAACCTTAAGTTACAAAAAAGACACACAGACAGAAATAGTCATTCTATTCAGCACAGTTCTTTTCTCAGCCATTTAAAGAAATCATAATCTAACGCATACCTAGCTAGATTACTTACTAAAAGTTCTAAGACTCCATTCCTGGTCTATCCCCATCAAAAGCAGCATACAGACAGACACAGACCCTTTGTTTCTCTCCCTCCTCCCAGCTTTTGAAAGTATCTTGTCTCCTCATTGGTCATTTTGGTCAGGTGCCAGCGAGGTTACCTTTAGATTCTTAACCCTTTACAGGTGAGAGGATTTTCCTCTGGCTAGGAGGGATTTTAAAGGGGTTTACCCTTCCCTTTATATTTATGACAAGCTTATTGACAGAAGAGCCTCAGCTGCTTTATACTCAGAGGCAAACACTAAAAACTAAGGGCCAAATCCGTATTCTTTGCCTCTGAATCTGAAAACTGAACAAGAGTCAAATGTTCCTAACCAGTCTGCTCTTTCCGAGGCCTTTCTTCTTTGGGATTAATTACAGTGTAACTTCTAATGGCAATAGAGCGATTCATTCCCACTGGGGATAGAAGTTGGAAGGAATTCATGGTGGCATAGTTTTTCTATAGCTGATCTTCAGCTTCTGTTGGGATGAATGGCCCATCTGAATATGTGTGACGTCTTGTTTTATGTTTCTTCCTGTGTTTGAGAGTCTCATTGCATAATGACAGGTTTCAGGGTAACAGCCGTGTTAGTCTGTATTCACAAAAAGAAAAGGAGTACTTGTGGCACCTTAGAGACTAGCCAATTTATTTGAGCATGAGCTTTCATGAGCTACAGCTCACTTCATCGGATGCATACCGTGGAAACTGCAGAAGACATTATATACACACAGAGACCATGAAACAATACCTCCTCCCACCCCACTGTCCTGCTGGTAATAGCTTATCTAAAGTGATCATCAAGTTGGGCCATTTCCAGCACAAATCCAGGTTTTCTCACCCTCCGCCCGCCCCCCCGCCCCCCCCCCACACACACAAACTCACTCTCCTGCTGGTAATAGCCCATCCAAAGTGACCACTCTCTTCACAATGTGTTTCATCGGACGCATCCAATGAAGTGAGCTGTAGCTCACGAAAGCTTATGCTCAAATAAATTTGTTAGTCTCTAAGGTGCCACAAGTACTCCTTTTCTTTTTGCGAATACAGACTAACACGGCTGCTACTCTGAAACCAATCAAATAAAAATCTGTCTTTACGACAAAATGAGATTCTTGTTAGGTCATGGACCGGGCCTATCCCTTCTCATCTTGGATGTGATTAGATTTACCCTGGGTGTGGTATGAATGTCAGATCAGCACATGTAATGGGACTCTCCCACTTACACCAAGGTTATAATGAGGCTTGGGAGAAGTTCATTTTTATTCTTTTGTAATTTCAACAGATGATATCAATGTTTATTTTTCAGTGGTTTTTTCCAATTTTCATCTATTTAATTTTTCACGGTTGCACAAAATTATGTGTTTTAAGCATTTATTTTTCAATTTTTACCAATTTAAATTTTCACAGTTGTAGGAAATTATGGGGGGAGTGTGTCAGACAATAGTTATTTAATGACAGTAGAAGCTGAGATTCAACAAGCTGAAGCTTTATAACCATTAAAACATAAATTAGCAACATCATATGCCCAAATATACAAAGGAATTAGCCTTACATCAAACTCTAATAAATTCTCAAGCCTCATTTTTCTTACTTTGCTTGTCTGTAAATTTTGATTATTATCAATGGAAATATTTTTGGTCGGTTTGTGTGTGCGCAGTGCAATCCAAGTTTATCCACATTTACCAATAAAAATCGAATCCTTCCAAGCCTATCTATAATACAATGATGACAGACAAGTAACTTACACCAGTGTTTATGTCACTACTGAGTTTAGCTCAGAGTCTTGGGGCCAGAACCTCAGCAGCATTAAACTGGTGATGTCAATGGAGCTACTCTACATTGGCGCAGGTCTAGCTGAGGTGAGAAATCTGCCCCTTACATCTCTGCCCTGCTCACTTTCTAAGAAAGAGCAGGCTGGTTAGAAACTTTTGACCCATCTTCAGTTCACTTTCACAGGCAAAGAATATGGATTTGAACCTGTTTAGCAGGCCAGATCGCCACCTGCTGTCAATAGCCCTGGCTAGTCAGAAGTCAATGGAACTGTATCAACTTACACCTGCTCAGGACCTGGCCTGTACTTTTTAAACTTTGCTTCTGCATACCTCTTAGTGACCAGCTAAAAACAGCCTGGGCCACCTGAGCTGTGGGTTCCTCTGGTGGCTGCATCCCAAGAGCTGCTGGCGCAATGCAGGAGAAAAAACATCTGTGCTCCCCCAGAGGTAATGATGTGGAGTTAATGAAGGACCAGGCCATTCCAGGAGAGCTGAGGTTCTGGTGCCACTGAGCTCTTAGTTATTGTAGGTCACATGTTTGTGCTATAAATATATATTTATTTCTGCAAACCCCTGAGCACACACTATGAGATTCAGCCCTGCCTTGTTTTTAGCCAAGGGTCCTTCCAGGGATGCTGCCATCATGTGAGATCCAGGGCAGGTGCTGTTCGCACTCTGTGGAGTTAGGCTCAGCAAGGGCAGGTTGTCAGGGCAGTTTGCTCAGAGGTGAGATCAGAGCTGGGCTCACAGCCCTGGAAACCAGATTCAGCTATTTAGCCCCTCGGCTGGTACAACCTGTGCTGTGACCATCTCTGAAACTTGCACAAGACGGGATCAGCTCTAGAGCTGGGAGGGGCTTTCATTCCCTGATCCTATTTAGTCCATCACCTCTCAGCCAAGCCTGCCCTAGGAGCGGAGTAGGAGCACCCATCTGTGGAGTGGATCCCTTTCTGCTAGGAACTTCAGAGAGACCCAGCACCTCAGGACATCCAGCAAAGGGACACAGAAATGGCTGCTGGATAATACAGTGATGGGTGCTAGATAGACAGACAGACAGATAGTGTCCAAACAATTCTGATGCCTGAGAATCAACTGCATCACAAGCTGAGACAAATTCCACATAGATCAGCACAGTAAGTTTGCTATTTCAGTTACATATTTGGGGGGATTAATATACAGAAGAAATTTAAGAACATAAATGTGAAATGACGGTCCGAACTCTTTTAGTCTTTTAGTGTCAATTTAATGAAAACATCTGCTGCTGGCCACAATGTTTTTCCTCTCTGGAAAATTTTGAATTTTCCCCATAATTTTTGGCAGTCCGAAAAACCAGCTGAACACTGGAAATTTTAAGCTGAAAACCAAAATTTTCTTTCTTTCCAGGAATAATCAAATTTTTCCTGGAAAGTAGATGGATTCTGAGAAAAAAAATTGTTTAATTGAAAACGCAATTTTCTATTAAAAAAATTAATTAACAACTAGCTTAACAAAGAAAACATACAGGGATGACTTGATCATAGTTTATAAGTATTTACATGGAGAAAATAAATTGTGGGTCACGGCTAAATAAATGATTCATTGTGAATTACCTATCGACGCTCATTAATTAACTCCTATGATACACTTGGAGAAATTGAGGCACAGAGTGTGCAGGACCTCAGTTGACTATCTGGGCTTAGATCACAGGAACTCTAGAGTCTTGGTCACCTCTCACCCCTGCTGTGTGGATGTACTTGTTATCATTTGAGGCTGGGATTCTCAAGGGAGTCTAAGGGAGATAGGTGCTCAAGATATACGTGCCTTACTCCCTTAGGCTCCTTTGCAAATTCCAGCCTTCATTTTTCTGAAATTCAAAAGACGCGCTCTCATAAATATAAAGGGAGGGGTAACCACCTTTAAATCCCTCCTGGCCAGAGGCAAAACCCTTTCACCTGTAAAGGGTTAAGAAGCTAAGATAATGTCGCTGGCACCTGACCAAAATGACCAATGAGGAGACAAGATACTTTCAAAGCTGGAAGGGAGGGAACAAAGGGTCTGTCTGTCTGTGTGATGCTTTTGCTGGGAACAGATCAAGAATGCAGCTCAGAACTCCTGTAAAAAGTTAGTAAATAATCTAGCTAGAAATGCGTTATATTTCCTTTTGTTTAATGGTGGGTAAAATAGGCTGTGCTGGATGGAATGTATATTCCTCTTTTTGTGTCTTTTTGTAACATAAGGTTTTGCCAAGAGGAATTCTCTATATTTTGAATCTGATTACCCTGTAAGGTATTTACCATCTTGATTTTAGAGGGGTGATTCTTTTACCTTTTCTTTAATTAAAATTCTTCTTTTAAGAACCTGATTGTTCTTAAGATCCAAGGGTTTGGGTCTGTGTTCACCTATGCAAATTGGTGAGGATTTTTATCAAGCCTTTCCCAGGAAAGGGGGTGTAGTGCTTGGGGGGATATTTTGGACGGAGACATTTCCAAGTGGGCACTTCTCCTGTTCTTTGTTTAACATGCTTGGTGGTGGCAGCATAGGGTTCAAGGACAAGGCAAAGTTTGTACCTTGAAGAAGTTTTTAACCTAAGCTGGTAAGAATAAGTTTAGGGAGTCTTTCATGCAGGTCCCCACATCTATACCCTAGAGTTCAGAGTGGGGAAGGAACCTTGACACGTGGAGACCCTGGAAGAGGTCAAGATAGATGCAGGGCTAATATTACATAGGCGTTTAGGCACATAGAGATGGCGATAGGTACCTAGTGGTATTTACCTTAGCAGATAAGCAGGTTAGGCACGAAACTACCATTGAATGTCCATGGGACTTAGCCATCTAGCTTACTTAGGAACTGTGATAAATCCCTTTAGGTGCCTGTCTCCATCTTTAGGTGCCCAAATCCCTTTGTAATCCTGGCTCACAGATTAGAAGATGGGCTGGAGTCAGGGTACCCTAGTGGAGATCCTCCTGTCCCCATTTTCCCCCAGGCTGCTGTCACTCACCCCTTCCCAGTGTCCCATCCCACCCCATCTCCTGACCCCCAAACCATCTCCTATCCACCCTCCTCATTTATCCTCCTCCCCATAGTCACCCTGCCTCTCACTGCCCCCAAAATTCCTCTCTGCCTTTCCCACCAACTCTTCCACCCCAAATCACCCTCCCCCCACCCAGTGAGCATCTGCATGGGTTATTTATTTTCATTTCAAAAATAGTTTCAGCACCTTCTCAATATTCGGCTGTACTCAAGTGACACCCTTCAACAGAGGCAGATGCCTCCTGTTTTCAGTCACAGATTTCTGTCCAGGGTTAGATTTTAACTCACAGGGCCTATGTTTGTTTCCCAGAACACTCTTCTTTCAGCAGCTATG
Source organism: Lepidochelys olivacea (assembly GCF_965140295.1). Taxonomy (NCBI): domain Eukaryota; kingdom Metazoa; phylum Chordata; order Testudines; family Cheloniidae; genus Lepidochelys; species Lepidochelys olivacea. The sequence goes on from NC_140424.1 coordinate 37,355,011, forward strand.
AGACTGAGAGTCAGAAACAGTTTTCAACCAGTTCCTCCTCTCGCCATGCATATGCACAGTGCAATCTGTTTGGCGCGACTTCAAAGGCTGACATGCCTAACTGAGAACTAAACACTGTGACTAATATCGCTGTCACCTTATTTCTCCCTGAGGGCCAGTGGGTGGACTGCACTCTGCTGGAGTGGCCCTTGAGCTTTGGAGACCTTGGCATGAGGATCTGAGCCCTGGTTTGATCTCTAGCTGGGCACAATAAATCAGCACCAAAACACACCAATTGTAAGAAAAGTTAGAAATACTCCACTGCAGTCAACTGATTTCCCTCTCACTCACCCTGGTGTAAATCAGGAGTAACCCCACTGGAGACAATGGGGCTGATTCCCCCGTCACTCATCTCACGTTAAGTCCATGGCGTTACACTGGAGTATGTCTGGTTTCAGGGAGAGGAGATTCAGGCCCTTTGACTCCAGTCTCTGCCGCATGCTCCACCCTCTGAATGCTCTTACTCTAGCCCTGGGTGTCTCCTTCCCTCTGCCTCACACAGCCCAGACCCCCAAACAACCCCCCCAACCCCTAATCCCCTCCCTCCCTTCTCACAACCCTCCACCTCACGGATGCTCTCAGTCCCCATTCTTTGAGATTCCCCCTGCCATGGCCAGATCCAATTCTCCACACAAAGTTCCTGACTCAGCTTCCTCAGAGATCCCTGCTGAACCCTTCTGCCCACCAGTCCCCTCCTCTGCTCAGCCCCACTCCCCTGACATGGTCCCAGCCCCAGGGAACAGCCCCCCATCTCTGTTTCCTTCTGTCCCACCTCCAAACACCAGACATTCTCTCCTGCTTCTCTCCTTTGGCCAGCCCTGGCCACCACTTCCTTCCCACCCCACTTTCCTCCTTCCTCTGCATGGCCCTTTTCAGAGCTGGGAGGGGATTTCAGTCCCTCATCCCATTTAGTCCATCACCTCTCAGCCAAGCCTGCCGAAGGAGGGGAGCAGGGAGACCCCATCTGTGTACTAGATCCCTGTCTGATAGGAACTGCAGCAAGACCCAGCAGCTCAGGACATCCAGTGAAGGGACACAGCAGTGACTGCTGGATAATACAGTGGTGAGGGCATGAGAGAGAGAGAGAGAACCAAAAAATCCTGTCAGTGGGTGGATAGATGGATAGATAGATATGACTCATGATTCCTAACACTGGAGGCTTGAATGTATCGCAAGGTGGGAAAACTTCCACAAAGACCAGCACAGTAAGTTTGCTATTTCAATTAAATATGTTAGAATATTAATATATAGGGCTAATTCAAGACCATATATTTGAATTATGTTTGAGACTCTTTAAGACCTTTCCTATCAAGTCAATCAAACATCTAGAGCCTATCAGAATTTTTTTTTTTAAATTGGGGTTTAATAGAATTCCCAAAAATCTCTGATTGTTCATGTTTTGGTAACTGAAAAACAAACATTTTCAGCTAAAATTTTCAGAAAACTGATTTTTTTCTGCCTAAATCCACCCCCAAAAAACATGGGTTTTCAGTTCTCCTCTGTAAATATATGAGTTATCAGTGAAATATATTTGATACCTGAGACTTTCTATGGAAATTTGATGAATTAAAAACACAATTTTCCTTTGAAAACAATTTAAGCAGAAAATTTTTGACGACCCTTAATTGGAAACTGAGCTTTAAGAAAGACTGGGAATGCAAATATTGTCCAATAATATGAAAATTTTAAATCCATGCACTCTATTTTATACCTTCTTATTTCTGTTTCAGAGGGGTAGCTGCCAGATCGTAAAACTGAGTGAGCAGCAAAGCTGATAGTCCTCAGAATTTGTTTCGTACAGACTAGTGCTTTTAAATTCAGGGTGAGAGTTGAACCAATCAGCCAAAACCTATCTATCCTGACATGGAGGACAGGTGGACTTGGAGGAGATCAAGAACAGGAGATCTTGTGTCCAAATGGCAGCCAGTACCTGGATCAGTGGGGTTCTGAATTCTGCACTGCACACTGGAAACACATTTGCAATAATCTTCTGTGGAGACAATGAGATGGATCAGTTCTTCTGTGAAATCCCCCAGCTTGCTATGACTCCTATCTCAGTGAAATTGGGGATATTGCCTTTAGCATGTACTTTGCCTTAAACTGCTTTGTTTTTATAATTGTGTCATATGTTCTGATCTTCAAAACAGTGCTGAGAATCCCCTCTGAGCAGGGCTGGCATAAAGCCTTCTCCACTTGCCTCCCTCACCTCATTGTGGTCTCCATGTTTGTTTGCACTGCTAGTTTTGCCTATATTAAACCCACCTCCAGCTCAGTCTCAGGACTGGATCTCATGGTGGCTGTTTTTTTTATTCCTTGGTGCCTCCCATGATGAATCCAATCATTTATAGCATGAGGACCAAGGATATCAATGCTGCCCTGTGGAAAATGATTGGGTCAAGGCTATCCTCCAAAAAATAAAATGACCATCTCTCTCCCATGACCATCGTCTCATTCTGTGTTTGTTTATAAAGATAATCAACTGTTGACATTATTATTTCCATGAGAACATAACGTGCAATCCATTTATGCCCACTGACGTATTTACACTGGTAAATATCTAGAAAAACTCCACTCAGATCCATGGAGATACTATAAATTTACACCTATATAAATAAGATCAGAAACTATCCATCTGTCTAGCTAAGAACATAAGAATGGCCATACTGGGTCAGATTAATGGTTCATCTAGCCCATTATCCTGTCTACACACAGTGGCCAATGTCAGATGCTTCAGAGAGAATGAACAGAACAGGACAATTATTGAGTGACCCATCCTGTATTGTCCAATCCCAGTATCTGGCAGACAGAGGCTTACGGACACCTAGAGCACAGGGTTGAATCCCTGAACCTCTTGGTTAATGGGCATTGATGGACCTATCCTCCATGAACTTATCAATGTCTAGCTATCCATCCATCCCCATGCATTCCCCTCTATCTATTGATCGATGGATCAGTCTGAGGCTTTTGTACTGCCACCCATCACCATGGTATCAGAGCACTTTCCACATAAAATCAGTTACCATATCAAAGTCACTAGTGGACTTCATGGGGTCTCTGTCTCTTCTCCTTTTTTTCAAGACGGGGAGTAAAATTCTGCCCCCACGACAGCCCCGAGGCTGGAGGAGCTCTCTGCCCCCAACTACCAATGCAGGGCTGGAAGACCTTTCAACCTCTGCCATGGCCATGGGGTTCAAGGTGTCAGCTGCTGCCCCCAGCAGCTTGGCTCTTTTGCTATAATGAACCCCTGGTTTTAACAAACAAATGTCTTCGATCCCCAGGGGTTCGTTCTAGTGAGGGTATACTGTATTTAGTTGATTTGTTTCTTTGTTCCAGGTGTTTCTGGTGGTTGGGAATTTGGGAGGGCGAGGTATTGTTGATTAGATCGAAGTATCCATTTGATGTCATCAAGTATAGGGTACTACCAGATCAGGCCCCGGACCGAGCATGCGCCTATCTTCCCCTGTTCATGGTTCACTAGCAGAGACAGGGACCTCCCTGACTGGACTTGGGCATCTCTCTCTGAGCTACCACACACTCCTCTCCTTGGCATCTCCCATCGGCTAGCTCACGTGCCTCCCTCCTAGCCTGCTGGCTTTTGTGACTCCCATTCTTAGGTGTCTGTCTCTCCCTATCCATCGAATAGGGAGCCCAGGGGCCTAGCTCAGGCTGTGTGTGACCCTATTGTTGTCTCAGTAATTTTATAGGTGCCTAAAAGTTAGGTGTTGCTGCATTGTGGGTCACCACGCCTGGGTCTCTTTATGGATCCAAGCCCCAGGGGATATTTAGGGGATATTTGTCAGGGGTTTAGGCACATAGAGATGGCGATAGGTACCTAGTGGTATTTAATTAACAGATAAGCAGGTTAGGCACGAAACTACCATTTAATGTCCATGGGACTTAGCCATCTAGCTTACTTAGGAACTTTGATAAATCCCTTTAGGTGCCTGTCTCCATCTTTAGGTGCCTAAATCCCTTTGTAATCCTGGCTCACAGATTAGAAGATGGGCTGGAGTCAGGGTACCCTGGTGGAGATCCTATTGCCTGTGCCATGCAGGGGTCAGACTAGGGGATCATAGAGGCACCTTTTGCTTGAAATCTATTAATTTATGAACTTTTGCCTCTGGGCCTCAGCTTCTGAGCTGTGCAGAGCTTCAGGGAGTGAGTCCCGCAAGCCCTTAGGAAATAGACATGGACAGACAGCCTTCTACAGCATCAGTCTTCTAATGTCAGTGAAGTTCAAAATCAGCTACACACAGCTCATCTGCAGAGAGCAACAGGTTTGAATCGAGTTCAGTCAGTTCGTTCTCAGAGTGAGGGCAATGGTGCTGAAACAATTTTCATAGTGGGGGTACTGAAGGTGGAAACCATGTATTTGGGTTGTTATTACTACTTCAAGCCAGGGGGTGTGGCAGCACCCCCAGCACCCATAGTTCCAGCACCTATGAGTGAGGGCTGAAAGGACTCAGGTAGCTGTGTCTTTGTCTTCCAGATAGAGAAATAATGACCAAAGAACCCTGGAGCTGGAGGATCGAATGCTTCACAATCTGGGGAAAACTCCACAATGACCAGCACAGTAAATTCACTATTTCCATGAAATATATTTGGGGATTAATTTACAGAGCAAATGTAAGGCCTTAAACTTAAATCACAATTTTAACTCTTTAAGGCTTTAACTATCACTTTAGTCATACAGCTAGAAGAAAAAAAAAAATGAGTGCAAAATTTTGACTACATCAGAAATCCGAAATCCGAAAAGTTTTCAGGATTTGGCAATCAAAAACAAATTTCTTTTTAACTAAAACCTGCTATAAACTGAAAATGTTAATTTGTAAACAAAAGAAAATTGGGGATTTCAGTTGCGAAAAGAAACAAACAAACAAAAGTGGTTTTTTTTTTCAAGAATAGTAGACACTTCCCCTGGACATTTCCTGTTTAATTGAAAATCCCATTTTTTAAAAATAAGTGGACAAAAAATCTCTGACTGCCTCTATTTGGAAACTGAGCTTTAAGCAAAGGTGGGAAACATTTATATCTTTAATAATACAGCAATTTCAAATCCTTTTGGTCTATTGCAACCGTGTTTATTTCTGTTTCAAAGGAATAGTTATGATATGGATGGATAGTGATGGATATGGATGGATATGGATGACGAGAGAAGCAAAAGACTCTTTTCAGAACCACCACATTTTTCTGGACAGGAGCAGGTTCCCCTCAGATCCATCCCCAGAACTTTCCATTAGTGTAGCACAAAGCCAGACGCATCCATCTGCTGCATTGGAGGCTCAGTGAAGTGACCTGTTCATCTTAATGAGCTATTCTGAGCTGAGTGAGAACCCCTCCAGCAAACAGTGCACCCTGAAACAATCACTCCAAGAGGTTTGAACTGCTCCACTCGTACCAGCCACCCCAGTGCCAGCAGGGTCTTCACGGTATTGTCGGTGCACGCTTCCCATTTGCCTCTTCTTTGCTTCACAGCCCAAGGGGCGGCACTTCCCTAGACCCAGCACACATGGGGAAGGATTTAGGGAGACCGGTTCAGCCACCCAGAAGGGCAAGGGCAAAGCCCCCAAGATCACGAGAGGGGAGCAGGGAGGGTTGGACCCCCATAGATGGGTTGGGAACCCCCAGATATTGGCACAGACATGGGAGGGGAATGTGGGGCTGTCAGGTGCTCCTGTCCCCATTTTCCCCCAGGCTGCTGTCACTCACCCCTTCCCAGTGTCCCATCCCACCCCATCTCCTGACCCCCAAACCATCTCCTATCCACCCTCCTCATTTATCCTCCTCCCCATAGTCACCCTGCCTCTCACTGCCCCCAAAATTCCTCTCTGCCTTTCCCACCAACTCTTCCACCCCAAATCACCCTCCCCCCACCCAGTGAGCATCTGCATGGGTTATTTATTTTCATTTCAAAAATAGTTTCAGCACCTTCTCAATATTCGGCTGTACTCAAGTGACACCCTTCAACAGAGGCAGATGCCTCCTGTTTTCAGTCACAGATTTCTGTCCAGGGTTAGATTTTAACTCACAGGGCCTATGTTTGTTTCCCAGAACACTCTTCTTTCAGCAGCTATGAGGCTGAGAGTCAGAAACAGTTTTCAACCAGTTCCTCCTCTCGCCATGCATATGCACAGTGCAATCTGTTTGGCGCGACTTCAAAGGCTGACATGCCTAACTGAGAACTAAACACTGTGACTAATATCGCTGTCACCTTATTTCTCCCTGAGGGCCAGTGGGTGGACTGCACTCTGCTGGAGTGGCCCTTGAGCTTTGGAGACCTTGGCATGAGGATCTGAGCCCTGGTTTGATCTCTAGCTGGGCACAATAAATCAGCACCAAAACACACCAATTGTAAGAAAAGTTAGAAATACTCCACTGCAGTCAACTGATTTCCCTCTCACTCACCCTGGTGTAAATCAGGAGTAACCCCACTGGAGACAATGGGGCTGATTCCCCCGTCACTCATCTCATGTTAAGTCCATGGCGTTACACTGGAGTATGTCTGGTTTCAGGGAGAGGAGATTCAGGCCCTTTGACTCCAGCCTCTGCCGCATGCTCCACCCTCTGAATGCTCTTACTCTAGCCCTGGGTGTCTCCTTCCCTCTGCCTCACACAGCCCAGACCCCCAAACAACCCCCCCAACCCCTAATCCCCTCCCTCCCTTCTCACAACCCTCCACCTCACGGATGCTCTCAGTCCCCATTCTTTGAGATTCCCCCTGCCATGGCCAGATCCAATTCTCCACACAAAGTTCCTGACTCAGCTTCCTCAGAGATCCCTGCTGAACCCTTCTGCCCACCAGTCCCCTCCTCTGCTCAGCCCCACTCCCCTGACATGGTCCCAGCCCCAGGGAACAGCCCCCCATCTCTGTTTCCTTCTGTCCCACCTCCAAACACCAGACATTCTCTCCTGCTTCTCTCCTTTGGCCAGCCCTGGCCACCACTTCCTTCCCACCCCACTTTCCTCCTTCCTCTGCATGGCCCTTTTCAGAGCTGGGAGGGGATTTCAGTCCCTCATCCCATTTAGTCCATCACCTCTCAGCCAAGCCTGCCGAAGGAGGGGAGCAGGGAGACCCCATCTGTGTACTAGATCCCTGTCTGATAGGAACTGCAGCAAGACCCAGCAGCTCAGGACATCCAGTGAAGGGACACAGCAGTGACTGCTGGATAATACAGTGGTGAGGGCATGAGAGAGAGAGAGAGAGAGAGAGAGAACCAAAAGATCCTGTCAGTGGGTGGATAGATGGATAGATAGATATGACTCATGATTCCTAACACTGGAGGCTTGAATGTATCGCAAGGTGGGAAAACTTCCACAAAGACCAGCACAGTAAGTTTGCTATTTCAATTAAATATGTTAGAATATTAATATATAGGGCTAATTCAAGACCATATATTTGAATTATGTTTGAGACTCTTTAAGACCTTTCCTATCAAGTCAATCAAACATCTAGAGCCTATCAGAATTTTTTTTTTTTAAATTGGGGTTTAATAGAATTCCCAAAAATCTCTGATTGTTCAGTTTTGGTAACTGAAAAACAAACATTTTCAGCTAAAATTTTCAGAAAACTGATTTTTTTCTGCCTAAATCCACCCCCAAAAAACATGGGTTTTCAGTTCTCCTCTGTAAATATATGAGTTATCAGTGAAATATATTTGATACCTGAGACTTTCTATGGAAATTTGATGAATTAAAAGCACAATTTTCCTTTGAAAACAATTTAAGCAGAAAATTTTTGACGACCCTTAATTGGAAACTGAGCTTTAAGAAAGACTGGGAATGCAAATATTGTCCAATAATATGAAAATTTTAAATCCATGCACTCTATTTTATACCTTCTTATTTCTGTTTCAGAGGGGTAGCTGCCAGATCATAAAACTGAGTGAGCAGCAAAGCTGATAGTCCTCAGAATTTGTTTCGTACAGACTAGTGCTTTTAAATTCAGGGTGAGAGTTGAACCAATCAGCCAAAACCTATCTATCCTGACATGGAGGACAGGTGGACTTGGAGGAGATCAAGAACAGGAGATCTTGTGTCCAAATGGCAGCCAGTACCTGGATCAGTGGGGTTCTGAATTCTGCACTGCACACTGGAAACACATTTGCAATAATCTTCTGTGGAGACAATGAGATGGATCAGTTCTTCTGTGAAATCCCCCAGCTTGCTATGACTCCTATCTCAGTGAAATTGGGGATATTGCCTTTAGCATGTACTTTGCCTTAAACTGCTTTGTTTTTATAATTGTGTCATATGTTCTGATCTTCAAAACAGTGCTGAGAATCCCCTCTGAGCAGGGCTGGCATAAAGCCTTCTCCACTTGCCTCCCTCACCTCATTGTGGTCTCCATGTTTGTTTGCACTGCTAGTTTTGCCTATATTAAACCCACCTCCAGCTCAGTCTCAGGACTGGATCTCATGGTGGCTGTTTTTTTTATTCCTTGGTGCCTCCCATGATGAATCCAATCATTTATAGCATGAGGACCAAGGATATCAATGCTGCCCTGTGGAAAATGATTGGGTCAAGGCTATCCTCCAAAAAATAAAATGACCATCTCTCTCCCATGACCATCGTCTCATTCTGTGTTTGTTTATAAAGATAATCAACTGTTGACATTATTATTTCCATGAGAACATAACGTGCAATCCATTTATGCCCACTGACGTATTTACACTGGTAAATATCTAGAAAAACTCCACTCAGATCCATGGAGATACTATAAATTTACACCTATATAAATAAGATCAGAAACTATCCATCTGTCTAGCTAAGAACATAAGAATGGCCATACTGGGTCAGATTAATGGTTCATCTAGCCCATTATCCTGTCTACACACAGTGGCCAATGTCAGATGCTTCAGAGAGAATGAACAGAACAGGACAATTATTGAGTGACCCATCCTGTATTGTCCAATCCCAGTATCTGGCAGACAGAGGCTTACGGACACCTAGAGCACAGGGTTGAATCCCTGAACCTCTTGGTTAATGGGCATTGATGGACCTATCCTCCATGAACTTATCAATGTCTAGCTATCCATCCATCCCCATGCATTCCCCTCTATCTATTGATCGATGGATCAGTCTGAGGCTTTTGTACTGCCACCCATCACCATGGTATCAGAGCACTTTCCACATAAAATCAGTTACCATATCAAAGTCACTAGTGGACTTCATGGGGTCTCTGTCTCTTCTCCTTTTTTTCAAGACGGGGAGTAAAATTCTGCCCCCACGACAGCCCCGAGGCTGGAGGAGCTCTCTGCCCCCAACTACCGATGCAGGGCTGGAAGACCTGTCAACCTCTGCCATGGCCATGGGGTTCAAGGTGTCAGCTGCTGCCCCCAGCAGCTTGGCTCTTTTGCTATAATGAACCCCTGGTTTTAACAAAGAAATGTCTTCGATCCCCAGGGGTTCGTTCTAGTGAGGGTATACTGTATTTAGTTGATTTGTTTCTTTGTTCCAGGTGTTTCTGGTGGTTGGGAATTTGGGAGGGCGAGGTATTGTTGATTAGATCGAAGTATCCATTTGATGTCATCAAGTATAGGGTACTACCAGATCAGGCTCCGGACCGAGCATGCGCCTATCTTCCCCTGTTCATGGTTCACGAGCAGAGACAGGGACCTCCCTGACTGGACTTAGGCATCTCTCTCTGAGCTACCACACACTCCTCTCCTTGGCATCTCCCATCGGCTAGCTCAGGTGCCCCCTCCTAGCATGCTGGCTTTTGTGGATCCCATTCTTAGGTGTCTGTATCTCCCTATCTGTCATATAGGGAGCCTGGGGGCCTGACTCCCTATTGGTGGAGTAATTGCTGGACCCAGATTAGAAGGAGGCTAGTCTTTAAAAGAAACTCACTGGAACATGTCTGAGCGTGAGATTTCATCTGGAATCATTTTCTTACTATATTAGGCATAGACTAGCATGTTTGTTTTTATTTTGCTTGGTAATTCATTTGTTGTGTCTTTTATTACTTGGAACCACTTAAATCCTACTTTTTGTATTTAATAAAATCACTTTTGATTTATTAATTAACCCAGAGTATGTATTAATACCTCCTAGGGGGAGGGGCAAACACCTGAGCATATCTCTCTATCAGAATTATAGAGAGTGAAAAATGTATGAGTTTATCCTGTCTATACTTTACACAGGGTAAAATGGATTTATTTGGGGATTGGACCCCACACAGAGTAGGGTACCTGATTGTTGGAGACAGGAACACTTCTTAAGCTGTTTTCAGTGAAGCCTGCAGCTTTTGGTGGGTGTGGTTCAGACCTGGCTCTGTGTTTGTAGCAGGCTAGCGTGTCTGGTTCAAACCAGGCAAGGCACTGAAGTCCCAAGCTGGCAGAGAAGACAGGCTCAGAAGAAGTCCAGGTACAACAGATGGCAGCTCCCAAGGGGGATTCTGTGATCCAGCCTGTCAGATCCAGTATTCTTGGAATGTGTCAGTGGCCAACCTATTCAAGGGAAGAGCTGGGAAACATTTTTCTAAGCCATTGGCAGATTGTTTAACTCAGCTAAAAACATAGCGGCATCTGTCATGAACAGGTTGAGGAAACCATTTCCCATTGACAAGTTAACTTTGACCAGTTCTACCAACCTGAGCTGAGAGCAGGACTCACACCCCTGCCCATTCCATGCATCTTTGGTCTCCAGGGTGCAGAGGGACTAGGAATGGGCATGTCTGAGATGATCCAGGAATAAACCTGCTCCTTCACTCACTAAAGAGTCCCTCCCCTCCTAGGTCTCACTCCTGCTGCTGTTCTAGAGTAGGTTGGTAGGCAACATCAGCCTCTGATTAGTGCAGGAATTAGGTCCCCTGAAGTTCTCAGGCCACTTGTGCATATGTGAGGATCACCCGCTAATCTAGGCTGACACCCGCGGGATTCAACCAGAGACATCTAGAGCATGAGCTTCTACAGCATGAGCTGAACAACCAGGCTGCCTGAAAGCCACTGGAACAGCCCTCTATCCTCTAGGTGGGGCACAGAGCGGCCTCAGAACAGTCCCTGCCCATGGGTGGTGTTTATATGGTGACACTGCGTGGCTGCAGAGATCAAGAGCTTCATTTGAGCTGGAGTCACCTCCCCCAGCCAGAAGGAGAGGGTGTTGCAGACAGTTGTACTAATGAAACACAATGGACTCTACTGGAGTTTTTTCTCTGTGTGGCCCCTTCTCCTCTTCCCCATCCATGCACATCCATAAAGTCACAGAGTTCAAGGTTTTAAGGTCAGGCTTGACAAAGCCCTGGCAGGGATGATTTAGTTGGGGATTGGTCCTGCTTTGAGCAGGGGGTTGGGCTAGCTGACCTCCTGAGGTCCCTTCCAACCCTGATATTCGATGATATTCTACACAACATCTAAACACCACAGCCCCGTCATACAATCCCACTCAGACATGTGTTCAGCTGTCTCTTAAATCAAATTTTGTCATTTGCCCCCCACAACTCCTATTGGGCGGCTGCTCAAGAACCTCACCCTGCTGGTGGTTATAAACCTCCCTGTAATTTCTAGCCAGTCTCTCCATCTCTCACACGCCTGAATGTACATGTGAGCTAGACTGACACAGTCTGGCTCCTTGTCCCCCTCTTGTGGTTAGGCCATGAATGGTGATTTATAAGACAATGGACCCAGTCCCCAGCTGGTGGCAATGGTTATACAGCTCCATTGGAGGGAATAGGCCAGATCCACAGATGCTGCAAATTGCTTTAGCACCACCAAAGTCAATGGGACGTGTTGAGGATCTACCCCAGTCTTACACCAGTCTGACTCCTTGAGTTCCAATGAAACCACTCCAGGAAAATACACACACGCAAGAAAGACAACTCCCATCATTGTTTTCAGTGGCCATGGAATGGCTGCAAGTGGCCAAGCAGTGTATTGGGTATTTTTTTGGCACAGAATGAATCTCTGATTCCTCTCGCACACACAATCTGCACCCATTTAACTTCACAATTGGACCAGATTATCTGCTGGTGTAAATCACCCCAGCAGCAGTGACATCGGCGGAGTTAATCTGGATTTGCATTGGTGCAACTGAAATCAGAATAAGACCTGTTTGTGTGCAAGCTGTGTGGTTATGGAAATAACTGACGTTAATGAATACTTAAAGATACTATGTAAGAAAACTTTAATTAGAGAAAGACAGAAAATTAATTCTTGGTGAATTACCTACACCCAGTCAATCTCCTCAGGGCAGCTTTGATCTCCTTGCTCCTCATGCTGTAGATAATTGGATTCATGATTGGTGGCAATACGGAATAGAGAACAGCCACCACAAGATCCAGAGCAGATGGGGAACTGGAGGTGGGTTTCAGGTAGGCAAAGGCACCAGTGCAAACAAACAGGGAGACCACAGTGAGGTGAGGAAGGCAGGTGGAGAAGGCTTTATGTTGGCCCTGCTCAGAGGGGATCCTGAGCACTGATTTGAAGATCTGAACATACGACACAATGATAAAAACAAAGAAGCCTAAGACTAAACACACACTAAAGACAATAACCCCAACTTCACTTAGATATGAGTCAGAACAGGTGAGCTTCAGTAGCTGGGGGATTTCACAGAAGAACTGATCCACCATGTTGCCTCCACAGAAGGTCAATGCAAACGTGTTCCCGGTGTGTAACACAGAGAAGAGAATCCCACTGATCCAGGAACCAGCTGCAAGTTGGACACAAGCTCTGCTGTTCATCATTGCCTCATAGTGCAGTGGTTGGCAGATAGCGACATATCGGTCATACGCCATGACTGTGAGAAGGGAAAAATCCGAACCCAGCATGAAGAGGAGGAAAAAGACTTGGGCAACACATCCAGCATAGGAAATGGACTTGGTGTTCATGAGGGAGTTGGCCATGGATTTGGGAATGGTGACAGAGATGGAGCCAAGATCTATGATGGACAGATTCATCAGGAAGAAGTACATGGGGGTGTGAAGGCGGTGGTCGAAGGCTATGGCCATGAAGATAAGAAGATTCCCCACCAGGGCTGTCAGGTAAATCACTAGAAACACCAGAACGTGCAAAATCTGCAGCTCCCAAATGTCAGAGAATCCCAGGAGAAGGAACTCGGTCATGGTGGTTCGGTTGGGCATTTTCTTTCTTAGGACATCGTGTGATGGTTGCAGAAGGAGGGACAAGGGCCAGGGTTAGATCAGTTAAATAACTCTCCTTTTGTGAAAACCACCTGAATTTCCTTGATTCAGACCCTTACTTACTTACTCACTTACTTACTCATGATTTACACTGGGATGAGAGAAACTAGAATCAGCTCAATGGACTCCAGTGCAGTTACTCCTAATTTACACCAGGGTGATGGAGAGGAGAATTAGGAACAATTCCTTTGAGGTATTTGTATACCTCTGTCACCCAGATGTGCCCAAACTCTGGATCACATTGTATAAATGTCACTATCATCAGTTTACCAAGGGGAATCGGGGGTCTGGCTGGCCAGATTCTGCTGTCAGGGCACTGGTGCGAATGTGGGGTAATTTCACTGCAGGCCATGGAATTACTCCCCATTTAAACTGCTCTAAACGGGAGCACCATCTCACATGGAGGTGACCAAACCCCGCCATAATTACACAGTAAACTCGAGTCAGGAATACAGCTCAGGAGTCCTGATGCCCCATCCCCCATTCTAGCTGGATTTCCATGCTCACTGTGAGAGACAGACATTACAGCTCCCCTCCTGATTCTCTAACCACTCAACTAAACTCCCTCCAAGAGCTTGGAAGAGAACCCAGGAGTCCTGACTCCCAGTTTGCCCCCTGCTCTGACCCACTAAATGCAACACCCCTCCCGGAGCAGGAAATACAGGCCAGGAGTTCTGGACTCAGCTCCCTCCCAGAGCAGGGAACACAAATGAGGTGTCATGACTCCCAGTCCCCTCCTCTAACGACTACATCAGACTGCATCTCAGCCTCCATCCCAGTGACTCTCCACTGCCATCAGGAATGACTGCTGTGAGTGACAATGGAGAGTCATTGGGCCAGCGAACACGAGTGAGAGTGATTCTCCAGCTTGGTACTTGGGGCATGCACCTGGTGTCTGGAAGAGCCAAGTTTAAGTCCCTGCTCCAATGACTATTTAATTATTGATACAGAGTGGAGCAGCTTCAACAGGAGAGACTGAGACAGTCTCATTTCAGAACAGCCCGGAGCCCAGCTGCGCAGGCACTGTCCTGTAAAATGAGAATTCAAATCCCTTTTCAACATCAATCAGAGGGAGGGATTGAATCTGAATATGTCACAGGCCAGCTGAGCACCCTAACCACTCAGCTTCAAATTACGAGGAGTGTCTGTCCCACAGTGTTTATGAGAGACAGAAATAGAACCACCTCCCCCCCAGTTCTGTTTCCTCTCCTCTACACACTAGACTGAACTTCCTCCCAGAACCACACATAAAACTCCAGAGTTCTGGCTCTCAGTCCCCACTACTCTTACCCACTAGACCCCACTCCCTTTCCAGGGCTGGAGATAGAACCCAGGAGTCCTGGCTCCTAGTCCCCACTACTCTAACACACTTCACTCAACTGCCCTTGCAGCAATCTAATAGACAGAAGTAACAATAAACTGAGAACTAGACACAAACTGATGATAGATAGATAGATAGATAGATAGATAGATAGATAGATAGATAGATAGATAGATAGATAGATAGATAGATAGATAGATAGATAGATAGATAGATAGATGTAACAACAAACTAACAGAGAGACACAAGTAAGAAAAGAACAGATACAGAGAATGCGAGAGAAACACTGAAGTAACACAAAGAGGTAGATAGAGAAGTAAAAACAAACAAATTGAGAGAGAAAAGTACAAACAGATAGATAAACAGCAATAAAAACAAACTAATGTATACAGAGAGAAAAGTAACAATGAGCTGACAGTGTTTGTAACAATTTTTGGACAATTTTAATGTAAACTCCTCAATCCATTCTAAATATATGTGTGTCAATTTGATCAATTCCCCCACTCCCAATAAAAGGAAACTAAGGAATGAATATTCTGCCCCGTCTTTCCTAAGGTAAATGCTTTGGACTGCCTCTGTTTCCCATCCCCAAATTGAGCTAAGAGTGAAACTATAAAAAAATATCTATTGTCACTTACAATTTCATCCTTCAAGAGCCACTCTGTAATCCCCAAATATTTTTCATTGCAATAGCAAACTTTCGGTGCTGGTCTTTATGTAATCCGCCCAGACCGAGATGTCTTTTCTCCTCCAGCTACAGACTGCAATTGGTTGCCCCGCTCTCTCTAGCCCCATACACACCGCTCTATCTCTCTATCTAATGCGCCATCACTGTATTATGAGAGGCCGTTCCCCCACAGCACTGAGGCCGAGCTGCTGGAAATACATTGAGATCTGTGCTGTCTGCAGATGAGCTGTGTGTCAAAAAGGTTGGTGCTGCAGGAAGGTGATTTATCCATGTCTGTTTTCTAAGGGCTTGTGGGACTCAGTCCATGGAGCCCTCAACAGCCCAGAGGCAAAAATTAATTTCTCTGGCCCTTTACTTCCCTAAAGAGTTTCCAGAAATGAAGATAATCACAGTTAAAATTAGCAGCACCATCTAGAGGAAAGACTGTGAGGCAAATACTATGGGCACACAGGACTGTACTCCAGACATCTGGGATCAATTCCTAGCCCTGCCACTGACCTGCTGCGTTACCTTGGGAAAATCATACCCTGGGGCTGTCTTTCCCCTCCCACCCTTTTCCTGTCTTTTCTGCTTTAGTTCCTTGGGGTGGAGAGTGTCTCTTACCTAATATTATGGGCTCCTCATATCAGGTTCAACTATCAGATAATTAATTAATTGAAAAGCTAAGGTCCAAGGTGTCCTGAGAGCTGATCCCAACTATTCCTCTGGCTTTGTTCAGTCTCTTCACCCCTCCTTTCCTCAGTTTGTCATCCATCCAATGGAGATAATAGTTACAACTTGGGGGATAATTCAAAAAATATCTTCCTGACAAAACAGCTTTTTGAAGAAAAATTGCTTGTCATTGAAAATAATTTTGATGTGAGGAAATTCATTTTCAACTCATTTTTCTATGGGTTTTTGTTTGTCGGTTGGGGGAAGTTGGTTTTGGTTTTGGTTTTATGAAAACCTGGAGATGGAAAACTCTTTGGTATACTTTTTCAGGGTTTTGGGGAAAAGTTTTCAATATCAGAAATCTTTTCCCAAAACCTGAAAATATTTACTATAAACTGGCATTTTTACTAGAGAAGTTTATTGAGAAGCAAACACTTTTCAGTCTTCAGTTTCCATTTTTTGCCCACCCCCCCCCATCCAAAAGCAATATTATGGGATGTTTCTATGAAAACAAAACAATGATATTTCCCACAAAAGTATAATTTTCATTGTGGCCAACTTTAATAATGAGTAATTAAAGCTAAATTAAATGTGTTTGAGTTGATGTGGGTGCAACATTCATTGCAATTTTATTTGACAGCATCTGCTTGTCATAGGAACTGTCTAACTGTATAAGACGTTTGGACCATCCAGTCCAGTATTCAGCCCGTGATAGTGGCCAGTACCACCTGATTCAGAGGAAAGTCTAAGAGCCCCTATAGAGGACAATTCTCGAATAACCTGCCCATGGCGGAGTCTCATCATCCTCAGCTAGTGAATGGTCTATGGTGTGAGGAAGGTGAGTTTCTACCCCTCATAGAGTTTTATCTACTCCAAAGTAACTGCATGCTCTCATTATCCAGACAGGCTGCAGTACTCAAAGGAACCTACTGGAATTGTGTGTCTAAATCCTATTGGCTTTCTTCAGGAGAGGAGTGCCCAGTTCCATTAATCCCCTTTGGATATCTCACTTAGTTTATTATTAATTATTTATTTTGTAGATTCCATCACTGACAACTTTCAAATCAAGATTGGATGTTTTTCTAAAGGATCTGCTCTAGGTATTGTTTTGGGGATGTTCTCTGGGCTGGGTTATACAGGAGGTCAGACTAGACAGTCTCTGATGGCCTTGGAATCTTTTAATCTAATTTGAACTCCACCAAAAATGGGAACAAAGTTTCTCTAAAACCCCCACAAAACTGTAGATTTTTTTTAAAAATTCTAAATTTCTATGAATTATTTAAAGAAAGTTTGAATCTTTTGAAGGGAGTAAGAGGATTCTGATCCTCTACCCCATTTATTAACCCAATCTATTAAAATTAATTCTGTGAGATTTTAGCTGAATTAGGCAACACCTCAAAGTAACACAACTCCATCTCTCTCTTGGCGATGTAGGCTATTTTGTGTTCATGGTGGGGCCAACATGACCAGTGATGGGATTTTCAAGGTTGCCTATAGATATTTGGCCACCAAAATTCCAATTAGTTTTAATGGGAATTGGGAATCCCAGTCCCTAGTTGAAAATCTCCACCCATAGTTTTAAGATCAAAACCTGCAACTCTATTCTGGTGGCATTTTTTAAGGCCATTATTCAATATTTTTTATTAACAACTTGGATAACAGAGGACAGAATATGCTTATAAATCTTCCAGATGACACCAAGCTGGGAGGGGTTGCAAAGACTTTGGAGGACAGGATAAGAATTCAAAATGACCTTGATAAATTGGAGAATTGGTCTAAAATCAACAAGAGGAAATTCAAGAAAGACAAGTGCAAAATTCTTCTCTTACCAAGGGAAAAGTCAAATGTATAACTACAAAATTGGGAATCACTGGCTAGATGCATGTTGTGAATCACAGGAATATTCACACTGTGTATTAGCTCCAGGTTCTTATTTCTGGGTAGCATTTTTGCTTTTCTCCAAAGTACGTGAGAGAAGACAATTGGGTTTGGAATATCTGCAGCTGATATATTGATCTATAGTTATAAATTGCTGAACAAGCCTATTTAGGAGCCAAATTTTGAGTTACTTATATGTGTTTAATCAAGCAAGACTTTGGTTGGGCCAGACTGGGTTCTCAGTTACACCAGAGTAGAGCTGAAGTCATTGGAGTTATTTTGGCTTCATCCCTGAGATCAGAATTTCCTCCAGTCTGAGTTTTGGCTGAGTAAAGACAGAGGAAAAACTGCCCACCCCATTCTACCAGTTTTCAGTGTCATATAATTGTGCCTTATGTTCTGACCTTCAAAACAGTGCTGAGAATCCCCTTTGAGAAGAGCCGGCATAAAGCCTTCTCCACCTGCCTCCCTCACCTCATTGTGGTCTCCGTGTTTGTTTGCACTGCTAGTTTTGCCTATATTAAACCCACCTCCAGCTCAATCTCAGGACTGGATCTCATGGTGGCTGTTTTTTTCTTCAATTCTCTTGTGCCTCCCGTGAAGAATCCGATCGTTTATAGCATGAGGAACAAGGATATCAATGCTGCCCTGTGGAAAATGATTGGGTCAAGGCTATTGTCCAAAGAGTAAAATAGCCATCTTTCTCCCAGGACCATTGTCTCATGCTGTGTTTCTTTATAAAGATAATCAGCTGTGGACATTATTGTTTCCATGAGAACATAACTGCAACCCATTTATGCACACTGATGTATTTACACTGGTAAATAACTAGAAAAACTCCACTCAGGTCAATGGAGTTACTATAAATTTACACCTATATAAATAAGATCAGAATCTATCTATCTGTCTAGCTAAGAACATAAGAATGGCCATACTGGGTCAGATTAAAGGTCCATCTAGCCCATTATCCTGACTACACACAGTGGCCAAGGTCAGATGAACAGAACAGGACAATTATTCAGTGATCCATCCTGTCCAATCTTAGAATCTGGCAGTCAGAGGCTTAGGGACGCCTAGAGCATCCCTGAACCTCTTGGTTAATGGGCATTGATGGACCTATCCTCCATGAACTTATCAATGTCTAGCTATCCATCCATCCCCATGCATTCCCCTCTACCTATTGATTGATCGATCAGTCTGAGGCTTTTGTACTGCCACCCATCACCATGGTATCAGAGCACTTTCCACATAAAATCAGTTACCATATCAAAGTCACTAGTGGACTTCATAGGGTCTCTGTCTCTTCTCCTTTTTTTCAAGACGGGGAGTAAAATTCTGCCCCCACGACAGCCCCGAGGCTGGAGGAGCTCTCTGCCCCCAACTACCGATGCAGGGCTGGAAGACCTGTCAACCTCTGCCATGGCCATGGGGCTCAAGGTGTCAGCCGACGCTGCCAGAGGCAGGGTTCTTTTGCTACAATGAATCCCTGGTTTAAACGAACAAATGTCTTCGATCCCCAGGGGTTCGTTATAGCGAGGATATGCTGCATTTTGTTGGTTGGTTGATTTGTTTCTTTGTTCCAGATGTTTTTGCTGGCTGGGGGTTTGGGACGGCAAGATATGTTTGATTTTATGGGAGTATCCATTTGATGTCATCCAGTATAGGGTACTACCACATCGGGCCCCGGACCGAGCACGTGCCTATCTTCCCCTGTTTCGTGGTTCACTAGCAGAGACAGGGACCTCCCTGACTGGACTTAGGCATCTCTCTCTGAGCTACCACACACTCCTCTCCTTGGCATCTCCCATCGGCTAGCTCAGACGCCTCCCCTCCTAGCAATCTGGTTTTTGTGGCTCCCATTCTTAGATGTCTGTCTCTCCCTATCCATCGAATAGGGAGCCCGGGGGCCTAGCTCAGGCTGTGTGACCCTATTGTTCTCTCAGTAATTTTATAGGTGCCTAAAAGTTAGGTGTTGCTGCATTGTGGGTCACCACGCCTGGGTCTCTTTAAGGATCCAAGCCGCAGGGGATATTTAGTCACCTAGTGGGTTTTTCAAAAGCAACTAGGCAGCTAACTCCCATTGAAATCAATGAGTTTTGGACACCTAGGGGCTTTAAAAAAACTACCAGGCACCTAAACACTTTTGAAAACCGGGTCTTAAGTGATGAAGTGGAGGTGTCTATAATGGGCAATGATACCCTGGTGTGCAGCTGTGGGTCCATTGACTCATGATCTTTGATATCCACTAGAGATCCTAGAATCACAGAGATGATGGGGTTGGAGGGACTGGAAGCCAAGTCGAATCTGGTGCCTGGCTCTTTGAAAATCCCATCTTTAATTCCTGGAAAGAATAGCCCTCCCCTTTGAAGAACATGCCCATATCTCTGCTGATTCTGTGGCTGGTGCCAGCCCACCTAATAAAGAAAAGTGAACTCCTGTCTTTTGTAGGTATATCATAGAAGCACAGAAACATAGAAATGTGGGGCTGAAAAAGACCTTGAGAAGGTGAGGCAGGACCTAGTACATCTAGACCAGCCCTGACTGTTGCTTGTTCAACCTGTTCTTCAAAAAATCTCCAATGATGAGAATTCCACAACCTCCCTTGGCAGCCTATTCCAGAATTTAACTGTCCTTAGAGTTAGAAAACATTTCCTAATCTCTAACCTAAATCTCTCTTGCTGCAGATTCAGCCCATTACTTCTTGTCCTATCTTCAATGGACATGGAGGACAATTGATCACCATCCTCTTTATTACAGCCCATAACATGTTTGAAGACTGTTATCAGGTCCCCACTCAGCCTTCTTTTCCTTCCCAGTATGGTAAATACTACTGAGGATATGATCAAAAAGCAGCAAAATCCCTTGTGCCATATGCTAAATCATATGATGGGACACGAATACAATAAGGCTCAGAACTTCAAATCTATCATATTCCCTAAATATCTTTAAAAATTCCCTTCAATGGGGACAGGACGTCCAATTCACCTTGGCAGCTTTTACCAAGGCCAGTGGTGGATTCTCCATCTCTTGATGTCTTTAGATCAAGACTGATCTAAAGCTGATCTTTAAGCTGGATAATCCCTTCTGGAACATGAGTTCTTCAAACATAAGTTACTGGGCGCAAGACAGGGGTAAATGGCCTGTGATCTGTAGGATGTCAGAAGACTAGACTGGGTGATCTAGTGCTCCCTTCTGGCCTTACATGCTATGAATATTCTGCAAAAATTTCCATTGATGAGACATATGGTCCAAACCCCCTAGGGACCTTTAAAATTCTAGACTAAAGCCTCTTTTCAGTCTCGCGTTAGTTTGGTCCTTAATTGAGAGCCCTGAAGAACTAAATCCTTCTTTTCACCTATAAAGCAAGTGCACTTGCCCAAGGCAGTGTGTCTGACACCTAACCCAGAGATGCCATATTTAGGGAGAAGACAGGAGGTTGGTCTAAGACCAGAGCTGTGATTTTCTAAGAGGCCTAAGGAGTCAAACATAAGTTCCCAAGGACTCCTTTAACTCCATTAGGCCCTACTCCAGAAAGAAGCCACAATGTTCACTGTTGGACAATATACCTGCCATCAGTGCCTCTAGGACCGAATGCAGGAGATCCAGTTTGTTTGAACATATTCCAAGTAGAGGAGGTATCTAGGAAGCCATTCAGAAGCTGTTTGGAAGAGGTGAGCATGGTGGATCGAGGTAGCTGGCCAATCATTTGGTTTTAAGCTGGATAATCCCCATTTTGTGTGCTTTGTCCCCTGTCTAATACTGAGACAAAATCAGACGTGGTTTTGTCCAGTACCACGGATAAGGGGACATGCGTGCAAGGTCACACTGGCAGGAATGGCCATGAGGCAGGGGCGGGGTCACAGCTTTCCCAGAAGTTCCACAATGTTCGGAGTGACATTGCTTTATAGAAATAATAAACCCCATAATATTTTATAGAAATATGTTATGAGTGTAAATATGACATGACTGGAATATGTCTTATGTTAGATGTGCCACGTAACATATCTCTGCAAAGGTTATGATCTACTGGATATATTCATCCTATTTGCATGCCTGTATAATTTTTCCATTCAAAGTTATGAGTATTGGCTATGTACTTGTTTGATTTTAAGTCGCCTCAGTGAAGCAGTTGGTCAGCTTCTTGAGAAAATACTATTCTCAGTAAGTGCCCAATCCAGAAACACTTAAGATAACAATGAACTCTGAGAGATGTCAATCCACATCTGAGCTTTCCTGGGAATGTGGCATCGTCAGGTAAAGCTCTGAGTCATGCATGGACATGTGACTTACCCAGGTAACTCCAAAACTTCATCTTGCTGCTGGACTCTGCATAGGAGAGGAGAAGGGGTTTTCACCCACAAGGGAAAGTCTATTTAAAACCCTGGAAATCCCTCCATTCTGTCTCAGCTGGCTCAAGAGATAGCCTCTCCATCCCCAAAAGAGACCTGAAAGAAACTGGAACAAAGGATAGTAACCACAGTGCTGTGAATAATTGCTGGACCCAGACTAGAAGGAAGCTAGTCTGTAAAAGAAGCTTACTGGAACATCTCTGAGGGTGAGATTTCATCTGGAATCACTTTCTTACTGTATTAGGCTTAGACGCGCGTGTTTTATTTTATTTTGCTTGGTAATTCACTTTGTTGTGTCTGTTAATACTTGGAACCACTTAAATCCTACTTTTTGCATTTAATAAAATCACTTTTGGCTTATTAATTAACCCAGAGTAAGTATTAATACCTCCTAGGGGGAGGGGCAAACAGCTGTGCATATCTCTCTATCCACGTTATAGAGGGTGAACAATTTATGAGTTTATCCTGTATAAACTTTATACAGGACAAAATGGATTTATTTGGGGTTTGGACCCCATTTGGAGTAGGGTACCTGAGTTGTTGGAGACAGGAACACTTCTTAAGCTGTTTTCAGTTAAGCCTGCAGCTTTTGGCGGATGTGGTTCAGACCTGGGTCTGTGTCTGTAGCAGCCTAGCGTGTCTGGTTCAAACCAGATAAGGCACTGAAGTCCCAAGCTGGTAGGGAAGACAGGCTCAGAAGTAGTCTAGGCTCAACAGGTGGCAGTTCCCAAGGAGGGTTCTGTGATCCAACCCATCAAATCCGATATTCTGGGAATGTGTCAGTGACCAACCTAGTCAAGAGCTGGGAAACATTTTTCTAAGCCATTGGCAGACTGTTTAACTTAGCTAAAGACATAGCAGTGTCTGTCACAAACAGGTTGAGGAAACCATTTCCCATTGACAAGCTATTTTGACCAGTTCTACCAACCTGAGCTGAAAGCAACACACACACACCCCTGCCCATTCCATGCATCTTTGGTCTCCAGGGTGCAGAGGGACTAGGAATGGGCATGTCTGAGATGATCCAGGAATAAACCTGCCCCTCCTCTCACTAGGGAGTCCCTCCCCTCTTAGGTCTCACTCCTGCTGCTGTTCTAGAGTAGGTTGGTAGGCAACATCAGCCTCTGATTAGTGCAGGAATTAGGTCCCCTGAAGTTCTCAGTCCACTTGTGCCTATGCGAGGGTCACCATCTAATCTAGGCTAGCAACTCGGGGGACTCATCCAGACATATCTAGGGCCCAAAGTACGAGCTTCTACAGCTTAAGCTGAACAGCCAGGCTGCCTGAAAGCCACTGGAACAGCCCCCTATTCTCTAGGTGGAGCACAGAGGGGCCTCAGAACAGTCACTGCCCATGGGTGGTGTTTATACAGTGACACTGCACAGCTGCAGGGGTCAAGGGCTCCATCTGAGCTGGAGTCACCTCCCTATCCAGGAGGACAGGGCATCACAGAATGTTGTACTAATGCAACGCCATGGACTCTACTGGTGCTTATTCTCTGTGTGGCCCCTTCTCCTCTCCCCCATCCCTGCACATCCATAAAGTCACAGAGTCATAGAGTTCAAGGCCAGAAGGGATGACCAGATCATCCAGTCTGACCTGCTGTATGCCAACACCACCCAGCACCTGTACACCAAACTCAACAACTGAAATTAGACCAAAGTGTCACAGCCCTCAGGAGACAAGATGGTTCTGTGCCACCAGCAGAGAATAGGAGAGACCAAGAGGCACCAGTGCCTGAGACCCCCACAATGGCAGATTTTCTACTGGTGTAAATCACCCAGCAGCAGTGACATCAGTGGAGTTAATCTGGATTTGCATTGGTGCAACTGAGATCAGAATCAGACCTGTTTGTGTGCAAGCTGTGTGGTCATGGAAATAACTGACGTTAATGAATACTTAAAGATACTATGTAAGAAAACTTTAATTAGAGAAAGACAGAAAATTAATTCTTGGTGAATTACCTACACCCAGTCAATCTCCTCAGGGCAGCTTTGATCTCTTTGTTCCTCATGCTGTAGATAATTGGATTCATCATTGGTGGCAATACGGAATAGAGAACAGCCACTACAAGATCCAGAGCAGATGGGGAGCTGGAGGTGGGTTTTCAGGTAGGCAAAGATGCCAGTGCAAACAAACAGGGAGACCACAGTGAGGTGACGAAGGCAGGTGGAGAAAGCTTTATGTCGGCCCTGCTCAGAGGGGATCCTGAGCACTGATTTGAAGATCTGAACATACGACACAATGATAAAAACAAAGCAGCCTAAGAGTAAACACACAGTAAAGGCAAAAAACCCAACTTCACTCGGAGCAGGTGAGTTTGAGTGCAGTGGTTGGCATATGAGACTGTAGGCAATCCTGGGACTTTCACCAGTAACTGAGCATCCCAGGTCCCAGCTTGGTGAAACCTTTTACCTTTCCCCCTGAGTGTGAGATTCTTCTTAAGTTCCTATCTGTTCTTTAATGTTGCTAAGCAGCTGTTAGATGTCTACCACATCCCACCCCGGAGGCTCAGTGTGTGGATATTGAACCTAGTGTACACAGCATCTGACATGTGAATCCTTTCTGATCCATTGGGATGAGAGATAAAATGGAGATCTGTACAGTGAACACATTCTCAGACCTTCCACTTTGGGCTGATAATCAAGAGGAGAAATTTCATTACAAATGGGATACTTTGTTTGGGAAATTTCCCATGACATGAGAATGAGAGGTGCAAAACGTGGGGGCCAGCCGGCAAGCCTGTTATCTTCATTGTGCCAGCAGCAGTTGCAGATCAAGAAGATGATGCCGATGATGGTGATGAAAGAGAGAGCCACCACAAGTTCCCAAAGCCAAAAACTCATTTGAAATAGTAGAGAGGAGAACATCTGGTGAAGTATCAGGTACCTCAGGATTTGTTTGGGACTGCTGGAGAGACAGACATCTCCTCTCAACAGAATATCTGGCCTTTAACGAATATTTCTCTTGACATCATTCTATCTGGAGTCCTTCTTTGACTCTCTGTGCATGGATGTCTCTGTAGTGATTTCTATATCTCACAGGTTGCTATAAGGACCTTTCTGTCCTGTGGGAGGGGGAAGTTGGGGGTATATGTTACTCTTGGGTATGTTTGAGGGTCATTCAGAGTGATGGAGAATCTCACCTCTCACCTCGACATTGACAACCTCACTCCTGGGGGACAGAATCCACCGCCCGCTCACATCCCCCTCACATTCACAGGCATATTCCCCAGTGCTCTTTGGAGTTGTTTGTGGGATATGGAGCATAGACCAGTTGGAAAGGTGACCACCAGTTTCCATAGTGCTATAAGCTACACCACTGTGTGCTGACCCTGCATCCCTGGGCATGAACTCAACACCTACCTTGTAGAAATGAAACCTCCAATGGACAGCAATCCCAGGGACCACACAGGAGAGAAGCACAGCACCTCCTTCTCTCACCACTCCCAAGGGGGATCAACATTCAATGTTGGCTGGGGAAGGGGATCTGAGAAGGGAGCAGGGAAGGTAAAATATTAGTGTGTATCATCTGGGGACAATGGTCAGATTCAAACTTAATTTTTGCTCTTTCTCCAATTTTTCTTGCTTTACCAGAGGACCCTGATAGACTTTACTGAACTACATATTAGAGCCTGGTGGATGGAGGACCAACTGCTCTGACAGAATTCTGGGCATTAGTATCTGTTTCTTTCAGAGGGAGGGGCTGCCCGAAACCCCAAGACCTGAGAAACTTTAACAACCAGAAACCCAGTCTCCTTTCATAATGACTGTCTTTCACCCTTCTCTCTGGTAAATGCCCCAGGATGAAAAACTTGCCCCGTTTAAGTCAAAGGGAATTTTTAATTCAATGGGGACAGGATTTCACCCGTAGTGTCTGGTGTCCAGCAGGACCTCAGCTGGGAACAGCAAAGAGGCTACTTTTGTCTTTGTGTTCAAGATTAAAAACAGTGAATGGTGGATATATTTCCCCTCTGGCCACTTGGACGAGAGCTGGCGGCTTTTGTCACCACCATAATGAATACAAATAGTGGGTCATTTCGCTGCATCAACTGTTGATAATAATTCAAATTTTTGATGTCCTAGTTATTTTCTGCTAAGAAAATATATAGAGCTATTTGGATTTACATCAACTGAACATCTGGATCCAAGTTTTCTATTGTTCTTTTGTAAGACAAACTTCCATCAATCCATCCATCCATCTAGGTACCTAACTACTATATCCATCCATATTTTCCAGAATCAATGACATCATTATTTGGAAGGCACTTGGGACAGATGTGAGACAGTATGGAACACATTTAAAATGAAATAGTCCCTCATATGTAATAAATGCTGTGAGGTCTCTGCTATCTTCATGCAACATAACCTAGAAGTATGCGGTCTGAAAATCAAGAGTAGAAAACATCTTTGCTCCATGAAGTTCTGCAAATACTTCTTCTATCTGAGGAAGAGGATGGCTGTCAATCACAATAGCTTTATTTGGCTCCCTTAAGTTCACACTAAGGCAAATGCCTCCACCCTTCTTTTGCGTCACTACTATAGGTGAGTCAATCTCTTCAATAATGTCCTTTTGAACAAGTTTTCTAAGTTCCTCTTAAACAGCTTCCCTGACTGAAAATGGAAGTGCCGTAACTTCTGTCGTATAGGCATCACATTATTCTGCATTTTGACTTTATACAGAAACCCATAAGCACAGCCAAGTTTCTCCTCAACCTGGTGTTGGGTCCCAGCTGAAACTGGTGTGTGTACCACAAGAGTACTTTGCTGAGGAAGATCAATTTGCTTATTAACTACCCTGAGATTTAAAGCAGCCAATGAATCTCTGCCAAGGATAGGAGTGCCTTTGTGAACAATGTAGAACTCTGCAGTTACACAGCAATCACCAAAAGTAACTATTGCTGGCAGGCAGCCATGTACTGGAATATGGTTTTTCAAATAGCACACCAAGTGAAGTTTGGGTTCAGTAAGAGGCACATCTTTAAAGTAATGCAAATAGATGGAATCAGGTAGTATAGATACTGCTGAGCCAGTGTCCAACATTAGCTGAATAGAGTGAGATTTGCCTGAGGGTAGGGCGGAAACATTTACAGTGCACTTTATTTGTTCTGGAATATGTGTAGTAGTGATTTTGTCCATGCTCAGCATGGTAACATCTGGAATTGTAACTGCATGCACCTGTTGATTGAACTGGCTGCTGTGACATAATTTAGCAAAATGCCCAATCTTCTTGCAATGGTTGCACTGAGCTACTTTTGCTGGACATGCTGTACAGCTTGCAAGGTGTTGTGGGGATCCACAGCGAAAGCGTGCTTTTACTGTATTTTGAATTTGCTAATTCAGTGGTTTTTCATTAGTTTTCCTCTTGTAATCGTTTGTCTGCAGCTATAGTGAACTTTTCTGCAAAGAAGTCACAGCCTGGACTGTGCCTCCTGTATCCATGCTCATTATTTTGGCTTCAGCTGTAGCTGACTCAATCTGAGTAGCAATGGTTATTGCTTTTTCTAGTGTATGTTGTGGTTCTAGAGGTAAGCATTCTCTTACACAAAGCATGGTTGTTTTCTCAATGAGCTGGTCTCTAATCATCTCGTCTTCCATATTCCCAAGGTCACAAGTTACAATCAGACTCCTCAGGGAAGTAATATACTGCATTATAGTCTCTCTGTTTTCTGCTCATGTTGGCAAAATCTATAACAATTAGCTACTACATTCACTTTTGGCACAAAAAAATCTTTAATGCAGTGAGCCCAGTCTCATATTTATCATCTGCAAGGGGAAAAGTGTAAAATATACACAGCCCTTCTGCTCCAAGGCAGTGGATTAGCAGAGCACACTTTCTTACTTCAGAAATCTCTGTAGCAGTGTTTGCAAGCAGATAAGTCTCAAGCATATGGATCTAGGTAGTAAAAGCAATTAGAGGCTCACCTGGGCTTTGCAGAAAGGGTGCAGGTGGGTTCAGAGGCAGAAGATCCATCCTCATCGCCAAAATGTTGTATCAACCAGGCAAGGTATTAACAAACTTCAACAGGACTTTATTTTCAAAGTGGAAACATCTTTACCAAGCTGCTGCTGCACCCTTGGTAGCTCTCACTCCGCCTCCTCCACTCTCCCCTCTCCTTCCTGTTTCCTGTCCTTTCAGACTCCCAAAGCCAGTGCTCTCAGTTCTAATAATTACAAGCAGCATCTAAACACCACACATTTACACTAGTTTAAACCTAGAAGTGACCCATGCTCCATGATGCAGAGGAAGGTGAAAAAACCTCAGTGTCTCTGCCAATCTGAACTGGGGGAAATTGCTTCCTGACTCCAAATATGGAAATCAGTTAGACCTTGAGCATGTGGGAAAGACCACCAGCCAGACATCTGGGAAATAATTCTCTGAAGTAACTCAGAGCCCTCCCCATCTAGTGTCCCATCACCTGACGCTGGGGATATTTGCTGCTAGCAGTTGAAGATCGGATGCATGCCATTGTGCATAAAGTTCTCCCTTTCCTAGTGTAGACTTACCACAGATAGATATGGAGACAGGGGCACTCTCTGAAGATGGGATTTCCCACCTGGAGCAGCGTACCCAATACTTGCAGGTGTATGAGCCGGAGTCCTTCAGGCTGACCTTGTGTAGCTGGTTACTCCAAGTGTCCTGCTGTGGGTATTGTACTGAGGCCACTTTTGACTTCCCCTTGAAGGACTGGAATCTGATCAGTGGCTACTTTGCATGCACTGAGCATCTGAGTGTAATGGGGTCTCCAATGAGGTAAGTGGAATATTGAGAGAACACAGTGAGCGTCGGGACTGGGATAGCGATGCCTGAAAACAAATGGGAATTTAAAAGAAGACGAAAAAATTAGGAATAGAGCTGGTTGGATTTTTTGGCAAAATTTTTAAAAAAAGGACTGGAATTTTCCTAATGAAACAAATTGAAAATTTTCATTGAGTTTCTAGTTTAAATTTAAATTACCACCTCCCTAGGTAACGCATTCCAGTGTTTCACCACCCTCCTAATGAAAAAGTTTTTCCTAATATCCAACCTAAACCTCCCCCAGATGTCCTGTGCCAGTGTGGTCTGTCACCAAAGGGCTGCGGCAACTGAACACAAGACACGAATCCTTAAGACCAAGAAGGAATGGAAAGTTTTTGGGGGAGAGCAGGTGAAAGAGGCATTAATATATTGTGGTCTTTGTGATAACCAAGTGTAACTGTACACAACCCTCTAAATAAAAGGGATGGTCATTACACCATGATCATGTCCTATCTATCTATCTATCTATCTATCTATCTATCTATCAGAATCTCAGCCATAAATATTTGTGCTTCAGTGTAGGAGATAATCCCTACCTGAAGGAAGTTAGGGAGAAACACACTATGGAAAGTTTAGTCTGTAATCTCCCAGTTCAGGGTTTCTTGCACTTTCTTCTGAAGCAGCTGATGCTGTCCACTGCTAGAGACAGGAAACTGGACTATCTGGAACTATGACCTCTTCCAGGCTGGCAGTTCCTATGTTCCTACACACATGAGAATAGCACTCCACATACTTTGCAATATTAGCAGGGTAGTGTTGAATATTTGATGGTTTCCTTGTAATTTAGAGCGAGCTAGCTAGCTAGCTAGATATGTAACCCTTCTGCCCATCAAAGTTGGCAGCAACAAGGGCCGGGTTCTGTATCTAGGGTCCATTCCAATAACACAATGCAAAACCGTCTCGAGCCCCCACCCAGTGACCTGGGACAAATATATACCACCCCCACTGGGTGCCTCTCAGAGGCAATACCTCCCCTCTCGCAAGCACAGAGTCTGAGTGTAGCAAAAGCCTTTTAATAACAGAGAGAAACAATACGGCATTATGTTGGGAGAACACCACCAACAGGATTCATAACACAACCCATGAGCAAAAACCCATCCCAAGCAAACTGGGATGTGCCCTTTCCCTTTGGTTCTTGAGTCCAGCAAACCAAAAGTCACCCAAAGTCCCAAAAGTCCAACAACCCAAAAGTCTCTGCCCCTGGTCAGTGCAGCCCCAGAGTTCAAAAATTTATCTGCAGAGTTTTACTTCCCAACCTGGGTGGAAGTGGGAGGCTTAAGGGGCACCTTACGAGGTCCAAAGCCAATTGCCCCACCTCTCCATGGGGCTCCGCTCTGCTCCACTCTACCTGCCATTCCACAAATCACTCTGCTCTGCAGGCCCCCTGTGAGCTGCTCCAGCCATCCCACAAACTGCTCTGTTCCACCAGCCACTCCACTCTGCCAGCTGTCCCACAAACTGCTCCGCAATATATCTTCAGGCTCCCCCACTACTTAACACAACGGTCAGTGATTTCAGCTTGTAGTAAGGGAGCCTCAGTGCTGGTGCACCATTGGCCCAAAGTGAATTCAGCTCAGCAGCCTGTAACTAGACTCCTAACGGAATCAATATTAGCTCTGATATTCCATAGTGGAGAAAAAAGGAATTGCAATTGGCATATATGGCCCTCATCAGAGCCCCACCCCACTAATACTTGTACCCAACCTCTCTCAATTCACTGAGTTTTGGAACCCATGTCCCTTGCCTAGCGAGTGCTACTTAGTTTATGACGAGTCCTTCCATCATAACAAAAGCTCAAGTACAGTTCCACTGTTCTTGATTCACATAATCAGGATAATAACAATTTATTCTTCCTGCCCCAATAACAGAGAAACTGGGAATCCCACAGCAGCCAAAGTGACCATTTGGGCAGCCATGGGCTCATGCTAGGCGGGGTGGGTGTGCCTATGCAAATGAGATAAGGCCCTGAAGTTCTTTTCCACAACTTGCCACAACTCACCACCAGATGTCAGGGTGGAGCTCATCCTTACTGATTACAGATAGATAGATAGATAGATTTGTAGGATAGCAAAGAGAGAATCATAGAATCATAGAATATCAGGGTTGGAAGGGACCTCAGGAGGTCATCTAGTCCAACCCCCTACTCAAAACAGGACCAATCCCCAACTAAATCATCCCAGCTAGGGCTTTGTCAAGCCTGACCTTAAAAACCTCAAAGGAGAGATAGAGACAGGATAGAAACAGAGGGAGAGATCTACTCAGCATTAGTACTTCTCTTACACAATAACTCTGCTTTTATTTCCAGGAACTAATGGATATTGAGCTTGTGTGATCAAGTCAGTGCTTGCACCTAAAATCACCCAAGATCCCTAAAGATGAATGTGTCACAGACAGATTCCCAGAGGATTAAATGTAGAAAAATAATCAAAGAGCAGAATCAGATGGACTATTATTGTTATTTGTATTGGATTGCCTTTATTCAGAAACTTCTTTTTATATTTCTATAACTTCTATTTCAGGATCACAAACTGATTAAAAATTATAAGTGAATGTAATTAATTCTACTATGGGTTGGGACTGAAGGGCATTAGCAAAGGTGTGGGGAAAGCCCAGAACTGGGATTGTAGTGGGCTCTGGGTTGCTATGAAGGGACACTGGCAGAGCTGGGATAGGGGGCTGCAGGTCAGGATTAAGGGGCATTGACTAAACTAAAGTTTCCTACAAAATATGCTTTTGATTATCTTTGTTGGCCTTTTATATTTGACCTTTCTTTGAACTTTCTCTCACCTGAAACATTTTTCTTTTAATTTTAATTTGAATAAAAGATTTTTTTTAAAGGTCCAAATTAATCCTTGATGTAGCGCTGCTGAAGTCGTTCACCAGGGATGATTTCAAGAATTGGGGTACAATTTTCAAACTAAGGTCAAGGGCCAGATTTTTAAAGCTATTTAGGGTCCTAGTGGGATTTTCAAAAGCAACTAAGTATCCAACTCCCATTGATTTAAATGGGCTTTAGGCACCTAGTTGCTTTTCAAAAATTGCAGTAGGTCTCTAAACATTTTAAAAATGTGACTTATGATTCATTCATAGTTTCAAAAATGTCCTGGGTTCTTTTTCACAGATTCCAAGGCCAGAAGGGACCACTGTGATCATCTAGTCTGACCTTCTGTATAACACAGGCCATAGAACTTCTCCAACATAATTCCTAGAGCTGATCTTTTAGAAAAACATCCAGTCTTGATTTAAAAATTGTCTGTCATGGAGAATCCACCATGACCCTTGGTAAATTGTTCTAATGGTTAATTACTTTTGCTGTTAAAAATTTAAGCCTTATTTTCAGTCTGAATTTGTCTAGCTTCAACTTCCAGCCATTAAATCATTTAAGACCTTTCTCTGTTAGCATGAAGAGCCCATTATCAAAAATTTGTTCCCATGTCGATACTTATAGATTGTAATTAAGTCATCCCTTAACCTTCTCTTGGTTAAGCTAAATAGATAGAGCTCTTTGAGTCTATCACTGTAAGGCATCCTTTTCTAATCCTTTTAAACATTCTCATGGCTCTTCTCTGAGCCCTCTCCAATTTAGTAACATTCTTCTTGAATTGTGAATCTTTTTAAACTCTTAAAAGTTTGTTAATGTGTCTGGGGATGGGGCGGAAATCCTCCAGGGACATCTCAATGAAGCTGTCCTGGAGGTACTCCCAAGCCTTTGCAAAAGGTTTCTGGGGAGGGCAGCCTTATTGCGTCCTCCATGGTAGGACACTTTACCACAGCAGGCCAGTAGCATGTAGTCTGGAATCATTGCATAAGAAAGCATGGCAGCGTGTGGTCCTGGTGTTTGCTGGCATTCAAGCAACGTCCATTCTTTATCTCTCTGTGTTATCCTCAGGAGAGTGATATCATTCATGGTCACCTGGTTGAAATAGGGGAATTTTATTAAGAGGACATCAGAGGTGGCCATTCCTGCTGGGCTGTTTGCCTGTGGCTGAAAAGAAATCATCCCTGCTGTTAGCCTGGCAGTGTGGGGAGGGGTGAAGCGATCATCCCAGAGAATTGGGTGTGGAGGGGGGAGGGGGTTAGTTGGGTTTGTGCTGCACGTTAACCTGAAAACATCAACCCCTCCTTTTAAATGGCCAATGTGTCTTTTTCAATTTTAATCTCCCTTTTTTTCCTCCCGGAGCTGCAAATGTTTCAACGCTGTGACTAGTATCTCCATCCCAGAGGCTAGTGCAGATAAGAAGGTGAAAAAAACGCACTCACGATGAAATGTTCCCTGAGCTCATGCAGTCCACCCAAACTGAAAGAGCCCAGCAGAATGCATGGAGGCAGACAACAGAAGACTCCAGGAAAGCACAAAATGAACGTGAGGACAGGAGGGACACGCAAGAGGATAGATGGCTGGAGCAACAGGAGAGGTGGCGGGATCAAGAGGAAAGGTAGCGGCAGCATGATGAAAGGAGGCAGGATGCAATGCTGAGGCTATCGGAGGATCAAACTGATATGCTCCGGCGTATGGTTGAGGTGCAGGAAAGGCACAGACCACCACTGCAGCCCCTGTGTAACCAACCACCCTCCTCCCCAAGTTCCATAGCCTCCTCACCCAGATGCCCAAAAACATGGGGGGGGGCCCTCCGGGCACCCAACCACTCCACCCCAGAGGACTGCCCAAGCAACAGAAGGCTGGCATTCAATAAGTTTTGCAGTGCAGTGTGGCCTTGTCTTTCCCTCTTCCCCCACCCCACCCCACCCAGTGCTTCCCTCCTTCCCCACCCCTCCCACGCTATCTTGGCAGTTATCCCCCTATTTGTGTGACAAATTAATAAAGAATGCATGAATTTGAAACAACAATGACTTTATTGCCTCTGCAAGCGGTGATTGAAGGGGGAAGGGGAGGGCGGTTGGCTTACAGGGAAGTAGAGTGAACCAAGGGGGTGGGTTTTCATCAAGGAGAAACAAATAAAACTGTCACACCATAATCTGGTCAGCCATGAAACTGAAAAGTACCCCTTTCAGTTTATGTACTGGCGGCCTTGGGGCTCCGGTCCCAAGATAGGGATATGCGTTCCATCTATGGCCCCACCACAGTTAGGGAATCCCATTGCAGCAAAGCCATCCACTATGACCTGCATATTTCCCAGAGTCACTACCCTTGATAGCAGCAGCTCAGTGATTGCGTTGGCTACTTGGATCACAGCAGCCCACACAGTAGATTTGCCCACTCCCAATTGATCCCCAACTGACAGGTAGCTGTCTGGCGTTGCAAGTTTCCACAGGGCTATCGCCACTCGCTTCTCAACTGTGAGGGCTGCTCTCATCTTGGTATTCTGGCTCTTCAGGGCAGGGGAAAGCAAGTCACAAAGTTCCATGAAAGTGCCCTTATGCATGCGAAAGTTTCGCAGCCATTGGGAATCATCCCAGACCTGCAACACTATGTGGTCCCACCAGTCTGTGCTTGTTTCCCGGGCCCAGAATTGGTGTTCCACGGCATGAGCCTGTGTGTCTGTGTGTCTACCCCACAACACATGGTAGAGAATGCAGGCAACTAACAAGCCCTGCTGAAGGGCCCAAGAGAGAGAAGATTGCTAAGCGAGTAACCTGCCCTCACCTAAGCAGCTGCCACCCCCCACAATCTGGAGACTGATGAGTTATTAAAGTGGCTGTTGGAGAGCCAACAGCAACACCAGACCCAGCTGCTGCAGCAAATTATGACCCAGCAGCAACAGATGATGAGGGAGCTGGCTGCACATTAACAATCCCAACAAGAATGCCTGATGCAACAAGTGGTCATGTGGGATTCGACCGGCAGGGGTGCCCAACCCCAGACCCACTGGACAAGACATGGGGCCCTCCTGGCCGGGCTTCTGATATGCCTGTCAATAATAGGACCCAGAGATGATCCTGGGGCATTCTTAGTAACCTTTCAATGGGTGGCCATAGCTGTTAGGTGATTCCCAGAACACTGGGCCATCTTATTGGCCCCCTACCTGATGGGGTCAGCTCAGGCAGCATACCGGGGCTTAGACCCCCATGATGCTTTGGACTACAGAAAACTGAAGGATGTTCTTCTGAACCAAATGGGTGTTAACCCAGAAACTTACCACCGGTGGTTCCATCAGGAAAGGTACCCTGCAGGGACTAGACCCCGGGTGGTAGGGAAACGCTTGCGGGACAGTGCCTGGCAGTGTCTGGAGCTGGATCATAAGTCAGGGGCCCAAGTGGTAGAAACTGTGGTGCTAGAACAGTTCAGCCAAATCCTCCCAGCTGGGGGGAAGGAGTGGGTGCAGCAGTACTGACTGACCACAATGACCGAAGCCATAGACCTAATGGAGGACTACTTGGTAGCTGACAGGTCTGAACCGTGGCCCCGAAGGTCAGGGAGTTCACGGAGGAAGGATGGAGCGGCCGGGGATAGTCATCACCCGATGACACCAATGGGCCTACCCTGCCTTCCTCCATGACAAGTCAGCCCCCTGAACGTAGGTGACCAATCCGCTGGGCACAGGCCTGGAGGGAGGGAGACCCATCTAGCATGCCAAAACCCAACCCAGGGACCAGAGGAGCTCTGGATGTATGCTGGGATTGTGGTCAAGGGGGGCACTTTCGGCAAGAGTACCCATATATGGACTGTGCCTATGGACAGGCCTGGGTAGCCGGCACTCAGGCCAATAAACGGTACCCAGCTAAGCTCCCGACCCCTGTCTGAGTGGAGGGGACACCCACAATGGCTCTTTTCAAATCAGGCTGCAGCCAGACACTCATGCGGGAAGACCTGATCCCTGACCTCCCACTCTCTAAAGCAATGATGAACCTCCAGTGTATCCATGGGGACATCTGACCCTATCTGACCACCATGGTTAGGCTAGATATTTGGCACCGAGAGGAGGTCCTCCAGGTCAGCGTGGTCCCCGAAATGACCTACCCTGTGGTATTGGGACGCGATGGGCCAGACTTTCGGAAGATCCTGAGGGAATATGACCGCTGGAACCCTGGGAAAGAGGGGGAGATACTTGCTTGCTCTGCCCAGGCAGAGTTGGAATGCGATGGGAACTTCATCCAGGAACAAAGGGAAGACCGGACCAGAGCTCCTCCTGCTGGCCGGTGTCTTGTTTGCCGCAGGCCCGTGTCCCTTTCCTTTAGGATGCTGCCCACAGCATCACCCCCACACTCTGGGGCTCCCTTCCCGGGGAACCCCCTCCCCCATGCCCACCTTGACTCAGTGGCTACTGCCAGTTGTCATCTAGCCCCCTTTCTCTGGGGCAGACTGCAGTCTGTAATGGCCACTCATCATTGGCAAGGGGGTTGGACCAGATGCCTCTGCCTATCCCCAGGCTGCACCTCTGCAGCCCTAGTACCTGCTTCGGCCTTTACCAAGGCCTCAGCCTGGGGAGTTGCCAGGCTGGAGCTCCCCAGCTCCTCTTGCCCTTCCCAAGCACTGCTCTGCTTCCGGTACCCTGTGCTCCCAGGCAGCGAGGCCCTTCTCACTCCAGGGCTGGAGTGAGTCTCCTTTCAGCTCC
The DNA here is from genome assembly GCF_965140295.1 of Lepidochelys olivacea. NCBI lineage: Eukaryota > Metazoa > Chordata > Testudines > Cheloniidae > Lepidochelys > Lepidochelys olivacea. Next base: position 37,391,387 of record NC_140424.1, read on the forward strand.
TGGCCTCAGCCCTCTTATCAGGGCCAACTGGGCCCTCATTGAGCTGGCCACACCTGTGGTCAGCTACTCCCTCAGCTTCTCTCATTCCTTTTATCCCAGCCGCAGCCCTCTCCAGGGCTGCTTTTAACCCCTGTTCTCCTGGACTGGGGCAGCTGCCCAACTACAAAGCCCATATGGGCACTAGATCAGGTAGCAATCAAGGTGCTTAGATACCAAGGTTTTGGGCACCAGAGATACATCTAAGAGAGACATTTTTTTCCGCAATATGTTGATCCCAGTTTTAAGCTGACTGCAAAGCTAAATTTGATATCTTTGACTGTTGCTTGCAATGTTGTTGTAGTTGTTTCAGGATATTAGAAAGACAAGGTGGGTGAGGTAATATTTTGTAGTGGATGAACTTCTGTTGGTGACAGACAAGCTTTCAAGCTACACAGAGCACTTCTTCAGATTTGGGAAAGGTGCTCAGAGTGTCACAGCTAAATACAAGGTTCCAGAGTAACAGCCGTGTTAGTCTGTATTCGCAAAAAGAAAAGGAGTACTTGTGGCACCTTAGAGACTAACCAATTTATTTGAGCATGAGCTTTCGTGAGCTACAGCTCACTTCATCAGATGCAACTAAACCGATTGTTTAGTTTCACCTTCAGCCACCAACTAAAACCCCTCCAGCGCATCATCAAGGATCTACAACCTATCCTGAAGGACGACCCATCAGATCTTGGGAGACAGGCCAGTCCTTGCTTACAGACAGCCCCCCAACCTGAAGCAAATACTCACCAGCAACCACACACCACACAACAAAAACACTAACCCATTTCCACTGAATGCATCCGATGAAGTGAGCTGTAGCTCACGAAAGCTTATGCTCAGATAAATTTGTTAGTCTCTAAGGTGCCACAAGTACTCCTTTTCTTTTCACCCAGAAACCTATCCTTTCAACAAAGCCCACTGCCAACTGTGTCCACATATCTATTCAGGGACACCGTCATAGGCCCTAATCACAGCAGCCGCACTATCAGAGGCTCGTTCACCTGCACATCCACCAATGTGATATATGCCATCATGTGCCAGCAATGCCCCTCTGTCATGTACATTGGCCAAACCGGACAGTCTCTACATAAAAGAATAAATGGACGCAAATCAGATGTCAAGAATTATAACATTCAAAAACCAGTCGGAGAACACTTCAATCTCTCTGGTCACTCAATTATAGACCTAAACGTTGCAATTCTTCAATAAAAAAAACTTCAGAAACAGACTCCAATGAGAGACTGCTGAATTGGAATTGATTTTCAAACTGGACACCATTAAATTAGGCTTGAATAAAGACTGGGAGTGGATGTTTCATTACTCAAAGTAAAACTATTTCCCCATGTTTATTCCTCTCACCCCCCCCCCCCCCCCACGGTTTCTCACACGTTCTTGTCAACTGCTGGAAATGGCCTATCTTGATTATCACTACAAAAGGGTTTTTTTTTCTCTCCTGCTGGTAATAGCTCATCTTAAGTGATCACTCTTGTTACAGTGTGTATGGTAACACCCATTGTTTCATGTTCTCTGTGTATATAAATCTCCCCACTGTATTTTCCACTGCATGCATCCGATGAAGTGAGCTGTAGCTCACAAAAGCTTATGCTCAAATAAATGTGTTAGGTCTCTAAGGTGCCACAAGTCCTCCTTTTCTTTTTTAGTTTAAGCAGTTAACACATATTTGCAAAAAGAAAAGGAGGACTTGCGGCACCTTAGAGACTAACCAATTTATTTGAGCATGAGCTTTCGTGAGCTACAGCTCACTTCATCGGATGCTGTAGCTGTAGCTCACGAAAGCTCATGCTCAAATAAATTGGTTAGTCTCTAAGGTGCCACAAGTCCTCCTTTTCTTTTTGCGAATACAGACTAACACGGCTGCTACTCTGACACATATTCGAAGGGACCATTCAAGGTGAAGTGTCCCATTAACACTTCTGCAGTCATAGGACAAATAAGGGGGGTTAGTTTGTTGCAAATTGCTGTAATAAGCCATAAATCCAGTGTCTTTATCTATGATTTTTAGTGAATAGCAAAGTTAAGAATTTAAGCTCCCAGGCTTGTCTTTTGAAGGTGCTGTGCAGCTTTCCTTTGAGGATGAAGACTGAAAGGTCAGATATGGAGTGACTGTTTGTGAAAAGTGTTTGCCAATGGGTGATATGGTGTTTTTGTTTTTAGTTGTTTAATCAACAGTGAGATGGCAAAATTTGCAGATGATACAAAAGTACTCAAGATAGTTAAGCTGACTGCAAAGGGATTTCACTAAACTGGGTGACTGGGAGACAAAATGTCAAATGAAATTCAGTATTGATAAATGCAAAGTAATGCACCTTGGAAAAAATAACCCCAACTATACTTACAAAATGATGGGGTCTACATTAGCTATTACCACTCAAGAAAGGGATGTTGGAGTTATTGTAGATAGTTCCAAGAAAATATCCACTCAATGTGCAGTATCAGTCAAAAAAGCCAATAGAATGTTAGGAACCATTAGGAAAGGGATAGATGATGAAACAGAAAATATCATAATACCACTATATAAATCCATGATATGCCCACATCTTGAATACTGCATGCAGTTCTGGTTGCCTGTCTCAAAAAAGATATATTAGAATTGGAAAAGGTGCAGAGAAGGGCAACAAAAATGATGAGGGGTATGGAACAGCTTCCATAGGAGGACAGATTAAAAAGACTGGGATTGTTCAATTTAGAAAAGAGATGACTAAGGGGGGATATGAGAGAGGTCTATAAAATCATGAATGGTGAGGAGAAAGTGAGTAAGGAAGTGTTATTTACCCCTTCACATAACACAAGACCTAGGGGTCACTCGATGAAGTTAATAGGCAGTAGGTTTAAACAAACAAAAGGAAGTACTTTTCCACAGAATGCATGGTCAGCCTGTGGAACTCATAGCCATGGGATGTTGTGAAGGCCAAAAATATAACTTGTTTTAAAAAAAAATTGGATAAGTTCATGGAGGATAGGTCCATCAAAGGGTATTAGCTGAGATGGTCAGTGATGCAACCCCATGCTCTGGCTGTCCCTAAACCTCCAACTGCCAAAAGTTGGGACTGGAAGACAAGGAATGGCTCACTCAAAATTGCCCTGTTTGGTTCATTCCCTCTGAAGAATCTGGCACTGGCCATGGTCAGAGACAGGATATGTGACTAAATGGACTATTGGTCTGATCCAGTATGGCCGTTCTTATGTTCTTATCTCTACCATTCTAGTTCATAGACTCATAGATTCTAAGGCCAGAAGGGACTACTGTGATCATCTAGTCTGACCCCCTGTATAACACAGGCCAGAGAATGTCCCCAAAATAATTCTTAGAGCAGATCTTTTAGAAAAAGTGGACTCTTGATTTCAAAATTGTCAGTGATGGAAAATCCACCATAACCCTTGGTAAATTGTTTCAATGGTTAATTGTGCTCACTGTTAGGCCTTATTTCCAGTTTGAATTTGTCTAGTTAAAGAAGAAGTGTCATTAACTGATTGTATGAGCAGACCTCTAACCTCTCTAGAATCATCTCAACAGCTCAGGGCTATAGAGGAAGATTGACACAGGTAGTCAGTGTGCTGTGAGGGCTGCGAATAAAACAAAGAGTAATTCCTTTAGGATTTAGTGCATTGATTTTAATGGGAGTTTTGCCTGCGTAAGTTCTAAGGCCCTAATATTGATCTCAGTTACACTGGAATAAAAGAGGAGTAATTCCACTGAAATCAATGGGCCTGATTCTCTTCTCTCTCACCCCAGTATAAAATTCCATTGGTCAATGGGGTTGATTCACCTTTCAATCATTCTAGTGTGAAACTGAGTAATGCCACTGTAAACAAATGAGGCTTATTCTCCTCTCGCTTACACTAGTGTAAATCAAGAGTACACAACTCTTTGGAGACTGGTGGCATACCAATGGTTTAGAGCCAGTGTAAGGAATCCACATTGGACACACTACTACTATTGACATGGACGAGAACTGCAAATTTCTCAATACAGCCAAAACCAGTAGTCAATGGGAGCTGAAGGTGCTCATAGGCAGTTCTCAGCACTGCAGGTGCTAATTATCCTTCCTTTTGCCCAAAGATAAACATCCAGTAGCAACAAAAGCCCTTCAAAAGTGTCTGGGAAACTCCATCTGGTGCAGCAAGTTCAGTGTATATTATTTCTATTAAAGAATTAGCAGACTTTATATGAACTTGCATTGTCCAGGAGGGGGCTGGGCAGTAGAGGACATACATTTCTGGGGAAAAATCTAAGACTGGGGCGTGTTGGGGTCATCCTGCAGTTTAATCAAGGCTGGTCAGAGCCAAGGTGTGGCTGGCTGGCTGCAGCACACACACAAACGTAGGTGGGAGTGACTTGCATGCTGGAGGCCATTTGTGAGCAGTCCAGGCTGGAGGCTATAGCAGCAAACCTTTGTAAAGGGCACCCTAGGTTAGAAGGCAGGGGTGACACAACTACTTATTCATCTGGATTGTACCCTGGTATGTCACAGTAGTATCCTGATCTATATAATGTAGATAAAATGTTTTTCAAATGAATTAAATATCATTAAGATCCATGGGTGAAAGTGCTATACAATAACTAAAGGTGAAATCCCAGCCCCATTGAATTCAATGGTTCACTGTCAGACTAGAAGGATATATCACAGTGATCTGTCCTAGGTCTGGTGCTACTCAATGTTTTCATAAACAGTTTGGATAATGGAGTGGAGAGTACACTTATAAAATTTGTGGATGACACCAAGCTGAGAGAGATTGCTAGCACTTCAGAGCCTAGGATTATAGTTCAAAATTATCTTGAAAAATTGGAGAATTGGTCTGAAATCAATAACATGAAATTCAATAAACAGACGTTCAAAGTACTACAGTTAGGAAGGAAAAATCAAATGCACAAATTCAAATCAGGAAATAATTGGCTAAGCAGCAATACTGCAGAAAAGTATCTGGGGTGTTTAGTGGACCACAAATGCAACATGAACCAACAATGTGATGCAGTTGTGAAAAAGACAAATGTCATTCTGGGATGTATTAACTGGAGTGTCCTATGTAAGACACAGGAAATAAGTGTCCTTCTCTAATAAACATTGGTGAGGCCTTAGCTAGAGTATAGTGTCCAGTTCAGGGCTCCACACTTTAAGAAAGGGGTGCACAAATTAGAGAAAGCCCAGAGGACAGCAACAAAAACAAGAGGTTTAGAAGTCATGTCCTTTGAGGAAAGGTTGAAGGAATTGGACATATTTCATCAAAAGAAGAGAGGCTAAGAGGGACATATAGGTAGCAATGACATAGGGAAGGATAGGAGAAAGGTACTGGAGGCCAAATTTAGGCTGCTAAAAGATTGGAGTCCAGAACCTCCATGGTAATATTCTCTGAAATGCTTCCAGTTCCAGGTGGAGGGCCAGTTAGACAGGCAGAACTGCAGGGTCTCAATGCATGGATGAGATGATGGTGTAGGGAGGAGGGGTTCAGATTTATTAGGAACTGGGGAACGTTTTGGGAAAGGGGGATCCTATAAAGGAAGGATGGGCTCCACCTAAACCAAACAGAACCAGATTGCTGGCATGTAAAATCAAAACGGTCGTAGAGCAGTTTTTAAACTAAGGGCTGGGGGAAAACCAACAGGTGTGGAGGAGCAAGTGGTTCGGACAGAGACATCCCTTAGAGGAGGATCTATTAATGCAGATTCTTTACATCCTAGTAAGGAGGAGAGGATGGAAGATGATAAAATACCAGTAGGATCTGATGAGAAACAGTCAAATGAAAAAAGTGCTATTCAATTACATCACATAATGGCAGTCAGCTAAAAAGTGACGATTTTAAAGTGCTTATATACAAATGCTAGAAGTCTAAATAATAAGATGGGTGAACTTGAGTGCCTTGTATTAAATGAGGATATTGATCTAATAGGCATCACAGAAACTTAGTGGAATGAGGATAATCAATGGGACACAGTAGTACCAGGGTACAAAATATATTGGAAGGACAGAACAGGTTGTGTTGGTGGGGGAGTGGCACTATATGTGAAAGAAAGCATAGAGTCAAATGAAGTAAAAAGCTTAAATGAACCAAACTGTACCACAGAATCTCTACGGATAGAAATTCCATGCTTAAATAATAAGAATATAGCAGTCTGAATATATTACTGACCACCTGACCAGGATGGTGATAGTGACTGTGAAATGCTCAGGGAGATTAGAGAGGCTATACAAATAAAAAACTCAATAATAATGAGGGACTTCAACTATCTCCATATTGATTGGGTACATGTCACCTCAGAACGGGGTGCAGAGATAAAGTTTCTTGACACCTTAAATGACTTCTTCTTGGAGCAGTTACTCCTGGAACCCACAAGAGGAGAGGCAATTCTTGATTTAGTCCTTAGTGAAGCACAGGATCTGGCCCAAGAGGTGAATATAGCTGAACTGCTTGGTAATAGTGACAATAACATATTAAAATTTAGCATCTCTGGAGGAGTGGGGTAAACACCACAGCAGCCCACCATGGTAGTATTTAATTTCAAAAAGAGGAACTACACAAAAATGAGGAAGTTAATTAAACATAAGTTAAAAGGTGAAATCCCTGCAAACTGCATGGAAACTTTTTAAAGACGCCATAATAGAGGCTCAAATTAAATGTACACCCCAAATTAAAAAACATAGTAAGAGGACGAAAAAAGTGCCACCGTGGCTAAACAACAAAGTAAAAGAAGCAGAGACAAAAAGGCATCCTTTAAAAAGTGGAAGTTAAATCCTACTGAGGAAAAGAGAAAGGAGCATAATCTCTGGCAAGTGAAGTGTAAAATATAATTGGGAAGGCCAAAAAAGAATTTGAAGGACAGCTAGCCAAAGACTCAAAAAGTAACAGCAAAAAATTTTTTAAGTACATCAGAAGCTGGAAGCCTGCTAAATAACCAGTGGGGCCACTGTACGTTCGAGATGCAAAAGGATCACTCAAGGACGATAAGGCCATTGTGGAGAAACTAAATTAATTCTTTGCATTGGTCTTCAAGGCTGAGGATGTGAGGGGGGAGGCTCCCAAACCTGAGCCATTTTTTTTAGGTGACAAATCTGAGGAACTGTCCCAGATTGAGGTGTCATTTAGGGAGGTTTTGGAACAAATTGATAAATTAAACAATAATAAGCCACTGGGACCAGATGGTATTCACCCAAGAGTTCTGAAGGGACTCAGATATGAAATTGAAGAAGTACTAACTAGGGTAAGTAACCTATCATTTAAATCAGCTTCTGTACCAGATGACCTGAGGATAGCTAATGTGAAGCCAATTTTTTAAAAAGGCTCCAGAGCCGATCCCAGCAATTACAGGCTGGTAAGCCTAACTTCAGTACCGGGCAAATTGATTGAAACTTTAATAAAGAACAGAATTATCAGACACATAGATAAACACAATTTGTTGGGGAAAAGTCAACACAACTTTTGTAAAAGGAAATTATGTCTCACCAATCTATTAGAATTCTTTGAGGGGGTCAACAAGCATGTGGACAAGGGTGATCCAGTGGATATAGTGTACTTAGATTTTCAGAAAGCCTTTGACGAGGTCCCTCCCCAAAGGCTCTTAAGCAAAGTAAGTTGTCATGGGATAAGAGGGATGGTTCTCTCATGGGTCAGTAACTGGTTAAAAGATAGGAAACAAAGAGTAGGAATAAATGTTTTCAGAATGGAGAGAGGTAAATAGTGGTGTCCCCCAGGGGTCTGTACTGGGATCAGTGCTGGTCAACATATTCATAAATGATCTGGAAAAAGGGGTAAACAGTGAGGTGGCAAATTTTGCAGATGATACAAAACTACTCAAGAGAGTTAAGTCCAAAGGAGATGTGAAGACTCAAAAAGAGATCTCACAAAACTGGGTGGCTGGGCAACAAAATGGCAGATGAACTGATAGTAACTGATTCTCCTCCTAGTTAATCCAGATTTGCACCTGTGTGATTCCATTAATTTAAATGGAGTTACTCCTTATTTCCACCACTATCTCTTAAAACAGAATGTGACAGAGAGGTTATCTAATTAGGCCAATTAAGGTTATAGCCTGTGATTTCCAAAGCTGCCTAGGGGATTTAGATACACAATTATTAGGATCTGTGCATCCAAATCCTCTAGTCTATGTTGAAAACCCCATCCTCAGTGTTTTGATGAAAGGTTGAAAGAATGAGAAATAAATGTAAAAGACCATTGGAGCGAGTAGTGGTGAGAGAAGGCTAATGGGAGTCAGGGTTCCTGGGTTCTTTTCTCTATCGCTAACTTATGTATTCTTAGGGAAATACATAAGTTATTTGCTATATACATAAATAAATACATAATTCAATTTGCTAATTCGTCTGAGCACCTTAGTCTGTCTGAATAATGGAGAGAATAAAGCTCACCATCTCTACCTCACACTGGTGATGTGGGTCTTGATTAATTAGGATGAGATTGTGCCACCTTGACTCACATTGAAAGTAAGGTGGCTGCTCCATGTGAGTAAGGGTAAGAGCATCTCACCTTTGTGTTCACAGAATAGGATTCTAAAAAGTTATTAATTGAGGTAGGCACATAACCCCCATTATAGTAAAAGGGGATGTAGGAAACTAACTCCCTTAGGCTTCTTTGAAAATCCCAATTATAGGATTTTCACTGATTTCACTGATTTCACTGAAGCTGTGCTGATTTACACCAGCTGGGAGTCTGTCCCATTGACATCAATAGAGCTATATTCATTTACACTAGCTGGAGATCTGGCCCATTGACATCAGTGATGCTATGGTTGATTTACACCAGCTAGGGATCTGGCCCATTGACATCAGTGATGCTATGGTTGATTTACACCACTGGAAGATCTAGACCAGTATCTTTTTTTCCCCTCCCTAAATCATTGCTGAGTTTGTGCATGTCAAAAATGAGATTACAAAAATGTAAGTCACTGCTGTTTAATGAAAAACAAAAATGCAAACATTTATTTCTTTTATTCTACAGACTCAAACACTTATTTGAGAGGCTGAAGAAAGATATTAATGGTTCAACATTGAAGAGCATTGAAGGGGAAGAGGATGAAAAGTCAGCAACATCTGATAACATGGCTGACAATGTGAAGTGTTCTTTAGAACATTTGTCGATCTGTTCAGATTATCTATATATAGAGAGCAACATCTAGAAATCCTCGATACTGTTTATATTCTATCTATCTGTCCAGCATTCATAGTATTTGTAATGCAACTATTAACATCTTGTCTAGGTGCACTAAACAAAATTAAGAGTTGCCACAAAATCTCCCTTTGCTTTAGCTGCTGCTACTTATTTACTTATCTTCTTCTCCTTTTGTTCCTGCTGGTCATTTCTTCCTTCTTTACCCATCCTACACAATATCATCTGGTAAACTGAAAATCACTGCAGTGTATTTTTCAGACACCCACATATTTTGTGCAATGAATCATTGCACTTAGATAGAGACACCATTGTTAACAGGAGACATAAAATATTCTCATTTAGGACCAAAATCCAAAGCCCTACAATTTATGGTAAAGGAGTAAGTCCATTAGCCCTGTAGCAGGCTGCACTATCAGCTGGAGACATTTACTGGAAGAAGACATGGTCATATGAATTAAGGCAGTTTATTACATATAAATGGATATTATTAATAAACAGGCATGATAGAATTAGAACACTTGATAATTCTAGGATACAATAATCATGGGGGCCATATAAGCAGATAGATACTGCAGTGCAACTGTCATACTGAATAGATAGATAGATAGATAGATAGATAGATAGATAGATAGATAGATAGATAGATAGATAGATAGATGATATAATGTCACTAGAGAACCATACTGCTGTGAGCGGATTCATACTCCTAGGATTTTCCGAGTTTCATGACCTCCATCTTTTGCTCTTCGCAGTGTTGTTGTCTCTCTATATCCTCACCTTGATGGCGAACACCCTGATTATTATGATAATAAATGCCGATCACACCCTTCAGACCCTCATGTATTTCTTCCTTACTCACTTGTCCTGCTTGGAGGTCTGCTACATGTCAGTCATCATCCCAAAGATGCTGGACAACATGCTGGTGGAAAAGATGGGCATTTCCTTTGCGGGATGTGCCATGCAGATGTTCTTCTTTTCTTTTCTTTGGGGTTGCAGCATTTGTTTTGTTTTTTGCAGTGTAGACATACCCTTCACTGTTGTGAAGGTGATATTTACTGAAAGTAGCATGGCTTCAATCCCGCAGTTGTGGTATGATGTGAAGAGTCTGTCATTTTCCCTCAGTAGGAATTGTGCGTACTCAATGAAAGTTTTCTGGAGACATACTGCATTTGGGCCAAACCTCGAAGTCCTTGTTTAGTTATGTGGGGTGGAATTTTGAGCTGTGCTCAAGTGACTTAGGAACCAAAGTGCCACTGAATATCTAAGGGACTAGGGGCCTGATTTTTAAAGGCATATAGATGCTTGACTCCCACAGACTTTCACTGTCAGCCTCCTAATTGTTAGCGGATTTGGGTGGTCAGTTTTTCATGACCAACTTGAAACATCTTCAAGGTTCCCAATTTCCAGAGGTTTGGGACTCTCTGAAAATCAAGCACCTTGATCACATCTCAGATTGGACACTCCAAAAATGAGGCACTCAGAATCACCATTCACTTATGAAAATCTTGGTGTTAAGCTGAAAATCGCAACCAAGACCTTTGCCTCAGTAAGGACTGAGCAAAATCTGAATGAGGCCCTCAATATTGCCCCATAGCCTTCAGTGGGAATCTGTGTAACTCAGCAAGGAATAAACCTGAATAAGGAACTGGAAATGGGATGCGAATGCTGAGATTTTTGAAGTTACTAGTTTTTTTTTTTAAATCCCTCAGGTGGCTTTTAAAATCTCTGCCAGTGTTTGCAAATTAGTAGGGAAATTATAATTTGTTGGTCAGACCCTCAGCTCATGTAAATTGTTGTACGTGACCGATTCAAAGGAGTTACATTAATTTATACCAGCTGAGGCTCTTGGTCCATTGTCTTGCATTAAACATTGCCACAGATTAAATTGTGTCAGTTCATACCAATAATCTTTTCTTTTCTTTTTTATTGTAAAACATTTAGTGAATGTCAGCACAATCATTTTCAAGTATATATAGCTCTAATGAAAAAAAAATCATTTATTTTATATTACAGAAGAACAACCTTACTGGAAGACTCAATATTATTGCAGCAAAATTGGAGCATACTGAAAGAAGAAGAAGAAGCTAGAGAAAAATCTATTAATACAGCTGACAAAGCCATTTTTTCTTTATAACATATGTGAGCCTGTTCATATAATCTATCTATCTATCTACCTATCTATCTATCTACCGATGCAGTCTCACATTTGTACTCCAGGTATCATAACAGTATCTAAGTGCCTGAAACAAAAATAAAATGGCCACAAAATACACAAACTCTTTGATTCAGGTGCTGCTAGAAGATGTTTCTTCTTCTGACTTTCTCTTCTTCCTCCTTACCTCCTTCTTCCTTTTCACCCTTCCTCCTCATTATCATCTATCCAGTCAGGAATGACTCTATTGTCTACTTCATCTACTCATTGTATGTAATGAGTATATACATACAGATTGCATAGTTATCAGAAGGCAGAGAATCTCCTGTCTTTGGGACCAAATACCCCACCGCACCAAACCAAACTGTATTAGTTCTTCTGAAAGAGCTACTCCATTATCTGTATCCAGTGTTGTTACAGCTGTGTTGGTCCCAGGAAGCTCTGTGTAAGCTCAAAAGCTTGTCTCTCTCACTAACAGAAGTTGGTCCAATAAAAGATATTATCTCACCCACCCTGTCTCTCATCTCCATTAGCTGCCAGTCAGTAGCAGCTAGTTATAGTAATTAGGATTATCTACTAGAGAGATACATAATCATGTATTTTAAGACCATATATATAACATGAAAGATGGGTAGGCTTGGCAAATTCAATTTTTATTTTTGGTAATTTTGATAGATAATATTGTTGCTTATTTTGAACCTTTTTAAAAATATTTTTATCAATTTAAATTTTCATAGTTGCAAAAAATTGTGTGTTCCAAGCATTTTTCCCATTTTTATTTATTTAAATTTTCACAGTGGTAGGAAATTATGGATGTGGGTCAGACAATGTGTGTGGGGAGGTCAGACAATGATTGTTTAATGACAGTAGATGTTGAGATGCAAAAAGTTAAAGCTTAATAACTGTTAAAACCCAAATTGTCAACATCAAGTCAAAATAGAAAAAGTAAATATCCTTAAATCAAGCTCTAATAATTTCTCAACAGTGTTTTTCTTACTTTGCCTATCTGTAAATTTTGATTATTATCAATGGAAATATTTTTTCATCGGCGTGTGTGTATATGGTGAAATCGATGTTTATTGACATTTACCGATAAAAATCTAATCCTTCCATGCCTAAGAATAGATTATTCATAAATCTTGTTTGGAATAATTTTGAAAATCATGGTCTTGTGTTGGGACAGTTAACAGAGAGAAAAAGAGGTGCAATATATTGAATAAATAGTTCAGTACAGCATCCCTAGCTCTCCTTTTCTTCTGGGATTAGCCAAAGGACCAGAGAAAGGGATCACCCAGATTCTACTTCTCTAATTCATGATAGCTCCTATCCTAACCAAATAGTGTAGGGTTATTCAAATTCTTTTCAAAGTCATAAGCCTACTGACAGCTTTTCTCAGGGCTTCTTTTACCTCTCTGTTTCTCAGACTGTATATGAGGGGATTGATCAGTGGAGTCATGACCGTGTAGAAAACAGAGATCACTTTGTTTAGGTCTCTAAGGGTGTTGATTCTTGGTAACATATAAGCAATAGTTAGAGTCCTGTAGAAGACTGTCACCACAATGAGGTGAGAGGAGCATGCTTTTTTTCTGTTGGTAGTGGAAAGGATTCTCATGATGTTGGAGATAATAAAAACATAGGATGTCACAGTCAGTAAAAATGGAGGTAGGGTGAATATGAAGGCCAGGACTGAAGCCACAAGTTTCATTGTGCAAGTGTCACTGCAGGAGAGGTCTATCACTGGGGTGTAGTGGCAAAAGAAATGCTCACTTTTGTTGGGGCTGCGGAAAGTTAACTGCATAATCAAGAAGAAGAAGAAGGAAGTAGCTAGAAGTCCGATGATCCAACAGCCAGCTGCTAGTTGGAAGTAAAACCTGCCATTCATAAGGGATGCATAATGCAGTGGTTTACATATTGCCAAATAACAATCATAAGACATCACAGATAAGAGACAACATTCTGTACCTACCAAGTAACCAAAGAAAAAAAAATGCACAAGGCAGCCATTGTATGAAACAGTTCTGTTCCCAATCAGGAAATTGGCCAGCATCCTGGGCAGGAGGACGGAGGTGTAGCAGGTCTCCAAGCAGGACAAGTTCCCCAGGAAGAAGTACATGGGGGTGTGAAGGTGCTGATCAGCCACAACTAATGCAACAGTAAGGACGTTCCCAACCATGGTCACAATGTAGATCACTAGAAACAGCAGGAAGAGAAGAAAGTGCAGCTTCTGGAGATTGCCAAATCCCAGGAGGCTGAATTACATGATGAATGTTTGATTTCCCTGTTCTGTCGTTTCCATGGGAAGTACCCAAATTAAGTAAAACAAATTCTGCAATATAATTTGAAAAATATAAAGTTAACTGGCAATGCAGTGTCATCAACTAGATTCTATACTTTTCAAACTCCACCTTTCCCAGGTGGTTACACACCTAAAAAATTGTGTTGCCCTAACACATTCTGCACCCACTAAAGGGAAATTTTGCCACTGATTTTAATGAGAGCAAGTTTTTACACTTAAGGCTTGGAATTTCAGTGCTGGCTAAGGGAGTCAGGTGCCCAGCTCCATGGGATTTGGGCATCTTTCTTTCTTTCTTTCTTTCTTTCTTTCTTTCTTTCTTTCTTTCTTTCTTTCTTTCTTTCTTATATTTATGAAATAATTATTAAAAAGGAGGAGAAATTAATTTGCTTGTTTATTGATGCTGTTGTTCAAGGTAATAATGATGGGATAATAATGAATGCAGACAACATTAGAATTAATTTCAGTTAATAATTCCAAGGAGTGTTACACATTATGGGATAATGTCCCCAGGTAAGTGATGGAAGCCTCGTGACTTGAGTAATTGGTCAAAGTAGTGAAATCAATGTGTATGTGAGTTTTCTATTCCTGTGTGTGTCCTTGAGAATGTACAATATCATGTGTTTATTACGAAAAATATTGTGTAACTTTTGTGTCTGTTGTCAGTGCTTCTTCTGGCGTTCAAGTGTGCATTATTGTTGTGTTTGTGAACACACAGTATTGTGTGTTTATTCGTGAAAAATATTGTGTGACTACATCTGTGTTGTGAATGTGGATTACTATGTGTGTGTTTCTACGTGTACATCATTGTGTATTTCTGGGCAAATATTATTTTGTGCATGTGTCTGTTTGGAAGTGAACATTAATAAGGACTTACCGCTGAACCTGGGATAAAAATCTAAAGCTGCTGTCTTCCTGCAGCTGCTCAGACAGTGAGATTTTAGTCCATTCAAAGGTAATGCCTACAATGAATCATTTCCTCCCATGCCAAGGCCAGCTCATTTCAGGAGTCCTTCAACGTTTGTATTTGCTGTCTTGTTAATTTTAAAACAAAATTTGCAAGAATTATTTTGAGCCACATTTTCAAATGTCACTTTTATTCTGCATCCTGAAAGGACTCCAGAATGGTGCAAAAAATTCCATATTTGGGCTTTTATTTTCAAGGGAGTCTAAGGAAGTTCGTGCAGTAGATAGGAATTCAGAACTTGTTCCAGGCCCAGGTCCTCCAAGGTATTATGCACCCAGCTCTCATGGGACTTGGTTTTTGGTTTTGCCACTGCCATACTTGGTGGCTCTGAGCAACAGCCAATACTTGGTGCTTCACAGCAGGTGAAAAATCAACTCATCCAGTGCTGAACATGAAATATATCTTATTCCATATGCCCAGAGGCCAGCTCAGAAGAACTCAGTTCCCGTTCCGGCACCAAATTAAATGGTGCCCATGGATGAATTTAATCTGAGAATGACATCGGCCTCATGATATCCTCGAATGGAAGGAACTGTCATAACTCAACTCTATAGATGATCAGGGAAAAAAAGTCCCATTATTCACTGCTCTGTCTATCTAAAGTGTCCATATGGCTACCATGACCGCATTCCAATGTATAAAGTGCAGGGTTCACCAAACATTCCATCACGATGTTTTCTAATGTATAAATTGCAGGGTTCACCAAACAAAATTTTCACAGAAAGTCTTCACTTTCCTTGAACATTTTCTGTTTTTCATTTAAAGAAATGAAAACTGGGAAAACAAATAGTTTTGGCTGAAAAATGTATTTTTAATTTAATTTAATTTAATTTTTTGACAGTTTTCAGACAAAAAAAATCACTTTTGAGAAATGTTGGGGATTTTCTTTGACAAAAAAACCACAACATTTTCATGAGCAAACAAAGTTTCCAACCACCTCTGTTTTAACCACTGACTCTTTAATATATTTATCCTCCCCCCAACCCTACAAGGCAGGGCAGTACTATTATATCCATGTGTAACCCTTCTGCCTGTCAGAGTTGGCAGCAACAAGGGCCGGGTTCAGTATCTAGGGGTTCCATTCCAATAACACAATGCAAAACCGGCTCGAGCCCCCACCCAGTGACCTGGGACAAATATATACCACCCCCGCTGGGCGCCTCCAAGAGGCAATACTTCCCCTCTCATAAGCACATAGTCTGAGTGTAACAAAAAGCCTTCTAATAACAGAGAGAAACAATGTGGCATTATGTTGGGGAAACACCACCAACCAGGATTCATAACCCACCCCAAGCAAATTGGGGCGTGTCCTTTCCCTTTAGTTCTTGAGTCCAGCAACCCAAAATCACCCAAAGTCCCAAAAGTCCAATGACCCAAAAGTCTCTGTCCCCGGTCAGGGCAGCCCCAGAGTTCAAAAGTTTACCTCCACAGTTTTACCTCCCAACCTGGGTGGAGATGGGGTGGGGTGGGTTAAGGGGAACCTTACATGGTCCAAAGCTGATGGTCCCACCTCTCCATAGGGCTCCGCTCTGCCAGCCACCCCATGGGCTGCTCTAGGCATCCAACAAACTGCTCTTCTCCACCAGACGCTCCGCTCGCCGTCCCGCAAACTGCTCTGCTCCACCAGACGCTCCGCTCTTTTGTGATTTCAGCTTGTTGTAGAGGAGCCTCAGTGCTGGTGCATCATTAGCCCAAAGTGAATTCAGCTCAGCAGCCTGTAACTAGACTCCTAAGCGAATCAAAATTAGCTCGGATATTCCATAGTAGAGAGAGGAGGAAGTGCAATTAGCCTGTAAGGCCCTCACCAGGGGGCCCATGCCACCAAGAATTAATACTTATCCCCAGCCTCTCTCAATTCACAGAGTTTTGGAACCCATGTCCCTTGCCTAGCGAGTGCTACTTAGTTGATGGTGAATCCCTCCATCATAACAAAAGGCCAAGTGCAGTTCCACTGTCCTTGATTCCCATAATCAGGGTAATAACAATTTATTCTTCCTGTCCCAATAACAGAGACACTGGGGATCCCACAGCAGCCAAAGTGACCATTTGGGCAGCTATGGCCTCATTCTAGGCGGGGTGGGTGTGCCTAAGCAAATGAGATCAGCCCATGAAGTTTTTTTCCACAACTTGCCACACCTCACCACCAGATGTCAGAGTGTAACTCGTTCTGATTCTGCTTACACATGTTATAGATGGGAACCGTTGTCCAGACAGAATGACGTGCCCAAGATCACACAGGAAACCCATGGCAAAACAGGTAGCTGAGCTGGGTCTCTCAGGTTCCAGGTTAGCGTCCAGACCACCTAGACCATTCCTCCTCAGTCATTGCTGTCACGCTGTCTGGAACGGCTCACAACCATGAGTGCCAATCGCAGGTCAGACAGTCAGAACACAGGGCTGACACCCCAAACTGGTGATTTATTCTATAATTAGATTTCACCAAGCCAGGAAAAAATGTGAACTCCTGGATCACTATATTAGTATTACCATGGAGCCACAGACAGTCCCCTAGGATCTCCAGCCATTCTTACCAACCGGATAAACTGGACTTTGTGATAAAAGGTTATTAAAACAAAAGAATCACATTCTATTGGGTTACTCCCAACCCCAAAGGGTCAGTCACTTATCCCAGGTCAATGGATCCGCTTGATCTCACATCAAAGGCAACACTGGCAGCAAATTTCTCGAGGGAACTAACTAAAGGTTTTTCCTCTGTTGACTAAATGCAGACTGGGTCTGTGGATTTCCCTGTGTCAAACACAATGACCCATGCTTTGAAGTTAGCATGTTTTTCATTTACATTTCCGAGGCTCCAATCGCATTTGATGGGCAAACATAATTACCGGGATACATGCGATGTAAATTGCAATGTAACAGCATACAACAATCCTTCGTTAGTTTTAATGAAGTTCACACATCAAGTAAATTCACACTTTTGATCCAGGGTTAATTAAGTAGAGGGAGATACATAATGTAAAGGGATACCATTCAATAGCTTAGGAACCAGTAGGGTGATCAGATGTCCCGATTTTATAGGGACAGTCCCAATATTTGGTGCTTTTTCTTATATAGGCTCCTATTACCCCCATCCCGATTTTTCACACATACTGTCTGGTCAGCCTAGGAACCAGAGGAGAAGTGACTTGCCCAAGGTCACCCAGCAGCTCAGTGGCAGAACTGGGAAAGACTCTGCCTAGATCTCTTGAATAGCAGTCCAGTTCCCCTGTCTCCTAGGTAAAGGCAGCGTGGCCTTTAGGTGTTACTCAATGCAGATAAAAATAATACCCTTTATCCAGGACGAAGAGGAGATGGTAAAGTGAAATACACAAGGCCAGTTACCCAACTGGTGTGAATCAACGTAGTGCCACTAATTTTTTACTCCTTTACCACTCAGCAACTCTCAGGGAACTGGTCTATGCTTCAGTGGTACTGAAGCTCTCCAGTGAGAGGGTATCATGCAGCGCGCTGGCCCCGTTGGGTCAGAATCCATTTTAGTTGCATGTTTTGCATCTCTGATAGATCTGCTGGGCAGATGGGGTGGCAGGTTCTCTGTATATGCAGGGGGCATAAGACCATGTGAGAGTCACCTAGATGCTTGCTTTACACTCCCCAGGATTTCATAAAGACGGTAGAAACCATGTCTGGAACGGCCTGAACAACATGTCCCGCACCAGGAACTGGAGCTGGGTGGACGGCTCCCCTTTCAATCAAACACTGTGAGTGTTGCCTGAGAATTCACTGTGACGAAGATATATTTTTCTGAGAGACACAGAACTTAGAAGTCAGAATGGAGTTCTCCGCACTCCTCCTTGCTCTGATTCAGGGGTACAGTCCTTGCTGGGTGCATTCGCCCCCTGCACTGATTTGGGGTGCCATCCCAGCCAGGTGTATTCCACTGCCCCTCACTTGCACCATAGCTCATTGCAAAATCCATTCCTTCCCTCCCTCTCTATCTTCACAGATCGGGGCTTGCCGTCACTGTCAGATCAATTGCTCACTAGTGCCTTGCCTAGAGAGTGGGACACTGTCACTGCAGGATGCACTTACTTCATGCATCTGGGAAGCCGGGAATCTTGTTGCCAGGTGAACCTCCCAGAAGTGGGGAGATGCTGTAGTGCACGAGGTAGCCAGGGTGGAGTGTTGTTGTTTGCTTCCGTCAGTCAGCTGTGGTGATCTCACACTCCTCGTACTGCCCCGGGCATTGTGAGGAAAGCACGCTGCCCTTGTGGGATACTTCCGAGCAACTTGGTCCAGGAGGCTGCTAACAGAGGCTGCCTCTTGTGTGCGAGCCTTTAGCCAGAGCCGGGGCAGATGCCTCCTGAGGTGGTAGATGGTTGAGCAGAGCAGCCGGCACCAGGGGAGAGGAAAGTCTGAATGCTCCATACAGAGGGAGGTGAGGGGTATTTGTTAAGATTCAGCCTTAACCGATGTCAGATGGGGGTTACCCAGGGTTGGGGAAGGGCAGGGCCGTCCCTAGCTATTCTGGGGCCCTACGCAGCTCCCTCCCCTCATGGGGTTGTGTGTGTGGGGGGCCCCAGGCTACCGCACAGAGAAGCTGGCTTGGGGGGTAGGGGGGAACTGCCCCCAGCACTCACCAGCGGCGTGGCTGGGGCCAGGACACTGCATTTCCCGCTGCCGGGCAGTGTAGGCCCGGCCCTGCTGCAGTCCTCAGGAGAGTGGGGGTGGGGCTGGGGCAGAGCAGATGTGGGAAGATGTGGGGCTGGGACGGAGCAGGGGTTGGAGCAGCACGCAGCTGCGCAGGGCACCATGGCTCTGGTGCTGGCATCTGGTTAACACCCCATTAAGGTGTATGGGGCAGCACACAATTCCCATATCTGCCTAATGTGACTGTATCCCGCTATAGCCAAGGCCCACAATCTATGCAAGACACTAGTGCAGAGTTAACCTGGGGTAAATGAAAGGTTCAGTCTGTGAAACCTGAAAATTAACTTCAGAATCACTTTGTTGCATTTTCAGTATTTTAGCAAAATGTTTCTATAAAAACCGACAAAGGCAAGCGAGAAGTAGGGTTCAAGGGGCATTTAAAGGATGCACACGTCTTGTAGGGAGAAGCAGTTGTGTGGAGACAGACTGAAGGATGGAAATATAGAAAATAAAGAGGAGAAGAGGGGACTGAGGCTGGAGAATCAGAACAAAGGACAATAGCAACGTCTAGTTCTCATGGAGTATTTCTCGTCCATCAATCTCTTTATAGGTGGAGAAGAAGAGTCGCAAGGACGCAAAGTGACTCCCAAAAGTCACACAGCAGCCCAAGGCTTAGAACCCCCATATCCCAAATGCCAGTCCAGCACTCTATGCCGCGGTACTGCACCGCACTGTCCCCATAGCCTCTGGAGACTGTATCCGTGTGGAGTGTCTGGCACGACGGGGCCCTGATCTCAACTGGGGCCTCTAGGCACTACAGGAACGTGCACAAACGCCAGCCTGGCGTTCACACAAACAACCCTACTGCTATTTCGGCAGCGAGCACCTGCACTATGCACCATGTGACTTGCAGTAGCCTGTGCATGGAGTGAACCCAGCCCTGCCAGTCATCACAGCGAGCTCTTCATTGCACGGCTCTAAGCTGGAAGCTGGCAGCCAGCCCAGGAAAAACAGGCAATTCTGACATTGCAGACTTTCCAGTCGCTCTGATTCATGGCTGGTGGTTCTGCTGAGTGAAGGAGCAGTGGCCATGTGGAAGGTCAGTCTCTCAGCTTTGCTGCCCTAAGACTCAATGCGGCAGCCCACTGGGAACCTGGGAACCCAGCCTGTGCCCACTAGTGGCTTGCATAGGTTGTGCAGCGTGGTTGTAGAAAGATGCAGTCACCTTGGGCAGCCGCAGGAATTGTGTGCTGCCCCATGCACCTCAATGGGGTGTTACCTCCAGGATCCATTGCTTGGGGGGCCTCACCAAGCCCATCCCAGGATTGATTCAGGCTAGTGGAAGGTGGCAGTCACTGCAGGGGGCCTTCACTCCCTCCTCAGCTATGGAAAATTGAGGTTCATTGGCAAGGACCAACCCATCTCCCAACAAGCTGTCATTTGGAAGAGCCTATCACCTGTTGACTCAGAGCAGCTGTCCCAGCATTTCCTGGACAAGGAGCCCTCAGTGCAGGTTCTCCCAGGTCGCATGCATCGGTGGGCGGTTCTCTCTGAATGCAACAGCCACTGAAATTTCCTGCTGCACCCCAAGGTCTCCCTCCACACAGAGTGAGATCTGGGTCTTCTGCACACTGACAGGGGTGGGGTGGGCGTGTTAAGATTTTGCTGCAACAGAGGGAAGTGAAGGGAAGTACAGCAAAGTATTGAGTCGGGGTGGGGTCCCGTGCCACCCTTCTCCAACCTCTCTGTCCCTGTGCTGGTCCCAGGCTGAGTCATCCCCACTAGTGCTGGTTCCAGGAGGAAGCCTATGGAGGAGGAAAGGGTGCAGAAGACTAACCAGAATAATGTGATTGTTAAGGTCTGGTCTCTGCTTAGCCATGGTGGCTGGGAGCAACATCACTGCACAGACTGGGTTCTCAGGTTTCCCAAGGGCTGCAGCATTAGGGTCCATGGCTGTAAAGTGGAGAGACTGAGTTTCCACATGGCCACTGCTCCCTCGCTCATCAGAATCCGAGGGAAAAGTAACTCAAAACTCTTACTGGCATGGGGGCCCGGCTCCAGGAACTCGAGAAGGGGGCGGGGCCTCAGGCAGACGGGGCAGGGCTGGGGTCAGCCTCCCCCAGCAGCCCTTCAGTGCTGCCCAGGCCCCGCCGCCTGGCGCTCCAGCACCGCTTTAACGTCAGCTGTGTACGGGCCTGTACCGGCAGCCACTTCTCACTGGCACGCCACACCGGCCGGTACCGGCCCACTTTCCCCTCCGCTCAGCAGAACCACCGGCTGTGAGTGGGACACGCTGGAATGTTAGCAATGCCAGAATCGCCCCTTTGACCTCGGCTGGCTGCCCCTCACTGTAACCCACTAGACCCCATTCCCCTCCAAGAGCTGGGATAGAACCCATGAGTCCTGGCAAAGTCTCTCTCGCTAAAGAGTTAGTAACAAAGGAACAGCAGAGATGTGGTATCTGCTAGTTTTCCATAAGTCTCTCAGGGTTATCCAAGATAACTTTGGGGATCTCTGTCTTGCATCCGGAATGTTCCCTGAAAATCTCCAAACAGCTCAGAGATACAGAACCATTCCCTGGATCCATTCTTATAGCTGTCTTCCCCAGAAAGCAATCTGGCAAGTGTTCCTGTCAGCTCATTGCGAAGTTATCTGCCAGAACACTAGAGTTTTCACATGCCCCTGGACTCATGGTGAAATTATCCTCCCTGCCACCACCAAAATTGGAAATGGTGCCCCTGAGTGCACAGTACCCTACCGTGCTCCCCCATAAGAGCTGCATTAACAGGCAACTCTGCAAGTTATCTGCATGCCTCTGCAAGTGACCCCCATGCCTCTCGATTTCCTTGGCCAAATGTATCCTGTCCCCATTCTGGCAGCTAATTCAGAAAAGGAGGGAAAGAGCTCACCACTGCTACCACCTGAGGGGGGTGTTGGGTTGAGATCAGCTGGTCAAAGCAGGCAATAGGGACAGAATCTGAGACTTGAAGCTCCTCGAGTGACCTCTGACCTTTCCAGACCTGCCCTTCAATCAGACACAGCGATTGTAAAGTTGAATGTGATCGTAACTAGACCCATTTTAACCCCTTCACCACACAAGACAAAGCCCGTAGGATTCATCATGAACTATTTATTTCTCCTCCCCTGGCTCCCTACAGCCACCAGCCACCCTGGAGCTTTCCCTCGTCTCTCCCAGGCTGTGCTCACTTGATTGCAGGAGCTCAGCGGATGGTCGAGCTTTGCTCTTTCGCTTCCATTCTTCACTTCTTTGGATGGCTGCATTTGCAACTGAGCAGCCAGATGGAAACACTGAGTCCTCTGTCTCGGCAGGCAGGCCCAGCAGCTAAAGCCAAAGACTCATTGAGAACAGGGGGAGGTTCGCCTGAACTGTCAGGAGTGGAGGCTTGGCCCATAGGGTAGGGTTACCATATTTGAACTTTCAAAAAAGAGGACACTCCATGGGGGGGGGGAGTGGTAGCCTTGCCCCCTATCCCCTCCCTTCCACTTCCTGCCCCCTGTGTGTCCCCCACAGAACCGCCAACCCATCCGACCCCCCCTGCTCCTTGTCCCCTGACTGCCCCCTCCGGGGACCCCTGCCTCTAACCACCCCCTGGGACCCCACCTCCTATCTAAGCCTTCCTTCTCCTTGTCTCCAACTGCCCCCTCCTTAGACCCCCCACCCTAACAGCTCCCCTAGAACTCCACCCCTTACCTGTCCCCTGACTGCCCTATCTTCTGACAGCCCTGCCCCCTCACAGACCCCTGGGTCTCCCACACCTATCCAACCTCTCCCTGTCCCCTGACTGCCCCCCAGAACCCCTGACACATCTAACCCCTCAGCTCCCTGCCCCTGACTGCCCCCCCAAACCTCCACCCCATCCAACCCCCTTGCTCCCTGTTCCTTGACTGCCCCGACGCCCCTCCACACCCCCGTCCCCTGACAGCCCCCTCCAGAACCCCTGACCCATCCAACCCCTCCTGCTCCTGTCCCCTGACTGTCTCTTGGGACCCCATGCCCCTTCTCCAACCCCCTAACCCCCTTCCCATGCTGCTCAGAGCAGTGTGTCTGGTGTGCGGAGCCAAACACAGAGCCGCGCTCCCCTGTGAAGCGCGCAGCCCCGCCCCCCAGAGCGCTGCTGGCGCAGCTCGCTGAGGCTGCAGGGGAGGGGGGCAGCAGGGGAGGGGCTCTGGCTGCTGGAGGCCCCGATGTTAGCAGCTCAATCCGGCCCGGCTGCCCTGTCAGCCGCTCCGCGCTCTGCACAGCGAGGGAAATCCCAAACCTTTTGAGAGTTTTACCAGTTCCTCCCGGATGGCTATTTAAAACCCCAAAAGCCAGACATGTCCGGGAAAATCCGGACGCACGGTAACCCTACCAAAGGGACTCCAGGATCTGCAGCTGCTGCCACCTATATGGTGAATCCTCCGACTCATCACCAAACAGCTCTTCCCCATTCTGCAACCTGGCCCCACGGTCTGACCGTGCAGGAGAACAGAAACCCTTTGGGACAGCAGGAGAGTCTCTTCAATGCTGCACTCTTTGCATGGCTTCCTGCGGTCAGCGTGAAACACAACTACCCTTCCTCCAGGAGTCTCTCAAGAAGCTGCTGGCGCAGTCACTTGGCACCCACTCGTAACGGTCTCGGGCAGTGGCATTGCAGAGGGAGATGAGCAGACCGTCCCTTCTATGACTTCCTGAATTGCTGCCAGGACGGATTCTTCTCTGCGCTCCAGAGATTCCCCAAGGACAAGCAGCTGTGGTGGGGGAGGGGGCAAGACAAGCACTCCCCCTGAGCCCTTGACTAGCAGGCAAGCAGGACTCTGGGATCAAAGGGATCGGTGTGTCTTGCTGGGAGAGCAAAGCTGGAGAGCGGAAAAGGGCATTGGAGGAATTGTAGAAAAGTCAGTGTGATGGCTGGGTAATGGGCAGCCAGACCTAGTGGTCAGAGGCAGAGTCCACACTCACAAGACAGGAGTTGAGAATCAGCTGGGTCAGCACACTGGAAGAGCAGAAGCAAAAGACCAAATTGTGTTCAGAACCTCAAATCAGATGAGTCACCCCGAGTCAGGATGCCAGGAAATCAAGCCTGGGGAGTGAGAGCAGGAACAGCTAACACACGGTCCAGAGGGGGCAGGGGGGAGCTCGGGTGTTCAGACAGCTTCTTGTTCCTGCCGCTGGTTTAAGGAGGTCCTGGGGGCCGATTAGCTGCTCTGGGACTCTGCCAATAGGCCTCAGGGATGGAGCCTCAAATTGGGTCTGGACTTCATAAGTGCTAGCTAAGCAGTTTTTCATAGGCTTTCCAGGTGGGGTGCTGGAGTGTGGCTGCTCCCAGGAATCCTGCAGACCCGGGTTAATGACCCATGGGTCATGACAGTGGGTGATCTCTCCCGGCTCAAACCTCCTGCAGGAAACCGTCTCCAGGATCCCGGACAAATCCTCTGAGAAGAAAAAAACACAGTCATGATGACAAATAGGCTATGGAACAGAAGCCCCCTCTTTGTTGCAACAGCCCCAGGTTCCCAGAAGAGTGGACAGTTCTTACCTCCAGGAGATGTCTGGGATCTTCCATCTAAACCTCAAGGGGACCCCTGTTGCTTGGTCTGACAGGATGAGATCATCTGTCCCCACTGCTCCCTGAGTTGGGCTGGCTGCAGCACACATCTGTGTAAGAGGCTGGGCCAGAGACTGGAAGAGCGATGTTACAATCAGGTTCCAGGCACCCCAGGAGAACAGAGGGTCTGAAACCAGAAGACGAAGCAATCAAATCAGCGGATTTGACAGAGAAGTTTTGTACCATACAGGGACATCAAAGAAGGTCTGTTAGGAAAGCTACGATGTTAGTCTGGAAACTGCAAAGGCAAAGATTGTGACTTGTTAAGGTTTAGTTTTAGTCATTACAAAGTGTGTTGTGTTTTCTTTGTCTGTTTGAAATTTGTCTCTTTCTCTTACTTAGTATCACTTAAATCTCTTCTTTGTTACTGTGCTTCCCGAACCACCTCAGTGTTGTGTGTTCGAGTGAAGTGTGAGTCTCCAGCCTACCTAACCGGCTGAGCTGTGCCCTGTCTCTTTGAAGGTAGTGAATAATTTCTGAGCGGTGCTGGGCCCAGAGTCCAAGGGCAGTTCACCAGACATCTCGTGTGAAGCCCAAAGAGACCAAAGGAGCAGGAGAGATTCAGGCCCCACTGACCCATGGGAACTTCCCAGAGAAGAGGCTACACAGTGCTCCAGACACAGCCAGCAGGATCCCTCCCACAAGCTGGGCCATGTCCTTCCCCATCCAGCCACACAGCTTCCTCCCCACCCCAGCCTCAGGAACCCCTCCCATCTCCCTACTCTCCCCACCCACTCTCCAATACCAGGCTCTTTCCAGAATGGAAGCAGGTGTGTACCAGAGTTCACTCACCGCTAGATCCTGGACAGGCCTCGTGTCACAGCTTTCTAGTGGGGCTAGCAACCCCGCTGATACTCACTCTCGCAGTTTGTTGGCTGGGAACTCAGCCCTCCAACCAAGTGACTGTCCTGTAGTCCACTCCTTCCTCGGTCGTGTTCCTTCCAAACAAAGTCCAAAAATGTCTTGAACAGAAACAAGGGCTTCCACCCTCGTAGGGAGCTCTTCCTCAGCCTGATTTTGGCTCGGCCTGCCCTTCTTGGGTTTCTATGGTCTTCTATGTCCCCTTCCTTAGGGACGGTGAGAGAACCCAGTCCTACCCTGGACTCCAGGGTTTGGCCCAAGGCCATCTACTGAACAGCTCACTCTGTGTATTTTTGCTGCTGTTTTCCCTTGTTTCCTCTCAGGTGGGGCTCATCTGATCATCAATTTGGCCTAGCCCCAGGCTTTGCAGCCACAGGCCAAACCACCCTATTAGATACCCTCCTCCTTCAAATCTGGTCCAGCCCGGCTGACAGGTTTGTTGAGGGGATGGTGAAACTCCATTGCTGATCAGGAGGAGGTCAGAGTCTGTTCTCTAGGAGCTGAAGTTTTGTTTGTCCTGCTGCGGGAAGTGGAGCTGGAGAGCAGAAATGTTATGTGAATGAGACTGCATGATGGAGTTGGAGACTGAGGGATGGGAGCCTCCTCCCAAAAATGCTCCCAGGAGAACAGGTTTGAGGAGATCTCTGGGGAGTCTCTTGCTAGGAAAAAAACAAGGATGGCACATTGATGGAGATGTCTCTGTCCCAGGGATGGGAAAAGCTCCCAGCAAGGCTCTGCGGAAGGGATCCCATTTCTCCCCCAAGACACCCATATGCCCAAAGAAGTAAATGGCTCTTACCTCCATGAGGGAGCGGGGTCTTCCCTCTCAGCCTCTTTGAGAACTACCACTGCTTGGTTTCCTAGGACAAGGTGACCTGTCCTCACTGTTCCCTGAGGTGGCTCAGCTTCTGACTGCACCCATCTGGGAGGCTGTCACACACCCCAGGGCCTAGAAGACACGGGGAGAGGAGGCTCCTATTCATGTCACACTCTGAGAGCCCATAGAAGGACCAAAGGAAGAATAAAGGGCAGGAGATGAAGCTAGCCCTGAGCCTCTGTCCCATCCTCACCTCCTCAAATGTGGAGCTTCCTGAGCTTCAGTTGGGCAGACAGTCTGTAGCCCTGACACAAAGGTCCTTCTGCACCATATGGGGCAGGAAGATCTCTGCCTGGGAGCAAGGGGAATGGGATGGGGGTGAGATCAAGGAAAGAGGGGAGGGGTATGGGTGTGAGGAAAAGAGCTCCTGCCCCACATGAAGGAATTTGGGGGACTGAGTGAAGGACCCAGCTCCACAGAGAGGGGAGAGAGTTTCTGTGAGTGCCAGGGGCCTCCATTTCCGCTTCCACTAGCCCCCCATTTACAGTGAGACAGAGCAGTACCTGCAGCAGGGAGCAGGAGTTGCTGAACATGGGAGGGGAACCTTTAAGAGCATCAGACGAGCCACAGCCCTTGCAGCGCCTCGGGCATCTGGTGCAAGTGCCGGATGATGTGGAGCTGGCACATGACCTTGGCTGTGACATCCTCGTGCTGCAGGGGAACGAGAACATGTCAGAGACGGAGACACTCCCCAGGAATCAGGGAGGATTAAGGGCACCTGGACCCAGCACCACCATTTCCACCCAGCAGCTGCTCATGTCTGAGTGGTAGATTCACTCTCTTGACCCCCAGGATGGAGGCTTGCTGTCCTCTCTAGTGACCTCCAGTGCCAACCCCCCTCCTTGTCGGGCGAGCTCCTGCCACCTCCCCATCCGTGCCCCTGACAGCTGTTCCACCTCCAACCCACCTGGGGACACTGCTCAAGTTCGTAGAACCCTCTCTTCCACCCCCACCTCCATCCCCACCCAGGTAGGGCAGGGAGGGAGCTCTAGCCAGGGGAGCAGGAGGGATTCTGGCAACAGTGAAGTGGGATGGGGAGAGGTTGAGACCTTTCCCCAAGACACCCCAGTGACAAAAGCTGAAGCCACAGGATGGCAGCCCTGGTGAATGGGGCAGGTCAGCAGCCCCTGCTGACTGAATCCTCCCATTCTCTCTAGAGCGGGTCCAGCCCTACCAGCAGCAAGACCAGCTTCCCACGCCCATGTGCCTCAGCCCTTCCTGGTCAGTCACCATCACCAGTCAGTCCTTGGCCTCCCAGGCTGCCAGGGATGGGAGAAACTCTAGATGGTGGCTCGGGTGACATGGACACTAGGCCATGGGGAAATGGGTGCAGCTCTGTGGGGCAGGAAAGGTTCCCAGAGGGCACTTAGGGGACTCTTCTGCCCTTCCCAGGAGTGATAGCAGAGCACCACATCCTAAGAACAGAAGTCCATGAAGTCCAGAAGTCCCCACTAGGCTCCTTGCCACCAGGCCAGCGAATGGCGTTAGGATGGGAATGAGGCCCTGGGCCCCACCCCAAGCTCCTGAGTCTATTGCAGCTGCTTACCGTGCCCCCCATCAGTTGCTGGGCTTCCCCCAGGAGGGAGTAGACGTGGACCAGCCCAACCTGGCTGACACGCAGCAGGGGGTCGTGGATGGCCAGCACTGCTGTCTGGAGGAAGTATCTTTTCTGCCCCTCGGAGAAGAATTTTCCAGACCTAAAACGAACGGGACATGAGACTCAAGCAAATTGCCCAGAGCCAGCCTCCAAGTCCTGGAGGTACAATGGCATGACCATCCAGTGCCCCAAAGGGAGGGTAAGAGAGCTGCTGCACCCAAGGCAATTCATTCCCCAGGAGGCTTTCAGGGTCTCAGGGAAGCCCCTTTATTAAAAGGTCACAGATTCTCAGGGACCAAAGCCTCCAGTGGCTCTTTCGGGAGGGCAATTTATGGCAGGGGCCATAATGGGCTGGAAATGGATCTCTAATGTGTGTGAGCAGGCCCACTCTACTGTGCAGTGCACAGAGATGACAGGGGACCCTGTATTGCTTCCAGCAGAGAGATCTCTTGCACCTCAGTGGCTAGAGGAGTGTGCGTGTGGGGGCGGGGAGGGGGTTGGAGCTGACAGACCAAAGGTATCTTCCCCGCAACTTAGTGCTTTCTCTGGCCACTGGGTATGGCCTGTGAAGCTCCTTGGTTTCTTCAAAGGGGAATCCAACCTGCAACCTGACAAGGACAAGAAGACTCATGTCCCAATCCCTATCACAGACACTCCTAGGAGACTTTTCTTCCACTGCAGCAATTCAGCTTGTGGGAGGTGGGACAAGCTCACACAGTCTCTCTCACGGGGCGTCTGTGGAGCAGCATTCTGTAGATGCCCTTGTCGATCCAGGAGCCATTCCAAAGCTTCCTGTGTGATGTTGTGGAAATCACCCAATTCACCTTTGACTCCAGTCTGGGGGCACTGTGTTATGGTGTGTTCGAAGGTTTGGATATTCTCACCACAGCTGTGAGACGGTGGGTGGGGCGGGGGGGAGTGTCTTTGATTTTCTACTTGTTCAGCAAGTAGCCGCAACTTTGGTCAGTGACAATATGCTTCTTTTGAACAGTGGCTGATGTCCAGGTACTCTCCTCTCAGACACTTCAGGATCAACCAGGTGGGACAAGGAGCAGAGGGACACCCAGAGCCATAATCCTATATTAACTCACCCACCTGGGGATTCTCCTTATGCCACGTAGCAATGCATCCATGTAAGACACTCAAATCATAGCAACTAGTGAGGTTCCAGTGTGGGGCCTTTAGCACCAGCCTGTCCCACTGGTTCCTGGATGAGGAACTCTGAGCTGGAAATAAAGAGTGGGCTCTTTTCATGTCTCCAGGAGGCATCCACTGCAGGGAACCCAACCAGCCCCACTCCCTGACACAGTGCCCTTACCTCCCCAACCTTGGCTGTATTCTTTTAGCCCAGGAGCCTGCTATCCTGGTGCCAGTCGTAGCACCACAGATCTTCTGCTTCATGTATGCTCAACCCTGGAAGAGAGAGACACTTTTATCATTCTGGTTGCAGTTTCTGTGTCCTTCCAATCCCATTGGTGGCTGCACAGTGGGGTGGAGAAGAACAGAGGCAGAGAGAGACTTGTCCTCCAGCTGGGGTCAGTCTGAGAGAAATTGTCTGGGGTCCCATTATCCACCTGTGGTCACTCTCAGTCCCCTATTGGGTTCTGTGTCCCAGCTGGGTTCCTTACCTCTCTGTTGGAGCAGCAGCTGGTAGAGCCTGTAAGTCCCCTCCCTGGCCTGCCGGCTGATGTCCTTGTCTGGCTCACTGACAAACAGAGCCAGCTGGGCCACATGATGCCCCATCCTAGGAAACTTGGCTGAGATCTAATGGAAGGGAGAGGAGAGGGGACTCCATCAGCATTTTCCTGTCAGCTCCCTGTCCACCCTGGGCCAGAGGGCTCCTTCCCCTTAGCCCCTCTGCAGAAGATGCTGGGGGAGAGGAGCTTGAGCTAGACCCTTCATTTGCTCTGCTGCCAAGGGAGTCAGGAGCTGCACTGGGATGCCAAGCAGGGGCCGGAGCATGGTCCCCTTAAAGGCCCAGGGACAACACTTGACTCAAGCCTAGCTCAGTGCTGCTCTGACTCTGCCTCCCCATGAAGAACACTCCTAAGCCACAGCCCCTGCAGCAGCAGATCCTACAGCCCGTTGGAGCCAGCCTGCCTCTCCCTGGAGCCAGCAAGCTGGGGTCAGCGGTCACTTACATTAAACTCAGGGAGGGTGACTGTGTATTTCAGCAGGGCTGTACTGCTCCTGATGGCCCTGGCTCTCTCCTGGGACACTCTGGACATGATCCAGAAGTTGACATGCTGTGGGGAAAGGAGGCAGGTCAGAATCAATGGCCAGGTGCACCTGCTTTGCAAATGAGCCCCAGCCCCAGGGGCCTGAGACATTCTGCACAGGGCAGAATATCTGAGTCATTGATGGCAGAGCTGTAGAAGGGGATTCTTTCCCCCAGGACACAGCTTGTACCCTGCAGGTCACAACTTGTCAGTGTCTCTCTAGATTGGGACAATGTTCGGGGTCGGAGCTGGTCCCATCCTCCCAGAACTCCTGATTCCTGAACAGTTCACCAGAAAGGAGACTGAACCCACACCCTTCCCTGCTACGAAAATCCTTGGGGAGATGTAGGGAGTGACTGAGAGCACAATCCCCCCAGGAATTTCAGAGCATCTCAGAGGGAAGGGCTGATTCCCTGGGGTCCTCCTGTTTCTCTAGGAAGGAGGATGTGCCTCTTCTCTGAGAACCATCTCCCAAATCTCATGGTGTGTGTGTGTGTGTGTGTGTGTGTGTTGGAGGGGTGGGGGAAGGGTGGGTTTTCAGATTCTCACTCCCCAAGACAGCCAGGGGCCCTGTGGTTAGTGCTCAACAGAACGAGGCAGAGCTCTGGCTTGAAGTCCCAACTCCTTCCTCTGTCCCTCAAGAAGGAAGGACCTGACACTGCATTGCACTGACCTCCCCAACCAAGGATGGCCCACTGGGGACCTAGCTAGGAGGACAGAGTAGAAAATGGATCTTCCAGTCTCTCCTTACCAGTCCCCCAAAGAGTTAAGGTAAAATTGGTTGCCACCCCTCCTTATGGGGCTCACCTCCAAGATGTAGTGGAGCCTGTCTGTGTCTGGGGACTCTGCCAGCAGGTTCCCCAATATGGGATCCAGGAGCTCTAGAATGATTTTGTGCAGAGCCTGCAAAGCATGGGTCAGAGTTAGGGAAACTGGGCCTACACCTGCCACAGGATGGAAAGAGGGGTCTCTGGGAAGCACTGGGGAGACTCCCAAACACATCTCCTGGCCTCTCTCCTTCACATTCCACTGCAGGCAATTCGCAAGAATTGATGACACCTGGATCTTTGATCCATGAGCTTAGCAGGTCTCTGCAGAGGGCCTTGTAGGCAGAAGAGTATAAAACAGCCAAGTTGCTGTGGATGGAAGCTGGGCTTCTGGGCAAAACACGGCATAAGAAAGAAAGAAAGAAAGAAAGAAAGAAAGAAAGAAAGAAAGAAAGAAAGAAAGAAAGAAAGAAAGAAAGAAAGAAAGAAAGAAAGAAAGAAATCCCCCAGGGAGAGATAATCTCTTCCCTGCTGGAGGGAAGGATCCAACCCTGCAGCTTGTTCCATCTCTGCCTACCCCACCCCTAAATCTGGAGCTCCAGCGAATCAAGGGAGCAGGGATCAAGGACCACTCTGGAAGAGAAGGAGGATGGAGGAGGAGGATGTACCTGGATGCGGGTGGTGTCCTTCTCCGTGCCCAGGGTGAAGATGGAGTGAAGGGCAGCTTGCAAGAGGTGGGTCTCTTGGTCTGGCTCAAGGGCAGGTTTCATGGTGCTGGCAAGAGAGAGGAGCTGATATTAGACTGTGAAGTATGGAGGTGGGACTGTCGCCAACACGGACAAGGAACCACAGGGATATAGGCACAGGCTGGCGAGAAAGAAAACTGAGACACTGAGCTAGGGAATGACAAGGCCAAGATGTCACAGTCAGACAGTGGCAAGACAGGAATAGCTCCTGTTCCCTGTTCCCCCTCCTGCTGCCCCTCCTGTATCTGAGCCCGGGAGTGAGCCCCTGCCCAAGGTCCCCGTAATCTTATTGGAGTGAAAAGAACAGCCCCACCAGGAGAGCGTGAATCTTCCCACCCCACCATCTCTGCCAGAGGAGCCACTCTTGGGAGGTGACCTGGGTGGGGGGGACAGTGACTCTCAGCCTGGGGCCTGAGCAGCACTGGGGTTAGGGGAGCCGGAGGGGAGGTGGGGCTGTCTCAGTACCAGAGGTTGCCCACTGCAGCCAGGGAGTTGGTGAGGATGGTGCTGGGTGAAGAATGATCGGGAAGCTCCTCGATGAGCTCCCGTGAGACATGAAGGAGACAAAGGAGCGTGTTAGATTCAGGCCCGACTGACACCTCCCAGTGAGGAGATGACACAGCCAGTGCCCAACATGGCCAGGAGGATCCCCCACTACGTCCTGCTCCTCAGATTCCTTCCTGCCCATCAAACTTGTCCCCCTTCCAGGATTCCTGCCCAGCTCAGTCGCAATCCCCTTCTTTCCTCCTCCCTGTCAAAACTGCCCCCATTCAGCACCATCCCAACTACAGAGCTGGGACCATGTGATTTCTTGTCCCCCACTCTCAGCTGCCCTCCAGCCCCACAATTCCCCCCCTGCCCACTACTGACCAATCTCAAAATTTCTCCCTTCTCTTCAGCCCCAGCAATCCTTGCCCTCTGCTGACCCCTCCAACACCACCCAGCCCCCACCCATTAGCCTGGCGATACCCCTGCCAATCCCATGTCTCTCTCCTCCCTCCAGCTGCCTTATGATGTGTCTCACTTACTACAATCCTCTTCACCACAGCCGCCTTGCAGCAGCGCAGCTCCAGCGTGTCCTCCCCTCTCTCCCGTGCAGCCAGACATGCGGGGTAGATGGCCTGAAGGAACAGGAGCTGCTGCCCCTCATCCTGGACCCACCAGGAGTGGGGTATAGCGAGAGAGAACCTGTTAGCTAGGGACCTTCCTGCCCCACCCACACCAGCTCCAGGGCTCAGGCCTCAATGGGGGATTGTGGGGACCCGCCTATTGTCCAAATCCCCCCCCACTCCTACACAAGCAGGATCAGGAACTGGGACAGTGCCTGTGGGGAGAGAAGACCTCAGCTGTTGTGGGACAAACACCCCCATCTTGGGGGTCCCACATCATGGATGTAAAAGGGCCCCATTGGGGTGGAGGATCATGAGGGACAAGACCCTCGGGAGGGGGTGGGGATGCTGGGAAGGGACAGGACAATCTTGGTTCCAGCCCAGGTGGGGAACATTTGTACCTTTTCTCTGTACTGGAGCTGCTCTCTGATGACCTTGAGAGCAGCTTAATCTGTGGCCATGTCCACCCCTTCCTCCTGCTCTGAATCCCGGGGGGTCCCTGCACCAGGGAGAGAAGGTAACAGGGTGATGCCTGCTGCAACTTGGGGGAAGGATAGGGGCGTGGTGGGGAGAGCAAGATTAAAGACCCCCCTTCCCACCTCAGGCACCCAGGGCAGATGGGGCCCCAAACCTCCCTCTCAGGGATGCCTTCAGCCCCCAAAAGCTTCAGAAGCCCAGAGCAGAGCCCCCCTCCACTGGCCAGGACTTCATGGGAGGTGCCTACTCCCCTAGCCCCAGAGCAGCAAGGACCTAAGTGGCAGCAGCTCTTGATGCCCCGACCCCCAGTTCCCCTTGCTGAAGGGGCAGCTACGTGACTGCTGCTGCTGTCAGTGGGGTTCGCATGGCTCAGGCCAGACACCTGGGCTGGGGACCCCCCACCCCCATCATATCACTGGGAGAGCGTTTGGGCCCAGGGTGTTCACATCCCGTCCTCACCCCTCCCGGAGCCCAGCCTGGCTCCTCACCTGGAACAAAGCAGTGGCCTCCATCGGGCTGCCAGAGGCCCAGGTGCTGCCGCTGTCCCATGCTGAGCTGCCGGTGCTGGGACAGGGACCTTCCATCTCCTGGCCTGATGGGACTCGAAGGTCCTCAGTGACCGGGCAGGGCGATGCCTCCTGATGGGAACAAGGGCTGGGCTCCTGGGGCCGCTGCTGCCCACACAACAAGCCCCAGAGCCACCCTGCCCGGCGCCCCTCCCGGGCTGGGTCCTGTCTGCCAAACCGCATCCTAGGCCAGCTCCATTTGGGCCTGGTCGGGGCCTCTCCCAGCTCGGTGCCTGCGCCGGGAGCTGGTTTCCTTTTCCAGAAGGCTGGGCACTTCCGCCTTCGGGCCTGGACGGGAGCTGCTTCCCCGCCAGCGGGGACACAGGGGTTGCTCTGCCCCTGGGGAAGATGGCAGCTGCTTCCCTCAGGCTCTGGGGCCACCTGCAGAGCCTTTTTTCTGAACACCCTCAGGAGCCTGGCCATCCTGGAACCGAGCGGGGAGCAGGGGTGAGTCTGGGGTCAAGGCAGCCTTTCACTCTTGGGCCTTTTCCATCCCTCCTCATCCCAGCTCCAACCACAGCAGCCCCTTCTCCCCCGACAGGAGTGCAAGGAGTGCCATCTACACACAATGGCAGGAGTTCATTGCATGATCTGCTCCCAACGTTCCCCCTCGTAATCCCTGCTGCTGCAATATCCAGGAAGTCTCATCCTTTTCGAGCAACGAGGTCAGTCCCAAAGACCATCGGTTACTCTGGACAAGCAGCCCCCTCCTTTCGTCCCAGGCCACTCCCCCACCCAGGCTAGAGAAGGAACAGAACCCAGGAGTCCGGACTTCTCCTGGGAAACCATTCCCCACATCAAAGTCACAAAGACCCGAGGCATAGGAAGAGCAGGGCCCTTCTCGTTCCCCATTGATTTCCATGGTCAGCCTGGAGTCTGGCCCAGCTCAGCGTTTCTCAGCCTGGGGAACAGTTTCCCACAAGGGAAGGGCTGGGATCCCCGTTGCTGGAAACTTTCCAAATGCACTGGAGATGGCTCTGGAGAAGCCCCTGCCCGGTTGGAGAGTGAGGGGCTCTGGGGGGCTGTTTGCAAATGAAATCCCCCTTTGGAGATATTCTCTCGCCCTGTTTCTGCCTCTCCCCAGACAGACAGGGGAAGGCACCGAGGAACCCGAATGCCACTCACTTGCTCTCAGTGATGGGATGATGGATGGCGGATGTTCAGGGTCAGCAGATGTCCCTCGCCCTCCTCCTCACTCTCCAAGCCCAAGGCAGGCTGGAGAAGGTGGTGACCTCAGGAGTTACCCTGCCCAGCCAGCAGGCAGGGTGATGACACTAGGGCGATCGACTGGCTGTGAAAACAAGAGTCTGTCTGATTGCCAAGGGACAGAGAAACTCAGCCAGCAGCAGGGGGGTGCAGAACACTGCCCTAGGGCGGAGGTGACAGCGCCTCCAGGATCCTGACATCCCAGCACTTTACACACCTTCCTGGAGCCTCCCAACCCCGCTGGGCTGTAGCGATGGGACCCCAACCCTACTCTAGGCAAATGGGCCTCAGCTGCCGGCTCAGGGTCACACTGAGTGTCAGAGCCATGGATGGACCCCTTCACTAACCACTGCCGCACACTCCCTCCCACAGCTGGCAATTGCAACCAGGCCCTAATGTCTGGTCCCCCTGCCTTTGAGAGGGAGGGTCACTCCTGCTTCCATTGCTGCCTACTGAACTGTGGGACTTTGGGCAAGTTGATCCCCCTCTCTATGGCTCTCTGGGACTCACATCCCTGAATGGGCTTTAAAAAAGACAATGGTTAAAATTTGGCCCCAACTAGTTCTTGTTTCTCGAGACTAGCCATTTTAGCAAAGTTTAGAATTCTTGACATTCAACACCTGGAAACATCCCTTTTTCCTTCGCAGACGGCTTTAACATCCCTTGTCTCACCCAGGCCTCACTGCTGCCTGGAGTTAGAGAACTGACCCTATTCCCAATGGACGTACCCAAGGTGTCACACAGCAAAGCGGTGACAGAGCCAGAAAGAGAAGCCAACAGTCCTGACTCCTGTTCTAACTAACAGACAACAACTGCCCTGGAGGCAGGGATAAAGCCCAGGAAATCAGGTGTGAACATTTTCATGGAAACCGTTTTCTGTCAG
Source organism: Lepidochelys olivacea (assembly GCF_965140295.1). Classification (NCBI taxonomy): domain Eukaryota; kingdom Metazoa; phylum Chordata; order Testudines; family Cheloniidae; genus Lepidochelys; species Lepidochelys olivacea. The sequence continues at coordinate 37,427,486 of NC_140424.1, forward strand.
AGAATCCATTCAGAGGAAACCACTTTGTTTCTTGAAATCATAAGAAGTAGGATGAAAATTCTTTGCAAAAATATTTGTTTGCAAAACAAGAGCATCTCCTGTTTGTCACAGTGCATTAAACTGTCTCGTTGTACACAAAGGGGAGACACTATGATCTAGCAAAAAGAAAAAGGAGAACTTGTGGCACCTTAGAGATTAACAAATTTATTTGAGCATAAGCTTTCGTGAGCTCCAGCTCACTTCATCGGATGCATCTGTAGCTCACGAAAGCTGGAGCTCACAAAAGCTTATGCTCAAATAAATTGGTTAGTCTCTAACCTGCCACAAGTACTCCTGTTCTTTTTGCGAATAAGGGCTAACACCGGCTGCTACTCTGAAACCAACTATGATCTAGAAAATTAGATGAGATGCTTCAGTCTGAGCTAAGTAGTTGCTGCTCTTCACAATTTCAAAAGAATAAAATACAAATCAAATTGAATATTAGGTCATAATCGGATATGGCTCAGTGTGATAGGACACCCCCTAGTCTGCACTGCTCCGAGTGACACTCTTCAGTGGATCCCCAGCATCCACCCATGGCGAGGTAGGTGGGAGAGGATTGTTATTCATCCTTGACAGAAGGAGAAATGAAGGCTGAGAAAGGTACAGGGACTTGTCTTAGCTGATGCAGCCAGTCAGTAGCAGAGTTGCTCTCAAATGAGCTACAGACCAACAATTGTTCATAGTAATTATTCAGCAAGTATTTGAGAAGAATTGGAATGTTCGAGAGGATCATGAACTGCTCCAAGACAATTAATGGAGAGCAGCATCAACATTGGTCAAACATATAACTGGTTGTGACTTATTTGCTCGGTCATAAAAGAGAACAACAAAGACCAGAGTTTCCTCCCTATCAATAGCCCCAATCAAGGTTGAGATTTTGAGGGGTGGGAGGCTAACGGTTCTCATCATATAGCCCGAAGAATGGCCCAGGTCACCACTGAGGGGATCACTCTTAGAGCACTATTCCAGTCTCACCTCTCTGTGAGGGCCTCCTAGAACCCATCTGGCCCCCACTCCACACACAGAGCTGCTGTTGGTGGGAGGAGAGGAGAGGAAAAGGACAAAGGAAGCAAGAAGAGAAAGGTAGGAGGGACAGATGTCCCAGGTCACCACTGGAGGGAGTCACTCTTAGAGCACTATTCCAGCCACATGTCTTTGGGAGGGCCTCCCGCAATGAGAGTTGGAGGGCAACCACCCCCACACACCCCTGGCCCCAACTCCACATGCACAGACAGCTTCTGGTGGTGATAGGAAAGCAGGGAAAAGGACAAAGATGCAAGAGAGGAAGAGAAAGGAGGGAGAGACAAGAAAAGGGAAAACAAAAAGGAGAAACCCCAATGCCCCCAGTAATTCTAAGGGACAAAGTCCTAGGTCGGAAATAAAATACTGCCCCCACAATCGAGACTTTTCCTTTCTTAAAAATCAGCCGGAGCCTGATGGATCAGACTGAACAGGTTCCAAACCTCTCTGAGGCTCTTACCTTCTCTACAGGGACATCTGTTTTCTAGCAAAACCAGTACAAGACAAGTAGAAAACTCCACAGAGGGTCCTCCTTGCACTCACGTACGTGAAAGTGAATGCTCTCTCAGTCCTCCAGGAGAGACCTCGAGAAGGAGACGTGCTGAAGCAAAGCTACAGGGATCTCCGAGGTTGCCCCTGTCCTGCACCCCTGTCCTGCCTGGCTGATGTCAAGATTTCTCTGTGAGATCATCGCCTCCCCACCACCTTTGTCCAATAGGCTGAGGTCCTGCCAAAGGCCCTTGTGAGGTCACTGCCACACCCACCCCTCCCGTGTAGTGCTGATGTCCTGCCCCTGTCCAGCCACATTGGATGTTTCAGCCGCTTCCCCTGGATCACCTCACGCAATGAGTGTTCATTGTGGGCTCAAGCCGACTACACAGTAAAACATCAGAGGCTTCTCCCCATGCTACGCTCAGTTTTTCATAAATTAGCAGACTTTATGGACAGAAGAGACAACTGGAGCATGTCATCTGACCCCCTGCATATCACATGCTTTCTGTAGAGCACAGTAGCTAGTTTTTGACTACACACGTTCCAGAAAGGCATCTCGTCTTCATTAGAAGACACCAAGAGATGGGGAATTCCCACCACTTCCCTTTCCAGTTTGTTCCTTTGGTGATTCATCCTCACTGTTGAATATGTTTGCCCTCTTTCAAATATAAATTGGTCTCTTTTGAGTTTCCAGCCATTGGGTCTTGTTATTCTTTTCTCCGCTAGATTAATGAGCCCTTTCATACCTGATATTTTCTCTCCATGAAGTCACTTCAGCACTTCAATGACGTCACCTCCCGATCTTTTTTATCATCTAAACAGGCTGAGCTCTTTCAATCGCTCAGAGAAGATGGACCACTTTCTGAATGTGGGTCAGGATTATCCCCACTTTAGAGAGTGGGAAATTGAGGTGCCACATGGGAGCGTGATTGCAATTTGGCCGAGCGTCTGAATAATCGCTACAGCCAAAATAGAAAAGCTATTAAGTGTCAGAAGAAGATGAATCATGGAATTCAGAGTTCAGGGCTGACCAGCAAAGGTGTCGTATATGTCATAAACCAGTCTGCGCTCTGCCACCTCCCTGGTCTCGGAGACAGGGGTACAGCTCTTGGACAGGGGTTAGAGAATCTTTCTCTCAGACACACAACTGTGAATAGTTTGGAAAACAAACCCTACTTGTAATTTTGTTTGCTGGCCCTGCTAGAAACTTCACCCTCCAACCATTGTGAACCAGGACCAGGGACACCATTCCACTCTCCTGTCTACAGGTACCTGTGCACCCGCAGACATTGCAGCTGGCACATGCATTGGTGCAGGCTCTGTCACGGAGCTGGATGAATCACCCTGCTGGCCCACATACCCAGCGTTCTCTCCCTGAGCAATCCGTCCCGCTGTCTGCTCCACCTCTCTTCATCCAGGAACCTCTAGAGCAGTCTCTCTTGTTGGATTTTGTCCTTCTCCTTCTTGGCTCGTTGGAAAGCAAGGTGCTTTTGGCTTCTCTTTGCCCCTATTGGCAAACCTCCTGCACGGTCTTCGTCCTTCTGGCCCACTGCTGGCCACTTGTAGCACCTGCAGGCCAGGCAGCAGTCTTGGCCCAGCAGGTGTGCAAATGTCTTCCAGTGGAAGGAAACAGAGGCTATATTCATTGTATTGCCTGGGGTGGGGGGAAGAATCCCCCACTTTGCTCTCTGTCTGTCCACAAGGCCATGATTTGCAACACTGTGGAATGCTTCTAGATCACTCTTTCATAAATTCTTGTGTACACTCCATCTCATTTCCGTCCCTGGAAGATTCACAGAGGCACAAGCAACCTGTCTTCCGACAGTGGCCAATGCCAGGTTCTCCAGAGGGAATGAACGGAACAGGTATTCATCAAGTGATCCATCTCCCGTTGACCATTTCCAGCTTCTGGCAAACAGAGGCTAAGGACACCATTCCCACCCATACTGGTTACTAGCCATTGATGGACCTTTCCTTCATCAATTTCTCTAGTTATTTTTTGAACCCTGTCATAGTCTTTGCGTTCACAACATCCCCTGGCAAAGAGTTTAATGGGTTGACTGAGTATCAACCTCTTGTTTTACTTTTAATCAATTACAAATAATTAAGACGCTGGATCTGGCTGACACAGGGTAGGCTGAAGTTGTGTTTTGGGGACCTTTACCAATCCTGGCTCTGACTTTGGGGAACCCCTTAATATTTTAGAAATATCAGAAAACCGAGTAATTTTCCAGGCATGTGATAGGGTTGCATCAAAGTACATGTAGGAGCTACTGAGGGCAGTGGTGTGTGAACAGCACATCAATGAGTGCAATGGTTTTATAAGATACTGGGGACAAGGGGAGGGTGACCTACAAAAGCTCTCTCTACCCAAACATTTGAAAAAGTCATCTAGAATTCATGCTTCGTGAAAAAATTCCGACTATCACCTTCCAGGAGCGGAAGGAAATCAAGACAAAAAGTAACAAACTTTTGAATTAGAATGCAGTCTTCTGCAGGCTGCAGAGTGGATTCTCTCTAACCCTCCTCCCGAGCCCGGCAACAGAGATGCCAGGTTGACACAGGGCAAAAGAATGTCTGCTGCATGAAGCATCATCTAAAGTCACCTTCCAAGGAGTTCAAGAGAAACCAGGATAAAATCAAGGATTCAAAATTCCTATTGTTACTGCTAGGTGGGGTAATAATTTGCTACCCAAAGAATACATCTGAAGAATTAGATAAAAGTACCAATAGAACAAAAAGCTCGACTTGCAGAAATAGCCCCTCAGGCCTGCTAGGCTTGTTAGCCGTTAACAGTATGGAATGCTGTACCTTCAAGGTTTTCCCCCTCTGTTTGGACTTGTGATGAGGAATACAAATCCCACATTGGGCAAGAAGGGGTTAAGGAGCTGCTCTGGCCTCAGCCAGACCCACCCCAACACATCTGCAGGGTAGGCACAGACCGGAGGGAGGATTTAAAAGGGAGCAGAACAGCTCAGTTGTGGGCAGACCTGGCAAGAGGAAGGTCCTTTATCTGTCAGATCCTGAGGGAAGGCTGGCTCTGTCCCTCAGCAACAGCCTGAAGGTCCCTCCCTGACATGGGCAGCGAGTTCTATGGGCCTGTGGAGCCCGGGCACCAGGAATATTCCTGTCCCAGGGGCCTGGCTCCACCAAAGTTTCCAACCTCCCCCGCCACACACACACACACACTCCCCTCGCGCTTCCCCCGTTCCCACCTGCTGCCCCTGAGCGATTTAAAACAGCCCGGGGGCTCCCACCGCCACCCACAGCGCAGCGGGGCTGAGTGGCTTCCTGCACGCTCGTTGGAACTTTTGCACCGAGTTTTCAGTTTCTTTAAAAAAGAATCCCGAAATGTTTGAGGGAAGCAGACAGGTTCTAAGATGTTGTTGTTGGCGGTATTGTTTAGCTGAAAAAACAATCTCCATTAAAAAGAGCCCAGCTGAAAATTTCCAACCGGCAGTAAATGTTAAATAAATTGGGGAAAATTAATATTGCCTTATAAGAACCTGATTTCAAACCCATTTATTCTATCTCATCTGTGTGATTTCTCTTTCAAGGGGATAGTTGCGTGGAGGTAACAATTGAATAAGTAGTAAAGTTGGCAGCACACAGAACGCTTTTTACAGAAGAGCCCCTTTAAACCCTGGGTTCAAGTTGAACCAAGCAGCCAAAGCCTGTCTATCCTGACTCCGTTCAAGGACACACAGGAGCTCACTGGGAGTAGAACCCAGAGTTCCTGGCCTATCTCCACACTGCTGCTGGCTGAGTATAAATGGTGTAAATGGGTGTACAGAACTTACACAGAAGACACAGAAGACACTGGGCTGTGTTGGCATTTTATTCTCTTAGATTCATGCCCAAGTGGTAAGCTTGGTGATGGTCGCAATGGAGGGACCTTCTTTGCAAGAACTGTTGGATTTGGAGCGTGCTTTGTTCCATCCTTCATACTGCATTTTATCAAGCCACACCTTGGGCCAAATCCTCAGATTGGGTAAAGTGATGAAGGAGGTTACACAAGTGTGATAATATTACTGATTGATTGTCAGAGGTGAGGAGGACTAACAACACCTAGTCATTGTAAGTGATGAGTTCTATGTACCTTTGACATTCCTAGAATGAGATATTAGGGAAAGGAGAAACAGGGCCATTCCCTCTGTCACTCTAATCCTGATCATTGTCCTTCTCATTCCCTCCACAACCATCACACAGTGTACTGAGGAAGAAAATGTCCAACCAAACCGCCATGACATCATCACAGCCATAGCCCGCAACCGCCACCTTCACAACCCCATGTACTTCTTCCTGATGAATCTGTCCATTCTAGACTTTGGTTCCATCTCTGTCACCATGTCCAGATCTATGGCCAATTCCCTCATGAACACAAAATCGATTTCTTATTCTGGATAAGATACCCAAATCTTTTTTTTCTTATTCTTTGCTTCAGCAAATTTTCCCTTACTGACCATCATGCCGTACGATCGATACATCGCCATCTGCCAACCATTGCACTAGGAGACAGTAATGAACAGGAGAGCTTTCGTCCAAATGGCAGCCAGTGCCTGGAGCAGTGTTATTCTCTACTCTGCAGTGCACACCGGGAACACGTTTGCAATATCCTTCTGTGGAGGCAACGTGGTGGACCAGTTCTTAATCCCCCAGCTCCTCCACCTCACCTGCTCTGACTCGTACCTCAGGGAAATTGTTGTTATATCTTTTCATGTGCTTTTAGGTTTAATCTGCTTTGCTTTTATAACTGTGTCGTATGTTCAAATCTACAAAACAGTGCTGAAAATCCCTTCAGAGCAGGGCCAGCATAAAGCCCTCTCCACCTGCCTCCCTCACCTCACTGTGGTCTCCTTCTTCCTTTTCACGGGCACTTTTGCCTTCCTGAAACGAACCTCCAACTCAACTCAGATCTGAATCTCTTGGTGGCTGTTCTCTATTCTGTATTGCCCCGAATGATGAATCTGAACATCTACAGCATGAGAAACAAGGAAATCTCCTTCCTTAGAGGTTTTTAAGGTCAGGCTTGACAAAGCCCTGGCTGGGATGATTTAACTGGGAATTGGTCCTGCTTTGAGCAGGGGGTTGGACTAGATGACCTTCTGGGGTCCCTTCCAACCCTGATATTCTATGATTCTATGATTCTATGAAATGAAAGGTGCACTGAGTAAACTGATAGGTTGGAGGTTATTCAGCAAGAATAAAATGTCTATATTTCTCCACTGATCACGAGTTCATTCTGTGTTTCTTTATAAATAGAATCATCAGATGACATGATTGCCTTCATGAGAACATACTTTGCAATCTGTTTATGCAGAATTGGGTATTTACATTAATAAAAATCCAGACAAATTTAACTCAAGAAAATTGTAATTACTCTAGGTTTACATCAATGTAATTAAGATCGGAATCTATCTATCTATGTATTGCTAGACATCACCAATTCTATGTGATAATCAGTAGCCATAGAAAAGTTCCTAGTGGGTTCTCTGGCTCTTCTTTGTCAGGATAATAACTCTGACGGAGGTATCAATGCATTTTTTCTTTGGGTTTTGTTTGCTTATCCGTTTTTTAGTTTATTTTTGTTGAGTTGTTTGTTGTTTTTATATGTTTCTTTGTTCCAGGTGGGTTTGCAGGTGGGAAGGCCTGTTGAGACGGTGAGAGTTTGGTTCGACAGGATTTTCAATGTTTGCCTTCTCTTGAGAGTGCTCATATGTCATCTCTTTGATGGGGTTTTCTGAGTGAGCTGAAGGTTTGCTCCCCACAATGTTAAAAGGGTGCAAAAGAAGTTTCTGCATGGCTAAGTTCCTCCTGACTCGATTATGTATATACTGTTGGGATATTATTGTATTATGAATGATGTGTTAGGGGACAAAGAGCCTCTGGTAGCTGTCTTCGATTATTTTAACCTGAAGAAGAGCTCTGTGTAACTGGAAAGCTTGTCCTTCTCACCAACAGAAGATTGTCCAATAAAAGTTATTACCTCACCCATCTTCTCTGTGTAAGATCTGTGTCATTCTTGCTATGGTGCAAAGACTGTTTGGAAGAGAAACTTTTTCCAGTATTTTCTAAAAAAATCCAACTTGGGGTAATGAGGACAAGTTTGGATCCCACTGAAGTCACTGAGGTTTAGCCCCTCACTTCAAAGAAATTAGGATTTGACCAAGAGCCTGTCTACACAAGGATCCAGAACTCGCTGACAGACCACTGGAGAAAGTGAGTGTGACAGAAATGTAAGGATCTGATAACCCAACTCATCTGAACCAGCACCAATGTAGAGTAAACACATTCATATCACCAATTTAATACTGATGCGGTTCTGGCCCAAAGTCTCTGGGCTACACTCAGCAGTGACATGAACACTGGTGTAAGTTACTTGTTTGGGATCATTTTGTTCCAGCCTCGATGTAAGTGGAAAAGTGCTGTCACATGCACTGATCTGGTGTTCCATACGCTATCCCATGTAGATCCACTCATTTCCAAGCTGAGAAAGGATCTCAGAAGTTGTTACTATTAGAATACCATCTTTGTGCATGGTTCTGTACACTACATATATGACAGACAAAAACAGATTGTGTGATTTGATAGAGAGACTAACAGGATCATTTCTTCTCCTAACACACAACCTCATTTAGTCAAAATGACGGATTTCTCTTTGATTGTGAACTATGTTAGGTAGCTAGTTCGATAACAAATAACCTATGAAAATTATTGTACTTCTTCCTGTTAATGATTGTCTTTGTCCACATCATGATTGTCTTATAAGTACTCGTTATTAAACATTATTTAGCAAAGATTGTTTATGACTCTATCTTAATCCATCGCTCATTTACAAACAGCTCATCAAAGGAATCGGTGTTTGGACTTCGAGCTGTTTTAACTGGATACATTTTAAACATGCTGTGTTTTGTTTCTCTGAATAAATGGATGTATCACACATGGGTTCCTGAAAAACCAAGGGGCTAATTCTCAGCTGGTTTAAATTGTCATCGCTCTGTTGAAGTCAATAGATCTCTGAGAATTTACACCAGCTGAGGATCTGGTCCAAACACATGAGTGGCCCCATTGAAGGTTTAAAGAAAAACTTATACTTAAGTCCCTGTTGGTTATGGGTTAGGGCTATGGATAGGGCTTAAGGATAACCCCAAACTGGTGTCAGACCCTAACACTGTACAAGTTACTCTCCTTTCCCAATCAAATAAAGCCCCGCAATTGGTACACTGGAATTATTCTCCCTTTCTGGGTTCTGGATGATTAACATGAAATAACACTTTATCCCAAAGCCGGAATCTCTGGGTCTTCTTCTCCAAACTCAACAGTACAGTGTGCCGCTTCCTCACCAACCTCTCCCTCCTGGATGTCCTGCTCACCAGCATGGTCATCCCCATGGTGAGCAATCAGGAGATGAGTTCCTTCCCTAGCTACCATGCCCAGGCCTACTTCCACTTCCTGATGGACAGCATGGAGTTCTTCCTCTTTCGTATCATGTCCTCAGACTTCCAAATGGCCATCACATACCTGCTGCAATACCTCACTATCGTGAGCAATCGGATCTGCCTCTGCCTGGTGGCTGCCTCATGGTGAGGGGTAACATTTGCAAAAGCACTTCTGTGGCAAGGTTCCATTTCCAAAAATGCCTTAGTCACTCAGGCCAGATTTTTAAAGGTATTTAGGTGCGTTGTGAGATTTTCAAAAATATCTTATCACTTAACACCCATTGATTTCCATAGGTGTTAAGCATCTAGGTTCTTTAGGTAATACTCCATAGGCACCTAAATACCTTTAAAAATATGGCCATATTATATGTAGAAGTGCCAAAGTCACGTTTAAAAATAAGACTTCGGTACCTAAATAACTGGGTGGGGGATGATAATTTTACCCAATGGCAGTAAATGGAGGAGAATCGGTGTGCGTGTAAGTTTGTCTGTGTTTATATGAGAAGAAGAGGGAGAATGTCTAGCGAGACAAGGTAGAGCCAGGTCTACACTGGAAAAGTTTTGCTGATATAGCAATACAAACAAACTCTCCTACTGTAAATGGACTAGTAGTTTTGCTGGTATTGTTTACACTGGTTCTCTGAGAGAAGCAAGCCACACCACAGAAGCATTTGTTATTATTTGTGTGTTGTTGTTGTTTGTGTATTGAGCTATGTCTTGGTCCCCATTCTGGAAGGAAAAAAATATGCATGAAATCAAATGTGCAAATGTGGAAAATCAATGTGCAAAAGTGGAAAACTTGCAATTGATTATTTTATTTTACTTGATTATATTTTATTTGCACAGCCATGGACCCCTACCGAAGAAAGGATGAGCTTCCCGAAATTTAGACAATAAAATACTTATGAAAATATTGGGTGAAAGAACAGTGCATTGGGCAAAATCTTGAGCCATGGTTCTGTGGGACCAAGAATATGTATCCCCTTTTTACACCATCATTAACAAAATTCCACTACAGCAGGCCAGCTGGCAACCTCTGATTGGACCATGGAGAAAGGTTTGCATAGATGTGTTTCACTGAGTCAGTCATTCTCCTCTGCCCAGGTCACAAGAAATGGAAAGGAAGAGTAGCTAACCATGGGAACAATTCTCCATCACTTGGTGTCTTTAAGCCAAGACCGGACATTTCTTCCTGGAAGATACAACTAGAAGTGATATGCTTAATGCAGGAATCATGGGGGGAGACTCTCTGGCCTGTGTTGTGCATAGGGTTGGCAGAATTCATTTTTCTAAATAATTTTGACGGATAATATCAATGCTTATTTTGAAGCATTTTTTTAGGTTTTCATTGATTTAAATATTCATGGTTGTGTGAAATTATGGGGGGGGAGAGTATTTAATGACAATAGACATTGAGGTTCAAAAAGCTAAATCTTTATAAACTGTTAAAACACAAATTGTCAACATCCCATGTCAAAATATACAATGAATATCCTTAAATCAACAAATCATACCTGTTTTTACTATTTGTTTGCTTGTAATTAGTCTAATTCAAAGTCTTAATCACTGGATTTTGACTCTAAATATTTTTAAGCAGCATTTTTCTTACTTTGCCTATCTATAATTATTATCAATGGAAATGTTTTTTCTCAGTTTGTATTTGTGTGGCGAAATTGATGTTTACTAGCATTTACTGATAAAAATCAAGTCCTCCCAAGTCTAGTTGTGCAGGAGGTCAGACTGGATGATCAAAATGGGCCCTTGTTGTCTGAAAACCTATGACTCTCTGAACTATTGGATCTGTAAAAACTTGCAGCAGAGTTGCTGTAGCAGAGAGAGAAAAGCAAAAATGGATCCTCTGAACTACATACTCCCACCCAAACACACATACAGATCCTTCTGAGTTTCCTAAGAGGGCTTCCCCCTTTCCTCTTCTTTGTTGTCCTTATGGAAAGATTTTCAGGTGATGGACAGTTCTGCCTTCCGACGATAGCACTGGATGGCGTCGTTAAGGCACAGCCAATAGTAAGGGGTAGTGCAGACGATCATCATCATTAGACGTGGTTGAAATTTCTCCGGTGGAACAGCTCTCCATTTATAAATCCTGATTCAATGCAACTGAAGTGTTTTGTGGGAATGCATCGATTTACTTGACATTTTTGAGGGGGAATTATTGAAATGTTTTGTTTTGACTTTACTGTTTTAACTATTAATTATATTATATAAAAGCTGACAAGTTTGGGCTGCTATATAATATAATCAGAACAAAAGTGAAAAGGAGACCCGAGCAGTCAATGACACTATTCCTAGGCCAGATCAAAAAGGATGCTGCCATTATGGAGACAGCTTATGATGGAGTCAAACATCTTGCTCTGCCAGACAGCAGTGCGGGGAAAGGGTTACCTCATGTGCCACTCGGAGAGTCTAAAGCTCAACATGCAGGGGCAGGAATAGAAGTGCTTGTGATGGTCGGGGGCAGGAATCATCAGCCCCAAGCTTCTGGTTTATGTCTTATGTTCCTTAAAGTTCATGTTTCAGAATTTCAGCTGGCCACCTGCAGGGGTGAGGAAGGGATTTTTTTTTGTACCCTGATGTATTTTTTTGTCTTCTTCCTCTGAAGCATGAGGGATGGCCATGGCTGGAGATGGGAAATTGGCAGAGATGTCCAGGGTTCTGAGGGGGCACCAAGCATTCTCTCTCTCTCAGGTGCTGAGCTGGCTGATTCTTGCTCACATGACCAGGGTCTAAGTGATCACCACATGTGGGATTGGGAAGAATTTCCCCCTGGTGAGACTGGCAGTGACCTTGTGGGGGAGTCACTTTCTTTTGCAGCGTGGGGGGTGCGGGTTACTTGCCAGGATTATCTCGGTGTGTCTCACTTAATCTCCTCCCTGCCATTGTGGGGGCTTCAGGAACTGGTGCCCCTTGATCCCTCCTGTTCTCTGCCTGTGGCACATCATAGTCTCATCTGCTGAGGGCTGTGATACTTTGGTCTCCTTTTGGTTGTTGGGTTTAGTGTGCGGGTGCTGGGGTAGGGGAGTGTCGGTGGCCTGTGGTGTACAGGGACTTGGACTACAAGATCTGGCCATTCTTTCTGGCCTTAAACTGTATTAGTTCATCTACACTGCAATAAAAATCCCATGGCCCCAAGTCTCAGAGCCTGGGATATTTGACTTGAGCTCACAGGGCTTGGGTTGAGGAGCTAAATATAGCTGTGTAGATGTCTGGGATTTGACTGCAGACTGGGCTCTGAGACCCACCCACATCACAGGGTTCAGAGCCCGGGCTCCAGCCCAAGCCCAAATGTTTACACTGCCATTTTTAGCCCTGTGGCCCAAGGCCCACGAGCGCAAGTCAGCTGATCTGGGCCAGCAACAGCCTTGCCGTGGACCTTTTTATTTCAATGTAGACATGTGCCCTAATTCCACAAGCCTGGGTGTGGATTTCATTGGCTAGCAAGACACTAGAAGTTAGGCTTTGCAATGCCTAAGTCCCTTTGTGGATCCAGCCTTAAGTCATTATTTTACATTCTTACTTTGTTTTAGTCTATGGAATTCACCAAAAAAATATTATCTACCCCCATTCAACAAGTAAAATAAAGTTCAATTTTATTTGAACACAAAGATCCTGGCTCTTTCAAATCTTTGCACATCCTCAAGCATTACAAGTTCACCCTACCAAAGACCGAGAATGAAGTAAGGGCTACACAATATCTGAGCATTAAAGTGTAAATCAGCTGCCCTCATCATTATTTTGTCTTTCAAAAAATACAGTAGCATTTCTGAATTCTTATAAAATCTACACATTTACTGACAATTTTTCTCAAAGCCTCTTTCACCTCTTTGTTTCTCAGGCTGTATATGAAGGGATTGGCCATAGGAGTCAGAACTGCGTAGAAGACAGAGAACACTTCGTTGAGGTCTCTGAGTGTGTTGCTTTTTGGTAGCAGATACACAATGATCAGAGTTCCATAGAAAATTGTCACCATGATGAGGTGAGAGGAGCAAGTAGAAAAGGCCTTTCGCCTCCCAGTGGTGGAAGGGATCTGCAGGATGGTGGAGATGATACAAACATAGGATGTCCCAGTTAAAGCAAATGGGGGCAGGGTAAATAAAGCAGCCATAGTGGTGATTACAAGCTCCACCTGGTAGATGTCATTGCAGTAGAGATTTATTATTTGTGTAGATTCACAGAAGAAATGATTGATTTCATTGGGACCACAGAAAGTTAATTGTAACATAAGAGAAACTATTATGATAATAGCTAGAAATCCATTTATCCAAGACCCAGCTGCTAGCTGGAGGCAGAAACTGCCATTCATAAGAGTTGCATAATGCAGCGGTTTGCATATTGCTAGGTACCGATCATAAGACATCACTGCTAGGAGATAACACTCGGTGGCTGCAAAGAAGCCAACAAAGTAACATTGTGTGATGCAGCCACCAACAGAAATGGTTCTGTCCCCAGTCAGGAGACTGGCCAGCATCCTGGGCAGGAGGGCGGAGGTGTAGCAGGTCTCCAGGCAGGACAAGTTCCCCAGGAAGAAGTACATAGGGGTGTGAAGGTGCCGATCAGTCACAACTAGCACAACAATGAGGATGTTCCCAGCCATGGTCACAATGTAAATCACAAGGATCAGCAGAAAGAGAAGGATCTGCAGTTTGGGGATATTCCCAAATCCCAGGAGGATGAATTCTGTGAGGGAGGTTTGATTTCCCTGTTCCTTGTCTGCCATGGGGGAAAGGAACCAAACGCTACACTAGAACGAGAATGGCATTTGTTAAATGTCAGTATCACATTGTCAATTTAAATACATTAATGTTCAAATGCTCCTTCTCCTTCAGGTCACTCGCCCAAATACTGAGCTGAGCATACAGGCTGATGGGCTGGGAGTGAGACAATAGAGGCTGATGACATCTGAGAGTGAGTGAGAAAAATTGACACACAAACATGTTGCTAAGGCAAGCTCAGGTTTGTGTAAAGACCTGAATTGATCTGACTAACAAGAGACTAAGCCATGCTCCCTTGATTCTGCTCCAAAAAGCTGACACTAGTGGTGTGCAGTGAAGAAACCAGCTCACCAGGAGGAGTCTGGCAAATGAAGGTGTAGGCACTGGATTCCCTGAATTCAGACCTCCTCGTTTTGGCTGGTAAAACACCCCACAATTTTGCTGGCTGTGAATCAGCTTGGTTTGGACTTCAGAAGCTTCCATTGTCCCCGACAGAACCCAACACTCCATGAATGTAGTTGAGCCAGTCCAAGTCTTCACCTCCTAAGCCTTTTTAGGTGGTCATTGTTTGATTTCATTTATGTTGTACCATGCAGATCAGTTTTTATGCTGCTTTGTGATCATCACATATTAACTTTTGCATTTCTCTACCAAGGGATATTGTTGATTCAAACTGCTTAGCGACATTCTGAAAAGTGAATGATCAAAATCCCCATAGTCATCTACACTAGCAAAGCTGTACATTTAAAAGAGATATAAACTCACATGATTAAGAAAATATGCCATCCATCATGTCTGAGGTATTTTATTTTTTGTTCACAATTCCTTTCTATCTCCATTTCCCACTCTGCACTTCCACAACTTTGGAAAAGTTACTGAGAGTTAAAAGGAAAAATGAAAGTCTGATACTTTGCCATTTGGTAATTTTTTAAAAATTGAGGATTTCTTTTTAAATATATTGCATGGCAAAAAGAAAAAAAAAGAATAAAAGCAGAGGAAGATGGGGGAAAATGTCAGTATTCATTTTAAAAAAGAAAAGGAGTACTTGTGGCACCTTAGAGACCAACAAATTTATCTGAGGAAAGCTTATGCTCAAATAAATTTGTTAGTCTAAGGTGCCACAAGTACTCCTTTTCTTTTTGCAAATAAAGACTAACATGGCTGCTACTCTGAAAACTATTCATTTTATTGCACCAAGTGGTAAGCAGGAATAAGAAAGAGGAAAAAAAACAAAAAGTTTAAATGTAATGTATTCATTTTTTTAAAAAAATCATCAAAAGTTTGAAAAAATGTAAACTTCTTCCTGATAAATGGAAATAACTTTCAAATATCAACATTTTTCATGAAACTGATTTTCCATTTTTCAACCAGTTCTAATAGCAAGTAAGCAGGGAGAGAGAAAACAGCCTAAAAATATTGGAAAATGTAAACAGGAATTAGCTGATAAATGATTAACAAAGCAAATCTCAAAGTAAAGGGAGGTAATAAATAAGGGAAAATTTAGGGTGAATATTAGGCAATATATCCTGACAGTGAGAAGTATCAGGCTGTGAAACTGCCTTGCTTGGAAGCCAGTAATTAGACAGTGGAACTCATTGCCACAGGAAGTTGTTTGGGCCAAGAACATAACAAGATTCAAAAAGGAACTTTACTTTTATATGGAAAAAAAATCAAAAAAAGACTGACAGGGGATCTGATCGTCTTCAATTATGTAAAGGGCTGTTATAAAGAGGATGGTAATCAATTGTCCTCCCCATCCACTGAAGGTAGGATAAGAAGTCAGATCTTACTCTGCAGCAAGAGAAATTTAGGTTAGATATTGGGGGGGAAACCTATTTATAAGGATAGTTCAACATTGGAACAAGTTACCAAGGTGAGCTGTGGAATCCCCATCACTGGAAGTTTTTAGAACAGGTTGGACAAACACCTCCCAGGGATGGTCTCGGTATAGTTGGTCCTGACTCAGCACTGGGGGATGGACTATATGACCTCTCAAGGTCCCTTGCAGCCCTATATTTCTATGATTCTATCCGGAGTTTAACAAGAGTTCTGGAAGGGATCTTACACCTCGGAGTTAAGGGTTTAAGCCCATCTCTAACTATTAGAGATCAGGATGAGATCTGATTTTGGGGGCAGATCATTCCACAAGTGTTACTGCAACATTATTACACATTCCTCTGCAGCCTCTGGAGCTGCCACTGTCAGAAACAGGAGACTGGGATAAATGGACCTGGGATCTGGTCCAGTCTGGAAATCCCTATTCTCCCCATTGATTGAGTTATTTAAAAGTAAAGTGGAGCAGACACTACTAAATGTACTATTGGGGCCATTCCTGGCAGAGAGATGGGTAGGAGGGGATGGAGTTTTCCTTTCTTGTCTCTAGATTCTATAATTCTGTTCTAATTTCTGCCAATGACGGTGAGCAATAGAAAGATATTCCCCCTCTCTCTGCCTCAGTCCCCCCATAGGTTACATGGCAATATTAACACTGATGGGCATCTCTGTGGGAAGGCGAGACTGAATGACCACTGATTGCACAGTCCTTTGACAGCACTGCATGGCAGGCTCTATCTTAGTGTGTGGCAGCAGCAGGATGAGGAATAACACTCACCTTCAACCACAGGATATTCAGCCTCCAGTCTAGCTTGGATCTCTCAGGATTTGGTGACCAGGATTCAGGTTCTTCTCTCTCATTTCTCCCCAGAAATTCGGTTCTCTCACGAAAGAGATCTGGGTCCCCCTGATGGAATGAGCAGGTGCCAAGATCTCACTTGGACCATGTTCTCTTACCTCTGTTGATGGGGTGTGGTTGCCTCCTCATAGAAAAGTAGGGCTGGAAGGGACCTGAAGCGGTCATCTAGTCCAGTCCCCGATGCTGAAGCAGGACAAAGTAAACCCAGATCATCCCTAACCTGTTCTTAAAAACCTCTGAAAATGAGGATTCCACAACCTCTTGGTAACCTGTTCAATTGCTTAACTACCCTTAGAGTTAGAAGGCTTTTCCTAATATCTAACCTAAATCTGCCTTGATGCAACTAGAACCAATTCCTTCTTGTCCTACCTTCAGTTTCATATTTGTATCCTTTGCAGGAGAAGGTTGTGTCTTCCCTGACTCCACTTCTGAGGGGAGTTTTCCCATCAGCTGACTCTGGGGAGTTCCTGCTGTTTGCAACACAGACAGCACAAAACTCAGTCCTGATGCAATCAGCCTGCTTAGCTCAAAGGAGTTCTCTCCTCCCTGCGGGATGATTGAGTTGCATGACTGAGAGGTCCTGCTGTACCTAGCAAGGGCCTGATCCTACTATCCCAAAGCAGATGAATAATCCTTTCTTATGTGAGCAGTCCCACCCGCTTCCGTGAGACAATATGCCCCAGTAAGGGTTGTCCACATTGGTCAAGTATGATGGGCTGGGCTCTCAAAGTGGTGAGCATAGTAATTGGACAGTAAGATTTCTGTGAAATGTTGTCTACTTGGTCCAGAGTTTGCAAATTAGACATTTCAACCAGGATTTTCAAATCAGCCTCAAGGAATTAGGCACTTAACCACCATGAAAAGTAAATTGAATCTGGATGCCTAACTCCTTTAGGTTCTTTTGAGAACCCCAGTCACGGTGAGGGTGGGGGGTAGACCCAGGAAAGCACAAATAAAAGCTGGTGGAAACATTTTAACTATGAAACCTACTTTGTATCTGAGCCAAATATGCCACTCTGGCAATTTGATTCACACAGTGAGGAAATATGACAAACAACACAGAGATGTTCCCCCTTTCGGTCCCTTCTCACACATGCACAGGTCTGAAGGTTAAGAGATGTAAACCACTAGAAAGGGAGGAGACACATTTTGCCAATGGGTTACACAACTATTTGCTAGACATCATAGGAATGTTGGGAGTCAGGACTCCTGGGTTCTATCCCAGGTCCTGGAGGGGTATGAGCTCTAGTACTTGCAGACAATAGTACATCTATCCATACTGATTTGGCACAGGCTTTCTGAACGTTACTGTGGCTGAGAGGATGTGTTATCAGAGACTGGCTAAATAGAAAGACAAAAATTAATTAGTGAGGGGCTACATTGAAGGGAGGAGTTGTGGGGACTAGTAGGAAGCTGGAAGGAATGCAGGGGGAAGAGCAGATGGATGGTGTAGTGGTTAGGGAATTATTCCAGCCCTTGGGAGCCCTGTGTTCCAGTCCCGGCTCCAAAGACTGCCTGTTTGACCAAGGCGATCTCTGGGCCCCAGTTCCCCTGCTGTATAATGGAGATAACAGATGTTCCCCACCCCCTGGGGCTATTGTGAAGAGAAATACATTGAAGACTGTGGGTCACCCACATACTACACAGATGGCGGGCAGGTAAGTACCTTAGGGAGAGGCAGGGCTGTCTCATGAATCAGAGCCTACACACACCCAGGGTAGGTGAAATTGCCCATGCAGTAAACCTAGTGTCTGACACTGGAATTACACCTGCAAAGAGGCGATGATCTGAACTGACCACTGGGTGGAAAGGGAGCAGAAATGTGAGTGTGGGAATACGGCAGTGATGGCGATGGAGAGGCACTCTGGGAGGGGCTGTCTGACAGTGACTAAGGAGCACCCTGCCCTGCCTGTTCAGGTCTCTCTCAGCAGAGTAGGGGAAGTGATCAGATATAGATAAGCCCAGGGGCTGTGCCAACCTCTTCCCGGTGGGGGCCTGAGGTGGGCTAAACAGAAAATTGGGAGGGTGAGGCTTTGCCCCCTTCATCATGAGGCCCTGCCCCCTCTCTGTGGCCCCATCCTGTGCTCCTCCTCAAGTAAGAGCCAGTTCTGCCTCTTCCTCCCCCCAGACCCTGCCCCCTAGCCAGAGCTGGGCACTGTGGGGTGGCTGGCGCGCTGGCTGGTGCCATGGCGCAGGCTGCCAGGGCTCTCCCCCGTCTCCTGCTTCTGTTGGTGCCCGGGGCCCCTGGGCCAGGGGCAGTACTAGTGGGGAAGACTGCGGGAGCTATTTGCCTTAGCCTCCCGCCACCGCTGCTCTCCAGCCACCCAGCTCTGAAGGCAGAGTGGAGAGAGTGGTGGCTGCTGGCCAGGTGCTGAGCTCTGAAGGTGGTGGTGGTTCAGGAGTAAGGCCAGGCGGGGGGCCCCAAAGCAGCCCCCAGTCCATGTCCCTGCCCACCGAGGCACGCCACCCAGGGCAGGTGAAGGGTCTGGGGCTCCCCACAGCAGCCTGGACTGACCCACTTCGGGGCCCTTTCCCTCCCCCACCCACCCATGTTCATTGCTCCTCAAGGGCTCTGCTGGCCCCAGAGCTGGGTCCCCCCACCCTGGTGGCTGTTACAGAATGCAACAGTCGAAGGGTGGCAGAGAACTGAGCAGCAGCCGCAGCCCTGGGGCCCCAGACACCACCAGCAGGAGGAGAGCTGGGGGAAGACCTCCATCACCTGCACCATGGCACCAGCCAGTGCAGCAGCCCTCCACACTGCCTGGCTCCCAAGTACCAATTTTTTTTTTAATACAGTCTCACTTCAACACTTTGCCATTAAGCTTTTGGGTCTCCAAAGCTTTGTTTTAAACAATGCCTGGTGCCACCTGACTTGTTTTTCCCCGAATGTAATTGCATTTAATGAAACAGCTTAATGAGTCTCTGAGAGATGTGGGGAGGGGGGGGTAGAAATCTTTCACATGGTGATGAAGCACTACTTTACCTTTCGGCGCGATGGCAGTGGACCAGATTGCCAGCTGATTTACATTGACGTAACTCCATCGGCATCAATGCGCCCAATTCTCCAGCTGGTGTAAACCAATGTAGCTCCATTGGAACCAATGGACAACATGCTCATCTGATGTAAATTGATGTAGCTCCATTGGCATCAATGGGCCAAATCCCCAGCTGATGAAAATTGGTGTAGCCCCATTAAAGTAAATAGGGCTATGAATTTACTAGGACTGAGAATCTAGCCCTATAGCTGCCCCCTTTCTTATCCCTTATTTTCTGCAGCCATGTAGAGGGCTGTATATAGTACAGCTGACCTTTTTCCACCCCAAAGCTTCTGCTGACATCCAGGCACCATTATGCAATGTAGCTGCTCCTTTGTCATATCCCCTCACATATCAATCCTTCAGTACAGTGTACATGCTAAGTTCTCAACAGTATCCCTATGCAGCCTGCTACAGAATTTAGACAACATAGCTGCCCTTATCTCTTTCCTTCCCAGGCTGAGGCAGGAAGGTCTGGTGGCTCAGGCACTAGAAAAATGGATTTGTTATCTAGCTCTGCCACCTATCTGCTGTGTGGCCTGATGACAGGAAAGAAGAGGAAGGGGTTATGTCCAGTGTTCTTCATCCTCATGCAGTAGGCTTGGGATCATGGACAGCGCCCCCTTGGGCTGAAATTCATTTTTTTCAACTCATGACTATGGTTACAGTTTGAGGTGCAAGAGATTTGAGTCTCTACACAAGTTTGTCTCTATCTAAATACACCCTGACGGAAAAACGTCTCTAGTCATTCCCCAGAACCTGTGTCACCAGCTGAACCCTACTGAGGTCCACTGCAGGTTGCAACTTTCTCTGAAAATGTGTTTTTAATGGCACAAAGCAAGATTTTTATGCACAACCTCCATGAAAATGCAGCCTTTGTGTAAACTAAACTAATTTTATTTTTGCATGAATTTCCTATCACGGTAACACTTTCTGATAGAGAGAAACTTTGCAATGCAACAGGTCAAAGAGAGAAGTCTTGTGTTTTATAGGAGTAGTAGTTCTGTGAGAGTCAAGGAGAGGAGAATGGTGTCTCTTTCTGTCTCACTTGCAAGAACTGGCATTAGGGCCCCCCATCCCTCCATTTGCATGGTAGCTGGAGTGGAAGGTTGCTCTCTCACCCTGTTACTATCAACGGGAATGAAGCCACAGGAGGCCCTCACTCATGATGGCTGTTAAGAACTACATGGAAAGAGATACACAGAGGAAGCTATTTGCAGTGCGTGCACAACACACTGAGAGACTCCAACAAAGAGTCCTAGGTGTTCTATGCTATCCTGAGCCCACCGATCAACTCCTTTCACATGGAGCCTGAGAAAAAAGGAAGCCAATACAATGAGCAAAGCTCTCAATGAGTTTGTGGCTGTGTCAAGAATTCAGACGTCCCTAGCAAATGGTTTTAGGCTGAAAAAGAAATGAGGATGATCTGAGACGATTTACTGCATCACAGACACAGCATCCATGTGTGAAATCTTGACCCCCTCGACGTCAGTGATAAATCTGGATTTTACTTCAACAGGGAAGGGATTTCACAGCATATCTCCTCTGTATCTGGCCAGTTGAAACAGCATGTGAGAAAGTGATGACATACTGAGAACTTCTGATATCCTCTCACCTTCTGACAGAGCAACAGAAGTTTTTAATGCAATTTTTGTTTGTAGAAAGCTGGGCTGTTTTTGAAATTTTTATAGAAAAATATATTTATTATTTTTCCATTTTATTTGATGACACACCACAATGAAAGTTTCAGTATTTTTAAATTGTTTAATGTAGGGGAGAGATTGAGTCTGGAGCACTGGGCCAAGTGTATGACCTGAGGCCTAAATCATAATCAGCAAAGTCAGGCCATCTATTAAGCAGATCCTTAATAGTTTACTGTCTGATACATGACCTTAGCAAAGGTTTAGTGTTGCTTCTTAGGAGTGCCTGTGTTTTTAGCAACAGATACTGCAAATGTGTGTGAACATACTCCAGGAGATCAGCACAGGTACATCCTGACCTAACACAAGATAAGAGGGTTTGATAAAAGTGATAGATACGGATGTTTTGCCCAAGACACCTGGAGCAAGATACAAGGGGAGGTAACAAGCAGATGTCATGAAAAACATGAGGTGGTACGTAAGTTTTGTCTCAGTCTATAATGTTGGGTACTTCACCTTAATCCTTTTTCTGGCTTAGGGAGCAGTGGAAAGTCCCACCACTGACTGAGCTGGTCCATTGCAATGGGCATATATGTTAGTGAACCTGTAGAATCTATGGGTCACTAGTACTTTGTTTCGTTGACAATAAACCTGGCTGAACGCCTTCACCGGTGAAGAGAGTCTGTGGTCTTTCTGGGCAGTACTATTGAGGTCTGCTGAGCCAGCTGTCTGCAGGACTGGTATACAGAGAGAATACACACACATGTTAACTGACACTCCAGATGTTAGCCACCACCCTTATCCTTTTCCCTGCTAGTTCAAACAAAACATCCTTATCTCTTAGGAATGTGTTCACATGGTTACTTGAGAACTCTGGGTGTTCTTGTACCATCCTCTCCAGTCAGGAATGTGCTTACTTGATTAGCCAATACCTAGTGTGTTATTTTGCCAAGGCCAGGGCAACTCTAGTTCACAGGCTTTGGTTCACACTGTTAGTTATGCCTAGGGCTCCAGCAAGACCTACAGCTAAGTCCTGTTGCCATTTGTAATGGTTGGCCACTCACCTCTCATGAGCCCCTCCTGCTGGCAGAGTGGATGTACCTGCACACTCTCTCCAACTGCGGTAGGTTTTCAGGGACTCAGCCCTCTGGCCACGTCACACAGTCTACATGAACAACCAGCAAAACAGACCCCTTCCACAGTACACAGTTCTTAATTAGTCCAATAGGGGCCTATCACAGTATCCCTCGGTTGGTGTCTGTCTCACCTCCTGGAGCCCACCCTGAGCTCAGGTCCTTATTTAGTCCAACAGGGCTATCAGGGTTCCTTCCCCACTCTAAACTCTAGAGTACGGATGTGGGGACCTGCATGAAAGACCCCCTAAACTTATTTCTACCAGCTTAGGTTAAAACTTCCCCAAGGTACAAAGTTTTTGCCCTTGGATTAGGTAAACGCTGGCATCACCAAGTGATTTAACAAACAATCAGGGAAAGGACCAGTTGGAGTTCCTATTGCCCCAAAATATCCCCTCAAGCCCTTACACCCCCTTTCCTGGGGAGGCTTGAGAATAAACAAGATGAACACAAACCAGCCTTGAATTTTTAAGACCCAAAAAACCCAATCAGATTCTTTAAAAAAAAACAGAACTTTATTAGAACAAAAAAGATAAGAACAACTCTGTAAGATCAGAATGGAAAATAATCTTACAGGCAGTCAGATTCAAAACAGAGAATTCCTCTAGGCAAAACCTTAAGTTACAAAAAGACACAAAAACAGGAATACACATTTCCTCCAGCACAGCAAATTTCACAGGCCAAAAGAAAGAAAATGCATTCTAATGCATTTTCTAGCTAGGATTACTTACTACTAGCTTTACAGGAGTTGGAGGGCTTGTATCCTTGATCTGTTCCCAGCAAAGGTATCACACAGACCAAGAAAAGCCTTTTCCCCGCCCCCATCCATATTTTAAAGTGTCTTGTCCCCTCATTGGTCATTTTGGGTCAGGTGTCTGCCAGTTTACCTGAGCTTCTTAACTCTTGACAGGTAAAAGGACTTTGCCTCTGTCCACGAGGGATTTTATAGCACTGTATACAGAGAGGTGGTTACCCTTCCCTTTCTATTTATGACAGGGGCCTATCACAGTACCCCTCCATTGGAACATCTCTGTAGCCCTCCCCAGGCTCAGTTCTCATTCATTGGTTTCCTGCAGTTCTCCCTGGGCTCAGTCTTTAACCAGTCTTGGCCCTGGTGTGGAGCCATGACCCCAGGGCTTCCTCCTTGGAGACTCTTCACCCTCTCTGATCCCAGCTCTCTACTATCAGTTCAGTCCCCTTCCAGGGGATACCAAAGTTCAATAATTGCTGAATCTTCCCTGGACCCGTTTCTTGGCCCCTCTCAGGCCTGTGTCAACTCCCTTCTTCAGGGAGGGAGCCACTTCCTGAGTGGATGGTGGGGAGAACCCAATCCCACCCACTACATCAGGTCCCAACCCAGGGACCCTACAGAGAGCAGCTGCCTGCTGTATCCCTTTAACTATTCACTTCTGTTCCCTAGGCCACTTCCCCACAGCCCACACCCAGCTTTCCTTCACCCTTAGCTCAGGCTGAAGTCTTGAACTCAGTCCCAGCAGCCAGCCAGGGGCTCCTTCTCACCTGTCCCAGCAACTGCTCCTTCTCACTCCCCTGGAACAGCTGCAACCAGCCAGGAGCACCAGTTTCACTCCTCTGGCTCCAGGCAGCAACTGACTCTGTTCTGTCCAGCAGCTCCTTTTTATAGGAGCCTGCTTGGCTCCAATTGGCTGCTCCCTGCAGCCACTCTAGGCAGCCTGGAGGACTCACCGCCTCTGCTCTTTCCTGGGGCAGGATGTGGTAGGGCCACAAAGCCTTCAGCAGGCCCTCCAGGCCTGGTACACCCCATCACACCATTCAATGGGAGTTAGGAGAATATCCTGGTTAGGTGCTATTGTAAATTCCACTACACACCTATCAGCTTCTTTAGATGCCCAAGCCCCTTGGTAATCCTGGCCTTGTGTCTACCTTGACAACTTCCATGGCCTGGGCTTCTCTTGAATTTCAGATATATGAAGGCTGAGATTTGCAAAGGAGCCTAGGGGATTAAGGCATGTACATCTTGGAGGACTAAGTCCATGTAACAGGTTGAGCCCTCACTGTCATAGCACCTCCTGCTGGTCACCTGGGAATTAGCTCTTTTCCAGCCCTCAGAGCACTTTCTGTTGGCCAGCATCTCACCTGCCACAGGCTCCATGTCCCTCCCGGACCCTGGTGCCCTTTACCTTGGGGTTCTACCCTACAGCAGTCCCCACACTCTGAGTCTCCCCTCCCAAGGGAACCCCCTCCCCCTATGCCCACCTTGCCTCAGTGGCTACTGCCAGTCATCATCTAGCCCCCCTTTCTTGAGGGCAGACTGCAGTCTGTAATGGCCACACATCATTGGCAAGTGGGTTGGACCTGCTGCCTTTCTCTGCAGCCCCAGTACCTCCCCTAGCCTTTAGCCAGGCCTCAGCCTGGGGAGGGGAGAGGAGGGGACTGCTACTGGCCCTGGCCCTGCTCTCAGGCAGCTAGGCCCTTCTCACTTCAGGGTTGCAGTGAACCTGACCTAGCTCCTCCCCTAGCCCTTATATCAGGGCCAGGTGTGGCCTGATTGGGTGTGGCCACAGCTGTGGCCACTTCCCCAATCAGCCTTTAACCCTTTTCCCTCAGTAGCAGGGTAACTGCCCCACTACAGTCCCTTAGACTTCTTTGAGAATCCCAGCATCAGATGATAACAAGTACAGCCAGGCATCAGGAGCTAGACAGAGAAGGTCAAGACACCTTGAGCTCCTGTGATCTAAGCCTGGCTATGCAACTAAATTACCTCAACTCTATGTGCCTCAGTTTCCCCACCTGGAGGATAATAACTGAGACTGGATGAATAATTAATAATGAATCATTCATTTAGAGCTGATCCAAAATTCAGTTTTGTTTGTGTTTTTAATGAATTTTCATAGATCTGGGCAAATATTTGTCACATTTTCTTCAAACAGAATGTGCCTGTTTTCCACAGGAATGTAGGAATTTCCAGAGTCCAGCACCCTAGGTCTGACAGGGGCCAGAGCCAGATGGCAAACACCTGCAGCCTAGAACGGTAGCTTGAGGTGGTGGTGGGGAGGTGCTCTTAGTGTAGCCAGTGCAGTAGCATCTGCCTGCGTCTGCAGAGAGCCTGAGACAATTGTTCTGGGAGAGGGTAACTGCCCCAGGCATCTCCATGGGGGTTTATCTCCCAGCTCATTGGTCTGGAGGACCCCACCAACCCCATCCCAACAGGGAGCTCTGTGTGCGGGGGGTTGGGGGAAGAGCACAGCAGTCCTGATCCCCCTCTCCCAATCAGATACACCCTGACTAGGGAGGTAAGGACTGGGGGGACCACTACTACCCCCTGCTTCTCTGTGGGCACCTTGCTGATCCCAAGGGGAGGGTCACATGCTGCCTCTTCTGGGGGGGAGCAGGGGTCCCATGCCACTGTCCCAGCCTCTCTTTGAGGGGCCCCCACCAGTGCCACTCCACGTGGGGTACAGGGTCAAGGGGGCAGAACCCCATGCATGGCCCTGAAGTGTCTGAATCTAGCCCTACGAGTCAACAGAGCTTTATGGAGATTAAAAGTGCCTCTTTCCACAGGCTCCTGGGAACAGCCCTGCTCAGAGCCATGACTCCTGGAGGGACCAGCACTAGCTGCTGCAGAGAGAGGGGTAGGGGCCCCCCAAATGGACAATTCTACATTGACCTCCACATCAGGGAGGTTCCCTCTGAGTGAGTGTTTGGCTGGAGACCTGCTCCATGACAGTTTAATTCATCCTCTGATCTGATGTAACTTGTGACCCATGCCAATGTCTCACCCTGCTGAGCTCTTTGTCTCAGCAATACCTTGTGGCAGTGAGTTCCCCAGGCTAGTTGTGTGCTGGTCAGCATTGGGCAGCAGCTACCTTGGAGGCACTCTTCAGAAGAGCAGAGCTGGGTCAGGCATAGGAAGGATGAGTGCGGGGGCAGAAGGAAATGGTTGTCAGGTCTTGCCAATGGGGAGAAGGAGGAGAGGATGGACTGGTGTTTGGAGGTGAGACAAAATGGAGCAGGGGTTGGGGGCTGTTCCATGAAGCTGGGGAGCATGTCAGGGTTGTGGGGCTGAGCAGAGGAGGGGACTGGTGGGGAGAGGGGTGAAACGGATCTCTGAAGAACCTGAGTCAGGAACTCTGGGTGGGGAATTGGCTCTGGGCCGTGGGACGGGTAATCTCAAAGAACAGGGGCTGAGAGGGTCTGTGGGGTGGAGGGTTGTGACAGGGGAGAGAGGGTATTAGGGGCTTTGGGTGTTCGTTTGGGGGTCTGGGCTGTGTGAGGCAGGGGGAGCAAGACGCTCAGGGACTAGAGTAAGAGGTTTCAGTAGGTGGAACATGTGGTGAGGGCTGGAGTCAAAGGGCCTCAGTCTCCTCTTCCTCAGACCAGACATACTCCACCGTAACAACCTGGATTTACCTTGGAGTGAGTGAGGGGGAATCAACCACATTGACACCAGTGGAGTTACTTCTCATTCTTCTTAAAATTGGGGTATGTCGGTGCTGATTTTTTTCACAGTTAGAGACCAAACCAGGGCTCAGAGTCTCACACCAGGGTCTCCAACGCTCAAGGGTTACCCCAGCAGAGTGCAGGGGAAAATCAAATTACAGTGTTATTAGCTCTCCACTGAGGTGCGTCAGCCTTTGAAGTGTTTGGTGTTGCACCCAACGGATTACACTGTGTGTGTGCAAGGAAAGAGGATGAGCTGTGTCAAAGC
The DNA here is from genome assembly GCF_965140295.1 of Lepidochelys olivacea. Taxonomy (NCBI): domain Eukaryota; kingdom Metazoa; phylum Chordata; order Testudines; family Cheloniidae; genus Lepidochelys; species Lepidochelys olivacea. The sequence goes on from NC_140424.1 coordinate 37,454,396, forward strand.
TACCTCTGGCTCACATGACCTAAATTGCTGAAGGGGGAATGTTCTGGCCCACGAACCTTGGTACCACATGGGCACTGTGAGTTCAAATCTAACCTGTAGCTAAAATGTGAAACCCAGAATAGACAATGTCAGCCTCTGTCCAAGGATCTTTAATTTTGGGGAAATGTCACCTGAGCACAGCAGACCAGCCAGAAGGTGCTGAAACTACTTTTGAAAGGAAAATGAATTACATATGCAAAAGCCTGCAGGGAGAGGAGGATGATTCGGGGTTGAAGAATTGTTGGGAACAGTGGGAGAAGGATTTGGGGGCCAGTGACAGGAAGGGTAATTATAGGAAGGGGGATAAATGAGGTGGGTTGGGGAGGGCTGGGGGGTAGGTGGCGTGAGAGAGGTGAGGTGTGACACTGGGAAGGCGGACAGGAGGGTAAATGATGGGGGAGTGGGAGAAAATAGGGGCAGGGGGACCTGACAGCCCTACATTCCCCTCCTGTGTGCGGGCCAATATCTGGGGGCCCAGCCCATCTTCTGGCGTCTGACCCTACACCTCTCAGAGGGATTGTTTCAGGCTGTATTCATCTCCTTGAGGTGTTCTCCCTCATCTGAGAAGAGCTCATTGAGATGAATAGGACACTTCACTGAGCCTCCTATGCTGTAGATGGTTGTGTCCAGCTTTGTACTGCACTTACCGAGAGTCTCTGCGGGGTCAGAGGTGAGGGGAACCCAGACTGGCCAAGCAGGGTACCCAGTACAGCTCCTGTCCAGAAAATTGTGATGGTTCTTAAAAGACCTTTTTGGTCCACTTGTCATCCATACCCATTGCTACCTACAAATGCCACAATGATCACTTTTCGGAGTAACAGCCGTGTTAGTCTGTATTCGCAAAAAGAAAAGGAGTACTTGTGGCACCTTAGAGACTAACCAATTTATTAGAGCATAAGCTTTCGTGAGCTACAGCTCACTTCCTCAGATGCATATCGTGGAAACTGCAGCAGGCTTTATATATACACAGAGAATATGAAACAATACCTCCTCCCACCCCACTGTCCTGCTGGTAATAGCTTATCTAAAGTGATCATCAGGTGGGCCATTTCCAGCACAAATCCAGGTTTTCTCACCCTCCACCCCCCCACACAAATTCACTCTCCTGCTGGTGATAGCCCATCCAAAGTGACAACTCTTTACACAATGTGCATGACAATCAAGTTGGGCTATTTCCTGCACAAATCCAGGTTTTCTCACATCCCCCCCACCCCCATACACACACAAACTCACTCTCCTGCTGGTAATAGCTCATCCAAACTGACCACTCTTCAAGTTTAAATCCAAGTTAAACCAGAACATCTGGGGGGTGGGGGGGGTAGGAAAAAGCAAGAGGAAACAGGCTACCTTGCATAAACTCCTACCAACAGTTAAAAAAATTAGGAAAATAAATGGCAAACAAATTTGTTAACACAGCATTAAGGTTTCCCAGTGACAGCTTGTGCCTTTCCAGAATTCAGAGTTCAGCAAAATTCAAGCTTCTTAAAACCAGGAAATACAGACTTAAGTTAGGTATGAGGGGGTAGCCGTGTTAGTCTGTGTCCACAAAAACAATGAGGAGTTCGGTGGTACCTTAAAGACTAACAGATTTATCTGGGCATAAGCTTTCGTGGGTAGAAATGGGTTTTTTACCCACAAAAGCTTATACCCAAATAAATCTGTTAGTCTTTAAGGTGCCACGAGACTTAAGTTAAATGCCCTTACAACCATAAATCTGCCCCCTTTGAGTGATGCCCCACAACATCCATAAAACACATACAGTGAAAATGCAGAATGTGAGTACTTGCCCTATGCTCAAACACTGAGCCTGCACCCCCCCATAGAATACTACACTTGGAAAATTTACCAACCACTTTCTACCCTTTTACAACCTCTTCACACACGCATACAGGATACCACCTAAACTTATACTTCATTAAATCCACAGACTGCTCTCATATCCCAGCTCACTACCAACTATATCCATGGCAAGAAGCCCCCAGTGCCCTGCTACTGACACCACCTTCACAGTTCTGTATTGAAATCATGCAGGCTGGAATCTCTAGGTACATGTGCACATCCTTATTTTGATCACCCGTATTGGGCGGGGCTCAGACCCAGATCTCCTCTTATCACAATCACAGCTCTCTGATGCTCCTCAAACTAATCCTCTGATCTTCTTATATCACAAACACCCCTCTGCCAGCCTGCATCACCTACTGCCTCCACCATTCGATATGGTTACATCTAGCACAGGGAGTGAAGCTGGAGTGAATGCAGATAATTCCCAGTGGTCTTGCCAGCTCCAGGGGGGCAGAATGAAGGTTGCACGGCCATGCACTTTAACCCTGTATTTCTTGGCTTTCCAAAGTTTGAGTTATGCTGACCCTGACATTCTGGAAGGGCACGAGATACCACAAGGCAATCGTAACTCTGGGTTAACAAAGGCTTGCTTTTTTTTTTTTGACATTTATTTATGATAGATATATAGATCCTAATCTAATTTGCCTTGGTGTAAATCTAGAGTAATGACACTGACTTCAGTGAACTCAGTCTGGGTTATTACCACTGTGAACCCCAGCATTTTGCATAAACACATAGCACATCAAAATCCCACGGAGACAATAATGCCATCAGTTGATTATACCTGTCAAGACACACAGAATGAAGCCATCATCATGGGAGAAATCTGGAAATTTTATTCTTGGTGGATAATGACCACCCAGTCAGTTTCTTCAGGGCACCTTTAATCTCTTTGTTCCTCATGCTGTAGATTATGGGATTCATCATGGGAGGCACCACGGAATAGAGAACAGCCACGAAGAGATCCAGCCCTGATATTGAGCTGGAGGTGGGTTTCAGGTAAGCAAAGGCGCCAGTGCAAACAAACAAGGAGACCACAAGGAGGTGAGGGAGGCAGGTGGAGAAGGCTTTATGCCAGACTTGCTCAGAGGGGATTCTCAGTACTGTGGTGAAGACCTGAACATATGACACAATTATTAAAACAAAGAAGCTTAAAGTTAAACATACATTAAATGCAATAACCCCAACTTCAATGGGATATGAGTCGGAGCAGGCGAGTTTGAGTAGCTGGGAGATTTCACAGAAGAACTGATCCACCATGTTGGCTCCACAGAAGGTCAATGCAAATGTGTTCCCGGTGTGTAGCACAGAGTAGAGAATCCCACTGATCCAGGCACTGGCTGCCATTTGGACACAAGCTCTCCTGTTCATCACAGTCTCATAGTGCAGTGGTTTGCAGATGGCAACATATCGATCATATGCCATTACGGTAAGGAAAGCAAAGTCAGCCTCAGTGAAGAAGATGAAGAGAAAGACTTGAGCAACACACCCAGCATAAGAAATTGACCTGGTATTCAACATGTAATTGGCCAAGGATTTGGGGATGGTGACAGAGATGGAGCCAAGGTCCAGGATGGACAGATTCATCAGGAAGAAGTACATGGGGGTGTGAAGGTAGTGGTCAAAGGCTATGGCCATGAAGATAAGAAGATTCCCCACCAGGGCTGCCAGATAAATCACTAGAAATACCACAAAGTGCAAAATCTGCAGCTCCTGAACATCAGAGAATCCCAGGAGAAGGAACTCAGTCACGGTGGTTTGGTTGGACATTTTCCTTCTCAGTACATGATGTCCTACCTGTGGAGGGAAGGAGAAGGGCAATGGCCAGGATTAGAGCGACAGAGGGAATGACCCTGATTCTCTCTCTGTAATATCTCATGGTGTGAATGTCAAAGGTGCACAGCACTTATTACTTCAGTTCACTAGGAGAGGTCAGCGCTCCTTGACCCCAACAATCAGACCACTAGACCAGTGCATTATCACACTAGGGTAAATTTGCATAACTCCCTTAAAGTCAATGGAGCTGCGTCAGTTTACACCTTCTGCCCAAGATATGGCTTGATAAAGATGCAGTATGAAAGAAGGAGCAAAGTACCACACCAATCCACCCGTTCTGCACAGGAGGGTTGTCCTAGTGCTATAAACACTATCCTCACAATTTGGGCATGAAACTATTGCTAGGTCTACACTATGAGCCAGGGTGTGATTCCCCTGCTCATGTACACACACTCACACCAGCTCTCTGTGAGCGAGCGTGAATATAAATAGCAGTGTAGTCTCTGGAGCACGACTGAACCTAGTGCAAACCCGCCTAAAACCAGGGGTATGTACTCGGCATGGCTCACCCATGCCTCTGCTGCCACTACCCGTGCTGCTGCAGCCATACTGTTGTTTATACTTGATAAGAGCTAGCACAGGTATGGATACATGAGCAGAGGTGTAGCTTAAAATACTAAAATGCTAGCACAGCCTGATTTCCACTTGCCAGGGAAATACAGTGGACTCCTCCGGCATCCTAAGTGGCAGCTTGTCTGTAATGAGTCCTGCCCAATACCACCCAGATGCCTGCCACCTGATTACACACTGATTTATGGCACCAAATCCCAGTTGCATTCCCATCTCTGGATGATGATGGACTAATAGCATCACTCAGTTACTGCTGTTTTGTATCGTTTCTCTCTCTGACTGGCTGAGTGGTTCAATGGTACTCAGGAGACTTGGGCTGTATTCTTGGTTCTGCCACTGACCTTCTCTGTGCCCTTTATACGAGGTGTTTTCCTCTCTGTGTGCCTCTGTTTCCCTTCCCACCTATTGTCTGCCTTGTCTACTAGGACTGTGAACTCTTTTAGGGATTGGCTGTGTCTTATTATTTACAGTGTTTGTGTTCAGCTGACAGCAGTGTTCTACACTGGATATGGTGCTAGATCAGGAACTCTGTGTTTTAGTCCTATTGACCCCTCCATATCCATCTATCTGCTCTGTCAGGATAGACAGGCTTTGGCTAGTTGGTTCAACTCTGACTCTTGGCATAAAGGTCTAGTCTATATTAAACGTATTCTGGGGTCTATCCGTTTTGCTGCTTACTCAGTTTTACCATCCTGCAGCTTCCGTTTGAAACTGAAATGAAAATGGATGCAATAGAATGAATGGCTTTGAAATTATGGTATTATTGGACAATATTAGTGTTCCCCACTCTTTCTTAACTGTAAGTTTCCAATTTTCTGCTTAAATTGTTTTTAAAGGAAAATTGGGGTTTTTAATTAATTGGGTTTTGAATTAATCATAGACTCATAGACTTTAAGGTCAGAAGGGACTACCATAATCATCTAGTCTGACCTCCTGCAGCCCACAGAACCTCACCCACCCACTTCTGTAATAGACCCCTAACCTCTGGCTGAGTTACTGCAGTCCTCAAGTCATGGTAATCAAATTTTCATAGAAAGTCTCAGCTATCCTTATATAGGAAAACTGAAAACCCATTTTTGGGGGGGTGAGTTTAGGCTGAACATTTTCAATTTGCTGCCATTTTTAGCCGAAAATTATTTTTTATTGGTTACCAAAACTTGAAAATTTGGGGATTTTTGGGACTTTTTTGAAAACTCATTTTTCTGATTAAAAAAAATTCTGACAGACTCTAGATGTTTGAATTGACAGCAAACATTTTACAGAGTTCTATTTGTAATTCATATTTATGTTCTTAAATTTGCCCTATATATTAATATCCTAACATATTTAATTAAAAGAGCAAACTTACTGTGTTGGTCTTTGTGGATTTTTTCCCAAATTGCAAAGAATTTCAGTCTCCAATGCTAGGAATCATTGCTCTCTATCTATCTAATCTAATCTATCTATCTGGTACACATCACTGTATTATCCAGCAGCCTTTTGTGTCCCTTTGCTGGATTTCCTGTATTGCTGGGTCTCTGCAGTTCCTAGCAGATAGGGATCCAATTCTCAGATGGGCGCTCCCTTCCTTGGACAAGCTTGGCTGAGTGGTGAGGGACTAAATGGGATGAGGGACTAAAGAGCCCCTCCCAGCTCTAGAGCTGATCCCGACTTGTGCAGGATTCAGACACGATCACAGTCCATGATGCACCTGCTCCAGGGCTAAATAGCTGAATCTGGTCTCCAGGGCTATGAGCCCAGCTCTGATCTCACCTCAGGAACAAACTATGCTGACAACCTGCCTTAGCTGAGCCTAATTCTGCAGAGGGGAACAGCATCCACCCAGGATAGCACAAGATAGCAGCATCCCTGGAAGAACATTTAGCTAAAAACATGGAAGGGCTGAGGCACAAAGGGTGTCCCAAAGGAATTGCAAATACATTGATTTGTAGCACAAACTTGTGACATACAATGACTAACAGCCCAGTGGCACCAGAAGCCCAGCTGATCTGGAACAGCTTTCACTAACTCCACATAATTACAGCTGGGGGAGCAGAGAATTTTTTCTTGGGAAAAAAGCTTTTGGGATGTAGCCACCAGAGGAGCTTATTACAGACAATACTAAACTAAAGGGCTCATTAGGATTCAGGTGCAATGCTGCATGACATTTTAAAAATATTTTGTTCACGCTGGTTGTAGATGCGTCAGAGAGCCTGAACAAATATGAAGGGCCAGATCCCTGCTAGTGTAAATCAGCTATGGCTCCAGTGGTGTAAATGGGGCCAGATCCCCAGCTTTTGTAAATCAGCCCCATGAAATTCAATTAAGCCAGATGCCCAGCTGGTAGATATTGTCATGGTGCTATGGTGCTTTTCCAGTGGATATAAACTGAATATCTGCACTGTCATGTCTAGTTTTATGTTTGTTCCTTTATCTGAGATTCTTGTTGCTTAGCAGCACAATCCTATTATAATGCTCATAGAATAATCCAAGATCGTGGTTAACAGATAGAAATCTGTGAGATCTGTACCCAGCCAGTAAAGGAACATCCCAGCACCACTATAATTAAGGTTGCATCATGTGTTCCGTTCAAACGTCAACTTTTCTAAGTCCTCTAACATCAATATATTCAGTCTAATTCCTTTGAAATATGATGTGCCTCAGGAAGCTGCAAGGCAGAGTTAGTGGCCCAAATCTGGGGACCTCTGAGCTAGGGGTTGCAAAGATAAAAAAGTTTCCAGAGTGATTTTTTTTTCTTTTTTGCTCAGAGCAAGAAATCAAACTATTGATGTGATGCGTGTCAAAATGGTCTAAATCTGTCGAGTTTTACCCAGAGTAGTGCATGGAACTAACTAAAATGTCGGGGGACCCAAACTGAGAATGGCATTTAAGAAAAAGTTCACTCCTTACAGTGTGCATGTTTTAAAATGTGAATGGTTACTTGGATTGCTTTGAAATTTGGTGTGCCTCTTGGGGATCTAGGGGGCATTAGTGATTCAGATTTGGGGTCATTTGACTGAGGGGTTCCCAATGTACAGCTCCTCAAAGAAAGAGTTTCCTTCTGCTTCTTTGAACTGTTAAACTGAGAGGAACTAATGACTGGATGAATTGCAGACCTACTTGAGACTACTGGCTCTGAACTCACTCTCCAATTAACACCTTGAATACTGTGTGCAGACGTGGTGGCCCCATCTCAAAAAAGATATATTGGAATTGGAAAAGGTACAGAAAAGGGCAACAAAAATTATTAGGAACAGCTTCCATATGAGGAGAGATTAATAAGACTGGGACTTTTCAGCTTGGAAAAAAAACGATTAAGGGGGGATGTGATAGAATCATGACTGGTGTGAATAAAGTAAATAAGGAAGTGTTATTTACTCCTTCACATGACACAAGAACTAGGGGTCACCAAATGAAATTAATAAGCAGCAGGTTTAAAACAAACAAAAGGAAGTATTTCTTCACACACACCACAGTCAACCTGTGGAACTCTGCCTGAGGATGTTGTGAAGGCCAAGACTATAACAGGGTTCAAAAAAGAACTAGACAAGTTCATGAAGGACAGGTCCATCAATAGATATTAGCCAGGATAGGCAGGGATGGTGTCCCTAGCCTCTGTTTGCCAGAAGCTGGGAATGGGCGACAAGAGGATGGATCACTTGATTAACTGTTCTATTCATTCCCTCTGAAGCACCTGGCATTGGCCACTGTTGGAAGACAGGATAGTGGGCTAGATGGACCCATTGGTCTGACCCAGTCTGGCCATTCTTATGTTCTTATAACTAAGAATAAGTTAATGACAAGCTCCCATCCAAGACAAAATGTATTTTGGGCTGAGTAGCTGGAGGATGCTACAATTTTTGAGTCCTGATGAGCAATTTTATTTTGCGGGGAATGTAATGAAAGTATTTGGGGGAAAAGTTAGATTTGTGAGTGGTTCCTGGGAGGGGAGGGGTATTGGGGGGCAAAGGAGGTAATGGGGGAGAAGGGTTTAGGACTGCAGCGAGGGATTATGGGAAGGGCATAAATGGGGACAGATGGTAGGGGAAGAGAGAGAGTTTGGGGGCTCAGGTGAGGGAGGGGTGAGGGTAAGGGGGAGTAGAGGGGTGTGACACTGGGCTGGGGGATTGGGGGTGAGTGGCAGGAGGACTGGGTGAGAATAGGGTCAGGGGCACCTGTCACCCCACATGCTCCCCTGCCATGTGGGTGCCCAGATCTGGGGGGCCCTTGCCCCTCTAGGGAGGTCTGAGCCCCTGTCCTGCCTCACTCATATGAGCTGGGATGGGGGGCCTTTCCCCCTTGCGGTGTCTGAGACTCTCTCACTGCACCCATGTGTGAATGTTCATATAGACATGCCCTCGGTGAACTAAATGAGAGTTTTGCAGGAGATGACCATTGACATATTTGCAAACAGGTTCATCTGTGTTGCTATGGGAGGGAGGAGAGACTCCAGGTGCCATCTGGCTCCTCAATTGCAGTGAGGATCCTTCGAGATCTGGAACAGAGTTCTCTGGAGCCTCAGCATGGGCAAGTTTGGAGGCATGCGGCTCCTGCCCAGCCCACAGTATACTGATGTGCTTCTCCATGAGGGCAGCATTTACAGACAACTCTGCAAGGTGTCTCTCATGCCCTGCTATGTCCTTGACCAAATGTATTAAATCCCTCTCAGGTGGCTAGTCCACAAAGAGGATAGATCTTACTGCTGCTGCCACCTGAGGCATTTGTTTGGTTGAGCTCATGTGGTAGAAGCATGGACTTAGGGACTGATCAGAGGGTTAGATTAGATGACCCCTGTGGTCCCTTCTAACCTTATGGTTCTATGATTCTATGAATCTGAAACTTCTAGCTCCTAAAGTCACCCATGACATTGATAACCCCTTCCTGAAGTTATACAAGACTATTTTCAAGTTTAGTGTGATAGTAAAGAGACACGTTTTATACACTTCATTGCACAGGAAAAAGCCTTTGGGATTTATTCCATAAATATTACTAATGATCTAGCTGCCAAACTTCTGTTTCTCAGCTCCCTCAAAGAGGTTCCCATTTTCTCTCTTCTGGCTGTGGCTGCTTGACTGCAGCAGCTCACCAGATGTCCCGGTGTTGCTCTGCCACTTACATCCTTCCCCTCTTTGTCTGGAGCTGAGTTTGCCATTGGTTTGCTGCATATCTGAGTCCTCTGTCTATGTCCCAGCTGTCAGCAGCTAATTATGAAATCTAAACTGCCATTGCCACCAGTGGGAGGCCAGCCTGGGCTGTTAGGGCTGCAGGTTTTGGCTCACTGCCCATCCACGCACTACAGCTGCTGCACACCTAGATGGTGACTCCTCCAACCCATCACCAAACTGCTCTGCCATATTCTGCAGGGTGGCTTCACTGGAGAATAATCTGGGAGAAGAGAGATCCTGGATTAGAACACTCTGTAAATGGATCCCAGAGACTTCACGGTGAAACCCAACTGTGCAGTCCCTAGGAGTGCTCCTGCCCCTTCACTTGTCACCAAGTGCAATGGTCTGACGGTGGGAATGGAGAAAGGGTCTCTGCAAGCAAAGACTTTCATGACTTCCTGAATGAAAGGGTGCCATAGGCTCATGCTGAAGGGCCCGGGTTTAATCCCCGATGGTGTCTCAGTGGCCGTGGTTTTACTTACCCATGATTGCAGGCTGTTTTCCCATTCCTGGCCATGTGGGGGGACATTGCTGCTGGCCCTCTCTGGGATGTAGCAGCATCACCCACATGAGGACGTGGCACATCCAGGGCAATCGATCAGCTTCCATCATTACTGCACCCTACAAAAGCCTGGAGGCAACGTCCATGGGGAGGAGAGAGGGACCTGAGTCAGCCCCAAGCCTCTAGCCTCTGAGTCAGAGGAGATATCTCTGCTGGAGTAGCAGAGGTCCTGTATGGTCTATGTGAGCTACACCCCAGAGCGTGCCATGGTCACACACACAGATAAATTCCCAGCATGTCATAGCCCCTGCAGTGAATCCTGCTCCATAAAGAGCCATTAGAGGCCTCAGGTCCTGTGACCTGTTAATGAAGGGGCTTCCCTGAGCCATGGGACCCCAAAGGTGCTCAAGGGCATTTAGTTGCCTTGGCTACAGCAGGAATCTTGCCTTCCCCTGGGCCACTCTAGGATAATATCACCCCAGCCCAAGGGTTTGGAGCCTGGCTCTGGGCAATCTGCCAAAGGCTTGCGCCCCGTCATTTTTAGGGATTTGGAGAGATCTTCTCCGAAGGGCAGAGAAGATCCTTCCTGCAGGTGGTGCTGTTGGCCACCTATGACCCACTGATGTCCATCAGCCAGGCTGGGCTGGTCCTAGCCTTTTCCATCCTGGGGGAAGCTGCCCAGCTGATGGGGACAAGGTGAGAGGCTGGATTAGGCTAAGGAGATTGGGGGTGGGACCCAGGCCCTCTCACCTTGTGTCCCCAGAAAGTCACTCCCGTCCCATCACCATTCAGTGGCCTGGGTGCAGGGAGGAGAATGACTTAGAGCAGGAGCCATGGTTAGAGATGAAGTGAGCTCCACAAGCAGGATGGAGCCTGCTTGTCTCAGAGCCAGCTCTTCAGCCAGGCTATTTAATTATAGCATGGCAGCAGCAGGACAAGCTGACATTGCTCATGCCAAGAGTGGGGAACTTCCCTTGTTCCCTCGGTGAGCTTTTCTCATGCTTCTGGGCCTCAGCCCAATTCCCCGTGGCCTTGTGTCCATCTCATCAGAGCCACCATCCAGAGCCGCTCTGTCCCTGGCAGCCTCTGAAGCCGACGATTCAAAAGGCCATGGAGGCTGATCAAACTGGGCTGAGCCACAAAGGTAGGGGAAGGTGGCCCTGCTTCTGTCTGGGGAGAGTTGGGGGATTCAGTCAGCAGGGGCTGCAAATCTGCTTCCTTCCCAGGGCTGCCGTCTTGGGGTTTCCCCACTAGTCACTGGGGGTCACTTGGGAAAGGTCTCAACCTCCCACATCCCCCTACACTGTTGCCAAAAGCCCACCCAACTTTTCAGCTGGGGGGGAGCAACGAAGTCGATAACCCACAGCACATATTTTAAACAACCTAGCATCTTTAAACTGGGGCACAGAGAGTTGAAGCCCCCAGACAAAGCCTGTCTCTCTTGACCCTTCCCAAGGACATAGAGAAGGGCAATGGAACTAGAACCCAGATCTCCTGCTTGAGCACCATATCCTCTGTCCCACATTACTGCCAGCTAAACAAAACGTTGTTGACAGGTGCCATGAACGTATACATAGGCCTGGGCTACTCTAGAAATTTCCTTCAGTATAGTTACCTCTCTCAAGGTTGTGAAAAATCTGCATCCCCTGAAAGGTGCAGCTATACCGACCTAACCCCCTGTATAGACCAGTGGTAGGTCAACAGGAGAATTCTCCCGTCAACCTAGCTATTGCCTCTCAGGGAAGTGGAGTGCCTACGCCAAAGGGCAAAGCCCTCCCTTCGGCTTAGGTAAGGTTTTGCCTAGAGGGATTCTCTATGTTTTGAATCTGACTGCCTGTAAGATTATCTTCCATTCTGATCTTACAGAGTTGTTCTCTTATCTTTTTTTGTTCTCTAATACAGTTCTGTTTTTTAAGAATCTGATTGGGTTTTTTGGGTCTTAAAAATCCAAGGCTGGTTTGTGCTCATCTTGTTTATTCTCAAGCCTCCCCAGGAAAGGGGATGTTAGGAAAGGGGGAATATTTTGGGGAAATAGGAACTGCAACTGGTCCTTTCGCTTTTCTTTGTCTAAATCACTTGGTGGTGGCAGCATACTGTTCAAGAACAAGGCAAAATTTGTGCCTTGGGAAAGTTTTTAACCTAAGCTAGTAAAAATAAGCTTAGGGGATTTTTCATGTGGGTCCCCACATCTGTACCCTAGAGTTCAGAGTAGGGAGGGAACCCTGACAGGCCCAGAGAAGGAGAGCAGTCACAGGAGCAGAGGAAAACCTTCCCATAGTTGGGACACGCCTTCCAGATGATGTTGGGGTATCCTCTCGCACTTAGGTTACCTCTCCCGGGGAGGGAACTCCAGTCATTAGGAAAAGTCAGGTGTTAGTAATGGGAGACTTGATCATTAGAAACATAGATAGCTGGGTTTGTGATGACCGGGAGAACCGTATGGTGACTTGCCTGCCTGGTGTGAAGGTTGCAGATCTCTCAAGGCATCTATATAGACTTATGGGTAATGCTGGGAAGGAGCTGGTGGTCATGGTACATGTAAGTACCAATGACATAGGGAAGGGTAGGAGAGACATCCCGGAGGCCAAATTTAGGCTGCTAGGAAAGAGACTGAAATCCAGGACTTCTATGGTGGCATTCTCAGAAATGTTTCCAGTTCCACATGCAGGGCCAGGTAGGCAGGCAGCGCTTCAGAGTCTCAATGCATGGATGAGACAATGGTGTAGAGAGGAGGGGTTTAGATTTATTGGGAACTGGGGAAACTTTTGGGCTAGGGGGAGCCTATACAGGAAGGATGGGCTCCACCTAAACCAAAGTGGATCCAGACTGCTTGAATTAACATTAAAAAGTTTGCAGAGCGGGGGTTTTGTGATCCCAGTGTGCCTAAAACTGGGACTTAGGCTCCTAAATCTGGGGTTTAGGTGCTGAAGTCCCTTTGTGGTTCTGGGACACATTGTTCAGTCATTGTTAATGCCCACGTATAACCACATGCACGTAATAATATTCACTCCTGAATACACAACCATGCACACCTAGGCCTGGTCTACACTGGGTGTGGGGGTTGATCTAAGATAGGCAACTTCAGCTCGGTAAATAGCGTAGCTGAAGTTGACGCACTTAGATCTACTTACCGCGGTGTCTTCACTGTGGTATCTTCACTGCAGCAAGTCGATGGCTGACGCTTCCCCGTTGACTCTGCCTGCACCTCTCGCTCCGGTGGAGTACCGGAGTCAATGGGAGAGTGCTCGGTAGTCGATATGTTACATTTAGACTAGACATAATAAATCCACACACACCCCCGCTAGATCGATCGCTGCCTGTCGATCCAATCGGTAATGTAGACAAGCCCCTAGAAACACACGCACAATAATGACCATTCATAACAAACAGAATATGCTTCACTAACACATACATGGCATTATACATTCACAAATGCACATTCACATCATGTACATTCACGAAGACACACACAGGAATGTAAAACTCACATACACGTTGGTTACACTCAGGAACACACTCAGAATAATGTACACTGGCAGGTTTCAGAGTAACAGCCGTGTTAGTCTGTATTTGCAAAAAGAAAAGGAGTACTTGTGGCACCTTAGAGACTAACCAATTATTTGAGCATGAGCTTTCGTGAGCTACAGCTCACTTCATCAGATGCATACTGTGGAAAATACAGAAGATGTTTTTTATACACACAAACCATGAAAAAATGGGTGATTATCACTACAAAATGTTTTCTCTCCCCCCACCCCACTCTCCTGCTGGTAATAGCTTATCTAAAGTGATCACTCTCCTTACAATGTGTATGATAATCAAGGTGGGCCATTTCCAGCACAAATCCAGGGTTTAACAAGAACATCTGAGGGGGGGGGTAGGAAAAAACAAGGGGAAATAAGTTACCTTGCATAATGACTTAGCCACTCCCAGTTTCTATTCAAGGCTAAGTTAATTGTATCCAATTTGCAAATGAATTCCAATTCAGCAGTCTCTCGCTGGAGTCTGGATTTGAAGTTTTTCTGTTGTAATATCGCAACTTTCATGTCTGTAATCGCGTGACCAGAGAGATTGAAGTGTTCTCCGACTGGTTTATGAATGTTATAATTCTTGACATCTGATTTGTGTCCATTTATTCTTTTACATAGAGACTGTCCAGTTCGACCAATGTACATGGCAGAGGGGCATTGCTGGCACATGATGGCATATATCACATTGGTAGATGTGCAGGTGAATGAGCCTCTGATAGTGTGGCTGATGTTATGAGGCCCTGTGATGGTGTCCCCTGAATAGATATGTGGGCACAGTTGGCAACGGGCTTTGTTGCAAGGATAGGTTCCTGGGTTAGTGGTTCTGTTGTGTGGTATGTGGTTGCTGGTGAGTATTCGCTTCAGGTTGGGGGGCTGTCTGTAGGCAAGGACTGGCTTGTCTCCCAAGATTTGTGAGAGTGTTGGGTCATCCTTCAGGATAGGTTGTAGATCCTTAATAATGCGTTGGAGGGGTTTTAGTTGGGGGCTGAATGTGATGGCTAGTGGCGTTCTGTTATTTTCTTTGTTAGGCCTGTCCTGTAGTAGGTGATTTCTGGGAACTCTTCTGGCTCTGTCAATCTGTTTCTTCACTTCAGCAGGTGGGTATTGTTGTTGTAAGAATGCTTGATAGAGATCTTGTAGGTATTTGTCTCTGTCTGAGGGGTTGGAGCAAATGCGGTTGTATCGCTGAGCTTGGCTGTAGACAATGGATCGTGTGGTGTGGTCAGGGTGAAAGCTGGAGGCATGCAGGTAGGAATAATGGTCAGTAGGTTTCCGGTATAGGGTGGTGTTTATGTGACCATCGTTTATTAGCACTGTAGTGTCCAGAAAGTGGATCTCTTGTGTGGACTGGACCAGGCTGAGGTTGATGGTGGGATGGAAATTGTTGAAAAACATGGTGGAATTCCTCAAGGGCTTCTTTTCCATGGGTCCAGATGATGAAGATGTCATCAATATAGCGCAAGTACAATAGGGGCGTTAGGGGACGAGACCTGAGGAAGCGTTGTTCTAAGTCAGGCATAAAAATGTTGGCATACTGTGGGGCCATGCGGGTACCCATAGCAGTGCCGCTGATTTGAAGGTACATATTGTACGGGGGGGGGGAGGGATAGCTCAGTGGTTTGAGCTTTGGCCTGCTAAACCCAGGGTTGTGAGTTCAATCCTTGAGGGGGCCATTTAGGGATATGGGGCAAAAATTGGGGATTGGTCCTGCTTCGAGCAGGGGCTTGGACTAGATGACCTCCTGAGGTCCCTTCCAACCCTGATATTCTATGATTGTCCCCAAATGTAAAATAGTTATGGGTAAGGACAAAGTCAGAAAGTTCAGCCACCAGGTTAGCCGTGACATTATTGGGGATAGTGTTCTTGACGGCTTGTAGTCCATCTTTGTGTGGAATGTTGGTGTAGAGGGCTTCTACATCCATAGTGGCCAGGATGGTGTTATCAGGAAGATCACCGATGGATTGTAGTTTCCTCAGGAAGTCAGTGGTGTCTTGAAGGTAGCTGGGAGTGCTGGTAGCGTAGGGCCTGAGGAGGGAGTCTACATAGCCAGACAATCCTGCTGTCAGGGTGCCAATGCCTGAGATGATGGGGCACCCAGGATTTCCAGGTTTATGGATCTTGGGTAGTAGATAGAATATCCCAGGTCGGGGTTCCAGGGGTGTGTCTGTGTGGATTTGATCTTGTGCTTTTTCAGGGAGTCTCTTGAGCAAATGCTGTAGTTTTTTTTTGGTAACTCTCAGTGGGATCAGAGGGTAATGGCTTGTAGAAAGTAGTGCTGGAGAGCTGCCGAGCAGCCTCTTGTTCATATTCCAACCTATTCATGATGACAACAGCACCTCCTTTGTCAGCCTTTTTGATTATGATGTCAGAGTTGTTTCTGAGGCTGTGGATGGCATTGTGTTCTGCACGGCTGAGGTTGTGGGGCAAGTGATGCTGCTTTTCCACAATTTCAGCCCGTGCTCATCGGCGGAAGCACTCTATGTAGAAATCCAGTCTGCTGTCTCGACCTTCAGGAGGAGTCCACCTAGAATCCTTCTTTTTGTAGTGTTGGTAGGGAGGTCTCTGTGGATTAGTATGTTGTTCAGAGGTGTGTTGGAAATATTCCTTGAGTCGGAGACGTCGAAAATAGGATTCTAGATCACCATAGAACTGTATCATGTTCATGGGGGTGGAGGGGCAGAAGGAGAGGCCCCGAGAGAGGACAGCTGCTTCTGCTGGGCTAAGAGTATAGTTGGATAGGTTAACAATATTGCTGGATGGGTTGAGGGAACCATTGCTGTCGCCCCTTGTGGCATGTAGTAGTTTAGAAAGTTTAGTGTCCTTTTTCTTTTGTAGAGAGGCAAAATGGCTTGTCTAGTTTTAGTAAAGTCCAGCCATGAGGAAGTTTGTGTGGAAGGTTGTTTTTTTATGAGTATCCATTTTTGAGAGCTCATTCTTTATCTTTCCCTCTTTGCTGTAGAGGATGTTGATCAGGTGGTTCTGCAGTTTCTTTGAGAGTGTGTGGCACAAGCTGTCAGCATAGTCTGTGTGGTATGTAGATTGTAACGGATTTTTTACTTTCAGTCCTTTTGGTACGTTGTCCATCTGTTTGCATTTGGAAAGGAAGATGATGTCTGTCTGTATCTGTACAAGTTTTTTCATGCAGTTGATAGATTTCCACCCCATACGGCTAAATGCAGTGCCTTGCATAATGACAGGTTTCAGAGTAACAGCCGTGTTAGTCTGTATTTGCAAAAAGAAAAGGAGTAATTGTGGCACCTTAGAGACTAACCAATTTATTTGAGCATAAGCTTTCGTGAGCTACAGCTCACTTCATCGGAAACACACACATTCATGCAAATTTATTCACTTACAGATACACCGTCAAAGCAAAGATTCAGAAATGGACACTTATAGTGGAATCTCACAAACAGATATAGGCCAGATCTACACTAGTCGGTTTTGCCATTTTAGCAATGACAGTTAGGGGTGACATTTCTATACTGGGTATTAGCGAGGGTAAACACAGTTCTACCAGCTGCATAAGCCTCATTTACACTATGAAGGTTTGCTGGTATAGCTATTTGGGCAAAGCTTTTCTAGCATACTCCTGACTTTATGTTGTCTCTCTCACACACACACACACAAGAGTCTCCTCCACTCACTGCCAGTGGGCAAAATTCTTAAAATAACCTAAGAGATTTAAGAACCTAAATCTCATTTTCTAAAGCAATTTAGGCACTTAGGAGTCGAAGTCTTGTTGACTTTGAATGAGACTTAGGCTCCTGATTGACTAAGACACTTTTAAAAATTGACTTTGGCTCCTAAGTCACTTAGATGCTTTTGAACATTGCCTTGACTTTTACACAATTCCTATCTTAGAAACACAGTCAAGTGCCCAGGGGCTCCTTGAAGAAATACAGCTTCCTCCTGGGGCCCTCTTTGACCTTCTTGTTCCTCAGGCTGTAGATGAACAGGTTCATCAATGGCATCACCACCATGTGTAGGCCTTGCTGGAGCCCTAAGCATACTTGATGGGGTGAACCAAAGTAGACCTGGCCTTGGCAGAATAGTAACACACTAGGGGTCAGCTAACCAAGTAAGCACATTCCTGACGGGAGAGGTTGGTACAGGAAGCCACAGCTCTCTTAAGTAACTATGTAAACGCATTCCTAAGAGATGGTACTGGAACACACCGACCCCTTGTAAAGATAAGGAGGGGAATGACAGGATAATGGATGAGGATGTTTTGTTCAAACTAGCAGGCACGAGGATTAGGGTGGTAACTAACAACATCTGGAATGTAATACGGCACTTGTGTGTATCAGTGTATAAAAGGAGAAGTCATAAGAGGGGCATCTTTGCGCTAGCCGAGGGGAGAGTGTTCTGGTGCGTTGATTGAACCAGTACCATTGTCACAGGCATACATGTGTTAGTGCACCTCTTGCTCCTGTGGGGCGCTAGTAACATGCTTTGCTGACAATAAACCAGGCCGAGGGTCTTCATCACCGAACCAAGCCTGTGGTCTTTCTTTATGAACAACATCGAGGTCTGCTGAATCAGCAAGCTGCATTCCCTGCTTGTATAGCTGACATTGGAGCTCCAAGAACAGCAGCACTGAGACGCCTTAACGACTCTCTGCAGCACTTACAACACTTAATGCTCCCCGATACTTCTTCCTGATGAATCTGTCCATCCTAGACCTTGGCTCCATCTTGATCCAATCATTTTCCAGAGAACAGCTTTGATCTCCTTGTTTCTTATGCTGTAGATGGTCGTATTCATCATTGGAGGCACCACAGAATAGAGAACAGACATCATGAGGTCCAGACCCAATGGAGAGCTGGAGGTGGGTTTTCAGGTAGGCAAAGATGTCAGGGCAAATAAACAAGGAGACCACAGTGAGGTGAGGAAGGCAGGTGGAGAAGGCTTTATGCCGGCCCTGCTCAGAGGGGATTCTCAGCACGGTTTTGAAGATTTTGAACATATGACACAGTTATTCAAACAAAGCAATCTCAAGACTAAGTATGCACCAAATGCAAGAATTCCAACATCACTGAGATGTGAGTCGGAGCAGGTGAGCTTGAGTAGTTGAGGAATTTCACAGAAGAACGGAGCCACCATGTTCCCATGGAAGGTTAACTCAAGTGTGTCAGTGCAGAACGGAGAATTCCACTGATCCGGGCACTGGCTGCCATTTGAACACCAGCTGCCCTGTTCATTTCTCTCTCATAGAGCAGTGGTTGACAGATGGCAATGTATTCGTCATACACCATGATGGTGAGTAATGCTATACCTTCCGAAGCAAAGAACATAAAGAGAAAGTCTAGGGTGACACATCCAGAATAAGAAATCGACCTGGTGTTTAAGAGGGAGCTGGCCAAGGATTTGGGGATACTGACAGAGAAGGAGAAGAGATGTACGATGGACAAATTCATTAGGAAAAGTACATGAGGGGGTGAAGATGCTGGTCAAGGGCTATGACTATGATGATGAGAAGGCTCCTCATCCAGACACCAGATAAATCACTAGAAACACCATGAAGTATAAAATCTGCATCTCCTGAATATCAGAGAATCCCAGGAGAAGGAACTCAGTCATGGTGGTTCAGCTGGACATTTTCTTCCTCAGCACATTGTGTCCTGCTAATGGAGGGAAGGACAGGGCTACTGGTCGGGATCAGATTGACAGGGGGAAGGACCCTGATTCCCCTCTCAGTAATATCTCTTGATGGGAATGTCGAAGGAGCACAGAACTTGTAACTTCTATTGACTAGGAATTGCCACTGCGCCTTGCCTCACACATCTGTCAGGTGTGTTATCACACTAGTGTCAATTAACTTAGCACTCTTGAAGTCAATGGAGCTGCACCAGTTTACACCATCTGAGGATCTGGCCTAAGATGTTGCTTATGAAATACATTAAAAAGTGGAACAAATTACAACCCAAACCCATAAGACCTAGTAAAGATGGTCCCTCAGTTCTGGCAGGGAATAGACTAACAACTTGGGTACAGCTCTAAAATACTAAAATGGAAATACACTCTTATTCCCACTTTCCAGGGAAATACAACACAGTCTGACACCCACATCCTGTGATCTAACTTGTCTGTGAGAACATAAGAAAGGCCATACTGGGTCAGACCAATGATCCATCTAGCCCAGTATACTGACAGTGGCCAGTGCCAGATGCTTCAGAGGGAATGAACAGAACAGGGCAATTTTGAGAGAGCCATACCCTGTTGTCCTGTCCCAGCTTCTGGCAGTCAGAGGTTTAGAGACACCTGGAGCATGGGGTTGCATCCCTGACCATCTGGGCTAACAGCCACTGATGGCCCTATCTTCCATGAACATATCTTAGTCTTTTTCCAAAACAGTTATGCACAACACCCCATGGCAATGAGTTCCACAGGTTGACTATGCATTGTGTGTAAAAGTACTTCCTTTTCTTTGTTTTAAACCTGCAGCCTATTAATTTAATTGAGTGACCCCTAAGTCTTGTGTTATGTGAAGGGGAAAAATACATTTCCTTATTCACTTTCTCCACACCATTCATGATTTTATAGACCCTAATAATTTCCATTGCCCTTCTCTGTACCTTTTCCAATTCTAATATATCTCTTTTGAGATGGGGCGACCAGAACTGCTTGCAGTATTCAAGGTGTGGGCTTACCATGGATTTATATAATGGCATTATGATATTTACTGTCTTATTATCTACCCCTTTCCTAATGGTTCCTGTTAGGTTTTTTTGACTGCCGCTGCACATTGAGTGGATGTTTTCAGGGAACTATCCATGATGACTCCAAGATCTCTTTCTTGAGTGGTAACAGTGAATTTAGACCTCACCCTTTTTTATGTATAGCTGGAATTATATTTTCCAATGTGCATAACTTTGCATTTATCAACACTGAATTTTATCTGTCATTTTGTTGCACAGTCACCGAGTTTAGTGAGATCCCTTTGTAACTCTTCACAGTCACCTTTGGACTTAACTATCCTAAGTAATTTTGTATCATCTGCAAACTTTGCCACTTTACTGCTTACCCCTTTTTCCAGATCATTTCAACCATATGTTGAACAGCACTGCTCCCAGTACAGATCCCTCTCTCCACTTTGAGATTTACCTCTCTCCACTTTGAAAACTGTTTATTCCTACCCTTAGTTTCCTATCTTTTAACCAGTTACAGATCCATGAGAGGACCTTCCCTCTTATCCCATAACTGCTTACTTTGCTTAAAATCCTTTGTTATACAGGAGGTCTGACTAGATGAACACAGTGCTCCCTTCTGGACTTGGAATCTATGAGTCTATGAAACAAAAAATAAAACTAATAATAATAATAACAATACTATATTCCCATGATGTAATACTGAGTGATAAAAATAATAAAAATGTGTATGATAGTTGGCCTTGAGATCTGGACACCACTGTTGCAGGTAAGATGCAAAGAGCTCACAGTCTAAATAGACAAGACAGGCCAAGGGTAGGAAGGGAAACAGAGACCCTGAGTTGAAGCAACTTGTCTAAATTCACCCAGCAGATCACTGGCAAAAGAACCCAGGAATCCTAACACACAAGCCCCTTAGAAATGCCCAGCTTTATATGTTTTTGGTATGAGCCCTCTCTGACTGTGACTATGAGCATGTTATAAAATTGTTACCTATTATTGATTTCCCTCACATAGAGTGTGTGTGTGGGCAGGGGGGACATACACAGACATGGACACACTGAGTGTCAAACATTTATGGGCTTAGACATATGGAATCATTTAACTTGGAGAGAGAGAGATTTATTGTATAATTTGTATTACCCTGACACCTAGAGGCCTCAGTCTTCTAGATGCTTCGCAAACACATAGTGAGACACAGCCTCTGTCACACAGAATGTATAATCCAAACACACAATGGAAGGGAGGGGAAACTGAGGCATGGAAAGGAGAAGTGACTTGTGCTTGGTCACACGCAGGTCAGCGGCCAAGACAGGAATAGATACCAGGTCTCCTGAGTACCAGTCCTGTGCCCCTAGCCATTGGATCACAGTCATTGCTTTATACACTTCTGCCTCTCTGTGAGTGTGATCACTTCAGTTTCTGGGAACATTTAGGAAAATACAATACAGACAGAAAGTAACTTTGGCCTCTGGGCCTCTGATCCTATGCTGTGCAGGGCTTCAGGGACTGAGTGCCTGAAAGCCCTTAGGAATAGGCATGGGTAAATATCCTTCCAACAGCACCAGAGTTAGCTACACACAGCTCGTCTGCAGAGAGCAACGGGTCTTAGAATTTTTCCAGCAGGCCAGCCTCAGTGTGAGGAGAGAACAGTTTCTCCTAATACGGTGATAGATAGATAGATAGATAGATAGATAGATAGATAGATAGATAGATAGATAGATAGATAGATAGATAGATAGATAGATAAAAGGAGTCTGGAGTTGGAGGAGAGAAGAGCTTTCACAACTCTTGGAGGATTTCACAAACACCGGCACAGTAAGTTTGCTGTTGCAATTAAATATATGTAGGGTTTCCAGAGGTGCCTTTTAAGGGAAAAATTGTAAATGGTTGTAAATGGACAATATGTATTTTTTCAGATTTTCAGTCTTATTTCAATTTGGACATAGTAAACTAAAGCAGCATAAATCAGGGGTTACCTTAGGAAACATCTATCTATCTATCTCTCTATCTATCTATCTGACAGGGCACAGTGAAAAACAAATAGTAGAATCTGTCTATCCATCTATTGCTCTAATTATTTGTTGTTACTACTGTCTTTCTCTCTGTCTATCTTTATGTTTGTTCTTTCTTTCTATCAGTTTGTTGTCACTTCTTTTGCTAGTTTGGAAATGTGTTGACTGGGATACACAAGGGAAAAAGAATCACAATGAGACATAACACATTGAAATTGAGTGGTTCTGTAAAACAAACTTAATTAAAACTCATCCAATCCCCCTTTTCAGACAGAAGATTATCGGTTAGATCTTGTCTACAAGGTGCAGTAGTTCACAGGAGAAGTTTGTATATTCCAGTGTGCACTAATATGTTGCACACTCAAAGCTCCCTAGTGTACATTGATGAATTTCTGTTTCAAGCAGTACTATATTAACATGCACTAGGGAACTTTTAATGTATGCCAGCAGGGTCCTCATGGGTCAGTTAGTGCACAACATGCTAGTGCAGACTAAGGCACCATGTAGACAAACCGTGAGAGTGTCTTCTTCTGTCTGGTTTCAGAGTAGCAGCCGTGTTAGTTTGTGTCTGCAAAAAGAACAGGAGGACTTGTGACACCTTAGAGACTAACAAATTTATTTGAGCATAAGCTTGCATGGGCTAAAACCCACTTCATCTGATGCATGCAGTGGAAAATATAGTAGGAAGATAGACATATACACAGAGAACATGAAACAATGGGTGTTACCATCCACACTGTAATGAGAGTTATCAGGTAAGGTGAGCGATTACCAGCAGGAGAGAAAAAAAACCTTTTGTAGTGATAATCAAGGTGGGCCATTTCCAGCAGTTGACAAGAACATGTGAGGAACAGTGGCGGGGGGAGGGGGAGAAATAAACGTGGAGAAATAGTTTTACTTTGTGTAATGACCCATCCACTCCCAGTCTTTATTCAAGCCTAATTTAATGGTGTCCAGTTTGCAAATTAATTCCAATTCAGCAGTCTCTCATTGGAGTCTGTTTTTGAAGTTTTTTTATTGTAATATTGTGACTTTTAGGTCTGTAATCGAGTGACCAGGGAGATTGAAGTGTCCTCTGACTGGTTTTGGAATGTTATAATTCTTGACGTCTGATTTGTGTCCATTTATTCTTTTATTATGTAGAGACTGTTCAGTTTGACCAATGTACATGGTAGAGGGGCATTGCTGGCACATGATGGCATATATCACATTGGTAGATGTACAGGTGAACGAGCCTCTGATAGTGTGGCTGATATGATTAGGTCCTATGATGGTGTCCCCTGACAGTACGAACTCAAGACAGACCATCACTGGGATCAATGGCAGTGAAATGTAGTACAAATAAAGAGAGCCCAGCTTAAGTGGTGTCCTGATCGTCACTGGATCTTGATCTTGCAGCAGTTCTACTACAAATGCTATTACTGCTAATAAAAATTATGTTCAGTATTGCCACATTTTTAAACAGAGATACAGTATGGTGTAGTGATTATGGGGGCTGGAGTCAAGGTTCTTGGGTTCTATTCCATTCCCGGCTCTCACCTGAGAGTATGATCTAGTAATTAGGGAAGGGTACAGCACCAGGACTCCTGGGTTCTATTCCCAGCTCTGGGAGAGCAGTGGGATCTAGTAGGTTAGAGAAGTGGAAGAGGAGTCAGAACTCTGGTGTTCTTTTATTCTGTTTTTGGTTGTGAGTGATGGGTCATGACTAGAACAGCCAACTGGGATTAGGGACTCTTCCTGGGTTGTGTTCCTGACTCTATAGCTGGGTCATCATGTGACCATGAGTGAGCCCTTTCACATCTGAGGTAGATGCTACTCCCATTTACAGCAGTATGAATGCAGAGTAATTCCACTGCTTTCAATGAAATTACTCCAGATTTGCACTGGTGTGCCAGACAGAAGAGTCTATCTCTCTGGTCTGCAGTTTCCCTTCTGTAAAATGAGGATAAGATTTACCTAACTTTATACATCTTTGAATGAAAAAGTTATACAAGGACCTACAAAGAAATTGGTCCTGGTTATAATTTCTTTCACCTTGGTCTCTATGTAAAAGAATAAATGGACACAAATCAGATGTCAAGAATTATAACATTCATAAACCAGTTGGAGAACACTTCAATCTCTCTGCTCACGCGATTACAGACATGAAAGTTGTGATATTACAACAAAAAAACTTCAAATCCAGACTCCAGCGAGAAACTGTTGAATTGGAATTCATTTGCAAATTTGATACAATTAACTTAGGCTTGAATAGAGACTGGGAGTGGCTAAGTCATTATGCAAGGTAACCTATTTCCCCTTGTTTTTTCCTGCCCCCCCCCACCCCCCAGACGTTCTTGTTAAACCCTGGATTTGTGCTGGAAATGGCCCACCTTGATTATCATACACATTGTAAGGAGAGTGATCACTTTAGATAAGCTATTTGCAGCAGGAGAGTGGGGTGGGAGGAGGTATTTTTTCATGCTTTGTGTGTATATAAAAAGATCTTCTACACTTTCCACAGTATGCATCCAATGAAGTGAGCTGTAGCTCACGAAAGCTTATGCTCAAATAACTTGGTTAGTCTCTAGGGTGCCACAAGTCCTCCTTTTCTTTTTGCGAATACAGACTAACACGGCTGTTACTCTGAAACCTTTCACCTTGGTGTAAATCAAGAGTAATCCCATTCAGTCAATAGGCCTGATTATCTTCTCACTCAGCCAGTGTAAATCAGGAGTAACCCCATTGTAGTCAATGGGATTTATTCTCCTCTCTCTCACTCAGCCTAACGTAAATCAAGAGTAACTCCACTGGAGTCAATGAGGCAGATTCCCTCACCCCCATTCCCAGATTACATCAATCTTCACAAGATAAGGATCTGATCTTAAATCAAGGAAATTATGGTGGTTTACACAAAAGGACAAATATTTTAATAGTCTAATCCTGACCATTGTCCTTGTCCTTCCCTATACAGGCAGCTCATAAAGTACTGAGAAAGAAAATGTCCAACCGAACCACTGTGACCGCATTCCTTCTCCTGGGATTCTCTGATGTTCCAGAGGTGCAGATTTTATACTTCATACTGCTCTTAGTAATTTACCTGGCAGCACTGATGGAGAATCTTCTTATCATCACAGCCATAGCACTTGACCACCAGCTTCACACTCCCATGTACTTCTTCTTGATGAATCTGTCTGTTGTGGATCTTGGCTCCATCTCTGTCAATATCCCCAAATCAATGGCTAATTCCCTAACCCACACTAGGTCAATTTCCTATGCCGGATGTGTCATCCAGGTTTTTTTCCTTGTCTTCTTGATAGGAACAAACGTTTTCCTTCTCACCATCATGGCATACGACCGATACGTCGCCATCTGCCGACCACTGCACTATGAGAGAGTGATGAACAGGAGAGCTTGTGTCCAAATGGCAGCCAGTGCCTGGACCAGCGGTTGTCTCAGTTCTGCACTGCACACCGGGAACACGTTTTCGATAACCTTCTGTGGAGGCAACATGGTGGATCAGTTCTTCTGTGAAATCCCCCAGCTACTCAAGCTCGCCTGCTCTGACTTGTACCTCAGTGAAGTTCAGATTCTCACCTTTAGTGCATCCTTAGGCTTAAGCTGCTTTGTTTTAATAACTTTTTCTTATGTTCAGATCTTCAAAACGGCGCTGAGAATCGCCCCTGAGCAAGGATGCCATAAAGCCTTCTCTACCTGTCTTCCTCACCTCATTGTGATCTCTATATTTGTTTTCACTTGCATCTTTGCCTACCTGAAACCCACCTCTAGTTCTGCATCGGGTCTGGATCTCGTGGTGGCTTTTCTCTACTCCATGTTACCGTCAGTGATGAATCCAGTTATCTATAGCATGAGGAACAAGGAGATCAAAGCTTCATTGAGGAGACTGACTGGGTGGATGTTATTCACCAAGATTTAAGTATGTGTCTGTTAATAATCTTTTGCTTTGTTTCTCCTGGTCCATGTCAGTTATTTCCATAACAACACAATGCATACACAGAAGATCCAGTTTCTACTCTTGGCTGCATCAATGCAAATCCAAATTAACTCCACAGATGTCAATGCACTTGGGCTGATTTACACCATCAGAAGTTCTGGCCTAATAATGGAGTTAAACTGGTGTGCATTTTGTGAGAGGGAAGAATTGGGCTTTCATTCTGTGCCAGAGCAATGCCTGTTAAACTGCTTTGCCACTTATACCCATTTCAGGGTCACTTAAAAACAAGGAACTTCTTTCCCTTGTGCGCATAAATCAGGAGTGGTGTCAAAGGAGTCAGACTGGTGTAAATCTGGTATATGGGAGAGCAGACTCTGACCTCAACTCTGACCTCCGCAAACCGGTGTAGTGCCATTGACTTTGATAGAGCTTAACCAATTTACACCACCTGGGGTCTGGCCTCTTGACTTTAGTGGAGCTACATCCATTTACACCAGGTGGGGACTGGACTCATTGAGTCCAATGCCGTGATGCCAACTGACACAATCTGTGGATCTTACATCTACATTTGAATATCAAGGAGCTCATTCTATTTAGCTTAACAAAGAGATGGTTAAGAGGTGATTTGATCACAGTCTACAAGTACATACACAGAGAACAAATATTTGAAAATGCGCTCTTCAGTCTAGCAGAGTGGGTAGTACCAGGATCCAATGGCTGGAAGTTGAAGGCAAATTCAGACTGGAAATAAGGCATACAATTTTTAACTTTATTTGTATTGTTTTTGTATAAAATATAAACACATAACAAAACAAAACATTAATACATGCACAAGATGGAAATACAATATATATAACAAAATTCAATGTTCATTATTTGGAAAACCTGGAAAAAACAAAAGAAAAAACAAATACAACCCTGAACCCATAAAGATCATGCAGGGCATCAATTATTAAAGTGACTAAATAGATGAATAAATGAGTCATTTTTTTCCATTAATGCAGTTGTAGAGAGATCATTAAGGTAGTCTGTGTATGATGGAGGAAGTGCAGATTTCCATTTTCTCAAAATAACTCTTTTGGACACTAAAATAGTTACTGCAATCCGTTTCTTAATGTCAACTGGTAATACCAATTCATCCAGCACCCCTAAAATACACAAGCTTGGAGAAGGAAAGATAGCACCACTTTAAGTTTTTGAGAGAACGCTGAATATACATTTTTAGGCAGGTGTGTGAAATTTTTGGATGATGTGTGAAAGGTTGGCATGTGGCTGTTTGCATCTCCAACAGTCACTATGTGTTGCCAATCTTCCCTTAAACAAATGTTCTGGAGCCCAGAGGTACCTGTTTACTATCTTGTTCTGGAAGAATCACAAGGATAAAGAACTTGAATTATTTTTCACATTAAGCCAGATACCCTCCCAGGCTTCTGTTGTGATAAAAAGGCTAAGTTCTTTTCCCCATTTTTCTTTGAGGCTGCGATTGAGAGGGTAATGCAAAACATTAAGCCACCTACAATTCCTACAAATTGACTTTTTTCCCCATATTTCTTAACATGTTCTTCTAGAGGTGAAAGAGTTGAAACAGACCGATCATCCCCAATCCTTGCATGAATCCTTCATCATAGTAACTGAAGGAAAGAACTGTGAGACAGTAATCGCTGATATTTGTTACACTCGTAATCGAAGGATGCCAGTCTATTATCTTGTATTATATCTTCAATTTTTGTTCATCCTTTTTCTATCCAAATTGTCTTAAGCGTGGAATTGACCTTGATCCTGAGGCACCGGGTATCCCATAGTGGTACGAGAAGAGAATTAGTAAGATCAGATGCTGTAATCATCTTAGCCCTGGTCTACACTAGGACTTTAGGTCGAATTTAGCAGCATTAAATCGATGTAAACCTGCACCCGTCCACACGATGAAACCCTTTATTTCGACTTAAAGGGCTCTTAAAATCGATTTCCTTACTCCACCCCTGACAAGTGGATTAGCGCTTAAATCGGCCTTGCTGGGTCAAATTTGGGGTACTGTGGACACAATTCGACGGTATTGGCCTCCGGGAGCTATCTCAGAGTGCTCCATTGTGACTGCTCTGGATAGCACTCTCTACTCAGATGCACGATTGCCGTTGCTCTGACGCAGGGAGGGGCGACTGACGACACGGCTTACAGGGTTGGTTTACAGGGAGTTAAAATCAACAAACGGGGTGGCTTTACATCAAGGAGTATTTCAGGCAGGACTTCACGGAGGGTTCCAATAAGAAATGATGCACCTAAGTTATTGTTCTTATTGGAACAAGGAGGTTAGTCTGGCCTCTGATTGATACATGGCTAGATTTATCTCGCTGCACCTTCTCTGTGAGTGACTGCAGTGTGACCTAGAGGAATGAGTCCCCTAGACGGGGGGCGGGGGGAGGGTTGCAAATGAGTACAAAACAAATCTGGTCTATTTCTTGTTTTGATACACTCCATCTATCTTTTACATCTTCGGCTGGCAGCAGACGGTGCAGAAGGACTGCATGCCATCCACATCTCATGGCTGCTCGGCAGAAGATGGTACAATAGGACTGCTAGCCATCCTCATCTCTTGCCTGGCTGGCAGAAGATGATGCAATAGGACTGCTAGCAATCCGTATCACCTGCCTGCTCACCATAAGACGGTTCAATAGGACTGACTGCAGGACTAAAGAGAATGACCTGATCAAGTCACTCCAAATTTAGTCCCTGCGCCCATGTCTGCCCAGGCGCTCTTGATCGACCTCACAGAGGCGACCAGGAGCACCTCGGACATGACGATGGCGGCTACCAGTCCTATTGCACCGTCTGCTGCCACAAGGCAATGGGTTGCTGCTGCTGCTACTTTGTAGCAATTCAGTACCGCGTCTGCCAGCACCCAGGAGACATACGGTGATAGTTACCTGAGCGGGCTCCATGCTTGCCATGGTATGGCGTCTGCACAAGTAACTCAGGAAAAAAGGCGCGAAATGATTGTCTGCCCTTGCTTTCACGGAGGGAGGGAGGGAACGGGGGCCTGACGATATGTACCCAGAACCACCCGCGACAATGTTTTAGCCCCATCAGGCATTGGGATCTCAACCCAGAATTCTAATGGGCAGCGGAGACTGCAGGAACTGTGGGATAGCTACCCACAGTGCAACACTCCAGAAGTCGACTCTAGCCTCGGTACTGTGGAAGCGCTCCGCCGAGTTAATGAACTTAATGCACTTAGAACATTTTCTGTGGGGACACACACACTCGAATATATAAAACCGATTTCTAAAAAAACGACTTCTATAAATTCGACCTTATTCCATAGTGTAGACATACCCTTAACGCATTGCAGGATGCCCCATGTAGATGCAAAGATTGGATTTTTCCCTAAGGATGTGGGAATAGCCTAAGGTATATAAAAGAAGTGAGGGAACCAAATGGCATGGCTAAGCCTTTTTTTATCTCAAAGCAGGCCGGAGTGTATACAGAGCTACTGGAGGGGAACCAACTTACAATAGCACGCGTTTGAAATGCTAGGTAATATGGATACAAATCTGGCAACCCCATACCTCCAGTTGCCCAGGATTATTTAAGGATCTTGTGTGACAAGTGAGACGGTTTTTATCCCATCTAAATTTCATGGTAAGCCTATTTATTCGAGCAAAGAGCGAGAGAGAGACCTTGAAAGATAATAGGTTAATAATGACAGGTTTCAGAGTAACAGCCATGTTAGTCTGTCTTCGCAAAAAGAAAAGGAGTACTTGTGGCACCTTAGAGACTAACCAATTTATTTGAGCATGAGCTTTCGTGAGCTACAGCTCACTTCATCGGATGCATCCGATGAAGTGAGCTGTAGCTCACGAAAGCTCATGCTCAAATAAATTGGTTAGTCTCTAAGGTGCCACAAGTACTCCTTTTCTTTTTAGGTTAATAATATAAGTACTCCTTTTCTTTTTAGGTTAATAATATAAGTCACTGTAGGCAAGATATTCATTTTGGATATTTCTATTCTCCCCAGTAAGGCTAGAGAGAGGAGACACCACCTCTCTATAAACTTGGAAATTTCTTTAATATATAGTCCACATTTATAGAAACAATTCTGGGAAGATTAGGACATATTTTAACAACTAAATAAGTTATTTCCTTACATATTTGAAATGGAAAATGCTGACACAGAAGAATCTGGTCTTTGGATATATCCATTGCCTGTGATTTATTCCAGTTAATGTAAAAACTACAGATCTTTCCAAAAAATTTCAACTACATTCAATAATGATCGGATTGATAAGATGGATTCTTCAGTGGTACAAAAATATCAGCGTATAAAGTGATTTTGTATTCTTACCTGTTTATAGTCACACCTTCAATGGCTGAGTGCTGATGTATATACATTGCCAGTGGTTCAAGAGAGAGAGATTAAAAAGGAGGGGTGTCCTTCTTTCTAGTTGAAATGTCAGAGAAATAATTCCATAAATTGCTAGTGAAGTGAGGAGAGAGAGAGGCATAAATTTTTAACAGTGAGGTTAATCAATCATTGGAACAGTTTACAAAGGATTGTGATGGATTTTGCATCACTGGCAATTTTTAAATCCATGTTGGATTATTATTATTTTTTAAAATATGCTTTAGTTCAAAAAGAATTATTTTGAGGGAGTTCTATGGCTGGTGTTTTGCAGGAGGTCAGACTAGATGATCACAGTGGTTCCTTCTGGCCTTGGAATCTACGAATGCCATTTCCTTGATGATCACAGTTCTGTAAGTTATTGGTTGCCTCTCACTTTGCAGATAAGCCTTTAGAGCTGTATTCTGATTATACTGGTGTAAATCTAGACTCTACACTACTGTGGTTTTGCATGTGTATGTGGGTTGAACACTGTTGTGTGTTTGTATGTGGACTGGTCACTGCAGTGTGTTTGTGGTTCTGTGCAGCAGTGTGTGTGTTTGTGGGCTGTCCAATACCATGCATAACTATATGTTAACATCTCGTGTAGATCGTGCTAAAGGACAAAGTGCACCGCAATAGCAAACTCATAAGCTGCTATACAAGGTCTGACCACTAGAAGGGGACAAGGAGGCACATTGTGTTAGGCTGGGTTATGTATACATTGGGGAGTGTGAGAGACTTGAGTGACTGTGTGTACCTGTGGAGGAGGGGAAGGGAAAAAAGGGAACAGAGAATAAACTGCAACACAGGCAGGAGCACTGGATTAGTTCAAATGTCTGTGAGGCCCTGTCCTCATGGCTGAGAGAGGTGTCAGGTAAAGTGGCTGTACAGTGTCACACGTACAAATGCCACCCACTGGTCTGTGTGTGTTTCAAATCCCCTCTGTGCCCAATTCCAAGAGCCTGTAAGTCTGTCATACCCCTACCAGGGAGCCTGGCTATTTAGCTCAAGCTGCAGGAACTCAAGCCCTTAGCTCTGGAGGTCCCTAGTTCAACCACAAGGTGTCACCCAAGATGGTGATCATCATATGAGCTCAATTTAGGCCCTATTTCTGCATTAACGAGGTATAGCTGTTGGCCTACCAAGCTGCTGCAGAGCAAGAGTGAGGCCTATGAGGGGAGTGACACACTCGTGTAATGGGGGGCCAATTTATGCCCACATCATCTCAGACATGCACGTTCCTAGCCCCCTGCATGCTTATGACCTAAAATGCATTGCATGGGTGGTGTGTATTGAAACTGAGATTGATAGAGCTGGTCAAGGAAACGCCACCAGAAAATAGTATCCTCAGTCTGTTCATGGCAGATGCTTCTACTCTTCTAGCTGAGTGAAAATTAATCTGCCCATGGCTTGGAAAAATGTTGTCCAGCTCTACCTTTGACCCACCATGCTCACTCCTCCCAAACAGCTCATGCAAAAATTCTTGGGTACCTCATCTACCTGGAAGCTGTTCCAAGCACTTCATCACCTAGGGACAGATTTTTCAAAGATATTAAGGTACTTACTGGGATTTTCAACAGCACCTAGGTGTCTAAAACTCATTGATCAATGGGGGGCCTAGATGTTTTTGGAAATCCCACTAGGCACCTAAATGCCTTTATTAATCTGGCCCCTTAGCTCTTTCTGCTGTTTCTGCTTTCAGTAAATAAAGCTCTTCTGCTGTTTGACTGAAAACAGTGTGTTGCATTGACTTTATTTTGGGGATATAGTTCTATTTAAAAAATTCTCATCAGAAAATGTGATTTAATCAAAATGGACATAAATGTCCATTTTCTTTAATCCCATTTTCTGATGAGAAGCTTACATGGAAAAATGTCCATGTTAATGATTTTTTTTCCCAAATTTTTGATCAGGAGAAACAAAACATCAATTTCATGTTGACATGTCAATTTATTTCATTTCCATTAAAAATATTGACATGTTTTTGACATCCCCCATTCAAAACATTTCAGATTTTTTGGGGGGGAGGGAGGGGGGGTAAGAATTTGGAAGGCATCTGCCTCTGTCCACACAAGAGTGTGAGGGGAAGGTGAAGGTGAAGGAGGCCTTCCTTATGACTGTTTGTTCAATACTTGGAGCACTCACCCAGGAGCGGGGAGTCCCCAGTTTAAGTCCCCCTCTGCCTGATGAGAAAGGATTTCAACAAGATCTCCTCACTTCTCATGTGAATACCCTAACCACTGGCCTAGGGGAAATCTTGAGGTAGGGTCTTCTCCATCTCTCCTGTTGAAGCCATTCCACTTTAATGAAATCATTTGCTATTAATTAGGCAGATTAACAAAGAGAGGGTTAAGGCTGATTACAGTGTATAGGTATCTATATGTGAAACAAATGTTTAATAATGGGCTCTCCAATCTAGCAGAGAAAGGAATCACCTGATCTGACAGCTGGAAATTGAAGCTAGACAAATTCAAACTGGAAATAAGGAAGTCATTTTTAACACTAAGAGTAATTAACAATTGGAACAATTTACCAAGGGTCGTGGTGGATTCTCCATCACTGACAATTTTGAAATCAAGATTGGACTTTTTCTAAAAGATCTGCTCTAAGAATTATTTGGGGGAAGTTCTCTTGCCTGTGTTATACAGGAGGTCAGATCACAATGGTCCCTTCTGGCCTTAGAATCTGTGAACATCTATGTGATGTGTCACTCAGTCACTTCTATGTTGTATTATTTTCCTGTGTGACTTTATGTCTGTGCTGTGCGGGTCAGTGGAAGTCAGGAGATTTGTGTTCTATTCTTGGCTTTGACACTGACCTGCTGTGTGACCGTAGGCCAGCCTCTTCCCCTCTCTGTGCCTCTCTTTCCCCTCCCTCCTTCTCCCTGCCTTGTCTACTTGACTGTGAGTGCTTTGGGGGATGGACTGTGTCTTATTTTGTGGTTCTGTGGACCCATTTACAGCATGTGTGCTCAACAGCAGTAAAATACACTGGATATGGTGCTAGACCAGGAGATCTGGGGTCTGGTCCTATTGACTTCCTTTATGGCCATTAGAAGTGTCCAGGTAGACAGGCTTTGGCTGCTCGCTTCAACTCTGACCCTGTGTTTCAAGATGCTAGTATCAGCTTTCCTGGTTACTCAGTTGTCTTTTCCTTTGAAATAGAAATAAACCGAGATGCCAGAGCGTGAATGGGTTTCTAGTTACAGTATATTGTTATTAGACAATATTAATTCCCCCCCCGCCCCATTTAAAGTTTAAGGGTGGTTGAAAATTTTCATTTTCAATGGAAAATTCGTTTTTTTAGCAAAACAACTTTTTTCCCTCAGAATGTGTCTACTATCCTCGAAAATTTGTGGCGTTTTGTTGGAAAACTGAAACCTCAGACAACAACCTTATTTGGTTTTCTTCTCAAAATGGGCACTTGTGAGCTAAAAGTTTTTAGTTGCCTGACACTGAAAAAAGAAATGGGTAGGTGAAAAGGTTTATTTCCCTGTAGAAGAATTTTTTCAATTTTTATTTTTTGTTATTTTCTGACGAACTGTAGGTGAGTAAATTGATAGTAAAAATGTAAAAGAGTTCTGATTGTACTTCTTCTTTGTGTTCTTAAAGTTCCTTTGGATGGTAACCCTTAAACATATGGAACTGAATTAGTAAATTCACTGTACCAGTGTCTGAGGATTTTTTACCACACATGATGCACTCAGTCGGCCAGCCTCAGGATTCTTTGGTCAGAATCTATCTATCTATCTAGTAGTATCTAGAAGACAAATGCACAGCTATTTAAGAGGTCTTTCACCCTTCATTCTGAGACTGAATTGACAGAACTAGATTCAAATGTGTTCCTCTCTGCAGAGGATCTGTGTGGAGCTGACGTTGAGCATCGCTGGCACTAAAAGGACTGCTGCTGTGGGAACGTGGTTTGTCCATTTCTATTTCCTAAGGGCTTGTGGGACTCACTCCCTGGAGCCCTGAACAGCTCAGAAGCGGAAGCCCACAAGCTATAGTACATAGATTCATAGATTGTAGAGCCAAAAAAGGTCATTCTGATCCTCTAGGCTGACTCTCTGAATAGCACAGGCCCTAGACTCTCCCCCACGGTTTACTGAATCTAGCCCAGCTTCTGTGTTATCTGTGGACCAGGATTACCAAGGGGTTTAGGCATGTAAAGATGGCGGGAGATGCCTAGTGGGATTTATGAATGCTCCTAAGTGAGCCAGGTGGCTAAGTCCCATCAAATGTTAATGGAAGTTAGGTGCTTAACCTGCTTAGGAGATATTGTGAATCTCAATAGGCACCTATCACCAGCTTTAGATACATAAACCTCTTTCTAATCCTGGGCCTTGCTAATTTCCAAGCCCGGCAGTTCTCTTGAATTTCAGAAGAATAAAACAAAAGCCTGGGATTTGCAAAGGAGCTGCAGGGATTGGAACATGGGTGCCTCACTCCCTTGAACATCCCAGACTAAATGATAATGAAGACAGCCAGGCGGCAGTGGCTAGAGAGAAGATGTCAGGAGTGCTAAGCAACTAATTGTCCTCAACTCTCTGTGCTTCAGTTTCCCCACCTCTAACCTAGGGGATAATAACTGAGACTGAATGGATAATTCATAAGGAATCATTTATTTAGGGCCTGATGTATGATTCAATTTTGTTCGAGCCCTTACATCTTTCACATTTTTTTTCAGGACAAAATCGCCTGTTTTCCACAGGAATGTAGGAATTGCCAAAGGCCAGTGCCTTTGGTCTGACTGGGGCCAGCACCAGATGCTGCATCATCCATAGCCTGGCACAACAGTTTGGGTGTGGGGAGACCTGCCCCCAGTACAGCAGCTTCAGCATCATCTGCCTGAGTCTGCAAAGAGCCAGAGACAATAGCTCTGGGAGAGAGGAACTGCCCCAGGAAACTCCATGAGGTTTGAACTCCCTCCCCATCAACCCTTCCCCAGCATGGGGCTCTGTGTGCAGGGGGAGGGGAGGTAAGGACTGGGGGGACCACAACTGCCCCCTGACTCTATGTGGGCACCATGCTGATCCCAATGGGTGAGGGTGAGTCACCTGCTGCATCTTCCGGAAGGGAGCAGGGGTCCCATGCCACTGTCCCAGCCTCTCTTTGAGGGCCCCCCCCCGACACTGACACTCCACGTGGGGTACAGGGTCAAGGGGGCAGAGCCCTATACCTAATATAAAAATCTCCTTCTTAATGTCTTCACCTCTACTAGCCATAGATTTCTCCTTGTGTCCCTTCACTTCCCTGATCAATTTTCTGCAATTCCTATCTTCAGATTTATATTCATTAATATCAACCTCCCTTTTCTTCCATTTGTTCTATATATAATGTTCCCCTTTTTCCATACCATTCATAACCTTATAAACATCTATCCTATCCCCCTTTAGTCATCTCTTTTCTAAGCTTTTTGTCTCTCCTCGTACGGAAGCTGTTCCACACCCTGGATCATCTTGGTTGGTCTTCTCTGAACCTTTTCCAGTTCCTATTGAGCTGATCAAAGCTCCAAGGGTTAGAGTCTTGTGTCCTTCAGCAAAGCATCCTGCTTATTCAGGGGCCCATGAGCCAGCTACTTAGCCTGTACACGGAGAACAAACAAGTAGTCAACCAACAAACCCAGATATGGACCAAACACACCACTCTCCAAGTCCCGCTTCCGCCAAGCATGGAATCTGCAGCTGCTCCCTCTGAAACGCCCTTGTTGGCAGCATTTCTTCATGGCTCTTGAGTTTACCGAGGAAGTGACATTTTATACCAAGTCTTCCCTGCATGCTGGCCACTGTTTTATATTATGCGGTGTCCCCAGTAATAAATCTGCTCATTTACAATCTGAGAACCAATGAGATAAAAGAAACTTTGGACAAAGTTTTAGAAAAGATATTTTTCACCAAGAGAAGATTTTCTTCCTAACATATGTGTATAGGTTAATACTCCCTCCCTGCTACAGGGGCACATACTAATAAAATGAATGAAGGGATTCTGCACGGTGGGTGGGGCTTAGGATCTGAGATTCTGGTTCTGGCCCATGGCCCATCCCTACAGAACCCTCCACTATTTTGATTGATAACAATTGTCGACTTGGGTGGCTATCACAATCTCCATGGAGAAGCCATGAAGTGAATAGTACTGGGAGAATGAACTACCCTTTCCCTTTGTAGAGGTGGTCTCTTCAGATCAGGACTGGTCTTTGGTCTCTGCTGAGGCTGCTTGTAGCATGTAAAGTGGTTCCAGTTTGGATGGACGGGATGGTTTGTGGGTGCTGTCATGACATCTCCAAGCAGCTGAAGCAGAAAACCAACCATTACACAGAGGTCAGTAGTGGGAGGACATGAGGCCACTACTCACTGGGCCTGAATTTGAACAGGTGACAGAGATGAAAGCAGCTGCTTCATCTCTAATCTCATCTGCCAATGTTTCCTGTCCTACTCTGAGATGTCTGTAGCATCCACATGGAACAGAGCCCTCCTCTGCTTTCAAATGTCCAGTGGGGGCTAAGGCCAGGGACTGTCCTGTCTCAGAAATCTTATGGGGACAAAATCTATTCCCAGACACTGCCATGATGTTAAGTTCAGTTTGGTGTGCAAGGGACACAACATCAGCCCAGGGATTCATGTAGGGATAGGAACCACTACAATAAGAACATGTGGGGAGTCTCCTAGGAAACCCCCTTGAGAACCACAGAGCTGCGATTATTCCCAGGGGGCATTAGCAGGGGAGCAAATAGAAAACAGCTCAACAGAATGTGTCCAATGTATTCTGGGTACAAATCCACTGATTTCCATGGGTTTGGCCCTGTGGAGGGACCTATAGCTGATTCTGCAGCATCCAGTGCAATTAGAGCAGGAACAAGGGGTATGTGCCTGCTGCAGAATCTGGAACAATCCAGGGTACTTTTGATCCAGGATGTTAGCTATCACTGGGATTTTCAGAGCATCTGAAAGGAATTATATGTTCCACTCCTCTGATTGAACAATGGGTGTTAGGCACCTTACTCCCTTAGACCTCTTTGAGTAACCCATCCATAATACCCAAGGATTTCTTGTATGACCACAAGGGTACAAATAATTTCCACTCATGCGTAATTCAGAGCAGGGCTTTGAACCTGGCTCTGCCACATTCTAGGTGAGTGTCCTAACAAGCAGAACCCTGTAAAGAAACTTGCTCTCTCTTTCAGTTTGTCCTGTTGGAGCCGTTCCACTTGGTATAAATAATTAAATATACATTAGGCCAAAGTCAGTGACTTTGTCCCAATGGGTAGGACACTCACCTAGACTTGGGGAGACGCAGGTTCAAGTCCCTGCTCTGCCTAATTCAGAACAGTCCAGTTGAGTACTCTAACTCTATCTATCCCCCTATTTGCTACTCAGGGGTCATCTCGCTCTAATTTTGACCAGAAATTCCATCCTGCACCTGAGAAACCTTCTCAATCAAAGTTTAATTGAACCTGACATGTTCCCGGGATCAGGTACAGTTTCAATGAATCAGCATTTTCAGATGAAAAAACGTTTCTTTGAAAAATTGCTGATTAGCTTTTCACAGGCAGCTGCCTCCCTGGGCTACCCAAATCCCAGCTAGCTGGAGAGTTGGGCAGTCGGGGGAGGCAGCTGCCTGGTGTTCTGTGGAGCCTGGATGATGCATCTACCAAGCTCCCTAACAGGTGAGCTTCTGAGGAACCGTGAGCCTGGGAACCTGGCAGCCAGCCAGGTAGGCTCCTGGGGAGCCCGCCTGATGGCTAGCTGGCTGGCGGATGGAGTGGCAGGACCCCAGGGGGAGACATGCTGGCCAGGCAGCCTGACTCCCAGCCTGGTTTCCATTGAACGTTTTGAATAAATTGACACATTCCCACAGATAGCTTCAACTCTGCCATATCAGCACGATATGGATATAGGCAATCATGAACAGAAAAATTGGCACAATAATTTTCATGGATTATGTATCTATCTATCTATCCCCATACACACTCATCTATCCATTGACTGTCATAATAATTCACAATCAAAGAGAAATCTGTCCTTATGGCAATGTGACCTTGTGTGTTAGATAAGCAGTGGTCCCATCTGTCTGTTTGTCTTTCTAATAACAGTGTTCTGCTTGGCCAGGTCTAGATTTACACAAGATGGTGGATGGAATGCCAGGTCAATGCATGTGCTGGCACTTTGCCACTTACACCAATGTTATACCAAAATGACCCAACACAAGTAACTCACATCAATGTTTCTGTCACTGCTGCATTCAGCCCAGAGTTTTTGCCCAGAAACTCTTCAGAGTTAATCTGCTGATGTCCATGGAGCTACTCTGCGTTTGCACTTGTCCAGCTAAAATGACAATGGAATCCTTACATGCCTTGCGCTCTCTTTCTCCACACTGCCTTTAGCCATATTTGGATCCGTGTGTGTGTTTACTGCTGGCCAAACCCTGATCCCTTCAAAGTGAAGAGGCTAAATCCCAGTGAATGGCATCAACGTTTGGTCTCATTTTCAAGAGTCAGCTTGCAAAACCTTCCCCTTACAAAAAAGCCTTTCCACTACAGCAAGAATGACACAGCATTATGCATTCCAGTATAAAATAATATAAAGATACATATCCACAGCTCTAGGCATCCTTACATATCCTTAATAACACAATAACATCCCAGCTGCACTAACAATAATTTCAACAGTAGTTCAGCCTTGCAGGCACCCTCTTCAGCACCCCCCCCACCATTGTGGGGAGCAAACCTTCAGCTCCCTCAGAAAACCCCAATAAAGAGATGGTACATCAGCAAGCCCAAGAGATGACAAAAACATCAACAAGTGCATGTAACCAAACATTCCATAAATGCAATGGTTATATAGACTATGCCAAAATGTTTACATTAATTGATGTGTGTACACACACAAATGTGCATGCGTATCCCTCTGCACAAACCATTGTCCTCCCCTGCCTGGTTTCAGATGTTCTGAAGTTTGCTCTTTTTTACACTTGGTAGAAGAGGTTTTCTTGAGCTCAGGTGTTGGCATCTGGCAACCAGGAAGGCTGGGATTCCCAAAGGAATTGAAGGGAACTAAGCACCCAAATTACAGTTGGATGTGGGTGCCTAACTCCCATAGGCTCCTTTGAAAATCTCAGAAAGACTTCATATTTTGTCAAGGATTAGTTCCAATATTAGAGCATCAGCTATGCAGTGCCGTGCTGTTTCAGACTGAGAAGAGGGACTCAGTTTAAACACGTCTTCAAAGCTGCTTTACCCTCCCTCCAACCTTGAATACTTGGTCGTGCACGACGCTTTTTCTGCATGTTCTGCCTTTTTGGGTGAGTTTCTGTGCAAATAAAGCTGGTGGGAGGAGCTGTTGTTGAGTGCATGGAGGAAAGTCCAAGAGGGAAATCAAAGATCTTAGAAACATCTAAGGCACCAAAGTTTAGTGTCCACATTTCATTTTGCAACCATGAAAAGACACTTCAAACCCAGCTGTACAATAAGGGCCATGATATATGTCCCTTCTCAAACTTCCTGCCTCTAACTTCACAAGAATTTTTTCAGGCCCAGTGTTGTGAAATCCTGAGTGACACTGGGGAAGAAGAAAGACCCAGTCAAAGAGATCGATAATAAATCCAGTTAAGATTGTAGGCAATCGTCATAATTCTGTTGAGATCTGGGCTAGGTTATTCAAGGTGGTCTAAAGAAATTAGGCACTGATCTGCCAATGGGAGTTTTGTACTAAATATCCTGACACCATTCTGAAAATCACAACCTAAATCATGCCTAAATTCTGCATCATGACTTTCCTGAAGGCCCCCTTCACCTCTTGGTTCTTCAGACTGTAGATGATGGGGTTGAACATTGGGGTGGCGACCGTGTACATAAGCGACAGAGTTTTATGGAAGCCTGGGGACAGGTCCGCTGATGGTGCCATGTGCATGATAATGATGGTCCCGTAATACAGACTCACCACCAGCAGGTGAGAGGCGCAGGTGGAAAAGGCCTTTTGCCTCCCGGCGAAGGAGGCAATTCGCTGGATGGCCGAGAGGATAAGAACGTAAGACACAATTATGAAGAGGAAAGGGATCAGGGCTATCAGGGAGCAGCAGACCAGAATGATCATTTCCGTCAGGGGGCTTTTTGCACAGGATAATTTGAGCAGCTCCACCATGTCACAGAAAAAATTATTAATTTCATTGGGGCCGCAGAAGTTTAGCTGGGGCACCATCCCCACTACTAAAGCTGAGACTGAGAAACCAGTTATCCAGGAGGCAGATACCAACAGAAGGCAGACCCTGAAGTTCATCATAACCTTATAGCTGAGTGGGTTGCATATGGCTAAGTAACGGTCATAAGCCATGACTGCAAGAAGGAAGCACTCTATGGAAGCCGAAGCACCAAAGAAAAATAACTGTGTGATACAGTCCCTGAAGAAGATTGTCCTATCCTCTACCAGGAACCCAGCCAGCAACCTGGGGGAAATGACTGAGGTGTAGCAGGTCTCCAGGAAAGACAAATTCCCCAGGAAGAAGTACATGGGGGTGTGAAGGTGCTGGTCGTACGCAACTAGCGCAATCATGAGGAGGTTCCCAGCCACAGTTAGGACGTACATCACCAAAAACAGAACAAAAAGCAGAATCTGAAATTCATTCAGATTCCCGAATCCCAGAAGGATGAACTTGGTGATGGATGTTTCGTTTTTCCATTGCATGTGTGCCATGTATTCTCTGGAAGGAAAGAAAGGAAGGAAGGAAGATTAACAAAACCGGAAAGATCTCCTTTCCAAAAATCTACAACTATTTCCTTTGACAGGTTTCAGAGTAGCAGCCGTGTTAGTCTGTATTTGCAAAAAGAAAAGGAGTACTTGTGGCACCTCAGTGGTGACTGCATCCGATGAAGTAAGCTGTAGCTCACAAAAGCTTATGCTCAAATAAATTGGTTAGTCTCTAAGGTGCCACGAGTACTTCTTAACTATTTCCTTGTTATTCCACCCCTTTTAACCGTATTCAATATCTACTTAGGGCCAGATTATCAAAAGCATTTAAGGGCCTAAAGATTCACTTATTCTTCTAGCGGGATTTTACAAAAGAACCTCAAGAACTAAAGTTCATTGATTTGAATGGATGTTAGGTGCCTAGATGCTTTTGAAAGTCCCACTAGGCACCTAAATACCTTTAAAAATCTGACCAGTGACCTGTTTAAGTACATTAGTAAATCCAACTAGACACCTATCTGCATCTTTAGGCACATAAATACCTTTGAAAATATGTCACTTAATATATCATATTTTTTCACCTGGCCTGATGCAATATGGCAGTTGTTACAAATATGTCCATAAACATGACCCCAGAACGTCACAGAAGGGTACTTTTCGGTTAACTTTATAAAGGGTAAAAAACCAAGCATCTGCAAACCCCAGAGTAACCTACCTATAATTTTTTCAGCAACATGCAATAATACATATGGGTGAGATTCTCATTCCACACCCACTTAAAGCCCCCTGCCTTTCCACAGCTGTATTGGCATAACAGGGCCGTAGGAGAACTGGTCAAAAACATTTTTTCTATGGAAATTTGTTAGTTTTCAGCAAAACACTTTGCTGAGAGATTTTGGCCACAAAAGGCAGTTGCAGTGCCTCGTGGGATAAATAGTTTGCTCCTCATGTCCCCATTCTCCTCAATGAGCTGGGATCCCCCATCTGAACTACATCTCCCATAATGCAGCAGGAACAGGGACTCCATATTGCACAGTTTCCCCTTATTAGAATGAGAGACCATGATGCATTATGGGAGGTGTAGTCTAATTGAGGATGCCAGCCACAGGGGAGAATACAGATACAAAAAGAAAGCTACAACTTCTAAGAGGCACTGCATTCCCCATTTAAAATATTTTGATGAAAAAATGAAATTTTCCATTGAACACAGACACATTTTTGAAAATTAAAAAAAAAATTACTCAAAACTCCAATATCCCATTGAAAAATAGTTGAAGAAAAATTTTCAGCCCCAGATTTTGGTATGAATGGGATTTTGGTCTATAGAACTAGATGCTTTAGCTCCAGTCCAATGGGTCAGAAAACAACATATGAGCTTAACTACAAGATATGAGCTTTTAGAAAAATGCCTGCATGGAAATATGAATCTAGCACTTTGCCCTGCAGGAGACCAGACCTGGGCTCAGTTTAGCTTCAGAGGACACAGGAGCCATAGTCCCATTTCTTCGTTCAGAGTACTTTGCTCCCAGCCTCAAACAAAACACCCTCTGATCTGGCTGCAGAAGTGTCCCTGCTAACATAAGCTGTGATGTTGAGTCATGAGCAGCTGAGATAATAACTAGTGATCAGGGTTTTGCAGATGAGAGTACGCAGATACAGAGAACAAAAATCTGCTCTCTCTCTCTCAAACTATCAGCTACCCTACCTAAGTAATTGGGTTACAAGGAATGCAAGTTAGTGCATATACAGTATGAGCATAATAAAATGTATATAGTTCCACATAAATAATAATGTGCAATGCTTCTTTGGCCCTAATGTGATGGACTAGATGGGAATCTCAGTCTATTTATCTTAACAAGGAGAAAGCTAACAGGTGATTTGATCACAGTCTATAAGTCAATGGGGAGGAAATTTCTGATCAAAGAAGACTTTTTACTCTGGCAGAAAAAGATCCAATGGCTGGAAGCTCAGGCTAGAAATAAGTTACATTTCTTTAACAATGTAGGGTGGTTAGGTTAAGAAATAAGTAGATGTTAGATTTGGGATCTAAGTTAGCCCAAGTGTAGAGAGGGATGGGAAATTGAAGTTCCTAGTGTGAGAAAGTCAGAGATAAGTTGGAGACAGAGTGTTATGGGAAAGTAAGAGTTGACAAGGACAGGGCCCAGGGCTATGTTTTGTTACGTTTGAGTTATAACTGGTTTAAGCAAGGTCTTAATCAGTGTTTTGGAGAATTGTTGAGAATGTTTTATTAAAATGCTACCTATCTTGATAGTATGGGAAGGACATTGGTGCAAATGTTAATTTAAATAATGTGTAATGTAAACAGCCAATAAGAAGGTGGCGGAAGTATAATTATGTTAAAGGACAGTTTAATGTTAATTAGTATTATAATAGAGTATAAAAGTAGTAGCCTTGCTAAATTGTAGAGATCTGCAATTAACATCCGAAGGGTACCGTCACTCTGTTCTCAGTGATCACCCCTTAATAAACCATTCCATTTTCGAGTATAAGTGTAATTGTAGGATTGTGTAAGTGGTAATTGCACACCTGTTTGCTTAACTAATCATTTTTCTTTTTAATAAAGTTTGGTTGTATCATTCACAGGTTGCCTAGGGGGCCTGTACTAAGTAAATTTTCTGTAACTGACCTAGAGGCTCGAACCTGAAAACTAAGCTGGGTTTTATTGCACCCTTATCTTTAACTACTTAATATTAATTGGGGACATTTCAATATAAAGGCTACAACAGTGAGTGTAGTTAACCATCAGAACACCTTACCAAGGAATGTAGTGGATACTCCATCACTTGGAGTCTTTAAACCAAGATTGGCTGTTTCTTTCTAAAAGTTATGGGCTGGTTGCAAGAATCATTGGGTGAAATTCTCTGGCCTGTGTTATGCAGAAGCTCAGACTAGATGATCATAAAGGTCCCTTCTAGCTTTGATAGCTACGAATCTGTGACCTTATATGTCTCTTGTATCCCTAACATCAATTATGCTATGACAGTTCACTGAGAAT
This sequence comes from Lepidochelys olivacea, assembly GCF_965140295.1. Classification (NCBI taxonomy): domain Eukaryota; kingdom Metazoa; phylum Chordata; order Testudines; family Cheloniidae; genus Lepidochelys; species Lepidochelys olivacea. The sequence goes on from NC_140424.1 coordinate 37,498,527, forward strand.
CAGTATGATCCAGGGGGATTGATCAGTGCTCTGAAATTCTGAAAAGCAGGGATCTACTCCTGGCTTTGACACTGACCGGCTTCATGGTCTTGAGGATGTCACTTCCCTTGTTCTGTCTCAGTTTCCTGATTTCTAAAATTGAAGCTTTTACTTTGTGACTTAGGAAGGAAGGGAAAGACTTTGAAAGGCACAAAAAGGACATAGGGTGGGTGCCTAATCCTGTTTTTTGCCTTTGGAACTCTTTGTCAAAGAGCTCTATAGAAAGGCTTAGTATTATTATTGCATACAGGAAAACAAATATTGCATGTAAGGCTACTAGCTATACTAGCAACATTTACCCACCCTAACCCGTGTCCTTATCACGGTTCAGGGCTAGCTGCACCTTTGACGTCTCTCAATGCAGATGAGAGGCCTTGATCCTTTACCTGACTGGGGTGCAAACCCACAATTCTCCCACTCTTTAGACCCAGTCCCCGGTTTGCAACACCTGTTTACCAGCTGTGAGTGCTGAACAGGCCTGACTAGGTTCATCTGCCCTTGCAAGACTTCCCCATGCTTGACTGGTATGAACACAGTGACCCAAACCAGCCTTTGTGAAGCCAAGTATTTAATCTGAACAGCAGGAATCAAAGCATAACACAACAGCCGACATGCATCTGTCTGACCTAAAGCTTAGGTAGGCTTAATTTATCCAGACGGCTGGTCCTGGGGGGAACGGTCTGTACCCCTGCAGCCTCTGTGTCCCTCTCTCCTAAGCTCTAGCGGCTCAGATTTTCAACCACTCCCAAAGCTCCTGGTTTCAGTTTCTCACCTGTTGGTCCTCCCGTCTGTGGTTACCAGCCCCAGTGCTGAACCCAGCATGGTGGAGGTAACACTTTAATGGCACTGACGCCAGGACTGTCCTTAAAGTACCAGAAAACAGGGAGATATCAGGGGTTATTGTCTGCTTCCCAGCCTACGGTCTCTGGTCCGATTGGAATTAACCTCCTGACAGCCATCTAGCAAGCCACACAATAACGATCAAACACATAGATAATATTCATAAGATAGCACAGGCAACTCACATGTCCCTTACACCCCTTTCCGATGTTCATTCGAATGTTGAGAAGCTGGGACTTGGTTATCGACTTGCAGCACCTTTTAGATGACATTGCTGCCTAGTTATATGCCTTTTCCCCATTCACTAAAGATTACATCATTGCGATGATTTTCTTCCCGACCCTTTTGTGGATTGCTTTGACTCCCTCAGTGAAGAGACATAATAACACCCTCCACTAGCATTTTGAAATGTCTGTTGCATAAACAAAATTAACATGGGAACCTCAAGAGGGTTATGAATTTGGTAAAGCTTTAATGACAAAAAGGCTCTGGAGAAAAGTTCCAGTTCTTTCTTTCTTCAATTATTTTTTTATTTCTGTTCATAAAGAATCACACAATGAAAGTACAAAAAGGTAACTGTGACTTACAATTTGTAAACAGAAAAGGAGTAGTTGTGGCACCTTAGAGACTAACAAATTTATTTGAGCATAAGCTTTTGTGAGCTATAGCTCACTTCATCGGATGCAGTTTCAAATACCGCACACTACACGGGATCTCCAATATAGAGGTCTGCTCAAACCTAATTTTAAAGCCCGGCCTGAACATAACTAGGCCACAATCAATCCAAACCTGACCCCAGCCCGAGGGGGTCGAGTTGTTTTCAGACCTGACCTGACCAAACCCAACACTTGTAGTCGGATACTGTTGGATTCAGGTTGCCTTGAACAGTGCGCTGAGGTTTGGGGCTGGGGTGTATGCCAAGTAGACTGAGGTTCAGAGGGAGCCTGGGCAGTGCCAGGACTCTGGCAGAGGTGGATGTGGAGAAGGGCAGTGAGGAAGACCCTCACCTTTGCCACAGAGACACGCAGCAGACTGAGGAAGCAGTGGGGTCAGGGAACCTGTGGTGGTATGTTGTCCCCGCTCCCCCGCCCTGGCCACCCACAATATCTGCCTGCCCAGCTCCTTGCTACCCGTGCCTGCTATTGCTTTTGCACAACCGGCAGTGGGTCCTGCCCTGGAGGAGAAACAGCCCTCCTCCCTGTTCCCAAAATTACGTGGCTCTGCCCAGCCTCCCCTTCCACACCTACCCCACCTCCAGCCCATGCCTCCATGCTTCCCCTCTCCCCGGCTCCAAGGGAGTTGGGCTGGTGGAGGAGCGGGGGCTGGGTTTCACCATCTTACAGTTTGAGTTTTCATACCCAACCCAAACCTGACATTTGTAATTGGGTCCCATTGGATTGACCATCTCTACTCCAATAGAACTGAACCTTCGGTACATTAGAGGTCCTCATTCCTCTCTTACTCCAGTCACTTGGGTCACCTTATGGGAAACTGCGCTTCATTATGAAAGTCACCACTTTGTTCTGACCCTTCCCAGAGATCCTTGCTCCTCAGGCTGTAGATGAGGGGGTTGAACATGGGAGATATTGCTGTATGGAGCAGGGAGAGGACCTTGTTTAAATCTGGTGACTGTTTCCTATAGAGGCCCTAGAGACAATTATGATGGTCTGTGATGGGGTGGACTAGGCCCAGAGGCCCCCTGCTCGAGGCGTCAGGGTCCTGCCACACCCATCCCAGGAAAGGAGCAGTAGAGAGGTCCTCCAAATGGTCTAGAGTGGCTGTGGGGGAAGCAGCCAATCAGAAAGGCTGTAGGAGGTGGCCAGCCAGGGCCCAGGAGGGCCATATAAAAGGAGCCGCAGAACCAGATACAGTCAGTTCCTTGCTGGAGCCAGTGGAGTGCAGATGGGGGCTCCTGGCTGGCCAAAGGGAACTGCAACACAATGGACAGCTCAGTGCTGGCAGGGACTGGGGAAGTGAGGAAGAGTTTCTGGATGGCTGCTGGGCCTGAACTTGGAAGAGCCCTGAGCTAACAGTAAGGCATTGGTGAAGGCTGGGGCTGCGGGGAAGTGGCCCAGGGAACTGAAGGCAATTTTGCTAAAGAGACATGATGGCACATGACTGCAATTCTTAGGGTCCCTGGGCTGGGGAGTATTGGGTGTGTCTGGGTCCCCCACATAGGCCACTGGGGAAGGGCCTACAATTGGACAGCAGTAAACCCTCAGAAGGGGACTGAACTGTCATGAGGCCCAACTGGGGAGCTGGGGCCAGAACAGATTAAGAGGGTGAAACCATTGCCTCCAGGGAGGAAGCCCTGTGGGTACAGCCCAATACCAGGGCCAGGACTGTTTAAAGACTTCAGAAACACCCAACCAGAAGGGGATGCCCATGAGAGGTGGGAGCTACGCTGTTACATGGTCCCATAGGAAACAGAAACAACCTGGAGGTGTGAGGAGCAGGTGGAGAAGACTTTTCTCTTCCCTGAGTTATAAGGGATCCTTTGGATGATCAAGATGATCCTATAGTAGGAAGCTAGGGATAGTAGAAATGGGACCACACCCACAAAGGCAGACACTATGAAAGACAGAAATTCAACCAGGTGGATGTCAGTACAGGTGAGTTTTAACAGAGGCATAAAATCACAAAAGAAATGGCCAACCTCCTTGGAAGCACAGAAAGGCACCATGAACGTCAAAACCATCAATACTATAGGAGTCAATTATCCAACAGCCAGTGGCTAGCTGAAGACCAACCGTTGGGCCAGAGCGCCAGAGTGAGAATGACTCTGTCTCCCAGTGGTTAGGGCACTCCCTGTGGAGGTGGGAGACCCCCATTCCTGCTCCAATGACTATTTTATGTAATTGTTTATACAAAGATCTGTGGAATGTTACTGAAAAACAACTAGAGCAACCAAAGGAGGTTAACACTGTATTTATAGACTTTGCAGCTGCTTTTGACTGAGTGTATCGATCAGTGCTATGGACACTGCAACACCAGTATGGGATGCCCGAGAGCTTAGTGTGCTTTGTGGAGCAACTGTAACACAGCACATTTATTTGCGTGAGGGTCAATGGTTGTATTACAGACTGGTTTTCTGTAAAATCAGGAGTACGCCCGGGATGTCTTCTCTCACTTGCATCATGTAGTGTTCTAATACACTCTCCAATGACAGGGATGATTGAGGCCAAAGTAGGAGGTGTGAATTTTAAAGATTCATCAAGATTAATACATCTTGAGTATGTGGATTATATTGTCTCCTTGGAGAAACTACTGACCAACTACTTCTAAAGCTGGAGCTGAGAAAAACTGCAGAACCTATGATATAACCAAAGCTATGCATGTTCCCATAAAACAATAACAAATGCCCTGCTGATGCTGCATGTGGATGTCTTTGACATTAAATGGGTGAGTAGTTTTACCTATCTGGGTAGTCGGGTGACAGCTCAAGGTTCTACAGCTGATTGGTCTTGCGTCAATAGCATTTCAGCATCTTCAAAGGCTTCTGTAGGTAGCAGGATATCTGAATGAAAACTAAGAGATGAGTGTTCAATGCCATTGTGATGTCAACTGTGTTATATGGAGCAGAAACACATCCATTATAAACAGCTGAGTAGAAGAAATTAAACATTTTTTTCAGTGTTAAAAGTTACAGCGTGTTCTTAACATTGGTGTGTTTGATAATGGCACCAACGAGGAGGTACTTAGATAATCCCAGCAAGATGCGGTCTTGCATCATTTGGGAACAAGATGGCTGCAATGGCGGGGTCATGTCTGACGTGCAGAAGAAACTATGGTTTTACATAAAGTTTATAGAGCTGAGGTTGAAGGAAGTAGAGGCGTGGCTCAGAGCCGTAACTAGCAGCTCCTGACGTGGGATGGAGGCGCACGAGTCCCCTGGACTCTCACCAAATAGGGGTTTACTTTTTTTATTATTTATTTATTTATTTATTTATTTTACTTTTTATTTCAAGTTTTAAATTTTATTTTTTAAACATATTTTTTAAAAACATATTCTTTTAATTTACTTTATATTTCTTTTATATTCTGGCCAGTCCCTCCTGCCAGGCCCCTGACCCTTCCCCACCACCAGCCAGCCCTGTCTCCACTCCTCCACTCTGGCCAGCCCCCCCCAGCCAGGCTCTTCTCCCCAACTCTAGCCACCCCAGAGCATAACTAAACATTTTAGCACCCGGGGGTGAGCAAGCATACGTGTGCCTCCTAGAGACAATGAGGGGGCGGGGGGGCGGGGGCATGAAGGGTCACATTCCTCCCCTCCACCTGACTTCTGCCTTCCATTTAGCAGAGAGGTTTTCAAACTGTGGGGCATGGCCCCTAGGGAGCCTCCCAGCCCACTCGGGCACCTGGCTCTCCATGATATGGGAGCTGGGGTACTGGCTGGCTTGTCCGACATCTCTCCCTCCCCTGCTCCTCGAGCCAGGCTGCCTCTGTACGGCCAGGCACTCCCCAGACAGGACGGGTGACACAGCTCCGAGCTGCATCTCTGATGTGCTCTTGCCTCTGTCCCAAAGGAGCCTGGCGCCAGCCGGTGACACCCCGTGGAGCCGGCCCTTATGCTCCCTGAAGTGTTCCCTGCTCATCCCCTTGGGCACCTGCCTCTCAGCAGCTGGGTCACTCTCCCCGCACTCCCTGCATGCAGAGTGAGAACCGCCCCTTGCTCCCCTTGGCTGCCCTGCCTCAGCCCCATGGCTGCCAGGCTCACAGTCGCACAGTCGCACAGTCCGAGCTCTGAGCTCGGTCACACAAGCCCGGTGCCTAGCCCAGGGTCTGGGCTCTGGGGGCTGCTGCTAGCAGGACAGACTCTCTCCCGCCAGCTCCGGAAACGGAGGCAGTACGAATGGAGCGACCCCTAGGATTACCATATTTCAAGTTCCCAAATTGAGTACACCGTGTGTGTGTGTGTCCTGGGAAGGGGGTATTTGGTGGGTGCTGGAGCAGGTATTTGGGAGGTACTGGGAGGGGGTATTTGGGGGTGCTGGAGGGCAGCGTGTGTATACTGGGAAGGGTGTTTGGGAGGCGCTGGAGCTGGTATTTGGGGGGTGCTGGAGGAGTGTGTGTGTACTGGGAGGGGTATTTCGGGGGTGAGGGAGGTGGTAGGGTGGCTGGTGCAGGCCCGGGACGCAGCGCCAGCCCATCAGTAAGCACCTCCCTGCGGGCCTCTCCCCCCACACCCACCCCCAGGCCAGGGAGCTGTGGCCTGGCCCTATCACCTGGCCGAGAGGCACATGGTGGCTCCTCTTACTTGGCGGACTGGGCCAGGGCAGGGCGAGGTGGGCAGGATCTGGCAGCGGCAGATGCAGAGGAGGGACCAATGGGGGCGGGGGTGTGGAGATGGCTCTTTCCCAGAAATTTCCTCTTATTTCAAAAATCCACCCAGACCGAGGGCGGATGACAAAAAAAGAGGAAATGTCTGGGAAAACCCTGATGTATGGTGGTAACCCTGGCAACCTGCCCGCAGCCACCAGGAGCTGGGGGGTAGCCAGGGGCGTGTCTGACACACGCCTCCGCTCGGGCCCGTGGGCAGGCAGCCAGTGGCACTCAGCACTCTGTCCTCCTGCCGCCGTGGTCCTAGCACTGCAGGGAGAGTTTGCTCCAGCTGGGGTCAGCAGGAGCGGGGTGGGGTGCTGAGCACCCTCTGCTCCAGCTGACACCACTGGGCCCGATCCTGTGTCGCCCCACTTTTCTGCCCCTGCAGGCTTTGCGCCCCGCGTGGCTGCCCCACTCTTATTACGGCCCTGAGCCACCCCTCTACTTCCTTCAACCTCAGCTCTATACACTTTATGTAAAAGCATTCTTTCTTCTGCACATTGGACAGCACCCCGCTGTGAGGCTGTATGATTGAAATATAACCAAATATAACCAATATCAATGACAGTGCCACTGTTAGACAATTGCAACAAACCTTGTACAAAGCATGTCATGTAAGGTGTCAATGGAAAAGTTATGATTTGCTAAGTATGATTATCCTGCTTTTATATGCATGCATTGTTTTTGTAGCTAAATTTATGAATATTGTCTATGCACCGGTATCTTACATATGTGCTGTATTCCTGGGCAACACCTACCAGATAAGATTTACATCTAGGCTAGACAGCTTTGTGTTGATGGCCCATCAAAGATACTTAGCTCTCACAATAGGCTATAGAAGAGACTCATTGCTCCCAGAAGGCTCTTCCTGCAGACTCCTCAGCCTCCAAGGGGCCAATGGCTACCCCCTGTGAGTCAGCAAGTCATGTAAGGACGAACCAGCAGAGCAGCGGGGAACAGCAGAGCAGCGCACAGCAGGAGTTTGCCTGGGAGTTCGCCTGGAGGGAGCCCAGTGAGGCTTATATCTTGCCAACTTCTCTGAGGAAGCTCATAGTAGGAAGGTGATATGGAAGGTGGGGGGTTCAGCTGTTGTGACATGCACTGGATGTGCCATGTTTGTCTTTCTTCCACAGGACAGAAGCAACTTTGTCTGTACAAAGTGCAAGCTGGTCTCCATATTGGAAGAGAAGATTGAAGGTCTGAAGCAACAGATAACGACCCTGCGTTGCATACGAGAAACGGAGGATTTTCTGGACAAAAGTCAGGGTAGCTTCTACGGGCACAAAGCTCTAAAGATTTAGAACAGGTTGCACAGCGGAGCCAAGAGGCCAGTGAAGAAGCTTGGCAACATGTGACCTCCAGAAGAAGAAGGGGGAATGTCCGGGTTCCAGCAACGCGGACACAGGTAACTAACCACTTTCATGTTCTCTCCACAGGTACTATTGTGGAGAGTGGACCAGATGATATGTCTGGTGGGAGAAAGCAGAAGGAGATTCCGCTGGTTGGAAGGCATGAGATGCACTGTCCTGAGATGGGGGGTTTCACGACCACCACTCCCAAGAGAAGGAGGCGGGTGGTGGTGGTCGGGGACTCTCTACTCCGGGGGACTGAGTCATCTATCTGCCACCCTGACCGGGAAAACCGAGAAGTCTGCTGCTTGCCGGGGGCTAAGATTCGTGATGTGACGGAGAGACTGCCGAGACTCATCAATCCCTCGGATTGCTACCCCTTCCTGCTTCTCCACGTGGACACCAATGATACTGCCAAGAATGACCTTGAGCGGATCACTGCAGACTACGTGGCTCTGGGAAGAAGGATAAAGGAGTTTGAGGCGCAAGTGGTATTCTCGTCCATCCTCCCCGTGGAAGGAAAAGGCCTGGGTAGGGACCGTCGAATCATGGAAGTCAACGAATGGCTACGCAGGTGGTGTCGGAGAGAAGGCTTTGGATTCTTTGACCATGGGATGGTCTTCCATGAAGGAGGAGTGTTGGGCAGAGACGGGCTCCACCTTACGAAGAGAGGGAAGAGCATCTTTGCGAGCAGGCTGGCTAACCTAGTGAGGAGGGCTTTAAACTAGGTTCACCGGGGGAAGGAGACCAAAGCCCTGAGGTAAGTGGGAAAGCGGGATACCGGGAGGAAGCACAGGCAGGAATGTCTGTGAGGGGAGGGCTCCTGCCTCATACTGAGAATGAGGGGCGATCAGCAGGTTATCTCAAGTGCTTATATACGAATGCACAAAGCCTTGGAAACAAGCAGGGAGAACTGGAGGTCCTGGTGATGTCAAGGAATTATGACGTGATTGGAATAACAGAGACTTGGTGGGATAACTCACATGACTGGAGCACTGTCATGGATGGTTATAAACTGTTCAGGAAGGACAGGCAGGGCAGAAAAGGTGGGGGAGTAGCACTGTATGTAAGGGAGCAGTATGACTGCTCAGAGCTCCGGTACGAAACTGCAGAAAAACCTGCGTGTCTCTGGATTAAGTTTAGAAGTGTGAGCAACAAGAGTGATGTAGTGGTGGGAGTCTGCTATGGACCACCGGACAAGGGGGATGAGGTGGATGAGGCTTTCTTCCAGCAGCTCGCAGAAGCTACTAGATCGCACGCCCTGGTTCTCATGGGTGACTTTAATTTTCCTCATATCTGCTGGGAGAGCAATACAGCAGTGCATAGACAATCCAGGAAGTTTTTGGAAAGCGTAGGGGACAATTTCCTGGTGCAAGTGCTAGAGGAGCCAACTAGGGGGAGAGCTTTTCTTGACCTGCTGCTCACAAACCGGGAAGAATTAGTAGGGGAAGCAAAAGTGGATGGGAATCTGGGAGGCAGTGACCATGAGTTGGTTGAGTTCAGGACCCTGACACAGGGAAGAAAGGTAAGCAGCAGGATACGGACCCTGGACTTCAGGAAAGCAGACTTCGACTCCCTCAGGGAACAGATGGGTAGGATCCCCTGGGGGACTAACATGAAGGGGAAAGGAGTCCAGGAGAGCTGGCTGTATTTCAAGGAATCCCTGTTGAGGTTACAGGGACAAACCATCCCGATGTGTCGAAAGAATAGTAAATATGGCAGGCGACCAGCTTGGCTTAACGGTGAAATCCTAGCGGATCTTAAACATAAAAAAGAAGCTTACAAGAAGTGGAAGGTTGGACATATGACCAGGGAAGAGTATAAAAATATTTCTCGGGCATGTAGGAATGAAATCAGGAGGGCCAAATCACACCTGGAGCTGCAGCTAGCGGGAGATGTCAAGAGTAACAAGAAGGGTTTCTTCAGGTATGTTGGCAACAAGAAGAAAGCCAAGGAAAGTGTGGGCCCCTTAATGAATAAGGGAGGCAACCTAGTGACAGAGGATGTGGAAAAAGCTAATGTATTCAATGCTTTTTTTGCCTCTGTCTTCACGAACAAGGTCAGCTCCCAGACTGCTGCGCTGGGCATCACAACATGGGGAATAGATGGCCAGCCCTCTGTGGAGAAAGAGGTGGTTAGGCACTATTTAGAAAAGCTGGACGTGCACAAGTCCATGGGGCCGGACGAGTTGCATCCGAGAGTGCTAAAGGAATTGGCGGCTATGATTGCAGAGCCATTGGCCATTATCTTTGAAAACTCGTGGAGAACGGGGGAAGTCCCGGATGACTGGAAAAAGTCTAATGAAATGCCAATCTTTAAAAAAGGGAAGAAGGAGGATCCTGGGAACTACAGGCCAGTCAGCCTCACCTCAGTCCCCAGAAAAATCATGGAGCAGGTCCTCAAAGAATCAGTCCTGAAGCACTTACATGAGAGGAAAGTGATCAGGAACAGTCAGCATGGATTCACCAAGGGAAGGTCATGCCTGACTAATCTAATCGCCTTCTATGATGAGATTACTGGTTCTGTGGATGAAGGGAAAGCAGTGGATGTATTGTTTCTTGACTTTAGCAAAGCTTTTGACACGGTCTCCCACAGTATTCTTGTCAGCAAGTTAAAGAAGTATGGGCTGGATGAATGCACTATAAGGTGGGAAGAAAGTTGGCTAGATTGTTGGGCTCAACGGGTAGTGATCAATGGCTCGATGTCTAGTTGGCAGCCGGTGTCAAGTGGAGTGCCCCAGGGGTCGGTCCTGGGGCCGGTTTTGTTCAATATCTTCATAAATGATCTGGAGGATGGTGTGGTTTGCACTCTCAGCAAATTTGCGGATGATACTAAACTAGGAGGAGTGGTAGATACGCTGGAGGGCAGGGATAGGATATAGAGGGACCTAGACAAATTGGAGGATTGGGCCAAAAGAAATCTGATGAGGTTCAATAAGGATAAGTGCAGGGTCCTGCACTTAGGACGGAAGAACCCAATGCACAGCTACAGACTAGGGACCGAATGGCTAGGCAGCAGTTCTGCGGAAAAGGACCTAGGGGTGACAGTGGACGAGAAGCTGGATATGAGTCAGCAGTGTGCCCTTGTTGCCAAGAAGGCCAATGGCACTTTGGGATGTATAAGTAGGGGCATAGCGAGCAGATCGAGGGACGTGATCGTCCCCCTCTATTCCACATTGGTGAGGCCTCATCTGGAGTACTGTGTCCAGTTTGGGGCCCCACACTACAAGAAGGATGTGGATAAATTGGAGAGAGTCCAGTGAAGGGCAACAAAAATGATTAGGGGTCTGGAACACATGACTTATGAGGAGAGGCTGAGGAAAATGGGATTGTTTAGTCTGCAGAAGAGAAGAATGAGGGGGGATTTGATAGCTGCTTTCAACTACCTGAGAGGTGGTTCCAGAGAGGATGGTTCTAGACTATTCTCAGTGGTAGAAGAGGACAGGACAAGGAGTAATGTCTCAAGTTGCAGTGGGGGAGGATTAGGTTGGATATTAGGAAAAACTTTTTCACTAGGAGGGTGGTGAAACACTGGAATGCATTACCTAGGGAGGTGGTAGAATCTCCTTCCTTAGAAGTTTTTAAGGTCAGGCTTGACAATGCCTTGGCTGGGATGATTTAATTGGGGATTGGTCCTGCTTTGAGCAGGGGGTTGGACTAGATGACCTCCTGAGGTCCCTTCCAACCCTGATATTCTATGATTCTGTGATTCTATGTGATATGCTCATGTGACCCTTGACTCCATCTTTTGCCAGTAACTTTCCACAAACTGTTATGTGAGCTTTGTTTGAAACAGAAAATTTCCAGGCATGTGGCAAAGGTTGTAAAAGACCCTTGGGGTGACTACATTTTGCCTATTTCCTGCCCTGATTATCTTGACCATGGATTTACAACTAAAAGGGGCATATTGAACTATGGACTGAGGAAGTTACCAGAGAGACTTTACAAACCAGATGTCTATAACATCACTGCTACAAACCTGATATAAGGACATTCCAATTATTGTATGTATATGATCTATTAACCATTTTAATTCTCTTCTTCTTTTCTTTTACTAATAAACCTTTAGATGTTAGTTACTAAAAGATTGACAGCAGTGTGATTATTGGGTAAGATCTGAGTTATTGACCTGGCTATGTAGCAGATCTCTTGGGATTAGAAGAACCCTTTGTTTGATTAAATTGATTTTCAGTAACCACTCATCATAAAGCCTAGTGTCTGGCTGGTGAAACTAGGGATGAAATTCCTAAGGAGACTGCATCTTTGACTTCTTGTTAACCAGTGTAGTGAGACAGAAGTTTACTTTTGTTACTGGCTTGGTATAATCTAATGATAGAATAACCACCAGTTTGGAGTGAGTCTGCCCTATTTCTCAGTTGTTTGTCCTGAATCTGGTATTCTCAGATGTGACCCACTGAGGCACAGTGACACCTGTCATTGCAGCTATCTTGTTCTCAACTGATGCAAGAGCATATCTTGCTGGGATTATCTGAATACCTCCTTGTTGGTGCCATAGTCATAAAGTAAAAGCTTCAATTTTAGAATTCAGGAAACTGAGACAGAACATGGGAAGTGACATCCTCAAGACCATGAAGCTGGTCAATGGTAAAGCCAGGAATAAATCCCTGCCTGCCAGAATTTCAAAGCACTAATCAATATCCCTGGATCATACTGACTCTCCATAAACTATCATAGCATAATTGATGTTAAGGATATAAGAGACATATTAGGTCACAGATTCGTGGCTTTCAAAGCTAGAAGGTACCATTATGATCATCTAGTCTGAGCTCCTGCATAACACAGGCCAGAGAATTTAACCCAATGATTCTTGCATCAAGACCATATCTTGTGGTTGAGCAATAGCTGATCTTTTAGAAAGAAATGGCCAATCTTGATTTAAAGACTCCAAATGATGGATTATCCACTACATCTCTTAATAAATTGTTCCAATGGTTAATTACACTCACTGTTGTAGCCTTTAAAATGTTTCCAAATAATATTAAGTAATTAAAGATAAGGGTGAAATAAAATTCAACTTAGTTTTCAGGTTCGAGCCTCTAGGTCAATTACAGAAAATGTATTTACTACTGGACACCTGTTAAACACTTTGAATAATACAACTAAACTTTATTAAAAAGAAAATTGATCAGTTAAGCAAACAAGCATGCAATTACCACTTACACAATCCTACAATTACACTTACACTCAAAGATGGAATGGTATATCAATGGATGATCAGTCCACCGAGAACAGAGTGACGGTACCCTTTGGATGTTAATTGCAGATCTCTACAGTTTAGCAAGGCTACTGCTTTTATACTCCAGTATAATACTAATTAACATTAAACTGTCCTTTACCATAATTTGATACCCACCACCTTCTTATTTGCTCTTTACATTACACATTATTTCAATTAACATCTGCACCAATGTCCTTCCCATACTATCAAGATAGGTAGCATTTTAATAAAACATTCTCAACAATTCTTAAAAACACTGATTAAAGCCTTGCTTAAACCAGTTATAATGCAAACATAACAGTAACATAGCCCTGGGCCCTGTCCTTGTCAACTCTTACTTTCCCATAACACTCTGTCTCCAGCTTATCTCTAAATTTCTCACACTAGCAACTTCAATTTCCCATACTCCTCTACATTTGGGCTAACTTAGACCCCAAATCTAACATCTACTTATTTCTTAACCTAACCACCCTTTTGGCTATATTGTTAAAAAAATGTAACTTATTTCTAACCTGAGTTTCCAGCCATTGGATCATTTTCTTCCTTTTTCTACCAGACTAAAAAGTCCTCTTTGATCAGACATTTCCTCCCCATGTAGATACTTATAGTCCATGATCAAATCATCTTTTAACTTTCTCATTGTAAGATCAATAGACTGAGTTTCTCATCCAGTCCATCACCTTGGGGCCAAAGCAGTATATATTGTTGTATACAAAGCAATTGTATCATTGTTCATATGGATCTGTATACAACTTATTATGCTCACACTGTATATGCTTTAACTTCCATTCCTTGTAAGCCCAATTACTTGAGTAGGGTGGTGATAGTTTGAGAGAGAGAGAGCAGATTTTTGTTCTCTGTATCTGCATACTCTCATCTGCATAACCCTGATCACTAGTTATTATCTCAGCTGCTCATGACTCAACATCACAGCTTATGTTAGCAGGGACACTTCTGCAGCCAGATCAGAGGGTATGTTTTGTTTAGACTGGGAGCAAAGCACTCTGAATGAAGAAATGGGACTATGGCTCCTGGGTCCTCTGAAGCTAAACTGAGCCCAGGTCTGGGCTCCTGCAGGGCAAAGTGCTAGATTCATATTTCCATGCAGGCATTTTTCTATCTTGTAGTTAAGCTCATATGTTGTTTTCTGACCCATTGGACTGGAGCTAAAGCATCTAGTCCTATCGACCAAAATCTCATTCATACTAAAATCTGGGGCTGAAAATTTTCCTTCAACTGTTTTTCATTGGGATATTGGGATTTTGAGTATTTTTTTTTAATTTTCAAAAATGTGTCTGTGTTCAATGGAAAATTTCATTTTTTTCATCAAAATATTTTAAATTGGGAATGCAGTGCCTCTTAGAAGTTGTAGTTTTCGTTTTTGTGTCTGTATTCCCCTGGGGCTGGCATCCTCAGTTAGACTACACCTCCCATAATGCATCATGGTCTCTTATTTTAATAAGGGGAAGCTGTGCAATATGGAGTCCCTGTTCCTGCTGCATTATGGGAGATGTAGGCCAGATGGGGGATCCCAGCCCATTGAGGAGAGTGTGTTAACCAGGGTTTTCAGAAACCAAAGCAGTGGTAACTTACTTGTTTCTCTCCAGGCGGTGTCAGGAATAAATTGATGGGGGCACAGCTCATCCATCTGATAAATGATTGGTAGAAGCAAAAGTGCTTTTACCTAAAACTACTTTTTTATTAGATCTCACACACACATATGCACACACACACACATATGCTGTTGCAGTAGGTTTAAAGCATTTCAAAACATTTATATTTACCTAAAGTTAAGAAATGGTTTTGAGGGATCAGTGGCCAGGCTTCAGGGGGGCCCTGCTTTCCGTCTAGCTGCTGGGGAACTTAGCGGTCAAATCCTTGCCCAAAGACAGCTTTCTCGGACTGCTCCAAAGCACACTTCCTAACTAAAATATTTATAAATTTTATCCGGACAAAGCACATAACTCAGCCTCTAATAGACTAATAATTTCCTTAACAACAGCCATAACAATTCATTATTCTCCTTATCAGGAAAGCATTTCTATTCATAACAACAATAAAACGTACGTATTAGAGGCACCTAAAACCTAGATCATTATCCAAACATTCCTTTTATTTTCCTGGAATCTTCACTTCTTGTCCCAACCTCCCATTCTGATAGCAAAACTGCAAACATGCAGTTATTTGGCCATGCTTCTCAGGGCCTATGATTTTCCTAGCTATGTGATGTTTGGTTTTCAGCTGGCAGTGACTGAACATACAAAATTGCTGGCTGCAGTACTGTCAAGTTCTGGGGTAGCACTCAGGAATGTCAAATTCTTGGGTAACAGTTCTTGTTCTAGTTGTGGCTGATCAGAAGCTTCACACCCCATGTACTTCTTCCTGGGGAACTTGTCTTTCCTGGAGACCTGCTACACCTCAGTCATTTCCACCAGGTTGCTGGCTAGGTTCCTGGTAGGGGATAGGATAATCTCCTTCAGGGACTGTATCACATAGTTATTTTTCTTTGGTGCTTTGACTTGCATAGAGTGCTTCCTTCTTGCAGTCATGGCTTATGACAGTGACTCAGCCATATGGAACCCACTCAGCTATAAGTTATGATGTACCTCAGGGTCTGTCTTCAGCTGGTATCTGCCTCCTGGATGCATTAGTAGTGGGGATGGTGCCCCAGCTAAACTTCTGCGGCCCTAATGAAATTAATAATTTCTTCTGTGACATGAAGAGCTGCTCAAATTGTCCTGCAGAAAAAGCCCCCGGCAGATATGATTGTCCTCATCTCCTGCTCCCTGGTAAGCCTGGTCCCTTTCTTCTTCATAATTGTGTCTTACATTCTTATGCTCTCAGCCATCCTGCGAATTGCCTCCTCTGCCGGGAGGCAAAAGGCCTTTTCCACCTGCGCCTCTCACCTGCTGGTGGTGAGTCTGTATTATGGGACCATCATTATCATGTAAGTGGCACCATCAGTGGAGTGGTCCCCAGCTTTCCATAAAGCTCTGTCACTTATGTACACGGTCATCACCTCAATGCTCAACCCCATCATCTACAATCTGAGAAACAAAGGGGTGAAAGGGGGGCCTTCAGGAAAGTCATGATGCAGAATTTAGGCATGATTTAGGGTGTGATTTTCAGAATGGCCTAAAGAACTTTGGCACCCAACTCCCATTGACAGATCAGTGCCTAATTTCTTTAGGTGTGTCAGGGTTCCCTCCCCACTTTGAACTCTGGGGTACAGATGTGGGGACCCGCATGAAAGACCCCCCAAGCTTATTCTTACCAGCTTAGGTTAAAACTTCTCCAAGACACAGATTCCTTTCTTGCCTTGGGATCGCTGCCACCGCCAAGTGATTTAACAAACAATCAGGAAAAGGACCACTTGGAGTTCTATTCCCCCAAGCCTACACCCCCTTTCCTGGGGAAGGCTTGAGCATATATCCTCACCAATTGGTTACAAAGGGACTACAGACCCAAGCCCCCTGGGTCTTAGAACAATGGAAAAATCAGTCAGGTTCTTAAAAAGAAGGATTTTATTTAAAGAGAAAAAGGTAAAAGAATCACCTCTGTAAACTTAGGCTGGTAATTAATCTTACAGAGTAGCAGAAAATTGAAAGAGCACAGAGGAACCCCCTCTAGTCTTAGTTTCAAAGTTACAACAAAACAGGGATAAACCTCCCTCTAGCAAAGGGAAAATTCACAAGTTGAGAAAACAAAGATAAACTAATACACCTTGCCTGGCTGTTATTTACAAGTCTGAAATATGAGAGACTTGTTTAGAAAGGTTTGGAGAACATGGATTGATATCCGGTCCCTCTTAGTCCCAAGAGTGAACGGCCACAGAAACAAAGAACCCAAAACACAGCCTCTCGCTCTCCCCCCACCCCCCCCAATTTGAAAGTATCTTTTGTCCCCATTGGTTCCTTTGGTCAGGTGCCAACCAGATTACTTGAGCTTCTTAACCCCTTACAGGTAACGAGGAATTTAGGCTACCCCTATGGTTATAACAAGGTCACTTTAAATAACCTAGCCCAGATCTCAACAGAAATATGAAGATCACCTACAATCTTAACTGGATTTAACGATCTCTTTGATTGGGCTTTTCTTCTTCCCTCACGTCACTGAGGATTTCACAACACTGGGCCTGAAAAAATTCCTGTGAAGTTAGAGGCAGGAAGTTTGAGAAGGGACTTTTATCATTTGGCCCTTATTGTCCAGCTAGATTTGAAGTGTCTTTACATGGTTGCAAAATGAAATGTGGACACTAAACTTTGGTGCCTTAGACGTTTCTAAGATCTTTGATTTCCGTCTCGGTCTTTCCTCCATGCACACAATAACAGTTCCTCCTCCGAGCTTTATCTACACGGAGACTCACGCAAAAAAGCAGAACATGCAGACAAAACGTCGTGCACAACCAAGTATTCAAGGTTGGAGGGAGGGTAAAGCAGCTGTTCACATGTTTAAACTGAGTCCCTCTTCTCAGTCTGAAACAGCATGGCACTGCATAGCTGAGGCCCTAATATTGGAACTAATCCTTGACAAAATATGAAGTCTGTCTGAGATTTTCAAAGGAGCCTATGGGAGTTAGGCACCCACACCCAACTGTAATTTGGGTGCTTAGTTCCCTTCACTTCCTTTGGGAATCCTAGCCTTCCTGGTTGCCAGATGCCAAGGCAGTTGTGGCTTTGGAAGTACTGGCCATCACCTCTTCCACCAAGTGTAAAAAAGCCAAGTCAACCCCATAGCCTTACTTCAAGAGGCAGGATGACCTTATCATGTTCTTCCCTTCCTGTGGGCTTCCCAGCCCCCATATACAAATGGAGCTTTCATTGTTTTGGTTCCACCATGCTTAATTTACGTAGGAGACACATAGACTGCTGCCTTCTCTCTTTTCTGGGAGGCAACCAGTTTCTCCCTGTTTGGCCACAGACTTTAAAACAGAATATAATTAAGGATCCATATTTCCTCATATAGTGTTAATACATACATTTCACAATGATATTAACCACAAGGGTGTCATTAGCTTTCAGAAAAGACCTCACTCTGTCGACTCTTATAATACAGTAATATTGCTTATCACTTGAGGTTCAGACCCCCTGTCTTTAAATGGACCAGAAAACTTGCCAGAGTGATCCAGTGGATCAAGTGGAGAAGAAAGAAATTGATATCCAAACATGAAAGCTCCTGGTGATGCACAGAGCATTGGATATCAATCAAGACTTGGACAGGCTTCACATCTGATGATGTGATGGAGGAAAAAGGTCTGCTATCTGTGGAGGAAGCAATTGACAATGAAGAATATAACATCAAATTATATGCAGAGTCAACCAATTTAAAGATCATCTGATCGCGATAACAAGTGATGACCAAGCTGCATCACAGCCCAAGAAAGCATGAAAGAAAGGAGAAAGCTAATTGCCAAAGAAAGGGTTGAAAGATTTACAAAGAAATGAATGGACAGACAGTGGTGGAGAGGGATCAAACCCATTAGTGAGAGAAGTTTAACAAACTTGTGGCTTGAAGAAAGATACCTCAAAAGAGAGACAGAAAGCGTGATTAGGAGAGCACATGAATATGGCTTAATGATGTAGAAAGCAAAATTGAATGACAAAACTGCAGAATGTGTTCTGAAAATGAAGAGATGGGGAGCCTGTGTTGAGTTCCTGCAGGAGCCTGACTGGGAGAGAAGATATGAATGGATGCAATGCGGTTGCCAAGTGTCTCCCTTGGAGCCTCTGTGGCATATATGGATTGAAGCAAACCATGCACTATTACAACCACCAAATTGAAAATGCTCTAGAGAATGAAGGGATCTGGCAATTGTCACAGACTGAACAGTGCAAGCAAAAAGGCTGGACATAGTTGTGGAAAAGAAGACAAACAAGACCATATTGACTCATATTGCCAGACCAGCAGACAGACACATAAAAAAAAAAAACAATAAGAGAACATATCAAAGTAGGAAGAACTTTGCCATGAAGAGGAAACATTTTGGAAAACTAGAACACAGATCATAGAATCATAGAATATCAGGGTTGGAAGGGACCTCAGGAGGTCATTTAGTCCAATCCCCTGCTCAAAGCAGGACCAATCCCCAACTAAAGCATCCCAGCCAGGGCTTTATCAAGCCTGACCTTAAAAACCTCAAAGGAAGGAGATTCCACCATCTCCCTAGGTAACCCATTCCAGTGCTTCACCACCCTCCTAGTGAAAAAGGTTTTCCTAATATCCAACCTAAACCTCCCCCACTGCAACTTGAAACCATTACTCCTTGTTCTGTCATCTGCTACCACTGAGAACAGTCTAGATCCATCCTCTTTGGAACCCCCCTTTCAGGTAGTTGAAAGCAGCTATCAAATCCCTGCTCCTTCTTCTCTTCTGCAGACTAAACAATCCCAGTTCCCTCAGCATCTCCTCATAAGTCATGTGTTCAGTCCCCTAATCATTTTTGTTGCCCTCCGCTGGATGCCTTCCAATTTTCTCACATCCTTCTTGTATTGTGTGGCCCAAAACTGGACACAGTACTCCAGATGTGGCCTCATCAGTGTCGAATAGAGGGGAACAATCACATCCCTCAATCTGCTGGCAATGCCAGCAGAGTTAGGTGCTGATCTCCCAGTGAAAAACAATAGAAGTCGGGCACCTAAATACCCTAGGTCCAGTTGAAAATCTCAGTGCCTCAGGGTGGGCTGGCCCTTTAAGGGGAGATGGGCTCATCCACACCTGTGCCATGTCATCTGATCCCAGGTGAGGGTTTGGGTTAGGGCTGGGTTAGATCAGTGACCAGGCATGGGAGGGAGCCTGATCCATCAGAATGAGGGGCACCAGTGGGTAGGACAGACCTAGGGGAGATCTGTCTGGAGAGGCCATGGGTCTGGGATGGGTCTGGCAGAGCTCCACTGCTCAGAGATCTGAGAAGCAGAGAGAGCTGAGCCTGATGCCCTGATCCAAGAGTAAAGGCTAGAAGAATTTCAGGGATCAGGAGACTCCCCCAGGAGATCCAAAGGGGACCCAGGGTCAGGGAGGACTTGGGAAGAAGTTCTCCACGGCAGCCAGAGGAGATGCCTGGCTGGAGGGATCTGCACTCTTGGGCAGGAACAGAACCCATCAGAGGGACTTAGGAGCCCAGGAGGGTCATAATGGCCTAGTGAGCCTGGAGAAGGCAGCCCCTAGATTCTGGCTTTTAACTGTTATTCGGTGTAAATAATCCAAACCCCAGAGGGGAGAGTAATTCCAATGCACCAATTGCAGTGGGACATTTGACTCGGGAAGGAGAGGAATTGGGGCAGTGGCTGGGTGTGAAAGCAGTTTGGGTAAGATCCTGTTACATGCAGCCTTTGGCTCTAACCCGGACCCTAATCCAGCAAAGTGCTTAGGAATGAGTTTAACTTTAAGCTTTGAAAGGACTACTCACGTAGTTAAAGTTAAGCACATGCCAAATTGGTTTCCTGAACCAGGGCCTTTGTACAGGATATTCAAGGGCGGTGGGGAGGGCGGGGGTTAATTCGTAATCATGAGTGTTCAGCATGGATCCTCCAATGATATAAATTCTCTTTGAGCTATTGACTTCAACGGCACTGTAACAATTTACACCATCTGAGGATTGGCCTCTTCATTTTTAAGCTTTCTAATTCTTCAATTTATCCAGTCAAAGAAAAGAAAGAGTGTGTTGAAAATGTATCCACATGAAAGAGCTCTAAGTTCACACACCCAGTACATAGGATGAGGTGCTTGTTAATGAGCTGTGGAGTAAGAAATATTCATAGACATGCTTTGGTGAATAACGTTTAATAAAGAACACTTATAAGAAAATCATTATCTGGACATAGACAGTCATGGCAGGAAAAGCTGCACAAGAATTAGCATAAACTAATTCATAAACAGAAATATAGCATTATGACATAATTAGTTTGTGCATTAGGACAAGGAACGGTCCCATCACTATGTCTGTCTAATCACATACTCCTCTTTTATCTATCATATACATAGTTTACACAACAATCCACAGAGAAGGAATAATAAATAAATAAATAAATCAACCAAATTCTGAGCTCCTTTCTCATCTTGTGAGCAGATCGACCCAGGATGCCGCATGGAATCCAGATCAGTGCAAGTGTTGGCACTTTTCCATTTACATCAAAGTTAGAACAAAATGACCCCAGACAAGTAACTTACACCAGTGTTTAGGTTACCATTGAATTGAGTCGGGAGACATTGAGCCAGAATCTCATCAGTATTAAACCCTTGATGTCAATGGAGCTACTCTTCATTGGCACAGGTGTAGCTAAGATGGGAATCTCACACTTACATCTCTGGCCCATTCGCTTTCTCCAGGCTGCCTTTAGCAACATTTGGATCCCTGTGTATATTGGCTGTTGGCCAAGTCCTGACCCCTTTGAAGTGACTGGCTTTAGCCCAGTGACTTCAATGGGATCCAAATATGGCCTTATTATCCAGAGTCAGTTCTTCTTCAGGAAACACTGGAGTAAGTTTCTCTTCAAAAAGGCCTTCTCACCATAGCAAGAATGACATAGATTTTATTTATTTACATTTACATTAATAAAAAAGAAGCCTAGCTCAGGCTCTAGGCATGTTAAAATTAGTAATTTCAACAGGAACTCAGTCATTCAGACAGCTACAGAAACTTTTTCCCCACCCCTTCATCTTTGTGGGAAGCAAACCTTCAGCTCTCTCAGAAAACCCAGTCAAAGCAATAATACATTGCTCTCCTGAATACATGACAAATTACTGAAACCCCCATAATGACAGGTTTCAGAGTAGCAGCCGTGTTAGTCTGTATCCGCAAAAAGAAAAGGAGGACTTGTGGCACCTTAGAGACTAACAAATTTATTTGACAGGTTTCAGAGCAACAGCCGTGTTAGTCTGTATTCGCAAAAAGAAAAGGAGTACTTGTGGCACCTTAGAGACTAACCAATTTATTTGAGCATAAGCTTTCGTGAGCTACAGCTCACTTCATCAGATGCATACCGTGGAAACTGCAGCAGACTTTATATACATACAGATGTATGTATGTATATAAAGTCTGCTGCAGTTTCCACGGTATGCATCTGATGAAGTGAGCTGTAGCTCACGAAAGCTCATGCTCAAATAAATTGGTTAGTCTCTAAGGTGCCATTATGTATATAAAGTCTGCTGCAGTTTCCACGGTATGCATCTGATGAAGTGAGCTGTAGCGCACGAAAGCTCATGCTCAAATAAATTGGTTAGTCTCTAAGGTGCCACAAGTACTCCTTTTCTTTTTGTAAATTTATTTGAGCATAAGCTTTCGTGAGCTACAGCTCACTTCATCGGATGCATCTGAAAATGCATTTGTTAGTCTCTAAGGTGCCACAAGTCCTCCTTTTCTTTTTGTGAAACCCCTAGGTAGCCAATCATTTCCCTCCCCACCCCACAAAAAAACAAAACAAAATCATAAAAGCAAATTGACCAACTGATAAAACAAAACAATAGCCAGACGAGCTAGCTGTTACAATCTGGCCCAGTACCCAGTTGTATAGTCACTCATCTCATGAACGCGGACCCAATCACTGGGTGGCATGTTCTTCCAAGGTAATTGTATCTGGGTAGAGTCTCATAGTTGTTTCTAGCTCTGGGGCTGTAGACACCATTCCTGAGCTCAGAGCTCTGGTCTGACACCCTTCCTTTGGCCACTGGGAGGCCCCTGTCCAGCTGCCTTAGAGCTCAAAACCAGTGTCTGAGTTCCTCCAAGCCCCCAGGTCACTTACACACACTCTGCCAGAGCTTCATCTAGGCTGTGCTCACTCTGGTTGAACCCCTTTAAGATGAATGTGACAAGAAGGAGAGGAACATGGGTTTAGCAAAGGTATTTCTTAACCACAGAAACTTTATGCATTACGCCCTCGAGTGTTACAGATCTTTGGAAAGAAGATGGTCCTGAGACACCCCCTCCCCTAGTCTGATCTCATCCATTCTGTGAGTCTGAGGTTTCAGGATGGGCAGAGTCCCTCCCGCGCTCTTGCTCCTGCAAGACTTTCCTACGTGTGGGCATGGTTGGCCCCTCTCTGCATAGAGCAGAACAGCACTCTTAAATAGGCCCCTGTCACTGTGCCATGGGTTCAAACAGTGAAGTTCCATCTCCAACATTCATTCGTGTGGGCCCCCTGTATAGAAAAATCATTTTTTTGCATGTGGGAGGGCAAGTAGTCGAAACACAACAAAACTCAATGGCCTCAGACTCTCGCCTGGATGGCTCTCAATGAGGTCCTCCTATGATGGTGTCAAACACCTTTCCCAGGCAGGGCAGCTGTCTGGAAATCAGCACAACAGGCTGCCATTGAGGCAGGCCAGACTTGTGCTGTCACCATGCCAATATTTCCACACACACTACAACAGAGTTTACAGTTTGACACCATCATACCCCACTCTGTCACACAAGCAAACAATTAACCAAAAGCCATGGCACCCCAAGCAGAGTTTATGCCCCAAGAAAGAAGACAGAGAGACTTCATGAAGTCCACTGGGGACTTGATTATAGCTATTCATTTGAGGTGGAAGGTGCTCGGATGATGGGTGTCAGTACAAAAAACATGATAGACAGATAGGTAGAGTCTGATCTTATTTACACCGGTGTAAATCTACAGTAACTCCACCGACTTGAGTGGTGTTTGTCTACATTTTTACCTGTCTAAATACACCTTTCTGCATAAGCAAATGACAAAGTATGTTCTCATGGAGTCGATAATGTCATCAGAGGATTACATTTATAAAGAAACACAGAATGAAATCACAACCAAAGGGAAAAAATGGACAGTTTATTTTTGGTGGATAACATCCTCGCTATCAGTTTCCTCAATGCAGCTTTGATCTCCTTGTTCCTCATGCTGTAGATGATCGGATTCATCACTGCTGGCAGCACAGAATAGAGAACAGCCACCACGAGATCCAGAGTTGAGGTTGAGCTGGAGGTGGGATGACTGTAGGCAAAGTTAGCAGTGCAAAAGAACAAGGACACCACAGTGAGGTGAGGGAGGCAGGTGGATAGGGCTTTATGCCAGCCCTGCTCAGCAGGGATTCTCAGCACCATGGTAAAGATGTGAACATATGACACAATTATTAAAACAAAGCAACTTGAAGCTAAGCACACACTAAAGGCAATAGCCCAAGTTTCACTGAGGTATGTGTCAGAGCAGGCGAGCTTGAGGAGCTGGGGGATTTCACAGAAGAATTGATCCACCATATTGCCTCCACAGAAGGAGACTGCAAACGTGATCCCAGTGTGGAATGTAGAGTAGAGAAAAACACTGATCCAGACACCAGCTGCCATTTGGACACAAGCTCTCCTGTTTATCACTCTCTCATAGTGCAGAGGTTGGCAGATGGCGACGTATCGATCGTACGCCATGACAGTCAAAAAAGCAAGATCTGCTGAAACAAAAAAGACAAAGAGAAAAACTTGGGCAACACATCCAGAATAAGAAATTGACCTGATGTTCATGAGCGAATTCGCCATGGATTTGGGGACAGTGACAGAGATGGAGCCAATGTCTAGAATGGACAAATTCATCAGGAAGAAGTACATGGGGGTGTGAAGATGGTGGTCAAGGACAACAACGGTGATGATGAGAAGATTCCCAATCAGGGCTGCCAGGTAAATCACTAGAAACACCATGAAATGTAAAATCTGCAGCTCCTGAACATCAGAGAATCCCAGGAGAAGGAACTCGGTCACGGTGGTTCGGTTGGACATTTTCTTCCTCAGTGTGATGGCTGTGGAGGGAAGGAGAAGGGCAATGGTCAGGATTATAGTGACAGAGGAAATGATCCTGATTCTCTTTCTGTAATATCTCATAATGTGATGTCAATGGTGTACAGCACTCATTACTTCCACTGTTGAGGAGTCACAAGTGCTCTTCACCCATCACTCAAAGCAGTAATCCGGTGCATTATCACATTAGTGAAAACTGGATTATTTCACTTAAACTCAACGGTGCTCGGTCAGTTTACACCATCTGAGGCTCTGGCCTTAAAAGAAATGCAGTATGAAGGATGGAACAAAGTATAATCCAAATCCAACAGTTCTAGCCAAGATGGTTACCTATTGTGACAAACAGCAAGCCCACAACTTGGGCATGAAACTAACATACTAAAATGACAGCACAGCCCGATTCCCACTTTCCAGAGAAATACGACATTGACTCACCCAGATTCCTATGTGGCAGCTCGTCTGTGATGATTTCTCCACATAGACGGCCTGCTACCTATTTACAGATTGATTTAGGACACCAATCCCAGCTGCACTTCCATCTCTGTGTGATGATGGGCTAGTAGCATCACTCAGTTACTTCTAGGTTGCATTATTTCCCTCTGTGACTTTATGTCTATGTTGTGCAGGTCAGTGGCAGTCAGGAGACTTGGGTTCTGTTCCTGGTTCTGCCACTGATCTGCTGGGCGACCTTGGGCCAGTTACTTCCCCTCCCTGTGCCTCTGTATCTCCTCCCTCCCTTTCTCTGCCTTGTCCATTAGTACTGGAAGCTTTTAGGGGAGTGGACTGTGTCTTATTATGTGTATGTTCTGTGCACTGCTCAACAGCACTGCCATTTAACTGGCAGCAATATAGGACAGCAGATATGGTGCTAGAGCAGGAGATTGAGGTTCTAATCCCATTGACCTTCTGTCTCTCCTTGGGCAGTGTCAAGATAGAAAGGTTTTGTCTAGGGGCTTCAACTCTGTCTTTTAGCATCATGACACTTAAAATATATTCTTTGGGGCTATCGACTTGACTGCACTCAGTTTAACCATCCTGTAGCTATCCCTTTGAAACAGTTGCAATAGAGCGAATGGGTTTGAAATTGTGGTATTAGCGGAAAATCTTAATGTTCCCTATCCTGGTGCAAAGTTTCCAGTTCCAGGTAGACAGACATTTTCTGCTTTAATTATTTCAAAGGCAAATTGGGTTTTGAATTGAACACATTTTCATGGAAAGTCTCTGCTATCCTCGATATATATTTTGTTTTTCCAAGGACAGCAGAGGCTATTTTTTTTTTTCAGTTTTCAACAGCTTTTAGTTAAAATTGTTTTCTTCTCAGTTGCCACGATGAAACAAATGTTTGAGTTTTCACAGTTTCTATGAAAAATCAATTTTTGCTGCTGAAAAATAAACAAAAAAATAAGTCTGATTGGTGCTAGGTATTTGATTAAATTGATAGTAAAACTCTTCAAGAGTTCCAATTCTCATGCATATTTATGTTCCCAGATGTGCCCTATATATCAATACCCTAACATATTTAATTGAAATAGGAAACTTACTTTGCTGGTTTTTGTAGAATTTTTCCCAACTTGTGATGCATTTGATCCTCCTCTGTTAGAGTGATAATGTCCAAATAATCATATCTGTCTATCATGCCCCCATCACTGTATTATCCAGAAACTGTTTCCTGAGTTGCTGGGTCTCTCTGCAGTTCCTAGAAAACAGGGATCCACTCCATAGATATGTGTGCCCTGCTCCCCTCCATGGGCA
Source organism: Lepidochelys olivacea (assembly GCF_965140295.1). Classification (NCBI taxonomy): domain Eukaryota; kingdom Metazoa; phylum Chordata; order Testudines; family Cheloniidae; genus Lepidochelys; species Lepidochelys olivacea. The sequence continues at coordinate 37,524,804 of NC_140424.1, forward strand.
GGATAGTCCGAGAGGTGATGGACTAAATGGGATCAGAGACTGAAAGCCCCTCCCAGCTCTAGAGCTGATCCTGGTTTGTGCAGGAGCAAAATAGCTGAATCCAGTCTCCAGGGTTGTGAGCCCAGCTCTAATCTCAACTCTGAAGCAAACCACCCTGACAACCTGCACTAGCTCAACCTAGCCTCAGGGAACAGCTCCCTCCCTGGATCTCAAACAATGGCAGCACTCCTGGAAGGACCCTTGGCTAAAAATAAGGCAGGGCTGAGGCTCAAAGGGTGTCCCAAAGGGCTTGCAGAATAAAATATATATGTATAGCAGAGACATGTCACCTACAATCGCTAAGAGCCTAGTGGCACCAGATGCTCAGCTGGCCTGGAATAGCCTATTCCTTCATTAACTCCACATAATTACCTCTGGGTGAGCAGAGATTCCCCCCACCCTTCCTTCTCCTGCATTGCATCAGCAGCTCTTGGAGTACAGCCACCAGGGGAACCCACAGCTCAGGCTGGCTGGGCTGATTGAATTAGGTCATTAAGAGGTACCCAAAGCAAACACTAACAACTAAGAACCATGTCCACACTCATGTAGCTAGGGCTATTTTTGCCAACTGGGGATCTGGCTCTTTGATTTCAATGGAGCAATGGCTGATTTACACCAGCTGGGGATCTCGCCTGTTACACAGTTTCAAACCCATATTCTTTGCCTGTGAGTTTAAACCAAAGATGTGACAAAAGTTCTAAACCCATCCGCACTTTCTTCATTCTTTGTTCCATGGGATTAATTTCAAGTGTGTAAATTTTAATGTTAAGGAGCGATTCATTCCCACTAGGGACAGAACTTTGGAGGAATTCACTGTTGCTAAGATTTTCTGTCTCTGAGCTTTGACTTCTATTGGGATGAATGGCCCAACTTTCTTTCTTTCTTTCTTAGCAATTACATTTTTTTTCTTACTGCAGGCAATACTATAATAAAAGGCTCATTAGGCTGCAGGTGCAATGCTGCATGGCATTTTAACAATGTTTAATTCACACTGGTTTGTGTATGTCAGAGAGACTGAACAAATATGAAGGGCCAGATCCCCAGCTGGTGTAAATTGGCATAGTGCTGTGGAGCTGTGACAGTTTACATGAGGTGAATGTCTATACTGTGGTGCATACTTTGATGCTTATTGCTCTGTCAGCATTCTCGTTGTTTAACAGCACAATCCCGTTTTAATGCTCATGGAATATTCCAAGATCATAGTTAATAGACAGAAATCTGAGAGATGGGTAGTCAGCCAGTAAACAAACTTAGAAATATTATAGTATAGTTAAAGTTGTGTTGTGACTACCATTTAAAAGTCGGCTTTCTAAGGCCCATAACATTGACATGCTTAGTCAGATTCCCTTGAAAATTGGTGTGCTTCCAGAGGGTGCAGGGTAGGATTAGTAAACTGAATTAGGGGTCATTAGACCTAGGGACTATGGAGCTATAAAAAGAGTTTGTTTTTTTTTCAAAAAATCATTTGAGCTAGGGGTCGCGGAGATAAAAAGGATTTTTCTAGGTGAATTTTTTTGTGCAGTGCTAGAGCTCAAACTGTTGATGTGATGAGAGTCAAAAATGTCTCAGCCTGTTGAGTTTATTCTATCTTTGGGGAACCCAAGCTGTATTTAACACAATGTTCACTGTGAAGGAAAAATCTAGTAGGCCTAAACTAATAGGCCTAAATCTTCAGTCACGCTAACTGTGTATATGAAGCATAAGAAGAGAGTGAGGAAAATGCCATTGAGGGGCAATTGCAACAGCACAGCTTAAGAAATGTAACCATAACTGCTAGAAGTTAGAAAAAACCATTAGCCACAAAGGAAAACACCTGTCAATAACAGAAAAAGCTTGTTTTTGCTAAACACCAAGTAAGGCAAAGCTACTGTTGAAGCTTGCACTATATGCCAAATAAGAAAAATGCTGTTGAAGGAAGTGGGTTTGGCAAATTGTGGTTTTCAGCAATATAAGCTCCTATATTTCTGTTTACGCCAGAGCAGCTCCAGCTGACTCTCCCTGTCTGAGCATGCTTGAATAAAGCTGGCCTCAGGTTTGTTCTGAACCAAACACAATGTGTGGTTAATTTTCCACCACATCACTTCTTACTGTCCTCATGCACCAGTACAGAGAAATAGCCAGAGGGTTTCCATTCCAGCCATTTTATACGCTTTGAACCTTAAACCTTGTAAGTGCTCTAAAATCCAGTCACTCAGTTTGCTTTGAAGTTTGGTTTGCCTCCAGGGGGCATGGGGTTGTGATAGTGATCCAAATCTGGGGTCATTTGACTAAGGGTTTTCTGAGTTATAGCCCCCCAAAACAGTTTCCTGTTGCTTCCTTATAGGTATTAAAGGGAGAGGTACGAAGGAGTGAATGAATCACAGAACTCATTGAGAATGATGGCGGGGCAGTGTCCATGCACCAAAGCACACAGTGTGGAGGGAAGGAAGGGTCCCCCATGGAGGGGCCATGGACTCTCCTTTGGGAGGAAGGGGCCCTCCCTGCCATTCTACTATGTCCCCAGCTTGTTCTCATCTCTTCTCACTGCATCCCAATCTCAGCAGCTCCATCAAGCCAAGGGAGCTGGGCCAGAGGCACTGAGGAGTGGGATGGTGATGTACCTGGCTATGGCTGTTCCCCTTTCCTTCTCTTAGTGGGTTGAGGTCCTGGCTCCTCACTGAAGGCCAGGTTTTCAGAGGTGTTGAGGGAGCGCAGACGGCACTGATTGGAACTGGAGTTTTTGTGGCTGTGGCATTTCTGCAATTCAGTCCCTTAGTCCATCCTGCTCATGGAGTTGAATTCAACTCAACCCACGGTATCCGTTCTGACTCATTCGCCTTGCTGCTTCCCAGACACCGAATGGCGATGGGACGGGAGTGACTTTTCGGGGCCTAGAGGTGACAGGTCCTGGGTCCCATCCCCAATCTCCTGAGCCTAATCCAGCCTCTCACCTTGTCCCCATCAGCTGGGCAGCTTCCCCCAAGATGGAGAACAGCCTGGCTGATGGACAGCAAGGGGTCGTAGATGGCCAGCAGCACCACCTGCAGAAAGGATCTTCTCTGCCCTTCAGAGAAGATCTTTCCAAAGACCTAAAAGCAACAGGGCACATGCCTTTGGCAGATTGCACAGAGCCAGCTCCAAATCCTGGGGCTGGGATGGTATCGCCCTAGAGTGGCCCCAGTGGCGGACTCAGGTACCACTCCCCACCCCATTGATGTTTCTCTCAGCCTTTCGTAGGGTGCAGTAATGCATCCCAGGATAGGAGCTCACCATGTCCCTGACCCAACGCAGAGCTTTTCTGCTTCCTGACTCCCAATGGTGATGGGAAACCCCCACACTCCCTCTGTGCTCCCACAGGGAGCTGGGACTCCAGCTGAGATCTGGTCAGGTAAATAGCTGGGCATGTTCTTGACCACTCACTGAGCCAGCAGCTCTGCTCTCAGACACTTGGGGATCAGCCAGGGAGACAGTGGCTGGATCCCTTGAGGCACAATCCTGCATTGACTCACCCACCCAGGGGATTCCCTTTGAACCACATAGTGATGGATCTCTGTAGCACACACAAACCACGACCATTAGTAAGGCCCAAATCCAGGCCTCTCACCAACCATAGGGCACCAGGCTGCCTTGGGGAGCGAGAACCTCTAACCCCTGTGAGACCCAGGAGATGGCCCTGAGAAGAGCCACTGGCTCCTCCCCAGGGAGACCCTGAGATAAAGGAGGGCCCTTGGGGAATCGACCCTTCCCTCCCACGGGCACAGATTATTGGAGAGGGGGAGGGAATCGTCCTGAACCTTCCCTTCACCCCAGAGAGCTGCAGACATGGGCAGGGATTCTGAAACCCTGAATGATGAACAGCACATCATTAAGGAGACAGGTCAGCAGTGACTGACCACCTATTGCCCCAACCTCTGATCTAGTGAGGCAATTATGGGACATAACCCAAAGGACATGGACAGAATCCTGAGAGCAGCAAAAGACCTTCTACAGCTCTTAAATCAGTGAGTCCCATATTCCCCCAGATCACTGAGTCTCAGCCCCATGGGGAGGGGAAGGCGCTCATTTTTGCAGAACATTCACCTGCCGATGGACCATGACCTGCCTCCTTCTTCCACAGCACATCACCTTAGATCATTAGCAATACATATGAAATTAATAAGAAGGTCTTTTTTTCCTGTGTGATGAAGTGAATAAAACATGCCTCTTTACATTCAAACTAAACTTTAGAATACCCTGCTATGATTTCAGGATGTGTCTGCAAACTTAATTGGTCACTGTAGGAAACTGAAGTCTCAGAATCAATCCCCAAACACATGATTCTACCACTTGAGCTCAACCAAACAGATTCCTCAGGTGGTAGCAGTTGTAGATACTTATTCTCTTTGTGTCCTTGTTGCCAGAGAGGGATAAAATCCATGTGGCCAAGGAAATCGAGGCATGAGAGTCACCTTGTAGAGTTCCTTCTATTTCTGCCCACTCATGGCAGAGGTGGATTAAGATTGATTGGGTCCCTGGTCACAAAAAACAAACAGCTCACCCCTCACCTCAGTGCCCTACCCCCTGCTCCTCCCCTTCCCCCTGCTCCTCCCATTCCCATCTCAATGTGCCAATGCAGAGTAGCTCTGTTGACATCAAGGGTTTAATACTGATGAGTTTCTGGCCCGATGCCTCTGGGATCAATTCAGTGGTAACATAAACACTGGTATAAGTTACGTACCTGGGGTCATTTTGTTCTAACCTTGGTGTAAATGGAAAAGTGTCATCACTTGCACTGATCTGGCATTCCATGCAGCATCCCATGTCAATCTACTCACATCCAACCTGAAAAAGGACATCAGAATTTGGTTGATTCTTTTATTTATTTATTCTTCCTTCTGTGCATCGTTGTGTACACTGCTGCATATATGGTCGATAAAAACTGGGTATCTGATTAGATAGACCATTCCTTGTCCTAACACAAAACCTAATTGTGCCATAATGATAGATTTCTGTTTGATTGTGAACTAATAGATAGATAGATAGATAGATAGATTAGATTAGATAGATAATGCAAATTATTGATCCTCTTTTCCTGCAATGACTGTCTATGTCCAGATCATAATTTTCTTATAAGTATTCATTGTTAAACATTATTTACCAAAGCATGTATATGAATATTTCCTATCCCATATCTCCATTACAATCAGCTCATCATATGTACTCAGTCCCTGGCCTTAGCCCCCACTGGTCATTTGAAAAGACGAAAGATACAAGTGCATTTGTTTGTAGCTAAAAGTTACACTTTTCTCCACCCCTCCTCTCTCTCTCTCTCTCTCTCTCTCTCTATTTATTATTTTAAATAAATTTAACTCTTTGCAAATCCAGATGTGGAAGGTGGGGTGAGGAGTGGGGAAAGAGAATAAACCCTTTAGCATAAATGATACGATCTGCTGTCTGGAAGTCAGCATGGGGAAAAAAAAACAGAAAAGCAAAATACTTAATTTATAAAAGCAGGTGTAGACAAAGAGGAAAAATAAGGTGACAAAACTTCCCTTTTAAACTCTCACAAACCAAACTGACTTTAGCAATAAATACATTGAATAAATTCAGTGAAATTAATAATTTTAACCCTTTAGGACTCCAAATGTCAAATTTGTAATATAATTTTCTATATATAGCAATAATCATTAGGGGAAATTATGTATATTGCCTTAAGTTAATTAAATTAATACAATTAAGGGGGCAAATAAATTAATATGAATTCTAATTCATTTTATGGGAGTATTTAAATGGAAAGGTAATGGATAACCTGCCTAATCAATCATTTAATCCCTTTTGTTTCCTGGCAAGTATTGTCTTAATGGATTTAAGTTTCAATGTCTTATCTTTTGTGGCCAAGTATAACAATTGTGGTGCCACATTCATCTTAATTGTAAGATGTCTTATATATATATGCTATACATTTGTGTGTCACGTAACTATTTTTGTCTTATTTGGTTTTATTGTAAGAACAAAAATTAATTTAGTGTGCATAATTATAAAAAAAAGAACAAAAAAACAATGTTGCTTTTCACTAGTGGTACCATACTACTTTTAATCATCAGTTTAGCAAATTATCATAACATCGATTCAATTATTCGGCAAAATTATTTTTTTAAATTTATTAGTTAGTGGAATTGATGTTTTGTACAAAACTGTTAATAACCCGTAATGGAGGTTTAATTGTTATAACAAGCAAATTAATTAAAAAACTTGGGTAAAGTCCTGTAACTATCTGTAGCGGGGCAGTTACCCTGCTCCTAGGAAAAAAGGTAGGCTGATTGGAAGAGGTAGCCACAGCTGTGGCCACACCCAATCAGGCCACAGCTGGCCCTGATATAAGGGCAAAGGGAGGAGCTGGATCACTCTCACTCTGGCCTTGGAATGGGAAGGACCTAGTTGCCTGAAGGAGGCTAGGGAGTTCTGGCCTGGCGAGTCCCCAGGCTAAGGCCTTGCTGAAGGGCAACAGAGGTACTGGGGCTACAGGGAGACAACTGGGCCAAGAAAGGCAGCAGGTCCAACCCCTCTTGCTAGTGATGAGTGGCTATTACAGACTGCAGTTTGCCCCAGAGAATGGGGGCTAGATGATAACTGGCAGAAGCCACTGAAACAAGGTGGGTATAGAGGGTTGGGTGCCCCCCTGGGAGGGGAAACTGAGTGTGGGGGTACTACTGTGGGCAGAACCCCAAGGTAAAGGGGCACTGGGGTCTGGGAGGGACATGAGGGCCTGGAATTGAGCTAATTCCTGAGGCAGCCAGCAGGAGGGGCCACGGTGGTGAGTGTTTGATCTGCTACACTATCCATCAAAAGACAGAAAGTCAAAGGGGGAAAGTAAACTTTTTTGCATAAAGATCACCTATACATGAAAGTGAGTTACTGGAAATAAGAGTTTGATAAAATTCATTATGCTAACAACTTTAAGCTGTTCAAAAGAGAATTCTCTTCCCAGCAGAAGAAGTCATAGAAGGCAACATCCTACCAGGGCCATTCCTATGGATCTGCTTCCCAGTAGGCAGTAAATGAGGTTCATATCTCAACATCCATAAAACTGCAGTAGTGGGGACCTTCTGAAACAATGCATTGCAACCAATAACATGATCTCACAGGAATCCGCAACTTCTTTGTGATATATTTTATCTGGACAAAATCTTCTGTATATTTTGTTGTATGGAAACTTGATAATAATGGAACAACTAATAACGTAAAACACAATGCAATTGAAAGTACAAATAGCAATCAGGTGTCTGGTTTTGCCAACAGCATTTCCTTGTTAATTTAGAACTTAACAAAGGAAGAACAAGTGTTTTATAAATAAGTATTGATCTCCTCTCCAAAGAAAGAGGGACCCGAAGGGAACCATGTACCACAAACAACAAAATTATTCTATGGGTTGTAGATCCACTCAGTGATCACCACAGTGACAACTGCAGAACCCATTTCCTGTACAGAATTTGAAGTAGGACCAAAGATGGACTCACTGCTACTCTGATATCTGGGCCTTTGATAAATAATGTTCAGGTTATGCATATATCTGGGGTTTTAAATTTGTTAAATTAGAATATGGCAGAGATTGGTCTTTGTAATGATACTAGTGTATCCAGGTTTTACATGTTGGTTTGATTTGAGAGACTGGCTGCATATCCTACAAAAAATGAGGTACTATAGGAGGTCAGGAAAATCAGGTCTCCTCTGGCAATCAGAACATGGGGGTTACAAAGCCTAAACAGAATTATAAATTCTATTGTGGGCCTTTTCAAATCAGGTAAGTCAATTTGGAATAGGGTACACTAAGAGAATATCAAAAAACAGATCCTCTATTTCCGTTATAAAGAGGCTGATATAGTACTTAACCCAATACCAATGAAACAGATGGGCTAGCTGAGGAAATAATTAATGTTAATAGTGCAAAGTGGAAAGATAAATACAGGGATAAGGAAATATTTTTCTACTGCTTATAGCAGTTATATATTATAAGCTGTGGATGAAGTACAAAAGGATCCTAAGGGACACAGAGTGCCTAGATTAATTAAAGACAAATATATGCTGTCATAAATATAAAGGGAAGGGTAACCACCTTTCTGTATACAGTGCTATAAAATCCCTCCTGGCCAGAGGCAAAAGCCTTTCACCTGTAAAGGCTTAATAAGCCAAGGTAACCTCACTGGCACCTGACCCAAAATGACCAATGAGGGGACAAGATACTTTCAAATCTGGAGGGAGGGCGGACAAAGAGTTTTGTCTGTCTGTGTGATACCTTTGCTGGGAACCGATCAAGTATGCAAGCCTTCCAACTCCTGTAAAGTTAGTAAGTAAGCTAGCTCGAAAATGTGTTAGATTTTCTTGTTTTTTGGCTTGTAAAATTTGCTGTGCTATGCTGTTTTTTGTCTTTTTATACCTTAAGGTTTTGCCTAGAATAATTCTCTGTTTTGAATCTGATTACCCTGTAAAGTATATACCATCCTGATTTTTACAGAGGTGATTCTTTTATCTTTTCTTTAAATAAAATTCTTTTAAGAACCTGATTGATTTTTCATTGTTAAGATCCAATGGTTTGGGTCTGTGTTCACCTGTACAGATTGGTGAGGATATTATTATTAAGCCTTCCCCAGGAAAGCGGGGGTAGGGTGTGGGGGGGATATTTTGCGGGAGGACATCTCCAAATGGTCTCTTTCCCTGTTCTTTGTTTAAATCACTTGGTGGTGGCAGCATAGGTTTCAAGGACAAGGCAAAGTTTGTACCTTGGAAGTTTTTAACCTAAGCTGGTAAGCATAAACTTAGGGGGTCTTTCATAAAGGTCCCCACATCTCCACCCTAGACTTCAGAGTGGGCAAGGAACCTTGACATATGCCCAAGCGGTATTGTCCTAAATGTACCCAGGAAAATCAGACTATAAATTGGTCCTGTATTTGGACACGTGAATTAATTCAGTTTCATACCATCAGGAACTTTGGGTCAGTAATACCACTTCCCAATGAGGATGCCTGTAAAATTAATTGTATCTCAATAGCCAGTCTCCTATATATTTTAATTTCTTTGCCTGTGTTTAATCCTTCTGGCCAAGTATTTGATAAATTGGCAGCTGTCCATCCAAGAGGTTACCTGGAAGGAAATATTTATAAGGAATGCCTGGAGATACCAAAAATTTTCATATGGCATGATAAATCCAGAGCTTGCAGCGTGCCTCATATGTCACGTTGTTCTATTGAAGGATATTTGTAATGTATTTGACATCACAATTCCAATCTGTGGATATGCTGGACAGGAGGGTGGAAGGTGTGTAGAGGGTGGGATTTGGACCAGGAAACTTTTTTTGAAGTTGGGAAACTTTACCTATTAGATTTATATACCAGCTATGCATTGGCTTAATGTAACTGGATACCCAATAATACCTACTAACTGGACTATGGTGGTACTGGAACCCACCTGTTAAACTGGGACCATGTGATACAGCTACTCCAGGAGCTCGTGGTGGAGCATCGCCAAATGTTGATTTTTGGAAGCCAAGGCCCTTTGAGGAACGAATGCATTTCAACTGGCTATTGAACTACCTGCTCTTTGTGCTTGCACTGATATTGCTTGTGCCCTTTGGACAGGCTCAATGGATGCATATTTAATTTTTGGTTGTATTATGTTGTAGGAATGTTTTTATGAATTGTAATATTGATTATATTTATGGGGTGTTTGAAATTATGCGTTGCCTTAGCTTTTTTTGGAAGCTATATTTGTAAATTTAGTAACTTGGTTTTTTTGACCTGTGCTGCATTGTTTTTTGCAGGGGGGTTGGGTTTTTTTGGCACAGCATGATTAGTGGACCAAGGTATTAGGCTAGCTGGAGCCAGGACCTCCAGCCTGAATGCCCTGCCATTCAGTGTGTGAAAAGGACGCTTCCTTCCTTCCCTGAGAACTGCTGATGAGGGAGATTTATGGCAACAAATTGTTGCCAAGAAATGTATCCTCAAGGTAAAAGTAACGTGTAATGCTATGAGGAATGGATAGTGGTGGCTTTACTAACAGTGGGTGTTTTTTATTACTTAAGGGTTTTTGTGGTGTTGTAATGGTGGTAGGCATGTACGTACTAATCTAAACAAAAAGCATATGTTGTAATCAATTCGGTTAATAGTAGATAATTGGGTCCAGGGGAACAAGTATTGCAATAAAGAAGCCTGTACTCATATCCACCTCTGGGTCAACCTGCTCCTTCTATCATTTAGTGTCACAAACATAATCCCAATATCATTTGGGGGTGCCACAGGAGGCCAAAATTGGGGAATTGAACAGGATGGGATATTCTGGCCCTCAGAGGGAGAATCTGTTTCTGCTCCCTGGGTTGTTGGCCCTAATATCCAGCTCAATATCATCGGGGTACCCAATTTAAAGCATGTGGTTATTGACCTGTGTAACCACCACCTGTGGCCCATCCCTAATGGGAACAGCCATGTGATCCCCATGGGGTTGGTAAGCAGTATAGGAAAAGGACCAAAACCAGGAATCATTCCCTCTGTTTGGGAGGACCTGTCGGGATAGGCAAGGGACAGCCTATACACTGGGCAGCTCCAAACCTTAGTAAGCACGAGAGGGGGAAGCTCCACCAGCAGCTAAGCAGTGCCCCATTCCCCGAGCAGCTATTCAGGATCTCTGTATTATGATGAAGGTCCTAGAGCAGGACCAATCACTCCCCTTCTTGCCCCACTGGTAGCGTGCCTGCCCGAGATGATTGCTTGAATTCACTCAGGGGACCAGTGGCTTTCCATGCTGAATATTTCCAACAGATTCTGGTCCAGGAAAGCTGGTGGAAAACTGCCTTCACGTGGCAGGGGTCTCAATTTCAAGCGTCGGTCCTGCCTCGAGGATACAACGGTACCCCCCCCCCTCTTTCTCGGGAGCTCAAGTGGGTTATGAATGCATTGGGACCGTTGATTCAAGTTGGGCAGCGGTAATTGCCCAGCTGCCCCATTCCACTGATGCTAGGGCTCTAGCCTCATTTATCGGACTAACTGGGTTCTGCCAGGAATTCATTCCTTGATGCAGCACCTTGCTACGACCCTTGCAAGCTCTGCTCCGCTCTCCAGACTGGGAGTGGACACCAGACTGTGAAGAAGCCTTCACGGCATTAAAACAGCATATCGCCTCTACCCCTAGTCTGATCAGCCCTGAGCCTGACAGACCCTTTGTTTTGTACCCTAAAGTCTTTGGGGAGGAGATTGGAGTAGTAGCCTGTCAGCAAGCAGGGTCAGATCTGCAACCGGTAGCATTTGCCACCTGTCAGCTTAGAAAGTAAGTATGGACCCTGTGAAAGAATGGTGCTAGCTTGTTACTGGGCATTGCAAAAGCTAAAGTACTTAATCAGGGGGAGGGGGGAAAGTCATTCCGCAAACCTTTCCTACAGCGGGTAAACTAGTTCATTCTGGTGACTTGCTTAGAGGGGGTGTAACTGATACTCAAATTGGACAATGGGCAATGGCTTTAGAAAACAGCCAAATCAAGCAACAGCAGCTGAAAGATCCAGAGCACTGGGTTGCTGGAATGCTAATCAAGGGTACACCCCATACTTGTGTGACTCCAGAGTCTCCTGAGGTTACACGTTGGTTCCGGACACTTTCCCCTGATCAGGTCAAAAGCAGGGATGAGCTCTGGTTTATTGATGGTAGCTGCCACCTTGGCCCAGCAGGCAAGCAGGTTACTGGCATCGGAATAGTTAGTCCCCAGCAAAGCTGGTCCTATTCCCTTTTCGGGGGAAGTGCACAATAGGCTGAGCTAAATGCTCCCTGGGTGTTGCTCCACTTGTGGGAAGACTTCCCTGATGCGGGGCAGTAGGCCTGGGTAGTGACTGTGTTCTGGGGGGCTACCCAGTTACTGGGGTGGTGGGCCTCCCATGAAGGGCAGGATACCTCGGAAACCCCCATATGTCGTCATCATCTATGGAAAGCAATCTGCAATAAGGTGCATAACCCAGTCCTCAGGGTGAAGGTAAAGGCTCACCGAAGGACAGGATTCGGAGCAGCCGGAAATGCACAGGCAGATGCAGTGGCTAAAGCCACAGCACAGCTGCTCCCGGCTCAATACTAGCTGCCCCCTAGGAATCACGCAGTAGCAGCCGTCTGCACCCGAAGGCAAGCAAAGTGGGCTGCTGCTTTTGAGCGAGAGCAACGAGACCGGGAAGGACCTACTCCTCTGGGTCTGCAGCAGGAGAAGGGCCTATGCATCAGGGAAAAGGAGGGGCAATTCGTTCCCTACATACTCCTTCGGTGGAGGGACACCTTGCTGCAGTGGATACATGGCTCTAAGGCGGGTGGACACCCAAGGGAGGAAGAAATTATGGGTACAGTAAGACGCCTGGGTTGCTGGCCTTCCTGGAAAGGGGATGTTAAAGCCTGGCTAGCCGCATGTCTAGAGTGTGCCCGACACCAACTAGCCCCTGCTGGTCACAAGGGAAAGCTTATGGAGCGACCCTTAACCGGCCCCTGGGAAAGAATACAGATGGATTATGTGGGTCCCCTTCCCTGCACTAAAGCTGGCTACTGGTTCATGCTGGTAATAGAAGCATTCAGTAAATGGGTGGAAGCCTTCCCTACTCGGGGCCAAAACCACTGCCTCACTTCTTGTTACCCAGGTCTTTGCCTGTTGGGGGGTTCCCCGGATCATGGATTTGGATCGGGGGGCAGCATTTCACAGTGCTCTAATGCAGCATCTAGTAAACTCCTGGCAGTGGGGCAACAACTCCACATCCCCGACCACCCTCAAGCTGCTGGGCAAGTGGAGCGCATGAATCGCACCATCAAGGAGGAGCTTTGGAAGAGTGCCAGTCTGGGATGCACCAATTGGGGCAAGCTCTTGCCTTTTATTTTAATGCATATCCGAGCTCAGCCTGCCAAGGCCACAGGCTTCAGTCCTCATGAACTACTGACAGGCAGACCAATGCCTCAGTGGGAAAACCTGCTCATACCCTCACCGATGGAACAGGTTGTGCAGGCAAACATGGAGGATTGAATCCTCCAACTCCAGGAAAGAATCCAAATACTACATAGGGAGGCTGCCCAATCAAAGGGCAAGGCTAAGGCCAAAACCAAAGCCTTGAATGACTCTCCACACAATCCCCCGGATCAAATACAAACAGGGATGCTGGTAATGTATTGCGCTCATGGCCCCCACCCTTTTCCAATACCTCGGTGGGAGGGTCCTTATCAGGTGGCTGACATGGTTCATCCATCTCTGGTGTGCTTTTCCCATGACAATCAGCACTGGTGGGCTCATGTCTCTCAGGTGAAGCACTATAAATACAAATTCCAAAAGGAATGAAGTGATTCTGTTTTTGTTTTTCAGGATTATGGCCACTCCTGTAGACACTTCCCACGGCCTCATGGATCGGGTACAGTCGACCTCGTGACCCAGCCACTAATCTGGAGGACATTAGAATACAATTGGATTCAAAGTACTACACTCCAGAACAAGTTCAATAGTGGTCCTGGTATCGAAGAAGAACAATTCCTTGGTAGCAGGGAGGAAACTGTGGTTTATTAAATTGTGGTACTGCATGCTATTGGGGGTTTCTTCCCTATGGTCGCCAATGTAGGTTTGGAAAGGTGCGAAGAGGGTGTACGGCCTTACCCAAAGCACCCAATGTGGTCAGTGACCTTAGGCCTACACCCTTTGTGCCACCATGCACTATAGCTCCTAAGGCATCCACTAATACCCCATGTCAATCCACTCTCCCTTCTCCTTCCCCTAACCCACCACCTACTGACCCAGATACCCTCAGTCACTGGTGCTGAGTATACTTGCAACATGCATGTGGCCCAACCAGTAGTTTTTGTTCAGTGGTTTAATAATGGCTCCTTACAAGCACCCAAGTATTCCTGCAATGAAATGGAGGGAATAAATGGCCACTTGAATCACTTTGTACAAATTACCCAGGCAATTGTTTATGCAGGAGTGTGGACTTTTTCTCCTTTGTTATCCCTGCAGAGGAATGATTCGGCTCTCTGGGGAACGTGGATATCAAATGGAAATTTCGCTCCCCTCTGGATTCCCCTGAATTTTTCAGACATGACATCCCCTTTTAATTGGACATGTCGTGCTGCCCCTTTTGGAACCAAAGCCAAATGTACCCTAATTAAACCTCTTTCACCCCCTACTCCTCCACTTCCTTCCAAAAATTTTGTGACACTTCCATCTCCATGGTGGTCTACCCCACCCAGAGACCTGTGGTTCTTAATTCAACTGGTTTACAAATGACTATCACTCTGTTCCCCACTCACTGGTATCTCAGTAGTACATTTGCTAACTGTTCTCAGTTTACCAAAGTAGGTGAAAGAATGCTTCTATGGGTAATTTCAAACTCGTTTGAATTGGATGGATGGGAATTAAACAAGAACGTCCAAAAACTACCTCTGGGAAGGTTGAAACTCGTTGTGGGAAGCTGACTCAGCAGCTCAAATCCAACTTTTGGAACATGCCCTTGGGCTACTGGACAGTGGGGGGATTATTACAGGGGATTATTACAGGGATCTGTGTTTAGCTCAACCAACCAGTTGCTGGGAAATGTTATTCTAACCCTTGAGAATATTACGGAATCCCTTATGAGTGAACTGGTAACACTGTAAAGACTATTTTGTGGGGAGAAGCATGTAGCCAGGTTCAACAAACCCTCACCAATCATCTTGTATACCTCTTGCAGGATGCCCACCGGGGTTTATGGCCATCTGGATTAGAGGGTACCAATGTAGCAGATCAATTAAAGGTGTATTGGCCCTTTAGAGCCACCTGGGAGATCATTTTAGGGGCCTGTACACTAAGCCAGTATACCCTTACTGTCAAGGGAGTGGCTGAAAGAGACTGGACCTCAGCCACCCTTTTACAGCCAGGGTTTGGGGGTGGGTGCAAATGGAAATGATCCCAAGCACTCGTTTGGTAAGTAGTAATAACAAATAATGACACACAGTTTCTAATAAAAGGAGTACTTGTGGCACCTTAGAGACTAACCAATTTATTTGAGCATGAGCTTTCGTGAGCTACAGCTCACTTCATCGGATGCATACCGTGGAAACTGCAGCAGATATTATATACACACAGAGATCATGAAACAATACCTCCTCCCACCCCACTGTCCTGCTGGTAATAGCTTATCTAAAGTGATCATCAAGTTGGGCCATTTCCAGCACAAATCCAGGTTTTCTCACCCTCCACCCCCCTACACACAAACTCACTCTCCTGCTGGTAATAGCCCATCCAAAGTGACAACTCTCTTCACAATGTGCCTGATAATCAAGGTGGGCCATTTCCTGCACAAATCCAGGTTCTCTCACCCCCTCACCCCACTCCAAAAACCACACACACAAACTCACTATCCTGCTGGTAATAGCTCATCCAAAGTGACCACTCTCCCTACAATGTGCATGATAATCAAGGTGGGCCATTTCCTGCACAAATCCAGGTTTTCTCACCCCCCCCCCCCCACATCCCCATACACACACAAACTCACTCTCCTGCTGGCAATAGCTCATCCAAACTGACCACTCTCCAAGTTTAAATCCAAGTTTAACCAGAACGTCTGGGGGGGAAGGGTAGGAAAAAACAAGAGGACACAGGCTACCTTGCATAATGACTTAGCCACTCCCAGTCTCTATTTAAGCCTAAATTAATAGTATCCAATTTGCAAATGAATTCCAATTCAGCAGTTTCTCGCTGGAGTCTGGATTTGAAGTTTTTTTTGTTTTAAGATAGCGACCTTCATGTCTGTGATTGCGTGACCAGAGAGATTGAAGTGTTCTCCGACTGGTTTATGAATGTTATAATTCTTGACATCTGATTTGTGTCCATTTATTCTTTTACGTAGAGACTGTCCAGTTTGACCAATGTAAATGGCAGAGGGGCATTGCTGGCACATGATGGCATATATCACATTGGTGGATGTGCAGGTGAACGAGCCTCTGATAGTGTGGCTGATGTTATTAGGCCCTGTGATGGTGTCCCCTGAATAGATATGTGGGCACAGTTGGCAACGGGCTTTGTTGCAAGGATAAGTTCCTGGGTTAGTGGTTCTGTTGTGTGGTATGTGGTTGTTGGTGAGTATTTGCTTCAGGTTGCAGGGCTGTCTTGTAGGCAAGGACTGGCCTGTCTCCCAAGATTTGTGAGAGTGTTGGGTCATCCTTCAGGATAGGTTGTAGATCCTTAAAAATGCGTTGGAGGGGTTTTAGTTGGGGGCTGAAGGTGACGGCTAGTGGCGTTCTGTTATTTTCTTTGTTAGGCCTGTCCTGTAGTAGGTAACTTCTGGGAACTCTTCTGGCTCTATCAATCTGTTTCTTCACTTCCGCAGGTGGTATTGTAGTTGTAAGAAAGCTTGACAGAGATCTTGTGGGTGTTTGTCTCTGTCTGAGGGGTTGGAGCAAATGCAGTTGTATCGCAGAGCTTGGCTGTAGACGATGGATCGTGTGGTGTGGTCAGGGTGAAAGCTGGAGGCATGTAGGTAGGAATAGTGGTCAGTAGGTTTCCGGTATATGTTTCTAATGGGATCAGAAGTCTGCTACCCACAGATGGCTCTTGCCTGGGTGGGACACAGAAATACCCAGAAGGGGTGGCCACAGGAACCACTGCCCCTGCAGTGTTCCGAACTGGTACCCCCTCAGCATTGGGTGGAACAGGGAAATAAAATTTTCCGGGAGGGATCAGCCATACTTAATGGCCAGGTTCTGGAGGGCTGAAGGTGTGTGGAGCGGGTAGGATTTAGACCAGGAAATTTTTCCTTGCAGCTGGGAAACTCCACCAATCAGATCCGTATACGAGCTATGCATCGGCTTGGTGTAACCGGACACCCAACAGTACCTACTAATTGGACTATGGTGGTACCGGAACCCACCTGGATAAACTGGGACCATGTGATACACCTACTCCAAGAGCTCCAGGTAGAGCATCGCCAAACGCTGATTTTGGAAGCCAAGGCCCTTCAAGGAACGAATGTCTTCCAACTGGCTACTGAACTGCCTGCTGATTGTGCTTCGACTGATATTGCCTGTGCGCTTTGGACAGGCCTAATGGACACTCATTCACCTCTTGGTTGTATTACTCATGTTGTAGGAATGTTATTCCTATTAATTGTAATATTGATCATATTCATGGGGTGTTTGAAATTATGCGCTGCCTTAGCCTCTTCCTGAAAGCCACATTTGTAAATTCAGTAGCTTATCCCTTTATGACCTGCCTTCTCTCTCTCCTCGCAGCATGATCAGTGGACCAAGGTATCAGGCTAGCTGGAGCCAGGCCTCCAGCCTGAATGCCCCGCTGTTCAGTGTGCGAGATGGAGGGGCGCCTGGGCCCTTCTTTGAAGAGAGTGGGGGAGTGTTGGGATATTTTAGGGTTAAGTATAACAATAAGCTGCTAATGTGCTGAAATGGTATAGGGGACAAAGGCATATGTAGGCAATATTTGTGTGTCTAATACATAAGTTACAGATTCTTCAGTATTACTTTGTCTAATACATAAGTTGCAGAATCTTTAATATTTCTTTGTCTGAAATATAAGTTGCCAGATTCTTCCGGTCTCTGTTGCTCATAAAGACTGATAAGGATGCAGCTGCAGGAGAAATGCCCTTTGTGTAAAAGAAGGTAAAAGGAATGTTATCTCCCTGTCCCTCCCTTTCCCAGCTACATAAACAAGCTCTAGCTTAGGGCCCCTTTCCCCTCCTCCCCTGACAACAGCTGATGAGGGAGATTTATGGCAACAAATTGTTGCAAAGAAATGTGTCCTCAAGGTAAATGTAAAGTGTAATGCTATGACTAATGGATAGTGGTGGGTTTACTAACAGTGGGTGTTTCTATTACTTAATAAGGGTTTTTGGGGTGTTGTAACGGATGTAGGCATCTACGTACTAATCTAAATAAAAAGCATGTGTTGTAATCAATTCGGTGCTTACTGGACATTTGGGTCCAGGGGAACAAGTATCACAGTAAAGAAGCTTGTACTTATATCCGCCTCAGTGTCAACCTGCTCCTTTTTCTTCTAACAGCTGCTACTGTGTCTTGTCTGGTACAGCTCACCAAATGGCATAAACCAGCTGTGAGGGTGACCTACACTGTGAAGGAGCAGTACCATAAAATCTATCAGTATGGCTCATTAATGTGTCCCGTTACTGACTACAACTTCTGTTTTACACCCCTAGAAAAAAAACTGTCATAGGTGTGAAAGAAAACAAATTCCACTCTCAGGTTGGAAGCAACAAAATCAGAGACAGCTTTATTCGAGCAAATGCAAGGGAAGAATACAGCTGGCAGAGAGCATCTCTGCCTCAGTTTCTCCAAAGTGCAAGCAAAATCACACAAGCATTTATACCTCTTTGTGATGTGCATTACTTAAAAATATCTGCATTTTATTTAGGCTGTTTACTATCTAATGCAGTATTTTCTCACTTTCTCTTCTCAACACATCATTATCTCAAGCCTCGGTCACACTGACTATTCTGCTGTTTCCTACTCACTTCTGACGTGAGCCCTGCTTCTACAGGTCTCACGATATTGGGCTAAGACTTAGCTTAACAGTTGTTCTGTCTCTGACACTTAAATGGCTGCACTTAAACCCTCTCTTTCTTTCCCTGCTTCCACACAGTTATTACTCCTGGCTCAGTCTGGGCTAATGAGACCACCATTAACAATGCTCCTGAAGAGATGGACCTTGACATATATATATACCCAAGTTCAGGGTCAACATAAATCCTTTAACTCCAAACCTTAAGAAGTTACTAAATAGGAAGTATACTCATGTGATCCAAATCAGTATCAGTATGGCCCAGTCCAAGGAAAAGCTAACAGGATGATCTAGTTCATGATAACAGTCCATAATTCATACTAGGTTAGAGGCAGGATTTAAGGGTTTTCAACTAATTATATTAGTTGTATTCGTTCTGTTTTGTGACTCATAGTTTTTAATGCACAACTATAAATCTCATCTTGAAGCACTATCTGCAGCTACATATATGAATGTTTCCAGTGGAGGTTAAGCAGATAAGGTACTACCATAACTAATGATTATGGTAGCAAATGGGGGAAATATTGCCACATGGACCTAAAGGTTAAGCATTGCTCATGGCTGTGCTAAACAATTGACAAACAAGACTCCCATGAATCTTTGCAATGCTAGGATAAGAGAGACAATAAAGAATTGTTAGCAAGCAGATTGTACATGGTTTATAGAGTGGAAAATATATCTAAAAGTCATGACCTATTTTTGAAGCTGTTTTATGCTTTATGATTGGCTGTACTTTGTGACTAACAAGTTATAATCAAAACCAAAGATGTAAGTCTTGCCAAAGCATAGAATGTTCCAACCGCAATGGGCAAAATAAGTGTTATTGTCTCCACTGGCCAAAGCTGTAGTCACCTTTTGTCCTCTGTAAATTGGGAGGTGTATTAGGGCATAATGGAACACATGCTGTCTAGATGATTGGCTCCTCAGTAGACATGTAATGGTGATTGGACTAGCAGTGTGCTCAGGACTGATTTTTAGGCCTGACCCGGACCTGGACCCAACCCCGATCCAAGCCCACCCAAATGACCCAGTCGAGACATTTTCTGACTCAAGCCCACCCTTCCTCCCAAACCAAAGTCAGTGCTGCTGCCACCTTCGGTCCATTGGGCCGGTTCTCCTCCTTCTGCCCCTGGAGTCAGCGTGGCCACTGAATAGCGTGGCCCATCTTTGGTGGGGGACAATAGCAGGTTCTTTCCTGCCCCATGGTTTCGAAGATGGGTCAGATCACACACTAGAAAGGGGTCTATTTTTCTTCTCATGCCCCAAATAAAATAAGTGAATGGCATAAGTCCCATTAGTTTGAATGGAAGCATGATCAAGCCCTGAGTCATGTAGTTAACATACACAGTGTGGGCAAGGCAGTGGGACATTCCCACTACATCAGCCCTGCCCAGAGCCTCCCCCGTGAGCAGGAGGGACCCTTCTAAGGGATGAGAGAGGAGCCCAGCCGCAAATCTATAAGGGGACTCATGGGCTGCAATGGCTGAGCATCACAGCGACTAACTTCCAGGTGCCTAGGAAATCATTGTGGAATAATGGGATCCACAAAGAGTGAGTTAGGACTCCTGGCTCATACAATGAACTGGGAGAGACAGGCCCCTAAGAATAGGACCCACAAAAGCCAGAGTGATTCCTAAACTAGCCAATGGGAGATGCTGACAAGAGGGGTGTGTGCTACGCCCTGCCCCTTTCAGGCACGTCACAACCAAAGTCCAGGCTGCAGGGACGCCCCTATCTCTGTTTGAGGTCTAGAGCCGGGAACGCCTCTCCTGGAGTCAGCTACCTTAGGCACCTAAGCCATTTCCTCCCAGAAGGAATCAGGCCAGGGGAAGCCTCCCTCTTCACCTTCACCTTTAGCACTCCCTGGGATGTGGGAGAGCCCAATTCAATTCCCCTCTGCCTGATGAGGAGATGGGATTTGAACAGGGCTCTGCCACCCCTTAGCTGGGTGGCTTAACCACGGGACTAGAGGTGACTCTGACATACTGGTCTCTGCAGCTGGGCTGTGTGCAGCTGACTTTGCATTTCACTGCCAAGGAGAAGAAGATGTGACCACGTCCGTTCTCTGAGGGCTTCCAGGACTCAATCCCTGGAGCCCTGTCCAGCTCAGACCCAGGCTTCCCTGCCCTGTGCATGTCTGCAGTGTTGGCAAACAAGCGGGGGAGCAAAAACGTAGAAGCAGCAAGGCTGAGTGGGCTGAACTCAGTGGCTGGAGGCAGGAATCCCTAGGTGCTAACCACATTCATGTGGAGAAGAGACACATTTTTTCCTACGCATTGAGTTCTTGCAAGCTCCCTCAGCACAAAGGAATCGCTGAACACCACAATATTCTCATGGAAAAATTTGATTTTGTGAGCAAGAATTTTACATTGGAAAATCGTTCCAGTGGAAAATTCCCTACCAGCTCTACCCAGAAGACATGGAGAGTCTATGGACTCCAGTGGAAACAAGACTGGGACATTGCTGGGATATAGCATCGAGGCTTACTCAAGCTGAAAGAAGAAACATTCCCCTTAGCAGGATTGTGTCCACATGACAGAAAAGCAGAGATGGACCCAAACCAAGACTCTAAACCATGTTGGGATCCCAGATTCCTCAAAGTTCAAGAGAGGAGCTTTGGAATCTGAGATCCTGGATTTGCCCTGTCACTACAAAACCCATCACTAGCTGGATGGGCAGACAATGTCCCCATTGCTGGTTGGCACAATCTCTGTGGAGATGCAGGTCATGAATGGGTCCTGGAGACTGAACTCCCACTTGTACCATCCAGATGGACATCACAGGTCAGATCTGGCTTATTGATCCTTCAGAAGACTGCACAGTTGGAGACCATTAGCAACAGCTCAGATGGGTGGAAATCATGAAATCAATGGGACTTAGGCACATTTGAGGGTCCCAGTAGGCACCTTTCTGAATATTTAGGTGCCTAAATACCTTTAACACTTGGCATTTAGGCACTTTTCAACATTTCACTCTTCGTCTCCTCTGTTGTCCAGTGGAGGTTTATATCAGAATGTGTCATCATTCCCCAGGACACTTTATTGTAGCATTCATGCAAGGTTCATGCACTTGGCAACATTCAGGGCACACCGGGAGTGTTGTGTAGGAGCAGTGCACACACGGCTCCTCTCAAGGGCATGAACCTTGGAATCTCGCCCAGATGACATGAACCGTGGGAAGCCTCCCAGGACTGGGCTCAAGGCCCGAGAGCAAGGAACGCGGTAGATAGATATTGGTAAATAAGAATATTATACAAAGCCAGTGTATTCCTTTTATCTGTTGGAGTATGTAATGCACGGGGGGAGAGAGAGAAATAAAAGAGAGGGTGAAAAGCTGACAGGTGGACCAGCCCATCAGCAGACCAGCCTGCTTGCTTGCTTAAAGCCTTGTTCTGTCTTGTATTTGAACCGCAACACTTTATCAGGCACAATCTCTTCCCATTCCATGTCCCAATGGGTGGTGGGTATAATAGGCCAGGGGAGGCTAAGCCTCCTCTGGCACAGTCACTGACAACCCGCCACCGGATGCCTGGACCGTGGTGGCCCCACCTCTCCCTGTCCCTGCTCTGCCCCTTCCCGAGGCCCCCACTGCCCACTGCTGCCTGGCTGCAGTGATCCTCCCCTCCACTCCACTCCCCCTCTCTGGAGGTCCCCACTTGCCACATCCATCCCTCCTCTCCTTCACCCCTCTCCCCCATGATACCCCACTGCTCACCACAACCCTCCTCACTCCTCTCGCCTGAGAGACACCCCCTGCCCATCACATCCCTCCTCACCCCCGCCCACCACTTGCCATGTCCCTCCTCACCCCCTCCCTCGCGAGAACCCTGCTGCCTGCCGCTTGCAACAGGTGGGGGGAGCACTTGGCACGGGAGAGGAGCGGAGAACTGGAGCAGCAGGGGCCTCAGGGTAAGTGGGGTTGTGGAGGAGATGCGGGACAAGGTAGGTATGTGGGGCTGCTCATGGAGGGGAGGGGCTACAAGAAATAAGAAGGAGGGACAAAAAAGGGACAGAGGTGCAGGTCCTAGCATCAATGAGGGGACACCCAACACAGAAGCCCAGACACTTGGAGGTGTCCAAGCAACTGAGCAGCACAAGAGACAGAAAGCTGTAATTTTCAAAGGCACCTAAAGGAGTAAGGATTGCACAACACCCACTGAATCACTGTGGGAGTTCAGTGCTTAAAGCCCTTGAGCTCCTTTGAAAACTCCAGCCTGAAGTCATCTATTTTTGACAGAACACTTAAAAGCAGAGGTTGTGGCTAGATAACCTTTCTCCACACCCCACTCCTTGCCAATATACTTCAGCCCCACTCTGCAGGAGCCCCTTTTGTGGGCAACAGGAGAACCCATTCTCCAAGGTCCAGGCTCCTGTCTGATTATCAACAAGAGAAGAAACTAATGAAATTTTTTTGCACAATCCCAAATCTCCTCTGGCTGCATGAATGAGGGGACCACCCTGAGGGCAGAAAATGGAGCACCAAACCTTCTTGTCAATGTCTCTCTGTGCTGTCGTCACAAGTAAAACTGGTTTAATTTTTTTTGTCAGATATGTTTTTCAATGGAAAATTCAGTTTTCAACCACATGGATCTTTTTGCAAAAAATGTCTGCTATCTCTGGAAAACCAAAACCCCAAAGCCCAACATTGTTTGTCTGAAAACTTTCAGGTGAAAGAAAAGTGAATCTCTCTTCTTCAGTGTCTCATGGGAGCTGTAGTTTGATTTCCTTGTGGTCACATTCTCCTTTATGGGCTGGACTCCCTAGCCAGACTACATCCCCCATGATAAATTGCAGCCATGGGACTCCCATGATGCACTACAATGGCTCAGTAAGAAGGAATCCCATGGTACAGATGTTGTCCAGCCAGAGAACCTGTCCATAGAGGAGAATGGGGGTTTGAAGCACATGAACTGCAACTCCCATGAGACATGGCAGTGGTATTTCCAAATAGAAATTTACATCTTCAGCTGAAAGTTGGGGGGATGGGTTGTTTGTCATAAAGTCAAAATTTTCTACAGAAAAAAACATATTTTCTACCCAGCCCCAGTCAAAAGGGACTCATTGCTCAGTGGATACAATGGGGAGATGGGTGGAAGTGTGCCTACCTCCCCTATGGGGGGTGAGGAGGAGCTGGAGCTGGGGTGTAAATAAGGCCAGCTGCAGGCCTCAGCCATGTCCTCCCCACTGGCCCCTTTTCCCTCCTCAGTCCTTTCCCCTGAGGTGTGGAGAGGTCAGCAGCCCGCTCCTTGTAAAGTCAAAATGAAAATGTTGTTAGTGTAAAAGCCTGAGGCTTACAGTAACACAGAAACTTCTGTGAGAAATTCTGGTATTTTGAAATTTGTTTTAATCTCAGATAGGGGTGAAAAGTAGAAATACAAACGTTCACAGAATAAAAAGTTCTCAAAATCTTGATTGGGAAATGTCAAAACTAAAAATGCTGTTGTTGTTTTTTTAACCAGAATGAAACTCTTTAACATGCCAATGAAAATTCTTTCATTTAGAAATGTCATCTGCAAATGAAAAAAAGTCATTATGAATTAGACCAACTTCTGTTGGTGGAAAAGACAAGCTTTCAAGCTACACAGTTCTTCTTCAGGTTGCTCAGAAACTTGTCTCTTCCACCAACAGAAGTTGGTACAATAAAAGATATTACCTCACCCACCATGTCTCTTTCATAGCCTAGGACCAACACGGCTACAAAACAGCAACGATAATAATCATTATGAATTGTCAGTTTGACTTAAAATGACATTTTAAGTCAAAATGCCCATTTAAAAAATTTCAATTTTTTTTTAAATTTGGAGTTAGCATTTTGAAATGAAAAAATCACTGTTTTTATTTGTAAATTACATTTTGAAATTAAAAAAAATTCTTTTTAAGTGGATAGTCCAAAATAGGAAATGGAAAAATTGCAATTAACTCTTCCTGGGATTTTCAAAGAGGCCAAAAGATAATTAGACTCCCACATTCTATCAAAAACTCATCGGGATTTGAGCACCTAAGAGTAAAATTTTCAGAAGTGCCTGAGTCTTCCTTGAAAATGGGACTTTGGATCCTGGGACACTTAGATGCTTTAATTTTTTTTTCCCCAGATTTCTTTCAAATTTTAAAAGTTTTCAGCCAAAATCAGAAAATGCAAAATGTCAGGTTCTAATCTTAACATGAACATAGGCTGGTCCTCATCCAAAGTCAGCCTGACCCATTACATAAGGTGGAGCATGGGAATACTTTATTCCAGGAGGACACTAAGAGTTCAGTGTGAGGAATTTGTTTTTCTTGGGAAAAAAATATCCTGCCTATCATTTTCCACAGAGAACTTTTTATCTCTTTGTTTCTTAGACTGTAAATGATTGGATTCATTAGTGGTGGCACCACACAATACAACACAGCAGCCGTCAGGTCCAGAGATGTTGAAGACATCGACCTGGGCCTCATGTACGTAAATGATGCTGTACTGATAAATAAACAAAAAACAATCAGGTGTGGGATGCAGGTGGAGAAGGCTTTGTACCTGCCCTGCTCAGAGGGGATTCTCATCACCGTGGAGAAGATGTGAATGTAGGACACAATTATCAATACAAAACAGACCACATCTGTAAGTGATCCAAGGGCAATCATGACTATTACATTAGCATGTGTATCAGAGCAAGAGATCTTTAGCAACTGTGGGATATCACAGAAAAACTGAGCGATAACATTGGACCTGCAGAAATGTAACCTAAAAGTATTAGCTGTGTGTAATACAGAGCAGATCATGCTGCTAATCCATGAACCAGCTGCCATCTGGGCACATGCACCTCTGTTCATAGTCACCCTGTAATGCAGAGGGCGGCAGATTGCAGTGTAGCGGTCATACGCCATCACCGTGAGAAAGGCCAGCTCTGCTACTGCAAAAATTACAACCAAAAAGACTTGGGTGACACATCCAGAGAAAGAGATGACTCTGTTGTTGGTTAGGGAGTCAGCCATGGACTTGGGGATGGTGACTGAGATGTAGCAGAGGTCTATGAAGGATAAGTTGCCCAGGAAAAAGTACATGGGGGTGTGAAGGTGGTGGTCGAGGGCTACCACTGTGATGATGAGAAGATTCCCCACCAGGGCTGCCAGATAAATCACTAGAAACATCAGGAATTGTAAAATCTGCTGTTCCCGTACGTCAGAGAATCCCAGGAGAAAGAACTGAGTTACAGTAGTTCTGTTGGACATTTCTTGTGTAGATGTACACTGCAGAAGGAAGGCCAATGGGAAATGGTCATGGAACGAGAAACAGAAGATAGATGGAGACTGGTTTTAGATATTATGCTGCAGGACATATCTTGCAGCTCAGGAAAATAACAAGACTCCTCCTTTTCTTCTCCATCACCATGTATTTACAAGGTTTACAATACAGGTTCATGAGGCGCAATTTTAATGGCATCTTCTTATTCAACAGACCTGCTGCTTGTGTTTATTTTAAGCCCTGTCTGGTCACTTTTCTGACTAAGTTCTTGGTTCAGAAAGGGGCTTAGGCCCCTAAATGCCATTTTAGGCACCTCAGTCCAACATTTATGCCCCACGGACAGTCACAAAACCCCCACTCAGCTGCTGCCTTACCCCATAGATGGCCAGATTGTTTAAGGTATTTAGGCATCGGGTGAAATTTTCAAAAGTATCAAGATGCCTAAAATTCATTGATTCCAATGGGTGTTAGGCACCCAGGTGTGTTTCAAAATCCCACTGGGTGCTTAAATACCTTTAAACCTCTGGGCCTGGGTCCCTAACTTCCCACTGGTAAAGTGCTGTAGGTGCCTAAAAGCCTGCCAGGTTAACTGTCTAAGCACCCAGACTCATGCCTAACCCCAGCAGGATCCTCAAATTGGGTGTTATTCTGCCTACCAGGGAGGCCCGATCCAGTAGGCACTCTCAGAGCACGCCTGAGCCCACCCAGAATGAAAGTCAGGCCTCTCCTTATGGCATTTAGCCCAGTGGTTAGAGCTCTCTTGGGAAAACTTGGGTTCGATCCCCCCTTCTCTCCACTGTGGAAAAGGCACTTGAGTCTCCCACTGTGCAGGAGAAGTCCTTAGCCACTGGTGGCTGGGGTATTCTGGGCAGGGTGTCCTCAGTCTGTTCTGTTGAAGCTGTTCCACTGTGTATAAACAATTAAATATGCATTGGGCCAGACATACAGAGAGTGAGGACCACGCCATAGACTAGTGATTAGGGCTCTTACCAGTTGCATCGTGTGGTAACTCAAGTGAATTTAAACAAAGGTGAGATATGATAAGACTGGGATACTGAAATAATGGAGAGGATACAGTAGTATTTCAGAGTGATCTGGATTGCTTGGTAAGCTGGGCACAAGCAAACAATATACATTTTAATATGACTAAATATAAATGTATGCATCCAGGAACAAAGAATGTAGGCTATCCTTACATGATGGGGGGACTCTGCCCTGGGAAGCAGTGACTCTGAAAAAGATTTGGGGGTCATGGTGGATAATGAACTGAACATGCGCTCTCACTGTGGCCTAAAGAGTTAATGCAATCATGAGATGTATAAACAGGGGGATCTCGAGTGGGAGCAGAGAGGTTATTTTACCTCTGTAGTTGGCACTGGTGCAACCACTGCTGGAATCCCGCGTCCAGATCTTCTGCCCACAATTCAAGACAGATGGTGATACATTGGAGAGGGATCACCATAACAGAGGATCAGATTCAATGTATACCTGAAATTAAAAAGAATAGAAAGAGGACCAAAAAAATGCCACTGTGCCAAAACAACAGAGTAAAGAAGCAGTTTGAAGCAAAAAGGCATGCTTTAAAAATTGGAAGTCAAATCCTACTGAGGAAAATAGAATGGAGCATAAAATCTGGCAAGTCAAGTGTAAAAGTATAATTAAGCAGGCCAAAAAAGAATTTAAGAGCATCTAGCAAAAGACTCAAAAACTAACAGAAAAAAAAATTAAGTACATCAGAAGCCTGCCAAAAAATCAGTGGGGCCATTGGACAATTGAGGTGCTAAAGAAGCACTCGAGGAAGATAAGGCCATTGCAGAGAAGCTAAATGAATTCTTTGCATCGGTCTTCACTGCAGAAGATATGAGAGAGATTCTTACACCTGAGCCTTTCTTTTTAGGTGGCAAATCCAAAGAGCTGTCCCAGATTGCGATATCAAAAGAGGAGGTTTTGGAACAAATTTATAAACAGTAAGAAATCACCAGGACCATAGGGTATTCACCCAAGAGTTCTGAAGGAACTCAAATATGAAATTTCAGAACTACTAACTGTGATATGTAACTGAAAAGATAGTTAAATCCAAAGCAGACTGGGAAGAGATAAAAAAAGATCTCACAAAACTAGGTGACTGGGCAACAAAATGGCAGATGAAATTCAGTGTTGGTGAATTCAAAGTAATGCACACTGGAAAACATAATCCCACCTATACATAAAAAATGATGGGGTCTAAAGTAGCCGTTACCACTCAAGAAAAAGATGTTGGAGTGATTGTGGATAGTTCTCTAAAAACATCTGCTGAATGTGCAGCGGCAGTCAAAAAAGCAAACAGAATGTGAGAAACCATTAGGAAAGGGATAGATAATAAAAACAGAAAATATGTTAATGCCACTATATAAATCCATGGTATGCCCACACCCTGGATACTGCATGCAATTCTGGTTACCCCATCTCAAAAAAGATATATTAGAATTGGAAAAGGTTCAGAAAAGGGCAACAAAAATTATTAGGGTTATGGGACAGCTTCCCTATGAGGAGAGATTAAAAATATGGGGACTATTCAGTTTGGAAAAGAGGCAACTAAGGGGGTATATGATAGAGGTCTATAAAACCATGATTGTTGTGGAGAACGTGAATAAGTAAGTGTTATTTACCCCTTCACATAACACAAGAACCAGGGGTCACCTAATGAAATTAATAGGCAGCAGGTTTAAAACAAACAAAAGGAAGTACTTCTTCACACAACACACAACCTGTGGAACTCATTGCCAGGGGATGTTGTGAAGGCGAAAACTATAACTTTGGAATCAAAAAAGAATTAGATAAGTTCATGGAGGATAGGTCCATCAATGGCTATTAGTCAAGGTGGTCAGGAATGCAACCCAAAGCTTTAGGTGTCTCTAACCCTCTGACTGTGAGATGCTGGAACTGGATGATGGCGGATGATAGGGGATGGATCATTTGTTGATTGCCCTGTTCTGTTCTTTCCCTTTGAAGCATCTGTCATTTTCCACTGTTGGAAGACAGGATACTGAGCTAGAAGGCCATTGTTCTGACCCAATATTACAGTACTTATGTTCTCAATCTATTTAGCTTAACAATGAGAAGGTGATTTGATCACAGTCTATAAATATCTACTTGGGGAACAAATATTTAATAATGGGCTCTTCAATCTAGCAGATAAAGGTATAACATGGTCCAATGGCTGGAAGCTGAAACTAGACAAATTCAGAGTGGAAATAAGGCATACATTTTTAATGGTCAGAGTAATTAAATGGAACAATTTACAAAGGGTTGTGGTGCATTCTCCATCGCTGGCATTTTTTAAATCAAGATCTGCTCTAGGAATTATTTTGGAGGAATTCTCTGGCCTGTGTTATACATGATATCAGAATAGATGAGCGCAATGGTCCCTTCTGGCCTTGGAATATATGAATCTCTGAATACTGAGGCATGAGGACATGAAATGATTTTCCTATAGCTAAACAGCAATATTCAAACATGGCAGAACAGGTGCTGGCTGGAAAACAAGAACTTCGGACATTTGATTTTATTCTAATGGGGAGTGAAAATGACACTTTTTGATTTTTTTCATGAAAAATAAAAAGAAGAAGGAAACTTTGACCCACTTGCTGCAGAACAGCCAATAGCCTGGGACACTCACCTGGGATGTGAGAAGTTCAAGTCCCTGTTCTGCCTAATTGAGAGAAGAGACTTGAATCTGGTTCTTCCACATCCTAGGTGAGAGCTTAAACACTGGGCTACTCTGGGGTGGATTGCTCTCTTATTGTGAGCAGAAATTTCATCCTGGACCTGAGAAACCTTCCTGACAGATGTCTCATTGAAACGGGTACATTTTAGCAAAACGGTTTGGTTTTGACATTCAGCGTTTTCTGACCAAAAAAAAAAACTTTAATTGAAAAATTCCTGGACAGCTCTAATTGGAGCTAAGTTCTTCTTTCCACTGGATCATGCAGTGGATCAAAAATGAAGGGCCAGGTTTTTAAAGGTGTTTTTTAGGTGCCCAGTGGGATTTTCAAAAGCATCTAGATGCCTAACATCCATTGATTTTAATGGATTGTATGTGCCTAGGTTCATCTCAGAATCCCGCTAGGTGCCTTTAAAAATCTGGCCCCAAGTGTCTAAGAGAGAGTCTAAAAAACCTGAATCTGACCTCACAGATGACAGCCCAATCCCACTGAATTTAGTGAATTTGTTCCTGATTTACAACCCTTCTACAAACTGGGAACCAGAAAGCCATGGATGTTAAGTCCCTTGCCCAAAATTACAGGGTAAGACACTGGCATGCAGAAACTGGACCCGAGGTCTCCATTCAGATCCCACATTCCCCATTATGTAAAAAAGATAAAAATTAAGCTAAATGAGTTTGCCCCTGGTTACCATAGAATTAGCTATACCAGGCTAATTGAATTCACAGTAAAATGTGGATATTGTCACTCACATTTATATGGCTAAATTCAACCCCTTAAAAATCCCAGGGATTTAATGAAAACAGTCAACTTACTGTGCTGAGAAGTGTGGCTTTATCCCAGCTGAAACTGTTTCTTTCTCAACGTCAAGGTACTGCTGGCCACAAAAGGAATCACTGAAGCTCATCTATCTATCTATCTACCTCTGATGCTCCTATCACTGTAGGATCTGGATGCCAAATGTTAGGTAACCAAAGGACCATTTCACTGTTCTCAGTTAGACTGAATATCAATAAACTCAGACCTCTTGCTCGCTGCCTTTGAGCTGTGTGGCTGACTCTGGGTTTCTCTGGCAGCAAAGAGTTGGTGCTGCGGGTAGAAGATTTATCCATGTCTGTTCTCTAGAGCGGTTGGTGAGTCGCTCCCTGGAGCCCTGTTCGTCAGATGTAGCAACTCCTTCCCACCCCACCCTCTGCTGCCTCCATTGCCCATTAATAGTAAAGTTATCGGAGGTCTTTGTCATCAGATGTCTTTTTTTTTTTTGCCAGCCAATGGCTATCACAGGAAATAAATGTCCCCTTCTCAAGCCTTACCTGTTGCTTGCAGCTTTCATATTATCAGGGGCAGCAGTAGTCATAGGAGGTTCATGAATGAGAATGGAGAAGATTTATAACCACATGGGGTGGAAGGATGGCCTAGTGCGTTGGGGATCCATTTAGCCATTGCAATGCCCTATATTGCAGTGCCTAACTTTTAGTTGACCTGCCACCCAAGGGAAACCACAGATCCTCTGTTTGGTGCCCCAGATCCCCATACAATGCCTGGGGAGAGGTAGATGCCTGAGGGTGGATGCACAAAGCCAGCACACTAGGTGGGGAGCTGCCTAAGCCAGCCAGTAGCAGATGCCAAGGAGAGGGATGTGTTCTAGCAGGGAGTTTTGTGTTTAAGTCCAGGCAGAAAGGAGGTGCCTAGCTCTTCTAGCAATTCACTGCCAGGAGCACCTCTTCTGGAGCCAGGCATCTAAGTTGTTTCTTGCAAGATTGGTGGTGGCAGATACCTAACCACACAGCAGATGGCCAGGGGTGTGGGGGAGAGAGGACTGCACCCATGGGGCATCTAGCCCAGGAGTTTGAGACGTCCCATGGAGACCACAGCTCAGCTCCCCTCTCTTCCTGGTAGGGAGCAGGGTTTGAACAGGGGCTCCCCCCTCAGCGGGATGCCCCCACCACTGGACTATGGAGCGAGTCCCACATTCTCTCCGGACCAAGGCATGTTTCCTTATGGATGCAAAGTCAAACGGCTGCAGCAGGAGAGATGGAGAGAGCCCCATGTCAGGCTATCCCACAGCCCAGTGGTTTGGGCGCTCCCCTGTGAGGGAACAGATCCCTGTTTGGGCCCCTTCTCCTCAGGCAGAGGGGGGACTTGAACTGGCTACTGTCATATCCCAGCTGAGTGCCTTAACCAATGGCTTGAAGGAGACTTTTGCCTCCCCATCCCACCAGCTGTGTTGGGTGGAGTGACGTATGCTCTCAGGACACCTACAGGATCGGGCCCTGCAGGTGAGCTCGGTGGGGAAACGTCCAACTTCATCTGCTTTGAGGTTCCCACTGGGGCTTAGCCGTGAGCTAGGCATCTGGGTGCCTGCCTGAGGCAGCAACTTAGGTGCCAACAGGGTTATTCAGCAGCTGAGTGTGGGGTTCTGTGGATCATGGGTGCGTCTAAGGCCTGGTCTACACTAGAAAGTTAGGTCGACATAAGTCAACTTGCATCGCTCTATCTGTGCATGTGTCTACACTTTTGCCTCTGGCTGACATAAGCACCCCGTTCAGGTGATGCAGTAAAACCACCTCCCTGAGTGGCATTGAGCCATGGTCGACCTACAGAGGTTGATGCTGCATGAGCGTAGACCAGGGGTCGGCAACCTTTCAGAAGTGGTGGGCCAAATCTTCATTTATTCACTTTAATTTAAGGTTTTGCGTGCCAGTAATACATTTTAATGTTTTTTAGAAGGTCTCTCGCTATGTCTATATATTATATAACTAAACTACTGTCGTGTGTACAGTAAACAAGGTTTTCAAAATGTTTAAGAAGCTTCATTTAAAATGAAATTAAAATGCTGATCTTGTGCCACCGGCCCGCTCAGCCCGTTGCCAGCCTGGGGTTCCATTCACCTAGGCCAGCAGCAGGCTGTGCTGGAGTCAGGGCTGGGGTCGTGGGGGGTGCAGGGGTCAGGGCAGGGGGCTGGGTGTGTGGGGGGGGGCTGCAGGGGTCAGGGCAGAGGGCTGGGGGGTGTAGGGGTCAGGACAGAGGGCTGGTGGTGTGGGCTAGGGTTGTGGGGGTGCTCCCAGCACCCTGCCCAGAGCAGCTCACGGCAGGGGGCTGGAGGGGATATGTCCTAATTTCACCCCCTTCCCCAAGGCCCTGTCCCCACCTCTTCTCCACCTCCTCCCTGGAGCAGCTAGCTGCTGCGGCTCCGCTTCTCCCCCTCCCTCGCAAGGGCCATCAGCTGATCTGTGGCAGGGAGGCAGAGGAGGAGAGGCAGGAACCCAGCACGCAGGGGGAAGAGGCGGGGGAAGGGGGAGCTTGCCTGCCCTGCAACAGTAGCCGGCAGGACCAAGCTTCTTCACTCTGCCCCCGCGGGGCTGGGGTGGGGGAGGAGGGCAGAGAAGAGTGGGCCGGGGTGGGCAGGTTTTTTAATGGCACACTGCTGGCTGCTGGGATCCCGGCCGCCGGCCCCGCTCAGCCCGCTGCTGGCCTGGGTTCAGCAGCGGGCTGAGCGGGGCCGGTGGCTGGGACCCGACAGGCAGCAGCGTGCCATTAAAAAGCGGCTCACATGCCGTCTTTGGCACGTGTGCCATAGGTTGCCGACCCCTGGTGTAGACATTGCATGACCTGTGTCAACCCTAACAGTCCTCCAGCAGCTGTCCCACAATGCCTCATTCCATGCAACAATGACTGTACTTGTCACAATGGTGAACTCAACTGCCTCGGGGAGACCAGAAGCCACACACCCTTTTTAAATCCCTGCGTATTTTTTGAAATGCCTTTTCCTGATTGCCCACCTAGGAGCTCTCCCTTGTTGTGTGCAGCTGCCCAACCAACCATGCCCGCTACACGCTCCAGGCACGCTCATAAGAGAAGAGGTAGAGGTACAACAAACAGAGGTAGAGTTTGTATCTGCTTTTCATCCCCCTTTGGGAGTTAGGAGGGCCATGTGGAGCAATCTGTTTATGTGCATAAGGATGTCCCTTGTATCCTCCTGTAAGATCCTGATCAAACTTTCATGGAAATACTCTGCAAACTTCTTCCGAAGGTTTCTAGGCATGGCTGCCTTATTCCTTCCTCTGCAGTAGGACACTTTTCCATGCCACTCTACAATGAGTTCGGCGGCCGCCATTGCAGTATACAGGCTAGCAACATATGGGCCTGGGCAGGTTTGAGACACCAGTAACAGCTGTGTTCTCTGTGCCTCTGTGACCCTCAGGAGTGAGATACCAGCTAAGACCACCACCACTTAGGGTGACCACCAATCCTGAATTGCGTGGGACAGTCCTTAAATGCAGAGTTCAAGACCCAGTCCTGGCTGCATGACTCCAGGACAGCATTTGTCCTGGATTCCCTGCATCACAGCTCCGTGCCTGCCCGAGGCTCAGGGGCGGCACCAGCCTCCTTCCGGGGGGTGCTGAGATGGGCGTTAACCCGCCGCTCGCCACAAGGACCCGCCCCCTGCTCCTCCTCTCCCTGTCCCCCCTCCCCCTGAGGCCCTGTCCCCTGGCCAGGCCAGAAGCCAGAGCCGGGCAGTAGTAAGAGCCACCCAGGGATCCCAGGCCACTGTGAGGAGGCCTGGACCCACCACCTGCCCTGAGTGGCATGCCCCAGGGGGTGGGGACATGGGCTGGAGGCTGCTCTCGGGCACCCCACCCAGAGCAGGCAGAGGGTCCAGGGCTCCCCACAGTGGCCCGGGCTCCCGGGGTGGCTCTTACCATGGGCTGGCTCTCACTTCTGGCCTGGCTAGGGGGTGGGGCCTTGGGAGAAGAGGAGGAGCAGGGGGTTGCGGGCTCAGGGGAAGAGGAGGGGCGGGGCTCGTGCATGTGTCCCGCTTTTGCCTTTTGAAAAGGTGGTCACCCTACACTGTCTGTGACAAATAGTGCCAATAATCAGTGCCCTTGCCCTATAATCATATCCCTGGAATGGGGCCTGAAATATTATAGCTTTGGGCAACAGAAAATCCTTCCCCCCCCACCCCCCAGTAGGCCATACTCCACGTGGCAGGAGGTGGAAAGCGGTGTTGTACCAAGGTGATCCAAAACTTCCAGTGTCACTAAGCGTGTCTTCTTAAAAGTGTTGATGGGAATAAGGGAAGGTAGTTTTGAAACTTACCTTTCCCTTTCCACTGTGACTGTAAATGATACATCTGTCTCTTTCATCAGCAGCTTCTAGCATGGTGTCCTTTGGGGTGTGCCCCCTCTGCACCCACAGAAGGCCTGACCCTGATGAGGAGGAGAAAGACGAGGACAAGGGAGGACATGTTCGGTGAGATCCTGCAAGCCAGTGCGGCAACAGAGGGCCTGGAGGGCTGACGTGGCAGATGGCATGGAAAAGGGTGGAGCAAACAGGAGAATGGCCCAGGAATCCCAGCAGGAAAAGGAGAGGGAGATGCACCAGGACAAAATGGGCCTTCTCAGGCAGCAAACTCAAATGCTGCAGACCCTGGCTGACCTACTGATCTTCTGGGAGGGAGCAGATGTTCCCATGCCACTGTCCCAGCCTCTCTTTGAGGAGCCCCCACCACTGCCACTCCACGTGGGGTACAGGGTCAAGGGGGCAGAACCCCATGCATGGCCCTGAAGTGTCTGAACCTAGCCCTGAGAGTCAACAGAGCTTTATGGAGATTAAAAGTGTCTCTTTCCACAGGCTCCTGGGAACAGCCCTGCTCAGAGTAGTGACTCCTGGAGGGACCAGCACTAGCTGCTGTAGAGGGAGGGGCAGTGCCCCCCAATTAACAATTCTTCACTGACCTCCATGTCAGGGAGGTTCCCTGTGAGTTAGTGGCTGGCGGGAGACCTGCTCCAATGTGGTTTAATTCATTCTCCGATCTAATGTAAATGTGAAGGCTCTTGTGATCCCTGTCAATGATTCACCTTGATGGTCTCTTTGTCTGAGTGATACCTTGTGGCAGGGAGTTCTCCAGTTTAACTGTGTATTGAGCAGGGTTGGGCGGAGCCCACCCTGGAGTCACTGTTCAGAAGAGCGGAGCTGGGCCAGGCAGAGGAAGGAGGAGAGTAGGGAAGGAAGAAAGTGGTGGCCTGGGTTAGCCAATGGGAAGATGGAGGAGAGAATGGGCTGGTGTTTGGAGGTGGGGTGGAAGGGAAAAGTGGTGGTGGGCTGTTCCCTGGGTCTGGGGCCATGTCAGGGGAGTGGGGCTGAGCAGAGGAGGGGACCGGTGGGCAGAGAGGTTAAGCAGGGATCTCTGAGGAAGCTGAGTCACAAACTCTGGGTGGGGAACTTGGCTCTGGCCCATGGTAGGGGGAATCTCAAAGGACAGGGTCTGGAAAGGGCTGTGGGATGGAAGGTTGTGAGTGGAGAACAAGGGTATTAGGGACTGTGGGTGTTTGTTTGCGGGGGTCTGGGCTGTGTGAGACAGAGGGAGGGAGATACACAGGGACTAGGGTAAGAGGTGTTCAGTGGATGGAGGACAAGGTGGGAGCTGGAGTCAAAAGGCCTGAATCTCCCCTTCCTTAGACCAGCTGTACTGCATCATAACTCCACTCAGTTACCCTGGGGTGAGAGGGGAGTCAGCCCCATTGAATTACTCCTGACTGAGTATGGGTCGTGTCAGCCCCATTGCCTGCAATGGAGTTACTTCTAACTTGGGGCTCAGATCCTCACAGCAGGGTCTCCAGTGCTTGATGGTTACTCCACCAGATACCAGATACCAGGCCAGATACCAGCCCTTTGGGGGAAATCAAGTTACAATGCTATTAGCCATAGTGTGTAGCTTTCCAGTTAGGCAAATCAGTCTTTGAAGTGGTTGGTGTGGTGCTAAACAGATTACAGTGTGCATGTGTATGGAGAGAGCATGAACTGGTTGAATGCTACCTCTGGCTCACAGGACCTAAGCTTCTGAAGGAGGAATGGTCTGGCCATCAAACCTGAGCCCCAAACGGGATCTGAGTTTGACTTTAATGGTGGGCCAAAATCTGAAACTAAAAGCAGGCAGCGTCTGCCTCTGTCCAAGGGTTTTTAATTTTCGGAAATGGCACCTGAGCACAGCAGAAAATTTAGAAGGTGCTGAAACTATTTTTGGAATGAAAATAGGTTACACATGCACATTCCTGCTGGGTGAGGAGGATGAGTGGGGGAACAGCAGGAGAGGGTGTTACCCGGCGGTTTTCTGAACCCAAAGCTCTCAGTAACTTGCGAGGCAGTGTCAGGAAATAAATCAATGGGGACACAGTGCATCCATCTGATAAGTGATTGATATAAACAGTGCAAACAAGTGTGCTTTCACTTAAAGCTTTTACTTTATTTAGTCTCCAGCACATACACACACAGGCAACAGGTTATGTTAGAGCACCCCAAACTATAATTACCCCAAGGTCTGGAGTGGTCCTTGAGTGTCCAGTGGCAGATTTACAGTGGCCAGCCTTCCGTCTGCTGCTGGGGAACTCAAGACGGGTTCACAGCAGAGTTCACTTAACCCAGATCGTGTCCCCTTCTTATCCTTACAAGTGTTACATAGCTTACCAGTCAAAACCAACCGTTAAGCAAGAAGCAGATGTTACAAAACACGTCACTGAAAAAAATAATAATGTTAGCAAGCAATTTTGAGCTGTTAGCCTTGCAGCTATATTTCCACATAACAGCAGTCAAAACTATAGCCAGACTTCCTGTTTTTCTAAGATGCAAACTTCAGCAATTTCAAACGAGAGCTTATCAGGAAGGAGGCAGGGTCATACTCACGTCTTGTGGTTGCTCAACCCCCTCCCTTCTGGCTTGCCTAGTTATTCTATGGTTACTACAAAGGTCTTAGAGCTGCTTTTAGCAATGAGCAAGATAATCAGGATTCCAGCTACTGGCAGTGGCCTGGGCATTTTGCTAGTTGTCAAAAGCTCCCCTAACAAGGGGTTTTGGGAGTAGCGACAGAGTGGTGATTAAAGTGGGGGATAAATGGTGTGGGTGGGTCACTTGGAGAGGAGTGGTAGCTTGGTGGAGTGGAGTGGAGTGGAGTGGAGTGGAGTGGAAGGGTGGGACACTGCAAAGGGGGAAGTGATAGTGAATGACAGGTGACTGGGGGAAAATAGGGGCAGGAGCAGAACAGGTATGCCTGACAGCCCCATATTTCCTTCCTGTGTGCGTGCCAATATCTGCCTTTACCATTCAATACAGCTTCAGCTATTGCCTTTTCTGGGGGACAACCTTAACTCTGTGTTAACTAAAGTTTTGTTTTCATTTGTTGCAATAGATAGATAGATAGATAGATAGATAGATAGATAGATAGATAGATAGATAGATAGATAGATAGATAGATAGATAGATTCTTAACTAATTTAGCTGATGTAAGCCCAAAGTAACTCCATTAACTTTAGTTAACTTAGTTTGGATCATTACCACTCTGAATACAGCATTTTACATAAAGAGATTGCACATCACATTCCTGTGGAGACAATACTGTCTTCAGTTGATTCTATCTGTAAAGACACACAGAATGAAGCCATGGTAATGGGAGAAATCTGGAAATTTTATTCTTGGTTAATAATGTTCACCGAGTCAGTTTCCTCAGAGCACCTTTAATTCCCTTGTTCCTCAGGCTGTAGATGATTGGATTCATGATTGGTGGCACCACAGAACAGAGCACACCCACCACAAGATCCAGACCTGATAAACATGTGGAGGGTGGCTTCACGTAGGCAAAGAGGCAAGTGCAAACAAACAAGGAGACCACAATGAGGTGAGGGAGGCAGGTGGAGATGGCTTTATGCCAGCCCCGCTCAGAGGGGATTCTCAGCACCGTGGTGAAGATCTGAACATATGACACAACTATTAAAACAAAGCAGCTGATAGTTAAACATGCAAAAAAGGAAATAACCCCAAATTCATTGAGATATGAGTCAGAGCAAGCAAGCTTGAGTAGCTGGGGGATTTCACAGAAGAACTGATCCACCATGTTGTCTCCACAGAAGATTAACGCAAATGTGTTCCCAGTGTGAAGTGCAGAGCAGAAAATATCACTGATCCAAGCACTGGCTGCCATTTCAATACAAGCTCTCCTGTTTATCACTGTCTCATAGTGCAGTGGTTCGCAGATGGCAACGTAGTGGTCATACGCCATGATGGTGAGAAAACCAAGGTCAACAGCAGTGAAACAAATGAAGAGAAAGACTTCGGCAATGCACCCAGAATAAGAAATCGACCTGGTGTTCAATAGGGAATTGGCCATAGTCTTGGGGACAGTGACAGAGATGGATCCGAGGTTTATCATGGACAAATTCATCAGGAAGAAGTACATGAGGGTGTGAAGATGGTGGTCCAGGGCTACAGCTGTAATAATGAGGAGGTTCCCTATCAGGGCTGCCAGGAAAATCCCTAGAAACACCACAAAGTGCAAAATCTGCAGCTCTCAAGCCTGAGAGAAGCTCAAGAGAAGGAACTCAGTCACAGTGGTTTGGTTGGACATGTTCCTGCTCAGGACATTGTGTGCTGCCTGTGAAGGGAAGGGCAAGGGCAATGTCAGGATAGAGCGCTCCTGCCTCCTCACGTCTGATAATCACACCAATATTCAGGTGCATTATCACACCAGTGTAAATTGGTATAGTTCCCTTAACAGACGGCTCCGTTTCCACCAGCTGACTATCCATCCAAGATGTGGCTTGATAAAAAGCAGTGTAAGTATGGAACGAGTTGCAGTGTAAGTATGGAACAATCTTAGGAACGACGGTCCTGCTATTGCAACAATGGAGAGCTGTTTTAGGAGAGGAGAATGAGGCTCTGTTTGCACTTTGAGCTAGGGGTGTAATTCCCAGCTTGCACACACACACTCGCAGTGGGTCAATGAGAGCTGGTACGAGTATGAGTTGCAGGGTAGCCTGGGCAGTGTCGGTGGAGGCACAGCTGAGCCCTGATGAGTACGTTCCCGCAGGGTACAGGTGGCTTTGTAGCTGTGTGCTCACTGCCACTGCCCAGGGCCCCACAGATACTCCTGCTGTTTGTACTCATGCTAGCGCCCATCAAGCTAGTGCAAGTACGTGAGCTGGGAATTACACCCCTAGCCCTTAGATTAGACAGAGCATAGAAGAGTTTGGCTTGTTTAGCCAAGCAAAACACCAGCTACGGGGGGATATGATCACTCTCTGTAAATAGATCAGGGAGGTGAACACCAGGGAGGGAGAAGAGCTGTTGGTGCTAAAGGAGAATGTTGGCACAAGAACAAATTGGGATAAACTGGCCATTAGTAAATTTAGACTGGAAATGCACAGAAAGTTTGTCCCCGTCAGAGGAAGGAAGGCCAGGAGCAGCCCTGGGAGCAAACAACCCAACTAGAGTTAACATGGGGATGGGTTTCTACATTTCTAAACCACCAACACCGTGTGATTCCCTTGCCCCATGGAAATAGGACACGGACATGCCCAGTGCACTGAGCACCAGGTCATCTCTAATAATTCCACTCTCCCTTTCCCTGCCTTGTCTAGTTGCACTGTGAGCTCATGTGGGGAGTGGCTGTGTCTCACTGTGTCTATCTTCAGTATCCCTGTCAAGAGCATTGGTGTTTAGCTGGCAGCAGCGTGGGGCAGAGGATCTGATGCTAGAATAGGAGAGCTGGGTTCTGGTCCCGTTCACCTCCTTTTGGTTCTTGGGTTGGGTCAGGATAGCCAGACATTAGCGGGCTAGTTCAACTCTGACTCTAAATTGAAAGGTGCTGGTGGGTTTAAAACACATTCTGGGGCTACCAGCTTTGCTTGTTACTCAATTTTTATCATCTACTTGTTATTCCTTTGAAACAGAAATAAGCACAGTTGCAATAGCACAAATAGGTTGGAAATCATGGCATTATTCAAAACTATTGATGTGTCCCACCCTTGCTAACAACTCCATTTCCAATAAGGGGTAGTTGGAAATTTTCGTTCTAATTTTTGTTTTCAAAACCAGGATTTTAAACTAAACAAAAATGTCTGGGAAAGTGTCTGTGATACTATTTTTTTTATAAATTGGAAAACCCAGTTTTCTTTTGTTTTCAAATTAAAATTTTTAGTTTTCAAGTGTTTTCAGCTGAAAAAAATAGTTTTTGGCTGCCAAGTCTCCAAAACTTTTCTGATTTTGGGTTTCTGGTGCAAAGTCAAAATTTTCCACTGATTTTTTTTTTCTGACTGGATCTAGATGTATGACTAAATAGATAGCAAAAACCTTACAGAGTTCAAAATGTAATTTACATGGAAGGTCTTACATATACTCTGTATATTAATCCCCAAATATATTTAATTGAAATAGTGAACTTACTGCGCAGGTCATTGTGGATTTTTCCCCAACTTGTGTTGCATTCGATCCTCCAGCGCCAGGATTCTTTGGTCATTATCTATCTAACTCAATTGTTAACACCACTAGAGTATCTAGAAGCCAAAGGTTAAACTATGTAAGAGTATTTTCTCCCCTCACTCTTAGATTGATCTGATAGAGCTCGGCTCAGACCTATTGCCCTCTGCAGATGAGCTGTGTGCAGCTAGCATTGAGCTTCACTGACATTAAAGGACTGGTGCTGTGGAAGGTGACTTATCCATGTCTATTTTCGGACTTATAGGACTCGCTCCCCGGAGCTCTGCACAGCTCAAAAGCAGAGGCCCAGAGGCAAAAGTTCAAAGAGTCAGAGAGAAAGCCAAAAGGAGACTTTCTTCACACCATACATGATTTTATAGACCTCTGTCATATCTTCCCTTTGTCGTCTCTTTTCTAAGTTGAATAAGCTCAGTCTTTTAACTCCTCATATGGAAGCTCTTCCATACCTCTAATCATTTTGGTTGCCATTCTCTGTACTTTTTCTAACTCTAAACTTCACATAACAGAAGGACCGGGGTCACCCAATGAAATTAATAGGAAGCAGGTTTAACACAAACAAAAGAAAGTACTTCTTCACACAACACACAGTCTACCTGTGGAACTTGTTGCAAGGGGATGTTGTGAAGGCCAAAATTATAATGGGGTTCAAAAAAGAATTAGATAAGTTCATGGAGGATAGGTCTATCAATAGCTATTAGCCAAGATTGTAAGGGATGCAACCCCATGCTCTGGGTTTCCGTAAACCTCTGACTGCCAAAAGCTGGGACTGGACGTCAGGGGATGGATCACTCAATGATTGCCTGTTCTGTTCATTCCCTCTGAAGCGTCTGGCACTGGCCGCTATGAGAGACAGGATACTGGGCTAGATGGATCATTGATCTGACCCAGTATGGCCGTTCTTATGAACTGCACACAGATCCCCAATCCAGTTCATACAGCTTAGCCCTGGTCTACACTAGGACTTTAGGTCTAATTTAGCAGAGTTAAATCGATGTAAACCTGCATCCATCCACACAATGAAGCCCTTTTTTTGACTTAAAGGGCTCTTAAAATCGATTTCCTTACTCCACCCCAACAAGTCGATTAGCGCTTAAATCGGCCTTGCCAGGTCGAATTTGGGGTTCTGTGGACACAATTCGATGGTATTGGCCTCCGGGAGCTATCCCAGAGAGCTCCATTGTGACCACTCTGGACAGCACTCTCAACTCAGATGCATTGGCCAGGTAGACAGGAAAAGAACCGCAAACTTTTGAATCTCATTTCCTGTTTGGCCAGCGTAGCAAGCTGCAGGTGACCATGTAGAGCTCATCAGCAGAGGTGACCATGTCGGAGTCCCAGAATTGCAAAAGAGCTCCAGCATGGACTGAACGGGAGGTACAGGATCTGATCACTGTATGGGGAGAGGAATCTGTGCTATTAGAACTCCGTTCCAGTTTTTGAAATGCCAAAACCTTTATCAAAATCTCCCAGGGCATGAAGGATAGAGGCCATAACAGGGACCCGAAGCAGTGCCGCATGAAACTTAAGGAGCTGAGGCAAGTCTACCAGAAAACCAGAGAGGTGAACGGCCACTCTGGGTCAGAGCCCCAAACATGCCACTTCTATGATGAGCTGCATGCCATTTTAAAGGGTTCAGCCAGCATTACCCCAGCCATGTTGTTTGACTCCTCCAATGGAGATGGAGCCAACACGGAAGCAGGTTTTGGGGATGAAGAAGACGACGATGATGATGAGGTTGTAGATAGCACACAGCAAGCAAGCAGAGAAATCGGTTTTCCCGACAGCCGGGAACTGTTTCTCACCCTGAACCTGGAGCCAGTACCCCTGAACCCACCCAAGGCTGCCTCCTGGACCCGGCAGGTGGAGAAGGGACCTCCGGTGAGTGTACCTTTTAAAATACTATACATAGTTTAAAAGCAAGCATGTGAAAGGATTAATTTTCCCTGGCATTCGCGGCTCTCCTGGATGTACTCCCAAAGCCTTTGCAAAAGGTTTCTGGAGAGGGCAGTCTTATTGCGTCCTCCATGGTAGGACACTTTACCACTCCAGGCCAGTAGCACGCACTCGGGAATCATTGTACAACAAAGCATTGCAGTGTATGTTTGCGGGGCGTTCAAACAACATCTGTTCTTTATCTCTCTGTGTTATCCTCAGGAGAGTGAGATATCATTCATGGTCACCTGGTTGAAATAGGGTGCTTTTCTTCAGGGGACACTCAGAGGTGCCCGTTCCTGCTGGGCTGTTTGCCTGTGGCTGAACAGAAATGTTCCCCGCTGTTAGCCACTGGGAGGGGGGAGGGTTGAGGGGGTAGCCACGCGGTGGGGGGAGGCAAAATGTGACCTTGTAACAAAAGCACATGTGCTATGTATGTAATGTTAACAGCAAGGTTTACCCTGAAAGAGTGTCGCCATTGTTTTATAAAATGTGTCTTTTTAAATACCGCTGTCCCTTTCTTTTCTCCACCAGCTGCATGTGTTTCAATGTTCACAGGATCTTCTCCTTCCCAGAGGCTAGTGAAGATTAGAAAGAAAAAAAAACGCACTCGTGATGAAATGTTCTCTGAGCTCATGCTGTCCTCCCACACTGACAGAGCACAGACAAATGCGTGGAGGCAAATAATGTCAGAGTGCAGAAAAGCACAAAATGACCAGGAGGAGAGGTGGTAGGCTGAAGAGAGTAAGTGGCAGGCTGAAGAGAGTAAGTGGCGGGCTGGAGACAGGGCTGAAACTCAAATGTGGCGGCAGCGTGATGAGAGGAGGCACGATTCAATCGTGAGGCTGCTGGAGGATCAAACCAATATGCTCCAGTGTATGGCTGAGCTGCTGCAAAGGCAGCTGGAGCACAGACTGCCGCTACAGCCCCTGTGTAACCAACCACCCTCCTCCCCAAGTTCCATAGCCTCCTCACCCAGACGCCCAAGAATGTGATG
This sequence comes from Lepidochelys olivacea, assembly GCF_965140295.1. NCBI lineage: Eukaryota > Metazoa > Chordata > Testudines > Cheloniidae > Lepidochelys > Lepidochelys olivacea. The sequence continues at coordinate 37,568,472 of NC_140424.1, forward strand.
GGGGGGCCTCCAGCCAACCAGCCACTCCACCACAGAGTATTGCCCAAAAACCAGAAGGCTGGCATTCAATAAATTTTAAAGTTGTAAACTTTTAAAGTGCTGTGTGGCATTTTCCTTCCCTCCTCCACCACCCGTCCTGGGCTACCTTGGTAATCATCCCCCTATTTGTGTGATGAATGAATAAAGAATGCATGAATGTGAAGCAACAATGACTTTATTGCCTCTGCAAGCGGTGATCGAAGGGAGGAGGGGTGGGTGGTTAGTTTACAGGGAAGTAGAGTGAACGAAGGGGCGGGGGGTTTCATCAAGGAGAAACAAACAGAACTTTCACACCGTAGCCTGGCCAGTCATGAAACTGGTTTTCAAAGCTTCTCTGATGTGCACCACGCCCTCCTGTGCTCTTCTAACCGCCCTGGTGTCTGGCTGCACGTAACCAGCAGCCAGGCGATTTGCCTCAACCTCCCACCCCGCCATAAATGTCTTCCTCTTACTCTCACAGATATTGTGGAGCGCACAGCAAGCAGTAATAACAGTGGGAATATTGGTTTCACTGAGGTCTAAGCGAGTCAGTAAACTGCACCAGCGCGCCTTTAAACATCCAAATGCACATTCTACCACCATTCTTCACTTGCTCAGCCTGTAGTTGTACAGCTCCTGACTACTGTCCAGGCTGCCTGTGTACGGCTTCATGAGCCATGGCATTAAGGGATAGGCTGGGTCCCCAAGGATAACTATAGGCATTTCAACATCCCCCATCAGTTATTTTCTGGTCTGGGAATAAAGTCCCTTCCTGGTTGCCTGTAGCTGAACAGAAATGTTCCCCACTGTTAGCCACGGGGAGGGGGAGGGGCTAGCCACGCAGTGTGGGAAGGTAAAATGTGACCTTGGAATGAAAGCACATGTGCTATGTATGTAATTTTAACAGCAAGGTTTACCGTGAAAGAGTGTACCCATTGTTCTATAAAATGTGTCTTTTTAAATACCACTGTCCCTTTTTTTTCTCCACCACCTGCATGTGTTTCAAGGATCACAGGATCTTCTTCTTCCCAGAGGCTAGCGAAGATTAGAAGGCGAAAAAAACTCACTCACGATGAAATGTTCTCTGAGCTCATGCTGTCCTCCCACACTGACAGAGCACAGACGAGTGCATGGAGTCAGACAATATCAGAGTGCAGGAAAGCACAAAATGACTGGGAGGAGAGGTAGCTGGCTGAAGAGAGTAAGTGGTGGGCTGAAGAGAGGTCTGAAGCTGAAAGGTGGTGGTAGCATGATGAGAGGAGGCAGGATTCAATGCTGAGGCTGCTGGAGGATCAAACTAATATGCTCCAGCATATGGTTGAGCTGCAGGAAAGGCAGAGGAGCACAGACCGCCGCTACAGCCCCTGTGTAACCAACTGCCCTCCTCCCCAAGTTTCATAGCCTCCCCACCCAGACGCCCAAGAACGCGGTGGGGGGGCCTCCGGCCACCCAGCCACTCCACCCCAGAGGATTGCCCAAGCAACAGAAGGCTGGCATTCAATAAGTTTTAAAGTTTTGCCCACACTGCCAGGGCCCGTGCTTTGAGAGAAGTCTGTGTCCATGTCCTCATGACTCTCGTCACCACGCTGATGTTGCCTCCTCGCCCGGTATTGCTTTGCCAGGTTCCGGTGCTGCATATACTGCTGGATAATGCGTGTGGTGTTTAATGTGCTCCTAATTGCCAAAGTGATCTGAGCGGGCTCCATGCTTGCCATGGTATGGCGTCTACACAGAAAAAAGGTGCGGAACAATTGTCTGCCGTTGCCCTGACGGAGGGAGGGGGCGACTGATGACATGGCTTATAGGGTTGGCTTACAGGGAATTAAAATCAACAAAGGGGGTGGCTTTGCAAGAAACTGAATGGCCCCCTCAAGGACAGAACTCAAAACCTCAAGGATAGAACTCAAAACTGGGTTTAGGAGTCCATTGATTTCACAGAGGGAGGGAGGAGAAAATGAATACAAAACAAATCTGGTCTATTTCTTGTTTTGAGCCCCTTCATCTATCTTTATACATCTTGCTGGCAGCAGACTGTGCAGTACGACCACTAGCCATCATCATCTCCTGGGAGCTCGGCAGAAGACTGTGCAGCATGACTGCTGGCTGTTGTCTTCTGCTGGCTGCTGATTAAAAGACAGTGCATTGCTGGTAGGACTCAATCACCATGAGACGAAACTTAAAAGGGAAACACTGAGTCACTCCCATGTTTGCCCAGGCACCCCTGACCTCATCGAGGTCAGTTAAAAGAGCACCCTGGACTACGTTGACGATGGCTACCAGTCATACTGCACTGTTTTCTGCCAAAAGGCAATAAGCTGCTGCTGTGTAGCAATGCAGTACCACGTCTGCCAGCACCCAGGAGACATACGGTGACGGTTACCTGAGCGGGCTCCATGCTTGCCATGGTATGGCGTTTGCACAGGTAACTCAAGAAAAAAAGGCGTAAAATGATTGTCTGCCCTTGCTTTCATGGAAGGAGGGAGGGAACGGGGGCCTGACAATATGTACCCAGAACCACCCGCGACAATGTTTTATCCCCATCAGGCACTGGGATTTCTACCCAGAATTCAAATGGGTGGCAGAGACTGCGGGAACTGTGGGATAGCCACCCACAGTGCAATGCTCCGGAAGTCGACGGTTGCCTCGGTACTGTGGACACACTCCGCTGACTACAGGCACTGAGAGCATTTGTGTGGGGACACACACAATTGACTGTATAAAAACGCTTTCTACAAAACCGACTTCTATAAATTCAACCTAATTTCGTAGTGTAGACATACGCTTAGATGCTTGTGCCAAAACATTGCCACTAGCGGCCTAGAGGGGTGAATGGTCCCTGTGCAGGCAGCAATGAATGCAAGGCTGGGCGTTGAACACTCCAAAGCTCAGGCCTGGTTGTTTCTGTTGTTTTTGTTTGGCCAATGATGAAAGAGTGGCCAACTGTAAATTTTGAGGCTGGATAAATTTCTACTTCTCAAAGCCTTCAGCTGGCATTTTCAAAGGGGCTTAATTTTTAAAGGTGCTCAGCTACCATGGACTGTCAGATATCCAGCAAATGGAATAACCTTTAACTTATACCCAACTGGGAAGCAAATTAAACTGTGTGAACAAATTGATCTGTCTCAGCCCCCAAACTCCTGCTTTTGAAAATCCCACCAGGCACCTACATACCTTTAAAAATCTGGCCCTTCCATGTTCTAAAATCACTGGCCTTGACAAAGCCTCAGTTAGTGGCCCAGGCTCCCTATTCAATGAATGGGAAGAAACAGGTGCCTAACAATGGGATCCACACAAGTCAGCATGCGGGGCCCAGAGGCACCTAAGCTAGCCAATGTGAGATACAAACCAGAAGGGTGTGTGCTAAGCTGTGTCCCTGTTGCAGTATAAGGTGCCTCAGTCCAGGTAGGCAGGAAGCGTCCATCTTGGCTTGTGATCCACAATTGGGAACCCTCTCCTAGGGTCAGTCATATATGGTATTTTTTTGCAACGAGGAGGAACCCCTCCCTCATAACTGTCAGACCAGTGGTTAGGGTACTCACCTGGGATATGGGAGATCCCTGGTTCAAATCCCTCCTCTGCCTGATGAGGAAAAGGGATTTGAAGAGGGATCTGCTACCTCTCAGGTGAGTGCTCTAACCACTGGTCTGTAGGATATTCTGATATGGAGCGCCCTCAATCTGTCCTGTTAAAGCTGTTCCACTTTGGATAAAGAGGTAAAGAGTCACTGGGACAGAGAGAAAGCAAGCACGAGAATGACTCTCTAGCCTGGTAGTTAGAGCACTCCCCTGGAAGGTGGCAGACCCAAGGTTCAGTCCCCTGCTCCAATGCCTGTGTAATTATTTATTGACAGGGATCCCCTCCTGATAATACCCCACAGCACTGATGATGTGAACATTGGCACTACATCCTTTCTCAGTGCACACCCTTGTCCGTGTTGATCCCTCTCTGCTCCATTCATCAGTGAGGTGTCTAACGTAACTGACACACCAGGTCCCAGAATCCCAGTTGCAGCCCACAAGGCGAGGAAGCCCTAGAGCCATTGACCTGGGAGCCCATCCCAGGAATTACAGGCTCCCAGGTCCAGGGTAGGGACTTGGAAGCCCTGAGAGCCCTGGCTCGAGACAGGTCTTCAGCATTCCCAGGCTCCCTGCTTCTGAGCCACACTTAGAGACGGGGATCCCAGGGCTTTCAGTCTCCCAACTCTGTGGTGAGGAGCCTGGAAGCACTGCTCTGAAGCCAAGGACCCTGAGAGAACGGGCTCCCCAGCTTGGCAGGCAGGCACTGCTCCATGGCCAACCTGCTTTTGCTTCACTGAAAGTTCATGGAACCCCAAAGTTCCTGAGTTCTATGACTCTTTGAGTTCTATGAATCAGCATTTTTGGACAAAACTCTGTTTCACTGGAAAATTTCCATCTAGCTCAATACGTGGCCTCCCTGTTATTGTCTCAGCCAGAAGCTGGAGTGTGCTCCACCCTGTATCATTGGAAGAACTGACTGAATACAGCAAAGTCATCCCTGGGTGACTCGTAATGTTACTTTTTCAGAGAATTTGATTCAGCTGAGTTCATGACCCCTGTGTGAATATTCCAGCAATGCAGACAGGAAAATTGGTGAAATCAATGACATTTAAGCAATGAGATGGGATTTTCAAAGGGGCCTCAGGGATTAATGTGCAGAACTCCCATTGAAATTCAATAGGAGTTGGATGCCTAAATACCTTAGGCCCAGTTGAAAATCCCAGTGTCTCAGGTTGGACTGGCCCTTTAAGGGGAGATGGTCTCATCCACACCTGTGCCCTGTTATTCAGTCCCAGATGATGGGCTTGATTTTGGGGCTGTGGGTGGGTCAGGTGACCAGGCATCATGGGAGGGAGCCTGATCCATCAGAGCAAGGGGTACCAGTGGGTAGGACAGACCCAGGGGAGGTCTGTCTGGAGAAGCTCAGAGTCTGGAATGGGTCTGGCAGAGCGCCACTGCTCAGAGAGATCTGAGGAGCAAAGAGAGCTGGACCTGATGCCCTGATCCAAGGGTAAAGACTAGAAGAGGGCACAGGGAGTCTCCTGCAGGGAATCCAGAGGGGACCCAGGGTCAGAGAGGACTTGGGAAGAAGCTCTCCATAGCTGCCAGAGGGGAGGACTGGCTGGAGTGACCTGCACTGCAGGGCAGGAACAAAACCCACAGAGGGAATTAGGAGTCCAGGATGGGTGTAATGGCCTAGTGAGCCTGGAGAAGACAGCCTTGAGAGACTGGCTTTGAGATAAACTTTTATTTTATGTCAATAACCAGACACCAGAGCAGAGAGAAATTTAAATGCACCAATTGTAGCAGTTTGTTTAATTGGGGAAGGGGAGAAACTGAAGCAGCGGCAAGTCTGAGACCAGTTGGCCCTATCCCTAATCCAACAAAACACTTAAGCATGAGATTAACTTCCAGTTTTCAATGGGACTACCGTGTTTAAATTAAGCACATCCTGAAGTGGTTTGCTGGATCAGGGCCTTAGTGCAGAATATTCAGTGGAGGGGAGTTTCAAATTCACAACCATGTGTGTTTAGAACAGATCCTGAGGCCGTGTAAATTCTCAGAGCTTTGTTGACTTCAGTGGAGATATAACAATTTACTCCAGCTGAGGACTGGCCCCTTCCTTTTTAAGGAACCTGTGTGTGACAGTTCAACTGATCCACTCAGGGAAGGGAAACAGAGCATGTTAAAAATATATCCAGCCGAAACAGCTCAAAGTTCAAATGCTGAGTACTTAGGATGAACTGTGTAGATGAGCTGTGGAGTAAGATATCGTCAGAGAAATTCTTTGGTAAATGTTTAATAATTAATCTTTATAAGAAAATCATGATTTGGGCATAGTCTTGAATAGGAAATGAGTCACAATAATTTCCACAAATTATTCATTATCTATCTATCTATCTATCTATCTATCTAACAGTTCACAATCAAATAGAAATCTATCATTATGACACAATTAGGTTGCGTGTTAGGACAAAGAATGGTCCTCTCTCTCTGCCTATCTAATCTCAGACTCTGCCTTTGTCTATCGTATGTGTAGTGTACACAACCACACACAAAGATAGTATTCTAATAGTAATAAAAGGCCAACTTCTGAGATCCTTTCTCAGTTTGGAGGTGACTAGATTTACACTGGATGGCATATGGAATACCAGATCAGTGCATGTATCAAGGTTCCTTCCCCACTCTGATTCTCGGGTATAGATGTGGGGACCTGCATGAAAGACCCCCTCATCTTATTCTTACCAGCTTAGGTTAAAAACTTCCCCAAGGTACAAACTTTGCCTTGTCCTTGAACCCTATGCTGCCACCACCAAGCGTATTAAACAAAGAACAGGGAAAGAGCCCACTTGGAGACGTCTTCCCCCAAAATGTCCCTCCAAGCCCTACACCCCCTTTCCTGGGGAAGGCTTGATAAAAATTCTCACCAATTTGTACAGGTGAACACAGACCCAAACCCTTGGATCTTAAGAACAATGAAAAATCAATCAGGTTCTTAAAAGAAGACTTTTAATTAAAGAAAAGATAAAAGAATCACCTCTGTAAAATCAGGATGGTAAACACCTTACAGGGTAATCAGATTCAAAACAGAGAGAATCCCTCTAGGCAAAACCTTAAGTTACAAAAAGACACAAAAACAGGAATATACATTCCATTCAGCACAGCTATTTTACCCACCATTTAACCAAAGGAAATCTAACGCATTTCTAGCTCGATTACTTACTAACTTTACAGAGTTTCTGAGCTGCATTCCTGATCTGTTCCTGGCAAAAGCATCAAACAGACAGACAGACACTTCGTTCCTCCCCCGCCCTCCAGCTTTGAAAGTATCTTGTCTTCTCATTGGTCATTTTGGTCAGGTGCCAGTGAGGTTATCTTAGCTTCTTAACTCTTTACAGGTGAAAGGGTTTTGCCTCTGGCCAGGAGGGATTTTATAGCACTGTATACAGAAAGGTGGTTACACTTCCCTTTATTTTTATGACAGCATGTGATGTCATTTTTCCATTTACATGAAATTATAACAAAATTACCCCAGCCAAATAACTTGCACCAGTGTTTATGTTACTACTGAATTTAGTCCCATGTCTTTGGTCCAAGAACTTGTCAGTAGTAAACTGGTGATGCAAGTTGAGCTACTTTGCATTAGCTCTGGTTTAGCTGAGATGGGAATCTCACCCTTACATGTCTGTTGCATTCACTTTCTCCAGGCTGCCTTTAGCCCCACTTGGATCCTTGTGTGTACAAACCATTGACCAAATCATGATTCCTTTGAAGTGAGTGGCTAAATTCCAGTTACTTCAGTGGGGATCAGAATTTGGCCTTGTTATCCAGAGTCTGATTGTCTTTAGGAAACATTGCAAAACCTTCCTCTTAAATAAGCCTTTCAACAACAGCAAGAATGACACAACATTGATTTATGCAGTGGTGTTTTAGCCATGTTGGTCCCAGGATACTAGTTAGACAAGGTGAATAAGGTAAGATCTTTTATTCCTCAACTTCTGTTGGTGAGAGAGACAAGCTTTTGAGTTTACACAGCGCTCTTCTTCAGATCTAGGAAATGTACTCAGGGTGTTACAGCTAAATAAAAATTGGAACAGATTGTTTAGTGTAAGTAGTTAACACATATTTCAAGGGACCATTCAAGGTGAATTGGCCTGTTGACGACACAGGGTATCATCAAACAGTTACAAACCATACTCAATAGGGACCACGTCCTGAAAGAAATACTTCCAGAACTCCCTGTTCTGGCCTTCAAACAGCCTTCCAACCTCTCCAAGCTCATCCTCAGAAGCAAGCTCCTCAGAGACCAGGACACACCAACTCAAAGCGACACCAGACCTTACCAGAACAACAGATACAAAACCTGCAGACATATCTCCACTGCTGTGATGATCAGCACCCCCCACAAAACACCTGTCAAAATTCATGGGTCCTACACATGCCTATCACAACATGTGGTATGCCTCATCCAGTGCACTAAATGCCTCAATAACAATTATGTGGGTGAAACCAGACATTCACTACGCTCTCGAAAGAACTCGCACAGGAAAATGATAAAAGACAAAAACACCCTATTGCCTGTGGGTGTACACTTTTCATAAAGTGATCATTCTATATCTATACCGTGGGTTTCCACGGTATGCATCCGATGAAGTGAGCTGTAGCTCACGAAAGCTCATGCTCAAATAAATTGGTTAGTCTCTAAGGTGCCACAAGTACTCCTTTTCTTTTTGCACTCTATATCTGATCTCTCAGTCCTTCTCCCAGAGGAAACTTGCACAACACCTTCAAGGGATGAGCCTGGGAGCTTAAATTCATAACTTTGCTAGATCCTAAAAATCATGGACTGAATGGAGACACTGGATTTATGGCTTATTACAACAATCTGTAATCCACTAACCACCCCACCCCCTGCCTCCTTCCCTATGACCTGAGACGTGTTAATGGGTAACTTATTTACACTGATATAAACCTATAATAACTCCACTGATTTAGCGGAGCAAGTGTGGATTTACCACTATAAATACAGCATTTTGCATAAAAAATCACATACCATATTCTTATGGGGACAATAACAGAGTATCATCAATTGATTGTGTTTGTAAAGAAACACAGATAAAACCATGTTCATAAGAGAAATATAGACATTTTATTCTTTGTGAATAATCTCCACCCAGTCAGTTTCCTCAGGGAAGCTTTGATTTCCTTGTTCCTCATGCTGTAGATGATCGGATTCATCACTGGCGGCAGCACGGAATAAAGAACAGCCACCATGAGATCTAGACCTGATGGAGAGCTGGAGGTGGGTTTCAGATATGCAAAGATGCCAGTGGAAACAAACAAGGAGACCACAATGAGGTGAGGGAGGCAGGTGGATAGGGCTTTATGCCTACCCTGCTCAGAGGGGATTCTCAGCACTGTTTGCAAGATCTGAGTATATGACACAATTAAAAAAACAAAACAGCTTAAGCCTAAGCATGCACTCAAGATGAGTACCTCAACTTCACCAAGGTATGTGTCAGAGCAGGCGAGCTTGAGTAGCTGAGGGATTTCACAGAAGAACTGATCCACCATGTTGCCTCCACAGAAGGAGATTGCAAATGTGTTCCTGGTGTGCAGTGAAGAATATACAGTTACACTGATCCAGGCACTGGCTGCCATTTGGACACAAGCTCTCCTGTTCATTATAGTCTCATAGTGCAGTGGTTTGCAGATGGCGACGTATCGATCGTACGCCATGATGGTGAGTAAGGCGAAGTTGGCTACAGCAAAGAAGACGAGGAAAAAGACTTGGGCAACACATCCAGAATAGGAAATGGATCTGGTGTTCATGAGGGAATTAGCCATGGACTTGGGGATGGTGACAGAGATGGTACCGAGGTCCAGGATGGACAAATTCATCAGGAAGAAGTACATGGGGCTGTGAAGGTGGTGGTCAAGAGCTATGACTATGATGATGAGAAGATTCCCTGTCAGGACTGCCAGGTAAAGCACTAGAAACACCACAACGTGCAAAATCTGCAGCTCCCGAATGTCAGAGAATCCCAGGAGAAGGAACTCAGTTATGTTGGTTTGGTTGGACATTTTCTTTCTTAGTTCATAGTGTCCTGCCTGTGGAGGGAAAGACAAGGGCAATGGCCAGGATTATAGTGAGAGAGGGAGTGACTCCAATTCCCCTCTCCATAATATCTCATTATATAAATGTCAAAGGTGCACAGCATTCATCACTTCTATTGACTGGAGTAGTGAGGGCTGCTCACAACCAGAGCACGACTCTGGTGCATTATCACGGGAGTGTAAATTGGCATCGCTCCCTTAAAGTCAATGTAGTTGGGGTCAGTTTACTCCATCTGAGGATCTGGCCTAATATGTGGCTTGATCAAATGCAGTATGGAGGATGGAACAAAACAACCCAAATCCAAGAATGTTAGCCAGCATTGTGCCCCTATTGCTACAGACACCAACTAAAATGCCTACACAGTCTGATTCCCACTTTTCTGGGAAATGCAGGATAGACTCATCCGGAGTCCCACATGGCAGCTCATCTGTGATGATTCCACCCCAATACCACACAGATGGCCTGCTGCCTGTTTACACATTGATTTATGGCACCAAATTGTAGCTGCATTTCCATCTCTGGGCGATGATGGGCTAGTAGCGTCGCTCAGTTACTGCTATGTTGTATTGTTTCCCTCTGTGACTTTATCTCTGTATTGTGTGGGTCAGTGGCAGTCAGGAGACTTGGGTTCTACTCTTGGCTCCACCACAGCCTCTCCTGCCCGGCCTTCCATACAGTTTTGCAACCCCCATGTGGCCCTTGGGCCAAAAAGTCTGCCCAGATTTCGGCTGAAATTGTTTGGTTCTCACAACCTCAATGAAAAGTTAATTTTTTCTGATGAAATTTTTTTTAAAAAAATCTGATCTCTAGATGTCTGCATAATTTGATAGTTAAAGTCTCAAAGAGTTCTAATGACAATTCATATTTCTGATATTAAATTTTCCCTGTACATTAATACTCTAACATATTTAATTGAAATAGAAAACTTACTTTCATAGACTCATAGAATCATAGAAGTGGAAGGGACCTCGAGAGATCATCTAGTCCAGTCCCCTGCACTCATGGCAGGACTAAGTATTATCTAGACCAGAGGTGGGCAAACTTTTTGGCCCAAGGGCCACATGGTAGTTGAAAAACTGTATGGAGGGCAGGGTAGGGGAGGCTGTGCCTCCTCAAACAGCCTGGCCCCTGCCCCTATCCGCCTCCTCCCACTTCCAGCCCCCTGACTGCCCCCCTCAGAATCTCTGACCCATCCAACCCCCCCTGCTCCTTGTTCCCTGACCACCCCCTCCCGAGACCCCGTGCCCCTAATCGCCCCCCCCAGGACCCCACCCCCAATCCAACCCCCACTGTTCTTTGTCCCCTGACTGCCCCCTGGGACCCTCTGCCCCTAACCAACCCCCCAGCACCCCAACCCCATCCAACCCCCCCGTTCCCTGTCCCCTGACTGACCCGACCCCTATCCACACCCCCGCCCCCTGACAGGTCCCCCAGGACTCCCACGCTTATCCAACTCTCCCCCCCCCCCGTTCCCCGGCCGCTGACTGGCCCCCCCAAATCTCTGCCCACTGTCCCCTGACTGTCCCCCAGGACCCCCACGGGAGTGCTCTGCCCCACCGCCCAGAGCACTGCCTGCACAGTGGTGTGGCTGCGGGGGAGGGAGAACAGCACGGGAGGGGCCAGGGCTAGCCTCCCTGGCTGTGAGTTCAGGGGCTGGGCAGAACGGTCCCGCAGGCCAGATGTGGCCCGCTGGCCGTAGTTTGCCCACCCTGATCTAGATTATCCCTGACAGGTGTTTGTCTAACCTGCTCTTAAAAATCTCCAATGAAGGAGACACCACAACCTCCCTAGGCAATTTTTTCCAGTGCTTAACCACTCTGACAGTTAGGAAGTTTTTTCCTAATGTCCAACCTAAACCTTCCTTGCTGCAATTTAAAACCATTGCTTCTTGTCCTATCCTCAGAGGTTAAGAGGAACAACTTCTCTCCCTCCTCCTTGTAACAACCTTTTATGTACTTGAAAACTGTTATCAGGTCCCCTCTCAGTCTTCTCTTCTCCAGACTAAATGAACCAATTTTTTTTTCAATCTTCACTCATAAGTCATGTTTTCTAGACCTTTGATAATTTTTGTTGCTTTTCTCTGGACTTTCTCTAATTTGTCCACATCTTTCCTGAAATGTGGCGCCCAGAACTGGACACACTACTCTAGTTGAGGCCTAATCAGCACAGAGTAGAGCAGAAGAATTACTTCTCTTGTCTTGCTTACAACACTCCTGCTAATACATCTCAGAATGAGATTTGCTTTTTTTGTAACAGTGTTGCACTTTTGACTCATATTTAGCTTGTTATCCACTATGACTCCCAGATTCCTTTCCACAGTACACCTTCCTAGGCAGTCATTTGCTATTTTGTATGTGTGCAACTAATTGTTCCTTCCTAAGTGGAGAACTTTGCATTTGTCCTCATTGAATTTCATCCTATTTACTTCAGACCATTTCTCCAGTTTGTCCAGATAATTTTGAATTATAACCCTATCCACTTGCAACCCCTCCCAGCTTGGTATCATCTGCAAACTTTATAAGTGTACTCTCTGTGCCATTATCTAAATCATTGATGAAGATATTGAACAGAACCAGACCTAGAACCGATCCCTGTGGGACCCCACTCGTTACACCCCTCAAGCATGACTGAACCATTCATAACTACTCTCTGGGAACAGTTTTCCAACCAGTTATGCACCCACCTTATAGTAGCTCCATCTAGATTGCATTTCCCTAGTTTGTTTATGAGAAGGTCATGCGAGACAGTACTAAAAGCCTTACTAAAGTCAAGATATACCACAGCTACCGATTCTTCCCTATCCATACGGCTTTTTACCCTGTCAAAGAAAGCTATCAGGTTGGTTTGACAGGATTTGTTCTTGACAAACCCATACTGACTGTTACTTATCACCTCATTATTGTCTAGATGTTTGCAAATTGATCGCTTAATTATTTGCTCCTTTATCTTTCTGGGTACAGAAGTTAAGCTGACTGGTCTGTAATTCCCTGGATTATCCTTATTTCCCTTTTTATAGATGGGCACTATATTTGCCCTTTTCCAGTCTTCTGGAATCTCTCCCATCTTCCATGACATTTCAAAGATAATCACTAATGGCTCAGATATCTCCTCAGTCAGCTCCTTGAGTTTTCTAGGATGCATTTCATCAGGCCCTGGTCACTTGAAGACATCTAACATGTCTAAGTAATTTTTAACTTGTTCTTTCCCTATCTTAGCCTCTGATCCTACCTCATTTTCACTGCATTCACTATGTTAGACGTCCAATCGCCACCAACCTTCTTGGTGAAAACTGAAACAAAGAAGTCATTGAACACCTCTTCCATTTCCACATTTTCTGTTATTGTTTTTCCCCCCTCATTGAGTAATGGGCCTACCCTGTCCTTAGTCTTCCTCTTGCTTCTAATGTATTTGTAGAATGTTTTCTTTTTACCCTTTATGTCCCCAGCTAGTTTGATCTCGTTTTGTGCCTTGACCTTTCTAATTTTGTCCCTACACACTTGTGATATTTGTTCATATTCATCCTTTGTAATTTGACTTGGTTTTCACTTTTTGTAGGACTCTTTTTTGAGTTTTAGATCATTGAAGATCTCCTGGTTAAGCCAGGGTAGTCTCTTGCCATACTTCTTATCTTTCTTACACAATGGGATAGTTTGCTCTTGTGCCCTTAATAATGTCTCTTTGAAAAACTACCAATTGTCTTCTATTATTTTTCCCCTTAGACTTGCTTCCCATGGGATTTTACCTACCAACTCCCTGAGTTTGCTAAAAAGTCTGCCTTCCTGAAATCCATTGTCTTTATTGTGCTGTTGTAGATAAATCTCTGCATTAAGCATTTTCACATAACTTTCATATGACTTTGTATTATGCCTCTATTTTCCTACAACTTTATATCAGATCCTTATATAGAAAACTTTGTATTGAGCCTTGGTATAATGTTAAAAATGTCTTTTTGCTAGAAGTAGAATAAGATCTCTCCCTCCTGCCCCCCCCCCCGTTAATCAATTGACCTGTTGAATGAACGAGGTGTGAATGGGTAAGGCGTGGAAGGCAAGCACCTCCAGACAGCTGCAACCATTGGAGAGGAGATGGAAGCCAGACCCAAGAACAATAAAACTTGTCAAGTGGGCTCACTAAAGAAGATCAAACATATTGACGGCCTTGGGAGTTAGAAGCGATCACCTTCTTTTGAAAATACCCTCTTTGAAAATAAATGTGGCAGCATTAAGACAACACCCAGAAGGAAGCAGCACAAAGGACCAATGGACACAGACACAGATTTCGTATCTGGCATAGATTTGCATGAGAGAGAAGCTGCTATAAATATGAGGTGTCTTGCAGAGGACCCCAAGTCAACATTGGAGCATCGTTCCAGATCGACAGAAGCCCTGTTCCACCCCTCCCACATCTAATTCACCTGGCCAGTGAAGTTAAGGGGCGCAACTAGTTGGTAACAACAACAAGATGGAGTGTGCTTGTGTATGTATGTGAGTGCATGAGTGTAATATATACCGCATGCATATGATAGAGTATTGATTGATACATGTATTACCAATAAATGTGGTGCTTTGCCTTATTCCCCCTGAAAAGATCCTGTGCAGTACTTTAAGTACAACACTGTTTTTCCTCCTACCATTGCTTGGAATCATGAACTCTACCATTTCATGATCACTTTCACCCAAGACACCTTCCACTTTCAAATTCTCAACCAGTTCCTCCCTATTTGTCAAAATCAAATCTAGAACAGCCTCTCCCCTAGTAGCTTTCTCCACCTTCTGAAATAAAAAATTGTCTCCCATGCATTCCAAGAACTTGTTGGATAATCTGTGCTCTGCTGTGTTATTTTCCCAACAGATGTCTGGGTAGCTGAAGTCCCCCATCACCACCAAGTCCTATGCTTTGGATGATTTTGTTAGTTGTTTAAAAAAAGCTTCATCCACCTCTTCTACCTGGTTAGGTGGTCTGTAGTAGACCCCTACCATGACATTGCCCTTGTTTTTTACCCCTTTTATCCTTACCCAGAGACTTTCAACAAGTCTGTCTCCTATTTCCACCTCAACTTCAGTTCAAGTGTATACATTTTTAATATATAAGGCAACACCTCCTCCGTTTTCCCCTGCCTGTCCTTCCTGACCAACTGTACCCTTCTATACCAATATTCCAGTCATGTGTATTATCCCACCAAGTCTCCATGATGCCAACTATGTCATAGTTGTGTTTATTTACTAGTATTTTGAGTTCTTCCTGCTTATTCCCCATATTTCTCACATTAGTATACAGACATCTAAGATATTGATTTGATTCTCCCCCCACCAGTTATGTCTTGTCTCTCCCTTATTTCTGCTATAGCAGCCCATGCTTCCCCCAGATTCCAACACTTCTCCCAGGTCTCCATGTTTTTGACTTACCTGTGGGCTTTGGTCACCTGCCCCCGTTGAACAAAGTTTAAAGCCCTCCTCACTAGGTTAGCCAGTCCGTATCCAAATATGCTCTTGCCTTTCTTCTTTATCCCAATTTGCAGTGCATTTGATCTTGCAGTGTTAGGAATCATTGGTCATTATCTATCTATCTATCTATCTATGCATCCACTGCCAGGATTGCCTGGTTCTCTCTCTTTCCGAAAGCCCCTCCCAGCTCTAGAGCTGATGCTGGCTTGTGCAAGCTTCAGATACGGTCACAGCCCAGGATGTTCATGTTCTGGGGCTAAATAGCTGACTCCAGTCTCTAGGGCTGTGAGCCCAGGTCTGCTCTCACCTCTGGATCAAACCACCCTGACAACCTGCACTAGCTGATCCTAACCCCACAGAGTGGGAACAGTACCTGCCCTGGATCTCACATGAAGGCAACGTCCCTGGAAGGACCCTTGGCTAAAAACAAGGCAGGGCTAAGTCACAAAGGGGGTCCCCACAGGATGGCAAAATAAAATATAAATTTGTAGCACAGACATGTGACCTACAATAGCTAAGAGCCTAGTGGCACCAGAGTCTCAGCTGGCCTGGAATGTCCTGTTCCTTCATTAACTCCACATAATTACCTCTGAGTGAGCAGAGATGTTTTTCTCCTGCATTGCACCAGCAGCTCTTGGGATGCAGCCACCAGAGGAACCCACAGTTCAGGCTGTCCTGGCTCCTTGAAGTTGGTCACTAAGAGGTACCCAGAGGCAAACACTAAAAACTAAGGACCAGGTCCTGAGCTGGTGTAAATTGATGGTGTAAAGTTCCATTGACTTCAGAGTAACAAGGGCTGTTTACACCAGTTGGGATCTGATTCATTTACTTCCATGGAGCTACATCCATTTACACCATCTGGGAATCTGGCCCATGATGCAGTTTCCAATCCATATTCTTCGCCTGTGAAACTGAACCAAAGAAGAGTCAAAAGTTCATAATCAGTCTGCTCTTTCCTAGTGCTTTATCCATTGAGATTAGTTACAAGGGTAATTTGTAGGGGTGACAGAGTGATTCATTACCACTTAGGACAGACTCTGGAGGAATTCTGTGGTGTGGAGATTTTCTGTATCTGATCTTCAACTTCTCCTGGGATGAATGGGCCAGCTTTCTTGCTTTCTTTCTTTCTCAGTAGTTCCATTTTTTTTCCTTTTTGCAGACAACACTAAAATAAAAGGCTCCTTTGGCTGCAGATGCAAAGTTTAAAAGTGTTAAATTCACACTAGACATTCATGTCAGAGAATGAAATACAAAGGGCCAGATCTCCAGTGGGTATAAATCAGCCCTAGATCTATTGGAATCAATGGTTCAGATCCCCAGCTAGTTCAAATCAGTGTAGCTCCACTGGAGTGAATGGGTCAGTGCCCCAGTTTCTGTAAATCACCTCTGGCTGCCTTGGAGTCAAAGGGTCCAGATCCCCAAACAGCTGTTGCGTAAATCAGCCACAGCCCCACTGAAGTCAATTAGACCAGTTCCTCAGCTGATGTAAACTGGCAGAGTGCTATGGAACTAGGCCAGGTTACTCGGATTGAATATATGTGCCGTGATGTCTAGCGTATTGTTTATTCCTTTATCTCAGATTTTTATTGCTGGACATCACAATCCCATTTTAATGATCATGGAATATTCCAATAACATTGTTAATAGAAACCTGTGAGATGGGTACCCAGCCAGTAAATGAACTGATGAATATTATAACTACACAGCAACACCTCTATAGTGAAGGTTGTGCCAGGACTTCTGCTTAAAATTCCACCTTTCTTTAAAAAAATGATACGCTTAGTCAAAGTTCTTTGACATTTAATGTGCCTTAGGAGGGGCAGGGTAGGGTTAATGACCCCAAATTTGGGTCACCTGAGCTAAGGGTTGTGGAGGTATAAGCCCAGTTAAAAGTTTCTAGGTTTGTTCATTTTGCTTAGAGCTAGAGATCAAACTATCATAGAATCATAGAATCCTAGAATATCAGGGTTGGAAGGGACCTCAGGAGGTCATCTAGTCCAACCCCCTGCTCAAAGCAGGACCAATCCCCAATTAAATCATCCCAGCCAGGGCTTTGTCAAGCCTGACCTTAAAAACTTCTAAGGAAGGAGATTCTACCACCTCCCTAGGTAACGCATTCCAGTGTTTCACCGCCCTCCTAGTGAAAAGTTTTTCCTAATATCCAATCTAAATCTCCCCCACTGCAACTTGAGACCATTACTCCTTGTCCTGTCCTCTTCTACCACTGAGAATAGTCTAGAACCATCCTCTCTGGAACCACCTCTCAGGTAGTTGAAAGCAGCTATCAAATCCCCCCTCATTCTTCTCTTCTGCAGACTAAACAATCCCAGTTCCCTCAGCCTCTCCTCATAAGTCATGTGTTCCAGACCCCTAATCATTTTTGTTGCCCTTCGCTGGACTCTCTCCAATTTATCCACATCCTTCTTGTAGTGTGGGGCCCAAAACTGGACACAGTACTCCAGATGAGGCCTCACCAATGTGGAATAGAGGGGGACGATCACGTCCCTCGATCTGCTCGCTATGCCCCTACTTATACATCCCAAAATGCCAATGGCCTTCTTGGCAACAAGGGCACACTGCTGACTCATATCCAGCTTCTCGTCCACTGTCACCCCTAGGTCCTTTTCCGTAGAACTGCTGCCTAGCCATTCGGTCCCTAGTCTGTAGCTGTGCATTGGGTTCTTCCGTCCTAAGTGCAGGACCCTGCACTTATCCTTATTTAACCTCATCAGATTTCTTTTGGCCCAATCCTCCAATTTGTCTAGGTCCCTCTGTATCCTATCCCTGCCCTCCAGCATATCTACCACTCCTCCCAGTTTAGTATCATCCGCAAATTTGCTGAGAGTGCAATCCACACCATCCTCCAGATCATTTATGAAGATATTGAACAAAACCGGCGCCAGGACCGACCCCTGGGGCACTCCACTTGACACCGGCTACCAACTAGATATGGAGCCATTGATCACTACCCTTGAGCCCGACAGTCTAGCCAACTTTCTACCCACCTTATAGTGCATTCATCTAGCCCATACTTCTTTAACTTGCTGACAAGAATACTGTGGGAGACCGTGTCAAAAGCTTTGCTAAAGTCAAGAAACAATACATCCACTGCTTTCCCTTCATCCACAGAACCAGTAATCTCATCATAGAAGGCGATTAGATTAGTCAGGCATGACCTTCCCTTGGTGAATCCATGCTGACTGTTCCTGATCACTTTCCTCTCATGTAAGTGCTTCAGGATTGATTCTTTGAGGACCTGCTCCATGATTTTTCCAGGGACTGAGGTGAGGCTGACTGGCCTGTAGTTCCCAGGATCCTCCTTCTTCCCTTTTTTAAAGATTGGCACTACATTAGCCTTTTTCCAGTCATCCGGGACTTCCCCGGTTCGCCACGAGTTTTCAAAGATAATGGCCAATGGCTCTGCAATCACAGCCGCCAATTCCTTTAGCACTCTCGGATGCAACTCGTCCGGCCCCATGGACTTGTGCACGTCCAGCTTTTCTAAATAGTGCCTAACCACCTCTTTCTCCACAGAGGGCTGGCCATCTATTCCCCATGTTGTGATGCCCAGCGCAGCAGTCTGGGAGCTGACTTTGTTCGTGAAGACAGAAGCAAAAAAAGCATTGAGTACATTAGCTTTTTCCACATCCTCTGTCACTAGGTTGCCTCCCTCATTCATTAAGGGGCCCACACTTTCCTTGGCTTTCTTCTTGTTGCCAACATACCTGAAGAAACCCTTCTTGTTACTCTTGACATCTCTCGCTAGCTGCAGCTCCAGGTGCGATTTGGCCCTCCAGATTTCATTCCTACATGCCCGAGCAATATTTTTATACTCTTCCCTAGTCATATGTCCAACCTTCCACTTCTTGTAAGCTTCTTTTTTATGTTTAAGAGCCGCTAGGATTTCACCATTAAGCCAAGCTGGTTGCCTGCCATATTTACTATTCTTTCGACACATCGGGATGGTTTGTCCCTGTAACCTCACCAGGGATTCCTTGAAATACAGCCAGCTCTCCTGGACTCCTTTCCCCTTCATGTTAGTCCCCCAGGGGATCCTACCCATCTGTTCCCTGAGGGAGTCGAAGTCTGCTTTCCTGAAGTCCAGGGTCCGTATCCTGCTGCTTACCTTTCTTCCCTGTGTCAGGATCCTGAACTCAACCAACTCATGGTCACCGCCTCCCAGATTCCCATCCACTTTTGCTTCCCCCACTAATTCTTCCCGGTTTGTGAGCAGCAGGTCAAGAAAAGCTCCCCCCCTAGTTGGCTCCTCTAGCACTTGCACCAGGAAATTGTCCCCTATGCTTTCCCAAAACTTCCTGGATTGTCTATGCACCACTGTATTGCTCTCCCAGCAGATATCAGGAAAATTAAAGTCACCCATGAGAACCAGGGCATGCGATCTAGTAGCTTCTGCGAGCTGCTGGAAGAAAGCCTCATCCACCTCATCCCCCTGGTCCAGTGGTCTATAGCAGACTCCCACCACTACATCACTCTTGTTGCTCACACTTCTAAACTTAATCCAGAAACACTCAGGTTTTTCTGCAGTTTCGTACCTGAGCTCTGAACAGTCATACTGCTCCCTTACATACAGTGCTACTCCCCCACCTTTTCTGCCCTGCCTGTCCTTCCTGAACAGTTTATAACCATCCATGACAGTACTCCGGTCATGTGAGTTATCCTACCAAGTCTTTGTTATTCCAGTCACGTCATAATTCCTTGACGTCACCAGGACCTCCAGTTCTCCCTGCTTGTTTCCAAGGCTTTGTGCATTCATATATAAGCACTTGAGATAACCTGCTGATCGCCCCTCATTCTCAGTATGAGGCAGGAGCCCTCCCCTCACAGACATTCCTGCCTGTGCTTCCTCCCGGTATCCCGCTTTCCCACTTACCTCAGGGCTTTGGTCTCCTTCCCCCGGTGAACCTAGTTTAAAGCCCTCCTCACTAGGTTAGCCAGCCTGCTCTCAAAGATGCTCTTCCCTCTCTTCGTTAGGTGGAGCCCGTCTCTGCCCAGCACTCCTCCTTCTTGGAACACCATCCCATGGTCGAAGAATCCAAAGCCTTCTCTCCGACACCACCTGCGTAGCCATTCGTTGACTTCCAGAATTCGACGGATTGATGTGATGTTGGGCAAAATGGTCTCAAGCTGTTGAGTTTTACCCAATGTAGTGCACGGCCCCCACTAAATCTTTGGGGGACTCAAATTGAGAATGAAATTTAAGAAAATGGGCACATTTTACTGTATGCTTGTGCCAGTACAGAAGGCGGGCTAGAGGGTTTCCTTCCCTTTCCATTCTGTAGCTCATTAAAGCTAATTTTTTGTAAGTGCACTAGAAGCTGAAAGGTTACTCGGATTGCTCTGACATTTGGTGTGCCTCAGGCAGGCGCGGCGTGTCATTCGCGTTCCAAATTTGTTGTCATTTGGCTAAGGACTTCCGGAGTTATAAGCCCCTCCATAACTCCCATTTTCCTTCTGCTGCTTTATACTGTTAAACTGCGAGACACTAATGACTGGATCAATCACAGACCTCATTGTGATTGACGGCTGTGAACTCACCCTTCAATTAACATAACTAACAATTAGTTAACCAAAAGCCCCCACCTAAGACAAGAGTAGTTTTGAGCTGAATGGCAGGAAGTTGTTATAGTTTGAGTCCTGGGTGGCGATTTTTTTTTTTTTTTTGCGAGGGGAGGAATGTAATCAAAGCTTTTGGGTGACAAATTAGACATGTTCATGCTTCCTGAGAGGGCAGGGGTCATTAGGGGGCAGAGGAGTAGGAGAAAGGGGGAAGAGGGGTTTGGGACTGCAGCAAGGGGAGAGTGTTATGGGTAGGGGGATAAATGGGGAAGGTTTGTAGGTGGGGGGAAAGGTGGGGGCTCAAATGAGGGAGGCACAGCACCCCTTTGCTCTGGCAGTGTGCCCCAACCCCTGCACCCTCAACTCAGTCACTGCACCCAACCCCTGCACCCCCCAGATCTGCCAGTGCCACCCAACCCTGCTACACCCCAGCATTGCCAGTGCACCCCACCCACCCACCCCATGCTCCCAGCTCTGAGAATGCACCCCAACCCATGCACAACCCCTGCACACATCCACCAGTTCTCTTAAGCCAGGTCTACACTACAGTCCTATATTGGTATAAATACATCACTTAGGGATGTGAAAAATCCACACCCCTAAGCGATGTAGTTATAGCAACCTAATCCCCAATTTAGACAGCACTAGGTTGGTGGGAGAGCTTCTCCCATTGACATAGCTACTGCCTCTCACATAGGAGCATCTTCAATTAAGTGCTACAGCATTGCAGCTGTGCCGATGCAGCATTTTAAGTGTAGACCTGTCCTTTCACTGTGAGCTCCCTGGAGCACGGACTGTCTCTGTTCCTATAGTGGTGCTGCACCACTGTTATGGTTATAGTTCAGGTTAGAATCATAGAATATCAGGGTTGGAAGGGACCTCAGGAGGTCAAAGCAGGTCAAAGGAGGTCAAAGCAGGACCAATCCCCAGCTAAATCATCCCAGCCAGGGCTTTGTCAAGCCAGGCCTTAAAAATCTCTAAGGATGGAGATTCCACCACCTCCCTAGGGAACCCATTCCAGTGCTTCACCACCCTCCTAGTGAAATAGTGTTTCCTAATATCCAACCTAGACTTCCCCCACTGCAACTTGAGACCACTGCTCCTTGTTCTGTCATCTGCTACCACTGAGAACAGCCTAGCTCCATCCTCTTTGGAACCCCCCTTCAGGTAGTTGAAGGCTTCTATCAAATCTCCCCTCACTCTTCTCTTCTGCAGACTAAATAACCCTAGATCCCTCAGCCTGTCCTCGTAAGTCATGCGCCCCAGTCCCCAAATCATTTCCGTTGCCTTCTGCTGAACTCTCTCCAGTTTGTTCACATCCTTTCTGTCATAAATATAATGGGAAGGGTAACCACCTTTCTGTCCACAGTGCTATAAAATCCCTCCTGGCCAGAGGCAAAACGCTTTCACCTTTGGCGGTTCAATGATGAGACAGAACACAGCTTTATGCAAGCAAGCAGGCTGGTCAGCTGAGATGGGCTGTTCTGCCCCCCCCCCCCCGCCTTCCACCTTCTCCTTTTATTATATTTCTCCCCCCTAAGCATTACACACTGCTACCGCAAAAAGATACACAAAGGAATGTATGACGTTGATTAATATACTTATTTACCATCCTTTATCTACTACAATCCTGGTTCTCAGGCCTTGAGCCCAGGCTAAGAAAGCTTCCCACAGTTGCTGTCCCAACAATCAAGTTCTCATGGTTCATATCTAGCCCTTGTCCTTGGATAGAGCAATGTGCGCATTGCTTCTACAAAACAGTCAGGGTGTGCCCTGCCTGCTTCCAGGTGGAATAGCTAAACATGAACCCTTCATTTCACCTGTAAAGGGTTAAGAAGCTAAGATAACCTCGCTGGCACCTGACCAAAATGACCAATGAGAAGACAAGATACTTTCAAAGCTGGAGGTGGGGAGACAAAGGGTCTGTCTGTCTTTTGGCTTTTGCCGGGAACAGATCAGGAATGCAGCTCAGAACTCCTGTAAAAAGTTAGTAAGTAATCTAGCTAGAAATGTGTTAGATTTCTTTTGTTTAATGGCAGGTAAAATATGCTGTGTTGAATGGAATGTATATTCCTGTTTTTGTGTCTTTTTGTAACTTAAGGTTTTGCCTAGAGGGATTCTCTATGTTTTGAATCTGATTACCCTGTAAGGTATTTACCATCCTGATTTTTACAGAGATGATTCTTTTACTTTTTCTTTAATTAAAAGTCTTATTTTAAGAACCTGATTGTTTTTCCATTGTTCTTAAGATCGAAGGGTTTGGGTCTGTGTTCATCTGTACAAATTGGTGAGGATTTTTATCAAGCCTTCCCCAGGAAAGGTGGTATAGGGCTTGCAGGGATATTTTTGAGGGAAGACATCTCCAAGCGTGCTCTTTCCCTGTTCTTTGTTTAACACGCTTGGTGGTGGCAGCATAGGGTTCAAGGACAAGGCAAAGTTTATACCTTGGGGAAGTTTTTACCCTAAGCTGGTAAGAATAAGCTTAGGGGGGGTTTCATGCAGGTCCCCATATCTGTACCCTAGAGTTCAGAGTGGGGAAGGAACCTTGACATAATTCTATAGTGGGGGGACCAAAACTGGACGCAATACTCCAGGTGTGGCCTCACCAGTGCCGAATAGAGGGGAATAATCACTTCCCTCGATCTGCTGGCAATGCTCCTACTAATACAGCCCAATATGCCATTGGTCTTCTTGGCAACAAGGGCACCCTGCTAACTCATATCCAGCTTCTCGTCCACTGTAATCCCCAGGTCCTTTTCTGCAGAACTGCTGCCTAGCCAGTCAGTCCCCAAGCTGAAGCGGTGCATGGGATTCTTTCTTCCTAAGTGCAGAACTCTGCACTTGTCCTTGTTGAACCTCATCAGGTTTCTTTCGGCCCAATCCTCCTTTTGTAGACAAAACTGTGTAGTGTAGACAAGGCCACAGTGTCACAGCTAAATATGAGGTAGAACAGATAGTTTAGCGTAAGTAGTTAGCACATATTCCAACGGACTATTCAAGGTGAAGTGTCCCGTTAACACTCCTCCAGTCGTAGAACAAAAGAGAGCACACAGAAGCCCAAATGGCAGCTGTACAATCTTCCCCCACTCAACAGTCTCTGGAAATGTGCCTCTACACTGCCCTGGAAGGACCCTTTTCATACATAAAAGGAGGTTCCCTTCTCCATATCCCTGCATGCTTCCTTAGTAATGGACCACAAGGGTGCAAATTATTGCCAGTAATGTTGATATTAGTGTCATGGGGAGACATCCTCTGGGAACTGGACAAAGATCCCCAGTGCATTTCATACAGGCCACCATAAAGAAATCAGAAAAAACTAACAATTATTTATCCAGAGTGGAACAGCTTCAAATGGAGTGATTGTGGGAGCCTCACTTCAGAATACCCCTAACACTAACAACGAGGACAGGGGCCCTGGATCCTTTCCCTATGCAAGCCTTTGTCAATGATGATCTCTCACTCTACTCCATTCATCAGTGTGGTGTCTGAAGTCACTGACACATCAGGTCCCAGAATCCTAATTATTGAAAGAAGCCAGCAAGAGTGGAAGAACGACTCCCCTCTCTATTGAAATGGGGTACTACCAGTGTTGTAACACTCAGTGAGCCAAATCCAGCCCTGGTGTCAGAGGGCACAACCTTAATGTAGTTAACATTGCCCTGCCAGTTTACAGAAGAGCTGAATTTGTGCTGTTCCTCGCAAGACCCACAGCTCCAAGTCCGGAGACTCCTTGCAAGTTCCCAGATATGAAATGCCGTAAAATCAAGTGACAGAAATATTTGTTCATTTGGACTGGTAAGAAAGCTCAAACACTAGACCTCTTACCAGTATTGTAAGAATATATGCAAAATACACTGATTTGGCCCACCAAATCCTGACCCATTCATCCTGGGTAACATTCTCCTTCCTTCAGCATAAAACTCTTCCATTAACCAACTAATTTTTCACCATTAACCAACTGCAAAATTTCCCCCATCAATCAACTAGAAAATTCTTCTCCTTCAACCAGCTGTAGACCTCTCTGCTCTCCACTAATCAGGCAAATCAGTCCTTCACCACCCATAGACTCCTCTGCCCTCTACTAATGATAAGATTATCCTCCATTCACCCACCAAAACATTCTCCAGCAGAACCAGCCATAGACCTCTTTGCACTTCATCACGCATAGTCTTCTGCACTTGACAACAATCACAGACCTTCCCTCCTCCTTATTCCTTATTCACAATCCATACAATTCACCTTAACCAAACTGGACTTCTTCCCTTTTCACTGACCAGGAGATCATTCCCCATTCATTGACTTTAACATTCTCCCTCCTCAACCAGTGAAACTTCCATATAATTTTCCCATCAACCCAGCCAAGCCCTCAAGGAAAGCTTGGGAGAATAGGTAGGCCAGCAGCACATCCTGAAGGTCAACAGACTTGGTTTTCAGCTTCAGAAGACAATTCCAGTGTCAATGAAGCATCATTGGTTTATTCAGGTGCCTCAACAGATTACTGTTGCCCTGGTGTCTAAATTAGGGTGAGAGGAGGGACACTGTACCTTGATGTTTTCCAGTGAGGCCTAACTGCTAGGGATGTTAATGTTGTTTGGCTGGGAGGTTGCTCTGATAGGTGATGAATGAATGTCAATATTTATTGAAATATACAGCATAACATAACAACAAACAAAGCTTGAAAGCAGGGCTGGCCAAAACATGGGATTTCTGCTTCCTGGGAAATGTTGCTATTTCAAAATTTCCCTCTAACTGAAAACTCTGGGCGGGATGTTTTAGAAACACCAACACATGGTGCTTCAGAAACAAAGTTTGCTCCACAGGACCCCGGCATCTGCTGAGTAAAATTGACATTCTTGTCAGTTTCACGGCTGCTAATAGGAGCAGAATGTGAGTTTCACTCAACAGGTGATTCCAGGCTCCCAGGCCAGCTGGTTGCCCAGACTATGAGACTCAGTGGCCATTTTGGGAAGCCAGCTGGGCCGGAAGTCTGGAAGCCCTGGTGCTTCTGGGCCAGGGCTGTCTGCATGCTGAGACTGCCCTAGAGCCATGGCCCTTGGGAACCCAAACCAGGATCTTCAAACTTCCTGCTTCTTAACAGCTCAGCTTGGCAGGCAGGGCTCCATTGCCAATCTGACCTTGCTTCCCTGAAAGTTCATCAAACCTGAGATGTTCTGTGAATTATTTTGGGTTCTATGAATCAGCATTTTTGGACAAAACTCTGTTTCATCAGAAATTTTCCATCCAACTGTACTTGTGAGCTACCCTGTGATTTACCTCTGCTAGAAGCTGGAATAACCTCCTACTCTGTATCACTGGAAAAACTGAATGTATATACAGCTAAATCTTTTTCGTGTGAATAATTACATTGCTTTTTCAGGGAATGTGATTCAGCTGAGTTGATGGCCCCATGTGAATATTCCAGCAATGCAGATAGAAACGTTCATGGAAACAGTGACATTTAGGCAAATGGGATGAGGCTTTGGTGAATGCACGCAATGGCACTTGCATGGAAGCTAGGGAAGGAACTGGTCTTCCAAATGCTCACCATGTTGGTCAACATCTTGGTGATGAGCATGCTGGTGAGCAGGATGTCCAGGAGAGACAGGTTCATGATGAAGAGTCGGAATGGACTGGTGAGTCTGGAGAAGAAGGCCCAGAGATTCTGGCTTTGAGATAAAATTGTTAGTTTATGTTAATAATTCAGACCCCAGAAGGGGAGAGTAATTCCAATGCACCAATTGTAAGGCTTTCTTTGACTGGGAAAGGAGAGAAATGGAGACAGTGTCAGGGTTTGACATCAATTTGTTGTTAGCCTTCAGCCCTAGGCATAACCCTAACCCGTATTCAACAGGGACTTCAGCATGAGTTTACCTTTCAACCTTCAGTGGGGCCACTCATATGATTAAAGTTAAGAATGTGCTGAAGTGGCTGTGGAATCAGGGTCTTTGTACAGAATATTCAAAGGGAGTGAGTTTTAAATTCGTACTCATGAGTGTTTGGAGCAGATCCTCAGCTGGTAAAAATTCTCAGAGATCTATTGACTTCAATGGAGCTATGACAATTTAAACCATCTGAGGATTGGCTCCTTGATTTTTAAGGATCCCCAGTGTGATACTTTCATTTGTTCACAGAAGCAAAAGAGAGCATGTTAAAAATGTATCCTGTCAAAACAGCTCAAAGGTCAAACACTGAGTATTTTAGGACGAACTGTTTGTAAATAACAGCTAGAATAAGAGATAGCCATAAAAATCTTTGTTAAATAATGTTTATAAGGAGTCCTTATGAGAAAATCATGATCTGGACATAGACAATCGTTAACAGGAAAAGAAGCACAATAATTTGCGCAATAATTTCCATAGATTATTCATTATCTAGCTAGCTAACATAATTCACAATCAAATAGAAATTTATCATGATGACAAAATGAGGTTGTGTGTTAGGACAAGGAATGGTCCTGTCTGTCTGTCTCTCTATCTAATCACATACTCTGCTTTTCTCTGTCATATATGTAGTGTACACAACCATGCACAAAGATGATATCCTAATACTAATAACTGGCCAGCTTCTGAGATCCTTTCTCAGTTTGGATGTGAGTAGATCGACACGGGAAGGCGTATGGAACACCAGATCAGTGCAAGTGGTGGCCCTTTTCCGCTTACACCAAGGTTAGAACAAAATGACCCCAGACAAGAAGCTTACACCAGTGTTCATGTCACTACAGAGTGCTGCCCAGTGACTTTGAGCCAGAACCGCATCAGTAGTAAACGTGTGATGTCATTGGGTCTACTCTGCATTGGTGCTGGTCTAGCTGAGTTGGGAAATCAGACCCTGACCTCTCTGTCACACTCACTTTCTTCAGGGTGCTGTCAGCCAAATCTGAATCCTTGTGTATATAGGCTATTGGCCTTGTGTATATAGGCCAAATCCTGATCTCCTTGAAGTGATGGGCTAAACCCTAGTGGCTTCCATGGAATACAAATTTGACCTCATTATCCTGTGTCACGGTTTCTTTAGGAAACTCTGGAAAAAGTTTCTCTTCAAAACACCCTTTTCACCATAGCAAGAATGACACCGTTTTTACATATTCAATAGGTAAAAATAATAGAAAAGATGCCTACCTCAGATTGTTATTTCTCTAACATCATTAATAATACAATAATACCCCAACAGTCGATACATAATCATTTCATCAGGAACTCAGCCAAGCAGAAACCTCTTTTGCACTGTGGGGAGCAAACCTTCAGCTCGCTCAGAAAACCCCATCAAAGAGATGACATAGTGGCACTTCCAAGAGAGGACAAACATTGAAATTCCTGTCAAACCAAACACTCACCATCTCCCCAGGCTTTCCCACCTCCACAACTTCCTGGAACAAAGAAACAAAACAAACCACCAACCAACCAGTTAAGCCAAAAAAAAAAATGCTAAAAATCTGACAAACAAACAAACAAAAAGCACAAAGAACAAATGCATTGATACCTCAATCAGAGATTTTATCCCCCAAAACAGGAAGAGCCAGAGATCTCACTACGGACTTTGCTTTGGCTACTGATTTTATGGGCAAAGTGCTCAGATAGTATGGTGATGGGTAGCAGTATATGATAGATAGATTCCGATCTTATTTACATTGGTCTAAACCTATAGTAACTTCATTTTTCGGAGTCATGTTTGTCTGGATTTTTCCTAGTGTAAATACCAAATTCTGCATAAACAGAGTGCACAGTATTTTCTCATGCAGGCGATAATGTCATCAGCTGATTATATTTATAAAGAAACACAGAATGAAATTGTTACTGAAGAAGAAATAAGGACATTTTATTCTTAGAGAATAACCTCCAAACTATCAGTTTACTCAAGGCACCTTTGAGCTCCTTGTTCCTCATGCCGTAGATGATCGGATTCATCATTGGTGGCAACACAGAATAGAGAACAGCCACCACGAGATCCAGACCTGAGGTAGAGCTGGAGGTGGGTTTCAAGTAGGCAAAGGTCCCCGTGCAAATAAACAAGGAGACCACAATGAGGTGAGGGAGGCAGGTGGAGAAGGCTTTACGCCTGCCCTGCTCAGAGGGGATTCTCAGCACTGTGGTGAAGATCTGAACATACGACACAATTATGAAAATAAAGCAGCTTGAGGCTAAGCACACACTAAAGATGAGAAACCCAACTTCACTGATTTCAGAATCAGAGCAAGCGAGCTTGAGTAGCTGGGGGACTTCACAGAAGAACTGCTCCACAATGTTGTCTCCACAGAAGGATATTGCAAAGGTGTTTCCAGTGTGCACTGCAGAGTAGAGAAGAACACTGATCCAGGCACTGGCTGCCATTTGGACACAAGCTCTTCTGTTCATCACTGTCTCATAGTTCAGTGGTTGGCAGATGGCAGTGTATCGGTCGTACGCCATGATGGTCAGTATGGCAAAATCTGCTGAAGCGAAGAAGAAGATGAGAAAGACTTGGGCAACACATCCAGAATAAGAAATTGATCTTGTGTTCATGAGGGAGTTGGCCATGGATTTGGGGATGGTGACAGAGATGGAGCCAAGGTCTAGAATGGACAGATTTATCAGGAAGAAGTACATGGGGGTATGAAGGTGGTGGTCGAGGGCTATGGCTGTGATGATGAGAAGGTTCTCCAGCAGGGATATCAGGTAAAGCCCTAGAAACACCACAAAGTATAAAATCTGCAGTTCTGGAACATCAGAGAATCCCAGGAGAAGGAATTCGGTCATGGTGGTTTGGTTGGACATTTTCTTTCTCAATACACTGTGTGATGGCTGAAGAGGGAATGAGAAGGGCAATGGTCAGGATTAGAGCAACAGAGGGAATTGCCCTGATTCCTCTCTCTCTAATATCTCATTATATGAATGTCAAAGGTGCACAGAACTCGTCACTTACAATGAGTAGGTGTTGGTAGTGCTCCTCACCTCTGACAATCAGTCCGTCATGTTATCACACTATTGTAAATTGAGTCAAATCCTTTAAAGTCAATGGAAATTCTTTACTTTACCCCATATGAGGATTTGGCCCACATTTTTGCTTGTTAAACACAGCCTGATTCCCACGTAGACACACACAGCATTGTAAGTAGAAGCTCATCTCTGATTTTTCTACCCCAAGCTCTGTGCCTAAAGGGCCAGCTGCCTACTTCCAAACTGATTTATGGCACCAACTCCCAGCTGCAGTTCGGCTGGCGTATAACAATGGACTAGCAGCATCCCTCCATCACCACTGTGTTGTATTGTTTACTCTGTGCGTGAGGTGCAGGGATTGCCAGGACACTTGGACTCTACTCTTGTCTCTGCCAGTGACCTGCTGTGTGACACTGGGCCAGTCATTTCCCCTCTTTCTGCCTCAGTTTCCCTTCCCTCCATTTCTCTGCTGTCTCTACTAGGACTGTAAGGGCTTTCATAGAGGGGCTGTGGGGCAGATTTTTAAAGGTATTGATGCACCTAGTGGGATTCTCAAAAGCATCAGGGCCCTCAACACCCCTTCAAATCAACGAGTTATAAGCTCCTAGGTGCTTCTGAAAGTCCCACTAGGTGCCAAAATACCTGTGGAAACATAGCCCCATGTCTCGTTATGTGTAAGTCTGCACACCCATTGACACCGAGTATACTCAGCCAGCAGCAGTGTGAAGCTAGGACAGGAGCTCTGACTTCTATTCGCAGTGAGCTCCCATATGTCCTTGAACGGGTCAGGATAGACAGGGGTTGTCTGCTTGGCTCATCTCTAACTCAGGGTTTAAAGGGGCTAGTCTGTATAAAACAGGGTCTGTGAGCTGTCAACTTTACTGGTTATTCAGTTGTTACCTCCTCGCAACTATCCCTTTGAAAGACTAATCACTCAGATGCAATAGAATAAATGGTTTGAAATTAAGGGTTTATCAGGCAATATTAATGTTCTCCAATTTATTTGAAGTTTAAGGCTGGTTGGAAATTTTCAGCTGTGTTCTTTTTAATCAAGACTGGGTTTTCAGCTAAACAACAACAAATCTCAGAATCTGTCTGCTTTTCTCTAAACATTTTTGGATTGTTCACTAAAGAAACCGAAAACTCAAAACCCAAACATTTTTGTTTTTTCAATTAAAAAAATCCACTTTTCAGCAGAAAGTTTTCATTTGCCAAAAACTAAGGCGGGGGGGGGGGTGGATTTTGGGTTTTCAGTGAAAACTCAAAATTTTCCTGAAAGGTGGAAAAATTCCAATCAGCAGTAGGCATCTGATTAATTTGAGAGTAAAAGTCTTAACGAGTTCAGATTGTAATTCATATTTATCCTCTTAATTTTCCCTCTATGTTCATCCCCAAACCCAGTTAATTGAAAAAGCAGACTTACTGTGCTGATCTTCGTGGATTTTTTCCCCAATGCATGATCCAATCAGTCATCCAGCACTACAATTCTTTGGTCAATATCTATCTATGTACCAGAATCTAGAAGCGAAAAGCACATGCATCTGAGAATTCTTTCCCCCTTCATTTTGAGACTGCACTGCCAGAACTAGACTCATTCCTGTTGCTCTCTGCAGATGAGCTGTGTGTAGCTGGCGTTGAGCATCACTGGCATTAAAGGACTGATGCTGCTGGAAGGTAATTTATTCATGTCTATTTCCTAAGGGCGGGTGGGACTCACTCCCTGGAGCCCTGCACAGCTCAGCAGCAGAGGCCCAGAAGCAAGTGCAGAGATGCCTAGCTGATGAAGGCAGAAGAGCCATTCTGTCCCTCCAGTCCGACTCTCACATAGCATGGGGCCTATGATCTCCCCCAGCATTCCCTGATTCCAGCCCAGCTTCTGTGTTATCTGTGGGCCAGGATTGCAAAGATGGAGACAGGCACCTATGGGGATTTATCAATGCTCCGAAATGAGCTCGGTGCCTAAGTCCCATGGTCATTCAGTCGGAGTGAGGAGCTTAACCTGCTTAGATGCTATTGTACATCCCAATAGGCAGCTGTCATAAATATAAAGGGAAGGGTCAACACCTTTAAAATCCCACCTGGCCAGAGGAAAAACCCTTTCACCTGTAAAGGGTTAAGAAGCTAGGATAACCTCGCTGACACCAGACCAAAATGACCAATGAGGAATCATAGAATCATAGTACATCAGAGTTGGAAGGGACCTCTGGAGGTCATCTAGTCCAACCCCCTGCCCAGAGCAGGACCAATCCCAACTAAATCATCCCAGCCAGGGCTTTGTCAAGCCTGACCTTAAAATCTTCTAAGGAAGGGGATTCCACCACCTCCCTAGGTAAAGCATTCCACTGTTTCAC
The DNA here is from genome assembly GCF_965140295.1 of Lepidochelys olivacea. Lineage (NCBI taxonomy): Eukaryota > Metazoa > Chordata > Testudines > Cheloniidae > Lepidochelys > Lepidochelys olivacea. Next base: position 37,600,410 of record NC_140424.1, read on the forward strand.
CACCCTCCTAGTGAAAAAGTTTTTCCTAATATCCAACCTAAATTTCCCCATCTGCAACTTGAGACCATTACTCCTTGTCCTGTCATCTGCTATGACTGAGAATAGTCTAGATCCATCCCCTTTGATCCACTTTTCAGGTAGTTAAAAGCAGCTATCAAATCCCCCCTCATTCTTCTCTTCCGCAGACTAAACAATCCCAGTTCCCTCAGCCTCTCCTCATAACTCATGTGTTTTAGATCCCCTAATCATTTTTGTTGCCCTTCGCTGGACTATCTCCAATTTATCCACATCTTTCTTGTAGTATGGGGCCCAAAACTGGACACAGTACTCCAGATGAGGCCTCACCAATGTCGAATAGAGGGGAACGATCACGTCCCTCGATCTGCTGGCAATGCCCCTACTTATGCACCCCAAAATGCCATTGGCCTTCTTGGCAACAAGGGCACACTGCTGACTCATATCCAGCTTCTCGTCCACTGTCACCCCTAGGTCCTTCTCTGCAGAACTGCTGCCTAGCCATCCGGTCCCTAGTCTGCAGCGGTGCATTGGGTTCTTCCCTCCTAAGTGCAGAACTCTGCACTTGTCCTTGTTGAACCTCATCAGATTTCTTTTGACCAAATCCTCCAATTTGTCTAGGTCCCTCTGTGTCCTATCCCTACCCTCGAGCGAATCTACCACTCCTCCTAGTTTAGGGTTATCCACAAACTTGCTGAGGGTGTAATCCACACCATCCTCCAGATCATTAATGAAAATATTGAACAAAACCAGCTCCAGGACTGACCCTTGGGGCACTCTGCTAGATACCGGCTGCCAACTAGAAATGGAGCCATTGATCGCTACCTGATGAGCCTGACAATCTAGCCAACTTTCTACCTACCTTGTAGTGCATCCATCCAGCCCATACTTCTTTAACTTGCTGACAAGAATACTGTGGGAGACCGTGTCAAAAGCTTTGCTAAAGTCGAGGAATAACATGTCCACTGCTTTCCCTTCATCCACAGAACCAGTTATCTCATCGTAAAAGGCAATTAGATTAGTCAGGCATGACTTGCCCTTGGTGAATCCATGCTGACTGTTCCTGATCACTTTCCTCTCGTCTAAATGCTTCAGAATTGATTCCTTGAGGACGTGCTCCATGATTTTTCTGGAGATTGAGGTCAGGCTGACCGGCCTGTAGTTCCCAGGATCCTCCTTCTTCCCTTTTTTAAAGAGGGGCACTACGTTAACCTTTTTCCAGTCATCCAGGACTTCCCCGGATCGCCATGCATTTTCAAAGATAATGGCCAATGGCTCTGCAATCACATCCGCCAATTCCTTTGCAACGCATCCAGCCCCATGGACTTGTGCAAGTCCAGTTTTTCTAAATAGTCTCGAAACCCTTCTTCCTTCACAGAGGGCTGGCCACCTCCTCCCCATGCTGTGCTGCCCAGTGCAGCAGTCTGGGAGCTGACCTTGTTCGTGAAGACAGAGGAAAAAAAGCATTGAGTACATTAGCTTTTTCCACATCCTCTGTCACTAGGTTGCCTCCCTCATTCAGTAAGGGGCCCACACTTTCCTTGGCTTTCTTCTTGTTGCCAACATACCTGAAGAAACTCTTCTTGTTACTCCTAACATCCCTCGCTAGCTGCAACTCCAGGTGTGATTTAGCCTTCCTGATTTCATTCCTACATGCCCGAGCAATATTTATATACTCATCCCTGGTCATTTGTCCAATCTTCCACTTCTTGTAAGCCTCTTTTTTGTGTTTAAGAACAGCAAGGATTTCACTGTTAAGTCAAGCTGGTCGCCTGTCATATTTACTATTCTTTCTACACATCGGGATGGTTTGTCCCTGTAAGCACAATAAGGATTCTTTAAAATACAGCCAGCTCTCCTGGACTCCTTTCCCCCTCATGTTATTCTCCCAGGGGATCCTGCCCATCAGTTCCCGAAGGGAGTCAAAGTCTGCTTTTCTGAAGTCCAAGGTCCGTATTCTGCTGCTTTCCTTTCTTCCTTGTGTCAGGATCCTGAACTCGACCATCTCATGGTCACTGCCTCCCAGGTTCCCATCCACTTTTGCTTCCTGGTTTGTGAGCAGCAGGTCAAGAAGAGCTCTGCCCCTAGTTGGTTCCTCCAGCACTTGCACCAGGAAATTGTCCCCCACAGTTTCCAAAAACTTCCTGGATTGTCTGTGCACTGCTATTATTGCTCTCCCAGCAGATATCAGGGTGATTGAAGTCGCCCATGAGAACCAGGGAGTGCGATCTAGTATCTTCTGCGGGTTGCCGGAAGAAAGCCTCGTCCACCTCATCCTCAGGAGACAAGATACTTTAAAAGCTGGAGGGGGGAGAGACATAGATTCTCTCTGTCTGTGTTGTTTTTGCCGGGACCAGAGCAGGAATGCAGGTCAGATCTCCTGTAAAGGGCTAATAAGCAATCTAGTTAGATTCAGTTTTGTTTAAATGGCTGAGAAAATAAGTTGTGCTGAATGGAATGTATATTCCTGTTTTTGTGTCTTTTTGGAACTTAAGGTTTTGCCTAGAGGGATTCTCTATGTTTTGAATCTGATTACCCTGTAAGTTATTTACATTCCTGATTTTACAGAGGTGATTCTTTTTCTTCAGTTAAAATTCTTCTTTTAAGAACCTGATTGCTTTTTCATTGTTCTTAAGATCCAAGGGTTTCGGTCTGTGTTCACCTATGCAAATTGGTGAGGATTTTTATCAAGCCTTCCCCAGGAAAGGGAGTGTAGGGTTTGGGGAGGATTTTGGCAGAAAAGACGTTTCCAAGTGGGCTCTTCCCGATTATATATTTGTTAGACGCTTGGTGGTGGCAGCGAAAAAGTCCAAGGGCAAAAGGTAAAATAGTTTGTAACTTGGGGAAGTTTTAACCTAAGCTGGTAAAAATAAGCTTAGGGGGGTTTTCATGCAGGTCTCCACATCTGCACTTGAGAGTTCAGAGTGGGGAAGGAACCTTGACACTGTGGCAGAGCAGTGGGATTAACTTAAACTCATTTTGAGATTTTTTGAACCAGAAGCACAGATTTTTTAAAAGGAAATATTTTTTTTCCTTTGAGCTGTTGGAAAGCAGGTTTTAAGCTGAAAGCAGTTAGAGTTTTTTTTCTCTCTGCTTGGGGGCCAGAGCAGAGACAAAAGGGAATTGTCTTTTGTGAGCTGGAGTTTTCTTTACCTAAAGGCAGGGTAGTTAACTTCCTGCAGGGAAATTCACAAGTCTTCACAGACTGAAGTTGTTTTTTACCTAAGAGCAACTAGTGGGGTTTTCTGTCTATTTGCCTGGAGACAAAGGTGTTAGGGTCTTTTTTAAGAATTTTTCTGTAGGCTGACAATCACTATCAGACAACATAGGTATTTGGTTACAGCACAACCTATATATATATATATATATATATATATATATATATATTTTGACAAGCCAAGTTTTTTGTTTGTTTCTTTGTTTGTTTTATTTCTAACTCTCGGGTGTAAAGTTAGTTAAAAACAGAGAGGCAAACATGACAGAGCCCAAGGGAGAAACAGCCAAAGAGGCTGCCCACAGGAGAGCTATGGAGGCAGCAAAAGAGGCAGAAAAACACCAAGAGGCTGCTCACAGGAGAGCAATGGAGGCAAAGGAAAAAGAAATGGAGGAGAAGAAAAAAGAGCGGAAGCATGCACTGGAGATGGAGAAGGCAAAGGCTGAGCAGAATCTACTGGATAAACCTAACCATCCGACTCCAGCAATCCACAAATGGGAGTGACTATGTCCACAGTATAATCAATCCAGTGATATTGCTGAATATTTTCTCGCCTTTGAGAGACTGTGCACTCTCCTTAAAATTCCTGAAGCTCACAAGATGACCACACTGGTCGCAAAATTAACTGGATGAGCTCTGGACATATTCAATAAGATGCCTATTGATGAGGCTTCTGACTATAATAAGATCAAGGATTTGTTTTAAAGCAATTTCAAATTACATCTGAAACGTACAGAGTAAAATTTCGAACCCTTAAGAGAGGGCCTGGACTAAGTAATGTGGCTTATCTAAACCAGATGAAGGATCTGTTAGAGAAATGGGTGCAAGGAAGGGGTGTCACTAGCTTTGACGGAATGTGTGAGTTGATAGCTCAGGAGCAATTCCTGAATATGTCCAAGGAGGAAATAAAACAGTGTTTATGGGATAAGGAAATGGACTCAGCAGAAAGTCTTGCTTCTTATGCTGATTGATACAAGCAGTCCCAGACCACCAGAGGGGCGGAGCAAGCCGGAACAAAACGGGTGGAGGGAGGAGAGAGGAAGAACCCTGGTCGCAGTTGGAGCGGATACCAGAAGGGACAACCTCAGACCACACCCTACTACCAGAGGCAGCCCAAGGCCCCAACTACACACCAAGGAATACTCCAGACACCTTATCATCCTGCCACACCGTTCTCCAGCAACCCACCTCGCCCCAGTGACCCGTCAGCTGGACGATGTTTTAAATGTAACGAGCCAGGGCCAACTGCCCCAAGAACCCCAACAGATTACAGTTCATTGCACCGGAATAACACCAGAGGTCCTCAGGCCCAGATACCTCCCAGATACCCTTGGAGGGAAGGGAAACTGTGAGTGTGGGCAGGAAGAAGGTCACCGCTTGGAGGGACACCGGAGCACAAGTGTCGGCTATCCATGCTTCCTTAGTGGACCCCAATTTAATTGACCCAGAGATCCAAGAGACAATTCAACCCTTCAAGTCAAACTCATTTAATGTGCCTACAGCCAAGTTGCCTGTCCAGTACAAGGGCTGGTCAGGAACATGGACTTTTGCAGTCTATGATGATTATCCCATCCCCGCGCTGTTGGGGGAAGACTTGGCCAATCATGTGAAACTAGCCAAGAGGGTGGGAATGGTCACCTGCAGCCAGGCTAAGCAAGCCGTCCCGCCTAGCTCTGTTACGGAAACTTCTACCAGGACCTGGTCAGAGGTGATGGACCCAGACCGCATGCCAACGTCTGCAACAGCAGTAGTGGATCCAGTCCCAGATACCCAGACAGAGCCAGTCCCAGAACCGGAACCAGCAGCACTCCATAACCCTACACAAAAGGCTCAGCCGGAGCCTGAACCCCAACATAGTGCACCAGCGGAGAGCGGTTCACAGTCAACGGAAACAGCCCCATCCCATACATTGCTTCAAGAGGGACCAAGCCTAGGTCCACAATCCAATGAGGAACTTATGTTTCCAGCATCAAGGGAACAGTTCCAGATCGAACAGGAAGCAGATGAAAGCCTCCAGAGAGCTTGGGCAGCAGCACTGAGTAACCCACCGCCTCTCAGCTCTTCTAATCGATCCAGGTTTGTTGTAGAAAGAGGACTTTTATACAAAGAAACTCTTTCTGGTGGACACCAGGAAGACTGGCATCCTCAGAGACAGTTGGTAGTTCCAACTAAGTACCGGGTCAAGCTCTTGAGCTTGGCCCATGATCATCCTAGTGGCCATGCTGGGGTGAACAGGACCAAAGACTATTTGGGGAGGTCATTCCACTGGGAGGGAATGGGCAAGGATGTTTCTACCTATGTCCGGTCTTGTGAGGTATGCCAAAGAGTGGGAAAACCCCAAGACCAGGTCAAAGCCCCTCTCCAGCCACTCCCCATCATTGAAGTTCCATTTCAGCAAGTAGCGGTGGATTCTGGATCCTTTTCCGAAAAAGACACCCACAGGAAAGCAGTACACACTGACTTTCAAGGATTTTGCCATCCAATGGCCGGAAGCACTAGCTGTAAGCAACACCAAGGCTAAAAGTGTGTGCCAGGCACTAGCAGACATTTTTGCCAGGGTAGGTTGGCACTCTGATGTCCTCACAGATGCAGGGACTAATTTCCTGGCAGGAACTATGATAAACCTTTGGAAAGCTCATGGGGTAAATCACTTGGTTGCCACTCCTTACCACCATCAAACAAATGGCCTGATGGAAAAAATTTAATGGGACTTTGGGGGCCATGATACATAAATTCGGAAATGAGCACTCCAGTGATTGGGACCTAGTGTTGCAGCAGTTGCTCTTTGCCTACAGAGCTGTACCACATCCTAGTTTAGGGTTTTCACCATTTGAACTTGTATATGACCATGGGGTGATGGACCCGGACCCCAGGCCAACATCTGCAACAACAGTAGTGGATCCAGTCCCAGAGACCCAGACAGAGCCAGTCCCAGAACCTGATTGATTTTCAGTTTCCTAAAGACAAAGGGTTTGGTCTGTGCTCACATTGCTAACCAATTGGTTGGTATATTATTCTCAAGCCTCCCCAGGAAAGGGGGGTGAAGGAGTTTGGGGGGATATTTTCTGGGGATTGGGATTCCAAGTGACCCTTCCCTGAATTTTTGTATACATCACTTGGTGGTGGCAGCAATACCGTCCAAGAACAAGGGAAGGAATTTGTGCCTTGGGGAAGTTTTAACCTAAGCTGGTCGAATATAAGCTTAGGGGGTCTTTCATGTTTGTCCCCAAATCTCTACCACAGAGTTGAGAGTGGGTGGGGAAGGGAACCCTGACAAGGGTCATACTCCATGGTGGCCAGAAGGAAACACTCAGAGGCCCCAAGGAAGAGCAGGAAATCCATTTGTACAACACAGCCCATGTAGGAAATGTTCTTGTCCTCTGAGAGGAAGTTCACCAGCATCTTGGGGACAGTGACCGAGGTGTAGCAGGATAAGACCCGGAGAAAGAAATACATGGGGGTTGAAAGGCTGGGTCCATGATGATGGTGATGAGAAGGATGTTCCCAGTCAGGGTAATGGTGTAAAATAACAGATAGATGGACAACAGAGGTACCCCCAGCTCGCAGTGGTTGGACAATCCCAGTAGAGTGAATTCAGTCACCACAGTGAGGTTCCTCCTTCTTGATTCTTCTGCATATTTCCTCTGTGGGGGGACAATAAATATCTAGATAACATGTGAAGGAATGACCCATTTCAGGAACTAAGGAGGAGATGTTCAAAGGCACACGTGGAAGTTATGGACTCAATTCCCGAGGACATTCAATAGGAGTTGTGGCCCACATCCCCAAAGGTATGTGAGTGGCTAACTCCCATTGATTTCTAGGGGAGTTAGGCACCTAAATACTTTAAAGTGTCTGGGAGCCTGAATGCCACATGTGCCTTTGAAAATCTTCCCCAAAAGTCATAGGAGCAAATTCTCTCTTCATGTCACCAAGTTCAAATCTCATGGAGGGTCCTTCCAAAATCCCTGTGTGGGTTGACTGGCATTTCCATATTCGCGATGTGGCCAGAAAATGGGAAAAAATGTCTCAAGAGAAAGAATCACCCCCAAAAGTTCATCATTTCTGTGTGAGCAGTCAGGACTGCCTGGAAAGGGCCCTTCAGTTAGACAAATAGACTCACAGATAGACCAACAGAAAGACAGACAGACACATAGGCAGACCAGTAAAAATACAGATAGACCAATAGATAGATAGACCAGTAAACCAATGGATAGATTTCACTTGGACCCAAGTTACTTGTTTAAATTCTATCCTCTTTCACATTCCTTTAACCATCCCACCTTCCCTCCCTCTCCAATAAGGATACACAGTTTCTGACTTGTAATTAATAAGGAACAGATTGACTACACTATATTCTAACTGACACACTATGCAGGTCCCCAGGTGGTGCAGATCAGCAAAGCTGCTTTGAAGTAAATGGAGCTATGCTGATTTACCCCTAGAATTCCATCTAATCAGCACAGAGTTTTCTGCCCTGCTCGGTGAATCTAAAGCAGGGGTGGGCAAACTTTTTTGGCCCGAGGGCCACATCTGGGTGGGGAACTTGCATGCGTAGCCATGAATGTAGGGCTGGGGCAAGGGGCTGGGGTGTGGGAGGGGGTGTGGGGTGTGGGAGGGGGTGCGGTGTGAAGGAAGGGGCTCAGGGCAAGGGGTTGGGGTACAGGAGGGGGCTCAGGGCAGGAGGTTGGGGTGCAGGAGGGTGTGTGGAGTGTGGGAGGGGGCTCAGGGCAGGGGGTTGGAGTGCAGGAGTGGGTGCAGAGTGTGGAAGGGGACTCAGGGCAGGGGTTGGAGTGAGGGGTGCAGGAGGGGTTTGGGGTGCAGGTTCCAGCCCTGCGCCATTTAACTTGAGTGGCTCCGGGGTGGCAGCAGTGCGCAGCGGGGCTAAAGCAGGCTCCCTGCCTGCCCTGGCCCCGCGCTCCTCCTGGAAGTGGCCGGCACCATGTCCCTGCGGCCCAGGGGGCGGGGGGCAGAGGGCTTCATGCGCTGCCCTTGCCTGCGGGTACCTCCCACGAAGCTCCCATTGGCCGTGGTTCCCCTTTCCCAAAGAATGGGAGCTGCGGCACATGGGGGCCGCAGGGACGTGGTGCTGGCCGCTTCCAGGGGCGGCGCGGGGCCAGGGCAGGCAGGGAGCCTGCTTTAGCCCCACTGCGCCAGAGACTGGCAATCCCATGTGCCGCCTCCAAAGCCCTAATGGGCCGGATTCGGCCCAAGGGCCATAGTTTGACCACACGTGATCTAAAGTATGAACACATTACCAGAGACCAGGAGGATGTGACGACAGATCTACCAGGAAATATAACAACTGTAAATAGCTATGAAGAGAGATGTAACAAAAAGTAGAGCTGGTTGAAAATTTTGAGGTAAATGTTTTCCCCATAACAAAATGCTAATTCAACAAAATCTAAATGTTTAGCTGCAATGCATTGATTTTGTCAAAATTTTCCAGAGGAAATTGATAAGATTGAAACATTTTGTTTTCTCTATATCATTTCATCTATCATATAATATAACGTAATATTATATAATATGATATAATGATAACGTCCAAATGAAATGTTTCAACCTTATTTAAAAAAACATTTTTCCTTATTGATATGCAATATTTCAGAATATTTTGTTTCATGACCAGCTCTGAAAAAGAGGTAAGGCATTGCTCTTATTCTAATTTGTAATGAATATATTATAATAATAATAATTAATAATAAGCCAATTCTTTGAGCCCATTATGCTCGACTTACTGATTGCCATTTCAATTGTTCCATGAGCAATTCCACAGAAACCATTGTGATAATTTACAGAACAAGGTCCCGTTCAATATGAAGGTATCACAATCTGTCACCTCTGAACTACGAACATCAGTTGTGTCTGCCTCACTAACTCTGGCTGAGGCAGGTCAGTATTTACCCCATTTCTGCAGATGGGGAAACTGAGGTACAGAGAGGCTAGACATGATTCTCTTCTCAGGTTGCATAGCTAACATGTGGCTGGGGCAGGAAGAGATTCCAGATCTCATAAATCACCCTGGTCTAAGCACAGAACTGCCCCTGAATATTCCCTCTAGATGTGAGAGTATACACCTCTGCAGAAAACCAAATATATGATTAATCAAACGACTGAGATGGGGGTCATGTATATATACAGAGAGATAGACAGACAAACAGTTCATTTCATGCGCCCACCAACCATCAACACAGTCCCATTCTTTGTAGTCTCAAGCTGCTCCATTCTAAAGACACCAGTTAAAGGCTGCATGAATACAGAGGCTGCAGAGACCAGAGCCTTGACAGCTTGGATTTGGTGAATAATAATTGTTAGTTTATGTTAATAATTCAGACCCCAGAAGGGGAGAGTAATTCCAATGCACCAATTGTAAGGCTTTCTTTGACTGGGAAAGGAGAGAAATGGAGACAGTGTCAGGGTCTGACACCAGTTTGTTGTTAGCCTTCAGCCCGAGGCATAGCCCTAACCCGTATTCAACAGGGACTTCAGCATGAGTTTACCTTTCAACCTTCAATGGGGCCACTCATAAGAATGTGCTGAAGTGGCTGTGAATCAGGGTCTTTGTATAGAATATTCAAAGGGAGTGAGTTTTAAATTCATACTCATGAGTGTTTGGAACGGATCTTCAGCTGGTGAAAATTCTCAGAGATCTATTGACTTCAATGGAGCTATGACAATTTAAACCATCTGAGGATTGGCTCCTTGATTTTTAAGGATCCCCAGTGTGATACTTTCATTTGTTCACAGAAGCAAAAGGGAGCATGTTAAAAATGTATCCTGTCAAAACAGCTCAAAGGTCAAACACCGAGTATTTTACAACGAACTGTTTGTAAATGACAGCTAGAGTAAGAGATAGCCATAAAAATCTTTGTTAAATAATGTTTAATAAGAAGTCCTTATAAGAAAATCATGATCTGGACATAGACAACCGTTAACAGGAAAAGAAGCACAATAATTTGCACAATAATTTCCATAGATTATTCATTATCTAGCAGGCTAACATAATTCACAATCAAATAGAAATCTATCATTATGACAAAATGAGGTTGTCCGTTCGGACAAGGAAGGTCCTGTCTGTCTGTCTCTCTATCTAATCACATACTCTGATTTTCTCTATCATATATGCCGTGTACACAACCATGCACAAAGATGATATCCTAATACTTGTAAGCAGTGTCAGGATGAGCTCCACCCTGACATCTGGTGGTGAGGTGTGGCAAGTTGTGGAAAAGAACTTCAGGGGCCGATCTCATTTGCATAGGCACACCCACCACGCCTAGAATGAGACCATAGCTGCCCAAATGGTCACTTTGGCTGCTGTGGGATCCCCAGTGTCTCTGTTATTGGGGCAGGAAGAATAAATTGTTATTACCCTGATTATGGGAACTGTGCTTGGAACTGTATGTGGCCTTTTGTTATGATGGAGGGATTCACCATCATCTAAGTAGCACTCGCTAGGCAAGGGTCATGGGTTCCAAAACTGTGTGAATGGAGAGAGGCTGGGGACAAGTATTAATACTTGGTGGCATAGGCCCCTTGGTGAGGGCCTTACATGCTGATTGCACTTCCTCCTCTCTCCACTGTGGAATATCAGAGCTAATTTTGATTTCATTAGAAGTCTAGTTATAGGCTGCTGAGCTCACTTTGGGCTGACAGTGCACCAGCACTGGGGCTCCCCTACTATAAGCTGAATTCACCTAAGAGCTGACATCACTGAGTGTTGTGTTAAGTAGTGGGGGAGCCTGAAGATATATTGCGGAGCAGTTTGCAGGACAGCTGGTGAAGCAGTTCGACGCGGAGCAGTGTGTGGATGGCAGAAGCTGCTTGTGGGCCGTGGAGCTGAGCGAAGGAGTTCGTGGGGCGGCTGGCGGAGCGGAGCGCAGCTGAGCGAAGGAGTTCGTGGGGCGGCTGGCGGAGCGGAGCGCAGCTGAGCGAAGGAGTTCGTGGGGCGGCTGGTGGAGCGGAGCGCAGCTGCGCGAAGGAGTTTTGTGGGGCGGCTGGCGGAGTGGAGCGCCGCTATGGAGCTATGGGGTGGTCAGCTTCAGATCACGTAAGGTGCCTCTTACCCCCGTCCCATTTCCACCCAGGTTGGGAGGTAAAGCTCCGCCGATAAACTTTCGAACTCTGGGGCTGCCCTGACCAGGGACAGAGACTTTTGGGGCATTGGACTTTTGGGACTTTGGGTGATTTGGGGTTGCTGGACTCAAGAACCAAAGGGAAAAGGGCATGCCCCAATTTGCCTGGGGTGGGGTTGTTTTTGCTCATGGGTTGTGTTAGGAATCCTGTTGGTGGTGTTTCCCCAACATAATGCCACATTGTTTCTCTCTGTTATTAAAAGACTTTTGCTACACTCAGACTATGTGCTTGCGAGAGGGGAAGTATTGCCTCTTGGAGGCGCCCAGCGGGGGTGGTATATATTTGTCCCAGGTCACTGGGTGGGGGCTCGAGCCGGTTTGCATTGTGTTATTGGAATGGAACCCCTAGATATTGAACCCGGCCCTTGTTGCTGCCAACTCTGACGGGCAGAAGGGTTACATACTAATCACTGGCCAGCTTCTGAGATCCTTTCTCAGTTTGGATGTGAGTAGATCGACACGGGAAGGCGTATGGAACACCAGATCAGTGTAAATGATGGCACTTTTCCATCTACACCAAGGTTAGAACAAAATGACCCCAGACAAGAAGCTTACACCAGTGTTCATGTCACTACTGAGTGCTGCCCCGTGACTTTGGGCCAGAACCACATCAGTAGGAAACGTGTGATGTCATTGGGTCTACTCTGCATTGGTGCTGGTCTAGCTGAGTTGGGAAATCAGACCCTGACCTCTCTGTCACACTCACTTTCTTCAGGGTGCTGTCAGCCAAATCTGAATCCTTGTGTATATAGGTTATTGGCCAAATCCTGATCTCCTTTAAGTGATGGGCTAAACCCTAATGTCTTCCATGGAATACAAATCTGACCTCATTATCCTGTGTCAGGTTTTCTTTAGGAAACTCTGGAAAAAGTTTCTCTTCAAAACACCCTTTTCACCATAGCAAGAATGACACCGTTTTTACATATTCAATAGGTAAAAATAATAGAAAAGATGCCTACCTCAGATTGTTATTTCTCTAACATCATTAATAATACAATAATACCCCAACAGTCGATACATAATCATTTCATCAGGAACTCAGCCAAGCAGAAACCTCTTTTGCACCCTTTTATCATTGTGGGGAGCAAACCTTCAGCTCACTCAGAGAACCCCATCAAAGAGATGACATAGTGGCACTTCCAAGGGAGGACAAACATTGAAAATTCTGTCAAACCAAACACTCACCATCTCCCCAGGCTTTCCCACCTCCACAACTTCCTGGAACAAAGAAACAAAACAAACCACCAACCAACCAGTTAAGCCACAAAAAAAATGCTAAAAATCTGACAAACAAACAAACAAACAAAAAGCACAAAGAACAAATGCATTGATACCTCAATCAGAGATTTTATCCCCCAAAACAGGAAGAGCCAGAGATCTCACTACGGACTTTGCTTTGGCTACTGATTTTATGGGCAAAGTGCTCAGATAGTATGGTGATGGGTAGCAGTATATGATAGATAGATTCCGATCTTATTTACATTGGTCTAAACCTATAGTAACCCCATTTTTCTGAGTCATGTTTGTCTGGATTTTTCCTAGTGTAAATACCAAATTCTGCATAAACAGAGTGCACAGTATTTTCTCATGCAGGCGATAATGTCATCAGCTGATTATATTTATAAAGAAACACAGAATGAAATTGTTACTGAAGAAGAAATAAGGACATTTTATTCTTAGAGAATAACCTCCAAACTATCAGTTTACTCAATGCACCTTTGAGCTCCTTGCTCCTCATGCCGTAGATGATCGGATTCATCATTGGTGGCAACACAGAATAGAGAACAGCCACCACGAGATCCAGACCTGAGGTAGAGCTGGAGGTGGGTTTCAAGTAGGTAAAGCTCCCCGTGCAAATAAACAAGGAGACCACAATGAGGTGAGGGAGGCAGGTGGAGAAGGCTTTATGCCTGCCCTGCTCAGGGGGGATTCTCAGCACTGTGGTGAAGATCTGAACATATGACACAATTATGAAAATAAAGCAGCTTGAGGCTAAGCACACACTAAAGATGAGAAACCCAACTTCACTGATTTCTGAATCAGAGCAAGCGAGCTTGAGTAGCTGGGGGACTTCACAGAAGAACTGATCCACCATGTTCCCTCCACAGAAGGATATTGCAAAGGTGTTTCCAGTGTGCACTGCAGAGTAGAGAAGAACACTGATCAAGGCACTGGCTGCCATTTGGACACAAGCTCTTCTGTTCATCACTGTCTCATAGTTCAGTGGTTGGCAGATGGCAGTGTATCGGTCGTACGCCATGATGGTCAGTATGGCAAAATCTGCTGAAGTGAAGAAGACGACGAGAAAGACTTGGGCAACACATCCAGCATAAGAAATCGATCTTGTGGTCATGAGGGAGTTAGCCATGGATTTGGGGATGGTGGCAGAGATGGAGCCAAGGTTTAGAATGGACAGATTCATCAGGAAGAAGTACATGGGGGTGTGAAGGTGTCGGTCTAGGGCTATGGCTGTGATGATAAGAAGGTTCCCCAGTAGGGATATCAGGTAAAGCACTAGAAACACCACAAAGCATAAAATCTGCAGTTCTGGAACATCAGAGAACCCCAGGAGAAGGAATTCGGTCATGGTGGTTTGGTTGGACATTTTCTTCCTCAGTACACTGTGTGATGGCTGCTGGGGGAATGAGAAGGACCATGGTCAGGATTAGAGCAACAGAGGGAATTGCCCTGATTCCCCTTTCTCTAATATCTCATTATATGAATGTCAAAGGTGCACAGAACTCGTCACTTACAATGAGTAGGTGTTGGCAGTGCTCCTCACCTCTGACAATCAGTCAGTAATGTTATCACACTATTGTAAATTGGGTCAGATCCTTTAAAGTCAATGGAGCTTCGTTACTTTACCCTAGCTGACGATTTGGCCCAAGATGTGGCTTGTTAAACGCAGCCTGATTCCCATGTACACTCACCCTGCATCATAAGTAGCAGCTCAGCTCTGATTTTTCTACCCCAAGCTCTCTGCCTAGACGGCCGGCTGCCTGCTTCCAAATTGATTTATGGCACCAACTCCCAGCTGCACTTTGGCCTGCGTGTTACAATGGACTAGCAGCATCCCTCCATCATCACTATGTTGTATCATTTACTCTGTGCTGTGCGGTGCAGGGGTTGCCAGGACACTTGGGCTCTACTCTTGTCTCTGCCAGTGACCTGCTGTGTGACCTTGGGCCAGTCATTTCCCCTTCTTTCTGCCATGTCTACTAGGACTGTAAGGGCTTTTGGAGAGGGGACGTGGGGCAGATTTTTAAAGGTATTGATGCACCTAGTGGGATTCTCAAAATCATCAGGGCCCTCAACACCCCTTGAAATCAACAAGTTATAAGCTCCTAAGTGCTTCTGAAAATCCCACTAGGTGCCAAAATGCCTTTGGCAGCAGTGTGAAAATAGGACAGGAGCTCTCAGTTCTACTCTCAGTGAGCTCCCGTATGTCCTTGAACGGGTCAGGATAGACAGGGGTTGTCTGCTTGGCTCAACTCTAACTCAGGGTTTAAAGGGGCTAGTCTGTATAAAACAGAGTCTGTGAGCTGTCAACTTTACCGGTTATTCAGTTGTTACCTCCTCGCAACTATCCCTTTGAAGGAGTAATCACACAGATACAATAGAATAAATGGTTTGAAATTAAGGGTTTATCAGGCAATATTAATGTTCTCCAGTTTATTTGAAGTTTAAAGCTGGTTGGAAATTTTCAGCTGTGTTCTTTTTAATCAAGACTGGGTTTTCAGCTAAACAACAACAAATCTCAGAATCTGTCTGCTTTTCTCTAAACATTTTTGGATTGTTCACTAAAGAAACTGAAAACTCAAAACCCAAACATTTTTGTTTTTTCGATTAAAAAAATCCACTTTTCAGCAGAAAGTTTTCATTTGCCAAAAACTGAGCGGGGGCGGGGGGGAATGGATTTGGGGTTTTCAGTGAAAACTCAAAATTTTCCTGAAAGGTGGAAAAATTCCAATCAGCAGTAAATATCTGATTAATTTGAGAGTAAAAGTCTTAACGAGTTAAGATCGTAATTCATATTTATCCTCTTAATTTTCCCTCTATGTTCATCCCCAAACCTAGTTAATTGAAAAAGCAAACTTACTGTGCTGATCTTTGTGGATTTTTTCCCCAATGTATGATCCAATCAGTCATCCAGCACTACGATTCTTTGGTCAATATCTATCTATGTACCAGAATCTAGAAGCGAAAAGCACATGCATCTGAGAATTCTTTCCCCCTTCATTTTGAGACTGCACTGCCAGAACTAGACTCATTCCTGTTGCTCTCTGCAGATGAACTGCGTGTAGCTGGTGCTGGGCATCACTGGCATTAAAGGACTGATGCTGCAGGAAGGTAATTTATTCATGTCTATTTCCTAAGGGCGGGTGAGACTCACTCCCTGGAGCTCTGCACAGCTCAGCAGCAGAGGCCCAGAGGCAAGTGCAGAGATGCCTAGCTGATGAAGCCAAGAGAGCCATTCTGTCCCTCCAGTCCGACCCTCACATAGCTTGGGGCCTATGATCTCCCCCAGCATTCCCTGATTCCAGCCCTGCTTCTGTGTTATCTGTGGGCCAGGATCACAAAGATGGAGACAGGCACCTATGGGGATTTATCAATGCTCCGAAATGAGCTCGGTGCCTAAGTCCCATGGTCATTCAGTCGGAGTGAGGAGCATAACCTGCTTAGATGCTATTGTAAATCCCAATAGGCAGCTATCTCCTTCTTTAGGTACCTAAACCCCTTTGTAATCCTGGCCCTGTCTCTCTCATTAACTTCCAAGGCCTGGGCTTCTCCTGAATTTCAGAAAATCGTGCCTGGGATTGGCAAAGGAGCAGTGTCATGGAAAAATTAACTGCACGGTGTGTTTGGATCAGAACAAAGCCTGAGGTCCGTTTATTCAAGCGTGCGCATACAGGGAGAGTCAGCCGGAGCTCCTCTGCCGCAAACAGAAAATACAGGAGCTAATAAAGCTGAAAACCACAATCTGTTAAGCACACTTCCTTCAACAGCATTTTTCCTTATTTGGCCTACAGTGCAAGCTTCAACGGTAGCTTTACCTAATTTGGAATATAGCAAAACAAGCTTTACCGGTTATTGACAGGTGCTTCCTTTGCGGTTAACGGTCTTTTCTAACTTCTAGTCGTTGTGGTTACATTTTTAAGCTGACCTACTAGATTTTTCCTCCACAGCAGTAAGGCATGTACATCTTGGGCTCCTAACTCCCTTAGATGCCCTATCAGCATGTAATGATAACTAGGACAGCCAGTAGAGGTGAAATTAACTTACAGGACGTACCGGTACGCCGGAGTCCTGAGCAGGGGGGCGGGGCCTGAACCGGAAGAGGTGGGGCTTGATATCCCTGGGAACTTTAAATCGAGATTTAAAGGGCCTGGGGCTCTGGCTGCAGCAGCAGTGTCTGGAAGCCTTTCAATTACGGCCAGAGCTACCAGATACGGAGGCACCTGGGAGCCCCGGGGTTTGGGGGCAATTTAAAGGTCCCGGGACTCCCCACAGGGACAGGAGCCCCAGGCCCTTTAAATCACCACCCGAGCCCTGCTGCTGGAATCCCCGGGGTAGCGGTGGTGGCCGGGGGCTCAGGCGGTGATTTAAAGGGCCCGGTGCTCCCGGCTGCCGCTACTGCAGGGGCACCCCGTGCCCTTTAAATCGCCACCCGACCCCCGGGGTTCCCGGCCACCTCCACTACCCGGGGGCTCCAGCAGCATGGCTCTGGCAGCAATTTAAAGGTCCCGGGGCTCCGGCCGCTGCTGGGAGCCCCAGGCCCTTTAAATCGCCAGACGGGGAAGCTGGTCCGGTCTGGTGTACGGGCTTTTGCTGGTATGCCAGACCGGACCGGCTTACTTTCACCTCTGACAGCCACGCATCTAGAGAAAGGAGCTCAAGATGCTAAGAATTCCTGTGATCTAAGCCCAGCTATGCAGCTATGTTACCTCAACTCTCTGTGCCTCTCTTTACCAAAACCTGGGGGATAATAATTGAGACTGGATCAAAAATTCATTAAGAAACTTTGTTTAGAGATGATCCATGATTCACCCAATGAACCCATCTTACCCGAGACTAGTGGTTCTCAAACTTTTGTACTGGTGACCCCTTTCAACTAGCAAGTCTCTGAGTATGACCCCCACCCCCTTAGAAATTAAAAACACTTTTTTATATATTTAACACCATTATAAATGCTGGATGCAAAGCAGGGTTTGGGGTGCAGGCTGACAGCTCACGACCCTGCATGTAATAACCTCGTGACCCCCTGAGGGGTCCTGATCCCCAGTTTGACAATCCCTGCTCTAGACTCTGAGTGTTTCCTTCCCTCTCCCTCACTCAGGCCACACCCCCAAGCAAACACCCACAGCCCTTAATCTTCTCCCACCCCTCTCACAACCCCCACCCCACAGACCCTCTCAGCCCTTGTTCTTTGAGATTTCCCCCTTCCATGGCCAAGAGCCAATTCCCCACCCAGAGTTCCTGACTCAGCTTCCTCAGAGATCCCTGTTCAACCCCTCTGCCCACCAGTCCCCTCTTCTACCACTAGTCCTCTCCTCTGCTCAGGCCCACTCCCATGACATGGCGCCAGCCCCAGGGAACAGCCACTCACCCCGGCTCCAAATACTTGCCCATTCTCTCCTCCTTCTCCCCATTGGCAAGCCCTGGACACCACTTCCTTCCTTCCCCACTCTCCTCCTTCCTCTTCCTGGCCCAGCCCCTTTTCTGAACAGTATTTTCAGGGTGGCCTCTGCCCAGCACACAGCTAAGCTGGGGAACTCACTGCCACAAGGGATTGCTGAGATAAAATGACCAGCAGGGTGAGACATTGCCATGGATCACCAGAGCCTTCATGGTTACATTAGATCACAGAATGAATTAAACTGCCATGGTGTAGGTCTCCAGCCAGCCATTAACTCACAGGGAACATCCCTGACACGGAGGTTATTGCAGAACTGTCCACTGAGGGGGTTCCTCTCCCTCCCTCTCCAGCAGCTGGTGCTGGTCCCTCCAAGAGTCACAGCTCTGAGCCGAGCTGTTTCCAGGAGCCTGTGGAAAGAGGCACAGTTAATCCCATAAAGCTCTGCTGACTCTCAGGACTGGATTCAGACACTCCAGGGGCATTCATGGGGTGGGGGGAGGCTTCAAAGAGAGGCTGGGCCAATGGCATGGAACCCTGCTCTGTCCCAGAAGAGGAGCAGGTGAGTCTCCCCCAATCCCTTGGGATCGGCTAGGTGCCCACAGACAGGCAGGGGGCAGTCATGGTCCCCCAAGTCCTTACCTGGGGCAGTTCCCCTCTCCCAGAGCCATTATCTCAGGCTTTTTTCAGACTCAGGCTGCAGCTGCTGCAGTGGGGGCAGATCTCCTCATCCCACCCCAGTTGTTCCAGGCTGTGGGTGACGCAGCATCCGTTGCTGGCCCCAGTCAGACCCAGGGCACGGGACACCCCCACCCCAGCATGCCCCGCTCCTGGTACCGAGTCATGCCGTACTTGGCGTGGTACAGCAGGCTCTCTGGTATCAGGGGGTCTCCTTGAGATTCACCAGGTGTGGGGTTTGCAGCAGGGGGCAGAGGGATAGAAAAGTAGGGAAGGAGACACTATGGTCAGTGGGGGCTGGAGGGCAGAGCACCCCATAAAGAAGGGCCATGCCCCAGGGGATTCTGGGATTGAGGGTCCCAACATCTCATAGAGAAGGGCTGTGCCCCAGGGGATTTGGGATTGAAGGGCCCAGGACCACACAGAAAAGGGCCACACCTCAGCAGGGGCTGGAGTCAAAGGACTTGAATCTCCTCTTCCTGAGACCAGACATACTCCATTGGAACACCATGGACTTACCCTGGGGTGAGGGAGGGAGAAATCAGCCCCATTGAGTCCAATGGAGTTACTCCTGATTTACATCAGGGTGAGTGAGAGGGAATCAGCCCCATCGACTGGAAAGAAGTGACTTCTAACTTTTCTTAACGTTGATGTGTTTTGGTGCTCATTTATTGTGCCCAGACAGAGATCAAACCAGGGCTCAGATCCTCATAGCAGGGAGCATTTCCAGTATTCAAGGGCCACTCACCAGCTCTTTGGAGGAAATAAAGTCATAGTGTTATTAGCCAAAAGGTTTAGCTCTCAGTTAGGCCTCTCAGCCTTGGAAGTGCTTGGAATCGCGCCAAATGGATTACGCTGTGCACGTGTATGGAGAGAGGATGAGCTGGTTGAAAGCTACCTCTGGCTCACCGGCTGTGAGTCCTTGAAGGGGGAATGTCCAGTAGCGGCTGACAAACCCGCATGCCATCTGGGCACTTTGAGTTCAGATCTAACCCTTAGCTGAAATCTGAACCTAAGAATAAGGAGGTACCTGGCTCTGCCTGAGGGTTTCGAATTGTGGGGAAATGTCACCTGGGCACCACAGGATATTTAGTAGGTGATGGACCAATTTTTGAAATGCACTTACCTGCTGGGAGGGGAGGATGATGGGGGTGGGAACTGGGGAGGCGGCTTTTTGGGGCAGCGAGGGGAGGGGTGATTATGGAGTGGGGGACAGAAAGGGTGGGTGGGTAGGAGATGAGCTGGGGGTCAGGAGATGAGGAGGGGTGGGACACTGGGAAGAGGGGACATGAGGGTGAGTGACAGGGGGCCTGGGAGAACAGAGGAGTGTGATGTCCCGTCTCTTTCAGTGTTCAGGGGGCTCTATGCTCTAAGAACATAAGACAATAAGAACGGCCATACTGGGTCAGGCCAAAGGTCCATCAAGCACAGTATCCTGTCCTCTCTCAGTGACCAATGGCAGGTCCCCCAAAGGGAATGAACAAACAGGTTATCGTCAAGTGATCCATGCCCTGTCACCCAATCCCAGCTTCTGGCAAACAGAGGCTAGGGACACCATTCCTGTCCATCCTGGCTAATAGCCATTGATGGACCTATCTTCCATGAATCTATCTAGCTCCCTTTTGAACCCTGTTATAGTATTGGCCTTCACAACACCCTCTGGCAAGGAGTTCCAGAGGTTGACAGTACGTTACATGAAAAAATACTTTCTTGTGTTTGTTTTAAACCTGCTACCTATTAATTTCATTCGGTGGCCCCTTGTTCTTGTATTATGAGACGGAGTAAATAACACTTCCTTATTTACTTTCTCTATACCACGCACGATTTTATAGACCTCTATCATATCCCCCCTTATTTGCCTCTTTTCCAAGATGAAAAGTCCCAGTCTTATTCATCTCACCTCACACGGAAGCCGTTCTATACCCCTAATAATTTTGGTTGCCCCTTTCTGAACCTTTTCCAGTTCCAATATATCTTTTTTGAGATGGGGTGACCACATCGGCACGCAGGATTCAAGGTGTAGTCATACCATGGATTTACGTAGAGGCAATATGATATTTTCTGTCTTATTATCTATCCCTTTCTTGATGATTCCCAACATTCTGTTTGCTTTTTTGACTGCCGCTGCACATTGAGTGGATGATTTCAGAGAACTATCCACAATGACTCCAAGATCTCTTTTTTGAGCGGTAACAGCTAATTTAAACCCCATCATTGTATATGTATAGTTAGGATTATGTTTTCCAATGTGCATTACTTTGCATGTATCAACATCAAATTTCTTTGGTCATTTTGTTGCCCAGTCACCCAGTTTTGAGAGATCCTTTTGTAGCTCTTCGCAGTCTGCCTGGGACTTAACTCTCTTCAGTAGTTTTGTATCATCTGCAAATTTTGCCACCTCACTGTTTACCCCTTTTTCCAGATCATTTATGAATATGTAAAATAGGACTGGGCCCAGAACAGATCCCAGGGAGACACCACTATTTAGCTCTCTCCATTCTGAAAACTAACCATTTATTCCTACCCTTTGTTTCCTATCTTTTAACTAGTTAACAATCCATGAAAGAGCTTTCCCTCTTATCCCATGACTGCTTATTTTGCTTAAGAGCCTTTGGTGAGGGACCTTGTCAAAGGCTTTCTCAAAATCTAAATACACTATATCCACTGGATCTCCTTTGTCCGCATGCTTGTTGACCGCCTCAAAGAATTCTAGTAGGTTGGTTAGGCGTGATTTCCCATTACAAAACCATGTTGACTATTTCCCAACAAATTATGTTCATCTAGGTGTCTCACAATTTTGTTCTTTAAGATAGTTTCAACCAATTTGTCCAGTACTGAAGTGAGGCTTACCAGCCTGTAGTTGCCAGGGTCATCTCTGGAGCCCTTTTTAAAAATTGGCGTCACATTAGCTTATTACTGTTTAGTTTATCAGTTTGTTGCAAAACCTCCTCTAATGACACCTCAATTTGGGACAGTTCCTCAGATCTGTCACCCAGAAAGAATGGCTCAGGTTTGGGAATCTCCCTCACATCCTCAACAGTGAAGACCGATGCAAAGAATTCATTTAATTTCTCTGCAATGGCTTTATCATCTTTGAGTGCTCCTTTAGCATCTCGATCATCCAGTGGACCCACTGGTTGTTTAGCAGGTTTTCTGCTTCTGATGTATTTAAAAAAAATGCTATTACTTTTGGAGTCTTTGGCTAGCTGTTCTTCACATTCTTTGTTGGTCTTTCTAGTTATATTTTTACACTTCCTTTGCCAATTTATGCTCTTTTCTATTTTCCTCATTAGGATTTATCTTCCACTTTTTAAAGGATGCCTTTTTGCCTCTCACTCTCTCTCTCCTCCCCAGCGCAAAGCTTCACTTTCCTGTTAGGTTCAGTTTTGCAGTGGGAACAATAAAGCAAGCACAGCACCCAGCTGTGTTTCCGTTAGCGATATCTGCGCCTGTGTGACTATCTCCTTCTCTGCTGGATACAGAACTAGAACAAGGGGCAGGGGGCCTGACAACCCCACATTCCCCTACCTTGTGTGTGTCAATATCAGAGGGCTCTCGATGCATCTATGGGTGTCCGATATGCCTCCTTCTCCCCCTTTTGTGATCTTGGGGGCTTTCTCCTTGCCTTTTGGCACGAGGGGGACTGAGTCTGTCTCCCTAATCACCACTCCCGATGTGTGCCAGGGTCTAGGGAATTGCTGCCCCTTGGGGTGTGAAGCTGGGAAGAGGCAAAGGGGGACATGAACCCACAACACACTGAACAGCCTGCTGGCACCTGGGTGACCGATATGAGTGGAGCAGTTCACACCTCTCCAAGCATTTGTTTCAGGCTGTACCATCTCCTGCAGGTGTTTCTCACTCCACTGAGAATAGCTCATTGAGATGAACAGGCCACTTCATCCCTCTCTGAGCCTGCATTACTGCAGATGGCTGTGTCCAGCTTTGCGCTGCGCTTACTGACAGATTTGGGTGTGAGGAGACGATGTGACGGGAACCCAGATTGGCCAAGCAATGCACAGAATACAGCTCCTTTCCAGTAAAATGTGATCATTCTTAAAAGCACCTTTTGCTTCACTCATCATCCGTATCCATGGCCACCTACAGCTGCCACAATGACCACTGACTCCAACCAACAAGCTTGCTTTCTCTTAAAAAACTAGGAAATAAAATGGTAACAAACTTCATTAACACAGAGTTAAGGTTTCCCAGTGACAGCTCATGCCTGTTCAGAAGGTCAAGTTCATAGAATCCCAGGAGATCATCTCATCCAACTGCTGCTCAAAGCAGGACCAAGCCCCAGTTTTTCCCCCGGATCCCTAAATGGCCCCCTCAAGGATTGAACTCACAACCCTGGGTTTAGCAGGCCATTGCTCAAACCACTGAGCTATCCCTCCCTTAAACTCATGCATCTCACAAAGAAATGCAGAATTGAATTAAATGCCCTCATAATGTAGATAGATAGATTCTTCTCTAATTCCCAGTAGAGTAACTCCACAGACTTCAGTGAACTTAGTCTGGATTATTACTACTGTGAAGACAACATTTTTGCATAAAAAGCCTGCACATCACATTCCCATGGAGACAATCATGTCATCGGTTGATTATATCGGTAAAGAAGCAAAGAATGAAAACATGGTCATGGGAGAAATCTGGAAATTTTATTCTTTTTGAATAACTTCCCCTCAGTCAGTTTCCTCAGGGCACCTTTGAGCTTGTTCCTCATGCTGTAGATGGCTGGATTCAGCACTGGAGGCACCACGGAATAGAGAACAGCCACCATGAGATCCAGAGCTGAGGCTGAGCTGGAGGTGGGTTTCAGGTAGGCAAAGGTGGCAATGCAAATGAAGAAGGAGACCACAATGAGGTGAGGGAGGCAGGTGGAGAAGGCTTTATGCCGGCCCTGCCCAGAGGGGATTCTCAGCACTGTTTTGAAGATGTGAACATATGACACAATTATAAAAGCAAAACATCTTAAGGCTAAGAACGAGAGAAAAGAAGTAACAACAACTTCACCGAGCTATGAGTCAGAGCAGGTGATCTTGAGCAGCTGGGGATTTCACAGAAGAACTGATCCACCTGTTGCCGTCACAAAAGGGTAATGCAAATATGTTCCCAGTCTGCGTAGTAGCAACGGGAATTCCACTGATCCATGCAATGGCTGCCATTTGGACACAAGCTCCCCTGTTCATTATAGTCTCATAGTTCAGTGGTTGGCAGACGGCGACATATCGGTCGTACGCCATGATGGTGAGAAAAGCAAAGTCAACCGAGGTGAAGAAAATGAAGAGAAAGACTTGGGCAATGCACCCAGAATAAGAAATCGACCTGGTGTTCAATAGGGAATTGGCCATGGACTTGGGGACGGAGACCGAGACAGATCCGAGATCTAGTATGGATCTAGTAAATTCATCAGGAAGAACTACATGGGGGTGTGAAGGTGGTGGTCGAGCACCACAAGGATGATAACAAGGAGATTTCCCACCAGGGCTGCCAGGTAAATCCCTAGAAACAGCAGAGTGTAAAATCTGCAGCTCCCGAACCTCAGACAATCCCAGGAAAAGGAACTCTGTCACGGTGGTTCGGTTAGACATTTGCTTTCTCAGTACATCATGGATTGCCTGTGGAAGGAAGGGCAAGGGTAATGGTCATGCTAGAGTCCTCCTGCCTCCTCACCTCTGACAATCACACCACTAATGAAGAGCATTGTCACACCAGTGTAAATTTCCACAGCTCCCTTACAGTCCAAGGATGACATCCGTTTCCTCCATCTGAGGATCTGGTCCAAGATGAGGCTTGATAAAATGCAGTGTAAATATGGAACAAGTTACAACCCAAACCCAACAATCTTAGGAATTATGGACATCCTATTGCTACAATGGAGAGCGAGTTTAGGAAAGAAGAGTAAGTCTATGTCTACGCCACGAGCTAGGGGAGTGATTCCCAGATCACATACACTACTTGCAATAGCTCGAGGATGGCTAGCACAAGTCTAAAACGTAGCATAGCCATGGCAGAAGGGGAAACTGTGCTGAATACAAAGCCCCAGGGCTCAGGTGGGCTTGTACTCAGCATGGCTACCACAGCCACCCTGCTATTTATGCTCCCCAAACTAGCCCACGAGTACAGGGATGCAAGCTGGTGAATCACAGCCCTAACTTGCTGAGTAGACATATCCTAAAAGAGTTTGGCTAATTTAACCTAGCACAATGCTGGCTGAGAGAGGTTATAATCACTCTCTATAAATACATTGAGGGGGTAAACCCCAGGGAGGAAGAAGAGCTATTGATGCTAAAGGACAATGTCGGCACAAGGAGGAGCGGGGATAAATTGGCCAGGAGTAAATTCAGCTTGAAAATGAGAAGAAAGTTTGTCCCCATCGGAGGAGGGACAATCTAGAGCAGCCTCCCAATAGGAGCCGTTGGGGACAGACAACTTAACTGGTGTTAACACGGAGCTGTGTCAGTTTAGGATGGAGGTTATATGACTGGGTTGCCAGTGAGAGCAGGGGATTGGACTCGGTGACCCAGGTCCCTTCCAGGCATTTCTTCTTTGGACAAACAGCAGGCTAACAACTTGGACAGGAAACTAGACTTCTAAACCAGCAGCACAGCCTGATCCCCTCTTCCAAGGGAAACAAAACACGGACATACCCCGCGCCCCGAGCGACAGCTCCTCTGTGATGATTCCACACCAAGTTCTGTGCAGAGACGGCCTGCTCCCTGCTGACAGATCGATTCATGGTCCCTGATACCTACAACACTTGTGTCTCTGTGTAAGGATGGGCTAGGAGCACCCCTCGGTTACTGCTGTGGTTTATCATTTCCCTCTCTATCTTCATGTGTGTGCTAGGCAGGACAGTGGCAATCAGGAGACTTGGTTTATGTTCTTATCTCTGCCACTGACCTTCTGCGTGACCTTGAGCAAGTTGCTTCCCCTTTCTGTGCCTCTCTTTCCTCTTCCCCCCTTTCTCTGCCTTGTCTACTAGGCCTGTGATCTCGGGTAGGGAGGGGCTGTGTTTTGCTGTGTGTATGTTCTGTGCACCAGTTTGCAACATTGCTGTTCAGCTGGCAGCAGTGTGGGACAGAGGATATGGGGCTGGAGAGGGAGATCTTGCTTCTGTCCCCCTTCATTTCCTCTGTGTCCTTGGGCAGGGT
Organism: Lepidochelys olivacea; assembly: GCF_965140295.1. NCBI lineage: Eukaryota > Metazoa > Chordata > Testudines > Cheloniidae > Lepidochelys > Lepidochelys olivacea. Next base: position 37,626,243 of record NC_140424.1, read on the forward strand.
TGAGATAGACAGGCTTCAGGTGGCTGGTGCAACGCTGACTCTGAGTTTACAGGTGCTAGTGTGTACAAAACACAATCTGCAGGCTTTGCTGCTAACCTGTTTTTTTACCTTCCCATAACTATTTCTTTGAAACAGGAATAAACACGGTTGCAATAGAACAAACAGGTTTGAAATGGCTGTATTATTAAATATAAGAATAATGTTTCCCATCTTTGTTTAAAGCTCAATTTCCAACTAAAACTAAACAAAAATGTCCAGGGAAAGTTGCTGCTATACTTGAAACAAATTTTTAAAAAAACCACAAAACCTGAAAACCTCAATTTTCCTTTGTTGGCAATGTGACATTTTCACTTAACACTAGTATTTTGCTAAAAACAAACACGTCTGGTTGCCAAATCCTGAATCTTTTTCTGATTTTGGGGTATCTGATGCAAAGTCAAAGTTTTGCGCTGATTTTTTTTTTCCTGACTGGCTCTAGTTCTCTGACTTAATTGACAGCTAAAGCCTTAAAGGGTTCAAATGATCATTTATGTTTAAGGTCTTACATTTGTTCTGTATATTAATCCATGACTGTATTTAATTGAAATAGTGAATTTACTGTGCTAGTCTCTGTGGATTTTTCCCCAAACTTGTGATTTATCTCGGATCGACAGAGCATGGTAGTGTAGACCAGCCCTAAAACAGTTCAGATTGTAATTTCACATTTATGGTCTTAAATATTAATAGCCCATATTATGGAACTGAAATAGCAATCTTACTGTGCTGGTGTTTGTGGAATTTGTCTCAGCTTGTGATGCAGTCGATTCTCAGGCATCAGAATTGTTTGGACATTAGCTAGCTAGCACCTGTCACTGTGTTATCCAGCACTCCTTTGCTGTCCTCTTGCTGGATGTCCTGAGTTGCTGACAGTCTCTGCAGTTCCTAGCAGACCAGGATCTACTCCACGGATGGGTGCTTCCTGCTCCCCTCCTAGGGCAGGCTTGGCTGAGAGGCGATGGACTAAATGGGATCAGGGACTGAAAGCCCCTCCCAGCTCTAGAGCTGATCCCAGCTTGTTCAGGCTTCAGACACGGCCACAGCCCAGGATGTCCCTGCTCTGGGGCTAAAGAGCCGAATCTGGTCTCCAAGGCTGTGAGCCCAGCTCTGATCTCACCACAGGAACAAACCATCCTGACAACCTGCCCTAGTTGATCCTAACCCCACAAAGGTGAAACAGCACCCGCCCTGGATCTCTCATGATGGCAGCATCCCTGGAAGAATCCTTGTGTTGGAGACCCCAGGGCATGGCCACTAGTTAAGTCGAGGGGATGGAAAGCCATAAGGGTTGAGGAAGTCTCCTTGCTGAAGGCCTAAGGGCTTCTTTTTAACCCCCCTTAATAGAATTCAGGCCTGGCTGGTTGAGTAAGCTCTTTTGCTTTTAAAACAATGTTGCAGCCGCAGATAATGCCTCATAGTGTAAGGTTTGCTGACACCAAGCTAAAGATAATAGGAGATAGTTACAAGGCCAGACAGAATGTGCTGGTTGTTTAAGTTGCTAGGAATTCTTGTTTGAGGTTGCAGGAAATAAACATTGTTGTAATCCATATAAGGAAGGCAGAGTATTTGTGCAAAGTTTTAATTGGCTGATGTGTAGCGCAGTAGCATTAAGGAATATAAAAGTGTGTGTAATAACCTGCTCTGGTGTGCAGGATTTGAGATTCTCTTCTCCCTGTACCTTGTTTGCAGCTGCAAATAAATTTTTCTGCTTCTCCACCCCGTTGTGATTATTGAGTGAAACACACCAGGTAACGAAGCCCTGCTATTGTTTTGCCTCTCGGCACTGGGTGCCGGCAACAGCTTTTGGCGTCCCTGGGTGGGCAATGAGGCTGCAATTTAGCCTTGCCCGGATCCCTTCCGGAGGTCGAGGATTGCAGTGACAACCGACGCCCAGCGCGCACCGGTGAGTTCATTGGGGGCATCGGAGGAGACGCAGTTTGATCGACCCCGGAGGGCACAACGATGCAACGCACTCACATAGTCGAAAAGCAGCTGTGGGCGATGGTGGCGGAACCGGTCCCTTGGATAAAGTAGGAATCTTTTAAAATCTGGATTATATGCTCTGTTGGAACCTGGGGATGCCCAGAGTTACCCTGTAGGTATGGGACAGCAACAGAGCACGGGAGGTAGGGTACGGTGCACGCCCCTAAAGTGTATTTTAATAAATTGAAAGGTATTTGAATCAGATCCAATAACTAAGGCTAAATTGAAGAGATTTTGTACGGTTAACTGGCCTCAGTACCAATTAGAGGACCAGGAACAGTGGCCTCCCGGAGGATCACTAAATCATAATACAATCCTCCAGTTACTCCTGTTCTGTCAGCAAAGAGGGAAGTGGAATGAGCATTCGTATGCTTATTTGTTTATGACCTTGTGGTCTCATATTGATATTTTACGATGCTGTAATTTAACCCCGATTGGCCCGGTAGCAATTAATGTCAGTCCCCGGACCTCCACCCCAAATGTAATGGCAGATCCGGTGTCTCCTTCGGCCCTTACACCCGCACAGAGTGAGGCTCCTTCGGCCCCTACACCCACACAGAGCGTGTCCCCTTCGGCCCCTACACCCACACAGAGCAAGGCTCAAAGTAAGATTCCTAGTGAAGCTCATAGTGAGGTTCGAGCTCCATCTGCTGGACTATACCCTTTACTTACCGAGACTAAAATCGCCTGTAATGCAAGAGAAAGAACAAGCTGCTGCTACTATGCAGATCTATACTCATGCACCTTTTAATCCTATGGACCTGGCCGCTTTCAAAGCACAGGCTGGAAAATTTTCTATCAACCCAAGCAAGTTTGTATCGGTTTTTGAGGGATGTCTTAGCAGCTATAAGCCAGACTGCAATAATTGTAATGTCCTTCTGCGAACATTATTGACTGAGGTTGAACGAGAACAGGTCATAGCTAAAGCAAGGGAGGAAGCAAAGAGGCAATATGACCAGGACCGTAACAATATCCCGACCCCAGATGATCAGGTTCCTATAAAGGATCCTAGGTGGGACCCAAATGACAATCAGGCTATGACCCACCTCACCTCCTATAAGGAGCTGCTAATGTATGGACTCCGTCACGCAGCTGTCAGACAGAATAATTGAATGTTTAAATTGTATGTAATGATCAGTGGGTCAGAGAAGTGCCCAATGCAGAGAGAGTACCCCAGAGTGGGGACACCCTAGCCCCTGTGCACAGCAGGGTTGGGGGTCGAGCCCCCCAGGAATCCTAGGCCAAGCCTTGTTGGTGTTACGAGGATTCTGCCAGACAGGAGAGTGGAAGGGGAGTCCTCAAGAGCAGGGAGGCCTCTGGGTAAAGGAAGTGGGAGCGAAGACTCGGATCCTTTCGCTAGCCCACTTCACCAGGGTAGTGCAGAAGCCAGGAAAGTTCCCCACAATAGCGGGACTATTCCCCCACTTACAAATATAGTAGTCTAGTATCATATGGCTCAGTCTTTTTACTCATCCACTTTTTCTTGTTAGTTGCATTTCTCATAGGATTAGTTAGCAAGATAGGTTAATTAATTCAGTCTTTATGTTTCTATTTCTAATGTCACAAGTTACACTTAAATTCTTTTTGGTTGCATTTTCTCAGAAGCCTGACATAAAAGTGAACTTTTAAACTGAGCTGCTCTACCTTTTTTATCATTGTCACAGGGTCCGCACAGGTTTCCCCTTTCTCTCCCCTGTGCCCTGTGCTGAGGCTGGCAAAATAAGAGTCCTCACACCTTCTTCTGGTGTTTCACCCTTGTGCTTTTATTTACAGTGCAGTCCTGTCATAAATCTAAAGGGAAGGGTAACCACCTTTCTGTAAACAGTGCTATAAAATCCATCCTGGCCAGAGGCAAAATCCTTTCACCTGTAAAGGGTTAAGAAGCTAAGGTAATCGCACTGGCACCTGACCCAAAATGACCAAGAAGGGGACAAGATACTTTCAAATCTGGAGTGGGGGGGGAAGGCTTTTGTCTGTCTGTGTGATACCTTTGCTGAGAACAGATCAAGGATGCAAGCCCTCCAAGTCCTGTAAAGTTAGTAAGTAATCTAGCTAGAAAATGCATTAGGTTTTCTTTGTTTTGGCTTGTAAATTCGCTGTGCTGGAGGGAATGTGTATTCCTGGTTTTGTGTCTTTTTGTAACTTAAGGTTTTGCCTAGAGGGATTCTCTATGTTTTGTATCTGACTGCTGTGAGATTATCTTCCATTCTAATCTTACAGAGTGTTTCTTTTACCTTTGTTTTCTTCTTCTAATAAAATTATTTTTTTTTTAAGAATCTGATGGGATTTTTAGGGTCCTAAGAAACCCAAGCTGGTCTGTGCTCAACTTGTTTATTCTCAAGCCTCCCCAGCAAAGGAGGTATAAGGGCTTGGTGGGATAGCTGGGGGAAGAGGAACTCCAAGTGGTCCTTTTCACTGGTTCTTTGTTAAAGCACTTGGTGGTGGCAGCATACCCTAGTCCAAGGGCAAAGATTTTGTCTCTTGGGAAAGTTTTAACCAAAGCTGGTAGAAATAAGCTTAGGGGTTTTTTTCATGCAGGTCCCCACATCTGTACCCCAGAGTTCAGAGTGGGGAAGGAACCTTGACAAATCCCCTTTATCCCCCAACAGTTATCCCCTTTCTAACCCGTTCCAGGGTCTCCTGGCCTATGAGGCACCCTTCCTCTGGTGAGGAGACAGAGCTGTAGCCTCCTGTCCCCTCCCAGGCTAGCCTCCTGACTGAGCTTTCTCCAGGGCTTTTATAACCCTTCCCTTCCTCAGCCCAGCTGCCGCTACTTACCTACCAGAAAGCAGGGCTTAGCCACCATTTTGGCAGGGCATTCAAGGGGTTTTACCCCTGCCCTGCCACAATCATGAAAGACATATAAGGTATCTTTTTTATTGAAATTAGAATATAAAGTGAAAAATATTATCATACATTTTCCAGTACTTTGCAGAGATAAAAATAAAAAGTACAAAATAAAAATTAAATTAGTCTTTTGGCTTTCCTTTTCTTCCCCCTGTTCTCCTTTTCTCTTTCTTTTTTCATTAGAATAAGGAGAGAAGTAAAAAAAGAGAAAAATGGGACAGAAGTAGTAAAAAACAACGAAAGGAAACAAATGTGTTCCACCGTGAAAACTAATTTGTCAAGAAAAATAGATAGAGAGCCTGGTAAAAAAGCATAGGTGATGTCAAGTCCACAAGGTCAACCAATTTAGAAATGTGGTAGGCAATTCTAAAGTGAAGGGTTTTTTCTACAATTGGCAAGCCCGCAGCCTTACAAGTTACAACTCTATTTTTCTCTATTCTATCTACTCTAAGTTGTACAGATGGATCTATTCTACTAGTAGAGTTGGGTCTGTTCTATTGTATTTTGAACTAGTACAGGATGGTCTATTCTAATCTAAACTAGTCCAGGTGGGTCTATTGTATTCTGTTCAAAATTGATATTGAACTACCCAGTGAAATTAGGAAATAGACTATTTTAATTGAGATGTTTATACCACTGCCATAATCAATTACCATGTTTCTGTTGAGCTAGAATGCTGAAATGTGGGGACATTAATTGGCTGCTGAGGCCAAAATGAGATCAAATTTAAAGTTGACTTTTCAATCAGAGGTCATCTAAAGCTCATCAGTATTTTCTTCTCCCCCTTCTTCTTTCCACTACATCCAAGTCACTTCCTGGACCTGGCATAACCCCAAGAAGTCTTGACTACCCCTCTCCAGCTCTAACCCTAGAGTCAGGTTTATGTCTCAGAGTCAAGAAGAGAAGCCAGGGGTCAGGAAGCAGGGCCTGCAGCAGAGCGAGTCTCCAGGCAGCCCCATCAGTACAGCTGGCCGGCAGCAGGGTGCCTGATTAGCTACGCCACCTGATTGGCTGCAGAGGCCAGCAGGCTGGCTGCAGAGGCCAGCAGCTGGAGCAACTCACTAGCCTTGCCATGCTCATGCTCACCACTGAGCCTGCTTATGTGTTACCTTGTTCCTGCTGCTCCTGCCTCACACCCAGACTTGCCTCTGTCCTACCCCGCCTTGAACCCCTTGTTGCCTGCTACCCGGCTCACTCCAGTTCCTGCCCTCTGTGTTGACCCCTGGCTTTGGCGCCGAACTACTGATGCTTGCCCCGATCTACTGATGCTTGCCCCGATCACTAGATGTCATGCCTGCTCAGACCACTAGGCTAGAACACCCTCCTCCGGGTGGGCTGACACCAGGAGACTTGGGATTTCCTTTCTTTGAAGGCTAGACAAATACCCAAGTCATCCCATTTCCCAAGTATCCTCCTCATGTCCTAAGTCTTGGAGCACTGGGGAAATTCCAGAAGACTGGAAGAAAGCTAATGTTGTGCCAAGGGTAAATGGGATGATCTGGGAAATTATAGGCCTGTCAGCCTGCCATTGATCTTGGGCAAAATAATGGAGTGGCTGATACTGGACTCAATTACTAAAGAATTAAAGGAGGATAATGTAATTAATGCAAATCAACATGGGTTTATGCAAAAGAGATCCCATCAAACTAACTTGATCTCTTTTTCTAAAGTGATTACAAGTTTGTCTGATACAGGTAATAATCTTGACCTAATATACTTAGTCTTCTCTCAGGCGTTTGACTTGGTACCTCACAACATTTTGATTCAAAAACAAGTAGGATACAAAATTAGCATGGCACATGGTAAATGGATTAAAAAATGGCTAAGTGAAAGGCCTCAAAATGTAACTGTAAATGGGGAACTGTCATTGGGCAAGTGTGTTTCCACTGGAGTCCCACAGGGAACAATTCTGGGGTCAACAGTATTTAATATTTTTATTAAAGGAAGGATAGATAAAATCTGAAAGGAAAGATAAAATCATCACTGGTAAAGTTTGCAGATGACCCACAATTTTGGGGAGTGGTAAATAATGAAAAGGACAGGTCACTGATTCAGAGCAATCTGGATTGCTAGGTAAATTGGGCACAAGCAAATAATATTCATTTTAGCACAGGCCAAACGTAAATGTATACATCAAGGAATAAAGAATATAGGCTGCACTTAAAGGATGGGGAAGTCTATTCTGGGAAGCAGGGACTCTGAAAAGGATTTGGGGGTCATGGTGGATAATGAGCAGAATATAAGAGCCTAGTGTGACACTCTGGCCAAAACAGCTAATGCGATCCTGGGATGAATAAACAGGGGAATCTAAAGCACTTATTCAACCACTGCTAGACTACAGAGTCCAGTTTTGGTGCCACAATTGAGGAAAGATGTTAAAAAATTTGGAGAGGGTTCAGAGAAGGGCCATTAGAATGATTAAAGGATTAGAAAACATATCTCTTAGTGATGAAGCCAAAGAGCTCAGTCCATTTAGTTTAAGAAAAAGAAGGATAAGGGGTGACTTGATTACAGGCTACGTAAGTATCTACACAGGGAACAAATATTTAATAATGGGCTCTTCAATGTAGCTGAAAAAGTTCTGACGTCATTAAATGTCTGAAAGTTGAAGCTAGACAAATTGAGAGTGAAAATAAGGTGTAAATTTTTAACTGTGAGAGTCATTAACCTTTGGGATAAAATACATGCTGTAAGAATTATTTGGGGGAAATTGTCTGGGCTCTGTTATACAGGAGGTCAGGCTAGATGATCACAATGGTCTCCTATGCCCTTGGAATCTATGAGTCTCTGAAGTCCAGTAAACTTTGTAAATTTCCAAAGACTATTGAGTTTGGGTGGCTAATGATAAACATGAAGCAAATGAAACACTAAATGAACTTATTAATGATTGCCCTTGTGACAGAATCCCCAAAGCTGTGAAGTAGCATCTTCTTGATCAGGCCCGGATCAAGCTCAAGGGGATTTCAGAGAGTCTTTGCTGTTAGTACCAGTCTTAGCACATGGGTCAGATATGGTATAAGGGGGAGATTTCTGGGGCTTTCTCCTCTTTCGAATAAGATTCCCTTCCCCTGCCTGTTCAAAGAGCAAAGATCAGCCTTGAAATGTGACTTCCCCTGGCCATCCTCAATTGTTAGGATATAAGTATTCAGGCCTGTCTGTAAAGGCCTATACTCTAAGAATTTAGGTGTATTCTTATCACTTAGCTAGTTATAGAGGTATAAAAGAAAGAAAGAAAGAAAGAAAGAAAGAAAGAAAGAAAGAAAGAAAGAAAGAAAGAAAGAAAGAAAGAAAGAAAGAAAGAAAGAAAGAATCAAAATCACTGTCTGACTGTATAAGGCCTTTTCTCACTGTGACAGTCTGAGGCCCTGCTCTTAGACTAAGGCCTTTGGCTAAGCAGCAGAGGCAGCCATAAGCTAGGAAGCGAATGGTCACATACTTACATTCCAACTAGTCACATTGAAATAAGGCAATTAATTTTGCTGGGTGTAAACTAATTATTTTGCTGGTTGTAAACTAATTAAGGTGCTGGGATATAATTGGTTAAATAATCGTGTTACAATATGTTAGGATTAGTTAACCAATCATTTTACTGAAATTAAACTAAGGTATAGCTAAGCAGAACTCAAGTTTTACTATACAGTCTGCAGTCAGTCAGGAAGTAAGGGGGGAATGGGAACAGAGAATGGGGGTGGGGAAATTGGAATCATGTTTTGCTAACGGGGAGAACGGGAACAGGGACACAGGTAACCCTCTGTGGTCTCAGAGCTGGGAAGGGGGGACGCTAAGGAAGGAAACTGGAATCATGCTTGCTGGAAGTTCACCCCAATAAACATCAAATTGTTTGCACCTTTGGACTTTGGGTATTGTTGCTCTCTGTTCATGTGAGAAGGCCCAGGGAAGTAAGTGGGTGAAGGAATAAGCCCCCTAACACCAGGCAAGGTATTAGTTTACCTTTGTTTTCTCAACTTGTGAATTTTCCCTTTGCTAGAGGGAGGTTTATCCCTGTTTTGTTGTAACTTTTTGACACTAAGGCTAGAGGGGGTTCCTCTGTGCTTTTTCAATTTTCTGCTACTCTGTAAGGTGAACTACCAGCCTAAGTTTACAGAGGTGATTCTTTTACCGTTTTCTCTTGAAATAAAATCCTTCTTTTTCAGAACCTGACTGATTTATGCATTGTTCCAAGATCTAGGGGTTTGGGTCTTTGATCATTTTGTAACCAACTGGTTAGGATATTATTCTCAAGCCTCCCCAGGAAAGTGGGTGTATAGGCTTGGGGGAATATTTTGGGGGAATAGGACTCCAAGTGGTCCTTTCCCTAATTGTTTGTTAGATCACTTGATGGTGGCAGCGATCCCAAGGCAAGGAGGAAATCTGAGCGTTGGTAAAAATAAGATTTGGGGGTCTTTCATGCAGGTCCCCACATCTGTACCCCAGAGTTCAGAGTGGGGAAGGAAGCCTGACATATGTTAATAAGCCAGACCAGAAGAAGGGAAACATGAGCCTTTGTGGAGTTATTGAGGAGCAACAAGGAAGGAAATGAAGGCCAGGCACTGCAGAGTCATCCCAAGTTACGACGTGGCACTCCAAAGGTGGCCACACTATTTATACATCCCTTTACCAAACTACCCTTTCCTATCCTATTCACATAATTTGTGGATATTGATGTAGTAGAGTTGTGTGCAGGGAGGGGCTAGTTTGATCCATGGTGGAGACAGAAGACTGGCATTCCCAGCAGAGCAGAGTTAAGGTTGCTCGAGGAAATCTGCCTTTAGTTTTTCCCTTAACTTCTTTCAAGGGCTGTTTGGGATTTTTCACTTGAGAGATTTTTCCCTTGAAAAATGTGATTTCATCAAAATTTACATTTCCTGCTGGACAGCTGGAAAGCCAGACAGCATAGGTATCTGGGCAGCCGAGGAATCAGGCAGCAGTCAAGCTGAAAGTCAACCAGGAGCTTCCCTGGTTTCCACTAAAAGTTTCAATGGATTCAACACACTCCCATGAAAAGTTCCTATTCTGTCAAAACAGTATGTTCCAGTGGAAAATTGTTCCATAGGATAATTTTTGACCAGCACTAATCATTATATTTTACTGTATTTATCCACTGATGGGGGTGATGTGCAAGTTATTATCAAGGTCACTCGAGACAAGAAAGGGAAATCTGATTCAGAGATCCTCAGCTTCTCTGCTCAGCCCATTATGTGAGTAAGATTTTGGGTGCAACATTGCGTACCAAACTATAGTGCCCAGTTTCTTGTCTGCAAGGATCAGTGGGAAATTTGGGTAAGCAAGGAAAGCAGGGTTATGATTCCAGGACGTTACTGCTTGTAGTGATAAATTATTTATTGCTTCAAATTTACCAGATCACTTATCCCGTATTAAGCCAACCGCTAACTGATTAGGATACGTGGAGACTTTTCATGGGGTCATAGTGTTCCACCTCTCAGTCTTATCAAAAAGAAGACTGAGAGGTGACTTGATTAAAATGTATATGTTCCTTCATGGGGAGAAAGTACCTGGTCCTAAGGGCACTTTCAAATTATCAGGATAAGAACCAATGGCTGGAAGTTGAAGCCAGACAAATGTAAATTAGAAATAGGGCACAAATGTCTAACAGTGAGGGTTTGAAGGGGTACAATGACCCCACAGTGGCTGGAAAGAAGCCAATGAGAGCCCAGGTGCTCAGTCAGCCCTACCTTGTTACACCTATGAGAGGGGTCAAAGCCTGGAGGGAGCAGTTGAAAAAGGAAAAGCCCAATACAGTAAGGGCTGAGCAGGAGAAGGAGTGGACCTCTTGTGCTAACACCTTGAAGGAAGGTGTCAGAGAAAACCTATAGATTGTGTGGAGGCAGGCTGGTCTGGGGCCAGATGCTGTCCTGAGCCTGCTAGGTGCCATATCCTCTTTGGGGCAGATAGACCCCACCTTGGACCTGTACATTTCCTTTGTTCACCATAACGAATCCTCTTTCCCTCTGGGATCTGTGGAGGAGTGAGCCTGAGAAGGAGCTGTGAGAAAGGCTAAAGGCCAGGCTCGTTGGTCAAGGGGTATGAGTCTCACTCGCTCTGGGTGCAAGAGGTCCCGGGTTCAAATCCCAGGTGAGCCCTCTTGAGTTTCCCTGCAGGAAAGGACCTGGGGATTGCAGTGGACAAGAAACTAGATGTAAGTCAGCAGTGTGCCGTTGTTGCCCGGAAGACCAACGGCATATTGGGCTGTATTAGTAGAAGTATTGCCAGTCGATTGAGGGAAGTGATTATTCCCCTCTTTTCTGCACTGGTGAGGCCACACCTTGAGTATTGTGTCCAGTTTTGGTCCCCCCACTACAGAAGGGATGTGGACAAATTGGAGAGAGTCCAGCAGAGCTCAACAGAAATGATTAGGGGGCTGGGGCACATGACTTACAAGGAGAGGCTGAGGGAACTGTGGTTATTTAGTCTGCAGAAGAGAAGAGTGAGGGGGGATTTGATAGCAGCCTTCAACTACCTGAAGGGGGGTTCCAAAGAGGATGGAGCTAGGCTGTTCTCAGTGGTGGCAGATGGCAGAACAAGAAGCAGTGGTCTCGAGTTGCAGTGGGGGAGGTCTAGGTTGGATATTAGGAAACACTATTTCACTAGGAGGGTGGTGAAGCACTGGAATGGGTTACCTCGGGACGTGGTGGAATCTCCATTCTTAGAGGCTTTTAAGGCCCGGCTTGACAAAGCCCTGACTGGGAAGATTTAGTTGGTGTTCGTCCTGCTTTGAGCAGGGGATTGGACTAGATGACCTCCTGAGGTCTCTTGCAACCCTAATATTCTATGATTCTATGACAGGCTGAGTTAGAAAGTAGCCCAGGAGGAGGCAAAGGGTGTGAACAGACAGAGCTGAACTGCTTACTACAGGGTATCCAGAGTAGATAGTAAGCCTGGGTTCCCCTCCCAGCCCCCCCGACGATGGTGGCACAAAGACCCCCAGAGATGAGCTGGAAGGCCAATAAAGCCTGAAATCAGCCTGAAGACCTGGCATGAAGCCACTGGACTACTGAGGAGCTAGACTGGGTTTACCTCAGATTAGATGGGAATACATGTGACTTGGCCGGAGGGCTGAGTTACGAGAAGTAGATCACAGCACAGCCAGAGTGACAATCAGCAAAGAGTGCCGAAGAAGAAGATGACCTTGCTATGAATCATAGAATCATAGAATATCAGGGTTGGAAGGGACCCCAGGAGGTCATCTAGTCCAACCCCCTGCTCAACGCAGGACCAATCCCCAACTAAAACTATGCCATGCCCAACCATGAGGAGGCACGCCAGCCAGGGAGTCACACTTCTAGAGAAGTTGGTTAACCATTGGAAAAAGCTACCAAGAGAAGTGGTGAATTCTCCATCTCTTGATATCTTCACATAAAGACCAGATGCTTTTCTGAAAGTTGCTTTAACCAAACACATGTTATTGGGCTAAATACAGGGGTAACTGGGTGAAATGTAACATCCTGCTATGTACAGGGAAGGTGATTCAATGTCCCTGCTCTCCTAAGATGGTTGAATCTATGAACCCTCTTCTAAAGCAGTTGGTATAGCTAATTCAGAGACTGGAGAGTGGACAAGGTGGATGACTGGCCTCCTCCAGAATGGCAATTCCTATGTCCCTTAGAATTGGTAAAGAGAAACACCTCCTTTGATGTTAAACATTTTCCTGTCTCCATAACTATTCCTTTGAAGCTAGAAGTTGTCCTATTTCCACAACTTTCTCTCTGAGGTTAGGAGTTCATGTATTAAACTTGTTTGTAAGTTCTAAAAATAAAATGGAGCATTAACGCTGCCTTTGCGGCAATTGTAAATTCCCATTAGCATAAGTTTCCAGGGAGTTGTTTCACTCTCGTATAACAAATCAAAGAAGGCATTCACTTTTTGGGATCAGATAAAAGCCAGCTGTGACAAGCAGGAGAATAGAACAGGGGATCCTCTGTAGAACTCTTAGGTCTCTTTACTGTGGTCCATGAAGAAGATGGTGATAGACTCTGGATCCTGGATCCTGGTCTCTGAAAGGCTGCATGAAGAGGTCACATCAGAGACTCCAGCTTTTATTATACCTGTTTTTGAGGAAGCACAACCTTTCTCATCAGATTCACAGAAGGTAAAGGATGATGTATATTGTCATGAATAATGTGTAACAGAGATTCTGTGTTTCTGTGAGACACACCCTGAACAGACAGTTTTAGACGTATGTAGAACACCCTGGGTTTACTCAGAGTCAGCCCTAGCCAGAGCTAGATGGCAAGAATTTGTGAGGATTTATGAGAATTTGTCCCTCCCCAGTCATTCACTGCACAAAAGCCACATATTCAGTAGGAGGAACAAACCTTAAAATAGGAAATTTTCAATGAGGTATCTAGCTAGCTAACTCTGTCTGCCAATCTGTCGCTATCTAGCCTTCCCTCCACAGTCTAGCTTTATTTCTGCCTGTCTATCTGGCAGTGTCTCTGTCTCTCCTTCATATATCTATCTACCTATCTATCTAACTTCATTATTTTGCCATCAGAGTGATTTCTAAGTTACAGAAGATAAAAGAAGCCCTAAAACACATGAGTTTACAGTTCAATATGACTGCAAAAAATGCAATGTGATGCGGATATGAAGAAGAAATAGGCAAGTATTAAAATGAATATTGTATTGTATCTCATATTTGCATGGCTAGTCATTCTGTTAAAACTCCCTAAACAAAGACATAGAATAACAAACAAACAACTACTATTGTATTCCTTAATTCAAAATTCACACACAAATTCACCACTAACTAAGGTATCAGTAAAAAATACAGATATGTGTGTGAGAAGGAGGTAGAATAATGAATCATAGAACTGAAGGGCTGGAAAGGATCTTGAGAGGACACCAAGTCCAGCCTCCTGTGCTGACCATCTAGACCATCTCTGACAGGTGTTTGTCTAAGCTGCTTTTTAAAAAGTCAGATAATGGGGATTCCACAACCTGCCTTGTAACCTGTTCTGGGGCTTCCCTATCCTTAGAGTTAGAAAGTTTTTCTACTGTCTAAACTAAATCTCCCTTGCTGCAGATAAAGCTGATTGCTTCTTGTGAGACCCTTAGTGGACATAAAGAACAAGTGATCCCTGTCCTCTTTGTAACAACCTCTTACATGTTTGAAGGCTCATCAGGTTCCCCCTCCGTTTTTTCTTCTCTAGACTAAATATGCCCAGTTCTTTCCACCTTGCTTCATAGGTCGGATTTTCTAAACCTTTTATCGTTTTGTTGCGTACTTCTAGATTCTCTCCAATTTGTCCACATATTTCTTATTCTGTGATTGCCAGAACTGAACCTAGTCCTCCAGCTGAGGCCTTCTCGGTGAGCTTATGCTCAAATACATTTGTTTTTGTTAAAAGAAGAGGAGTACTTGTGGCAACTTAGAGACTAACAAAGTAACTCCCTCCCCACAAAGGTATCTGTTTCATGTCATATTTCACAAGCTATCATTACTACTTTTTAAAAATTACTTTTCTTGCTAGAATCCATGGCAGACACAAAGGAGATAAATCAAACGTCCATCACAGGATTTATCCTCCTGGACTTTGGGAATCTCCATGAACTGAAAATTCTTCTCTTCCTGCTGTTTCTGGCGATCTACATTGTGACAGTGGCTGGGAACATCCTCATTGTTGCACTAGTTGTGTCCGATCAGCACCTTCACACCCCCATGTACTTCTTCCTGGGGAACTTGTCCTGCTTGGAGACCTGCTACACCTCCACCATCCTGCCCAGGATGCTGGCCAGTCTCCTGACTGGGGACAGATCCATTTCTGTTTGTGGCTGCCTGGTACAATTTGATATCTTTGGTTCTCTGTTAGCTGCAGAATGTTGTCTCTTATCAGTGATGTCTTACGATCGGTATTTAGCCATATGCAAACCACTGCATTATGCAGCCCGCATGAATAGTAGATTTTCCTTCCAGCTAGCAGCTGGGTCTTGGCTAAGTGGGTCTGTAGTCAGCAGCATCACAGTATGTTGGCTATCACAATTGATTTTCTGTGGCCCCAATGAAATTGACCATTTCCTTTGTGATTACACCCCATTGATAAAACTGTCCTGCAGTGACACCAGCTTGATGGTTCTTGTGATTTCCCCTCTCTGCTTCATATTCATTCTTCTCCCATTTCTATTAACCTTGGCATCTTACACGGCTATCATCAGCACTGTCCTGAGAATCTCTTCCAGCGCTGGAAGGCAAAAGGCTTTTTCCACCTGCTCCTCTCACCTCATCGTGGTGACAATTTTCTATGGGACCCTGTTTGTTGTTTACATGCTCCCAGACACTGCTGCACTGCGAGACCTGAACAAAGTGTCCTCTGTCTTCTACACCATCCTGACTCCCGTGGTCAATCCCCTCATCTACAGCCTGAGAAACAAGGAGGTCAAGGAGGCCCTGAGAAAAGCTCTAAGTAAGACTATGGCTTTTATAACCAATCACAAACTTTTTTCTCAACATTTATTGTAAGTTGCAATAAAATGGATATAATGGGAGCTCATCAAGTGGTGTAATATAGCAAACCACAGCGCACGTGGGAGCCCTGAATTATTCGAGCTGTTCTATTACCTACAGTGAGACCCCTGGTGTACGGAAGGGCCAGTTTCTAAGTAATGATTGCAGCGCCAGGTACTCGCTGACTCACAAGGCGCGGTCTGGATGGACCTGGATCTGCCTGGGGTAAAGTGAGCTAAAGGAGCTGCACTGCGACATGGGCAGAGCATGTCCAGCCCACCCTCAACTGAACTCCACTGATGTCAGTGGGGACTTAAGGGGTTTATTCCTGATGAAGTTCCCTACAGTGCAGCAGGTCTATGCGAGGTATACGATGTTTGCAGTGTTGTTTTAGCTGTGTTTTTCCCCAGGATATTAGAGAGACAAGGTAGGTGAGGTAATATCGTTTATTGGTCCAGCTTATGCTGGTGAAAGAGACAAGCTTTGGAATTTACACAGAGGTCTTCTTGAGATCGGGGACAGGTACTCGGCATGTCACAGCTGCATACAAATGTGGAACAGATAAGGCCTTAACACGTTGCAAGAGGCTATTCAAGGTGAAGTGGGCAGTTAACACCTCTCCAGTCACAGGACAAAAAGGGTTGGGGTATGTCTACACTTACTATTTAAAGGGCAAAAAGTCCCTTTTTTGCGTTTAAACCGCTGGACTGTCTACTCTTGTTATTTGCAGTGAAACTTACAGCTCTGGGATAGCTGCCCTACAGCGCTGCTCTCATCGGGGATGGAAGTGCTGGTAGTGTAAACACTCTCTGTCGCCTCAGGAATTGAGTGAGTACACAAACCAGCACTTTACTTTCACCGGTCCCCTATCACCAGTGAAACTTACAGCATTACAACTTACAGGTTACAATTAATAATTAAGGCCATGATTTTTGCTGTGTAGCGGATTTATGAATTTAAGTATCATGAAACAATTACAACCCATACTCACTGGGGACCACATCCTGAATGATATCTTTCCGGAACCCCCTCCTCTGGCCTTCAAACACACCCCTGCAACCTCTTCAACCTCATTATCAGAAGCAAGCTCCCCACACACCAGGAGCCACCAACTCAAAGCGGCACCAGCCCCTGCCATTACAACAGATGCAAAACCTGCCAGCATATCTCCACTGCCACAGTAGTCAAAACCCCCCACAACACACATTTCCAGATCCATGTACCCTACACATGCCTATCACAACATGTGGCATACCTCAGTTGATAGGCAGTCTCAGAGCAAGCCCAACCACATACCAAATAGCAGGGAGAGGAGAAGGCCTCTCTTATAAACTTTAGCCCACTGCTTAGGGCACTCACTAAGAATGTGGGAGACCCACAGTTCAATTTCCCCCTCTGCCCGAGAGGAAGAAGGGAATTGAACAATGGTTCTCTACATTTTAGATACATGCTCTAACCATTGGGGAAAAGATAGGCTTGAAGGATTAGATTTGTATCTCTAAATGTCCCATACACATCAATTTTACAGTACACACAAAAAAGAATGAAAAAAATATTTCCGTTGCTAAGAATAGAAATTTACAGATAGGCAAAGTAAGAAAAATGCTGCTTGAGAATTTATTAGAGTTTGATTTAAGGATATTTGCCTTGTATATTTGGACACGTGATGTTGTCAGCGTGTGTTGTAATGGTTGTAAAGCTTTAACTTTTAAAAACCAACATCTCCTGTCATTAAAGAATTATTGTCTGAGGAGCTCTGTTGTGTGACTCACCCTCACAATTTCCCACACCTCTGATTGATCAAATAAAATAATTGATTTTAATTTAATTTTATTGATTAAATCAATAAAAATCTGGAAAAAACAATACTTAAAACTCAAATGCAAAAATTGATAAAAATAGAAAAAAATGCTTAAAAGTACACACTGATATTATACGCTGAAATTATAAAAAAAATAAAAATTGAATTCTGCCAAACCTAACTAAAGGATATCCCAATGTGGTGCTCTTCCAGTCTCTCCTGTTGAAGCTGTTGTACTGTATATAAACAATTAAATATGCACTGGGCCTCAGAGTGAGCAAAAGTGACTCTGTATCCCAGTGGTCAGGTCAGTCATTGGAGAGATGGAAGATCCTTGTGCTAATTCCTTCTCCTCATCAACCAGAGGCCCTGCCCCCGCAACGCCTCTTCCCCAAGGCCCTGCCCCCACACTGCTCTTCTCTGAGGCCCCGGCCCCACACCGCCTCTTCCCCCAAGGCCCCGCCTCCACTCCACCCCTTCCCTCGAGGCCCCACCCTCATCCTGCACCTTCCCCCGAGGCCCTGCTCCGGCGCCACCTCTTCTCCTGAAGGCCCCGCACCTTGCTCGCTCTTCTCTGCCGCCTCCCGCCTCTCACTTGCCCTTAAGGCCAGTAAAAAGTGATGGGGCCGTGGCTCCCTGCCTCCCCCTATTCCAGCACCCCTGTGTCCCTCTGGCCATTTTGTGTAGAGTTATGTGTGTTCAGAGCCTGCCTACTGGGCAAGGTTTCGCAGGTGAGATAAGCTGGGCAACACCCATCTTCACGGGTTTGTGGATCATGCTGGGGCTTCCACGGACGCACGCCCAGAGACACAAAATAAGATACTTTGGGAATTGTTTACAGTGCAAATTTAGGTGCCTAGGTCCAGATTTTTAAAGGTATTTTTAAAGGTAGGGATTTCAATGAGTGTTAGGTGCTCAGAGGCTTTTGAAAATCCCACTAGGCACCGAAATACCTTTAAGAATCTGCCCAGAAGTAAGTGTAGGTGCCTACAGAATTAAGTGGAAGCAGAGCGAGTGTTTGTGGATTGCAGTGGTGCCTAAAAGTGCCTAAATCTAGTCTTGAGGTGCCTAAGTCCCTTTGTGGATCTGAGCCTGGGTAACTAGAGATTACTGGAGTCTTTTTCATTCATTGAAGCAGGAAGCCACTCATATACTATGAATTTTAGTTCCTTTTCACCTGGTCTGCTGCTACCAGACCTATTGATTGAGACCTTTACAGAATGGCTCTGAGATATTTGTGTGTTACTCCAGTTACACATTGATAGAAACTCCTGAAATCAAAGCTATTGTGCTGACATAAAGCAGGGTGCTGAATCATGGCTAGTATGTTGAAAGTTCAGTCAGAATATCAAAGTGTTAATCTTCACAGGGCTAGATAGTTATCATTTTCCCCATTTTGTAATCAGGAAGATCAAACAGAAAATTATTCTTATTTAGCATTTCTAGAACACCACAAATGGTTGCGTGGGAATTTAACATACAAATAAAGAAAAAAATATTTTGCCCCCAAATCACATTGTGCTAACTACTCTGATTTTGTATGATTAATTATTATTATTATCGTTGTTGTTACTGTTGGTTTTTTTTATTTTAAATTCATATAAGAACATTTTATAAAATGTTAAAAACATGCTTAAAAACATGACAATACATCAAATTACCAGCCAGCCATATAGATAGATAGACCCCACTCTCAGTGTCACCCACTGACTGGCACGCAGCTCCCAGTGTCCACTGGGCACCCAGCTCCCTGCGCCTCCTGGGAAATTCCCAGCCCAGGAGCCTCCCCCCAGCAGGATATTTTGCAAATGGCAAAATTTGGAAAATGGTAAGAAAGTGCGGGGGAAAAGGCCCTACTTCTTGACCTTCCTCTAACTTTTGCCATTTGGAAAATAAAAATTAAGGGTTGAAAATATTACTGTCAGACATAAAGCATACTTTCACTGTTAAAGAAAATGCTTTCAACACTTAACAATAGTCAGTGTTCGGTGGAAATAGTTTGGAAACAGGAAGAAAGTGTGAAAAAACCCAATGCTTTCCCATAATACTTTCCTATGGTTTCAAAATTTCTTTCAGGAAAATTGGAATTTCCAGACAGGAATCTTTCTAATGGGGATATTTCCCATACAATTTTCCACAGAAAAAATCCTCATTTTCCCACCAGCTCTACTCAACATCAAGAGTTTTCACATTATCCCCAGAAAGAACAGGGAATCTCTATCCATTCACAGAACAGGTCAAGTGTTCACTTCAGCAATGCTCCGCCCACCTCAGATCCGCATCATCTCAGTTAAACATGACCCATGTGCAGTGACGATCAAAGAGTTGTTTGTGAGCCACGTGTTCTACATCGAGCTCTCAGTGATAGCTTCAGAATGCATCATTTGGGGTGAAATATTACCCTCCCCAGAGTGCCAGCATTAGGCCTACACAACACTTCAGACATATTTTGAGGACTTAACTGGGAGTCAGGTGGTGCACAGGTCTTGTATTGATCTTCTGAACAGCAGTGAGTTTCACCCTTTAAGAATTTGGGCCTGGTCCAAAGCTCACTGACTTCAATGGGAGTCTCCCCATTGACTTCATTGGGCTTTGGCTCCTTCCCTAATAGGATTGAGAGACTCAGGAGTTGGCCAAAGGTTCCCTGAGAAAAATTCTTTTTTGTAGTGTACCTAGAATGGAAAAATTGGAGAACAACCAGCCAACTGGCCTACTTTATATGAGCCAGTTCGAGGAAGGAGAGGGAAGTATGAATGTCTACTTCCTTGCAACTTGTGCAATCATTCACACCTCTGAATGAGAATATAAATGCTCAGGACCTATTTCCTCATAGACTCATAGATATTAAGGTCAGAAGAGACCAATATGATCATCTAGTCTTACCTCCTGCACAATGCAGGCCACCAAATCTCACCCACTCACTCCTGCAATAAACCTCTCACCTATGTATGAGCTATTGCAGTCCTCAGATCATGGTTTAAAGACTTCAAAGTACAGAGAATCCTCCAGCAAGCGACCCGTGCCCCATGCTGCAGAGGAAGGTGAAAAACCCCCGGGGCCTCTACCAATCTGCCCTGGAGGAAAATTCCTTCCTGACCCCAAATACGGCAATCAGCTGTACCCTGAGCATGTGGGTAAGACTCACCAGCCAGATACCCAGGAAAGAATTCTCGGTAGTAACTCAGATCCCACCCCATCTAACATTCCATCACAGGCCATTGGGCCTATTTACCATGAGTAGTTCATGATCAATTAATTGCCAACATCATGTTATCCCATCATACCCTCTCCTCCATAAACTTATTCAGTTTAATCTTGAAGCCAGATAGGTCTTTTGCCACCACTGCTTCCCTTGGAAGGCTGTTCCAGAACTTCACTCCTCTGATGGTTAGAAACCTTTGTCTAATTTCAAGTCTAAACTTCCTGATGG
The DNA here is from genome assembly GCF_965140295.1 of Lepidochelys olivacea. Lineage (NCBI taxonomy): Eukaryota > Metazoa > Chordata > Testudines > Cheloniidae > Lepidochelys > Lepidochelys olivacea. The sequence goes on from NC_140424.1 coordinate 37,646,802, forward strand.
CCAGTTTATATCCATTTGTTCTTGTGTCAGCATTGGTACTGAGCTTTTGCCTCTGATGGCCGTGCAGTCCCTTCTGATTGACACTGGTGTCAGTCAGAGAAGAATCAGGCACTATCATTCTGCTCTGCTAGCATTTTACATCAGCTCTGTGATTGCTTTCTGCAAGTGTAATCGACTACAGAAGCTGCAAGGCCATGGAGAGTCATGCCATCATACTCCATGGTTTCTTTCAGACCTTGGCCAAACAGGGCAGGGATAAATGAAAATTTGGAGGAACTTTCCTCAGATATTACGGCTAGATTCTCACTGGAAAGTATTAAGGGAGACTATGTTAGGCTGGGGAGGACGCTTAAGGAAATTGAGGCTCAGGTGATCTTTAGTGGGATTCTGCCTGTTCCTAGAGAAGGGCAACAAAGGTGTGACAAGATTATGACTATCAATAGATGGCTTAGGCAGTGGTGCTATAAGGAGGGCTTTGGGATGTATGGCCATTGGGAGGCATTCATGGATAGAGGACAGTTCTCTCGGGATGGACTTCATCTGAGTAGGGAAGGAAATAGACTTCTAGGATGGAGGCTGGCACAACTGATTAAGAGAGCTTTAAACTAGGAATTTGGGGGAGATGGTTGGGAGATGTCCAGGTAATCTCCACGCCAGAATTTAGCATAGAGTGGAAAGAAAATGAAGTAAGAGTGGATACAGCTGTAGGTAGGAGGAAGGGCAGTGTAGATACAAGTCTAATAGGTTATACTGGTAGTAAAATAACCGTGCCTAATAGGGTACAGAATGTGAGTGAGGCCAAACAGCAAAAATTAAGATGTTTGTACACTAATGCAAGGAGCCTAGGTAACAAAATGGAGGAACTAGAGTTACTGGTGCAGGAAGTGAAACCAGATATTATAGGTATAACAGAGACCTGGTGGAATAGTAGTCATGACTGGGCTACAGGTATTGAAGGGTATGTGCTGTTTAGGAAAGACCGAAATAAAGGTAAAGGTGGTGGAGTAGCACTGTATATCAATGATGAGATAGAATGTAAAGAAATAAGAAGCGATGAAATGGATATGACTGAGTCTGTCTGGGCAATAATTAAATTGGGGAAGAAAACTATTAGAGCCTCCCCTGGGATAGTGCTTGGGGTGTGCTATAGACCGCCGGGATCTAATTTGGATATGGATAGAGCCCTTTTTAATGTTTTTAATAAAGTAAATACTAATGGAAACTGTGTGATCATGGGAGACTTTAACTTCCCAGATATAGACTGGAGGATGAGTGCTAGTAATAATAATAGGGCTCAGATTTTCCTAGATGCGATAGCTGATGGATTCCTTCAACAAGTAGTTGCTGAACCGACTAGAGGGGATGCCATTTTAGATTTGGTCTTGGCGAGTAATGAGGATCTCATAGAGGAAATGGTTGTAGGGGATAATCTTGGCTCAAGTGATCATGAGCTAATTCAGTTCAAACTGAATGGAAGGATTAACAAAAATAAATCTGCAACTAGGGTTTTTGATTTCAAAAGGGCTGACTTTCAAAAATTAAGGAAATTAGTTAGGGAAGTGGATTGGACTGAAGAATTTATGGGTTTAAAGGTAGAGGAGGCCTGGGATTATTTTAAATTAAAGCTGCAGAAGCTATCGGAAGCCTGCATCCCAAGAAAGGGGAAAAAATTCATAGGCAGGAGTTGTAGACCAAGCTGGATGAGCAAGCATCTTAGAGAGGTAATTAAGAAAAAGCAGAAAGCATATAGGGAGTGGAAGAAGGGAGGGATCAGTAAGGAAAGCTACCTTATTGAGGTCAGAATATGTAGGGATAAAGTGAGACAGGCTAAAAGTCAAGTAGAGTTGGACCTTGCAAAGGGAATTAAAACCAATAGTAAAAGGTTCTATAGTCATATAAATAGGAAGAAAACAAAGAAAGAAGAAGTGGGACCGCTAAAAACTGAGGATGGAGTGGAGGTCAAGGATAATCTAGGCATGGCCCAATATCTAAACAAATACTTTGCCTCAGTCTTTAATAAGACTAAAGAGGATCTTAGGGATAATGGTAGCATGATAAATGGGAATGAGGATATGGAGGTAGACATCACCATATCTGAGGTAGAAGCGAAACTCAAACAGCTTAATGGGGCTAAATCGGGGGGCCCAGATAATCTTCATCCAAGAATATTAAAAGAATTGGCACAAGAAATTGCAAGCCCATTAGCAAGAATTTTTAATGAATCTGTAAATTCAGGGGTTGTACCATATGATTGGAGAATTGCTAACATAGTTCCTATTTTTAAGAAAGGGAAAAAAAGTGATCCAAGTAATTATAGGCCTGTTAGTTTGACATCTGTAGTATGCAAGGTCTTGGAAAAAATTTTGAAGGAGAAGGTAGTTAAGGACATTGAAGTCAATGGTAAATGGGACAAAATACAACATGGTTTTACAAAAGGTAGATCGTGCCAAACCAACCTGATTTCCTTCTTTGAGAGAGTAACAGATTTTTTAGATAAAGGAAACGCAGTGGATCTAATTTATTTAGATTTTAGTAAGGCGTTTGATACTGTGCCACATGGGGAATTATTAGTTAAATTGGATAAGATGGGCATCAATAGGAAAATTGAAAGGTGGATAGGGAATTGGTTAAAGGGGAGACTACAACGGGTCCTACTGAAAGGTGAACTGTCAAGTTGGAGGGAGGTTACCAGTGGAGTTCCTCAAGGATCAGTTTTGGGACCAATCTTATTTAATCTTTTTATTACTGACCTGGGCACAAAAAGTGGGAGTGTGCTAATAAAGTTTGCAGATGATACAAAGCTGGGAGGTATTGCTAATTTAGAGAAGGACAGGGATACCCTACAGGAGGATCTGGATGACCTTGTAAACTGGAGTAATAGGAATAGGATGAAATTTAATAGTGAGAAGTGTAAGGTCATGCATTTAGGGATTAATAACAAGAATTTTAGTTATAAGCTAGGGACGCATCAACTAGAAGTAACGGAGGAGGAAAAGGACCTTGGAGTATTGGTTGATCATAGGTTGACTATGAGCTGCCAATGTGATATGGCTGTGAAAAAAGCTAATGTCGTCTTGGGATGCATCAGGAGAGGTATTTCCAGTAGGGATAAGGAGGTTTTAGTACCGTTATATAAGGCACTGGTGAGACCTCACCTGGAATACTGTGTGCAGTTCTGGTCTCCCATGTTTAAGAAGGATGAATTCAAACTGGAACAGGTACAGAGAAGGGCTACTAGGATGATCCGAGGAATGGAAAACTTGTCTTATGAAAGGAGACTCAGGGAGCTTGGCTTGTTTAGCCTAACTAAAAGAAGGTTGAGGGGAGATATGATTGCTCTCTATAAATATATCAGAGGGATAAATACCAGAGAGGGAGAGGAATTATTTAAACTCAATACCAATGTGGACACAAGAACAAATGGATATAAACTGGCCACTAGGAAATTTAGATTAGAAATTAGACGAAGGTTTCTAACCATCAGAGGAGTGAAGTTTTGGAATAGCCTTCCGAGGGAAGTAGTGGGGGCAAAAGATCTATCTTGCTTTAAGATTAAACTCGATAAGTTTATGGAGGAGATGGTATGATGGGATAACATGGTTTTGGTAATTAAATATTCATGGTAAATAGGCCCAATGGCCTGTGATGGGTTTTTAGATGGGGTAAGATCCAAGTTACCCGGGAAAGAATTTTCTGTAGTATCTGGCTGATGAATCTTGCCCATATGCTCAGGGTTTAGCTGATCGCCATATTTGGGGTCGGGAAGGAATTTTCCTCCAGGGCAGATTGGAAGGCCCTGGAGGTTTTTCGCCTTCCTCTGTAGCATGGGGCACGGGTCACTTGCTGGAGGATTCTCTGCTCCTTGAGGTCTTCAAACTACAATTTGAGGACTTCAATAGCACAGATATAGGTGTGAGGTCTTTTTTAGGAGTGGTGGGTGAAATTCTGTGGCCTGCATTGTGCAGGAGGTCAGACTAGATGATCATAATGGTCCCTTCTGACCTAAATATCTATGAATCTATGAATCTATGAGATATAGACACCTGTCCCATGAAGGAATGACTGAACCACCAACTTACCTTGCCACAGTCAACCAATCACAGACATTCATGATTAAATGAATAGCATTTGGACAACATTAACCCTAAAGGGGCAATGAACCGAGACGTGATGCTGTCCACATGCCCTTCCCAGATCCATGCAAGCCCTTCCCAATAAATACAGGTATCTAGAAGACAATCATATACACATGTGATTTTTTCAGTGTTTCAATCAGCTACAGAGATGATCATTATTTCTGAAACCTTGATGACTTTTTTTGCCCAAATTTTCTAATTCCAATGCACGCAAAAAGTTGACAGAAGGGTAACATTTTATTTGTTTCTTTTTGCAGTTTTTCGACACCAGTTCAACCATAGCATTGAATGCCATTGACTTCAAAGGAGCTACTCCAGATTTGCACAGTTGTGTAACTGACATCAGAAAAAAGATGTGTACCCAAATTACTTTCTATGGGAAAATATTTTTCTCTTCATCATGTCCCGCAATATTCTCCTCAGAGCCTCTTTCACCTCCTTCTTCCTCAGGCTGTAAATAAAGCGGTTCAAGGTGGGTGTGACGGTTGTGTAGATCAGAGATAGCACTTTCTTGCTGTCTGGTAAGTTAATGGGTCTTAAAAGATCAGGCTGCTGCTCCCATAATACAGTGTCACCACAATGAGGTGTGAAAAACAGGTGGAGAAGGCTTTGTGTCTGCCTTCAGCCAATGCCATCTTTAAGATGGTGGAGATAATAAAGATGTAGGACACAAAGATGAGAGTAAATGGCATGAAGATGACCAGTATAGCAGTTGTAAACAACTGCATTTCATACTGAGAGGTGTCAATGCAAGAAAGTTTAATCAATGGGGGAATGTCACAGAAGAAATAGTTAATCTTATTGGAGACACAAAATGGAAAGGTGAAACCCCGGACTGTCTGTTCTAGGGACACCACACTACCACTGAACTATGAGAGAACTGCCAATGAAAGGCAGACCGTCCTGTTCATGATGAGCCTGTACCTCAGTAGGTTGCATATGGCCACATAGCAGTGTCATAAATATAAAGAAAAGAGTAGCACAAAATCCCTCCTTGGTGGCTGTACTGAATCGCTTTAGCTGTAAGGGGTTAAGTAGCTCAAATCACCTAGTTGGCACCTGACCAGAAGGACCAATGAGAAAAGAAGATACTTTCAAATCTGGGGTGGGGGGAGAGAGGGCTTGTTTGTGGCTCTCTTTGTTTTGTTCCCTCTCTGGATGGAGGGAGAGACCAAGCAGGTACAATATCTCTTGAAAACATACCTGGAAGAATCCATCTAAAATTACAGAAATTGTAAGTAAGGCAAGGAATTGCATTCGGTTCTCTTTTGTTTTGGCTTGTGAATTTTCCTCTGCTAGAAAGGTAGTTTTATTCCTGTTTTTGTAACTTTCAAGCTCAGCCCAGTGGGGAATCCTCTCTGTTTTAAATCTTTGTATTACCCTGTAAAGTTACCTTCCATCCTGATTTTGCAGGTGTGATTCTTTTACTTTTTTCTTTATCAGTAAAGTTCTTCTTTGAAGAACCTGATTGATTGTCTGTGTCCTAAACACAAGGGTAGCTGGGGGACTTCACAGAAGAACTGATGCACCATGTTGCCTCCACAGAAGGATATTGCAAAGGTTTTTCCAGTGTGCACTGCAGAGTAGAGAAGAACACTGATCAAGGCACTGGCTGCCATTTGGACACAAGCTCTTCTGTTCATAACTGTCTCATAGTGCAGTGGTTGACAGATGGCGACATATCGATCGTACGCCATGATGGTCAGTATGGCAAAATCTGCTGAAGCGAAGAAGATGACGAGAAAGACATGGGCAACACATCCAGAATAAGAAATCGATCTTGTGTTCATGAGGGAGTTGGCCATGGATTTGGGGATGGTGACAGAGATGGAGCCAAGGTCTAGGATGGACAGATTCATCAGGAAGAAGTACAGGGGGGTGTGAAGGTGGTGGTTGAGGGCTATGGCTGTGATGATGGGAAGGTTCCACAGTAGGGATATCAGGTAAAGCACTAGAAACACCACAAAGTATAAAATCTGCAGTTCTGGAACATCAGAGAACCCCAGGAGAAGGAATTCAGTCATGGTGGTTTGGTTGGACATTTTCTTCCTCAGTACACTGTGTGATAGCTGTACTGGGAATGAGACGGACAATGGTCAGGATTAGCGCAACAGAGGGAATTGCCCTAATTCCTCGTTCTCTAATATCTCATTATATGAATGTCAAAGGTGCACAGAACCCGTCACTTACAATGAGTAGGTGTTGGCAGTGCTCCTCACCTCTGACAATCAGTCCGTCATGTTATCACACTATTGTAAATTGGGTCAGATCCTTTAAAGTCAATAGAGCTTCGTTACTTTACCCCATCTGACGATTTGGCCCACGATGTTGCTTGTTAAACACAGCCTGATTCCCCCGTAGACACACACAGCCTTGTAAGTAGCGTCTCATCTGTGATTTTTCTACCCCAAGCTCTGTGCCTAGAGGGCCAGCTGCCTGCTTCCAAATTAATTTATGGCACCAACTCCCAGCTGCAGTTCGGCCGGCATGTAACAACGGACAAACAGCATCTCTCCATAATCACTGTGTTGTACTGTTTACTCTGTGCGTGTGGTGCACGGGTTGCCAGGACACTTGGGCTCTACTCTTGTCTCTGCCAGTGACCTGCTGTGTGACCTTGGGCCAGTCATTTCCCCTCTTTCTGCCTCAGTTTCCCCTCCCTCCATTTCTCTGCTGTGTCTACTAGGACTGTGAGGGCTTTCAGAGAGGGGCTGTGGGGCAGATTTTTAAAGGTATTGATGCACCTAGTGGGATTCTCAAAAGCATCAGGACCCTCAACACCCCTTGAAATCAACGAGTTATAAGCTCCTAGGTGCTTCTGAAAGTCCCACTAGGTGCCAAAATTTCTGTGGAAACATAGCCCCATGTCTCGTTATGTGTATGTTCTGCACACCCATTGACACCGAGTATACTCAGCCAGCAGCAGTGTGAAGCTAGGACAGGCGCTCTGACTTCTATTCGCAGTGAGCTCCCGTATGTCCTTGAACGGGTCAGGATAGACAGGGGTTGTCTGCTTGGCTCAGCTATAACCCAGGGTTGAAAGGGGCTAGTCTGTACAAAACAGAGTCTGTGAGCTGTCAACTTTACTGGTTATTCAGTTGTTACCTCCTCGCAGCTATCCATTTGAAAGAGTAATCACACAGATGCAACAGAATAAATGGTTTGAAATTAAGGGTTTATCAGGCAGTATTAATGTTCTCCAATTTATTTGAGGTTTAAGGCTGGTTGGAAATTTTCGCCTGTGTTCTTTTTAATAGAGACTCGGTTTTCAGCTAAACAACAACAAATCTCAGAATCTGTCTGCTTTTCTCCAAACATTTTTGGATTGTTCACTAAAGAAATTGAAAACTCAAAACCCAAACATTTTTGTTTTTTCGATTAAAAAAATCCACATTTCAGCAGAAAGTTGTCATTTGCCAAAAACTGAGGGGGGAATGTTGCGGTTCAATGACAAGACAGCACAGAGCTTTAAGCGAGCAAGCAAGCTGGTCTGCTAACGGGCTTCTTCTGCCTGTCAGCTTTCCACCCTCTCCTTTATTCTTTTCTCACCCCCCGCGCATTACATTCTCCAACAGATAAAAGGAATACATTGGCTTTGTTTAAAATTCTTATTTACCAATTTCTATCTACCGCATTCCTTGCTCTCGGGCCTTGAGCCCAGTCCTGGGAGGCTTCCCACGGTTCATGTCATCTGGGCGAGATTCCAAGGTTCATGCCCTCGAGAGGAGCCGTGTGTGCAGTGCTCCTACACAACACTCCGGGTGTGAAGGTAATTTATTCATGTCTATTTCCTAAGGGTGGGTGGGACTCACTCCCTGGAGCCCTGCACAGCTCAGCAGCAGAGGCCAGGGGCAAGTGCAGTGATGCCTAGCTGATGAAGGCAAAAGAGCCATTCTGTCCCTCCAGTCCGACCCTCACATAGCATGGGGCCTATGATCTCCCCCAGCATTCCCTGATTCCAGCCCAGCTTCTGTGTTATCTGTGGGCCAGGATCATAAAGATGGAGACAGGCACCTATGGGGATTTATCAATGCTCCTAAATGAGCTCGGTGGCTAAGTCCCGTGGTCATTCAGTGGGAGTGAGTAGCTTAACCTGCTTAGATGCTATTGTGCATCCCAATAGGCAGCTGTCATAAATATAAAGGGAAGGGTCAGCACCTTTACAATCCCTCCTGGAAAGAGGAAAAACTCTTTCACCTGTAAAGGGTTAAGAAGCTAAGATAACCTCGCTGGCACCTGACCAAAATGACCAATGAGGAGACAAGATGCTTTCAAAGGTGGAGGGGGGGAGAAACATAGGTTCTCTCTGTCTGTGTTGTTTTTGCCGGGACCAGAGCAGGAATGCAGGTCAGATCTCCTGTAAAGGGCTAATAAGCAATCTAGTTAGATATGTGTTAGATTCTGTTTTGTTTAAATGCCTGAGAAAATAAGTTTTGCTGAATGGAATGTATATTCCTCTTTTTTGTGTGTGTGTGTGTGTGTGTCTTTTTGTCACTTCAGGTTTTGCCTAGAGGGATTCCCTATGTTTTGAATCTGATTACCCTGTAAGGTATTTACCATCCTAATTTTACAGAGGTGATTCTTTTACATTTTCTTCTATTAAAATTATTTCTTTAAGAACTGATTGCTTTTTCATTGTTTTTAAGATCCAAGGGTTTGGGTCTGTGTTCACCTATGCAAATTGGTGAGGATTTTTATCAAGCCTTCCCCAGGAAAGGGGGTGTAGGGTTTGGGAGGATTTTGGCAGAAAAGACGTTTCCAAGTGGGCTCTTTCCCAATTATATATTTGTTAGACGCTTGGTGGTGGCAGCAAAAAAGTCCCAGGGCAAAAGGTAAAATAGTTTGTACCTTGGGGAAGTTTTAACCTAAGCTGGTAAAAATAAGCTTAGGGGGGTTTGCATGCAGATCCCCACATATGTTCCTGAGAGTTCAGAGTAGGGAAGGAACCTTGACACGGTGGCAGAGCGGTGGGATTAACTTAAAATCATTTTGAGATTTTTTTGAACCAGAAGCACAGATTTTTTAAAAGGAAATATTTTTTTTTTCCTTTGGGCTGCTGGAAAGCAGGTTTTAAGCTGAAAGCAGTTAGAGGTTTTTCTCTCTCTGCTTGGGGGCAAGAGCAGAGACAAAAGGGAATTGTCTTTTGTGAGCTGGAGTTTTCTTTACCTAAAGGCAGGGTAGTTAACCTCCTGCAGGGAAATTCACAAGTCTTCAAAGACCTGAAGTTGTTTTTTACCTAAGAGCAACTAGAGGGGTTTTGCAAAAAGAAAAGGAGTACTTGTGGCACCTTGGTGTTAGGGATTTTTTTAAGGATTTTTCTGTAGGCTGACAATCACTATCAGACAACATAGGTATCCTGTTACAGCACAACCTATATATATATATATATATATATATATATATTTTTTTTTTGACAAGCCAAGTTTTTTGTTTGTTTGTTTGTTTTATTTCTAACTCTCTCTCTAACACTCTCCTTAAAATTCCTGAAGCTCACCAGATGACCACATTGGCCGCAAAATTAACTGGATGAGCTCTGGACATATTCAATAAGATGCCTATTGATGAGGCTTCTGACTATAATAAGATCAAGGATTTGTTTTAAAGCAATTTCAAATTACATCTGAAACGTACAGAGTAAAATTTCGAACCCTTAAGAGAGGGCCTGGACTAAGTAATGTGGCTTATCTAAACCAGATGAAGGATCTGTTAGAGAAATGGGTGCAAGGAAGGGGTGTCACTAGCTTTGACGGAATGTGTGAGTTGATAGCTCAGGAGCAATTCCTGAATATGTCCAAGGAAGAAATAAAACAATGTTTATGGGATAAGGAAATGGACTCAGCAGAAAGTCTTAATTCTTATGCTGATCGATACGAGCAGTCCCAGACCACCAGAGAGGCGGGGCAAGCCAGAACAAAACAGGTGGAGGGAGGAGAGAGGAACAACCCTGGTCGCAGTTGGAGCGGATGCCAGAAGGAACAACCTCAGACCACACCCTACTACTGGAGGCAGCCCAAGGCCCCAACTATACACCAAGGAATACTCCAGACACCTTATCATCCGGCCACACCATTCTCCAGCAACCCACCTCGCCCCAGTGACCCGTCAGTTGGACGATGTTTTAAATGTAACGAGCCGAGGCATGTAAAGGCCAACTGCCCCATGAACCGCAACAGATTACAGTTCATTGCACCGGAATAACACCAGAGGTCCTTAGGCCCAGATACCTCCCAGATACCCTTTGGAGTGGAGGGAAACTGTGAGTGTGGGCGGGAAGAAGGTCACCGCTTGGAGGGACACCGGAGCACAAGTGTCAGCTATCCATGCTTCCTCAGTGGACCCCAATTTAATTGATCCAGAGATCCAAGTGACAATTCAACCCCTCAAGTTGAACTCTTTCAATGTGCCTACAGCCAAGTTGCCTGTCCAGTACAAGGGCTGGTCAGGAACGTGGACTTTTGCAGTCTATGATGATTATACCATCTCCGCGCTGTTGGGGGAAGACTTGGCCAATCATGTGAAACTAGCCAAGAGGGTGGGAATGGTCACCGGCTGCCAGTCTAAGCAAGCCATCCCGCCTAGCTCTGTTATGGAAACTTCTACCAGGACCCAGTCAGAGGTGATGGACCCAGACCACATGCCAACGTCTGCAACAGCAGTAGTGGATCCAGTCCCAGAGACCCAGAAAGAGCCAGTCCCAGAACCTGATTGATTTTCAGTATCCTAAAGACAAAGGGTCTGGTCTGTGCTCACATTGCTAGCCAATTGGTTGGTATATTATTCTCAAGCCTCCCCAGGAAAGGGGGGCGAAGGAGTTTGGGGGGATATTTTCTGGGGATCGGGATTCCAAGTGACCCTTCCCTGAATTTTTCTATAAATCACTTGGTGGTGGCAGCAATACTGTCCAAGGACAAGGAAGGAATTTGTGCCTTGGGGAAGTTTTAACCTAAGTTGGTAGAATATAAGCTTAGGGGGTCTTTCATGTGGGTCCCCAAATCTGTACCACAGAGTTCAGAGTGGATGGGGGGGGGAATCCTGACAAGTGGTCATACTCCATGGCGGCCAGAAGGAATCCCTCAGAGGCCCCAAGGAAGAGCAGGAAATCCATTTGTACAACACAGCCCATGTAGGAAATGTTCTTGTCCTCTGAGAGGAAGTTCACCAGAATCTTGGGGACAGTGACCGAGGTGTAGCAGGATAAGACCCGGAGAAAGAAATACGTGGGGGTGTGAAAGGCTGAGTCCATGGTGATGGTGTTGAGAAGGATGTTCCCAGTCAGGGTAATGGTGTAAAATAACAGATAGATGGACAACAGAGGTACCCCCAGCTCGCGGTGGTAGGACAATCCCAGTAGAGTGAATTCAGTCACCACAGTGAGGTTCCCCCATCTTGATTCTTCTGCATATTTCATCTGTGGGGGGACAATAAATATCTAGATAACATGTGAAGGAATGACCCATTTCAGGAACTAAGGAGGAGATGTTCAAAGGCACACATGGAAGTTATGGACTCAATTCCCGAGGACATTCAATAGGAGTTGTGGCCCACATCCCCAAAGGTATGTGAGTGGCTAACTCCCATCGATTTCTAGTGGGGTTAGGCACCTAAATATTTTAAAGTGTCTGGGAGCCTGAATGCCACATGTGCCTTTGAAAATCTTCCCCAAAAGTCATAGGAGCAAATTCTCTCTTCATGTCACCAAGTTCAAATCTCATGGAGGGTCCTTCCAAAATCCCTGTGTGGATTGACTGGCATTTCCATATTCTCGATGTCGCCAGAAAATGGAAAAAAAATGTCTCAAGAGAAAGAATCATCCCCAAAAGTTCATAATTTCTCTGTGAGCAGTCAGGACTGCTTGGAAAGGGCCCCTCAGTTAGACAGATAGACTCACAGATAGACCAACAGAAAGACAGACAGACACATAGGCAGACCAGTAAAAATACAGATACACCAATAGATACATAGACCAGTAGACCAATGGATAGATTTCACTTGGACACAAGTTACTTGTTTAAATTCTATCCTCTTTCACATTCCTTTAACCATCCCACCTTCCCTCCCTATCCAATAAGGATGCGCAGTTTCTGACTTGTAATTCATAAGGAACAGATTGACTACACTATGTTCTAACTGACATACTATGCAGGTCCCGAGGTGGTGCAGACCAGCAAAGCTGCTTTGAAGTAAATGGAGCTATGCTGATTTACCCCTAGAATTCCATCTAATCAGCACAGAGTTTTCTGCCCTGCTCGGTGAATCTAAAGCAGGGGTGGGCAAACCTTTTGGCCCGAGGGCCACATCTGGGTGGGGAACTTGCATGCATGGCCATGAATGTAGGGCTGGGGCAAGGGGCTGGGGTGTGGGAGCGAGTGCGGGCTGTGGGAGGGGGTGCGGTGTGTGGGAGGGCTCAGGGCAAGGGGTTGGGGTACAGGAGGGGGCTCAGGGCAGGAGGTTGGGGTGCAGGAGGGTGTGTGGAGTGTGGGAGGGGGCTCAGGGCAGGGGGTTGGGGTGCAGGAGCGGGCGCAGAGTGTGGAAGGGGGCTCAGGGCAGGGGTTGGGGTGAGGGGTGCAGGAGGGGTTTGGGGTGCAGGTTCCAGCCCTGCGCCATTTAACTTGAGTGGCTCCGGGGTGGCAGCAGTGCGCAGCGGGGCTAAAGCAGGCTCCCTGCCTGCCCTGGCCCCGCGCTCCTCCTGGAAGTGGCCGGCACCATGTCCCTGCGGCCCAGGGGGCGGGGGGCAGAGGGCTCCATGCACTGCCCTTGCCTGCGGGTACCTCCCACGAAGCTCCCATTGGCCGTGGTTCCCCGTTCCCAAAGAATGGGAGCTGCGGCACGTGGGGGCCGCAGGGACGTGGTGCTGGCCGCTTCCAGGAGCGGCGGGGGACTAGAGCAGGCAGGGAGCCTGCTTTAGCCCCACTGCGCCAGAGACTGGCAATCCCATGTGCCACCTCCAAAGCCCTAATGGGCCGGATTCGGCCCAAGGGCCATAGTTTGACCACACGTGATCTAAAGTATGAACACATTACCAGAATCCAAGAGGATGTGACGACAGATCTACCAGGAAATATAACAACTGTAAATAGCTATGAAGAGAGATGTAACAAAAAGTAGAGCTGGTTGAAAATTTGGAGGTAAATGTTTTCCCCATAACAAAATGCTAATTCAACAAAATCTAAATGTTTAGCTGCAATGCATTGATTTTGTCAAAATTTTCCAGAGGAAATTGATAAGATTGAAACATTTTGTTTTCTCTATATCATTTCATCTATCATATAATATAACGTAATATTATATAATATGATATAATGATAAAGTCCAAATGAAATGTTTCAACCTTATTTAAAAAAACATTTTTCCTTATTGATATGCAATATTTCAGAATATTTTGTTTCATGACCAGCTCTGAAAAAGAGGTAAGGCATTGCTCTTATTCTAATTTGTAATAAATATATTATAATAATAATAATAATTAATAATAAGCCAATTCTTTGAGCCCATTATGCTCGACTTACTGATTGCCATTTCAATTGTTCCATGAGCAATTCCACAGAAACCATTGTGATAATTTACAGAACAAGGTCCCGTTCAATATGAAGGTATCACAATCTGTCACCTCTGAACTACTAACATCAGTTGTGTCTGCCTCACTAACTCTGGCTGAGGCAGGTCAGTATTTACCCCATTTCTGCAGGTGGGGAAACTGAGGTACAGAGAGGCTAGACATGATTCTCTTCTAAGGTTGCATAGCTAACATGTGGCTGGGGCAGGAAGAGATTCCAGATCTCATAAATCACCCTGGTCTAAGCACAGAACTGCTCCTGAATATTCCCTCTAGATGTGAGAGTATACACCTCTGCAGAAAACCAAATATATGATTAATCAAACGACTGAGATGGGGGTCATGTATATATACAGAGGGATAGACAGACAAACAGTTCATTTCATGCGCCCACCAACCATCAACACAGTCCCATTCTTTGTAGTCTCAAGCTGCTCCATTCTAAAGACACCAGTTAAAGGCTGCATGAATACAGAGGCTGCAGAGACCAGAGCCTTGACAGCTTGGATTTGGTGAATAATAATTGTTAGTTTATGTTAATAATTCAGACCCCAGAAGGGGAGAGTAATTCCAATGCACCAATTGTAAGGCTTTCTTTGACTGGGAAAGGAGAGAAATGGAGACAGTGTCAGGGTCTGACACCAGTTTGTTGTTAGCCTTAAGCACTAGGCATAGCCCTAACCCGTATTCAACAGGGACTTCAGCATGAGTTTACCTTTCAACCTTCAATGGGGCCACTCATAAGAATGTGCTGAAGTGGCTGTGAATCAGGGTCTTTGTACAGAATATTCAAAGGGAGTGAATTTTAAATTCATACTCATGAGTGTTTGGAACGGATCTTCAGCTGGTGAAAATTCTCAGAGATCTATTGACTTCAATGGAGCTATGACAATTTAAACCATCTGAGGATTGGCTCCTTGATTTTTAAGGATCCCCAGTGTGATACTTTCATTTGTTCACAGAAGCAAAAGAGAGCATGTTAAAAATGTATCCTGTCAAAACAGCTCAAAGGTCAAACACCGAGTATTTTACAACGAACTGTTTGTAAATGACAGCTAGAGTAAGAGATCGCCATAAAAATCTTTGTTAAATAATGTTTAATAAGAAGTCCTTATAAGAAAATCATGATCTGGACATAGACAATCGTTAACAGGAAAAGAAGCACAATAATTTGCACAATAATTTCCATAGATTATTCATTATCTAGCTAGCTAACATAATTCACAATCAAATAGAAATCTATCATTATGACAAAATGAGGTTGTCCGTTCGGACAAGGAAGGTCCTGTCTGTCTGTCTCTCTATCTAATCACATACTCTGCTTTTCTCTGTCATATATGCAGTGTACACAACCATGCACAAAGATGATATCCTAATACTAATCACTGGCCAGCTTCTGAGATCCTTTCTCAGTTTGGATGTGAGTAGATCGACACGGGAAGGCGTATGGAACACCAGATCAGTGCATGTGATGGCACTTTTCCATCTACACCAAGATTAGAACAAAATGACCCCAGACAAGAAGCTTACACCAGTGTTCATGTCACTACTGAGTGTTGCCCCGTGACTTTGGGCCAGAACCGCATCAGCAGTAAACGTGTGATGTCATTGGGTCTACTCTGCATTGGTGCTGGTCTAGCTGAGTTGGGAAATCAGACCCTGACCTCTCTGTCACACTCACTTTCTTCAGGGTGCTGTCAGCCAAATCTGAATCCTTGTGTATATAGGTTATTGGCCAAATCCTGATCTCCTTGAAGTGATGGGCTAAACCCTAGTGTCTAAACCCTAGTGAAACACCCTTTTCACCACAGCAAGAATGACACCGTTTTTACATATTCAATAGGTAAAAATAATAGAAAAGATGCTTACCTCAGATTGTTATTTCTCTAACATCATTAATAATACAATAATACCCCAACAGTCGATACATAATCATTTCATCAGGAACTCAGCCAAGCAGAAACCTCTTTTGTACCCTTTTATCATTGTGGGGAGCAAACCTTCAGCTCGCTCAGAAAACCCCATCAAAGAGATGACATAGTGGCACTTCCAAGGGAGGACAAACATTGAAAATCCTGTCAAACCAAACACTCACCATCTCCCCAGGCTTTCCCACCTCCACAACTTCCTGGAACAAAGAAACAAAACAAACCACCAACCAACCAGTTAAGCCAAAAAAAAATGCTAAAAATCTGACAAACAAACAAACAAACAAACAAAAAGCACAAAGAACAAATGCATTGATACCTCAATCAGAGATTTTATCCCCCAAAACAGGAAGAGCCAGAGATCTCACTACGGACTTTGCTTTGGCTACTGATTTTATGGGCAAAGTGCTCAGATAGTATGGTGATGGGTAGCAGTATATGATAGATAGATTCCAATCTTATTTACATTGGTCTAAAGCTATAGTAACTCCATTTTTCAGAGTCATGTTTGTCTGGATTTTTCCTAGTGTAAATACCCAATTCTGCATAAACAGATTGCACAGTATTTTCTCATGCAGGCGATAATATCATCAGCTGATTATATTTATAAAAAAACACAGAATGAAATTGTTACTGAAGGAGAAATAAGGACATTTTATTCTTAGAGAATAACCTCCAAACTATCAGTTTACTCAATGCACCTTTGAGCTCCTTGTTCCTCATGCCGTAGATGATCGGATTCATCATTGGTGGCAACACAGAATAGAGAACAGCCACCACGAGATCCAGACCTGAGGTAGAGCTGGAGGTGGGTTTCAAGTAGGCAAAGGTCCCCGTGCAAATAAACAAGGAGACCACAATGAGGTGAGGGAGGCAGGTGGAGAAGGCCTTACGCCTGCCCTGCTCAGAGGGGATTCTCAGCACTGTGGTAAAGATCTGAACATACGACACAATTATGAAAATAAAGCAGCTTGAGGCTAAGCACACACTAAAGATGAGAAACCCAACTTCACTGATTTCTGAATCAGAGCAAGCGAGCTTGAGTAGCTGGGGAACTTCACAGAAGAACTGATCCACCATGTTCCCTCCACAGAAGGATATTGCAAAGGTGTTTCCAGTGTGCACTGCAGAGTAGAGAAGAACACTGATCAAGGCACTGGCTGCCATTTGGACACAAGCTCTTCTGTTCATCACTGTCTCATAGTGCAGTGGTTGGCAGATGGCGACATATCGATCGTACGCCATGATGGTCAGTGTGGCAAAATCTGCTGAAGTGAAGAAGACGACGAGAAAGACTTGGGCAACACATCCAGAATAAGAAATCGAACTTGTGTTCATGAGGGAGTTAGCCACGGATTTGGGGATGGTGGCAGAGATGGAGCCAAGGTCTAGGATGGACAGATTCATCAGGAAGAAGTACATGGGGGTGTGAAGGTGGCGGTCAAGGGCTATGGCTGTGCAAATGAGAAGGTTCGGCAGCAGGGATATCAGGAAAAGCACTAGAAACACCACAAAGTGTAAAATCTGCAGTTCTGGAACATCAGAGAATCCCAGGAGAAGGAATTCGGCCATGGTGGTTTGGTTGGACATTTTCTTCCTCAGTACACTGTGTGATGGCTGCAGGGGGAATGAGAAGGACCATGGTCAGGATTAGCGCAACAGAGGGAATTGCCCTGATTCCCCTTTCTCTAATATCTCATTATATGAATGTCAAAGGTGCACAGAACTCGTCACTTACAATGACTAGGTGTTGGCAGTGCTCCTCACCTCTGACAATCAGTCAGTCATGTTATCACACTATTGTAAATTGGGTCAGATCCTTTAAAGTCAATGGAGCTTTGTTACTTTACCCCATCTGACGATTTGGCCCAAGACTCTGTATAAAACAGAGTCTGTGAGCTGTCAACTTTACCGGTTATTCAGTTGTTACCTCCTCGCAACTATCCCTTTGAAAGAGTAATCCCACAGATGCTATAGAATAAATGGTTTGAAATTAAGGGATTATCAGGCAATATTAATGTTCTCCAATTTATTTGAAGTTTAAGGCTGGTTGGAAATTTTCAGCTGTGTTCTTTTAATCAAGACTGGGTTTTCAGCTAAACAACAACAAATCTCAGAATCTGTCTGCTTTTCTCCAAACATTTTTGGATTGTTCACTAAAGAAACTGAAAACTCAAACACAAACATTTTTGTTTTTTTGATTAAAAAAATCCACTTTTCAGCAGAAAGTTTTCATTTGCCGAAAACTGAAGGGGGAAAGAAATGGATTTGGGGTTTTTCAGTTAAAAATCAAAATTTTCCTGAAGGGTGGAAAAATTCCAATCAGCAGTAGGCATCTGATTAATTTGAGAGTAAAAGTCTTAACGAGTTCAGATTGTAATTCATATTTATCCTCTTAATTTTCCCTCTATGTTCATCCCCAAACCTCGTTAATTGAAAAAGCAAACTTACTGTGCTGATCTTTGTGGATTTTTCCCCAATGCATGATCCAATCAGTCATCCAGCACTACGATTCTTTGGTCAATATCTATCTTTGTACCAGAATCTAAAAGCGAAAAGCACATGCATCTGAGAATTCTTTCCCCCTTCATTTTGAGACTGCACTGCCAGAACTAGACTCAAACCTGTTGCTTTCTGCAGATGAGCTGTGTGTAGCTGGCGTTGAGCATCACTGGCATTAAAGGACTGATGCTGCAGGAAGGTAATTTATTCATGTCTATTTCCTAAGGGCGGGTGGGACTCACTCCCTGGAGCTCTGCACAGCTCAGCAGCAGAGGCCCAGAGGCAAGTGCAGAGATGCCTAGCTGATGAAGCCAAGAGAGCCATTCTGTCCCTCCAGTCCGACCCTCACATAGCTTGGGGCCTATGATCTCCCCCAGCATTCCCTGATTCCAGCCCAGCATCTGTGTTATCTCTGGGCCAGGATCACAAAGATGGAGACAGGCACCAATGGGAATTTATCAATGCTCCTAAATGAGCTCGGTGGCTAAGTCCCATGGTCATTCAGTGGGAGTAAGGAGTGTAACCTGCTTAGATGCTATTGTAAATCCCAATAGGCAGCTATCTCCTTCTTTAGGTACCTAAACCCCTTTGTAATCCTGGCCCTGTCTCCCTCATTAACTTCCAAGGCCTGGGCTTCTCCTGAATTTCAGAAAATCATGCCTGGGATTGGCAAAGGAGCAGTGTCATGGAAAAATTAACTGCGCAGTGTGTTTGGATCAGAACAAAGCCTGAGGTCCACTGCTGGGAGCCCCAGGCCCTTTAAATCGCCAGCATAGGGAAGCCGGTCTGGTCCGGTGTATGGGCTCTTGCTGATATGCCGGACAGGACCGGCTTACTTTCACCTCCGACAGCCATGCATCTAGAGAAAGGAGCTCAAGATGCTAAGAATTCCTGTGATCTAAGCCCAGCTATGCAGCTATGTTACCTCAACTCTCTGTACCTCTCTTTACCAAAATCTGGGGGATAATCATTGAGACTGGATCAAAAATTCAAAAATTTTTGGTTAGAGATGATCCATAATTCACCCAATGAACTCATCTTACCCTAGACCAGTGGTTCTCAAACTTTTGTACTGGTGACCCCTTTCAACTAGCAAGTCTCTGAGTATGACCCCCACCCCCTTAGAAATTAAAAACACTTTTTTTATATATTTAACACCATTATAAATGCTGGATGCAAAGCAGGGTTTGGGGTGCAGGCTGACAGCTCACGACCCTGCATGTAATAACCTCGTGACTCCCTGAGGGGTCCTGACCCCCAGTTTGACAACCCCTGCTCTAGACCCTGAGTGTTTCCCTCCCTCTCCCTCACCCAGCCCAGACCCCCAAGCAAACACCCACAGCCCTTAATCTTCTCCCGCCCCTCTCACAACCCCCACCCCACAGAGCCTCTCAGCCCTAGTTCTTTGAGATTTCCCCCTTCCATGGCCAAGAGCCAACTCCCCACCCAGAGTTCCTGACTCAGCTTCCTCAGAGATCCCTGCCCACCAGTCCCCTCTTCTACCACCAGTCTTCTCCTCTGCTCAGCCCCACTCCCCTGGCATGGCCCCAGGCCCAGGGAACAACACTCACCCCTGGCTCCAAATACCTGCCCATTCTCTCCTCCTTCTCCCCATTGGCAAGCCCTGGACACCACTTCCTTCCTTCCCCACTCTCCTCCTTCCTCTGCCTGGCCCAGCCGCTTTTCTGAACAGTATTTTCAGGGTGGCCTCTGCCCAGCACACAGCTAAGCTGGGGAACTCACTGCCACAAGGGATTGCTGAGATAAAATGACCAGCAGGGTGAGACATTGGCATGGATCACCAGAGCCTTCATGGTTACATTAGATCACAGAATGAATTAAACTGCCATGGTGTAGGTCTCCAGCCAGCCATTAACTCATAGGGAACATCCCTGACACGGACGTCAGTGCAGAATTGTCCACTGAGTGCGTTCCTCTCCCTCCCTCTTCAGCAGCTGGTGCTGGTCCCTCCAAGAGTCACAGCTCTGAGCCGAGCTGTTCTTAGGAGCCTGTGGAAAGAGGCACATTTCATCCCATAAAGCTCTGCTGACTCTCAGGGCTGGATTCAGACACTCCAGGGGCATGCACGGGGTGGGGGGAGGCTTCAAAGAGAGGCTGGGCCAATGGCATGGAACCCTGCTCTGTCCCAGAAGAGGAGCAGGTGACTCTCCCCCAATCCCTTGGGATCGGCTAGGTGCCCACAGACAGGCAGGGGGCAGTCATGGTACCCCCAGTCCTTACCTCCACAGCCAGGGTGTGTGCTTGGGTGAGGGGGTCAGGACTGCTGTGCTCTTCCCCTCCCCCTGCATAGAGAGCCCCCTGCTGGGGTGGGGTTGGTGGGGTGCTCCAGAGCAGTGGGGCTGGGAGTTCAAACCCCATGGAGATGCCTGGGGCAGTTCCCCTCTCCCAGAGCCATTATCTCAGGCTTTTTTCAGACTCAGGCTGCAGCTGCTGCAGTGGGGGCAGATCTCCTCATCCCGCCTCAGTTGTTCCAGGCTGTGGGTGACGCAGCATCCGTTGCTGGCCCCAGTCAGACCCAGGGCACTGGACACCCCCACCCCAGCATGCCCCGCTCCTGGTACCGAGTCATGCCGTACTTGGCGTGGTACAGCAGGCACTCTGGTATCAGGGGGTCTCCTTGAGATTCACCAGGTGCAGGGTTTGCAGCAGGGGGCAGAGGGATAGAAAAGTGGGGGAGGAGACACTATGGTCAGTGGGGGCTGGAGGGCAGAGCGCCCCATAAAGAAGGGCCATGCCCCAGGGGATTCTGGGATTGAGGGTCCCAACATCTCATAGAGAAGGGCTGTGCCCCAGGGGATTTGGGATTGAAGGGCCCAGGACCACACAGAAAAGGGCCACACCTCAACAGGGGCTGGAGTCAAAGGACTTGAATCTCTTCTTCCTGAGACCAGACATACTCCATTGGAACACCATGGACTTACCCTGGGGTGAGGGAGGGAGAAATCAGCCCCACTGAGTCCAATGGAGTTACTCCTGATTTACATCAGGGTGAGTGAGAGGGAATCAGCCCCATCGACTGGAAAGAAGTGACTTCTAACTTTTCTTAACGTTGATGTGTTTTGGTGCTCATTTATTGTGCCCATACAGAGATCAAACCAGGGCTCAGATCCTCATAGCAGGGAGCATTTCCAGTATTCAAGGGCCACTCACCAGCTCTTTGGAGGAAATAAAGTGATAGCGTTATTAGCCAAAGGGTTTAGCTCTCAGTTAGGCCTGTCAGCCTTCGAAGTGCTTGGAATTGTGCTAAATGGATTACGCTGTGCACGTGTATGGAGAGAGGATGAGCTGGTTGAAAGCTACCTCTGGCTCACAGGCTGTGAGTCCTTGAAGGGGGAATGTCCAGTAGTGGCTGACAAACCCGCATGCCATCTGGGCACTTTGAGTTCAGATCTAACCCTGAGCTGAAATCTGAACCTAAGAATAGAATAAGGAGGTACCTGGCTCTGTCTGAGGGTTTTGAATTGTGGGGAAATCACCTGGGTACCACAGGATATTTAGAAGGTGATGAACCAATTTCTGAAATGCACTTACCTGCTGGGAGGGGAGGATGATGGGGGTGGGAATTGGGGAGAAGGCTTTTCGGGGCAGCTAGGGGAGGGGTGATTATGGAGTGGGGGACAGAAAGGGTGGGTGGGTAGGAGATGAGTTGGGGGTCAGGAGATGAGGAGGGGTGGGACAGTGGGAAGAGGGGACATGACTGATAGGGGGACTGGGAGAACAGAGGGGTGTGATGTCCTGTCTCTTTCAATGTTCAGCGGGCTCTATGCTCTAAGAACATAAGACAATAAGAATGGCCATACTGGTTCAGGCCAAAGGTCCATCCAGCGCAGTATCCTGTCCTCTCTCAGTGGCCAATGGCAGGTCCCCCAAAGGGAATGAACAGACAGGTTATCATCAAGTGATCCATGCCCTGTCACCCTGTCAAGGTTCCTTCTCCACTCTGACCTCTAGGATACAGATATGGGGACCTGCATGAAGACCCCTAAAGCTTATTTTTACCAGCTTAGGTTAAAACTTCCCCAAGGTACAAACTATTTTACCTTTTAGCCTTGGACTTTTTTGCTGCAACCACCAAGTGTCTAACAAATATATAATTGGGAAAGAGCCCTCTTGGAAACGTCTTTCCCCCAAAAATCCTCCCCAAACCCTACATCCCCATTCCTGGGGAATGCTTGATAAAAATCCTCACCAATTTGCATCAGTGAACACAGACCCAAACGCTTGGATCTTAGAACAATGAAAAAAGTAATCAGGTTCTTAAAAGAAGAATTTTAAGAGAAGAAAAAGTAAAAGAATCGCCTCTGTAAAATCAGGATGGTAAATACCTTACAAGGTAATCAGATTCAAACAATAGAGAATCCCTCTAGGCAAAACCTTAAGTTACAAAAAGACACAAAAACAGGAATATACATTCCATTCAGCACAGCTTATTTTCTCAGCCATTTAAACAAAACAGAATCTAACGCATATCTAGCCAGATTACTTACGAAGTTCTAAGACTCCATTCCTTTTCTGTTCCTGGCAAAAGCATCACACACACAGAGAGAGAATCTTTGTTTCTTGCCTGCCCCCCCTCCAGCTTTGAAAATATCTTGTCTCCTCATAGAATCATAGAATATCAGGGTTGGAAGGGACCTCAGGAGGTCATCTAGTCCAACCCCCTGCTCAAAAGCAGGACCAATCCCCAATTAAATCATCCCAGCCAGGGCTTTGTCAAGCCTGACCTTAAAAACTTCTAAGGAAGGAGATTCCACCACTTCCCTAGGCAAGTTTTTCCTAATATCCAACCTAAACCTCCTGCACTGCAACTTGAGACCATTACTCCTTGTCCTGTCCTCTTCTACCACTGAGAATAGTCTAGAACCATCCTCTCTGGAACCACCTCTCAGGTAGTTGAAAGCAGCTATCAAATCCCCCCTCATTCTTCTCTTCTGCAGACTAAACAATCCCAGTTCCCTCAGCCTCTCCTCATAAGTCATGTGTTCCAGACCCCTAATCATTTTTGTTGCCCTTCGCTGGACTCTTTCCAATTTATCCACATCCTTCTTGTAGTGTGGGGCCCAAAACTCGACACAGTACTCCAGATAAGGCCTCACCAATGTCGAATAGAGGGGACGATCACGTCCCTCGATCTGCTCGCTATGCCCCTACTTATACATCCCAAAATGCCATTGGCCTTCTTGGCAACAAGGGCACACTGCTGACTGATATCCAGCTTCTCGTCCACTGTCACCCCTAGGTCCTTTTCCGCAGAAGGTCATTTTGGTCCTCATTGGTCATTTTGGACAGGTGCCAGCGAGGTTATCCTAGCTTCTTAGCCTTTTACAGGTGGAAGGGTTTTTCCTCTGGCCAGGAGGGATTTTAAAGGTGTTTACCCTTTCCTTTATATTTATGACACGTCCCCCAAATCACAGATAGGGTGAAATGCTTTCTGGGATTTCTTTCTGGAGCTCTAGGAGAAAAGAGAGTTAATAAGACACATGCACCTCTAAATCTACTAACAAGTATATAAAGACTAACAATATTTTCCACATCTCAAGGACGATTTTAACCAGTTGATTCTGGGAAACTTTCACGGGACAGTGCATCAGCCACTTTGTTAGAAGCTCCTGAGATGTGTTGGATGTTGAAATCAAAATCTTGGAGATCTAAACTCCACCGAATACATTTTTTGTTATTTCCCATGGCGGTATGAAGCCACTGTAGCACAGCATGGTCGGTTTGCAGGTGGAAACGCCGTCCCCAAACATATGGGCGTAGCTTTTCCAGAGCGTAGCAAATGGCTTAACGTTCCTTTTTACTGACTGACCAGTTGCTTTCCCTCTCAGACAGCTTCTTGCTGAGAAACACAACAGGATGGAATTCTTGATCCACTCCTTCCTCCATTAAAACTGCTCCCACACCACGCTCGGACACATCTGTGGTTACGAGGAATGGTTTGTCAAAGTCTGGGGCCCTTAGTACAGGGTCAGACATGAGTGTCGCTTTAAGCTTGTTAAAGGCCTTCTGACACTTTTCGGCCCACTGAACAGCATTTGGCTGTTTCTGTTTGGTTAGGTCTGTTAGTGGGGTGGCGATTTGGCTGTATTGCGGTACAAATCGCCTGTAATAACCGGCCAAGCCTAAGAAAGATTGAACCGGTTTCTTTGACTTTGGGACAGGCCACTTTTGGATAGCATCCACTCTGGCCTGTAGGGGGTTGATAGTTCCTTGATCCACTGGTGTCCAAGGTAAGTCACTCTGGTTAGGGCTATTTGACACTTCTTAGCCTTAACAGTTAGTCCTGCCTCCCTTATGAGCTTGAAGACTTTCTGTAGATGTTCCAGGTGTTCTGCCCAGGAATCCGAAAATATGGCCACATCGTCAAGGTCGGAGACTGCATAGTCTCCTAATCCCACTAGGAGACCATCTACAAGTCTTTGGAAGGTGGCGGGTGCATTTCACAACCCGAAAGGGAGTATGTTAAATTCATACAGCCCGACATGGGTGGTGAAGTCTGACCTTTCCTTGGCAGATTCATCTAGCAGTACCTGCCAGTACCCCTTGGTTAAGTCCAAGGTAGAGATGAACTGGGCCCATCCCAGTTTCTCTAATACTTCATCTGTGCGTGGCAATGGATAGTTGTCTGGGCGAGTTACAGCATTTAGTCCATGCAAAAACGTATCTCCCCATCTGGTTTAGGAACTAGAACCACTGGAGATCCCCATGCACTGCCAGAGGGGTGGATTGCACCCACCTGTAACATATCCTGCATCTCCCATTCTATAGCAGTTTTAGCTTGAGGAGACACCCGGAAAGGTTGGACTTTAATTGGGTGAGTATTACCTGTATCAATGGAGTGGTATGCCCGTTCAGTCAGTCCTGGGGTGGCTGAGAACGTTGGCGCGTAGCTAGTGCACAGCTCCTTGATCTGCTGTCGCTGCATATGCCCAAGGGTCATGGAGAAGTTCACCTCTTCCACGCCACCAGCACTTTTCCCTTCGTAGTGGACACCTTCAAGCCACTCAGCGTCATCTCCTCCCTGGGCTGTAAACTGACAAACCTTTTATTCTCTGGAATAAAAGGGCTTTAGAGAATTAATATGGTACACCTCAGGCTTTCAGTTTGAGGTGGGGAGTGCTGTGAGATAATTAACAGCTCCCATGCGCTCCTGGACCGTGAATGGCCCTTCCCATGATGCTTCCATTTTATGGGCCTGGAGCGCCTTTAAGACCATGACCTGGTCCCCTACTTTGAAGGAACACTCTCTGGCATCTTTATCACACCAGGCTTTTTGCTCTTTTTGAGCATCCTGTAGGTTTTCTTTAGCAAAGGCTAGAGAGGTTTGGAGGGTGTTTTGTAATCCCACCACTCTGCCACCATGTCAAGGTTCCTTCCCCACTCTGAACTCTTGGGTACAGATGTGGGGACCTGCATGAAAACCCCCAAAGCTTATTTTTACCAGCTTAGGTTAAAACTTCCCCAAGGTACAAACTATTTTACCTTTTGCCCTGGGACTTTTTTGCTGCCACCACCAAGCGTCTAACAAATATATAATCGGGAAAGAGCCCACTTGGAAACGTCTTTCCCCCCAAAATCCTCCCCAAACCTACACCCCCTTTCCTGGGGAAGGTTTGATAAAAATCCTCACCAATTTGCATCGGTGAACACAGACCCAAACCCTTGATCTTAAAAACAATGAAAAAAGCATTCAGGTTCTTAAAAAAGAATTTTAAGTGAAGAAAAAGTTAAAGAATCACCTCTCTAAAAACGGGATGGTAAATTCCTTACAGGGTAATCAGATTCAAAATATAGAGAATCCCTCTAGGAAAAACCTTACATTACAAAAAGACACAAAAACAGGAATATACATTCCATTCAGCACAGCTTATTTTCTCAGCCATTTAAACAAAACAGACTCTAATGCATATCTAGCTAGATTAGTTCTAAGACTCCATTCCTTTTCTGTTCCTAGCAAGAGCATCACACACAGAGAGAGAACCTTTGTTTCTCTGCAACCCCTCCAGCTTTGAAAGTAACTTGTCTCCTCATTGGTCATTTTGTTCAGGTGTCAGCAAGGTTGTCCTAGCTTCTTGTCCTTTTACAGGTGAAAGGGTTTTTCCTCTGGCCAGGAGGGATTTTAAAGGTGTTTACCCTTTCCTTTATATTTATGACACACCACAACCACTAGCCCAAAGTAGGTCTCATGCTGAAACCTAGGCATCACTGATTTCAGCTTTACAGCATTTAGCAAGACTCCTAATTGAGTCTAAATTAACTCTGTTATTACACAGTGGTGAGAGAAAGGGGCAAATTGGTGTTTGGGGCAACAGGCAAGCAATATTAGTGCCACTTATTTCTTTTAATTCATTGGGCTTTGGAACCCATGTCCCTTACCTAGTGAATGCTACTAAGTTGAGGGTGAGTCCCTCAGTCATAAGGTGCCAAGTACAGTTCTACTGTCCTTGATTCACATAACTAGGATAACAACCCTTTATTACTCCTGCCCCAAAAACAAAGAGACTTGGGATCCCACAGCAACCAAAGTGGCCATTTGAGCAAGCAGTCCCGTCATGCTAGGCAGGATGGGGGTGCCCATGCAAATGAGAACAGCCCTGAAGTCCTTTTCCACAGCTCACCACCAGATGTCAGGGGAGAGCTCATTCTGCCTCTGCTTACAAAATAATGCCAAATAGTCAGAACCCTGCTTCAGAAGGAATGAACAGAACAGGGCAATTATCGAATGATCCGTCCACCATTGTCCAATCCCAGCTTCTGGCAGTCAGAGGTTTAGGAACATCCAAAGCATAGGGTTGTGTCCCTGACCATCTTGGCTAATAGCCATTGGTGGATGTATCCTCCATGGACTTATCTAATTCATTTTTTAAGCCAGTTATACTTTTGGCCTTCACAAAATCCCCTGGCAATGAGTTCAACAAGTTGACTGTGCGTTGTGGGAAAAAGTACTTCCTTTTGTTTGTTTTGAATCTGCTGCCTATTAATTTCATTGGGTGACCCCTGGTCCTTCTGTTATGTGAAGGGGTAAATAACACTTCCCTGTTCACTCTCCCCACAGCATTCATGATTTTATGGATGTTTATCATATCCCGCCTTCGTCCTCTCTTTTCTAATCTGAACAATATCAGTCTTTTTCTCTCTCTCCTCATATGGAAGCTGTTCCATACCCCTAATCTCTGTCCCTTTTCCAAGTCTGTCATAAATATAAAGGGAAGGGTAATCACCTTTAAAATCCCTCCTGGCCAGAGGAAAAATCCTCTCACCTGTAAAGGGTTAGAAGCTAAAGGTAACCTCGCTGGCACCTGATCAAAATGACCAATGAGGAGACAAGATACTTTCAAAACCTGGGAGGAGGGAGAGAAACAAAGGGTCTCTGTCTGTCTGTGTGATGCTTTTGCCGGGGACAGAACAGGAATGGAGTCTTAGAACTTAGTCAGTATTCTAGCTAGGTATGTGTTAGATTATGATTTCTTTAAATGGCTGAGAAAATAGCTGTGCTGAATGGAATGAATATTTCTGTCTGTGTGTCTTTTTTGTAACTTAAGGTTTTGCCTAGAGGGATTCTCTATGTTTTGAATCCAATTAACCTGTAAGGTATTCACCATCCTGATTTTATAGAGGTGATTCTTTTTTACTTCTATTAAAAGTCTTCTTGTAAAAAAACTGAATGCTTTTTCATTGTTCTAAGATCCAAGGGTTTGGGTCTGTGGTCACCTATGCAAATTGGTGCGGATTTTTACCAAACCTTCCCCTGGAAGTGGGGTGCAAGGGTTGGGAGGATTTGGGGGGGAAAGACGTTTCCAAACGACGCTTTCCTAATAAAAATAAACCCAGATAAATGTTTGGTGGTGGCAGTGAAAGTCCAAGGGCAAAGGGTAAAATAGTTTGTACCTTGGGGAAGTTTTAACCTAAGCTGGTAAAAGTAAGCTTAGGAGGTTTTCATGCAGGTCCCCACATCTGTACCCTAGAGTTCAGAGTGGGGAAGGAACCTTGACAAGGTCTAACCTGTCTTTTTTTTTAGATGGGGTAACCAGAACAGCACACAGTTTTCAAGGTGTTTGCACGTACCATGGATTTATATAGTGGCATTGTGATATTTTCTGTTTTATTATCTATCCCTTTCCTAAAGGTTCCTAACATCCTGTTCGCTTTTTGCACTGCTACTGCATATTCAACAGATGTTTTTAGAGAACTATCTATGATGACACCAAGATCTCTTTCTTGAGTAGTCATAGCTAACTTAGACCCCACCATTTTGTATGTATCGTTGGAATTATGTTTTCCAATGTGCATTACTATGCATTTATCAATATTGAATTCCATCTGCCATTTCGTTGCCCATTCACCCAGTTTTATGAGATCCCTTTTTGACTCTTCACTGTCAGCTTTGGACTTAACAGTCCTGAGTCATTTCGGATTGTCTGCAAATTGTGCCACTTCACTGGTCGCTCCAAGATCATTTATGAATATGTTGAACAGCACAGGTCTCAGTACAGATCCCCGGAGAATGCAGCTATTTCCCTCTCTCCATTGTGAAAACTGACTATTTATTCCTACCCTTTGTTCCCTGTCTTTTAACAAGATACTAATCCATGAGAGAACATTCCCTCTTTTCCCATGACTTCTTACTTTGCTTAAGAGCAGTTGGTATGGGACTTTGTCAAAAGCTTTCCGAAAGTCCAAGTACCCGATATCACCCTTGTCCACATGCTTGTTGACTCCCTGAAAGCATTCTGGAAGTCACATTATCTGAGCAATTTCCCCCTAAAATGAATAGCCATAATCAAGTCCCTAGTGTACTTCATGAGGTCTTTTCCTTTTGGGGGGTATAAACTCTGCTGGGGTGCCATGGCTTTTGGTTAATTGTTTGCTTGTGTGACAGCGTGGGGTATGATGGTGTCACTTTGTGAACTTTGTGTGCAATATTGGTGGAAATATTGGCATGGTGACTGCATAAGTCTGGCCTGGCTCAATGGCAGCCTATTGTGTTGTATTCCAGACAGCTGACCTGCCTGGGAAAGGTGTTTGACATGTCATTGAAGGACCATCATTCAGAACCCATCAAGACTAGAGTCTGGGGCTATTGATTTTTATAATGTCTCAACAACTTGGCCACCCCCAGAGAAAAATGAGTTTTCTATACAGGGGGCCCACAGGCATGAATGTCGGAGATGGAGCTTCACAGTTTGAACCCATGGCCCAGAGACTGGGGCCTACTTAACAGTGCAATTCCATTCTTGGGGCCAACCATGGCCATGTGTAGAAAAGACTTTCAGGAGCAAGATGGCAGGAAGGACTCTGCCCAGCTTGAAACACTGGTGAACCTTGGACTCACAGAAACAGTGAGATCAGACCAGGAGAAGGGGGTGTCTCATAACTGTCTTGTTTTACAGATCTGTATCTGTCGAGGGCTGACTGCATACAGTTTCCTCTTACTAAACCCTTTGCTAAAGCCGTGTTCCTTGCCTCTCTGCCGTATTCTTCTTAAAGGGGTTCAGCTAGAAGCCCAGAGTGAGCACAGCTGAGGTGAAGCTCTGGCCGAGTTCTAAGGCAGCTGGACAATGGCCTCCCATGGCCAAAGGAAGGGTGTCAGAAAAGGGGTCTGAGCTGGAGAGTGTTTCCTACAACCCCAGAGCTAGAAACAATGAAGAGACTCTACCCAGATGCACTTATCTTTGAAGTACATGGCTCCCACTGATTGGGCACTCTTGCAAGAGACAGGGTGACTGTACTGCTGGACAAAGGGCCAGCTTGTAACACCTTGTTTATCTGGCTTTTCTTGTATTTGATCAGTTTGTCAATTTGGTTTTAGTTCTTTTTTCTATTTTGGGGAGGGGAGGGAAATGTTTGTTACATGGGAGGCATCGATATTCTGTCTTGCCTTTGGGAAGCCAACGTGCCATCACTTTGATGTTGTTTTCTGAGTGAGCTGAAGGTTTGCTTTCCATGATGATCAAGGGGTGGAAAGGATTTGCTGTAGCTCTCTGGGTGGCTGAGTTCCTGTTGAAAGGATTCTTTTGATGGCGCTGGGATTTT
Organism: Lepidochelys olivacea; assembly: GCF_965140295.1. Lineage (NCBI taxonomy): Eukaryota > Metazoa > Chordata > Testudines > Cheloniidae > Lepidochelys > Lepidochelys olivacea. The sequence goes on from NC_140424.1 coordinate 37,676,975, forward strand.
ATTGTATTAGTTATGACATGTTAGGGGCACTCGAGCCTTGGACGGGCGTCTGCATCATTTCAAACCTAAACTAAAACTACAGCCACACTCTCATGTATTCACTTAGATCGAATAAATGGGCTAAAGGTGTTAACATAATCCAGTCACTGTCCAACATTAAAGAGTGTTCAAGAAGGTCTGGAACTTGGTGTACAGAGACCTCAGCTTGCTTCGCACCGTGGCAAACACACCAGGAAAAATCCGCTATTAAGCCATGTCCTCAGCTGATGCAAAGCAACATAGTTGAAGTCAATGGAGCTGTGTTGATTTACAAGAACCAAGGAGGCAGATCATTGACTTCATCAGCTCCCATAAACTTCAGACCATGCACCGTAACCTGAACTCCACCTTCTCAACCTCCCTTTCGTCACACACTCTGTTACTGGGTGAGCCGGGCCTTTAGGAGGGAATGGATCCAACCCATCTGTGCCTTATTAACGCCTCTCAATGGGGCCTGAGAGAGAGCAGCTGGACTTTCTAAAGAGACAGAGAAGAATAGGAAATAGGAGAGGAAGCTGTGGCAGAGGCTGCAGAGCTGAGGAGGCACCTACACAGACCTTTGACTGAGGGGAGAGCAGAAGCAGAAGCAGATCCTGGGAAGGGATGAAAAGCTGTTCCCAACTTGGAAACTTGAAGATAGACAGAGAGCCCAAGGGAGGGGAGGCTGGGTCTAGCTTGAGACCGGGCTGGAAGACTCTTTTGTACTTACTTTGAATTTTATGTTGTCATAACCATAGGGGTATATTAGGATATAGATATTCAGGCCTCTCTGTAAAGGCCTATACTCTAAGAATGTAGGTGTATTCTTATCACTTAGCTAGTTCTAGAGGTATAAAAGAAAGAATCAAAATCACTTCTGCTGGTGTAAGGCCCTTCTCTTACTGTGGCAGCGTGAGGCCCTGTTCTTAGGCTAAGGCCTTTGGCTAAGCAGCAGAGGCAGCCATAAACTGGGAAGCGAACAGTCACATCCTCACATCCCAACCTAGTCACATTGAAATAAGATGCTTGTCATAAATATAAAGGGAAGGGTAATCACCTTTAAAATCCCTCCTGGCCAGAGGAAAAATCCTTTCACCTGTCAAGGGTTAAGAAGCTAAAGGTAACCTCACTGGTACCTGTCCAAAATGACCAATGAGGAGACGAGATACTTTTAAAATCTGGGAGGAGGGAAAAAAACAAAGGGTCTCTGTCTGTCTGTGTGATGCTTTTGCCGGGGACAGAACAGGAATGGAGTCTTAGAACTTAGTAAGTAATCTAGCTAGGTGTGTGTTAGATTATGATTTCTTAAATGGCTGAGAAAATAGCTGTGCTGAATAGAATGAATATTCCTGTCTGTGTGTCTTTTTTGTAACTTAAGGTTTTGCCTAGAGGGATTCTCTATGTTTTGAAACTGATTACCCTGTAAGGTATTTACCATCCGAATTTTACAGAGGTGATTCTTTTTACTGTTTCTTCTATTAAAATGTTTCTTTTCAAGAACTGAATGCTTTTTTCATTGTTCTAAGATCCAAGGGTTTGGGTCTGGGGTCACCTATGCAAATTGGTGAGGATTTTTACCAAACCTTCCCCAGGAAGTGGGGTGCAAGGGTTGGGAGGATTTCGGGGGGAAAGACGTTTCCAAACTACGCTTTCCTAATAAAAATAAACCCAGATATATGTTTGGTGGTGGCAGTGAAAGTCCAAGGGCAAAAGGTAAAATAGTTTGTACCTTGGGGAAGTTTTAACCTAAGCTGGTAAAAGTAAGCTTAGGAGGTTTTCAGGCAGATCCCCACATCTGTACCCAAGAGTTCAGAGTGGGGAAGGAACCTTGTCAATGCTATTGCTAGGCATTATCAGGACAGGATTGTATTCCTATCACCTCCAGAGAAAGGGAAGTGCCTAGAAGGTATAAAAGGAAACTTAGTTTGATAGCATCCTCTCTGGCAAGAACTCACTTCTCAGTAGCTGAGATGTGAAATCCTCATTTCTGTGTTGTTCTGTCATTGTAGTTCCCATTTCCCTTTTGTTTGTCTGTATAATCGCTGTCTGGTTCTGTGATTGTTTCTGTCTGCTGTATAATTAATTTTGCTGGGTGTAAACAAATTTTGCTGGGTGTAAACAAATTAAGGTGCTGGGATATAATTGGTTAAATAATCGTGTTACAATATGTTAGGATTAGTTAACTAATCATTTTACTGAAATTAAACTAAGGTATAGCTAAGCAGAACTCAAGTTTTACTATACAGTCTGCAGTCAGTCAGGAAGTAAGGGGGGAATGGGAACAGGGAATGGGGGTGGGGAAATTGGAATCATATTTTTCCAAGAGGGAGAACGGGAACAGGGACACAGGTAACCCTCTGTGGTCTCAGAGCTGGGAGTGGGGGACACTAAGGAAGGAAAGTGGAATCATGCTTGCTGGAAGTTCACCCCAATAAACATCAAATTATTTGCACCTTTGGACTTTGGGTATTGTTGCTCTCTGTTCATGTGAGAAGGCCCAGGGAAGTAAGCGAGTGAAGGAATAAGCCCCCTAACACCAGGCAAGGTGTATTAGTTTACCTTTGTTTTCTCAACTTGTGAATTTTCCCTTTGCTAGAGGGAGGTTTATCCCTGTTTTGTTGTAACTTTTTGAAACTAAGGCTCGAGGGAGTTCCTCTGTTCTCTTTCAATTTTCTGCTACTCTGTAAGGTGAACTACCAGCCTAAGTTTACAGAGGTGATTCTTTTACCTTTTTCTCTTGAAATAAAATCCTTCTTTTTAAGAACCTAACTGATTTTTTCCATGGTTCCAAGACCCAGCGTTTTTGATCATTTTGTAACCAATTGGTTAGGATATTATTCTCAAGCCTTCCCAGGAAAGGGGGTGTATAGGCTTGGGGGAATATTTTGGGGGAATAGGACTCCAAGTGGTCCTTTCCCTATTTGTTTGTTAAATCACTTGGTGGTGGCAGCGAAACCAGGGCAGAAGGAAATCTGTGCCTTGGGCAAGTTTTAACCTCAGCTGGTAAAAATAAGCTTTGGGGGTCTTTCATGCAAGTCCCCACACCTGTACCCCAGAGTTCAGAGTGGGGAAGGAAGCCTGACATATGTTAATAAGCCAGACCACAAGAAGGGACACATGAGCCTTTGTGGAGTTATTGAGGAGCAACAAGAAAGGAAATGGAGGCCAGGCACCGCAGAGTCATCCCAAGTCACGAGGTGGCACTCCAGAGGTGGCCACACTATTTATACGTCCCTTTACCAAACTACCCTTTCCTATCCTATCCACATAATTTGTGGATATTGATGTAGTAGAGTTGTGTGCAGGGAGGGGTTAGTATGATCCATGGTGGAGACAGAAGACTGGCATTCCCAGCGGAGCAGAGTTAACATTGCTAGAGGAAATCTGCCTTTAGTTTTCCCCTTAAAACTTCTTTCAAGGGCTGTTTTTCACATGAGAGATTTTTCCCTTGAAAAATGTGACTTCATTAAAATTTACATTTCCTGCTGGACAGCTGGGAAGCCAGACAGCATAGGTATCCGGGCAGCCGAGGAATCAGGCAGCAGTCAAGCTGAAGTCAACCAGGAGCCTGCCTGTTGTCCACTAAAAGTTTCAATGGAATCAACACAGTCCCATGAAAAGTTCCTATTCTATCCAAAGAGAATGTTCCAGTGGAAAATTGTTCCATAAGATTAATTTTTGACCAGCTCTAATCATTATATGTTAATGTATTTATCCCACTGATGGGGGTGATATGCAAGTTATTATCAAGGTCACTCGAGAGAAGAAAGGGGAATCTGATTCAGAGATCCTCAGCTTCTCTGCTCAGTCCATTATGTGAGTAAGATTTTGGGTGCAACATTGCGTACCAAACTATAGTGCCCAGTTCCCTTAAATTTGGGTAAACGAGGAAAGCAGGGTTACGACTCCAGGACGTTACTGCTTGTAGTGATAAATTATTTATTGCTTCAGATTCACCAGAGCACTTATCCCGTATTAAGCCAACCGCTAACTGATGAGGATACGTGGGGACTTTCCATGGGGTCATGGTGATCCACCTCTCAGTCTTATCAAAAAGAAGACTGAGAGGTGACTTGATTAAAACCTATATGTTCCTTCATGGGGAGAAAGTACCAGATCCTCTTTGGGGCAGATAGACCCCACCTCGGACCTGTACATTTGCTTTGTTCACCATAACGAATCCTCTTTCCCTCTGGGATCTGTGGAGGAGGGAGCCTGAGAAGGAGCTGTGAGAAAGGCTAAGGGCCAGGCTCATTGGTCAAGGGGTATGAGTCTCACTCACTCTGGGTGCAAGATGTCCCAGGTTCAAATCCCAGATGAGCCCTCTTGAGTTTCCTTGCAGGAAGGACCTGGGGATTGCAGAGGACAAGAAACTAGATATAAGTCAGCAGTGTGCCCTTGTTGCCCGGAAGGCCAACGGCATATTGGGCTGTATTAGTAGAAATATTGCCAGACGATTGAGGGAAGTGATTATTCCCCTCTTTTCGGCACTGGTGGGGCCACACCTCGAGTATTGTGTCCAGATTTGGTCCCCCGACTACAGAAGGGATGTGGACAAATTGGAGAGAGTCCAGCAGAGCACAACAGAAATGATTAGGAGGCTGGGGCACATGACTTACAAGGAGAGGCTAAGGGAACTGGGGTTATTTAGTCTGCAGAAGAGAAGAGTGAGGGGGGATTTGATAGCAGCCTTCAACTACCTGAAGGGGGGTTCCAAAGAGGATGGAGCTAGGCTGTTCTCAGTGGTGGCAGATGGCAGAACAAGAAGCAGTGGTCTCAAGTTGCAGTGGGGGAGGTCTAGGTTGGATATTAGGAAACACTATTTCACTAGGAGGGTGGTGAAGCACTGGAATGGGTTACCTCGGGACGTGGTGGAATCTCCATTCTTAGAGGCTTTTAAGGCCCGGTTTGACAAAGCCCTGGCTGGGATGATTTAGTTGGTGTTGGTCCTGCTTTGAGCAGGGGATTGGACTAGATGACCTCCTGAGGTCTCTTGCAACCCTAATATTCTATGATTCTATGACAGGCTGAGTTAGAAAGTAGCCCAGGAGGAGGCAAAGGGTGTGAATAGACAGAGCTGAACTGCTTACTACAGGGTACCCAGAGTAGATAGTAAGCCTGGGTTCCCCTCCCAGCCCCCCGAGGATGGTGGCACAAAGGCCCCCCAGAGATGAGCTGGAAGGCCAATAAAGCCTGAAGTCAGCCTGAAGACCTGGCATGAAGCCACTGGACTACTGAGGAGCTAGACTGGGTTTACCTCAGATTGAATGGGAATATATGTGACTTGGCTGGACGGCTGAGTTACGAGAAGTAGATCACAGCACAGCCAGAGTGACAGTCAGCAAGGAATGCCAAAGAAGAAGATGACCTTGCTATGAATCATAGAATCCTAGAATATCAGGGTTGGAAGGGACCTCAGGAGGTCATCTAGTCCAACCCCCTGCTCAACGCAGGACCAATCCCCAACTAAAACTATGCCATGTGCAACCATGAGGAGGCATGCCAGCCAGGGAGTCACACTTCTAGAGAAGTTGATTAACCATTGGAACAAGCTACTAAGAGAAGTGGTGAATTCTCCAACTCTTGATATCTTCACATAAAGACCAGATGCTTTTCTGAAAGTTGCTTTAACCAAACAAATGGTATTGAGCTAAATACAGGGGTAACTGGCTGAAATGTAATGTCCTGCTATGTACAGGGAAGGTGATTCAATGTCCCTGCTCTCCTAAGATGGTTGAATCTATCAACCCTCTTCTAAAGCAGTTGGTACTAGCTAATTCAGAGACAGGAGAGTGGACAAGGTGGATGACTGGCCTCCTCGAGAATGGCAATTCCTATGTCCCTTAGAATTGGTAAAGAGAAACACCTCCTTTGATGTTAGACATTTTCCTATCTCCGTAACTATTCCTTTGAAGCTAGAAGTTGTCCTATTTCCACAACTTTCTCTCTGAGGTTAGGAGTTCATGTATTAAACTTGTTTGTAAGTTCTAAAAATAAAATGGAGCATTAACGCTGCCTTTGCGGCAATTGTAAATTCCCATTAGCATAAGTTTCCAGGGAATTGTTTCACTCTCATATAACAAATCAGAGAAGGCATTCAGTTTCTGGGATCAGATAAAAGCCAGCTGTGACAAGCAGGAGAATAGAACAGGGGATCCTCTGTAGAACTCTTAGGTCTTTTGACTGTGGTCCATGAAGAAGATGGTGATAGACTCTGGATCCTGGATCCTGATCTCTGAAAGGCTGCATGAAGAGGTAACTTCCGAGACTCCAGCTTTTATTATACCTGTTTTTGAGGAAGCACAACCTTTCTCACAAGATTCACAGAAGGTAAAGGTAAAGGTAATGTGTAACAGAGATCCTGTGTTTCTGTAAGACACAAGCTGAACAGACAGTTTTAGACGTGTGTAGAACACCCTGGGGTTACTCAGAGTCAGCCCTAGCCAGAGCTAGATGGCAGGAATTTGTGAGGATTTATGAGAATTTCTGCCTCCCCAGTCATTCACTGCACAAAAGCCACATATTCAGTAGGAGGAACAAACCTTAAAATAGGAAATCTTCAATGAGGTATCTAGCTAGCTAACTCTCTGTCTGCCCATCTGTCGCTATCTAGCCTTCCCTCCACAGTCTAGCTTTATTTCTGCCTGTCTATCTGGCAGTGTCTCTGTCTCTCCTTCATCTCTATCTACCTATCTATCTAACTTCATTCATTTGCCATCAGAGTGATTTCTAAGTTACAGAAGATAAAAGAAACCCTAAAACACATGAGTTTACAGTTCAATATGACGGCAAAAAATGCAATGTCTAGCGGATATGAAGAAGAAATAGGCAAGTATTAAAATGAATATTGTATTGTATCTCATATTTGCATGGCTAGTCATTCTGTTAAAACTCCCTAAACAAAGACATAGAATAACAAACAAACAACTACTATTGTACTGCTTAACTCAAAATTCACATACAAATTCATCACTAACTAAGGTATCAGTAAAAAATGCAGATATGTGTGTGAGAAGGAAGTAGAATAATGAATCATAGATCTGAAGGGCTGGAAAGGATCTTGAGAGGACACCAAGTCCAGCCTCCTATGCTGACCATCTAGACCATCTCTGACAGGTGTTTGTCTAAGCTGCTTTTAAAAAAAACAAATAATGGGGATTCCACAACCTGCCTTGTAACCTGTTCTGGGGCTTCCCTATCCTTAGAGTTAGAAAGTTCTTCTACTGTCTAAACCAAATCTCCCTTGCTGCAGATAAAGCTGATTGCTTCTTGTGAGACCCTTAGTGGACATAAAGAACAAGTGATCCCTGTCCTCTTTGTAACAACCTCTTACATGTTTGAAGGCTCATCAGGTTCCCCCTCCGTTTTTTCTTCTCTAGACTAAATATGCCCAGTTCTTTCCACCTTGCTTCATAGGTCGGATTTTCTAAACCTTTTATCGTTTTGTTGCGTACTTCTAGATTCTCTCCAATTTGTCCACATATTTCTTATTCTGTGATTGCCAGAACTGAACCTAGTCCTCCAGCTGAGGCCTTCTCGGTGAGCTTATGCTCAAATACATTTGTTTTTGTTAAAAGAAGAGGAGTACTTGTGGCAACTTAGAGACTAACAAAGTAACTCCCTCCCCACAAAGGTATCTGTTTCATGTCATATTTCACAAGCTATCATTACTACTTTTTAAAAATTACTTTTCTTGCTAGAATCCATGGCAGACACAAAGGAGATAAATCAAACGTCCATCACAGGATTTATCCTCCTGGACTTTGGGAATCTCCATGAACTGAAAATTCTTCTCTTCCTGCTGTTTCTGGCGATCTACATTGTGACAGTGGCTGGGAACATCCTCATTGTTGCACTAGTTGTGTCCGATCAGCACCTTCACACCCCCATGTACTTCTTCCTGGGGAACTTGTCCTGCTTGGAGACCTGCTACACCTCCACCATCCTGCCCAGGATGCTGGCCAGTCTCCTGACTGGGGACAGATCCATTTCTGTTCGTGGCTGCCTGGTACAATCTGGTATCTTTGGTTCTCTGTTAGCTGCAGAATGTTGTCTCTTATCAGTGATGTCTTACGATCGGTATTTAGCCATATGCAAACCACTGCATTATGCAGCCTGCATGAATAGTAGATTTTCCTTCCAGCTAGCAGCTGGGTCTTGGCTAAGTGGGTCTGTAGTCAGCAGCATCACAGTATGTTGGCTATCACAACTGATTTTCTGTGGCCCCAATGAAATTGACCATTTCCTTTGTGATTACACCTCATTGATAAAACTGTCCTGCAGCGACACCAGCTTGATGGTTCTTGTGATTTCCCCTGTCTGCTTCATATTCATTCTTCCCCCATTTCTATTAACCCTGGCATCTTACATGGCTATCATCAGCACTGTCCTGAGAATCTCTTCCAGCGCTGGGAGGCAAAAGGCTTTTTCCACCTGCTCCTCTCACCTCATCGTGGTGACAATTTTCTATGGGACCCTATTCGTTGTCTACATGCTCCCAGACACTGCTGCACTGCGAGACCTGAACAAAGTGTTCTCCGTCTTCTACACCATCCTGACTCCCGTGGTCAATCCCCTCATCTACAGCCTGAGAAACAAGGAGGTCAAGGAGGCCCTGAGAAAAGCTCTAAGTAAGACTATGGCTTTTATAACCAATCACAAACTTTTTTCTCAACATTTATTGTAAGTTGCAATAAAATGGATATAATGGGAGCTCATCAAGTGGTGTAATATAGCAAACCACAGCGCACGTGGGAGCCCTGAATTATTCGAGCTGTTCTATTACCTACAGTGAGACCCCTGGTGTGCAGGAAGGCCAGTTTCTAAGTAATGATTGCAGCGCCAGGTATTCGCTGACTCATAAGGCGCGGTCTGGATGGACCTGGATCTGCCTGGGGTAAAGTGAGCTAAAGGAGCTGCACTGCGACATGGGCAGAGCATGTCCAGCCCAACCTGAACTGAACTCCACTGATGTCAGTGAGGACTTAAGGGGGTTATTCGTGATGAAGTTCCCTACAGTGCAGCAGGTCTACGCGAGGTATACGATGTTTACAGTGTTGTTTTAGCTGTGTTTTTCCCCAGGATATTAGAGAGACAAGGTAGGTGAGGTAATATCGTTTATTGGTCCAGCTTATGCTGGTGAAAGAGACAAGCTTTGGAATTTACACAGAGGTCTTCTTGAGATCGGGGACAGGTACTCGGCATGTCACAGCTGCATACAAATGTGGAACAGATAAGGCCTTAACACATTGCAAGAGGATATTCAAGGTGAAGTGGGCAGTTAACACCTCTCCAGTCACAGGACAAAAAGGATTGGGGTATGTCTACACTTAGGACTGGAGGACAGTCCCTTTTTTGCGCTAAAACTGCTGGACTGTCTACTCTTGTTAATGACTTTTTGCAGTGAAACTGACAGCTCTGGGATAGCTGCCCTACAGCGCTGCTCTCATCGGGGATGGAAGTGCTGGTAGTGTAAACACTCTCTGTCGCCTCAGGAATTGAGTGAGTACACAAACCAGCGCTTTACTTTCACCGGTCCCCTATCACCAGTGAAACTTACAGCATTACAACTTACAGGTTACAACTTAATAATTAAGGCCATGATTTTTGCTGTGTAGCGGATTTATGAATTTAAGTATCATGAAACAATTACAACCCATACTCACTGGGGACCACATCCTGAATGATATCTTTCCGGAACCCCCTCCTCTGGCCTTCAAACACACCCCTGCAACCTCTCCAACCTCATTATCAGAAGCAAGCTCCCCACACACCAGGAGCCACCAACTCAAAGCGGCACCAGCCCCTGCCATTACAACAGATGCAAAACCTGCCAGCATATCTCCACTGCCACAGTAGTCAAAACCCCCCACAACACACATTTCCAGATCCATGTACCCTACACATGCCTATCACAACATGTGGCATACCTCAGTTGGTAGGCAGTCTCAGAGCAAGCCCAACCACATACCAAATAGCAGGGAGAGGAGAAGGCCTCTCTTATAAACTTTAGCCCACTGCTTAGGGCACTCACTAAGAATGTGGGAGACCCACAGTTCAATTTCCCCCTCTGCCCGAGAGGAAGAAGGGAATTGAACAATGGTTCTCTACATTTTAGATACATGCTCTAACCATTGGGGAAAAGATAGGCTTGAAGGATTAGATTTGTATCTCTAAATGTCCCATACACATCAATTTTACAGTACACACAAAAAAGAATGAAAAAAATATTTCCGTTGCTAAGAATAGAAATTTACAGATAGGCAAAGTAAGAAAAATGCTGCTTGAGAATTTATTAGAGTTTGATTTAAGGATATTTGCCTTGTATATTTGGACACGTGATGTTGTCAGCGTGTGTTGTAATGGTTGTAAAGCTTTAACTTTTAAAAACCAACATCTCCTGTCATTAAAGAATTATTGTCTGAGGAGCTCTGTTGTGTGACTCACCCTCACAATTTCCCACACCTCTGATTAATCAAATAAAATAATTGATTTTAATTTAATTTTATTGATTAAATCAATAAAAATCTGGAAAAAACAATACTTAAAACTCAAATGCAAAAATTGATAAAAATAGAAAAAAATGCTTAAAAGTACACACTGATATTATACGCTGAAATTATAAAAAAAATAAAAATTGAATTCTGCCAAGCCTAACTAAAGGATATCCCAATGTGGTGCTCTTCCAGTCTCTCCTGTTGAAGCTGTTGTACTGTATATAAACAATTAAATATGCACTGGGCCTCAGAGTGAGCAAAAGTGACTCTGTATCCCAGTGGTCAGGTCAGTCATTGAAGAGATGGAAGATCCTTGTGCTAATTCCTTCTCCTCATCAACCAGAGGCCCTGCCCCCGCAACGCCTCTTCCCCAAGGCCCTGCCCCCACACTGCTCTTCTCTGAGGCCCCGGCCCCACACCGCCTCTTCCCCCAAGGCCCCGCCTCCACTCCACCCCTTCCCTCGAGGCCCCACCCTCATCCTGCACCTTCCCCCGAGTTAAAGGTAGGGATTTCAATGAGTGTTAGGTGCTCAGAGGCTTTTGAAAATTCCACTAGGCACCGAAATACCTTTAAGAATCTGCCCAGAAGTAAGTGTAGGTGCCTACAGAGTTAAGTGGAAGCAGAGCGAGTGTTTGTGGATTGCAGTGGTGCCTAAAAGTGCCTAAATCTAGTCTTGAGGTGCCTAAGTCCCTTTGTGGATCTGAGCCTGGGTAACTAGAGGTTACTGGAATCTTTTTCATTCATTGAAGCAGGAAGCCACTCATATACTATGAATTTTAGTTCCTTTTCACCTGGTCTGCTGCTACCAGACCTATTGATTGAGACCTTTACAGAATGGCTCTGAGATATTTGTGTGTTACTCCAGTTACACATTGATCGAAACTCCTGAAATCAAAGCTATTGTGCTGACATAAAGCAGGGTGCTGAATCATGGCTAGTATGTTGAAAGTTCAGTCAGAATATCAAAGTGTTAATCTTCACATGGCTAGATAGTTATCATTTTCCCCATTTTGTAATCAGGAAGATCAAACAGAAAATTATTCTTATTTAGCATTTCTAGAACACCACAAATGGTTGCGTGGAAATTTAACATACAAATAAAGAAAAAAATATTTTGCCCCCAAATCACATTGTGCTAACTACTCTGATTTTGTATGATTAATTATTATTATTATCGTTGTTGTTACTGTTGGTTTTTTTTATTTTAAATTCATATAAGAACATTTTATAAAATGTTAAAAACATGCTTAAAAACATGACAATACATCAAATTACCAGCCAGCCATATAGATAGATAGACCCCACTCTCAGTGTCACCCACTGACTGGCACGCAGCTCCCAGTGTCCACTGGGCACCCAGCTCCCTGCGCCTCCTGGGAAATTCCCAGCCCAGGAGCCTCCCCCCAGCAGGATATTTTGCAAATGGCAAAATTTGGAAAATGGTAAGAAAGTGCGGGGGAAAAGGCCCTACTTCTTGACCTTCCTCTAACTTTTGCCATTTGGAAAATAAAAATTAAGGGTTGAAAATATTACTGTCAGACATAAAGCATACTTTCACTGTTAAAGAAAATGCTTTCAACACTTAACAATAGTCAGTGTTCGGTGGAAATAGTTTGGAAACAGGAAGAAAGTGTGAAAAAACCCAATGCTTTCCCATAATACTTTCCTATGGTTTCAAAATTTCTTTCAGGAAAATTGGAATTTCCAGACAGGAATCTTTCTAATGGGGATATTTCCCATACAATTTTCCACAGAAAAAATCCTCATTTTCCCACCAGCTCTACTCAACATCAAGAGTTTTCACATTATCCCCAGAAAGAACAGGGAACCTCTATCCATTCACAGAACAGGTCAAGTGTTCACTTCAGCAATGCTCCGCCCACCTCAGATCCGCATCATCTCAGTTAAACATGACCCATGTGCAGTGACGATCAACGAGTTGTTTGTGAGCCACGTGTTCTACATCGAGCTCTCAGTGATAGCTTCAGAATGCATCATTTGGGGTGAAATATTACCCTCCCCAGAGTGCCAGCATTAGGCCTACACAACACTTCAGACATATTTTGAGGACTTAACTAGGAGTCAGGTGGTGCACAGGTCTTGTATTGATCTTCTGAACAGCAGTGAGTTTCACCCTTTAAGAATTTGGGCCTGGTCCAAAGCTCACTGACTTCAATGGGAGTCTCCCCATTGACTTCATTGGGCTTTGGTTCCTTCCCTAATAGGATTGAGAGACTCAGGAGTTGGCCAAAGGTTCCCTGAGAAAACTTTGTCGTGTACCTAGAATGGAGAAATTGGAGAACAACCAGCCAACTGGCCTACTTTATATGAGCCAGTTCTCGGAAGGAGAGGGAAGTATGAATGTCCACTGCCTTGCAATTTGTGCAATCATTCACACCTCTGAATGAGAATATAAATGCTCAGGACCTATTTCCTCATTGACTCATAGATATTAAGGTCAGAAGGGACCATTATGATCATCTAGTCTTACCTCCTGCACAATGCAGGCCACCAAATCTCACCCACTCACTCCTGCAATAAACCTCTCACCTGTGTCTGAGCTATTGAAGTCCTCAGATCATGGTTTAAAGACTTCAAGGTGCAGAGAATCCTCCAGCAAGCGACCCGTGCCCCATGCTGCAGAGGAAGGTGAAAAACCCCGGGGGCTTCTGCCAATCTGCCCTGGAGGAAAATTCCTTGCCGACCCCAAATATGGCAGGAGGAAAATTCCTTGCCGACCCCAAATATGGCAATCAGCTGTACCCTGAGCATGTAGGTAAGACTCACCAGCCAGATACCCAGGAAAGAATTCTCGGTAGTAACTCAGATCCCACCCCATCTAACATTCCATCACAGGCCATTGGGCCTATTTACCATGAGTAGTTCATGATCAATTAATTGCCAACATCATGTTATCCCATCATACCCTCTCCTCCATAAACTTATTCAGTTTAATCTTGAAGCCAGATAGGTCTTTTGCCACCACTGCTTCCCTTGGAAGGCTGTTCCAGAACTTCACTCCTCTGATGGTTAGAAACCTTCATCTAATTTCAAGTCTAAACTTCCTGATGGCCAGTTTATATCCATTTGTTCTTGTGTCAGCATTGGTACTGAGCTTATGCCTCTGATGGCCGTGTAGTCCCTTCTGATTGACACTGGTGTCAGTCAGAGAAGAATCAGGCACTATCATTCTGCTCTGCTAGCATTTTACATCAGCTCTGTGATTGCTTTCTGCAAGTGTAATCGACTACAGAAGCTGCAAGGCCATGGAGATTCATGCCATCATACTCCATGGTTTCTTTCAGACCTTGGCCGAACAGGGCAGGGATGAATGAAAATTTGGAGGAACTTTCCTCAGATATAGACACCTGTCCCATGAAGGAATGACTGAACCACCAGCTTACCTTGCCACAGTCAACCAATCACAGACATTCATGATTAAATGAATAGCATTTGGACAACATTAACCCTAAAGGGGCAATGAACCGAGACGTGATGCTGTCCACATGCCCTTCCCAGATCCATGCAAGCCCTTCCCAATAAATACAGGTATCTAGAAGACAATCATATACACATGTGATTTTTTCAGTGTTTCAATCAGCTACAGAGATGATCATTATTTCTGAAACTTTGATGACTTTTTTTGCCCAGATTTTCTAATTCCAATGCACACAAAAAGTTGACAGAATGGTAACATTTTATGTGTTTCTTTTTGCAGTTTTTCGACACCAGTTCAACCATAGCATTGAATGCCATTGACTTCAAAGGAGCTACTCCAGATTTGCACAGTTGTGTAACTGACATCAGAAAAAAGATGTGTACCCAAATTACTTTCTATGAGAAAATATTTTTCTTTTCATCATGTCCCGCAATATTCTCCTCAGAGCCTCTTTCACCTCCTTCTTCCTCAGGCTGTAAATAAAGCGGTTCAAGGTGGGTGTGACGGTTGTGTACATCAGAGACAGCACTTTGTTGCTGTCTGGTAAGTTAATGAGTCTTAAATAGATCAGGCTGCTGCTCCCATAATACAGTGTCACCACAATGAGGTGTGAAAAACAGGTGGAGAAGGCTTTGTGTCTGCCTTCAGCCAATGCCATCTTTAAGATGGTGGAGATAATAAAGATGTAGGACACAAGGATGAGGGTAAATGGCATGAAGATGACCTATATAGCTGTTGTAAACAACTGCATTTCATACTGAGAGGTGTCAATGCAAGAAAGTTTAATCAATGGGGGAATGTCACAGAAGAAATAGTTAATCTTATTGGAGACACAAAATGGCAAGGTGAAACCCCGGACTGTCTGTTCTAGGGACACCACATTACCACTGAACTATGAGAGAACTGCCAATGAAAGGCAGACCATCCTGTTCATGATGAGCCTGTACCTCAGTAGGTTGCATATGGCCATGTAGCAGTGTCATAAATATAAAGAAAAGAGTAGCACAAAATCCCTCCTTGGTGGCTGTACTGAATCGCTTTACCTGTAAGGGGTTAAGTAGCTCAAATCACCTAGTTGGCACCTGACCAGAAGGACCAATGAGAAAAGAAGATACTTTCAAATCTGGGGTGGGGGGAGAGAGGGCTTGTTTGTGGCTCTCTTTGTTTTGTTCCCTCTCTGGATGGAGGGAGAGACCAAGCAGGTACAATATCTCTTGAAAACATACCTGGAAGAATCCATCTAAAATTACAGAAATTGTAGGTAAGGCAAGGAATTGCATTCGATTCTCTTTTGTTTTGGCTTGTGAATTTTCCTCTGCTAGAAAGGTAGTTTTATTCCTGTTTTTGTAACTTTCAAGCTCAGCCCAGTGGAGAATCCTCTGTGTTTTAAATCTTTGTATTACTCTGTAAAGTTACCTTCCATCCTGATTTTGCAGGTGTGATTCTTTTACTTTTTTCTTTATCAATAAAGTTTTTCTTTGAAGAACCTGATTGATTGTCAGTGTCCTAAAGACAAAGGGTAGCTGGGGGACACCACAGAAGAACTGATGCACCATGTTGCCTCCACAGAAGGATATTTCTGGTAATAGGTTTGTTTCTGGTAATAGGTTTTTCCAGTGTGCACTGCAGAGTAGAGAAGAACATTGGTCCAAGCACTGGCTGCCATTTGGACACAAGCTCTTCTGTTCATAGCTGTCTCGTAGTGCAGGGGTTGACAGATGGTGACATATCGATCGTACGCCATGATGGTCAGTATAGCAAAATCTGCTGAAGCAAAGAAGACGACGAGAAAGACTTGGGCAACACATCCAGAATAAGAAATCGATCTTGTGTTCATGAGGGAGTTGGCCATGGATTTGGAGATGGTGACAGAGATGGAGTCGAGGTCTAGGATGGACAGATTCATCAGGAAGAAGTACAGGGGGGTGTGAAGGTGGTGGCCAAGAGCTATGGCTGTGATGATGAGAAGGTTCCACAGTAGGGATACCAGGTAAAGCACTAGAAACACCACAAAGTATAAAATCTGCAGTTCTGGAACATCAGAGTACCCCAGGAGAAGGAATTCGGTCATGGTGGTTTGGTTGGACATTTTCTTCCTCAGTACACTGTGTGATGGCTGCAGGGGGAATGAGAAGGACCATGGTCAGGATTAGAGCAACAGAGGGAATTGCCCTGATTCCTCTTTCTCTAATATCTCATTATATGAATATCAAAGGTGCACAGAACTCGTCACTTACAATGAGTAGGTGTTGGTAGTGCTCCTCACATCTGACAATCAGTCCGTCATGTTATCACACTATTGTAAATTGGGTCAGATCCTTTAAAGTCAATAGAGCTTCATTACTTTACCCCATCTGACGATTTGGCCCACGATGTTACTTGTTAAACACAGCCTGATTCCCACGTAGACACACACAACCTTCTAAGTAGCAGCTCATCTGTGATTTTTCTACCCCAAGCTCTCTGCCTAGACGGCCAGCTGTCTGCTTCCAAATTGATTTATGGCACCAACTCCCAGCTGAAATTCGGCCGGCGTGTAACAGTGGACAAAGAGTATCCCTCCATTATCACTGTGTTGTATTGTTTACTCTGTGCATGTGGTGTAGGGGTTGCCAGGACACTTGGGCTCTACTCTTGTCTCTGCCAGTGACCTGCTGTGTGACCTTGGGCCAGTCATTTCACCTCTTTCTGCCTCAGTTTCCCCTCCCTCCATTTCTCTGCTGTGTCTACTAGGACTGTAAGGGCTTTCGGAGAGGGGACGGGGGGCAGATTTTTAAATGTATTGATGCACCTAGTGAGATTCTCAAAAGCATCAGGGCCCTCAACACCCCTTGAAATCAACGAGTTATAAGCTCCTAGGTGCTTCTGAAAGTCCCACTAGGTGCCAAAATACCTGTGGAAACATAGCCCCATGTCTTGTTATGTGTATGTTCTGCACACCCATTGACACCAAGTATACTCAGCCGGCAGAAGTGTGAAGCTAGGACAGGAGCTCTGACTTCTATTCATGGTGACCTCCCGTATGTCCTTGAACGGGTCAGGATAGACAGGGGTTGTCTGCTTGGCTCAACTCTAACCCAGGGTTGAAAGAGGCTAGTCTGTACAAAACATAGTCTGTGAGCTGTCAACTTTACTGGTTATTCAGCTGTTACCTCCACGCAGCTATCCATTTGAAAGAGTAATCACACAGATGCAATAGAATAATGGTTTGAAATTAAGGGTTTATCAGGCAATATTAATGTTCTCCAATTTCTTTGAGGTTTAAGGCTGGCTGGAAATTTTCAGCTGTGTTCTTTTTAATCGAGACTGGGTTTTCAGCTAAACAACAACAAATCTCAGAATCTGTCTGCTTTTCTCCAAACATTTTGGATTGTTCACTAAAGAAACTGAAAACTCAAAACACAAACATTTTTGGTTTTTGATTAAAAAAATTCACTTTTCAGCAGAAAGTTTTCATTTGCCAAAAACTGAGGGGGGGGGAAATGTATTTGGGATTTTCAGTGAAAAGTCAAAATTTTCCTGGAGGATGGAAAAATTCCAATCAGCAGTAGGCATCTGATTAATTTGAGAGTAAAAGTCTTAATGAGTTCAGATTGTAATTCATATTTATCCTCTTAATTTTCCCTCTATGTTCATCCCCAAACCTAGTTAATTGAAAAAGCAAACTTACTGTGCTGATCTTTGTGGATTTTTTCCCCAATGCATGATCCAATCAGTCATCCAGCACTACGATTCTTTGGTCAATATCTATCTTTGTACCAGAATCTAAAAGCGAAAAGCACATGCATCTGAGAATTCTTTCCCCCTTCATTTTGAGACTGCACTGCCAGAACTAGACTCAAACCTGTTGCTCTCTGCAGATGAGCTGTGTGTAGCTGGCATTGAGCATCACTGGCATTAAAGGACTGATGCTGCTGGAAGGTAATTTATTCATGTCTATTTCCTAAGGGCGGGTGGGACTCACTCCCTGGAGCCCTGCACAGCTCAGCAGCAGAGGCCCAGGGGCAAGTGCAGTGATGCCTAGCTGATGAAGGCAAAAGAGCCATTCTGTCCCTCCAGTCCGACCCTCACATAGCATGGGGCCTATGATCTCCCCCAGCATTCCCTGATTTCAGCCCAGCTTCTGTGTTATCTGTGCACCAGGATCACAAAGATGGAGATAGGCAGCTATGGGGATTTATCAATGCTCCTAAACGAGCTCAGTGGCTAAGTCCCGTGGTCATTCAGTGGGAGTGAGTAGCTTAACCTGCTTAGATGCTATTGTACATCCCAAAAGGCAGCTGTCATAAATATAAAGGGAAGGGTCAGCACCTTTACAATCCATCCTGGCCAGAGGAAAAACCCTTTCACCTGTAAAGGGTTAAGAAGCTAAGATAACCTCACTGGCATCTGACCAAAATGACCTATGAGGAGACAAGATACTTTCAAAGGTGGAGGGGGGGAGAAACATAGGTTCTCTCGGTCTGTGTTGTTTTTGCCGGGACCAGAGCAGGAATGCAGGTCAGATCTCCTGTAAAGGGCTAATCAGCAATCTAGTTAGATATGCGTTAGATTCTGTTTTGTTTAAATGGCTGAGAAAATAAGTTGTGCTGAATGGATGTGTATTCCTCTTTTTGTGTGTGTGTGTCTTTTTGTCACTTAAGCTTTTGCCTAGAGGGATTCTCTGTGTTTTGAATCTGATTACCCTGTAAGGTATTTACCATCCTGATTTTACAGAGGTGATTCTTTTACTTTTTCTACAATTAAAAGTCTTCTTTTAAGAACCTGATTGCTTTTTCATTGTTCTTAAGATCCAAGGCTTTGGGTCTGTGTTCACCTATGGAAACTGGTGAGGATTTTTATCAAGCCTTCCCCAGGAAAGGGGGTGTAGGGTTTGGGAGGATTTTGGCAGGAAAGACGTTTCCAAGTGGGCTGTCATAAATATAAAGGGAAGGGTAAACCCCTTTGAAATCCCTCCTGGCCAGAGGAAAAACTCCTCTCACCTGTAAAGGGTTAAGAAGCTAAAGGTAACCTCACTGGCACCTGACCAAAATGACCAATGAGGAGACAAGATACTTTCAAAAGCTGGGAGGAGGGAGAGAAACAAAGGGTCTGTGTGTCTGTCTATATGCTGTTTCTGCCGGGGATAGACCAGGAATCGAGTCTTAGAACTTTTAGTAAGTAATCTAGCTAGGTATGTGTTAGATTATGATTTCTTTAAATGGCTGAGAAAAGAATTGTGCTGAATAGAATAACTATTTCTGTCTGTGTATCTTTTTTGTAACTTAAGGTTTTGCCTAGAGGGGTTCTCTATGTTTTGAATCTAATTACCCTGTAAGGTATCAACTACCCTGATTTTACAGAGGTGATTTCTATTTACTTCTATTTCTATTAAAAATCTTCTTGTACGAAAACTGAATGCTTTTTCATTGTTCTCAGATCCAAGGGTTTGGGTCTGTAGTCACCTAGGCAAATTGGTGAGGCTTTTTACCAAACCTTGTCCAGAAAGTGGGGTGCAAGGCTTTGGGAAGTATTTTGGGGGGAAAGACGTGTCCAAACAGCTCTTCCCCAGTAACCAGTATTTGTTTGGTGGTGGTAGCGGCCAATCCAAGGACAAAGGGTGGAATATTTTGTACCTTGGGGAAGTTTTGACCTAAGCTGGTAAAGAGAGGTTGAGGAGGCTTTTCATGCAGGTCCCCACATCTGTACCCTAGAGTTCAGAGTGGGGGAGGAACCTTGACATGGGCTCTTTCCCCATTATATATTTGTTATATTTGCTTGGTGGTGGCAGCAAAAAAGTCCCAGGGCAAAAGGTAAAATACTTTGTACCTTGGGGAAGTTTTAACCTAAGCTAGTAAAAATAAGCTTAGGGGGGTTTTCATGCAGGTCCCCACATCTGTACCCGAGAGTTCAGAGTGGGGAAAGAACCTTGACACGGTGGCAGAGCGGTGGGATTAACTTAAAATCATTTTGAGATTTTTTGAACCAGAAGCACAGATTTTTTAAAAGGAAATGTTTTTTTTTTCCTTTGGGCTGCTGGAAAGCAGGTTTTAAGCTGAAAGCAGTTAGAGGTTTTTTTTCCTCTCTGCTTGGGGGCCAGAGCAGAGACAAAAGGGAATTGTCTTTTGTGAGCTGGAGTTTTCTTTACCTAAAGGCAGGGTAGTTAACCTCCTGCAGGGAAATTCACAAGTCTTCACAGACCTGAAGTTGTTTTTTACCTAAGAGCAACTAGAGGGGTTTTCTGTCTATTTGCCTGGAAACAAAGGTATCAGGGTTTTTTTTAAGGATTTTTCTGTAGGCTGACAATCACTATCAGACAACATAGGTATCCTGTTACAGCACAACCTATATATATATATATTTTGACAAGCCAAGTTTTTTGTTTGTTTGTTTGTTTTATTTCTAACTCTCTCTCTAACACTCTCCTTAAAATTCCTGAAGCTCACAAGATGACCACATTGGCCGCAAAATTAACTGGATGAGCTCTGGACATATTCAATAAGATGCCTATTGATGAGGCTTCTGACTATAATAAGATCAAGGATTTGTTTTAAAGCAATTTCAAATTACATCTGAAACGTACAGAGTAAAATTTCGAACCCTTAAGAGAGGGCCTGGACTAAGTAATGTGGCTTATCTAAACCAGATGAAGGATCTGTTAGAGAAATGGGTGCAAGGAAGGGGTGTCACTAGCTTTGACGGAATGTGTGATCTGATAGCTCAGGAGCAATTCCTGAATATATCCAAGGAAGAAATAAAACAGTGTTTATGGGATAAGGAAATGGACTCAGCAGAAAGTCTTAATTCTTATGCTGATCGATACGAGCAGTCCCAGACCACCAGAGAGGCGGGGCAAGCCAGAACAAAACAGGTGGAGGGAGGAGAGAGGAACAACCCTGGTCGCAGTTGGAGCGGATGCCAGAAGGAACAACCTCAGACCACACCCTACTACTGGAGGCAGCCCAAGGCCCCAACTATACACCAAGGAATACTCCAGACACCTTATCATCCGGCCACACCATTCTCCAGCAACCCACCTCGCCCCAGTGACCCGTCAGTTGGACGATGTTTTAAATGTAACGAGCCGAGGCATGTAAAGGCCAACTGCCCCATGAACCGCAACAGACTACAGTTCATTGCACCGGAATAACACCAGAGGTCCTTAGGCCCAGATACCTCCCAGATACCCTTTGGAGTGGAGGGAAACTGTGAGTGTGGGCGGGAAGAAGGTCACCGCTTGGAGGGACACCGGAGCACAAGTGTCAGCTATCCATGCTTCCTCAGTGGACCCCAATTTAATTGATCCAGAGATCCAAGTGACAATTCAACCCCTCAAGTTGAACTCTTTCAATGTGCCTACAGCCAAGTTGCCTGTCCAGTACAAGGGCTGGTCAGGAACGTGGACTTTTGCAGTCTATGATGATTATACCATCTCCGCGCTGTTGGGGGAAGACTTGGCCAATCATGTGAAACTAGCCAAGAGGGTGGGAATGGTCACCGGCTGCCAGTCTAAGCAAGCTGTCCCGCCTAGCTCTGTTATGGAAACTTCTACCAGGACCCAGTCAGAGGTGATGGACCCAGACCACATGCCAACGTCTGCAACAGCAGTAGTGGATCCAGTCCCAGAGACCCAGAAAGAGCCAGTCCCAGAACCTGATTGATTTTCAGTATCCTAAAGACAAAGGGTCTGGTCTGTGCTCACATTGCTAGCCAATTGGTTGGTATATTATTCTCAAGCCTCCCCAGGAAAGGGGGGCGAAGGAGTTTGGGGGGATATTTTCTGGGGATCGGGATTCCAAGTGACCCTTCCCTGAATTTTTCTATAAATCACTTGGTGGTGGCAGCAATACTGTCCAAGGACAAGGAAGGAATTTGTGCCTTGGGGAAGTTTTAACCTAAGTTGGTAGAATATAAGCTTAGGGGGTCTTTCATGTGGGTCCCCAAATCTGTACCACAGAGTTCAGAGTGGATGGGGGGGGGGATCCTGACAAGTGGTCATACTCCATGGCGGCCAGAAGGAATCCCTCAGAGGCCCCAAGGAAGAGCAGGAAATCCATTTGTACAACACAGCCCATGTAGGAAATGTTCTTGTCCTCTGAGAGGAAGTTCACCAGAATCTTGGGGACAGTGACCGAGGTGTAGCAGGATAAGACCCGGAGAAAGAAATACGTGGGGGTGTGAAAGGCTGAGTCCATGGTGATGGTGATGAGAAGGATGTTCCCAGTCAGGGTAATGGTGTAAAATAACAGATAGATGGACAACAGAGGTACCCCCAGCTCGCGGTGGTAGGACAATCCCAGTAGAGTGAATTCAGTCACCACAGTGAGGTTCCCCCATCTTGATTCTTCTGCATATTTCATCTGTGGGGGGACAATAAATATCTAGATAACATGTGAAGGAATGACCCATTTCAGGAACTAAGGAGGAGATGTTCAAAGGCACACGTGGAAGTTATGGACTCAATTCCCGAGGACATTCAATAGGAGTTGTGGCCCACATCCCCAAAGGTATGTGAGTGGCTAACTCCCATCGATTTCTAGTGGGGTTAGGCACCTAAATATTTTAAAGTGTCTGGGAGCCTGAATGCCACATGTGCCTTTGAAAATCTTCCCCAAAAGTCATAGGAGCAAATTCTCTCTTCATGTCACCAAGTTCAAATCTCATGGAGGGTCCTTCCAAAATCCCTGTGTGGATTGACTGGCATTTCCATATTCTCGATGTCGCCAGAAAATGGAAAAAAAATGTCTCAAGAGAAAGAATCATCCCCAAATTTCATAATTTCTCTGTGAGCAGTCAGGACTGCTTGGAAAGGGCCCCTCAGTTAGACAGATAGACTCACAGATAGACCAACAGAAAGACAGACAGACACATAGGCAGACCAGTAAAAATACAGATACACCAATAGATACATAGACCAGTAGACCAATGGATAGATTTCACTTGGACACAAGTTACTTGTTTAAATTCTATCCTCTTTCACATTCCTTTAACCATCCCACCTTCCCTCCCTCTCCAATAAGGATGCGCAGTTTCTGACTTGTAATTAATAAGGAACAGATTGACTACACTATATTCTAACTGACACACTATGCAGGTCCCGAGGTGGTGCAGACCAGCAAAGCTGCTTTGAAGTAAATGGAGCTATGCTGATTTACCCCTAGAATTCCATCTAATCAGCACAGAGTTTTCTGCCCTGCTCGGTGAATCTAAAGCAGGGGTGGGCAAACCTTTTGGCCCGAGGGCCACATCTGGGTGGGGAACTTGCATGCATGGCCATGAATGTAGGGCTGGGGCAAGGGGCTGGGGTGTGGGAGCGAGTGCGGGGTGTGGGAGGGGGTGCGGTGTGTGGGAGGGCTCAGGGCAAGGGGTTGGGGTACAGGAGGGGGCTCAGGGCAGGAGGTTGGGGTGCAGGAGGGTGTGTGTAGTGTGGGAGGGGGCTCAGGGCAGGGGGTTGGGGTGCAGGAGCGGGCGCAGAGTGTGGAAGGGGGCTCAGGGCAGGGGTTGGGGTGAGGGGTGCAGGAGAGGTTTGGGGTGCAGGTTCCAGCCCTGCGCCATTTAACTTGAGTGGCTCCGGGGTGGCAGCAGTGCGCAGCGGGGCTAAAGCAGGCTCCCTGCCTGCCCTGGCCCCGCGCTCCTCCTGGAAGTGGCCGGCACCATGTCCCTGCGGCCCAGGGGGCGGGGGGCAGAGGGCTCCATGCGCTGCCCTTGCCTGCGGGTACCTCCCACGAAGCTCCCATTGGCCGTGGTTCCCCGTTCCCAAAGAATGGGAGCTGCGGCACGTGGGGGCCGCAGGGACGTGGTGCTGGCCGCTTCCAGGAACGGCGGGGGACTAGAGCAGGCAGGGAGCCTGCTTTAGCCCCACTGCGCCACAGACTGGCAATCCCATGTGCCGCCTCCAAAGCCCTAATGGGCCGGATTCGGCCCAAGGGCCATAGTTTGACCACACGTGATCTAAAGTATGAACACATTACCAGAATCCAAGAGGATGTGACGACAGATCTACCAGGAAATATAACAACTGTAAATAGCTATGAAGAGAGATGTAACAAAAAGTAGAGCTGGTTGAAAATTTGGAGGTAAATGTTTTCCCCATAACAAAATGCTAATTCAACAAAATCTAAATGTTTAGCTGCAATGCATTGATTTTGTCAAAATTTTCCAGAGGAAATTGATAAGATTGAAACATTTTGTTTTCTCTATATCATTTCATCTATCATATAATATAACGTAATATTATATAATATGATATAAGGATAAAGTCCAAATGAAATGTTTCAACCTTATTTAAAAAAACATTTTCCCTTATTGATATGCAATATTTCAGAATATTTTGTTTCATGACCAGCTCTGAAAAAGAGGTAAGGCATTGCTCCCTGTGGGGGAATTGGTAAGCACCCCTTGTGAGATGGGCCACGGCAGGGCCGCCGGGCAGAACAGAGGTGCTAGACCAAAGCCACCATCCAACACAGACAGTGGGCCCCCTGCAGCTAACTTACCCCTATTCTGCACATCTGAGAGTGAGTCTGAGGAGGAAGACACAACCCTGGTGTATCCTGGGATGGAGACAAAATTTCAGTCTCGATCAGCTGAACCAAACGAGAGTTTTCCCTCTTCCGCCCTAAACCCAATGGCGGAATTATTTAGGCCCCTTTCTGATACCCCGGTGCTGCTGATGAGACCCCCCTGTGATGACACACACAGGTTATTGGACAATGGGGACAGACAGGTAGAGGATGTCCTGGGCACCTTGGACCCTCCAGCGTTAGAACTAGGAGTGCAGGGGCCTACGCCAGTAGCCGAGGGACCCTCCAGGGAAGCCTCTCCATCCATCACTCAAGAGGATGTTCCCCTTACTTCGGCAACAGAGATTCTCAATAGACGAGACAGGGTGATAAGACCAGTGAAACGGTTAACTTATGATGCACCTGGGGTGACTAGTGAGGAGCCAATACATTTAGCACACAGGCTTGTGGAAGCTAAAGTGGGCTTCCTGAGGCCCTTTGGAGGAAACCAATGAGTTGGTATAAAGGGAGTGTGATTTGTCGGGACGACAAAGTCTCGGCTGGGGGGAGGATGTAAGCAGTGTCAGGATGAGCTCCACCCTGACATCTGGTGGTGAGGTGTGGCAAGTTGTGGAAAAGAACTTCAGGGGCCGATCTCATTTGCATAGGCACACCCACCATGCCTAGAATGAGACCATAGCTGCCCAAATGGTCACTTTGGCTGCTGTGGGATCCCCAGTGTCTCTGTTATTGGGGCAGGAAGAATAAATTGTTATTACCCTGATTATGGGAACTGTGCTTGGAACTGTATGTGGCCTTTTGTTATGATGGAGGGATTCACCATCATCTAAGTAGCACTCGCTAGGCAAGGGTCATGGGTTCCAAAACTGTGTGAATGGAGAGAGGCTGGGGACAAGTATTAATACTTGGTGGCATGGGCCCCTTGGTGAGGGCCTTACATGCTGATTGCACTTCCTCCTCTCTCCACTGTGGAATATCAGAGCTAATTTTGATTTCATTAGAAGTCTAGTTATAGGCTGCTGAGCTCACTTTGGGCTGACAGTGCATCAGCACTGGGGCTCCCCTACTATAAGCTGAATTCACCTAAGAGCTGAAATCACTGAGTGTTGTGTTAAGTAGTGGGGGAGCCTGAAGATATATTGTGGAGCAGTTTGCGGGACGGCTGGTGAAGCAGTTCGACGCGGAGCAGTGTGTGGATGGCAGGAGCTGCTTGTGGGCCGTGGAGCTGAGCGAAGGAGTTCGTGGGGCGGCTGGCGGAGCGGAGCGCAGCTGAGCGAAGGAGTTCGTGGGGCGGCTGGTGGAGCGGAGTGCAGCTGCACGAAGTTTTGTGGGGCGGCTGGCGGAGCGGAGCGCCGCTATGGAGCTATGGGGCGGTCAGCTTCAGATCACGTAAGGTGCCTCTTACCCCCGTCCCATTTCCACCCAGGTTGGGAGGTAAAGCTCCGCCGATAAACTTTCGAACTCTGGGGCTGCCCTGACCAGGGACAGAGACTTTTGGGGCATTGGACTTTTGGGACTTTGGGTGATTTGGGGTTGCTGGACTCAAGAACCAAAGGGAAAAGGGCATGCCCCAATTTGCCTGGGGTGGGGTTGTTTTTGCTCATGGGTTGTGTTATGAATCCTGTTGGTGGTGTTTCCCCAACATAATGCCACATTGTTTCTCTCTGTTATTAAAAGACTTTTGCTACACTCAGACTATGTGCTTGCGAGAGGGGAAGTATTGCCTCTTGGAGGCGCCCAGCGGGGGTGGTATATATTTGTCCCAGGTCACTGGGTGGGGGCTCGAGCCGGTTTGCATTGTGTTATTGGAATGGAACCCCTAGATATTGAACCCGGCCCTTGTTGCTGCCAACTCTGACGGGCAGAAGGGTTACATACTAATCACTGGCCAGCTTCTGAGATCCTTTCTCAGTTTGGATGTGAGTAGATCGACACGGGAAGGCGTATGGAACACCAGATCAGTGTAAATGATGGCACTTTTCCATCTACACCAAGGTTAGAACAAAATGACCCCAGACAAGAAGCTTACACCAGTGTTCATGTCACTACTGAGTGCTGCCCAGTGACTTTGGGCCAGAACCACATCAGTAGGAAACGTGTGATGTCATTGGGTCTACTCTGCATTGGTGCTGGTCTAGCTGAGTTGGGAAATCAGACCCTGACATCTCTGTCACACTCACTTTCTTCAGGGTGCTGTCAGCCAAATCTGAATCCTTGTGTATATAGGTTATTGGCCAAATCCTGATCTCCTTGAAGTGATGGGCTAAACCCTAGTGTCTTCCATGGAATACAAATCTGACCTCATTATCCTGTGTCAGGTTTTCTTTAGGAAACTCTGGAAAAAGTTTCTCTTCAAAACACCCTTTTCACCATAGCAAGAATGACACCGTTTTTACATATTCAATAGGTAAAAATAATAGAAAAGATGCCTACCTGAGATTGTTATTTCTCTAACATCATTAATAATACAATAATACCCCAACAGTCGATACATAATCATTTCATCAGGAACTCAGCCAAGCAGAAACCTCTTTTGCACCCTTTTATCATTGTGGGGAGCAAACCTTCAGCTCACTCAGAGAACCCCATCAAAGAGATGACATAGTGGCACTTCCAAGGGAGGACAAACATTGAAAATTCTGTCAAACCAAACACTCACCATCTCCCCAGGCTTTCCCACCTCCACAACTTCCTGGAACAAAGAAACAAAACAAACCACCAACCAACCAGTTAAGCCACAAAAAAAATGCTAAAACTCTGACAAACAAACAAACAAACAAAAAGCACAAAGAACAAATGCATTGATACCTCAATCAGAGATTTTATCCTCCAAAACAGGAAGAGCCAGAGATCTCACTACGGACTTTGCTTTGGCTACTGATTTTATGGGCAAAGTGCTCAGATAGTATGGTGATGGGTAGCAGTATATGAGAGATAGATTCCGATCTTATTTACATTGGTCTAAACCTATAGTAACCCCATTTTTCGGAGTCATGTTTGTCTGGATTTTTCCTAGTGTAAATACCAAATTCTGCATAAACAGAGTGCACAGTATTTTCTCATGCAGGCGATAATGTCATCAGCTGATTATATTTATAAAGAAACACAGAATGAAATTGTTACTGAAGAAGAAATAAGGACATTTTATTCTTAGAGAATAACCTCCAAACTATCAGTTTACTCAATGCACCTTTGAGCTCCTTGTTCCTCATGCCGTAGATGATTGGATTCATCATTGGTGGCAACACAGAATAGAGAACAGCCACCACGAGATCCAGACCTGAGGTAGAGCTGGAGGTGGGTTTCAAGTAGGCAAAGGTCCCCGTGCAAATAAACAAGGAGACCACAATGAGGTGAGGGAGGCAGGTGGAGAAGGCCTTACGCCTGCCCTGCTCAGAGGGGATTCTCAGCACTGTGGTGAAGATCTGAACATACGACACAATTATGAAAATAAAGCAGCTTGAGGCTAAGCACACACTAAAGATGAGAAACCCAACTTCACTGATTTCAGAATCAGAGCAAGCAAGCTTGAGTAGCTGGGGGACTTCACAGAAGAACTGCTCCACAATGTTGTCTCCACAGAAGGATATTGCAAAGGTGTTTCCAGTGTGCACTGCAGAGTAGAGAAGAACACTGATCAAGGCACTGGCTGCCATTTGGACACAAGCTCTTCTGTTCATCACTGTCTCATAGTGCAGTGGTTGGCAGATGGCGACATATCGATCGTACGCCATGATGGTCAGTGTGGCAAAATCTGCTGAAGTGAAGAAGACGACGAGAAAGACTTGGGCAACACATCCAGAATAAGAAATCGAACTTGTGTTCATGAGGGAGTTAGCCATGGATTTGGGGATGGTGGCAGAGATGGAGCCAAGGTCTAGGATGGACAGATTCATCAGGAAGAAGTACATGGGGGTGTGAAGGTGGCGGTCAAGGGCTATGGCTGTGCAAATGAGAAGGTTCGGCAGCAGGGATATCAGGAAAAGCACTAGAAACACCACAAAGTGTAAAATCTGCAGTTCTGGAACATCAGAGAATCCCAGGAGAAGGAATTCGGTCATGGTGGTTTGGTTGGACATTTTCTTCCTCAGTACACTGTGTGATGGCTGCAGGGGGAATGAGAAGGACCATGGTCAGGATTAGCGCAACAGAGGGAATTGCCCCGATTCCCCTTTCTCTAATATCTCATTATATGAATGCCAAAGGTGCACAGAACTCGTCACTTACAATGACTAGGTGTTGGCAGTGCTCCTCACCTCTGACAATCAGTCAGTCATGTTATCACACTATTGTAAATTGGGTCAGATCCTTTAAAGTCAATGGAGCTTTGTTACTTTACCCCATCTGACGATTTGGCCCAAGACTCTGTATAAAACAGAGTCTGTGAGCTGTCAACTTTACCGGTTATTCAGTTGTTACCTCCTCGCAACTATCCCTTTGAAAGAGTAATCCCACAGATGCTATAGAATAAATGGTTTGAAATTAAGGGATTATCAGGCAATATTAATGTTCTCCAATTTATTTGAAGTTTAAGGCTGGTTGGAAATTTTCAGCTGTGTTCTTTTAATCAAGACTGGGTTTTCAGCTAAACAACAACAAATCTCAGAATCTGTCTGCTTTTCTCCAAACATTTTTGGATTGTTCACTAAAGAAACTGAAAACTCAAACACAAACATTTTTGTTTTTTTGATTAAAAAAATCCACTTTTCAGCAGAAAGTTTTCATTTGCCGAAAACTGAAGGGGGAAAGAAATGGATTTGGGGTTTTCAGTTAAAAGTCAAAATTTTCCTGAAGGGTGGAAAAATTCCAATCAGCAGTAGGCATCTGATTAATTTGAGAGTAAAAGTCTTAACGAGTTCAGATTGTAATTCATATTTATCCTCTTAATTTTCCCTCTATGTTCATCCCCAAACCTCGTTAATTGAAAAAGCAAACTTACTGTCCTGATCTTTGTGGATTTTTCCCCAATGCATGATCCAATCAGTCATCCAGCACTACGATTCTTTGGTCAATATCTATCTATGTACCAGAATCTAGAAGCAAAAAGCACATGCATCTGAGAATTCTTTCCCCCTTCATTTTGAGACTGCACTGCCAGAACTAGACTCAAACCTGTTGCTTTCTGCAGATGAGCTGTGTGTAGCTGGCGTTGAGCATCACTGGCATTAAAGGACTGATGCTGCAGGAAGGTAATTTATTCATGTCTATTTCCTAAGGGCGGGTGGGACTCACTCCCTGGAGCTCTGCACAGCTCAGCAGCAGAGGCCCAGAGGCAAGTGCAGAGATGCCTAGCTGATGAAGCCAAGAGAGCCATTCTGTCCCTCCAGTCCGACCCTCACATAGCTTGGGGCCTATGATCTCCCCCAGCATTCCCTGATTCCAGCCCAGCATCTGTGTTATCTCTGGGCCAGGATCACAAAGATGGAGACAGGCACCAATGGGAATTTATCAATGCTCCTAAATGAGCTCGGTGGCTAAGTCCCATGGTCATTCAGTGGGAGTAAGGAGTGTAACCTGCTTAGATGCTATTGTAAATCCCAATAGGCAGCTATCTCCTTCTTTAGGTACCTAAACCCCTTTGTAATCCTGGCCCTGTCTCCCTCATTAACTTCCAAGGCCTGGGCTTCTCCTGAATTTCAGAAAATCATGCCTGGGATTGGCAAAGGAGCAGTGTCATGGAAAAATTAACTGCGCAGTGTGTTTGGATCAGAACAAAGCCTGAGGTCCACTGCTGGGAGCCCCAGGCCCTTTAAATCGCCAGCATAGGGAAGCCGGTCTGGTCCGGTGTATGGGCTCTTGCTGGTATGCCGGACAGGACCGGCTTACTTTCACCTCCGACAGCCATGCATCTAGAGAAAGGAGCTCAAGATGCTAAGAATTCCTGTGATCTAAGCCCAGCTATGCAGCTATGTTACCTCAACTCTCTGTGCCTCTCTTTACCAAAATCTGGGGGATAATCATTGAGACTGGATCAAAAATTCAAAAATTTTTGGTTAGAGATGATCCATAATTCACCCAATGAACTCATCTTACCCTAGACCAGTGGTTCTCAAACTTTTGTACTGGTGACCCCTTTCAACTAGCAAGTCTCTGAGTATGACCCCCACCCCCTTAGAAATTAAAAACACTTTTTTTATATATTTAACACCATTATAAATGCTGGATGCAAAGCAGGGTTTGGGGTGCAGGCTGACAGCTCACGACCCCGCATGTAATAACCTCGTGACTCCCTGAGGGGTCCTGACCCCCAGTTTGACAACCCCTGCTCTAGACCCTGAGTGTTTCCCTTCCTCTCCCTCACCCAGCCCAGACCCCCAAGCAAACACCCACAGCCCTTAATCTTCTCCTGCCCCTCTCACAACCCCCACCCCACAGAGCCTCTCAGCCCTAGTTCTTTGAGATTTCCCCCTTCCATGGCCAAGAGCCAACTCCCCACCCAGAGTTCCTGACTCAGCTTCCTCAGAGATCCCTGTTTAACCCCTCTGCCCACCAGTCCCCTCTTCTACCACCAGTCTTCTCCTCTGCTCAGCCCCACTCCCCTGGCATGGCCCCAGGCCCAGGGAACAACACTCACCCCTGGCTCCAAATACCTGCCCATTCTCTCCTCCTTCTCCCCATTGGCAAGCCCTGGACACCACTTCCTTCCTTCCCCACTCTCCTCCTTCCTCTGCCTGGCCCTGCCGCTTTTCTGAACAGTATTTTCAGGGTGGCCTCTGCCCAGCACACAGCTAAGCTGGGGAACTCACTGCCACAAGGGATTGCTGAGATAAAATGACCAGCAGGGTGAGACATTGGCATGGATCACCAGAGCCTTCATGGTTACATTAGATCACAGAATGAATTAAACTGCCATGGTGTAGGTCTCCAGCCAGCCATTAACTCATAGGGAACATCCCTGACACGGACGTCAGTGCAGAATTGTCCACTGAGTGCGTTCCTCTCCCTCCCTCTTCAGCAGCTGGTGCTGGTCCCTCCAAGAGTCACAGCTCTGAGCCGAGCTGTTCTTAGGAGCCTGTGGAAAGAGGCACATTTCATCCCATAAAGCTCTGCTGACTCTCAGGGCTGGATTCAGACACTCCAGGGGCATGCACGGGGTGGGGGGAGGCTTCAAAGAGAGGCTGGGCCAATGGCATGGAACCCTGCTCTGTCCCAGAAGAGGAGCAGGTGACTCTCCCCCAATCCCTTGGGATCGGCTAGGTGCCCACAGACAGGCAGGGGGCAGTCATGGTACCCCCAGTCCTTACCTCCGCAGCCAGGGTGTGTGCTTGGGTGAGGGGGTCAGGACTGCTGTGCTCTTCCCCTCCCCCTGCATAGAGAGCCCCCTGCTGGGGTGGGGTTGGTGGGGTGCTCCAGAGCAGTGGGGCTGGAGGTTCAAACCCCATGGAGATGCCTGGGGCAGTTCCCCTCTCCCAGAGCCATTATCTCAGGCTTTTTTCAGACTCAGGCTGCAGCTGCTGCAGTGGAGGCAGATCTCCTCATCCCGCCTCAGTTGTTCCAGGCTGTGGGTGACGCAGCATCCGTTGCTGGCCCCAGTCAGACCCAGGGCACTGGACACTCCCACCCCAGCATGCCCCGCTCCTGGTACCGAGTCATGCCGTACTTGGCGTGGTACAGCAGGCACTCTGGTATCAGGGGGTCTCCTTGAGATTCACCAGGTGCAGGGTTTGCAGCAGGGGACAGAGGGATAGAAAAGTGGGGGAGGAGACACTATGGTCAGTGGGGGCTGGAGGGCAGAGCGCCCCATAAAGAAGGGCCATGCCCCAGGGGATTCTTGGATTGAGGGTCCCAACATCTCATAGAGAAGGGCTGTGCCCCAGGGGATTTGGGATTGAAGGGCCCAGGACCACACAGAAAAGGGCCACACCTCAGCAGGGGCTGGAGTCAAAGGACTTGAATCTCTTCTTCCTGAGACCAGACATACTCCATTGGAACACCATGGACTTACCCTGGGGTGAGGGAGGGAGAAATCAGCCCCACTGAGTCCAATGGAGTTACTCCTGATTTACATCAGGGTGAGTGAGAGGGAATCAGCCCCATCGACTGGAAAGAAGTGACTTCTAACTTTTCTTAACGTTGATGTGTTTTGGTGCTCATTTATTGTGCCCATACAGAGATCAAACCAGGGCTCAGATCCTCATAGCAGGGAGCATTTCCAGTATTCAAGGGCCACTCACCAGCTCTTTGGAGGAAATAAAGTGATAGCGTTATTAGCCAAAGGGTTTAGCTCTCAGTTAGGCCTGTCAGCCTTCGAAGTGCTTGGAATTGCGCTAAATGGATTACGCTGTGCACGTGTATGGAGAGAGGATGAGCTGGTTGAAAGCTACCTCTGGCTCACAGGCTGTGAGTCCTTGAAGGGGGAATGTCCAGTAGTGGCTGACAAACCCGCATGCCATCTGGGCACTTTGAGTTCAGATCTAACCCTGAGCTGAAATCTGAACCTAAGAATAGAATAAGGAGGTACCTGGCTCTGTCTGAGGGTTTTGAATTGTGGGGAAATCACCTGGGTACCACAGGATATTTAGAAGGTGATGAACCAATTTCTGAAATGCACTTACCTGCTGGGAGGGGAGGATGATGGGGGTGGGAATTGGGGAGAAGGCTTTTCGGGGCAGCTAGGGGAGGGGTGATTATGGAGTGGGGGACAGAAAGGGTGGGTGGGTAGGAGATGAGTTGGGGGTCAGGAGATGAGGAGGGGTGGGACAGTGGGAAGAGGGGACATGACTGATAGGGGGACTGGGAGAACAGAGGGGTGTGATGTCCTGTCTCTTTCAATGTTCAGCGGGCTCTATGCTCTAAGAACATAAGACAATAAGAATGGCCATACTGGTTCAGGCCAAAGGTCCATCCAGCGCAGTATCCTGTCCTCTCTCAGTGGCCAATGGCAGGTCCCCCAAAGGGAATGAACAGACAGGTTATCATCAAGTGATCCATGCCCTGTCACCCTGTCAAGGTTCCTTCTCCACTCTGACCTCTAGGATACAGATATGGGGACCTGCATGAAGACCCCTAAAGCTTATTTTTACCAGCTTAGGTTAAAACTTCCCCAAGGTACAAACTATTTTACCTTTTAGCCTTGGACTTTTTTGCTGCAACCACCAAGTGTCTAACAAATATATAATTGGGAAAGAGCCCTCTTGGAAACGTCTTTCCCCCAAAAATCCTCCCCAAACCCTACATCCCCATTCCTGGGGAATGCTTGATAAAAATCCTCACCAATTTGCATCAGTGAACACAGACCCAAACGCTTGGATCTTAGAACAATGAAAAAAGTAATCAGGTTCTTAAAAGAAGAATTTTAAGAGAAGAAAAAGTAAAAGAATCGCCTCTGTAAAATCAGGATGGTAAATACCTTACAAGGTAATCAGATTCAAACAATAGAGAATCCCTCTAGGCAAAACCTTAAGTTACAAAAAGACACAAAAACAGGAATATACATTCCATTCAGCACAGCTTATTTTCTCAGCCATTTAAACAAAACAGAATCTAACGCATATCTAGCCAGATTACTTACGAAGTTCTAAGACTCCATTCCTTTTCTGTTCCTGGCAAAAGCATCACACACACACAGAGAGAATCTTTGTTTCTCGCCTGCCCCCCCTCCAGCTTTGAAAATATCTTGTCTCTTCATAGAATCATAGAATCATAGAATATCAGGGTTGGAAGGGACCTCAGGAGGTCATCTAGTCCAACCCCCTGCTCAAAAGCAGGACCAATCCCCAATTAAATCATCCCAGCCAGGGCTTTGTCAAGCCTGACCTTAAAAACTTCTAAGGAAGGAGATTCCACCACTTCCCTAGGCAAGTTTTTCCTAATATCCAACCTAAACCTCCTGCACTGCAACTTGAGACCATTACTCCTTGTCCTGTCCTCTTCTACCACTGAGAATAGTCTAGAACCATCCTCTCTGGAACTACCTCTCAGGTAGTTGAAAGCAGCTATCAAATCCCCCCTCATTCTTCTCTTCTGCAGACTAAACAATCCCAGTTCCCTCAGCCTCTCCTCATAAGTCATGTGTTCCAGACCCCTAATCATTTTTGTTGCCCTTCGCTGGACTCTTTCCAATTTATCCACATCCTTCTTGTAGTGTGGGGCCCAAAACTGGACACAGTACTCCAGATGAGACCTCACCAATGTCGAATAGAGGGGGACGATCATGTCCCTCGATCTGCTCGCTATGCCCCTACTTATACATCCCAAAATGCCATTGGCCTTCTTGGCAACAAGGGCACACTGCTGACTGATATCCAGCTTCTCGTCCACTGTCACCCCTAGTTCCTTTTCCGCAGAAGGTCATTTTGGTCCTCATTGGTCATTTTGGTCAGGTGCCAGCGAAGTTATCCTAGCTTCTTAGCCTTTTACAGGTGGAAGGGTTTTTCCTCTGGCCAGGAGGGATTTTAAAGGTGTTTACCCTTTCCTTTATATTTATGACACGTCCCCCAAATCACAGATAGGGTGAAATGCTTTCTGGGATTTCTTTCTGGAGCTCTAGGAGAAAAGAGAGTTAATAAGACACATGCACCTCTAAATCTACTAACAAGTATATAAAGACTAACAATATTTTCCACATCTCAAGGACGATTTTAACCAGTTGATTCTGGGAAACTTTCACGGGACAGTGCATCAGCCACTTTGTTAGAAGCTCCTGAGATGTGTTGGATGTTGAAATCAAAATCTTGGAGATCTAAACTCCACCGAATACATTTTTTGTTATTTCCCATGGCGGTATGAAGCCACTGTAGCACAGCATGGTCGGTTTGCAGGTGGAAACGCCGTCCCCAAACATATGGGCGTAGCTTTTCCAGAGCGTAGCAAATGGCTTAACGTTCCTTTTTACTGACTGACCAGTTGCTTTCCCTCTCAGACAGCTTCTTGCTGAGAAACACGACAGGATGGAATTCTTGATCCACTCCTTCCTCCATTAAAACTGCTCCCACACCACGCTCGGACACATCTGTGGTTACGAGGAATGGTTTGTCAAAGTCTGGGGCCCTTAGTACAGGGTCAGATATGAGTGTCGCTTTAAGCTTGTTAAAGGCCTTCTGACACTTTTCGGCCCACTGAACAGCATTTGGCTGTTTCTGTTTGGTTAGGTCTGTTAGTGGGGTGGCGATTTGGCTGTATTGCGGTACAAATCGCCTGTAATAACCGGCCAAGCCTAAGAAAGATTGAACCGGTTTCTTTGACTTTGGGACAGGCCACTTTTGGATAGCATCCACTCTGGCCTGTAGGGGGTTGATAGTTCCTTGATCCACTGGTGTCCAAGGTAAATCACTCTGTTTAGGCCTATTTGACACTTCTTAGCCTTAACAGTTAGTCCTGCCTCCCTTATGAGCTTGAAGACTTTCTGTAGATGTTCCAGGTGTTCTGATCAGGAATCCGAAAATATGGCCACATCGTCAAGGTCGGAGACTGCATAGTCTCCTAATCCCACTAGGAGACCATCTACAAGTCTTTGGAAGGTGGCGGGTGCATTTCACAACCCGAAAGGGAGTATGTTAAATTCATACAGCCCGACATGGGTGGTGAAGTCTGACCTTTCCTTGGCAGATTCATCTAGCAGTACCTGCCAGTACCCCTTGGTTAAGTCCAAGGTAGAGATGAACTGGGCCCGTCCCAGTTTCTCTAATACTTCATCTGTGCGTGGCAATGGATAGTTGTCTGGGCGAGTTACAGCATTTAGTCCATGCAAAAACGTATCTCCCCATCTGGTTTGGGAACTAGAACCACTGGAGATCCCCATGCACTGCCAGAGGGGTGGATTGCACCCATCTGTAACATATCCTGCATCTCCCATTCTATAGCAGTTTTAGCTTGAGGAGACACCCGGAAAGGTTGGACTTTAATTGGGTGAGTATTACCTGTATCAATGGAGTGGTATGCCCGTTCAGTCAGTCCTGGGGTGGCTGAGAACGTTGGCGCGTAGCTAGTGCACAGCTCCTTGATCTGCTGTCGCTGCATATGCCCAAGGGTCATGGAGAAGTTCACCTCTTCCACGCCACCAGCACTTTTCCCTTCGTAGTGGACACCTTCAAGCCACTCAGCGTCATCTCCTCCCTGGACTGTAAACTGACAAACCTTTTATTCTCTGGAATAAAAGGGCTTTAGAGAATTAATATGGTACACCTCAGGCTTTCAGTTTGAGGTGGGGAGTGCTGTGAGATAATTAACAGCTCCCATGCGCTCCTGGACCGTGAATGGCCCTTCCCATGATGCTTCCATTTTATGGGCCTGGAGCGCCTTTAAGACCATGACCTGGTCCCCTACTTTGAAGGAACACTCTCTGGCATCTTTATCACACCAGGCTTTTTGCTCTTTTTGAGCATCCTGTAGGTTTTCTTTAGCAAAGGCTAGAGAGGTTTGGAGGGTGTTTTGTAATCCCACCACTCTGCCACCATGTCAAGGTTCCTTCCCCACTCTGAACTCTTGGGTACAGATGTGGGGACCTGCATGAAAACCCCCAAAGCTTATTTTTACCAGCTTAGGTTAAAACTTCCCCAAGGTACAAACTATTTTACCTTTTGCCCTGGGACTTTTTTGCTGCCACCACCAAGCGTCTAACAAATATATAATCGGGAAAGAGCCCACTTGGAAACGTCTTTCCCCCCAAAATCCTCCCCAAACCTACACCCCCTTTCCTGGGGAAGGTTTGATAAAAATCCTCACCAATTTGCATCGGTGAACACAGACCCAAACCCTTGATCTTAAGAACAATGAAAAAAGCAATCAGGTTCTTAAAAAAGAATTTTAAGTGAAGAAAAAGTAAAAGAATCACCTCTCTAAAAACGGGATGGTAAATACCTTACAGGGTAATCAGATTCAAAATATAGAGAATCCCTCTAGGCAAAACCTTACATTACAAAAAGACACAAAAACAGGAATATACATTCCATTCAGCACAGCTTATTTTCTCAGCCATTTAAACAAAACAGACTCTAATGCATATCTAGCTAGATTAGTTCTAAGACTCCATTCCTTTTCTGTTCCTAGCAAGAGCATCACACACAGAGAGAGAACCTTTGCTTCTCTGCAACCCCTCCAGCTTTGAAAGTAACTTGTCTCCTCATTGGTCATTTTGTTCAGGTGTCAGCAAGGTTGTCCTAGCTTCTTGTCCTTTTACAGGTGAAAGGGTTTTTCCTCTGGCCAGGAGGGATTTTAAAGGTGTTTACCCTTTCCTTTATATTTATGACACACCAGAACCACTAGCCCAAAGTAGGTCTCATGCTGAAACCTAGGCATCACTGATTTCAGCTTTACAGCATTTAGCAAGACTCCTAATTGAGTCTAAATTAACTCTGTTATTACACAGTGGTGAGAGAAAGGGGCAAATTGGTGTTTGGGGCAACAGGCAAGCAATATTAGTGCCACTTATTTCTCTTAATTCATTGGGCTTTGGAACCCATGTCCCTCACCTAGTGAATGCTACTTAGTTGAGGGTGAGTCCCTCAGTCATAAGGTGCCAAGTACAGTTCTACTGTCCTTGATTCACATAACTAGGATAACAACCCTTTATTACTCCTGCCCCAAAAACAAAGAGACTTGGGATCCCACAGCAGCCAAAGTGGCCATTTGAGCAAGCAGTCCCGTCATGCTAGGCAGGATGGGGGTGCCCATGCAAATGAGAACAGCCCTGAAGTCCTTTTCCACAGCTCACCACCAGATGTCAGGGGAGAGCTCATTCTGCCTCTGCTTACAAAATAATGCCAAATAGTCAGAACCCTGCTTCAGAAGGAATGAACAGAACAGGGCAATTATCGAATGATCCGTCCACCATTGTCCAATCCCAGCTTCTGGCAGTCAGAGGTTTAGGAACATCCAAAGCATAGGGTTGTGTCCCTGACCATCTTGGCTAATAGCCATTGGTGGATGTATCCTCCATGGACTTATCTAATTCATTTTTTAAGCCAGTTATACTTTTGGCCTTCACAAAATCCCCTGGCAATGAGTTCAACAAGTTGACTGTGCGTTGTGGGAAAAAGTACTTCCTTTTGTTTGTTTTGAATCTGCTGCCTATTAATTTCATTGGGTGACCCCTGGTCCTTCTGTTATGTGAAGGGGTAAATAACACTTCCCTGTTCACTCTCCCCACAGCATTCATGATTTTATGGATGTTTATCATATCCCGCCTTCGTCCTCTCTTTTCTAATCTGAACAATATCAGTCTTTTTCTCTCTCTCCTCATATGGAGGCTGTTCCATACCCCTAATCTCTGTCCCTTTTCCAAGTCTGTCATAAATATAAAGGGAAGGGTAATCACCTTTAAAATCCCTCCTGGCCAGAGGAAAAATCCTCTCACCTGTAAAGGGTTAGAAGCTAAAGGTAACCTCGCTGGCACCTGATCAAAATGACCAATGAGGAGACAAGATACTTTCAAAACCTGGGAGGAGGGAGAGAAACAAAGGGTCTCTGTCTGTCTGTGTGATGCTTTTGCCGGGGACAGAACAGGAATGGAGTCTTAGAACTTAGTCAGTATTCTAGCTAGGTATGTGTTAGATTATGATTTCTTTAAATGGCTGAGAAAATAGCTGTGCTGAATGGAATGAATATTTCTGTCTGTGTGTCTTTTTTGTAACTTAAGGTTTTGCCTAGAGGGATTCTCTATGTTTTGAATCCAATTAACCTGTAAGGTATTCACCATCCTGATTTTATAGAGGTGATTCTTTTTTATTTCTATTAAAAGTCTTCTTGTAAAAAAACTGAATGCTTTTTCATTGTTCTAAGATCCAAGGGTTTGGGTCTGTGGTCACCTATGCAAATTGGTGCGGATTTTTACCAAACCTTCCCCTGGAAGTGGGGTGCAAGGGTTGGGAGGATTTTGGGGGGAAAGACGTTTCCAAACGATGCTTTCCTAATAAAAATAAACCCAGATAAATGTTTGGTGGTGGCAGTGAAAGTCCAAGGGCAAAGGGTAAAATAGTTTGTACCTTGGGGAAGTTTTAACCTAAGCTGGTAAAAGTAAGCTTAGGAGGTTTTCATGCAGGTCCCCACATCTGTACCCTAGAGTTCAGAGTGGGGAAGGAACCTTGACAAGGTCTAACCTGTCTTTTTTTTTAGATGGGGTAACCAGAACAGCACACAGTTTTCAAGGTGTTTGCACGTACCATGGATTTATATAGTGGCATTGTGATATTTTCTGTTTTATTATCTATCCCTTTCCTAAAGGTTCCTAACATCCTGTTCGCTTTTTGCACTGCTACTGCATATTCAACAGATGTTTTTAGAGAACTATCTATGATGACACCAAGATCTCTTTCTTGAGTAGTCATAGCTAACTTAGACCCCATCATTTTGTATGTATCGTTGGAATTATGTTTTCCAATGTGCATTACTATGCATTTATCAATATTGAATTCCATCTGCCATTTTGTTGCCCATTCACCCAGTTTTATGAGATCCCTTTTTGACTCTTCACTGTCAGCTTTGGACTTAACAGTCCTGAGTCATTTCGGATTGTCTGCAAATTGTGCCACTTCACTGGTCGCTCCAAGATCATTTATGAATATGTTGAACAGCACAGGTCTCAGTACAGATCCCCGGAGAATGCAGCTATTTCCCTCTCTCCATTGTGAAAACTGACTATTTATTCCTACCCTTTGTTCCCTGTCTTTTAACAAGATACTAATCCATGAGAGAACATTCCCTCTTTTCCCATGACTTCTTACTTTGCTTAAGAGCAGTTGGTATGGGACTTTGTCAAAAGCTTTCCGAAAGTCCAAGTACCCGATATCACCCTTGTCCACATGCTTGTTGACTCCCTGAAAGCATTCTGGAAGTCACATTATCTGAGCAATTTCCCCCTAAAATGAATAGCCATAATCAAGTCCCTAGTGTACTTCATGAGGTCTTTTCCTTTTGGGGGGTA
This sequence comes from Lepidochelys olivacea, assembly GCF_965140295.1. Lineage (NCBI taxonomy): Eukaryota > Metazoa > Chordata > Testudines > Cheloniidae > Lepidochelys > Lepidochelys olivacea. The sequence continues at coordinate 37,717,290 of NC_140424.1, forward strand.
TAAACTCTGCTGGGGTGCCATGGCTTTTGGTTAATTGTTTGCTTGTGTGACAGCGTGGGGTATGATGGTGTCACTTTGTGAACTTTGTGTGCAATATTGGTGGAAATATTGGCATGGTGACTGCACAAGTCTGGCCTGGCTCAATGGCAGCCTATTGTGTTGTATTCCAGACAGCTGACCTGCCTGGGAAAGGTGTTTGACATGTCATTGAAGGACCATCATTCAGAACCCATCAAGACTAGAGTCTGGGGCTATTGATTTTTATAATGTCTCAACAACTTGGCCACCCCCAGAGAAAAATGAGTTTTCTATACAGGGGGCCCACAGGCATGAATGTCGGAGATGGAGCTTCACAGTTTGAACCCATGGCCCAGAGACTGGGGCCTACTTAACAGTGCAATTCCATTCTTGGGGCCAACCATGGCCATGTGTAGAAAAGACTTTCAGGAGCAAGATGGCAGGAAGGACTCTGCCCAGCTTGAAACACTGGTGAACCTTGGACTCACAGAAACAGTGAGATCAGACCAGGAGAAGGGGGTGTCTCATAACTGTCTTGTTTTACAGATCTGTATCTGTCGAGGGCTGACTGCATACAGTTTCCTCTTACTAAACCCTTTGCTAAAGCCGTGTTCCTTGCCTCTCTGCCATATTCTTCTTAAAGGGGTTCAGCTAGAAGCCCAGAGTGAGCACAGCCGAGGTGAAGCTCTGGCCAAGTTCTAAGGCAGCTGGACAATGGCCTCCCATGGCCAAAGGAAGGGTGTCAGAAAAGGGGTCTGAGCTGGAGAGTGTTTCCTACAGCCCCAGAGCTAGAAACAATGATGAGACTCTACCCAGATGCACTTATCTTTGAAGTACATGGCTCCCATTGATTGGGCCCTCTTGCAAGAGACAGGTGACTGTACTGCTGGATAAAGGGCCAGCTTGTAACACCTTGTTTATCTGGCTTTTCTTGTATTTGATCAGTTTGTCAATTTGGTTTTAGTTCTTTTTTCTATTTTGGGGAGGGGAGGGAAATGTTTGTTACATGGGAGGCATTGATATTCTGTCTTGCCTTTGGGAAGCCAACGTGCCATCACTTCGATGTTGTTTTCTGAGTGAGCTGAAGGTTTGCTTTCCATGATGATCAAGGGGTGGAAAGGATTTGCTGTAGCTCTCTGGGTGGCTGAGTTCCTGTTGAAAAGATTCTTTTGATGGCGCTGGGATTTTATTGTATTAGTTATGACATGTTAGGGGCTCTCGAGCCTTGGACGGGCGTCTGCATCATTTCAAACCTAAACTAAAACTACAGCCACACTCTCATGTATTCACTTAGATCGAATAAATGGGCTAAAGGTGTTAACATAATCCAGTCACTGTCCAACATTAAAGAGTGTTCAAGAAGGTCTGAAACTTGGTGTACAGAGACCTCAGCTTGCTTCGCACCGTGGCAAACACACCAGGAAAAATCCGCTATTAAGCCATGTCCTCAGCTGATGCAAAGCAACATAGTTGAAGTCAATGGAGCTATGTTGATTTACAAGAACCAAGGAGGCAGCTCACTGACTTCATCAGCTCCCATAAACTTCAGACCATGCACTGTAACCTGAACTCCACCTTCTCAACCTCCCTTTCTTCACACACTCTGTCACTGGGTGAGCCGGGCCTTTAGGAGGGAATGGATCCAACCCATCTGTGCCTTATTAACGCCTCTCAATGGGGCCTGAGAGAGAGCAGCTGGACTTTCTAAAGAGACAGAGAAGAACAGGAAATAGGGGAGGAAGCTGTGGCAGAGGCTGCAGAGCTGAGGAGGCACCTACACAGACCTTTGATTGAGGGGAGAGCAGAAGCAGAAGCAGATCCTGGGAAGGGATGAAAAGCTGTTCCCAACTTGGAAACTTGAAGATAGACAGAGAGCCCAAGGGAGGGGGGGCTGGGTCCAGCTTGAGACCGGGCTGGAAGACTCTTTTGTGCTTACTTTGAATTTTATGTTGTCATAACCATAGGGGTATGTTAGGATATAGATATTCAGGCCTCTCTGTAAAGGCCTATACTCTAAGAATGTAGGTGTATTCTTATCACTTAGCTAGTTCTAGAGGTATAAAAGAAAGAATCAAAATCACTTCTGCTGGTGTAACGCCCTTCTCTTACTGTGGCAGCAAGAGGCCCTGTTCTTAGGCTAAGGCCTTTGGCTAAGCAGCAGAGGCAGCCATAAACTGGGAAGCGAACAGTCACATCCTCACATCCCAACCTAGTCACATTGAAATAAGATGCTTGTCATAAATATAAAGGGAAGGGTAATCACCTTTAAAATCCCTCCTGGCCAGAGGAAAAATCCTTTCACCTGTCAAGGGTTAAGAAGCTAAAGGTAACCTCGCTGGCACCTGACCAAAATGACCAATGAGGAGACGAGATACTTTCAAAAGCTGGGAGGAGGGAAAAAAACAAAGCGTCTCTGTCTGCCTGTGTGATGTTTTTGCCGGGGACAGAACAGGAATGGAGTCTTAGAACTTCGTAAGTAATCTAGCTAGGTGTGTGTTAGATTATGATTTCTTAAATGGCTGAGAAAATAGCTGTGCTGAATAGAATGAATATTCCTGTCTGTGTGTCTTTTTTGTAACTTAAGGTTTTGCCTAGAGGGATTCTCTATGTTTTGAATCTGATTACTCTGTAAGGTATTTACCATCCGGATTTTACAGAGGTGATTCTTTTTACTGTTTCTTCTATTAAAATGTTTCTTTTCAAGAACTGAATGCTTTTTCCACTGTTCTAAGATCCAAGGGTTTGGGTCTGTGGTCACCTATGCAAATTGGTGAGGATTTTTACCAAACCTTCCCCAGGAAGTGGGGTGCAAGGGTTGGGAGGATTCTGGGGGGAAAGACATTTCCAAACGACGCTTTCCTAATAAAAATAAACCCAGATATATGTTTGGTGGTGGCAGTGGAAGTCCAAGGGCAAAAGGTAAAATAGTTTGTACCTTGGGGAAGTTTTAACCTAAGCTGGTAAATGTAAGCTTAGGAGGTTTTCATGCAGGTCCCCACATCTGTACCCGAGTTCAGAGTGGGGAAGGAACCTTGTCAATGCTATTGGGCTGCTAGGCATTATCAGGACAGGATTGTATTCCTATCACCTCCAGAGAAAGGGAAGTGCCTAGAAGGTGAAAAAGGAAACTTAGTTTGATAGCATCCTGTCTGGCAAGAACTCACTTCTCAGTAGCTGAGATGTGAAATCCTCATTTCTGTGTTGTTCTGTCATTGTAGTTCCCATTTCCCTATTGTTTGTCTGTATAATCTCTGTCTGGTTCTGTGATTGTTTCTGTCGGCTGTATAATTAATTTTGCTGGGTGTAAACTAATTAAGATGCTGGGATATAATTGGTTAAATAATCGTGTTACAATATGTTAGGATTAGTTAACTAATCATTTTACTGAAATTAAACTAAGGTATAGCTAAGCAGAACTCAAGTTTTACTATACAGTCTGCAGTCAGTCAGGAAGTAAGGGGGGAATGGGAACAGGGAATGGGGGTGGGGAAATTGGAATCATATTTTGCCAGGAGGAAGAACGGGAACAGGGACACAGGTAACCCTCTGTGGTGTCAGATCTGGGAGTGGGGGACACTAAGGAAGGAAAGTGGAATCATACTTGCTGGAAGTTCACCCCAATAAACATCAAATTGTTTGCACCTTTGGACTTTGGGTATTGTTGCTCTCTGTTCATGTGAGAAGGCCCAGGGAAGTAAGCGGGTGAAGGAATAAGCCCCCTAACACCAGGCAAGGTGTATTGGTTTACCTTTGTTTTCTCAACTTGTGAATTTTCCCTTTGCTAGAGGGAGGTTTATCCCTGTTTTGTTGTAACTTTTTGAAACTAAGGCTCGAGGGGGTTCCTCTGTTCTCTTTCAATTTTCTGCTACTCTGTAAGGTGAACTACTAGCCTAAGTTTACAGAGGTGATACTTTTACCTTTTTCTCTTGAAATAAAATCCTTCTTTTTAAGAACCTAACTGATTTTTTCCATGGTTCCAAGACCCAGGGGTTTGGGTCTTTGATCATTTTGTAACCAATTGGTTAGGATATTATTCTCAAGCCTCCCCAGGAAAGGGGGTGTATAGGCTTGGGGGAATATTTTGGGGGAATAGGACTCCAAGTGGTCCTTTCCCTAATTGTTTGTTAAATCACTTGGTGGTGGCAGTGAAACCAGGGCAGAAGGAAATCTGTGCCTTGGGCAAGTTTTAACCTCAGCTGGTAAAAATAAGCTTTGGGGGTCTTTCATGCAGGTCCCCACACCTGTACCCCAGAGTTCAGAGTGGGGAAGGAAGCCTGACATATGTAAATAAGCCAGACCCCAAGAAGGGACACATGAGCCTTTGTGGAGTTATTGAGGAGCAACAAGAAAAGAAATGGAGGCCAGGCACTGCAGAGTCATCCCAAGTCACGAGGTGGCACTTGAGAGGTGGCCACACTATTTACACGTCCCTTTACCAAACTACCCTTTCCTATCCTATCCACATAATTTGTAGATATTGATGTAGTAGAGTTGTGTGCAGGGAGGGGTTAGTATGATCCATGGTGGAGACAGCAGACTGGCATTCCCAGCGGAGCAGAGTTAACATTGCTAGAGGAAAACTGCCTTTAGTTTACCCCTTATAACTTCTTTCAAGGGCTGTTTTTCACATGAGAGATTTTTTCCCTTGAAAAATGTGATTTCATCAAAATTTACATTTCCTGCTGGACAACTGGGAAGCCAGACAGCATAGGTATCCGGGCAGCCGAGGAATCAGGCAGCAGTCAAGCTAAAATCAACCAGGAGTCTGTTTCTGTCAAACAGGAGTCTGCCTGTTGTCCACTAAAAGTTTCAATGGATTCAACACACTCCCATGAAAAGTTCCTATTCTGTCAAAACAGTATGTTCCACTGGAAAATTGTTCCATACGATAATTTTTGACCAGCTCTACTCATTATATGTTAATGTATTTATCCCACTGATGGGGGTGATATGCAAGTTATTATCAAGGTCACTCAAGAGAACAAAGGGGAATCTGATTCAGAGATCCTCAGCTTCTCTGCTCAGCCCATTATGTGAGTAAGATTTTGGGTGCAACATTGCGTACCAAACTATAGTGCCCATTTCCTTACCCGCAAGGATCAATGGGAAATTTGGGTAAACAAGGAAAGCAGGGTTACGACTCCAGGACGTTACTGCTTGTAGTGATAAATTATTTATTGCTTCAGATTTACCAGATCACTTATCCCGTATTCAGCCAACTGCTAACTGATTAGGATACGTGGGGACTTTTCATGGGGTCATGGTGTTCCACCTCTCAGTCTTATCAAAAAGAAGACTGAGAGGTGACTTGATTAAAACCTATATGTTCCTTCATGGGGAGAAAGTACCTGGTACTAAAGGGCACTTTCAAATTATCAGGATAAGAACCAATGGCTGGAAGCTGAAGCCAGATAAATGCAAATTAGAAATAGGGCACAAATGTCTAACAGTGAGGGTTTGAAGGGGTACAATGACCCCACACTGGCTGGAAAGAGGCTATTGAGGGCCCAGGTGCTTAGTCAGCCCTACCCTGTTACACCTATGAGAGGGGTCAAAGCCTGGATGGAGCAGTTGAAAAAGGAAAAGCCCAATACAGTAAGGGCTGAGCAGGAGAAGGAGTGGACCTCTTGTGCTAGCACCTTGAAGGAAGGCCTGGCTGGGGTCAGAGAAAACCTATAGATTGTGTGGAGGCAGGCTGGTCTGGGGCCAGACGCTGTCCTGAGCCTGCTAGGTGCCAGATCCAATTTGGGGCAGATAGACCCACCTTGGACCTGTACATTTGCTTGGTTCATCATAATGAATCCTCTTTCCTTCTGGGATCTGTGGAGGGGTGAGCCTGAGAAGGAGCTGGGAGAAAGGCTAAGGGCCAGGCTCATTGGTCAAGGGGTATGAGTCTCACTCGCTCTGGGTGCAAGAGGTCCCAGGTTCAAATCCCAGGTGAGCCCTTTTGAGTTTCCCTGCAGGAAAGGACCTGAGGATTGCAGTGGACAAGAAACTGGATATAAGTCAGCAGTGTGCCCTTGTGGCCCGGAAGGCCAACGGCATATTAGGCTGTATTAGTAGAAGTATTGCCAGTCAATTGAGGGAAGTGATTATTTCCCTCTTTTCAGCACTGGTGAGGCCACACCTTGAGTATTGTGTCCAGTTTTGGTCCCCCCACTACAGAAGGGATGTGGACAAATTGGAGAGAGTCCAGCAGAGCGCAACAGAAATGATTAGGGGGCTGGGGCACATGACTTACAAGGAGAGGCTGAGGGAACTGGAGTTATTTAGTCTGCAGAAGAGAAGAGTGAGGGGGGGATTTGATAGCAGCCTTCAACTACCTGAAGGGGGGTTCCAAAGAGGATGGAGCTAGGCTGTTCTCAGTGGTGGCAGATGGCAGAACAAGAAGCAGTGGTCTCGAGTTGCAGTGGGGGAGGTCTAGGTTGGATATTAGGAAACACTATTTCACTAGGACGGTGGTGAAGCACTGGAATGGGTTACCTCGGGACGTGGTGGAATCTCCATTCTTAGAGGCTTTTAAGGCCCGGCTTGACAAAGCCCTGGCTGGGATGATTTGGTTGGCTTTGGTCCTGCTTTGAGCAGGGGATTGGACTAGATGACCTCCTGAGGTCTCTTCCAACCCTAATATTCTATGATTCCATGACAGGCTGAGTTAGAAAGTAGCCCAGGAGGAGGCAAAGGGTTTGAATAGAAAGACCTGAACAGCTTATTACAGGGTACCCAGAGTAGATAGTAAGCCTGGGTTCCCCTCCCAGCCCCCCCGACGATGGTGGCACAAAGGCCCCCCAGAGATGAGCTGGAAGGCAAATAAAGCCTGAAGTCACCCTGAAGACCTGGCTTGAACCCACTGGACTACTGAGGAGCTAGACTGGGTTTACCTCAGATTGGATGGGAATATATGTGACTTGGCTGGACGGCTGAGTTACGAGAAGTAGATCACAGCACAGCCAGAGTGACAGTCAGCAAGGAGTGCCAAAGAAGAAGTGACCTTGCTATGAATCATAGAATCATAGACTATCAGGGTTGGAAGGGACCTCAGGAGGTCATCTAGTCCAACCCCCTGCTCAACGCAGGACCAATCCCCAACTAAAACTATGCCATGCCCAACCATGAGGAGGCACGCCAGCCAGGGAGTCACACTTCTAGAGAAGTTGGTTAACCATTGGAAAAAGCTACCAAGAGAAGTGGTGAATTCTCCATCTCTTGATATCTTCACATAAAGACCAGATGCTTTTCTGAAAGTTGCTTTAACCAAACACATGTTATTGGGCTAAATACAGGGGTAACTGGGTGAAATGTAACATCCTGCTATGTACAGGGAAGGTGATTCAATGTCCCTGCTCTCCTAAGATGGTTGAATCTATGAACCCTCTTCTAAAGCAGTTGGTACTAGCTAATTCAGAGATTGGAGAGTGGACAAGGTAGATGATTGGCCTCCTCCAGAATGGCAATACCTATGTTCCTTATAACTGGTAAAGAGAAACACCTCCTTTGATGTTAGACATTTTCCTATCTCCATAACTATTCCTTTGAAGCTAGAAGTTGTCCTATTTCCACAACTTTCTCTCTGAGGTTAGGAGTTCATGTATTAAACTTGTTTGTAAGTTCTAAAAATAAAATGGAGCATTAACGCTGCCTTTGCGGCAGTTGTAAATTCCCATTAGCATAAGTTTCCAGGGAGTTGTTTCACTCTCATATAACGAATCAGAGAAGCCATTCACTTTTTGGGATCAGATAAAAGCCAGCTGTGACAAGCAGGAGAATAGAACAGGGGATCCTCTGTTTTTGAGGAAGCACAATCTTTCTCATCAGATTCACAGAAGGTAAAGGATGTTGTATATTGTCATGAATAATGTGTAACAGAGATATTGTGTTTCTGTGAGACACACCCTGAACAGACAGTTTTAGACGTATGTAGAACACCCTGGGTTTACTCAGAGTCAGCCCTAGCCAGAGCTAGATGGCAGGAATTTGTGAGGATTTATGAGAATTTCTGCCTCCCCAGTCATTCACTGCACAAAAGCCACATATTCAGTAGGAGGAACAAACCTTAAAATAGGAAATCTTCAATGAGGTATCTAGCTAGCTAACTCTCTGTCTGCCCATCTGTTGCTATCTATCCTTCCCTCCACAATCTAGCTTTATTTCTGCCAGTCTATCTGGCAGTGTCTCTGTCTCTCCTTCATCTATCTATCTACCTATCTATCTAACTTCATTAATTTGCCATCAAAGTGATTTCTAAGTTACAGAAGATAAAAGAAACCCTAAAACATGAGTTTACAGTTCAATATGACTGCAAAAAATGCAATGTCTAGCGGATATGAAGAAGAAATAGGCAAGTATTAAAATGAATATTGTATTGTATCTGATATTTGCATGGCTAGTCATTCTGTTAAAACTCCCTAAACAAAGACATAGAATAACAAACAAACAATTACTAATGTACTGCCTAATTCAAAATTCACATACAAATTCATCACTAACTCAGGTATCAGTAAAAAATTCAGATATGTGTGTGACAAGGAGGTAGAATAATGAATCATAGAACTAAAGGGCTTGAAAGGATCTTGAGAGGTCACCTAGTCCAGCCTCCTGTGCTGACCATCTAGACCATCTCTGACAGGTGTTTGTCTAAGCTGCTTTTAAAAAAGTCAAATAATGGGGATTCCACAACCTGCCTTGTAACCTGTTCTGGGGCTTCCCTATCCTTAGAGTTAGAAAGTTTTTCTACTGTCTAAACTAAATCTCCCTTGCTGCAGATAAAGCTGATTGCTTCTTGTGAGACCCTCAGTGGACATAAAGAAAAAGTGATCACTGTCTTCTTAGTAACAACCTCTTACATATTTGAAGGCTCATCAGGTTCCCCCTCCGTTTTTTCTTCTCTAGACTAAATATGTCCAGTTCTTTCAGCCTTGCTTCATAGGTCGGGTTTTCTGAACCTTTTATCATTTTGTTGAGCACTTCTAGATTCTCTACAATTTGTCCACATATTTCTTATTTTGTGATTGCCAAAACTGAACCTAGTCCTCCAGCTGAGGCCTTCTCGGTGAGCTTATGCTCAAATAAATTTGTTAGTCTCTAAGGTGCTACAAGTACTCCTCTTCTTTTAACAAAAACAAAGTCACCCCCTCCCCACAAAGGTATCTGTTTCTTGTCATATTTCACAAGCTATTATTGCTACTTTTTAAAAATTACTTTTCTTGCTAGAATCCATGGCAGACACAAAGGAGAGAAATCGAACGTCCGTCACAGGATTTATCCTCCTGGACTTTGGGAATCTCCATGAACTGAAAATTCTTCTCTTCCCGCTGTTTCTACTGATCTACATTGTGACAGTGGCTGGGAACATCCTCGTTGTTGCACTAATTGTGTCCGATCAGTACCTTCACACCCCCATGTACTTCTTCCTGGGGAACTTGTCCTGCTTGGAGAATTGCTACACCTCCACCATCCTGCCCAGGATGCTGGCCAGTCTCCTGACTGGGGACAGATCCATTTCTGTTCATGGCTGCCTGGTACAATTTGATATCTTTGGTTCTCTGTTAGCTGCAGAATGTTGTCTCTTATCAGTGATGTCTTACGATCGGTATTTACCCATATGCAAACCACTGCATTATGCAGCCTGCATGAATAGTAGATTTTCCTTCCAGCTAGCAGCTGGGTCTTGGCTAAGTGGGTCTGTAGTCAACACCATCACAGCATGTTGGCTATCACAATTGATTTTCTGTGGCCCCAATGAAATTGACCATTTCCTTTGTGATTACACCCCATTGATAAAACTGTCCTGCAGTGACACCAGTCTGATGGTTCTTGTGATTTTCCTTGTCTGCTTCATATTCATTCTTCCCCCATTTCTATTAACCCTGGCATCTTACATGGCTATCATCAGCACTGTCCTGAGAATCTCTTCCAGTGCTGGGAGGCAAAAGGCTTTTTCCACCTGCTCCTCTCACCTCATCGTGGTAACAATTTTCTATGGAACCCTGTTTGTTGTTTACATGCTCCCAGACACTGCTGCACTGCGAGACCTGAACAAAGTGTTCTCCGTCTTCTACACCATCCTGACTCCCGTGGTCAATCCCCTCATCTACAGCCTGAGAAACAAGGAGGTCAAGGAGGCCCTGAGAAAAGCTCTAAGTAAGACTATGGCTTTTATAACCAATCACAAATTTTCTTCTCAACATTTATTGTAAGTTGCAATAAAATGGATATAATGGGAGCTCATCAAGTGGTGTAATATAGCAAACCACAGCGCATGTGGGAGCCCTGAATTATTCGAGCTGTTCTATTACCTACAGTGAGACCACTGGTGTACGGAAGGGCCAGTTTCTAAGTAATGATTGCAGCGCCAGGTATTCGCTGACTCATAAGGCGCGGTCTGGATGGACCTGGATCTGCCTGGGGTAAAGTGAGCTAAAGGAGCTGCACTGCGACATGGGCAGAGCATGTCCAGCCCACCCTCAACTGAACTCCACTGATGTCAGTGGGGACTTAAGGGGGTTATTCCTGATGAAGTTCCCTACAGTGCAGCAGGTCTACGCGAGGTATACGATGTTTGCAGTGTTGTTTTAGCTGTGTTTTTCCCCAGGATATTAGAGAGACAAGGTAGGTGAGGTAATATCGTTTATTGGTCCAGCTTATGCTGGTGAAAGAGACAAGCTTTGGAATTTACACAGAGGTCTTCTTGAGATCGGGGACAGGTACTCGGCATGTCACAGCTGCATACAAATGTGGAACAGATAAGGCATTAACACGTTGCAAGAGGCTATTCAAGGTGAAGTGGGCAGTTAACACCTCTCCAGTCACAGGACAAAAAGGATTGGGGTATGTCTACACTTACTATTTAAAGGGCAAAAAGTCCCTTTTTTTGCATTAAAACCGCCATACTGTCTACACTTGTTAATGACTTTTTGCAGTGAAACTCAGGTTTCCCCGCAAAAAAAAATCCCACCTTCACGAGAAGCATACAGCTCTGCCCGCTGTTCTTTTTGCACTGCTGTGAAAGTGAAGACACATTCTAGCAGTGTAAACACCTTTTGGCCTCCGGAGGATATCCCACAGTTCCAAAAGCGACCACTCTGGCCAGCATCTCTGCTGCTCTGACGCACGGACGTCCGCCCCTCCCCCTGTAAGTCCCGGGAAGTTTGAAGCTCCCTTTCCCTTTGTTTGTAGATGTGGTGGGGAAAGCAGCCAGACAGCAGGAGTGTTGGGGACACTGGGCATGGCCACTAGGTAACTCGAGGGGATGGAAGACCACGAGTGTCGATGAAGCCCCCTCGCACTAGGCCCAAGTATTCTTGGGCCCCCCCGCCTGGAGGCACTCGCAGCAGTTATGCGCACTAGGCCCAAGTGTCCTTGGCCCCCCCACCTGGAGGCACACACAGCAGTTATGCTGAGAATCTGCAACAGTATGTTGCAGAGTCAGACTGCCTGAAACTAAGCAAGGCCACACAGGGGAAATATGGAAGAACAATGCTGAATAAAGCAGCTTTATGTATCGTTTAACAAATGATACAGAGAATCAGGGAACTAGCTGGGAACTGGATTGGCTGGCTATATGGATACTTGGGGCAGCTTGCTATTGGATAAGTATGCTGGGAAAAAGGATGTATAAAAGCCTGTGTAACTTCCTGCTCTGTTGTACAGGATTTGAGATTCAAATCTCCCTGTACCTTTTTGAAGCTTCAAATAAACTTTTCTGCTTCTCCACCCCGTTGTGATTATTGGGTGTAGCACACCGGGTAACGAACCAACTCAAGCTGTTGTTCAGCCTCTCGGCACTGGGTGCCGGCAACAGCTTTTGGCGTCCCTGGGTGGGCGACGAGGCTGCAATTTAGCCTTGCCCGGACCCCTCCTGGAGGTCGAGGATTGCGGCGAGAACCGATGCCCAGCGCGCACCGGTGAGTTCATCGGGGGCCTCGGAGGAGACGCGATTTGATCGACCCCAGAGGGCACAACGGTGCAACGCACTCATATAGTGGAGAAGCAGTTGTGGACGGCGGTGAAGAACCGGTCCCTTAGACATGGGGGAGGAGCAGCTGCAGGACGGCGGTGAAGAACCAGTCCCTTGGATAAGGTAGGAACCTTTTAAAATCCGGATTATATGCTCTGTTGGAACCTGGGGACGCCCAGAGTTACCCTGTAGGTATGGGACAGGGACAGAGCTCAGGGGTTAGGGCACGGTGTACGCCCCTAGAGTGCATTCCAGCAAACTGGAAGGTATTTGGTGCGGATCCGATGACTAAGAGCCAATTAAAACGATTCTGTACAGTTGACTGGCCTCAATATCAACTAGAGGACCAGGAGTGGTGGCCACCAGGAGGGTCGATTAATTACAACACGATCCTTCAGTTACTCCTGTTCTGTCAGAGAACAAGGAAATGGAATGAACATATGTATGCGCATTTGTTTCTGACTTTATGTACTCGACCAGATATTTTACAGCGCTGTAATCTGACTCCGACTGGTTCGGTAGCAGCTAATGTTAGTCCCCAGACCCCCACCCCCACTGTAATGGCAGAGCCGGTGTCCCCTTCGGCCCCCACACCCCCACCTTATAAGGGTAGGATGCCTCGAGTTACAGAGATTGCCCCCTCAGTGGGACTCTATCCTTTGATTACCGAGACTGTTGTGGCTCGCCCAGGGCAGACGGACGTCAGGCTACCACTATGCAAGTTTACACCCATGTGCCATTCAATCCAATAGACTTAGCAGCTTTTAAAACACAGGCTGGGGAATTCTCCATGAACCCAAGCTGGTTTATTTCAGTCTTTGAGAGGTGCCTCAGTAGTCACAAGCCGGATTGGGACAATTGTAATATCCTCCTGAGAACCCTGTTGTCTGAGGTGGAGAGGGATCAGGTTACAGCTAGGGCAAAGGGAGCGTCAGTTTTCAAGCGAAAGAAAGGAAGCTATCTGTCAAGTCCCTACCCCAAGCACTCATAAACAGCTCAGAGCTTTTCTGGGTATGGCAGGCTTTTGCAGGATATGGATCCCAGAGTTTGGACTATGGGCTAAACAGTTATGACTGTGTAAAAGGAGCAGATCATGACCCCTTCTATTGGACTCCAGAGGCTGACAGGGCATTTAAAATCTTAAAAAGGAAGCTGGTGGAAGCTCCAGCCCTGGGTCTGCCGGATCTCTAACGAAAAGGGGTGGCCCTGGGAGTGCTAACCCAGTTGTTGGGGACTTAGAAACGTCCCATGGCTTATTTTTCTAAGCAACTGGATCAGGTTGCAAAGGGTTGGCCGGCATGTTTACAGGTGGTCGCAGCTACTACCCTAGTTCTTGAGGAAGCTGAGAAGCTAACATTGGGAGGGGATATGCAAATCTATACTCCCCATATGGTCCGAGTCCTGCTAGACACCGAGGGTGGGCTCTGGCTCACCCAGGCTCGGATTGCTCGGTATCAGGCTAAGCTGTTAGAGAACTCTGAAATCACCTTACAGCCTTGCCCCTCCCTTAACCCAGCCACCATTTTGCCAGAAACAGAGGACCAGGAACATGACTGTTTAGAGATCATAGATGCCCAGTACTCCAGCCATCCGGATTTAAAGGATGTACCCCTCCCAAATGCAGATTATGAGTGGTACACTGATGGTAGCAGTACTATAATAGATGGGCAAAGGAGGGCGGGTTATGCTGTTGTGACCCTCCATGACACCGTGGAAGCTGAAGGTTTGCCTGCTGGGACCTCTGCCCAGCTTGCCGAACAAATAGCCCTGACCCGTGCACTTGAACTATCAAAAGGAAAGTGGGTCAACATTTTTACTGATTCAAAGTATGCTTTTGGTGTGCTGCATGCTCATGCTGGCCTATGGAAGCAAAGGGGAATGCTGACAGCCCAAGGCTCCCCAGTCAAGTACGGGCCCCAAATCCTCCGGCTCCTAGAAGCCGTACAACTCCCCTTGGAAGTGGCGGTGATACACTGTAAAGCCCATCAGAGGGAGGATCAAGATGTGGCCAGAGGTAACGCCCGGGCAGATAGAGAGGCTAAGCATGCTGCCACCCTGCCATCCCCTCAGACTGAGAACGCCCATATGCATGCCCTTATCCCATCAGTAGGGGAGCTTCCAACCCCTCAGTACTCTGGGGAGAAGAGACAGCTAACTGACAAACTCGGTCTCTGGGAAAAGGAGGGATGGCTCCATTCCCCGGAAGGGAAGGTCCTCCTACCAAAGGGTCTGATCCGGCCGGTGCTGCAGAAACTACATCAAACCACTCATGCTGGCAGGGAAGCACTTATCCAACTAATGGGAAAATACTTTATCACATCCAGACTCCGACCCCTGTCTGCCCAGGTAGAAGCAGACTGCTTAGTCTGCCAAAAGAATAACCCCCGACCGGGACATCCTGTGCCACCAACTGCCCTAGAACCCACTCCGGGCTCCGGACGAGTGTGGCAAATAGATTTTACTGAGTTTCCCCAGATCCAAGGGCTCAAATATCTCCTTGTCATAGTGGATCGGTTCAGCGGATGGCCAGAAGCCTTCCCCTGCCGTAATTGCACTGCCAGAACAGTGGCCCTCAAGTTTGTTAAGGAAATAATTCCTCGCTTTGGACTCCCCCTGTGGATGGAATCTGACAAGGGGACACACTTCACGTCAAAAATCATTCAAAGCATCTCACATGCCTTACAAATCCCCTGGAAACTCCATACGCCCTGGAGACCGCAAGCCAGTGGGGTAGTGGAGCGGACCAATCAGACCCTTAAACAGCATCTCTCAAAAGTGTGCCAAGAAGTCTCACTGCGATGGCCTGATGCTTTGCCCCTCGTCCTGCTCTGTACCCGTGCTCTTCCGAAGGGTAGATTAGGGCTTAGTCCCTTTGAAATTATGTTTGGAAGGGCATGGCCTACGAATGGGACACCGGTTCTGGCAGGGGAGTGGGAAATAGGGTGTGGTTTTTTGTCTCAGTATATGTGTTCCCTGACTGCTGTTCTCTTGTCTCTTCACAGGTATACCAAGGATTCCCAGCCTCTCCCCTTGGACTCTCCTGTCCACTCCTTACAGCCCGGTGACTCCGGGCTTGTTCATACCTGGAAAGACGAGCCTCTCCGGGAAAAGTGGAAAGGACCCTATACCGTCCTGCTGATCTCCCATACAGCGGCAAAGATCGAGGGCCACAAGAACTGGATCCATCACTCTCGTCTGAAGACAGTACCCGCCCCCTCGTCAGCAGAACAGTGGACCGTCCAACCTGCTGACTCCTCATCTAGTGACGATCTCGGGCTAAAAGACACAAATAGCTAGCACCTTAACGCTAAAATGGGCCCACCCAGGTACTGGAGACCCTGGGTTGGGAAGACTCTGGTGATAATTAATTGGGTAACATTGTTATTCTCTGTATTGGTATTTCCAAACTGTGCATATCGGGAGCATAACTCCTTTGTTTCGCTTGCGCATCATGTTGCTACGTTAACAAACCAGACTGATTGCTGGGCATATGCTCCAACTCCACTGTCCCCCAAAACGGGAATGCCCCTTCACATGCTGCCCCTGACCCTAGCAGAATTAGCCACCACCAAAGAGCAGGAAAGAACGGACTCGCCGTTCTGGAACAAGACCTCTTTACAGCAAGCCACCTATCAGGACCAGGAGTATTCAGTTGCAGTGCTCACTGAGGGAGTGTTATGTTTTACCCGAAACCAATCTGATCACTATGGGCGTCCTGTGGGAAAAAGCTCCTGTGTTATTACACAGTGCGCTGATGGGTATTGGATAAAGACCAAGAGGGGAGGTCAGCAGTGTGGGTGTAATGGTTCCTCCCCTTTTAGGGAAATTCTTACGAATAATCTTACCACAAAAGAAGGGTTTGGAAATATAACTTGCCGTCCAGTTAATATCTCCAATGTAGCAAGCCAATGGTGGGTTTGTAGTGGTCCCTATGGCGAGTGTAATTTGAACGGCACAATTAGAAACGCCCCCACTTGTACCAATCAGGAAGATGGGATGCCCCCTTAGGGGCATATGAACCGTTTGGAAAAGCAGCCAAAGCAGCCTTAAATATCCCAGGAATCCCCTTAAGAAACAGTCCTTACTGGGCCCTACAGGGTCACTATTTTGTATGTGGCTGAAAGGCTTACAAGGTGCTGCCAGCCAACTGGACAGGTAGCTGTTATATAGCTCATGGAGTTCCTCATCTTTCCATAACTGCCACACTGCCCAAAGGAAAGATTAGAAATGCCCAAGATACCTCTGTTGAGCCACGAGAAAAGACCCTGCGGCGACTGATTACAGCATTGGAGGGCAATATAAAGAATCCCCTCACAACCGAGAAGCTTGTAGGGTGCTCTGTACTGGGAATAGCGCCACTGTTTACCGGGCCAGCCATGGCATGCATAGGCCGCTAGACTGTAAGGCTGCAAATGGTACTTGAGAAAGTTGCCTTAGAGTTAGAGGACTCGGTTAGTGATTTAGGGTCAGCAGTAAAAACATTAAATAAAGAGGTACAGCAGCTCAGGATGTTTTCCCTCCAAAACAGGCTGGCTTTGGACTATCTCTTGGCATCCCAAGGAGGGGTTTGTGCCCTCGTCGGGCCCCGATGTTAGATCTATGAAAAGGTGGTACAGACTGAGGCCCATGCCCGAGCCGGAGCACAGGTTGCCCATACTGCCCCCGAGAGCGATTGGTTGCAAACCTTGTTTTCAGGCTGGGGTTTGTCGTCCTGGCTTGGTGGTTTATTTTGCCTGTTATTGAAACTTCTCTTTCCTGTATTGCTTGTCTTAATGGTATTATGCTGTGCAGTATCATGTGTCAGGACCCTTTTGCAAAAGTTAATAAGTCATTCTCTTCAAGGCTGTCACAAAGTGCTTATGCAAAGTCCTATTGTAAAGAAATAAGTAGCCCAAGTGAGAAAACTCAGAGCCAAGGCTGTTGAGTGTTCTCAAAGGAGGGACTTGTTGGGGACACTGGGCATGGCCACTAGGTAACTCGAGGGGATGGAAGACCACGAGTGTCGATGAAGCCCCCGCTCACTAGGCCCAAGTATCCTTGGGCCCGCCCCCCCCTGGAGGCACTCACAGCAGTTATGCTGAGAATCTGCAACAATATGTTGCAAAGTCAGACTGCCTGAAACTAAACAAGGCCAAACAAGGCAGATATGGAAGAACAATGCTGAATAAAGCAGCTTTATGTATGGTTTAACAGATGGTACAGAGAACAAGGGAACTAGCTGGGAACTGGATTGGCTGGCTATATGGATACTTAGGGCAGCTTGCTATTGGATAAGTATGCTGAAGAAAGGATGTATAAAAGCCTGTGTAACTTCCTGCTCTGTGTGCAGGATTTGAGATTCTATTCTCCCTGTACCTTCTTTGCAGGTGCAAATAAACTTTTCTGCTTCTCCACCCCGTTGTGATTATTGGGTGATGCACACCGGGCAGCAAACCCTTCCCCCCCCCCCGCCCCCGGCTGTTGCTTGCCTCTGGCACTGGGTGCCGGCAACAGGAGCTTTTAAAAAAAAAATGCCACGGAAGAAACAAGGAAGTAATGGGTCTCCTGAGACACGAAGCAGGGCAGCATGGGGCACTGAGCCAGGACCCAGAATGCCTTCCGCTCACACACACTCCCCCTTCCCACAAGACTATTGAGAGAGATGCACTGTGGGATAGCTGCCCTACAGCGCTGCTCTCATCGGGGATGGAAATGCTGGTAGCGTAAACACTCTCTGACGCCTGAGGAATTGAGTGAGTACACAAACCAGCGCTTTACTTTCACTGGTCCCCTATCAGCAGTGAAACTTACAGCGTTACAACTTACAGGTTACAACTTAATAATTAAGGCCATGATTTTTGCTGTGTAGCAGATTTATGAATTTAAGTTATCATGAAACAATTACAACCCATACTCACTGGGGACCACATCCTGAATGATATCTTTCCCGAACCCCTTCCTCTGGCCTTCAAACACACCCCTGCAACCTCTCCAACCTCATTATCAGAAGCAAGCTCCCCACAGACCAGGAGCCACCAACTCAAAGCGGCACCGCCCTTGCCATAACAACAGATGCAAAATCTGTCAACATATCTCCACTGCCACGATAGTCAACACCCCCCACAACACACATTTCCAGATCCATGGGCCCTACACATGCCTATCACAACATGTGGCATACCTAAGGTGGTAGGCTTTCTCAGAACAAGCCCAACCACATACCAAATGGCAGGGAGAGGAGAAGGCCTCTTTTATAAACTTTAGCCCACTGCATAGGGCACTCACCAAGAATATGGGAGACCCCCAGTTCAATTTCCCCCTCTGCCTGAGAGGAAGAAGGGATTTGAACATTGGTTTTCTACATTTTAGATTCCTGTTGTCTTCATTCATTATATACAGGTATAATTGATTTGATATTCATTAACAGTGTTTTTTAAGGATGTTACTGCCAGAAGTAGCTTCTATCTATTGTCTTAGAGCCGCATTGGTTAGGAGATCTTACAGGAGTATAAATAGTCATAATTCATTTTGGATCTGAAAATCCAATTTTGATACACATGGAGGGTACATCTTTTCAGGAAAGAGAGCCCTTTTTTAGCTATTTTTCACAATAGAACTTTCTCTTTAGTACATCAATTTTGAAAATATAGAACTGCTTGGGAAAGAAAAAAAAGCAAAAATTTTGTTTGAAAAGTTACCCAAATATTTTTCAGAGTAGCAGCTGTGTTAGTCTGTATTTGCAAAAAGAAAAGGAGTACTTGTGGCATCTTAGTCTCTAAAGTGCCACAAGTACTCCTTTTCTTTTTACAAATATTTTTGTTTTCCTCATATTGTAAAAATCTCATAACTGCTTCTTTCTTTCTTTGAAAAAAGGAGGAAATGTAGAAAAATTTAAAAACTAAATATATTTAGGAAAGAAACTTGCTTTTTTTCCTTGAAAATAAAAATCTGGAAAATATATGAAAGCATTTTGTAATATTATTTATAGATTGCCAGTGAAAAGGACACTACAACAAATCTAAGAAAAAATGTTTCCCTCCTCTATTTATAATTGCACTTTTATATCATGATTAGCAGAAAAGGCCACCAAAGACAAATTTAGTTTAACCTGTGAAGTCACAGACAGAAATAGAAATATTATATAACAAAATTAAAACCAATTAATTTTTATAACATTATCTCAGTGTTATTAAACCACTCTGATATGAAGTCACATGATAAATGTGGATAAGTGGTATATATGTGTCAAGGTTCCTTCCCCACTCTGAACTCTTGGGTTCAGATGTGGGGACCTGCATGAAAAACCCCCTAAGCTTATTTTTACCAGCTTAGGTTAAAACTTCCCCAAGGTACAAACTATTTTACCTTTTGCCCTTGGACTTTATTGCTGCCACTACCAAGCGTCTAACAAATACATAACAGGGAAAGCGCCCGCTTGGAAACGTCTTTACACCCAAAATCCTCCCCAAACCCTACACCCTCTTTCCTGGGGAAGGCTTGATAAAAATCCACACCAATTTGCATAGGTGAACACAGACCCAAACCCTTGGATCTTAAGAACAATGAAAAAGCAATCAGGTTCGTAAAAGAAGAATTTTAATAGAAGAAAAAGTAAAAGAATCACCTCTGTAAAATCAGGATGGTAAATACCTTACAGGGTAATCAGATTCAAAACATAGAGAATCCCTCTAGGCAAAACCTTAAGTTCCAAAAAGACACAAAAACAGGAATATACATTCCATTCAGCACAGCTTATTCTCTCAGCCATTTAAACAAAACAGACTCTAACGCATATCTAGCTAGACTCCTTACTAAGTTCTAAGACTCCATTCCTTTTCTGTTCCTGGCAAAACCAACACACAGACAGAGAGAGCCTTTGTTTCTGGCCCCTCCAGCTTTGAAAGTAGCTTGTCTCCTCATTGGTCATTTTGGTCAGGTGCCAGCGAGGTTATCCTAGCTTCTTAACCCTTTTCAGGTGAAAGGGTTTTTCCTCTGGGAGGGATTTTAAAGGTGTTTACCCTTCCCTTTATATTTATGACACCCAGGTTCTCTGAATAATGAAACAAATAACAATACTAATGGTTAGAAACAGAAAAAAATTATATTTGACCTGCATAACCTGTGAGTTCTACTCTGGCATTTGACTCCTGGACTCCATGGCTCTTGCGTATCAAGGATCCAGTATCTCACCTGCAAGAATTCACTCCCTGGCTGCTGGCACTTCCCCTCTAGCTCACTGATCATGTCATTTAGACAGGAAAGCTCCTCCAAGAGTTTGGCAATGTTCTCATCCCTTCTCTTCTCAATCTCCTTGTCCAGCTCTTCCAGCCGGGCCAGCAGGAGTCGCTCTTGTTCCTCCAGGAACTGCCACAGCTCCTCAAATTCAGACAGAATCTTCAGCCTCTCGGTTTCTACCTGCTCCTGTAACGAGGAAGGGAACGGGCAGGGCCCACAGAGTGAGTCACCTGGGGCCAGATCTTCAGCTGGTTTAATTTCATGAGTGTCAAGGCAGCTCTGCCAATTCAGGCCAGCTCCAGATGAGACCCTGGGTGCTCAATGGGGGTGTGGGACGGAGGGGGTATTTTATTGCAACCTTAAATAGTGCTTGAGGGAAACTTTCCCATAAAAACATAAGAATAGCCAGATTGGGTCAGACCAAAGGTCCATCTAGCCCAGTATCCTGTCTTCCAACAGTGGCCAGTGCCAGGTGCCCCAGAGGAAATGAATAGAACAGGGGATCATCAAGTGATCCATCCCCTGTCGCCCATTCCCAGCTTCTGGCAAACAGAGGTGAGGGGCACCATCCCTGCCCATCCTGGCTAAGAGCCATTGATGGACTGTCCTCCAGGAACTTTTCTAGTTCCCAGTATTGTTTGGGGGAAGATTTTCCTACAGTTCTCTGCTGGCTGTAATCTGACTGGTGTGTCTATGTGCCTGACACGAGAGAGTCTGTGACCTTCCAGGTATGTCCCTAAAAGAGCAGATAAGACAGGACCCTGAGGTTATGTCCACACAGCAAAGAAAAACCTGCAGCTGACCTGTGCCAGCTGACTCGGGCTTGTGGGGCTCGGGCTACAGCATAGGCACCGAATCCGGGGGTGCTCAATACCCACCAGCAGCCCCGTCGATCAGCTCCTCCTCCTCTCACCCAGCGCCTCTCATGCACCAGTGATCGTGACATGCAGGACACGCTGGGGCGGGATGGGGGAGGCGGAACGAGGGTGAGGTGCACTCGGGGGAGTGGGTGGAACAGGGCAGAGCCTTGGGGGAACGGATGAAGTGAGGGTGGGGCATTGGGCAGAGCGGGGGTCAAGCACCCCCGGGGAAACCACAAAGTCAGCGCCACTGGGCTGCAGGGCTGTTTCATTGCTCTGTAGGCTTCTGGGCTCGGGCTGCAGCCCGAGCTCTGGGACCCTTCATTTCTCAGGGTCCCAGATGCCTCCACTTCTCAGGGTCCTAGACCCCCACAGCCTGAGCCCTGTGAACCTGAGTCAGCTGGCACAGGCCAGCCACGGGTGTCTAGTTGCTGTGTAGACATACTCTGGATGACATAGGGAGTGAGAGAGGCTGGGGCAAGCAAACAAATGAAAAAGAATGAAACAAAAGAGAACTCCACAGACAGCTTAACCCTCTAATACATTAACTCTGGAAATCCTGATAGTCGCTCCCAGAGATGCCCAAACACGTAGACATCTAGGGGTGCAAATAACCCAGAAATTCCCGGGCCATCCAAACACAGACACACAGGCCCAGACTGAGCCTGGACTCACAAGATGCCTTGTGCCCCTGGAGCAGATGTGATGCTCCTGGCTGCTCAGGAGAGGGAAAGGAGGCGGCCAGGCCATGACCTCATGCCTGGTGCTAGACAGCCCAGGATCATAGAATCATAGAATATCAGGGTTGGAAGGGACCCCAGAAGGTCATCTAGTCCAACCCCCTGCTCGAAGCAGGACCAATTCCCAGTTAAATCATCCCAGCCAGGGCTTTGTCAAGCCTGACCTTAAAAACCTCTAAGGATCACGCACTGCATCTCTCCCCCTTCCCATATCAGAGTCCAGGGGCATTTTCATCAGCCCAAGTGCAGGACACAGAGTGTCTGCCACAATCCAGCCGGCACAGACGGGACATCCCCAAAGGGGAACATAGAAACACAGGATCTCACTCAGTGACACATGGTCACAGTATGAGACACAGCCTCTCCCATCCCCCACACTACCAGAGTGATTCGCACCCTGGGAGGGACATGCACCTACATGTCCTTGCTGGATAATAACAACCTGATACCAACCAGATGCTCCCAGATTCTTGCCTCTTTGGTCAGTTTCAATCCCATCAGCTTTTCTCTCTCTTCCTTCAGAGTCTGTAATTGGATCTGGAGTTTTTCCTGGCAAGGAAATAAGGTTGGGTGTTCAACTTTTTTTCCCTTCTTTGGATAGCGGCGTAGGGAGAATCCAGTCCCTACAAACTATAACCCAGCTTCACGGATATGACTGTATTTGTTTAAATGCTTTGCACCTGATTTAACTCAAAAGGAGAAAATGATTCCACAACCATGCATAGTTGGCCACCAGGTTTGTCTCCTCCAATTCATTGGATTGTTTTACTGGTTACTGATGTTACAATCTTGGACCTCTGTATAGTCCTTAGCCCCCTGGTCTCTGAGACATCCGCATGTTTGGGAACCAAGAGGTGAGTGATTCCCGTGTCAGGAATAAAAGGAGTGACACAGACAAAGGAAAAGAATGGCCGTTGTTCAGCAAAACACTGAAACACATGCTTTCATTAGATCAGTGGTCTCCAACCTTTTTACGCACAAGATCGCTTTTTGAATTTAAGATCAACCCAGGATCTACCCAGCCCCTTCCCCGAGGCCCCATGCTGCTCACTCCATTCCCCCTCCCTCCGTCACTCGCTCTCCCCCGCCCTCACTCACTTTCACCGGGCTGGGGCAGAGGGCTGGAGTGCGGGAGGGGGTGCACGTTCTGGGCTGGGGCTGAGGGGTTTGGAGTGTGGGAGGAGGCTCTCGGTTGAGCCTGGATTAGGGGGTTGGGGTGCAGGAAGAGGTGCAAGGTGGCTCCCAGTCAGCAGCATACCGGGTCTAAGGGAGACTCCCTGCCTGCCCTGGCCCCATACCACTCTGGGAAGCAGCTGGCATGTCTCTGTGGCCTGTGGCGGGGGGAGGGGGGGTAGAGGGGCAGGCGACTTCTTGCGCTGCCGATGGCCCCCCACCCCCCCGTGCCAACTCCGCAGCTCCCATTGGCCGGGAACTGCTTCGCTTCACATGTGTGGGTCCCCACCACTCCCTGGGGGTGTGCTAGGGTGACCAGATGTCCCAATTTTATAGGGACAGTCCCGATTTTGGGGTCTTTTTCTTACAGAGGCTCCTATTACTCCCCACCCCCGTCCTGATTTTTCACACTTGCTGTCTGGTCACCCTAGGGTGCACATGTGTGGGTCCCAGCTGCTTCCTGCCCCCCTTATTGAAGCAGGTGTGCAGGGTGACTGCCCTGGGAACTGCAGGGCACCAGTGGACATGGGGCCAGCTGCAGACAGGGGCGTGGGGCAGGGCTAGCTGTAAGCAGGGGGTACAGGGCTGGCTGCAGGCAGGGCAGGGGGTGCGGAGCTGGCTGCAGGCAGGAGGGTGCAGGCTTGGCTGGAGGCAAGGGGGTGTGGGGCTGGCTGGAAACAGGGCAGGGGCTGACTGGAGGTAGGGGCTGGCTGCAGGCAGGGTAGGGGGGTGCGGGGCTGGCTGGAGACAGGGAGTGTGGGGCTGGCTGGCTTCAGGCAGGGCTGCAGGGGGGTGCAGCAGGGGTTGGCTGGAGAAGGGTGGTGTGGGGCTAGCTAGCTTCTGGCAGTGGGGTGTGTGCGGCAGGGGTTGGCTGGAGACAAGGCAGGGGGTGCGGCAGGGGCTGGCTGTGGGCAGGAGGTGCGGGGGTGGTTAGAGGTAGGAGCTGCCTGTGGGCAGAGGGTGCAGGGGTGGCTGGAGGCAGGGACTGGCTGGAGACAGGCGCTGGCTGCGGGCAGGGCGGAGGGTGCGGGGGTGGCTGGAGGCAGGGGCTGGCTGCGGGCAGGGCAGCGGGTGCGGGGGTGGCTGGAGGCAGGGGCTGGCTGCGGGCAGGGCAGGGGGTGCGGGGGTGGCTGGAGGCAGGGGCTGGCTGCGGGCAGGGCGGGGGGTGCGGGGGTGGCTGGAGGCAGAGGCTGGCTGCGGTCAGGGCAGGGGGTGCGGGGGTGGCTGGAGGCAGGCGCTGGCTACGGGCAGGGCAGGGGGTGAGGGGGTGGCTGGAGGCAGGGGCTGGCTGCGGGCAGGGCAGGGGGTGAGGGGGTGGCTGGAGGCAGGGGCTGGCTGCGGGCAGGGCAGGGGGTGCGGGAGTGGCTGGAGGCGGGAGCTGGCTGCGGGCAGGGCAGCGGGTGCGGGGGTGGCTGGAGGCAGGGGCTGGCTGCGGTCAGGGCAGTGGGTGCGGGGGTGGCTGGAGGCAGGGGCTGGCTGCGGTCAGGGCAGGGGGTGCGGGGGTGGCTGGAGGCAGGCGCTGGCTACGGGCAGGGCAGGGGGTGAGGGGGTGGCTGGAGGCAGGGGCTGGCTGCGGGCAGGGCAGAGGGTGCGGGGGTGGCTGGAGGCAGGGGCTGGCTGCGGGCAGGGCAGGGGGTGCGGGGGTGTCTGGAGGCAGGGGCTGGCTACGGGCAGGGCGGCGGGTGCGGGGGTGGCTGGAGGCAGGGGCTGGCTGCGGTCAGGGCAGGGGGTGCGGGGGTGGCTGGAGGCAGGGGCTGGCTGCGGGCAGGGCAGGGGGTGCGGGGGTGGCTGGAGGCAGGGGCTGGCTGCGGGCAGGGCAGGGGGTGCGGGGGTGGCTGGAGGCAGGGGCTGGCTGCGGGCAGGGCAGGGGGTGCGGGGGTGGCTGGAGGCAGGGGCTGGCTGCGGGCAGGGCAGGGGGTGCGGGGGTGGCTGGAGGCAGGGGCTGGCTGCGGGCAGGGCGGGGGGTGCGGGGGTGGCTGGAGGCAGGGGCTGGCTGCGGTCAGGGCGGCGGGTGCGGGGGTGGCTGGAGGCAGGGGCTGGCTGCTGGCAGGGCAGGGGGTGCGGGGGTGGCTGGAGGCAGGGGCTGGCTGCGGGCAGGGCAGGGGGTGCGGGGGTGGCTGGAGGCAGGGGCTGGCTGCGGGCAGGGCGGGGGGTGCGGGGGTGGCTGGAGGCAGGGGCTGGCTGCGGTCAGGGCGGCGGGTGCGGGGGTGGCTGGAGGCAGGGGCTGGCTGCGGGCAGGGCAGAGGGTGCGGGGGTGGCTGGAGGCAGGGGCTGGCTGCGGGCAGGGCAGGGGGTGCGGGGGTGGCTGGAGGCAGGGGCTGGGTGCGGGCAGGGCGGGGGGTGCGGGGGTGGCTGGAGGCAGGGGCTGGCTGCGGGCAGGACGGGGGGTGCGGGGGTGGCTGGAGGCAGGGGCTGGCTGCGGTCAGGGCGGCGGGTGCGGGGGTGGCTGGAGGCAGGGGCTGGCTGCGGGCAGGGCAGGGGGTGCGGGGGTGGCTGGAGGCAGGGGCTGGCTGCGGGCAGGGCAGGGGGTGCGGGGGTGGCTGGAGGCAGGGGCTGGGTGCGGGGGTGGCTGGAGGCAGGGGCTGGCTGCGGGCAGGACGGGGGGTGCGGGGATGGCTGGAGGCAGGGGCTGGCTGCGGGCAGGGCGGGGGGTGCGGGGGTGGCTGGAGGCAGGGGCTGGCTGCGGGCAGGGCGGCGGGTGCGGGGGTGGCTGGAGGCAGGGGCTGGCTGCGGTCAGGGCAGGGGGTGCGGGGGTGGCTGGAGGCAGGGGCTGGCTGCGGTCAGGGCGGCGGGTGCGGGGGTGGCTGGAGGCAGGGGCTGGCTGCGGTCAGGGCGGCGGGTGCGGGGGTGGCTGGAGGCAGGGGCTGGCTGCGGGCAGGGCGGGGGGTGCGGGGGTGGCTGGAGGCAGGGGCTGGCTGCGGGCAGGGCGGGGGGTGCGGGGGTGGCTGGAGGCAGTGGCTGGCTGCGGGCAGGGCGGGGGGTGCGGGGGTGGCTGGAGGCAGGGGCTGGCTGCGGGCAGGGCGGGCGGTGCGGGGGTGGCTGGAGGCAGGGGCTGGCTGCGGGCAGGGCGGGGGGTGCGGGGGTGGCTGGAGGCAGGGGCTGGCTGCGGGCAGGGCGGGCGGTGCGGGGGTGGCTGGAGGCAGGGGCTGGCTGCGGGCAGGGCGGGGGGTGCGGGGGTGGCTGGAGGCAGGGGCTGGCTGCGGGCAGGACGGGGGGTGCGGGGGTGGCTGGAGGCAGGGGCTGGCTGCGGTCAGGGCGGCGGGTGCGGGGGTGGCTGGAGGCAGGGGCTGGCTGCGGGCAGGGCAGGGGGTGCGGGGGTGGCTGGAGGCAGGGGCTGGCTGCGGGCAGGGCAGGGGGTGCGGGGGTGGCTGGAGGCAGGGGCTGGGTGCGGGGGTGGCTGGAGGCAGGGGCTGGCTGCGGGCAGGACGGGGGGTGCGGGGATGGCTGGAGGCAGGGGCTGGCTGCGGGCAGGGCGGGGGGTGCGGGGGTGGCTGGAGGCAGGGGCTGGCTGCGGGCAGGGCGGCGGGTGCGGGGGTGGCTGGAGGCAGGGGCTGGCTGCGGTCAGGGCAGGGGGTGCGGGGGTGGCTGGAGGCAGGGGCTGGCTGCGGTCAGGGCGGCGGGTGCGGGGGTGGCTGGAGGCAGGGGCTGGCTGCGGTCAGGGCGGCGGGTGCGGGGGTGGCTGGAGGCAGGGGCTGGCTGCGGGCAGGGCGGGGGGTGCGGGGGTGGCTGGAGGCAGGGGCTGGCTGCGGGCAGGGCGGGGGGTGCGGGGGTGGCTGGAGGCAGTGGCTGGCTGCGGGCAGGGCGGGGGGTGCGGGGGTGGCTGGAGGCAGGGGCTGGCTGCGGGCAGGGCGGGCGGTGCGGGGGTGGCTGGAGGCAGGGGCTGGCTGCGGGCAGGGCGGGGGGTGCAGGGGTGGCTGGAGGCAGGGGCTGGCTGCGGGCAGGGCAGGGGGTGCGGGGGTGGCTGGAGGCAGGGGCTGGCTGCGGGCAGGGCAGGGGGTGCTCGTGGGGAGAGCAGCAGGACGCAGCCCAGGCCCAGCAGAGCAGCCGGGGACGCACCAGACAGCATCTGGAGCCCCAGGGCCAGGGGTCAGGGGAGCGGCAGCATCAGCAACAGGGCTCGTGCCCAGGGCCAGGCAGCAGCCCACATGGCTCCTGCAGCGCAGCACCCCCGGTGGCCAGAGGAGGGATTACATCACTTCCCGGCTGGATCCCATCAAAGCCTCAGCGCCCCATGCAGGGAAGCGGGTTAATAACCGGTTCTAAAAACTGCTTCGAAATTTAACAACCAGTTTGCGCAAACCGGTGCAAACCGGCTCCAGCTCACCACTGGGCTTGATCCTCCTCGCAGAACAGTTTCAGGGTGTCCTGGTGTTTCTCACACACTCGCTCGCCTCCTGAGCCTTTGGCTGCCTGTAAACTCAGCCGCTTGGCTATTTCGATCATTTTCGCCAGCTCCCTGTTGGGCCTGAAGTTTCTCTGCTGCGCGGTTTCTCTGCACTGAGGGCAGGAGAAGTTGGTATCCGACTCCTCCCAGTAGTCGGTGATGCAGGCCCGGCAGAAGTTGTGCCCGCAGTGGACAGACACCGGGTCTTTGAAATACTCCAGACAGATGGCACAAGAAGCTTCATCCTGGAGACTCTGTACAGGGCTCTCTGCAGCCATGGCTCCCAGCGGGGGAAAGTGACAGGTTTCATTTCACTTTCCTGCCTTTAGACTGCAGCCACAATTGGGTGTTTCTTCACTTAGGGTCTTTCTCATTGGCTGAGCTGGGGGGAAGCCTGTTTGATTTTCAGCCCCTGGAGACTGTGCAGAGAAACGCAAAGCTCTCTGTGAAGGGACCAATATTAAATTCCCCCAGGCAAAGAACAGTGCTGAACTGGGGGGAAGGTGATAAATCTCTGTTTCTTTTGGAGGAAAAACCCTGAGATAACACTGTAGCTTTTTCAAAATTAAATACATAAATAGCCATTTAAACCTCATGACATATAAGCCCATTGGAGGTTACTGTTTATGGTTTAATATAAGAAACTGACAAACATAAGTTAGGCCCTGATCCTGTTTATACACCAAGGCAAACTCCTTCCAAAACATGGCAAAGATGAAAGGCACAGTTAAGGCCATGCAAATAACTTAAGCTCTGCCCCTTCTACTTTATCTCCTACCAACCTTCCACCTCCTCTCCCACCATCCTTTCTGTGTCAGTGAGGAAGGGCCCCTAATGAAGGAAGTTTTGAGCGGGATTTCAAAGTAAAATCTTAAACCTGCTCAGTCAATCAGCTGCATTTGCAAAGTTTGCCTTGGGCGTTAAGACTCGGAGTCAGTGCGATCTGTGCCCACAGAGGCACACAAAGTGGTAGTGAAACATTCAGTGATAATTAAGGCTATGATTTTTCCACAGAGGTTGCAGAAGTAACGGAATCTGTGACTTCCAGCGACCTCCATGAATTTAGCCCTGTTGGCTGGGAGCTGCAGCTCCCAATGGCCATGGTTGAAGGGGGCCCCTGGAGTTCCCAGCTGCTGTGGGATGCAGGTCCGCAGCTCCTGGCCGCCATGGGCAGTGGGGGCCCCCACAGCTCCCGGTGGACATGGGCGGTGAGGGACCCCTTGGAGCTCCAAGCTGCTGCAGGCAGCGGGACCCCCGCCACAGCTCCTGGCCAATAGAGGCGGAGGGCCCCCTTGCAGCTCCCAGCCTCCACAGGGGGTAGGGGACCCAGGAGCTCTGAGCTGCTGTGAGCACTGGGGGGTCCTTCAAAGCTCCCAGCCGCTGCATCTGGCGGGGGTACCGTAGAGCTCCGAGTGGGGGGACCCTGGAGCTCCAAGCCCCCTCAAGCAGAGAGGGCCCCCAGAGCTTGGAGCAGCGCCTGCAGCTGCCTAACCTCTGCAAGCAGTATGGAGACCCCGCAGCTGGGCTCCCCATTGTGTCAGGGATATTTTTAGAAAAAGTCACAGATAGGTCACAGGCTTCCCTGATTTTTTTTTTTTTTTATTGCCCATGACCTGTCCACAACTTTTACTAAAAATATCCATGACAAAATCTTAGCCTTCATGAGAATACATCAGGCGTTTGGGGAAAGCCAATGATCCCCCTTCCCCGCATCTCCTGCCCTGAAGAATTATTGCAGAGGCCAGACAGCAGGAGCCGCGGGTCTCACCACAACCCGCATGGATCCTAGGGGATGCCCAGGAAAGCAGGGCTAAACATGTAATGTCCCGGGGCCCCTGCACCAGATCAGACCCCCCAGGCTGGAAACAATAGGGATCTCCCTTGGCTACAGCTGCCCACAGACACCCAGATGGCGCGCTCAGTGGGAATGGTACCGTAGCCCGGAGCTGTACGTTCTCCATCTGGTAAGTTCTAAAGGCCACAGTGGAGCTGATATGCATTCCCAGCCAGCTGGCCACAGCTCCACCTCGACCCCCTTGTGGAAAATGCTGATTTTTGACAAAATTTTGATTAAAAACAAATCATGAAAGAAAGCAAGTTGCTATGGTTGAAATATTTCATTTTGACCTTAGGGGAATGGAACCTTTTGATTTTTTGATTCAAAATAGCTATTTTTGTTTAGAAATGTATTTTGTATTATATCATAACTTGCAGTGCAATATAATGTAAAATAATATCCAATACTATTAAAATAACAGAAAAATAAAATATCACAACATCAAATATAAAAATCAAATACAAAATAATACAAAATAAAATTTAAAAAGTCAAAATTGAAACACATTTTATTATTTTGCATCCGGTCCATCTCTGCTGTATACCAGAAAGGGAAAAAGAAATATTCCTGACCATCATTTGCTAATCGCCTTGTGCCCTGAAACATGTTGGTTGATAGCTCCTAAATACACTAGCTTGGGTCAGTTCAGGTGTGATTCCCACCTTCCAACAGATTTCTTACCATCTTGATAAGCCACGGATCTGTACAACACCCTCAGTTCTGCATGTCCTGAAATGAAGTGGATTTCACTTACCCCCCTTTTAAACTTTGGCAGAAATTTTTTTTTACAATTCACCTCCAAAATCAAGCCTTTGGGGATCAT
Organism: Lepidochelys olivacea; assembly: GCF_965140295.1. Classification (NCBI taxonomy): domain Eukaryota; kingdom Metazoa; phylum Chordata; order Testudines; family Cheloniidae; genus Lepidochelys; species Lepidochelys olivacea. Next base: position 37,747,295 of record NC_140424.1, read on the forward strand.
TTACATGAATGAGGGTTGTAGCAGTTGAAAGTGAGTAAGGACTGCAGGAATTTCTTTGATTCTTATCTGCAGTGTGCTAAATGGGCCAGATAAAATGTAAAGTGTTTCATAAGCTTGACTAATTACATCACTGATTATTAATTGCTAATCACTATTATGTAACTGATATTCTTAATAACTACTGTTAATTATATTGAGCCATTTAAGTCTAATTTTTGCAGGGCAGATTTATTTTCTATGCTGGAAATGTAGGCTGGACTTTTCAAAAGCAGAAAAGGGAGTCAAGTGCCCAACTCCCATTACCACACTTTGGGGGGTTGGTGCCTAATTCCCTTAGGCTCTTTGGCTCCTGTCAGGCTCTGTTTCAATCTCACCACTGCAGCTGGTCACGATTTTCCATCTAACACAATTTGGACAAAAAATGACTTTTTATCCCAAAAAAATTCAGGAAAATTTTATTTTCTGCAACAACTGAAAATGTGTTGGTGAAAAGCTTTTCTGGGTTTGGTAATAATGTTCAGTTTTTGAAATATGATTTTTTAACAGAAAGATGAAAATTTCCATTGAAAGAAGGTTTCTATACCAACATATTTTCAACAAAAGTAGTTTTTGGAAAGTGAATTTTTTCATATATTTTTTTCAACAAGCCGGGGGAAGGAATTCTTTCACAGGAAATTTCAACAAAAATGAAAATTTCTCAAAATTTCCATCAAACTATAATTGCCTTTTTGAACTAGCTCTACTCAGCACTGAATCTCTGTTCAGAACAGCCCTACACCACCGCTTAATGCAGGGGTTCACAATTTTTTTTTCCCTGAGGCCCACCTGTGCTGCTGATGAACCCGATCACAGCATTGTCCCTGGGAGGCCTGGGGGGCCGATAATCCAGGGAGCCCGGCAGCCAGAGATTGTGGGGGGTGGCAACTCGGAGCAGGAATGGCCGCAAACCCTCCAGCCTCCTCCAGCTGCCCTGGGAGTCGCCACCTCTTGTGGCTGGCCCCTTCTTCTCGCTCGCCGCCTATCGCTTGTCATCGCCGCTTCACCCTCAGCTGGCCGCTGGAGGTGCTGAGCTCTTCCGGCCCTGGGTGGAGGCCATTGCTGGCCACCACGCCATCACTGTCCGCTTCTCAACTCCCCCTTTCCCCCCATGTCTGTGCCAGCAGACCACCCAGGACTGTGTCACGGCCCACCTTTGGGCTGCAGTTCACAGTTTGGGAATCCCTGGATTAATGGAATAACAACAGCTCTGCTAGCAAGGGAATCTGCACAGCTGCATGCACATCCTATACAGCACTTTAGAAAGATGGGAAAGCATCATTATCTTAATTCTACTAAAGGGAAACTGAAGCACGGATAGGGGATGTGACTTGTCCAAGGTCACACAGCAGGCCAGTGGGAGAGCCAAGAATAGAACCCAAGTGTCCTGATTTCTTCCCTTCCTCAGTAACCAGGGATCAGCTTTTCAAAAGGTCTTAAGTGACTTAGGAGCAAAATCCCACTGAAAGTCAGTGGGATCTGTGCAACTGCATCACCTCGATGTGCAGTATCTTCATGAATGATTGAGATAATGGCACACTTGTAAAATCTGAGGTCCCGGTGACCTCTCAAAGTCCCTTCCGGCCCTATGTTTTTATGATTCTCTGGTGTCTCACAAGGGGATTCAAAAAAGTCAGCATGCTCGGTGGCTCCTCGCTGAAGCTAGCCAATGGGGGAATCCAAGAAGAGGGTCATGTCTTAAGCCCCGCCCCACTCCTTGAGATAGGCGCCTGTGTCCAGGATGTGGGGAGGTGCCTCCCTCGGGCTGGGATTCTCAGCTGCAGCCTCTCTCTTGGTGTTTGGTGCCTATGGTGTTATCGCAAGAAGCCAGACAGGGGGCGGGGGGAGTAAACTTAACATAAATTTTAGCTCAGTGGTTAGGATATTCAAGTGGGATGTGTGAGACCCCGTTTCAAGTTCCTTCCTTCCTCAGGGGGAGTAGCGGATTCGCTACCTCCTAGGTTAGCGCTCTTATCACCAGGCTGAAGAGTCATCCTCATGCTTGGTCTCTCTCTCTCTCCCCCTCTGGCCCACGGATTCTTTCATTATTTATTTACCTATAGGAGCCTAATCTGGAAGGTGAGCTCCGAGTACGCTTACCAGATCAGGCTCCTCAGGCTGGTTAGATGGAGGAAGACTAGCTTCCCCTATTTTCTGCATCACTGTGGGCTCAGATGTCCAGATACCTGGCATGAGACTGCAGCGCTCATGCTCAGAGGCAGAATCATAGGTGCCTAGGGAACTTTTTCCTGAAAAAAATTAGGTTCCAAGCAAGTTGAGGCACCCCCAGGGTTTGGCGGCAGCTGAGCAGGGTTTTGTGATTCCCAGTGGGGCCTGATTCTGGGATTTAGGTGCCTAACATGGCAGATAGGCACCTAAGTTCTTTAGTGAATCTAGCCCATGATTGCCTAATTCTCATATTTCCCACTGAAACATTTTACTTTGGAAGGTCTCTAGGGGGCAGAGACTGGCTCTCACTATTTATTTTTTTCTACTTTGCCAAGTCATGGGGGGTTCTGATCTCATCTGATGCCTAAAGGTGTTAATGTAATAATAATAAATAATAATTAATAATTCAGCTAATGTTGCCCCACAGTTAGTAGAGATGAGAGAGTCCTGCTGTGCCATTTGTTCAGCTCCTTCCACCCATTTTTTCCATTGTGATTTCTCCTGTAGAATCAATCTTTCAGTGGCTAACACAGATTGTTCTCCCACATTACATAGTTCATTGCCATCTTTGCATTATGGTCAAGGGCCACGATTGTCCCCTACAACCTGTTTTTCATTGTCCAATGCAGACTGGCTGCTGCAGTTATATATTCCATTGCCAACTTCCCTTTGCAAGTACCACACAAAATCTGTGTTAAAACAGAGATCATGTTTTACATCAGTAAATTTGGGTAAAAAGCGTTGCAGGGATGTTGTAACTATACAAAGTTAAGTGTTAAAATCCAAGAACTTCCAAGTTAAGGTTAACTTAAATCCAAACATATTAAGGAATGAAAATGCACAGTTAAGCCACCAAAACAACCTTAATTCTGCCCTGTCACAATTTCTTCCAACTTCCCATCTAGTTAAAACAATTACACATTGCAAATAGGAAATATATGAATAATCTTTTTTTTTTATTTTTGTATGGTTCATAGCAATTTTCCCACCATTGTCCTTCAAAGTTACACTAGCAGCAGTCATTAAGATGGAGTCAAGGTTTAGAGAACATGTCCTTAATTTAGGATAGAATACATTCCAAGGGTTAATTTTCCCCCAAAAGCCCACAGGAAATTCAAAATTAAAGTTAAACAATATCCATATATGTTACAGCAAGAAATGATATTAGGGCACTCAAAGAAACTTAGCACTGCCCTGTAGTGACACCCTGAAGGGGAAAAAATGAGGGGAGAGGGGATATCTAATGTTTACTTAAAACTCTTGGAGTCCAAAAAGCCAAAAAGATTTTAATCATCATTTTAAGGGGGTTTATGTGTCTTTTTTTTAATTCATGTCCTTTCATGGAAGAGTTTTCTGTTCAGCAGTTTCTACAGGGCAAATTTCACCTCCTTGGGAGGTGGATAGATCTTGCGGTTCAGAATTGGGGTGACAACATTGTATATGTGGACGACCATAATGTTCCTTTCAGAGGAGACCCCAGGGGAGGAAGTCATGTAGTTGCCAAGGGTTGGTACATAGCATGGAGACACCATCAGGGGGTGGGAGGTGCAGGTAGAAAAGCCATTGGTCCTGCTTTCCCATGATTGTCCGGAGGAAGGAAATTAAGTAGAGGTACAGCAGGAAGCTGGGGACAAAAGAACCCAGTGTGAAGCTCCCAGTGATGATTTTGAGGAGGCTCTGGTTGAGGCGGGTGCTGCAGCAGGCCAGGCTCAGCAGGGGCTTGATGTCACAGAAGAACTCGTAGAAGCAGCTGAGGCACTAGAAACACAGCCAGGAAGTCCCATGACTGTTGCATCAGCATGTTCAGGGATGAAGTGGCCCAGGTGGCTGTGTGTTTAGTTGCCAGCTTTGAATACAAGCCAGAGTAGAGATTTCGACTGAAAGAAATTTGATTTATGATGAATAATGAGAGGAAACAAGAATTACAACTAATACATCAATGAATATTCAAACGTGGCCTATGTACAAAATTTCAGTGTGTTTTAACAATAAGAAAAGTTTGAAGAGTCTGTGACAGGGCAGAGTTAAGTTAGTTTGTGTGCCTGATCTGTGTATTTGCGGACCTTAACAGGGTTGGATTTTTTTTAAGTGAACTCTTAACCCTCAATTTCCAAGGTTTGTAGCACTTGGTTTTGGAATCTATGCAATATCTCTGTAAAGTAGGTCAATGTCAATTAATCATATGTACTGTAAACCTTTATACCAATTTTCTTTGGGAATAATATTTAATATTAATCTTCAAACATTTTCCCCCATAACAATTAGAGATGAAGAAATCCTAGGAGGACATTTTTCCATCTCCATCTTCGTCACTGCAAGAATGTCTCCTACAGTCTATTTTTCCAGGGGATAAAGAAGATAGATCCCCTACATTATAATTCCCTTGGTCAACATCTCTCCTTTTCACTCAAAACAAGAAGCAGTCATTTGATTCAGTTCCTTTCAGGGAAGAGTTTTCTAGTGACAAATTTCCTGGTGGCATATTTCACCTCACTGTTCCTCAGGGTGTAGATGAAGGGATTCAGAGCTGGGGTCATGACACTGTACACTAGCGTGATGATCATCTCTTCTCCTTTGGAGCTTCCTGAAGAAGGACCCATGTAGGCGAACATCACTGTCCCATAGTACAGTGCTATCACGGTGAGGTGGGAGGTGCAAGTGGAGAAGGCCCTTCTCCTGCTTTCCCATGACAGGACCTTCAGGAAGAGGAAGGAGATGATGTAGAGGTAGGAGAGGAGCGTGATGATGAACAGACTCATACCGATAATCCCAGTGACTATGTGGAGGAGGCTCAGGTTGAGGCGGGTGCTGCTACAGGCCAGGCTCAGCAGGGGCTTGATGTCGCAGAAGAAGTGGTGGATACGGTTGGGACCACAGAAGTGCAGCTGAGAGGTCATGACCGTGTGCATCAGGGCATACAGGAAGCCAGTGGCCCAGGTGGCTGCTGCCAGCAGCAGGCAGACCTGTGGGCTCATGACCAGTGTGTAGCGCAGTGGGTTGCAGATGGCCACGTAGCGGTCGTAGGCCATGACAGCCAGCAGCATAGCCTCACTGCTGCCCAGGAAATGGAAGAAATGGAGCTGTGCCAGGCAGCTGGTAAAGGAGATGGTCTGGCGCCCCGAAAGGAAGCCGGCCAACATCTTGGGCACAGTGACTGTGGAGTAGAAGATGTTTAGGCTGGAGAGATTTCCCAGGAAGAAGTACATGGGGGTGTGAAGCCGGGGCTCGGCCAGTACCACAGCCACAACGGCTCCATTCCCCAGCACGCTGGCCATGTAGAGCAGCAGGAAGAGGGCAAAGAGATAGCACTGCAGACCCCTCACATTGGTAAGGCCCAGGAAAATGAACTCGCTCACCTCTGTCTTGTTCTCCATCCCTGCAGGAGGAAGAGGACAAAGCAGCAGAAAGTAAAAGCAGCTTCAAGTTCCACTTCCCTCTATGTTGCAGACCCTGTTCCCAATGCAATGCATTGGGTTGGAGTCAGACATTTTGTGGTAGACTGTTTTCTTTCTGCAGTCATAGGTACATTCTGTACCCAGATATAATTGTATAGTAAAAAGGAGCAAAATAATTACTGAATTTTGCATTTCTTTGTGAAGCTGAGATAGATAGATAGATAGATAGATAGATAGATAGATAGATAGATAGATAGATAGATTTCTTTGTGAAGCTGAGATAGAGAGAGAGAGAGAGAGAGAGATTTGATTTTCTATCACTGCAGGTGTAAGAGAAATGTGTAAAAGTAGACATATTAATCATACTACTTTGCAGTTGAAAAAGCATCTTCCATCCCATGTTGAAATGGGACTGCAAAGTGCCCTACTCTCATGCATTAAACCTGACCATGGTCCTTGATAAATTTATTTTCAGCAGTTCCTAAAAGGTGAAGGTTCTTCCATAAACACTATGCATATCTGATATTGGGGCAATAGCCACATGGAAAGAAGTCATTCCAGCAAAGCACAGATCTCAGGGTGTTTTAGATTTTTTGCAAAAAGGGTCCCAATCCAGATATTTTAATTGAACTACCATGAAAAAAAATCAAATATTGTTCAGAGTTTACATCCCACTGGTTTTCATTGCCCCTTCTGTGAGATTTTTGGGGGGAAATGTTTAATACTCCTGTTGTTATTATTACTATTATTAATTTATTTCTATTACCCACCACTCTCACTGGAACGAATGGGAGGGGCATGTAGAGAAGAATGGACATGCTAAGAGTAGAACTGGGGATCACCTGTAGCATCTAGGATTCATTGTTGCAGTTCAGGGCCACTGCACCTGTATTCTCCCCTGGTGGTCCACTCAAGGCCTCATTTTGGGCTCCTGGCTCCTCAGCTGTCACCTTTCTTAGGTAGAGAACCACGTCTCTCCCCTTCATGGCCAGGCTTTTTCCAGGCTGAAGTTCTCTGCCTACACTGGGATATTCCCAGCAAGCCAGACTGCCTAAACATGCCAGCTCCAGTGCTTTGTTTTCTCTCCAAAGGCTATGAACAGCTTAATGGCTCACACTTATGTTACCAGAGTAGCAGCCGTGTTCGTCTGTATTCGCAAAAAGAAAAGGAGCTCACGAAAGCTCATGCTCAAATAAATTGGTTGGTCTCTAAGGTGCCACAAGTCCTCCTTTTCTTTTTGTCATTACATAATTATTGTCTAACCCCCGCCCTATAAATTTCCCACAGCTGTGAACATTTAAATTGATAAAAATGTTTACAAATAAACATTGATATTATCCATCAAAAATATATTTTAAAAAAAAAACAAAATATGATTTTTTCCAAGCCTAGTTATACAGGATGTCAGACTAGATCATAACAATGGTCCCTTCTGGCTTTAAAATTCATGAATCTATGAAACCTATGCCACCTTCTTAAACATGTTGTGTTTTGAAACTCCTAGTCTAGAAGCCTACCTTAATTTACTGGAGGATAGACAAGTTTCCCAAGCATTGGCTGTTAGGGCGACTTGCATTTCTGGAGTCAGGAGCTTTTCAAAAGGCGTCTGAGGCAGTTTGAAAATCCTACCCTTGGCAACTCTCTCGTGCTGTTCCCTCAAAGCTCAGCCATGGGCCGCTTTGGTCCTCTTTGTAATGGAAACAATAACAGTGACTGGAGTCAAAGGGCGCTGAAGAGAACTAGCAGGAATATCTGTCTCTTCAGAATAGAAGAGAGATGCAAGCTCCTGTTGAATGAACTTCTGGACGGTGTGCTGAATCTGTTGAACAAATGAACCTTTTTATCATATTCACAGTCTGAATCACAGGGGGAAACCAATTTCCATTCTCTAGATGGCTCCTCTGGGGCAGAATCACTGAACCATGTGAGGGTTACTGGTCTGTGCATAACAAGCCAAGACTTCCCTACAGAGAACAAAGTCAAGCATTATTGTGTAGACAGGAACTGCTGGGAAAATAAATAAATAAAGCAGAAATCCTAAGGGAGTTAGGCACTCAGCTTGCTTTCAATACATTTGAATATCCCAGGCTAAAAAAATAAAACCCTGGTTAGCAAATATTGTTGTTGGGTTCATTTATTTTTTATTGTTATTTTTACTAAAACCACGGAACTGTTCCACCATGATTCTGAATTTGGTTGACTGTGATTAATCGTTCCATTAGACCGTGAAGGGTTAAAACAGATTTAGCAAATTAGATGCAATTTTGCAGGGGGTATAGTATTTATGAACAGAACCAAAGCAACTCAGAGCATCGGTGTGGCAAAGAAGTGAGCAAATTGCTGCAGTCTACCATGTTTTGGTAATGACTTGTACCTGGAAGACTTCATCCCCTACAGACATGACTGAGAATGTGATGGAAATTTTTCAGATGAAAAGTAGAAAAATGGCCTTTGTTACGCCCTCACTGAAGTCCACTGGAGTTTTTTCAAGATTTTCCTATTCAAACTGCTAATCTGTCAACCCCCAGATACCAAAGCCTTGTTGGAGGAGTTGAGGAAGATTCTAATATGTGTCTGACATGGTGATGACATTCAGAAGACTTCATTGTGTTCGGAGACTTTGACACCATTGTTGCGATTCCCTCCAAGACCTTTCCACTTGGCTTATCCAGAACACCTCATCCAGTTCTGGGAGAACGCTGTATCCAGTTCTCTGGGATCCAAAAAGACCCACCTCATTTCAACTCCAACGCATCACTAAAGTTTTCTTATTAGGCATGTAAAAGCTCTTTGTCCATGCTGGCCAGGCCCAGATGCAAGGGGTTTAGGTACAAGGTGATACCACAATTCCAATTCATATCACACACTACACAGTTAAGATACAGCTTTCCTAGCTACTAACATCTATACGTCTTGTATGTAAGGACCAAGAACTTTGCAAATTTTGTACACACCAATCACTTTGCAGATTGTCTAAGGCAATCTTACCAGTTCAGGGCGTTCCTGACTGCTTTATTTATTATTAACATACCCACAATAGTTAGTTTAGTTAGCTTCTGCCTCCCTCATTTACTATAAACATATTCACAATAGTTATATAAGCAATGACTTCTTCAGACTTAACCAAAGAGGAGTCCTTGTGGCACCTTAGAGACTAACAAATTTATCTGGGCATAAGCTTTTGTGGGATATAACCACTTCATCAGATGCATGGAGTGAAAAATACAGTAAGCAGGCATAAATATACAGCACACGAAATATGGGAGTTGCCTTACCAAGTGGGGGGTCAGTGCTAATGAGACCAATTCAATCATGGTGGATGTGGCCCATTCCCAACAGCTGACAAGAAGGTGTGAGTATCAACAGAGGGAAAGTTATTTTTTTGTAGTGACCCAGCCACTCCCAGTCTTTATTCAGGCCTAATCTGACGGTGTCAAATTTGCAAATTAATTCCAGTTCTGCAGTTTCTCGTTGAAGTCTGTTTTTGAAGGTTTTTTTTGAAGAATGTCCACTTTTAAATCTCTTATTGAGTGTCCAGGGAGATGGAAATGCTCTCCTACTGGTTTTTGAAAGTTACAATTCTTGATGTCTGATTTGTGTCCATTTATTCCTTTGCGTAGAGACTGTCCGGTTTGGCCAATGTACATGGCAGAGAGGCATTGCTGGTACATGATGGCATATATCACATTGGTAGTTGTGCAGGTGAATGAGCCCCTAATGGTGTGGCTGATGTGGTTGTGTCCTATGTCGGTATCCCTTGAATAGATATGCAGTCAGAGTTGGCAACGGGGTTTGTTGCAGGGATCGGTTCCTGGGTTAGTGTTTCTGTTGTGTGGTGTGTGGTTGCCAGTGAGGAATTTCTTCAGGTTGGGGGGCTGTCTGTAAGTGAGGACTGGCCTGTCTCCCAAGATCTGTGAGAGTGAGAGATCATCCTTCAGGATGGTTGTAGGTCCTTCATGATGCACTGGAGAGGTTTTAGTTGGGGGCTGTAGGTGATGGTTAGTAGTGTTCTGTTACTTTCTTTGTTGGCCTTTCCTGTAGTAGGTGACATCTGGGTACCCTTTTGGCTCTATCAATCTGTTTCTTCATTTCCCCAGGTGGGTATTGTAGTTTTAAGAATGCTTGATAGAGATCCTGTAGGTGTATGTCTCTGTCTGAGGGACTGGAGCAAATCTGGTTATATCTTAGGGCTTGGCTGTAGACAATGGATCGTGTGATGTTGTCTGGATGAAAGCTGGAAGCATGTAGGTAAGTATAGCGGGCAGTAGGTTTCCGTTATAGGGTAGTGTTTATGTGACCATCATTTATTTGCACTATAGTGTCCAGAAAGTGGATCCCTTGTGTGGACTGGTCCAGGCTGAGGTTGATGGTGGGGTGGAAATTATTGAAATCCTGGTGGAATTCCTCAAGGGCCTCCTTTCGATGGGTCCAAATGATGAAGATGTCATCAAAGTAGCACAAGTAGAGTAGGGACGGTAGGGGATGAGAGCTGAGGAAGCGTTGTTCTAAGTCAGCCATAAAAATGTTGGCATACTGTGGGGCCATGCGGGTACCCATAGGAGTGCCGCTGACTTAAAGGTATAAGTCATCCCCAGATCTGAAATAGTTGTGGGTGGGGACAAGGTCACAAAGCTCAGCCACCAGGTTTGCCGTGACATTATCAGGAATATTGTTCCTGGCGGCTTCTTTGTGTGGAATGTTGATGTAAAGAGCTTCTAAATCCATAGTGGCTAGGATGGTGTTTTCTGGAAGATCACCACATAGCTAGAAAATCCTGCTACCAGAATGCCAATGCCTGAGATGATAGGGCATCTAGGATTCCCAGGTTTATGGATCTTGGGTAGTAGGCAGAATACCTCTGGTCAGGACTCTAGGAGTTTGTCAGTGTAGATTTGTTACTCTGCTTCTTCAGGGAGTTTCTAGAACAGATGGTGCTTTTTCTTTTCGTAGCTATGAGTGACATTAATCTATTGAGAGATCTTTCCTGTTAATATAGCCAAAAAGGAGACTGTACTAGTTAAATGAATGAACTGAGTTCTTCTTCTTCTTCTTCTTCTTCTTCTTCTTCTTCTTCCTGTTCTTAAGGGGTTGAATAAAGAAGGATTGAGGGGTAGAGTAATGTGCCTTTTAAGCACATTAGGTCAGTTTGTGAATGAAAGTAGCAGATCTGGAAAGAAAAAGAAATGGTTTTTATTAGCTCATAACAGATTTAAGGCTGGAGTTGACTTGTAGTGTCTAAAGCAGAGAGGTGGGGATGATCCAAAATGGATCATGATGGGGTTGATCCCCTCAGACACTCTGACACTGCACAGACAGTGGCTTATCCAACCTAGTTTCCTTTAACATGTTATGGGCTGTGCATGTTATGGGTGCAAATGCTCAAAGTTGTGATGGTTCTTGGAGCTTCCAGACACATTGACCAGAATTTTCAGAAGGTCTCACACCCATCACTAGAGCCAGGGTTTCAGAAGAACTCGGCTCCCAGTTAGGCACTAAAATCTTTCACCAGATTTTCAGAAGGGCTCAATACACTGAGTGCTGAGTTCTTTTGGAAAAAAGCTTGTCAAGATTGTGGGAGCTGCTTTCTTGTCTATGTGGCCCACATTGCTGGAGTTTGAGGTTCACCATTGTTTTCTCATCATGCTGTGTCTGTATTCTGCCTCAGCTCTGGTGTCCATCTTTTATTCTCATAAGAAATCAGCAGGGAGACTAAAACACCATAGAACTCACAGGGCTCCCGGAAACCTGCACATTTGGCTCAGGGTGAATGTGTAGACAAATCATCTGTGCTGTAGAAGGGCTCTGGGAGTTGAAAGAGTTGTGAATTTAACCCTGTAGGTCTCAGGCGTAATCTGAAACTGTTTCAAAACCAATTCCTTAAAGATACCATAGTTTGAAGCATCAACAATAGGCATCTTATTGAATATGTCCTGAGCTCTCCCTGGCAATTTGGCAACCAAAGTAGCCATCGTCTGATCCTCAGGAATCGCATGGAGAGGGCACAGTCTCGCAAAGGTGATGAAATACTTGGCAACATCACTGGATTCGTTATATGGTGGACATAACTGTTCCCATGTATGGATCTTTGGGGAAGTGGAGCCAGTTGCTGAAGGGTTCTGCCTCTTCCACTCCATTACAGCCAGTTCACGCTTTTGGGTCCCAATTTGGGCCTGTATTTCTTGGTCTTTTAACTTCAGGGCTTGTTGCCTTTCTCTCTTTCCTTCTCCTCCTGAGCTTCCTGCCTCTCTTCTTGAGCAGCTTCTTGGGCTAACCTCTGGCCTTCCATGGCTCTTTCGTGAGCAGCTTTTGTCCCCAGGCAAATTGCGCATCAATCTCCATTTCTCTTAATTCCATCTGTCTTTTATGTTCATTTTCCTTCTCAGCAATCTGCAACCTGTGCACTTCTAGCTTCTTCTCAGCCTCACTCTCACTCATTTTGCTGATTTTCCTGCCTCTATTTCCCTTCCCTGAAAGAAGCAAACACAAAATAACAAACCAGTAGCCACTTTGTCTGTTCTCCAGCCAGCACATGTAAAACTCACTTAAAATCATTACCAGTGTCTCAAAGCAATCAGCTGTATAAATATCCTGGTCTACTACGCCATTGTGATGGGTTCGCTCACAGAGATCCCCTTAGGACTGTCACCTGATGTGCTGAAATTACCTCTGAGCCCATTTTCCCTGCCAGCTTGGGACTCCAGAACCCTGCCTTGTTGAGCCAAACATGCTAGCCTGCTGCAACACAGACCCAGGGTCTGGCCCACACCCCCAAAGCTGCAGACTTTAACTAAAAACAGCTCAGCACCTGTCTCCAGCTCCCAGACACCCAGCTCCCAATGGGATCCAAACCCCAGATAAATCCGTTTTACTCTAAATGAAGTTTATACAGGGTAAATTCATAAATTGTTCACCCTCTATATCAGCTCTTTGCTCCTCCAGGTATTAATCACTTACTCTGGGTTTATTAAGAAACAAAAGTTATTTTATTAAGTATAAAAAGTAGGATTTAAGTGGTTTCAAGTAATAACAGACAGAATAAAATAAGTCACAAAGCAAAATAAAACAAAACACTCAAGCCGAAGCCTAATACATTAAGAAACCAATTACACGTAATATCTCACCCTCAGAGACGTTTTGCTTGGGTTCAGGTTGTGATACTGAGCACAGGGGTTCCTTCACTCTCTCTTCTTGTACCTTCTATAGTGGGGAATTGATCAGCTTCCGAAACTGTAGAGAAAGTAGCCTTAGAAAGCCAAGTGGAGCTGACTGAAAACTGCAATAAACATTCAGGTTCACCCTAGATCAATATCCCCACCCCCCCACCCCAATTTTCTCGGTGAAACAAAACAAAAAAATCATTTTCAGAAGAACTTAACTCCCATTCAGGCACCAAACGCTTTTGCAAGATTTCCAGAAAGGCTCACCACACTGAGTGCTGAGCTATTTTGGGGCAGGGTGGGGGGAAGCCAGTACCAACTGTGAGCGCTGGCTGTTTGACTATGTGCGGGAGTTTGAGGTTCGTCCTAAAGCTGAGTGTCTGTATTCTGCCTCTATCCTATATCTGACCACCTTTTTATTCCCCTAATACGTGAGCAGGGAGACTAGAACACCTCAGACCTCACAGGGTTCTAGGAAACCTGCAACTTTAGGGTGATTGTGTTTAAAAACCAGATGTGCTGTAGTTGTTGAAAGAGAGATGCCATCTTGGTGTCCCTGAGCGGCTCATCAAATATTGAAGGAAACTAGGGTGGAGAGAGGACTTTTTTTCCATAGTGTCAGGATGGCTGAGTAGTCTAAGGTGCCAGACTTAAGGCTCTGTCTTTCCTGTACTTGGGTTTTCTGGTCTCCCTATGGAGACGTGGGTTCAAATCCCACTCCTGATAGAAGCTCTTTATTCTACCTGAAGAAATGGCCTTATTTCAATCTCTCTCGTAACATTTGAAGAGCGCTTGCTTAGGACTTTTGTTGGAATACCAGCAAGAGAAGTTAGAGGGAATTTTAAATACCTTCAGAATCTGTTTGCTAGCTGGAGAGTGAAGGAACCAGGAAAGAAGGCAAATGTCAGAAAACGAACCTCAGTGGGCAAAGAAACTTCCTCAGTGCTCCTTCTTCACTCTCTGTGCCTTCGAGAAGCTTTCTTGCCCAGCCCGACTAGCTCAGTCGGTAGAGCATGAGACTGTAAAATGCCAGTGTCGACAAGCCCTGAGGCTCTATTAAATGTGCCTTCTCAGTCCTTTTGTCTTCTTTCAGTCCATTTCCTTTCCTTTCTCAAATACATCCATAAATTCTATGCTTGCCTCCTCTTTATTTTTCCTTTCATGAAACTTTAACGTCTAAAGGAGGGAGTTAGCCTGCATTCTGGGGAGAGGAACAAACCATCATTTGGGAGATTACCAGCTACTTAACCGATATGAGAATAGAAGAAAAGGAGGACTTGTGGCACCTTAGAGACTAAGAATAAGACCTTAGAGAATAGAAGAATCCCAGCCCTTTGTCCTGCATATATAGTTCCCAGCCAGCAGTTTTCTCTCTGTTTTGTTTCTTTTGAGATAACTACAAACAACCTCATGTCCCTTTTTCATGTCAGAGAAATCTGTCGACTGATTAGGACATTTCCCTTCCTTTCCTAACTAGGCAGGGTCGGGGTGTGAGGAATGAGAAAATAACAATTAGAAATTTTTAAGCCAGCCTTTTAACACACAACACCACTTTCCCTTTTGAAATAACATTATTTCCTTAGCCCTTTTTAACACTCAACCTCTTCTTCTTCTTCTTCAGGTGATGTTACCACAAACTCTGAGCTACTAATTTCCTTAATGTGCCCTGGATGTTTTTAGCCCAGTAAATTCGTACAAAATAGAAACAGAAAACAAATTAAAACCATTTCCAATATTATAAATTGAGGATACGTCTTTTTTCTTTTTTTAAACAAAATAGTTTTTTTGCCATCTTGTTTTACTTTCCAACGGGTTTTGGTAAAATCATCACAAATTCCGTGAGGGGGGTTAGAGACAGGTACAAGGAAGCCATACAATGTGGTCCAGCCGATAAGCGGAGGGCTCATATGTCCAACTCGAGGCTTGAACTCACAACCCTGACATTAAGAGTCTCATGCTTTACGACTGAGCGAGAGCACTCTTGAGAGGCACGCTCACAGTGCAGAAGGAGCCCTAAGGAAGTTTCTTTGTGAGCTGAGATTCTTTTTCCAATGTTTCCCTCCTTTCTTTGTTCCTTTGCTCTCCAGCTAGCAAACAGGGGCTATTAGAAGGCTGGTTAGATGCTGGTTTCTAGACCAGAGAGCTGGGGTTGATTTACCAGCTGGTCAGAGAAACCAGCGCAGGAGGGTGGAATTTAGTGTTCTCCTACCAGCGGGAGGTGCTCTTTCACTCACATAGTGAGGGAGAGTCAGAAAAAGCTTCTCAGCTCCTAGAGAGGGGGCAGACAAGCCAGTTCCCCCCAAGCCACACAGGCATTTCTGCAGGACATCAGACCCCCTGCGCAGAAGCTCCTCAAAGGAAATCTCAAAGAAGGGAACAACTGTTCGCCTTAAGAGGTGGGTGAGCTGGACCTCAGGAATGGAAGAGGCAAATGGTCAGTTTCTCCCTGATGGTTACTTCCAAATTCCATGGTCTATAAAGTGGAATGAAAGGTTTGGGATGAATATTTGATGGACTGAAATGTTTTGGTTGACCCAAAATAATGTTTTGGTTTTGTTTCAACAAGAACATTGGAAAAAATATTCATCTTGGGTCAAGCTGAATGTCTCTTATTGTCATTGTAAATGTGGTTAGGCTAGCAAGCAAGGGGAAGAATGATTTGCACGTCTATGTGTGTAAAAGGCCATGCAGCCTGGACTTCGAGGTGCACAGTGGAAACCTGCCCGCATTCTGCTGCTAGTCAGTGGGGAGCTTTGATTTTTATATGGTCACCAAAGCCCTTCCCAACATCATGTAGAAGAAGAGGGAATCGGGAAACAAATGTGGATTTCTTCAATTTGCAAGTGAAGAACAAACTAAGATTTTTTTACTGTGAAATTAACTTCCCTGGCTGGAAATTAATTTCCCTGGCTTCTTCAAGGTTCATATTTGTTAAGTAGCTGGCAATCTCCCAAATGAGTCTAGTCCTTCCCTCAAAATGCAGGGTAAACCCTCCCATCAGACCTTAACATTTCATGAAAGCAAAAAATAACAAGGAAGAAAGCTTGATAAAGGACTTGGAAAGAAAGAAAACACAAAGAATACGAAGCAAAACAAGACATTGTTTCTGCCCGGTTTCGAACCGGGGACCTTTCGTGTGTGAGACGAACGTGATAACCACTACACTACAGAAACCACTTGAGGCAAGCATTTGGCCCATTTCATACAGTTTTCTTAGTAGCCACTGCATCCGCTATCATTGTTTCTCTTTGAAAAACAGGAAAATAAAGTACACCAGTAGCTTCTTTTTTAACTCAAACAACCCAAACTGCAATAGCTCCTCCAATTTCCCCTTCTCACAAGGAGACAAAACACAGGAAAGCTCCCAACCAAGAAAGCTCACTTTCACTTCACTTTCCCATGGACATTCCCTGTCAACTCCCAGGCATAACAATGCAACACTCCTAAATGCACTACAAGAAAGATGAGGGAGGGAAACCTGCAGGTACTTAGATCCCTCCAGCTTCGAATGAAACCACTTCTGGGGAAGGGTCTGGCTTACCCAGGAGGACAAGGAGATGAAACATGGACTTGCCTGTGCTGTGCAAAATAGCATGATCCCGGAGCCCAGGTGGGGCCAGGCTCAGCACTTTGCCTGCTTCCTGCCTGCACAGAGTTGACAAACTGGGGGCAGACAAAGCTGAGAGCCCTGATATACGGTTTGAGAACTGCAAAACTAAGCATCTCTGATGGTATCTTCTAGACTGAGCACTGAGTCCCATTGGGTAGATAGAAAGATTAACCTCCATAATCTATACAGAATATATAATCTATATTTATATAACCCCATAAAATTGGGTCCCTAATCCATGAACTATTGGAACTCATTTACAAAACGTTTCTTAAACATTCCATGAATATATTGTCTCCTACTATAGAATTAGAATTTATCATCCCTATTCTGTGATGAGAGATCTTTGAGCTATAATGTATCTTAATTAAAAATATCTTTAGAGAGGTTTTTTTCCTCAAAATGCATTTTATCCAAAAAAATCCAATTTAAATAATAAAATCCAATTTTTTAATTTTATTTTTTTTTAATCATTGATTTTTATCCACCCTGGAAAGTAGCCTTAGAAAGGGTAGAGAAGTTGACCAAAAAAAAAAATCCCAACTCACGTCCCTTATGGTCTACTACAGAGGTAGTCAATTATTTTTTGTCAAGGTTCAAATTTCTTGGTCAAGGTATAGAAAAGGTCCAGACTCCAGAGAAAATAATTTTTAAAAATGATAATAATAATAATAAGTAAAGAAAAAGATTTCAGGGTCCATTCAAAAGTGTCTGGTGATCCAGATTTGACCTAGGCCTGGTTAGGGTTCTCTTTGCTGCTGCCTTGGTTCCATCCTCAATCAGAGAAAGAAAATTTTCAACACAATTCTCCTTTCATTCTTCACTGCGAATTAAAAGAAACACAGCCCTTTCCCCCCCAGTAGCTTATTATCTGGCCTTTTTTTTGCCCTGTCCCTTATAAACAGCACAAAAAAGGGCATTTTTAAAAAAGCAAAGATTTTGAGATGGGGGAGAACTGGCTGATTCCGACTGCCCATCTCAATTCACTCGTGTGCATAACTGAATGAATCTCTTTGGATACACAGCAATACTGCAGCATAAATCTGATTCAATGGATATACTAGAAGTGATATTGTCTAAATAACAGAAACAGCAATATCCACAAGAGGTCACAGACTCGTCGGAGATTGGTTTGAGCTGACAAAGAGGCATGGCCCATTTTTCTGCTAGGAATTAAACTTCTTTGTTCCATTTTTTCTGCTTTGAGTCTTATTTCCTCACTTCTCAGGTAGTGTGGTGTCAGGTTTCCTTCCCCACTCTGAACTCTGAGGTACAGATGTGGGGACCCGCATGAAAGACCCCCTAAGCTTATTCTTACCAGCTTAGGTTAAAGCTTCCCCAAGGCACAGATTCCTTTCTTGCCTTGTGATCACTGCCATCACCAAGTGATTTAACAAACAATCAGGGAAAGGACCACTTGGAGTCCTATTCCCCCAAAATATTCCCCCACGCCCTACACCCCCTTTCCTGGGGAAGGCTTGAGCATATATCCTCGCCAATTGGTTACAAAGGGACTACAGACCCAAACCCCTGGGTCTTAGAACAATGGAAAAATCAGTCCGGTTCTTAAAAGAAGGATTTTATTGAAAGAAAAGGAAAAGGAATCACCTCTGTAAAATCAGGATGGTAAATACTTTACAGGGTAATCAGATTCAAAACACAGAGAATTCCCCTCTAGGCAAAACTTTAAGATACAAAAAAACCGGGATAAACCGTCCTTTGCCTGACTGTTTGTTAAATCACTTGGTGGTGGCAGCAATCCCAAGGCAGGAAAGGAATCTGTGCCTTGGGGAAGTTTTAACCCAAGCTGATAGAAATAAGCTTAGCAAGTCTTTCATGCAGGTCCCCACGTCTGTACCCTAGAGTTCAGAGTGGGGAGGGAACCCTGATATGTGGCTAGCAAACACTCAGGTGGGTGAGATAATATCTTTCACTGCACCAGTTTCTGTTGGTGAGAAAAACAAGCTTTCCTGGGACCTGCATGGCTATAACTACATTGCAAACCCTCATAAGACATGAATGGGTTCTTCTTTCACACTAGAATGCATCACTTTTGGTGTTACGCCAAGAACTATTTATTAGCCCACATAACCATTTCTTCTCTGCATTTTGAGATTATCTTTTGGGTGTAATGCCATCACTGATGAAAATTCCAAATGGCCAATTAGCAACCACCAACATAAAGAACAGACAATTATTAATCTGCCCCACTCCTAGCCCTGCCCTAGATCTCTGCAATGGTTTAGAAAATATTTTCACATAGATATTTGCGTATAGGGAAGTTTTTAATTGTGGCAACTTCAATCTAGAAAGAGGGAGCAGTAAGCTAACTTGCTCAAACACAGATTTCCCCATCTATGTGAAAGAAAGAATTAGAAAGAAATAAAGAAAGTGAATCCAACATCAATGATTTGGAACTTTCCTTTGAAATGCTAGGTGCAATGAATCAGTGAATATTCCCATAAGTAAACTCATGTAAGTGACAGAAAGGAGGGCCTAGGAAAAGGCTGTAAAATGTCATGTTAAACATTAATTCATGAGCAAAGTTGTGTGGCAATTAAATTAAGACCCTAACATTTCATAAAAGGAAAGAATAATGAACAAAAAGTGTGGGAAACGCAGGTGTATTTCAGAAAAGGGCTTGGAATGAAGGAAGACCAAAACTGATCAGTAGAGAGAAAAGGCATTGTTTCTGCCTAGTTTTAAGCCAGGGACATTTTGCGTGTGAAGCAAACATGATAACCACTCCACAACAGAAACCGATTGTGCCCAGCTTTGGATGTCCCCTTCTAAGGCTTTCTCAGCTGCCAGTGTATATCCGCTCACTCAGTTTCCCTTTGAAGAACAGGACAACAAAAAGCTTACTTTCCAAACTCAGTCATCAGAAATGCTGCAAAGTCTCATCCAATTTGCCCTTCTCACAATGAGGCCAAAACGCAGGCAAATCTCAGAATCAAGAAAGCTCACATCCACTCCACTTTTCCATGGACATTTCCCTGTCAGTGCCTAGGGAGCAACCAACAAGACAAGAAACCAAAATGCAGTAAAATTGAGGGCAAGTTTCTCACCATAGGTTTCACTGACTGGGGGGCAGGGTCATTTCAAAAAGTTTTGCCATTTAATACCAGAAGATTTGGTTATTTTCTCCTTCCCTGAACTGGAAAGCAAGGAGATAGGTGTGTGAACAAGCAGTCCTAAGCAAAGGAAACAAGACACCCAACATGGGGCTCTAACCCATCACCATGAGATTAAAACCTGGGCTACACTACACAATTAAGCCAATCTACAGCACCTTAGGTTGTCCTAATTACCTCGCTGTACACACTACAGCCTTGTCCCACCTATGTCAGTGCCCTACTACGCGCACATAGTAACTCCACCTCCTCAAGTGGCGTAGGGCTATCTATTGATCTATCTATCCCCCTAAACCCCGTCTATCTATCTAACTATCTAAAGGCAACTTTTTGCTGTTGTTTCAGGTGGAGCACTCAGTGTGCTGAGTTTTTCTGAAAATCTGGCTCTAGAAAATTCTGGCCAATACGTCTGGAAGTTCCAAGAACCATAACATTATGAAGGAATTCAAAGTCCTTTATTATATTATTAATTATCATTCATTATTATTTGTATAGCAAAGATTAATCTTTCAGTATTTTAGATCCAACTCTACATTGATTCCTGTTGCTATGTGCAATATATCTATATCTATCTATCTATATAAAGACAACCATTTTTTGCTGTTGTTTCTCTGTATTTCGACCCTTTCTTTGTCTTTGATGCTCAAATGTGGAAAATAATACTTACTTTAGTGTCTGATTAGTCGGGATAAATTTAAACGCTAAGACTCAGATCTGCAATGGTATTTAGGTGCCTAAATCCCATTGAAATACCCAGCATCTTTGAGGATCTGGTCTATGTTCTTTTTCAGACAGTAAGGAAATGAAAACTTTGAAGGGTTTCTGTCCAGTTTTAACCTAGGCACTGCTGTGTGATAAGTGAACATCATAACCACTAGGCTACAGAAACGGCTTTGATACTGCTCCTTAGCTACAGCAACTCCAGGCATGGGCCTCACTGTCCAACCAAGCCGGAAAGAACAAGGATGCTAGATTTTGTATACAATAATCTTCTGTTTCCAGCTGCTTTTTTACTTCTATATTTATCACATACCCAACAAACACTTTTTTGTCTGTAGCCATCTGTCAGTCTCTTTATTTCTCAAAAGACAAACTGATTCACTAAATAAATGTGTGACTAATTTGGTAAATTGCCTCTGCCACTGTACTGGGACAGGTTACCATTTCAGGCCTGATAGCAAATTATTTCTTTTTTTTTTTTTCCTCTCTAAAAAACAAAATTGTTTCAAAATGCCAATGTGAATCTAACTCCCATTAGTCACTCAGCTGCTCTCCTTTTCCTCCACAAAACTGGCTCACCTCAAGCAATGCCAAGTCTCTGCTGGAGAAAGGGGTTAGAATTTACCTAACTGGGTGCCCTGAACGCCCAGCTTCTGAAGCTATTTAAATTCGCTCCAATTTCTCTTGCAACTACTGTACTAGAAATGCTAAGCCATGGGTGTTGTAATGTTATATGAGAGATTGTCCTGAGACCATTCCTTCAACTAAAAGAAAAGGGTTGTGTCAGGAGTGGGATTTGAAGCCCGGCCTCCATCCAGAGATCAGAACACCCAAGTAAGGAGAAAATAAAGCTCTGTGTCTGGCTCCTTAGACCAGTGCTACTCAAAGTGGTGGTCCGCGAGCCAGCGGCTGCCGGTCTGCGTGCACATTGGAAAACAAAATTGCCGGTCCCCCACATCAGATCGTTTGAGAAGCACACTGCCTTAGACCACTCAGACACCACCAAAAAAGTGCCTTTGCCCCCTCCTTGTTTTCTTTAGTGTTATGAGCTGTTCCGGGAGGCCAAGAAGCCATATTTTTTTTCAAATTCTAGGGCCCTTCTACAGCATAGTTCATTTTTATACACAATCACCCTGAGCAAAATTTGCAGGTTTCCTGGAGTCCCTTTAGCGAGGTGTTGTAATCTCACTGCTGACTTATTATGTGAATAAAAGATGTACGCCAGGACTGAGGCAGAATCCAGACATTCGGCTTTATGAGAAAGTAATGGTGAACCTCAAACTCCTGCACTGTGGCCCATGTAGTGAAGCACCCACAATCCGTACCAGCTTTTATTCAGAATAGCTCAGCATTCAGTGTGTTGAGACCATCTGAAAATCTGGCTCTAGAGGTGGGTACCAGTGCCAAATCTTCTGGAAATTCTGGCCGATATGTCTGGAAGTTCCAAGCACCATCATAACTTGGAGCATTTGCTAGAACCTGATGAGAAAACCTTCGTTTTACTGAACTCAGGAGAAATTTTCTCCTTTAGTCACAATCACAATGTTGCATCGTGATCACAGGTTTAGGTTTCAAGTTAATTTCTTTTTGGTTTATATGCAATGTGAAACAAACACACCTCTTTATTTGAGCATGAGCTTTCGTGAGCTACAGCTCACTTCATCGGATGCATACCGTGGAAACTGCAGCAGACTTTATATATACACAGAGAATACCTGTGTATATATATATATATATATATATATATATATATATATATAAAATAGAATATTCTCTGTGTATATATAAAGTCTGCTGCAGTTTCCACGGTATGCATCCGATGAAGTGAGCTGTAGCTCACGAAAGCTCATGCTCAAATAAATTGGTTAGTCTCTAAGGTGCCACAAGTACTCCTTTTCTTTTTGCGAATACAGACTAACACGGCTGTTACTCTGAAACACACCTCTGCGGGCATTTGGACAGAGGGCTAGAAATAGATCTGCCCCTAACCCACAATTAAGAGGCTAATGATCCTTCTCTCTAGATGGTTAATTCCAAAGACTTGAATATAGACCTGTGTGAAAGGTTTTTTGGATGAATATTTTATTTACTGAAAGATTTTAGTTTGACCAAAAATCTTTTTTTTTTAGTTTCGTTTCCACAAGAAAACTGAAAAAAATTCCTCTTGGGTCAACCTGAATTATGATGATGATTATTACTATTATTTTATTGGTTTGGCAAGGTAGCAAGCAAAACAACAACTGATTTGCACAGCTCTATTTTTATAAACTGTTCATGGTGGGATCATGCCTTATTTCTGCTCTGAGGCTCTAGAACAGTTCCCTTTGTTCAATAAATGTTGACAAAGAGCTTGTTTCCCTGACCGGGAATCGAACCCGGGCCGCGGCGGTGAGAGCGCCGAATCCTAACCACTAGACCACCAGGGAGGTGGTGAGGTTTGGGCTTTATCACCATTCTAGGCTTTTTCAGGCAACTTTCTCTTAAATATTCATCTTCAGTCAACCTGAAGTATTACTGTTATTATCATTTTCCTTTGACTAGCTAGCAAGCAACAAATTAAATCACTTCCACACCTCCATTTCTATAACAGGGGATTGAGCCTCGGATTTAAGGTGAACAGTGGCAACATGCCCACAGTTTGCACAGAGCTTTGCTTTTCACACACTCGCCAAACACCTTCCCAGCATCCTGAAAGCTAAGCGGGAGGCTGAAGGAGCCACATACCTGCTCAAGGTGCTTCTGATGTTCCAGAAGGGAGACAGACAGGAAAAAATATCAATCCACAGTGACACGAATGAGAATGAATACCCAATCGTCTTTCGACGTAACTACTTCGTTAATTGTCAACCTTCCTATCATTATCCCCATCAAATGATGATGATGTACACTTGACTTTATATCCCAGTGTGCCATGGACCTCTACAGGTTGCATTAGCCAATCCAACCATTTGGCACTCAGAGATGGGTAACTCTGTATTGTGCCTGATTCTTGTGCAGCTATACAAGGCTGGTAGATGCAGATACTTTCACCTCTTCTTAACCAACACTAATCCCTCCCCCTTCCCAACATACACACAGGCAACCATGACATTGCTCCTTTTCTCCCCACATGTTGGGGTATGAGGTTTGATCTGGTGAGGAACTGGTTTTAATAATACACATAGACACAGAATATGTCTGATTCCATTCTTAGGGGCAACAGTTGCACAAACGCACAGAGTCTGATTCCAGCCTGAAAGTACAGTATACACACACACACACACACACACACACACAGAGTCCTCTACAGTACAAAATTATTTCAAAATTATTCTATTCAAATTTTTTGAAGCGATTTTATACATTCGGTCTTGTGTGTCCCCACTAAAGCACGTGAATTTGGCGGAGTGCATCCACAGTACTGAGGCTAGCATTGAATGTCGGAGCAGTGCACTGTGGGTAGCTATCCCACAGTTCCCGCAGTCCCTGCTGCCCATTGGAATTCTGGGTTAAGCTCCCAGTGCCTGATGGGCCAGAAACATTCTCGTGGGCGTTTCTGGGTGTGTGTCGTCAGTCGCTCCTCCCTCTGTGAAAGCTAGGGCAGATAATCGTTTCGCGCCTTTTTGGTGTGCAGACACCATACTGCTTTCAGCAGATGGTGCAGTATGGTGCACTGCTTCTCTCCTGGTACAATGAACCCACCTCGCATTACCTCTCATCTTTCTATGTCATCTCTCTGAGTACCTACTCTTTCTCTTCCTCATCGACCGCTTCCGCTGCCAACTCTGCTCGGCCATCGTGAACTGAGCAACACAACTTCCGCCACCAACTCTGCTCTCCCGCTCTTGCCGTGCTACCGAGCTTCTCCATGTTGTCTGTCCTGGGCTCCTAACTCTGTGAAAGCTACAGAAGACAACCATTTCACGCCTTTCTTCGGCTATTGTGAACCTAACCAGTGGCTGTGAAACTTTTGTATGCGTAGGGTCACTTTCATGGAACTTTGTGGCTTGCTGTCCCCTGCCCTGAAGCACAAAGACACCAAAATGAGAGCAGCCCTCACAGTTGAGAAGCAAGTGGCCATAGCCCTGTGGAAGCTTGCAATGCCCAACAGCTACCGGTCAGTCGGGAATCAGTTTGGAGTGGGCAAATCTACTGTGAGGGCTGCTGTGCTGCAAGTAGCCAACACAATCATTGACCAGCTGCTATCAAGGGTAGTGATTTTGGGAAATCTGCAGACCATTGTGGATGGCTTTAATGCACTGATGCGAGAGACGGAACGCATATCCCTATCCCTGAAACACCGGGGAGGCCAGTACATAAACCACAAGGGGTACTTTTCCATGGTGCTGCAAACACTGGTGGATCACAAGGGAGGTTTCACTGACATCAACGTGGGATGGCCGGGAAAGGTGCATGATGCTCTCATCTTCAGGAACTCTGGTCTGTTTGAACAGCTGCAGGAAGGGAATACTTCCCAGACAAGAAAATTACTGTTGGAGATGTTGAAATGCCAATAGTTATCCTCGGGGACCCAGCCTACCCCTTAATGCCCTGGCTCATGAAGCCGTACACAGGCCCCCTGCACAGTAGTAAGGAGCATTCAACTATAGGTGAGCAAGTGCAGAATGGTGGTAGAATGTGCGTTTGGACGTTTGAAAGTGCACTGGCGCAGTTTACTGACTCATTAGATCTCAGCACAACCAATATTCCAATTGTAATTGCTGCTTGCTGTGTGCTCCACAATATCTGTGAGAGTAAGGGGGAGACGTTTATGGCGGGGTGGGAGGTTGAGGCAACTCGCCTGGCAGCCAATTTCTCACAGCCAGACAACAGGGCGATTAGAAGAGTGCAGCAGGGTGCGCTGCATATCAGAGAAGCTTTGAAAGCCAGTTTCATGACTGGCCAGGATACGGTGTGACAGTTGTGTTTGTTTCTCTTGAAGTTACCTGCCCCCTATATATATGAAAGGAAATAAAGTCACAATTGTTTAAAAACTGTTCTTTATTCTTTGTTGCACAACACACTGAGAGAAATCAAAAGGTAGACCAGGGCTTGGGGCGAATTGGGTTACGGGGGTGGAGGAAGAGGGAAGGACAAGTCCAGAAACCAAATCAAACTTTCAGATATGCCAGCTTTCTGCTGCTTGTGCAATCCTCTGGGGTTGAGTATGTGGGTGCCCGTAGCCGCTCCCCCGCCCCCGCGTTCTTGGGCGTCTGGGTGAGGAGGCTATGGAACTTGCGGAGGAAGGAGGGCGGTTATACAGAGGCTGCAGCGACAGTCTGTGGTTTTGCTGCCTTTCCCGCATTACATCCACCATACAGTGGAGCATGTCAGTTTGCTCCCCCATGAGTTTGCCCATAGAATCCTGCCTGCTCTCATCACGCACGTCCCTCCTCTCTTCATATACATGTAATGCTTTACGGGACTCCGCAATTGTTTGCCTCCACGCATTCAGCTGGGCCCTATCAGTGCAGGAGGACTGCATGAGCTCGGTGAACATGTCATCCCTGGTTCGCTTTTTCCACCTTCTAATCTGGACCAGCCTCTGGGACACAGTAGATAGGGGCCGCGTTGAAACATTTTCACCTGCGGGAGGAGAAAAAGGGAGGGTAGTATTTTAAAAGATACATTTTAGAGACCAAAGGGGACACTCTTTCTCAGTGAAACAGGCAAGTCATAGTACACAGCACATGTTCTTTCTGTACAAGGCATTTCGCCTCTTATACTGAAGTGCCTGCCATTTTGGTGTGAGTAAGCCACCACACATGGCCGGGCAACAGAATTCAGCTGCAGGCAGCCAGTAAGCCCTAGGGGCATGCGGGGTTCTGCTTCTTCCACATTCATTTCAATGCTTTCAGACTGCCAGGCCCCCTTTTGCATAGCAAGCAATGCCTGGTGGGTTTGCCATATAAAAGGAGGGCCTGCAGGCTCTCTGGGATGATCAATTCATACAACACCCCTCCACACCCTCTCCGCGGCTCAGATGAGACTCTGAGCAGGGATGAGCCATTTAAACTACACTCAAACAGCCCAGCGCAGCTGGGTTTCCCCCCACCCTCCCACCGTGTGGCTCTGATCAGGCTCTCACTCACCAGAAGTGCCTTCTCCAGGGTCATGGTCCGGGAGCCCGCCTTGGGAGTGGGGGGAGGCTGTTGGCTCCAGCGTTAAGACTAGTTCTGGGCTAGGGGCAAAAACGGATTCCCCACTTGCCGCCTGTGTGCTGTCCTCCTCCTCCTCTTCGTCCTCCAAAAACTCATCCTCCTTGTTCCCCTCTTGCAGGTGTCCATGGACAGTGGTGGAGTAGTGGTGGCGTCACCCCTCATAATTGCATGCAGCTCACTGTAGAAGCAGCATGTATGGGGCTGTGACCCAGAGCACCCATTCACCTCCCTGGCTTTTCGGTATGCTTGCCTGAGCTCCTTGATTTTTGTACGACACTGCTCTGTGTCCCTGGAGTAGCCTCTTTTGTCATGGCCCTGGAGACTTTAGCGTACATATCTGCGTTTCTTTTTTTGGAACGTAGTTGTGCCATAACAGATTCGTCTCCCCAACATGCGACGAGATCCAGCACCTCCCGTTCGGACTATGCTGGAGCTCGTCTGCGAATCCGGGACTGCGTGGTTTCTTGTGATGGTGGACTCTGCATGGTCGCCTGTGATGGTGGACTGTGCTGATGGTCACCTGTGCTGATGCTGACCAAACAGGAAATGAAATTCAAAAGTTCCCGGGGCTTTTACTGCCTACCTAGCTAATGCATCAGAGTTGAGAGTGTTGTCCAGAGTGGTCACAAGGGAGCATTCTGGGATAGCTCCCGGAGGCCAATAACGTCAAATTGCATCCACAGTACCTGTAACCCAGAACTGCGATCTCAATTTTAGCGCTACTCCACTTGCCGAGGTGGAGTACAGAAATCGGATTAAAGAGCTCTTTAAATTGAAAAAACTGGTTTGGTCATGTGGACGGAATCAGTTTTATTTCGAATTAACTCGGCTAATTCCGAAATAACCGCGTGTCGTAGACCAGGCGTCAAACTTGAGACAGGCAACCAGACACCGCAAGTGAGGCAGCAGCGTCCATGCCTAGAGGCAGAAACATAAGCACTTAGGGGAATTTTGCAGCAAAACCTTAGGCATTGAGTGAATTAAGGCACTTACAGGTTAGGCAACAGCTAAGTGGGGGCTTTGACGACCTCAGTGGTGCCTAAATTTTGAACTTAGGTGTCTAAAGTAGTAGTGTTGTGTTAATTAAGATGGACTATGTGGGCCCAAAAAGTCAAAGGGGTTATCATAATCCAGTCACTGTCCAACATCAAACAATGTTAAACATGGTTCAGGGTTTGATACACACAGGCCTCAGCCTGCTTAATCCTATGGCAAACACCCCATTAAAATCCTTTTAACCTTTTATTAAAGATAAAGAAAAGAAGAAAGCACAATTAAAGGCCACCCCTGCATTAGGCTATTGAGAAATGCTAGTTTCAGAAAGAGTTTGGCCACATTTTCACTTTCCTTACATTCTCCTTCTCCAGTTCTTCCAGCCGGGCCAGTAGGACTCGCTCTTGTTCCTCCGGAAATTGCCACAGTTTCTCAAACTCAGACACAATCTTCTGCCTCCCAGCCCATCTTTCTATGTAAGGAACAGACAAAATCCAGGAGGGAACGGGCAGCTATCAGGGATAGACAGAGTCAGGGGATGTTTCACAGAGCCCAGTTTAGCAGGGTGAATTTCATTGAAACTCTCTAAGAATTCAGTGATGGATACCATTCTTGTGAATGCTCATTCTCCAAAAGTCTTGCCTGGGGCCAGATTTCTCCCCCCAAAATTCAGCTGGAGTCTTTCATTAGTCAGTGGTGCTATAATTCTGGGCTGTATAATACACAGAGGGAAAACAGCTCTGCTAGCACTGATTCGGCTCCATGAGTAGCAGCATCGTTGGAAGCCCAAGTGTAGACAAGAAACAGCAGACTTTTTTGTTGTGGCTGATATATACTTAAAAGGTTTGCCTATGTCAATTAGGAATTTGGAGAGAAAAAAAATCAGTCCTAACTAACATGGCCATGTCAGCAAAAGCCCTACTGTAGGTGCAGTTATACCAGCAAAAAGGGCCTTTTTGAGGTCTCATGACTACCATGAAATTGCTTCTGCTTTTGGGGAAGTCCTTTCTATACTGCTACCCCTTTTGACCCAAGCATTTAGCCAATGTTTGGGGTGTTATGGGTTGCTGCCAGTCGGAGGAGAAATTGACAATGGAGTCAGTTCTTTGTGTTTTCAATCATGCACCCTGTTTATTTACAAAGCATGGACAAAGTCCTGTTTCCCTGAACAGAGCAGGAATCAAACAACAGGAGATTTTCTTGTCTCACAATTCCATACCTCTTTCTAGCCAGCACTCTGCTCAAAATCTCTCTCTCTGTTTTTTTCCTAAGGGACACAACACTACGTGTGTATCTTTGGCTGCATCCGGGGCTCCTTTGCTGCTTTCGTTGAGTGTTTCTGTGGTGTTTCTGCTGCATCTCTCTCTCACACACACGTTCATCCAACTATAACCAGCTTTCCTGCATTTGTGTTCCAACCCCCAGTGAAACCCGTCCACCCACATCATTCAGATCCCTATCTATAGCCTGTGCTTTGGGTGGAGGCTCCTATTGTTTCAGCTCTCTTATTCCATGAAGGAGCTTTGTGTTCTTGACATCTCTCCTGCATGAAGGATGGCCTGTTATACCCACCAGCTTCAATGGGGTTTCACCCAAACCCGAACATAACCATAGACACCAACTCCATGGGTGCTCCGCGGCTGGAGCAGCCACTAGAAAAAAATAGTGGGTGCTCAGCACCCACTCGCAGCCCTGTCAATCAGCTCCTCTCCCTCCCCTCAGCGCCTCCCTTCCATCATTGATCAGCTGTTAAGAGGGGGGCAGGAGATGCTGGGGGGAAGGGAGAGGAGCGGGGCCAGGAAGAGGCGGAGCGAGGGCAGGGCAGCGGTGGGAAGAGGCAGGGTGGGGCCTTGGGGGAAGGTGTGGAGTGGGGGCGGGTCCTGGGGCAGAGCAGGGGTCAAGCACCCCCCGGGGAAATGGGAAAGTCGGCGCCTGTGAAACATAACTATAAATGTAAGAGATGTGCATCATTAGACATCAGCATAGCGTGTATGTGTGAGACTCTGATGCCAATGTGCAAGCACAATCTCATATACCCAAGTTAGCTGTAGACACCCCACAATCCCATATAGACAGGTTAAATACCTGCATGCATCCAGAAGGTGAATTACATTTTCCCCACCTTGTATATGGGAATTTTTCTAACTTCTGTCGTTTTCTTTCACTCCCATGTTTGGAAGTTTCGGACATTTTTCCTGTTCCAATAACATCCATCTCGCTGCAACGAGGTGGAGAACATACACTTTCAAACCATGTTTTGGATCATTTCACTGTCTCATCTCTGTAGTGTGTTGGTAGCTCACATTCATGAACTCATTTACCCTCACAGGCCCTCTGCGAGTTTAGGAAGGTGTGCAACCCCGACACTCCTGATGAAGAATCTGTGGCCCCGAGTGGTCTAATGACTCGCTTCAAATTACACAGGAATCCTGAGGCAAGACCAAGAAAGGAGCCTGCATCTCCTGAGTCCAAAGCTAACACCTGAACTACGAGGCCATTCTTCCTTCTTTTGTTTGAGCTAGAATAGCAGTACATTGAAATCCAAGGGATTCCCGCCCCCCCCCCCCCCGCCCCCAATCAATCTCCAATCTGCTGCTTGCTCATCCTGGAGGTTCTTGATTGCCACTGGGACACAAACTTTCACCTGTTTGGATGTCTGTGTTGCAAAAGATCTGGGGGGGGGGGGGTGTTAGAGCTCTGCCTTAATATATCAGACACAACCAGCTCCTGTCCCCCAGTGAAGAGATAGTGCTGTGTTTGTGCAAGGGCTCAGAATCAGTCTCTGCTAACAAGCGTGATGCATGCACGGCCTTGTCTACACACAGCTTTTCACTGGCTTAACTAAAGGGGTGTTGCTTGAAACGGATTCATTCCCACCGATGCAAGCCTCCATGTAGTTCTCAGGCAGTGCTTTACAACCAAGGATCTCAATTCACTTTCCAAAGGAGGCCAGTATCAGCCCCATTTCTGAGATGGGGAGAGAGAGGTATAGAGCCGTGCTCAAACTCCCCCAACAGGCCAACAGCTATGCTGGAAATGGAACCCAGGTCTCCTGAATCCAGTGCTGTACCCCCTAGGCCACACTGCCTCCCATATGAATGGCTCATTGCAATTTCACTTACTCCATTTTTTTTTTTCCTTTTTAAACCCACCAGGAGAGACAAAAGGGCCCTTGGGGACTTTACAATTCACTTTAATACAATTATTCCATGGATCATAAGAATGTAGAATCCATTTGCTTTTTTAAAAAATGCACCTGTAAAACCCCATTAAAAGCTGGAGATTATTGATTGTCTCCCTTTCAGGTTCATTTCTGCAGTATCCACCTCCTCCCCGTTCCCCTCTACCCCAGTTACCCTTCTCCAATGCCCCGTTTCTGGCTCTGGTTGCCCCACCCCAGTCTATGTCCCTGCAAACTGCTGTAATCCTGCAGCATCAGTGTTGGGACAAACAGACAGGTCGATGCCTTTTCCCCCTTCTCTTGGGTTTGACATACACAAATACACTTTGGCCTCCAGGACAAACTGTGCCATGTGAGGCTAACCATGTGTATTTCTAAGGCTCTATATTATACCCTGTGATGCAGGGACACAATCTGAACTGGGATCCTCTCCCCAAACACAGTAAAGGGAGGATTTTTTCTCCAGGGACAGAGGCCGGTGGGAAAGTGAAGATCGGGGCCTCATTATCGGCATCAAAAAATGCCACCCGCCCCTCTTCACAGTCCAGATAAATCCCGATCGTCCTGGGCCGTTCAGCAAGGGAGAGGGGGATCTTGGGGGAGGTGAGAGCCAGGTACTGAGTCCCACATTGACCCACGGCCCAGATGCCCTCCTCCGGGTTAACATTGACCCGTCCCTTCCTCCTCACAGACTCTCTGGCCACCCCTACAGCCCAGGCTCCCCCGTCCTCCACCTCCACCTCCCAGTAATGCCTCCCCGAGGAGAAGCCCTCCAGGCCCAGCACACAGCGAGAAGAATCAAATCTCTTGGGATTGTCGGGCATGTGCTGGCGCGTGTCTTCCCATCTCACGCTTTTCCCATCCTCAGACAGGACAAGGCGGGGGTGAGCCGTGTCTGGATCCAGAGTCACATCCGCTGGGGGGGGGACCAAGAGAGAATCAGAGCGTTAGGGGCAGAGCTCAGCCCTGGGGGCGGCTGGGACCATTTCTCACACTCCCCAGCAGCCCCGTCCCGGCTGGGACCCTCCCTGATTTCCTGCCTCTCCGTCCCGGATCTCAGCAAGCTGCCTCTGCTGGGGCTGAGCAGGGATTTCACCGCGATTCCCTTCTCCCGGGCACTAGAGGTGCTGTTACAGCTGCAGTTTTGGCTCCAGATTCTGCCTTTCTGTTTCCCACCCTGCTGCCCCGCTCCTAGCCACAGCGCTGGGGAGAGTGGAGGCAGAACCGGCCTTAGAGGTGGGTGGGCTGGGCCGCTGCCCAAGGCGTGGTATTCAAGGGGACGCTGCGCTGGTACCTCCTACCCACTGACCTGCTGACAGCCAGTGCTTAATTTGTGCCGGGGCTGAGCCCCGGCACCTCTTTCAATACAAATTAAGCCCTGAGGGGAGGCGGCGGGGCCTGAATGAGGGGGACCAGTGGGGGTCAGGGGCTATAGGGTGGTGGGGCGCCTGTGGGGGCCAGGGGCACCAAAATACAAGTTCGCCCAGGCATGGGTGGTGAATATCAAAAGCCAGGGGAGACTAAGCCTCCCCTATCCCAGGCTGTGGCCCCACCCATGCTCCATCCCAAGGCCCTACCCACGTTCCCCTGAAGCCGGCAGGGACTCAGCTCGGACTGGCGGCCAGGGGCTGGGCCGGCTGAGGCAGCTTGGGCCGGTGCAGCTGGAGTGCTCGGGGCTTCAGCAGTGCAGGGAGGGCTTGGGGCTCCAGCAGTGCAGAACCCCAAAGGGTGGGGTTCACCTGCCACCCGTGCACCCAGGCACCATTTTCTCTAAGGCCGGCCCTGAGTGGAGGGACACCAGCATCAGCAGCCTGGGTGGGTCCCTCAGCCAAGAGGGAAAAGCAGAGAAGAGGTAGAAGGAGAGAAGAGGATAGCCCAGGGGGGGGGGGGTGCAGGGTGAAAGGAGGGATCAGGGGTGGTAGGTGAGGGCATTGGGGAGGATAGAACTGCCCACGGGAAAAAGAAACCTAGATAAGACTTACGAATTATTTGTAAAGAAACATTTTCAAAATTAAGTGTGTGAAAGAAAAAACACCTCCCACTTTCCAACAAGCTCTCATCCTATGGGCTAGTCCCAAGGAATCTCCTCTAGTGCAGCATTTCCCATACTGGGGGGTCCGACCCAAAAGGGGATCGCAAGACTATTGGAAGGGGGGGTCGCGAGAGCAGTGGCTGAGGCTCCCAGCTCTGAAGGCAGCATTGTCGCCAGCAGCACCGCAGAAGTAAGGAAGGCGTGGTATGGAGGGGGTCCTCACTTTTTGAGGGGGGTCGTCACAGCCTGAAATATTTTCAAAGGGGGTCCTATCCAAAATAGGTTGAGAACCTCTGCTCTAGGCCCTTACAGAGTTCAGTAATGATAAGATCATTGTTTACTCTTATTGTCTGGACTTTACATGAGCAGCTAATTGGCCCATCTCCTCCCACTGACATATGTCAAGTTCCCTTCTTCTCAGATCCCTTCTCCGTACCTTGGAATTTCCTCAGAGTCTCCTTTAGCGCAATAGTTTTATGAGAGATGCTGCTGGGGGTTTTCTCCGGCTCAGGAGAAACCTCCTCTGGTTGCGGGACCTTCCCCAGCTCACACCTGGATAGAAACAGACTCTTCTAATTCATTAGTTAGTTTATTCCTTATTCTCCATTGTTTGTTTGCTGTTTTTAAAAAATCATCTTTCCCCATGACTTTCATGCTAAGGAACCCTGCTGTCCTGATCGGACTGGGGTAAAACCCTGACCCCAGTGAAGATCATGGCAAAATTTCTTTTGACTTCAGTGGGGACAGGATTTCACCCCTTTGTATACCCCAGCCTCAGGGTACGTCTTCTCTACCAACATTAAAGCACGGCTGTGGCAGCCCTTTAACCTGGCTGTGTAGTCATGGTTCCAGCTACAGCTCTCTGCCAGCACTGTAGGAAAACCACCCCCCCCTTCCCCCCGAGGGGAGTAGCTACCAGCGCTGGGAGTGCTATAGATTTTGTCTGGTCCATCGATAAAGCACAGGAATAAAACTCTGTTAGGGAAGCTTCCACTGAGGGTTTGTCTACACTGCCACTTTAGAGCTCTGAAACTTGCATCGCTCAGGGGGGTGTTTTTTCACACCCCGGAGCTGACAGTTTCAGCGCTGTAAGGTGGCAGTGTAGACAAACCCTCAGTGGAAGCTTCCCCAACAGAGTTTTATTCCTGTGCTTTATCGATGGACCAGACAAAATCTATCTGAACCCACGGCCAATTCGATCCTTGGCTTTCCTGCTGCGATTAACCAATAACGGGCAAAAAATATGACTTCTGTGCTGTACATCTTTGTGATGTGGCCCTTTGAGCGCTTGGAAGCGGACTGAGAGAACACCACAGCTCCAGCTTGTCTCACGCATCACCCAAAAGTCATCAGATCGCCAAGAATTTTGCTCTCAGCCAATAGAGATATAAACATAGATAAGTGGAGATCATCAATTTTTTTAAAATGATCTTCTTGCTCTATGTTCACATCAATCTTGTTTCACTATGAAAGCTGCTGTATGTTTGGAAATTCACTCCGCCTTCCCTCTAGGAGGAGGAAAGCACCCAGGTCTCCTCATTCGGGGGGGCCTGCAAGGTAAGGCTTTCTGGAGCGTAGGACAGCTACGCTTGTCCTAGTCAAAGGGCAAGGAAGGAGGGATCCTTTCCCAGTGAGATGTATGGCAGGACAGGCACTGGCTTCCTCTTTTCAGCAGGGGTCTCAACCCAAGCTCTGCCCCAGGCCCCACCCCACTCCATCCCTTCCCACAAGACCCCACCCTGCCCTGCCTCTTCCCACCCCGTTCTGCCCCCTCTCTGGAGCACGCCCCATCCTTGCTCTGCCGTCTCCTCCCTAGTGCCTCCTGCACGTCGCTGAACAGCTGATCCGCAGCGGGCGGGAGGCGCTGGGAGGGAGGGGGAGGAGCTGATCAGCGGGGCCACTATTTTTTTCCGTGGGTGCTCCAGCCACGGAATCAGCACCTATGGCATGGAGCGTCTGTTACGTTTTTGTCCATTGCCTAGCATAATGGAGCCCCATGAGTCTGTGGTTTGGGGCCCCTAAACACGACCACAATACAAACCGATCATAAGAACAGCATGGAAACTTGTGAGTGGGAGTGAGAAGGGGCCACGTACCTGCTCAAGGTGCTTCGGACATCCTAGAAGGGGAAGGGAGAGAAGGAACCTGAGTGAAATCAACGAGATCCAACACAGACCAATCTTGGTAGCCATTTAGATGATTTCAGGGTATAACCTTAGGGCTTTTCTTTGTACCTAACTGCTTAGTCCGTTGTGCCCCTGCCTTTGAGTGGGCTAGAAGAGAAGTAAGTTGAAATCCATTCTTTAGGCCAGTGGTTAGGGTGTGTACCTCTAAGGTGGGGAACCCCATCACATCTCTTCTTCTCATCAGGCAGGGATTGAACCAGGATTTCCTACCTCCCAACTGAGGACCCTAATTACTGAGCTAAAGGTTACAAGGGCAAGTCGGCTCTGCCACCAGAGTGGCTTTGTTTGGCACTAGTTACCCACCTGACTCATTCTCACAAGAACGATTTAGGCACCAGAAGCCACCAGGCTCCAAGTAAGGGGTTCCCATTTGCGGATCACAAGCAAGAGCCAGGCGCCTCCCCTGCAGCCTGGATTTGGGCACCTTCCTTTGTAAGAGTGGCGGGGCTCGGGACACACTCCTCTCCTTGGCATCTCCCATCGGCCAGCTTTGGCAGCTCCTTGCCTGGCATTCTGGTTTTTGTGGCTCCTGTTCTTCGGTGCCTAGATCTGCCTGTGCATTGTGTAGGGAGCCTGGGGGCCTAACGTTGTGGATCCCACTGTTGTCCTAGTGATGTTCTAGGAACCTGAAAGTTAGGCCTTGCAATCCCAAGACCCTTTGGGATCCAGGCTTCTTTGCCTCAGTCCCCCACATCTGTAAAATGCAGATCCCTAAAAAGAGGATCAATGCATTAATTTTGGGGAGGCATGTAGATCCGATGATCATGGGGGTCATTTGAGTACCTACATAGATTATATTTGATTTAAAATACCCAGGTTCTCCGAACAATGAAACCAATAATAATACTAATGGTTAGAAACAGAAAAAAATTATATTTGAGCTGCATAACCTATGAGTTCTACTCTGGCATTTGACTCCTGGACTCCAAGGCTCTTGCATATCAAGGATCCAGTATCTCACCTGCAAGAATTCACTCGCTGGCTGCTGGCACTTCCCCTCTAGCTCATTGATCATGTCATTTAGACAGGAAAGCTCCTCCAAGAGTTTGGCAATGTTCTCATCCCTTCTCTTCTCAATCTCCTTGTCCAGCTCTTCCAGCCGGGCCAGCAGGAATCGCTCTTGTTCCTCCAGGAACTGCCGCAGCTGCTCAAATTCAGACAGAATCTTCAGCCTCTCGGTTTCTACCTGCTCCTGTAATGAGGAAGGGAACGGGCAGGGCAGGGCCCACAGAGTGAGTCACCTGGGGCCAGATCTTCAGCTGGTTTAATTCCATGAGTGTCAAGGCAGCTCTGCCAATTCAGGCCAGCTCCAGATGAGACCCTGGGTGCTCAATGGGGGTGGGGGGTGGAGGGGGTATTTTACTGCAACCTTAAATAGCGCTTGAGGGAAACTTTCCCATAAAAACATAAGAATAGCCAGATTGGGTCAGACCAAAGGTCCATCTAGCCCAGTATCCTGTCTTCCGACAGTGGCCAGTGCCAGGTGCCCCAGAGGAAATGAACAGAACAGGGGACCATCAAGTGATCCATCCCCTGTCACCCATTCCCAGCTTCTGGCAAACAGAGGTGAGGGGCACCATCCCTGCCCATCCTGGCTAAGAGCCATTGATGGACTGTCCTCCAGGAACTTTTCTAGTTCCCAGTATTGTTCAGGGGAAGATTTTCCTACAGTTCCCTGCTGGCTGTAATCTGACTGGTGTGTCTATGTGCCTGACACGAGAGAGTCTGTGACCTTCCAGGTATGTCCCTAAAAGAGCAGATAAGACAGGACCCTGAGGTTATATCCACACAGCAAAGAAAAACCTGCAGCTGACCTGTGCCAGCTGACTCGGGCTTGTGGGGCTCGGGCTGCAGCATAGGCACCGAATCCGGGGGTGCTCAATACCCACCAGCAGCCCCGTCGATCAGCTCCTCCTCCTCTCACCCAGCGCCTCTCATGCACCAGTGATCAGTGGCATGCAGGACACACTGGGGCGAGGTGGGGGAGGCGGAACGAGGGTGAGGTGCACTCGGGGGAGTGGGTGGAACAGGGCAGAGCCTTGGGGGAAGGGATGAAGTGAGGGCGGGGCATTGGGCAGAGTGGGGGTCAAGCACCCCCGGGGAAACCACAAAGTCAGCGCCACTGGGCTGCGGGGCTGTTTCATTGCTCTGTAGGCTTCTGGGCTCGGGCTGGAGTCCGAGCTCTCGGACCCTTCACTTCTCAGGGTCCCAGATCCCTCCACTTCTCAGGGTCCTAGACCCCCACAGCCTGAGCCCTGCGAACCTGAGTCAGCTGGCACAGGCCAGCCACGGGTGTCTAGTTGCTGTGTAGACATACTCTGGATGACATTGGGAGTGAGAGAGGCTGGGGCAAGCAAACGAACGAAAAAGAATGAAACAAAAGAGAACTCAACAGACAGCTTAACCCTCTAATACATTAACTCTGGAGATCCTGATAGTCGCTCCCAGAGATGCCCAAACACGTAGACATCTAGGGGTGCAAATAACCCAGTAATTCCCAGCCCATCCAAACACAGACACACAGGCCCAGACTGAGCCTGGACTCAGCAGGGATGAGGGGAGAACAGGCTCTTTCTGGATCTCCTGGGGAAGGCCACACAAGCTGCCTTGTGCCCCTGGAGCAGATGTGATGCTCCTGGCTGCTCAGGAGAGGGAAAGGAGGCGGCCAGGCCATGACCTCATGCCTGGTGCTAGCCAGCCCAGGATCACGCACTGCATCTCTCCCCCTTCACATATCAGAGTCCAGGGGCATTTTCATCAGCTCGAGTGCAGGACACAGAGTGTCTGCCACAATCCAGCCGGCACAGATGGGACATCCCCAAAGGGGAACATAGAAACACAGGATCTCACTCAGTGACACATGGTCACAGTATGAGACACAGCCTCTCCCATCCCCCACACTACCAGAGTGATTCGCACCTTGGGAGGGACACGCACCTACATGTCCTTGCTGGATAATAATAACCTGATACCTACCAGATGCTCCCAGATTCTTGCCTCTTTGGTCAGTTTCAATCCCATCAGCTTTTCTCTCTCTTCCTTCAGAGTCTGTAATTGGATCTGGAGTTTTTCCTGGCAAGGAAATAATGTTGGGTGTTCAACGTTTTTTCCCTTCTTTGGATAGCGGCGTAGGGAGAATTCAGTCCCTACAAACTATAACCTGGCTTCACGGATATGACTGTACTTGTTTAAACGCTTGCACCTGATTTAACTCAAAAGGAGAAAATGATTCCACAGCCATGCATAGTTGGCCACCAGGTTTGTCTCCTCCAATTCATTGGATTGTTTTACCGGTTACTGATGTTACAATCTTGGACCTCTGTATAGTCCTTAGCCCCCTGGCCTCTGAGACATCCGCATGTTTGGGAACCAAGAGGTGAGTGATTTCCGTGTCAGGAATAAAAGGAGTGACACAGACAAAGGAAAAGAATGGCCATTGTTCAGCAAAACACTGAAACACATGCTTTCATTAGATCAGTGGTCTCCAACCTTTTTATGCACAAGATCGCTTTTTGAATTTAAGATCAACCCAGAATCTACCCAGCCCCTTTCCCGAGACTGCACACTGCTCACTCCATTCCCCCTCCCCCCGTCGCTCGCTCTCCCCCGCCCTCACTCACTTTCACCGGGCTGGGGCAGAGGGTTGGAGTGCGGGAGGGGGTGCACATTCTGGGCTGGGGCTGAGGGGTTTGGAGTGTGGGAGGAGGCTCTAGGTTGAGCCTGGATTAGGGGGTTGGGGTGCAGGATGGGGTGAGAGGTGAGGGCTCTGGGAGGGAGTTTGGGTGCAGAAGGGGGTTCTGGGTTGGGCCAAAGTGTTGAGGTGTGGGAGGGAGTGAGGGGTGCAAGCTCTGGGAGGGAGTTTGGGTGCTGGGTACGGGCTCAGGGCTGGGGCAGGGGCTTGTGGGGCTCGGGCTGCAGCATAGGCACCGAATCCGTGGGTGCTCAATACCCACCAGCAGCCCCGTCGATCAGCTCCTCCTCCTCTCACCCAGCACCTCTCATGCACCAGTGATCAGTGGCATGCAGGACACGCTGGGGCGGGGTGGGGGAGGCGGAACGAGGGTGAGGTGCACTCGGGGGAGGGGATGGAACAGGGCAGGGCCTTGGGGGAAGGGATGAAGTGAGGGCGGGGCATTGGGCATAGCAGGGGTCAAGCACCCCCAGGGAAACCACAAAGTCAACGCCACTGGGCTGCGGGGCTGTTTCATTGCTCTGGGGTGTGGGAGGGAGTGCAGGGTCTGGGAGGGTGTTTGAGTGCAGGAGGGGGCTCTGGGCTGGGGCAGGGGGGTGGGGTGCAGGAAGGGGTCCACGGTGGCTCCCAGTCAGCAGTGCACCGGGTCTGAGGGAGACTCCCTGCCTGCTCTGGCCCCGTACCGCTCTGGGAAGAAGCTGGCATGTCTCTGTGGCCTGGAGGCGGGGGGGGAGGTAGGGGGTAGAGGGGCAGGCGACTTCTTGCGCTGCCGATGGCCCCCCACCCCACCCGTGCCAACTCCGTAGCTCCCATTGGCCGGGAACTTGCAGGCGCGAGCAGCACACAGAGGCTCGCTGCCCCCTTCCCGCCAGGGGCCGCAGAGACATGCCAGCCCCTTCTGGGAGCGGCGTGAGGCCAGGGCAGGCAGGGAGCCTGCTTAGACCCGCTGCGCTGCTGGACTTTTAGCAGCCAGAGATTGCAGTCGACTGGGCAGAGGCTCCAGGATCGACCGGTCGATTGCAATCTACCAGTTGGTGACCATTGCGTTAGATCCAGGGAATAGTTCCATTGTCTTCATTCAGATAACTCACGCTCTTAAAGTTAAGCTCATGTCTAAGCGTTTTGCTGAATCGGGCCCTGTATTAGCTCCATCCGTTTTATTCAGCTCCTGAACAATGTCACTTTGAACAGAACTATTAGGTAGCAAAAGTTCAGCATCACTTTGATCCAACTCCCAGACGTTATTCGGCAAGAGGTTGAGAGCAGAGATCATTAACATAAGTGTGTCATTTCCTGTCTTCTTCATGCTATGTTTGTGTGTATATATATATATATATATGTACAGGAAATGAGGCATTCAGATGAAACTGGCGAGAAACCTAAATATATGCAAGTCCAGAAATTCACAGTAGAAGATCCCATTCTATGCGATGCTTTACTTATTTAAACTCCTGCCTGTTACAATACGCTAGGCTTCCCTACCTTGTACTCCTGGGCAGCCTCCTCTATGGGAACCACGGTGTGAGATCTGTGAGCCTGGGACTCTCGGCAGATCACACAGATGGGGGCTTGATCCTCCTCGCAGAACAGTTTCAGGGTCTCCTGGTGTTTCTCACACACTCGCTCACCTCCTGAGCCTTTGGCTGCCTGTAAACTCAGCCGCTTGGCTATTTCGATAATTTTCGCCAGCTCCCTGTTGGGTCTGAAGTTTCTCTGCTGCGCGGTTTCTCTGCACTGAGGGCAGGAGAAGTTGGTATCCGACTCCTCCCAGTAGTCGGTGATGCAGGCCCGGCAGAAGTTGTGCCCGCAGTGGATAGACACTGGGTCTTTGAAATACTCCAGACAGATGGAACAAGAAGCTTCATCCTGGAGACTCTGTACAGGGCTCTCTGCAGCCATGGCTCCCAGCGGGGGAAAGTGACAGGTTTCATTTCACTTTCCTGCCTTTAGACTGCAGCCACAATTGGGTGTTTCTTCACTTAGGGTCTTTCTCATTGGCTGAGCTGGGGGGAAGCCTGTTTGATTTTCAGCCCCTGGAGACTGTGCAGAGAAATGCAAAGCTCTCTGTGAAGGGACCGATATTAAATTCCCCCAGGCAAAGAGCAGTTCTGAACTGGGGGGAAGGTGATAAATCTCTGTTTCTTTTGGAGGAAAAACCCTGAGAAAACACTGTAGCTTTTTCAAAATTAAATACATAAAATAGCCATTTAAACATAATGACATATAGGCCCATTGGAGGTTTCTGTTTATGGTTTAATATAAAAAACTGACAAACATAAGTTAGGCCCTGATCCTGTTTATACACCAAGGCAAACTCCTTCCAAAACATGGCAAAGATGAAATGCACAGGTTAAGGCCGTGCAAATAACCTAAGCTCTGCCCCTTCTACTTTATCTCCTACCGACCTTCCACCTCCTCTCCCACCATCCTTTCTGTGTCAGGTGAGGAAGGGCCCCTAATGAAGGAAGTTTTGAGTGGGACTTCAAAGTAAAATCTTTGGAGTAAAAGCTCCTCGTGGCCACAGGTGCCAGGGGGACCCCGGAGTTTCCTGCCACCGTGGGTGGCAGGTCCGCAGCTCCTGGTTGCCGTGGGCAGCAGAGGTCCCCACAGCTCCCAGTGGACATGGGTGGTGAGGGCCCCTTGGAGCTTCAAGCTGTTGTAGGCAGCAGGACCCCTGCCACAGCTCCCAGCCTCCACGGGGGCAGGGGACCCAGGAGCTCTGAGCTGCTGTGAGCACTGGGGGGTCCTTCAAAGCTCCTGGCCGCTGCAGGTGGCAGGGGTACCCCAGAGCTCCAGGTGGGGGGATCCTGGAGCTCCAAGCCCCCACAAGCAGTGGGAGCCCCCAGAGCTTGGAGCAGCCCCTGCAGCTGCCTAACCTCTGCAAGCAGTGTGGAGACCCCGCAGCTGGGCTCCCCATTGTGTCAGGGATATTTTTAGTCAAAGTCACAGACAGGTCACAGGCTTCCATGAATTTTTTTCATTGCCCGTGACCTGTCCACGACTTTTACTAAAAATATCCATGACAAAATCTTAGCCTTAGTGATAATATATCAGACGTTTGGGGAAAGCCAATGATCCCCCTTCCCCGCATCTCCTGCCCTGAAGAATTATTGCAGAGGCCAGACAGCAGGAGCCGCGGGTCTCACCGCAACCCGCATGGATCCTAGGGGATGCCCAGGAAAGCAGGGCTATCCATGTAATGTCCCAGGGGCCCTGCACCATATTAGACCC
Organism: Lepidochelys olivacea; assembly: GCF_965140295.1. NCBI lineage: Eukaryota > Metazoa > Chordata > Testudines > Cheloniidae > Lepidochelys > Lepidochelys olivacea. The sequence continues at coordinate 37,788,970 of NC_140424.1, forward strand.
CCAAGCCTGGAACCAATAGGGATCTCCCTTGGCTACAGCTGCCCACAGACACCCAGATGGCGCGCTCAGTGGGAATGGTACCGTGACCCGGAGCTGTGCCTTCTCCACTGGGTAAGTTCTAAAGGCCACAGTGGAGCTGATATGCATTCCCAGCCAGCTGGCCACAGCTCCACCTCGACCCCCTTGTGGCTTCAGTACCATGCGGAGGGGCCTCAACAGGACTGGGGAGAGCTGATGCCACACAGGGTATGCCTACACTGCACACTAAGCCTGGGCTGTGACAGGTTTGAGCCCAAGCCCCCTTTCCGTCCACACACAAATCAGTGTGACTCGGGTCAGTGCGTGTCACGGGCCCCAATAGGGGAACGGCTCAGAGCCCGAGTCCTGCTGTGGCTCTGGTCCAAGCCTTGTCATGGTGCAGTGTGGACACAGCTCAAGCCCCAGACCTGAGCCAGAGGAGACCTGGGTTTACAAGGCGGTGCAGACAGACCTTCAGTGGCCCATGGACTTTCCCAATTGAAACAAACTTCTCCTCTACTGGCGGGGAACGGCCTTTGCCCAGCAGGGAATGTAAATCCTTCTCCAAACCCAGCGCCCGACCCCGAGCTCCTCTGCTGCTGCCGGCTCAAGCCGAGGGCTTTTCATTTATCATTTATTGACGACAGCATGTGAAGTTGGGAGCTTCTTGCTCAGCCCCGTCTCCTAATGGAGAGAACACAGTCCTTTCCGCTGAGTGGCAGGGAGTTTCTGGGGTAACTGCCATGGGCGGCGGGTATTAACGACCAGGGCAGGCTAAGCCTCCCCTGACCCAGGCTGTGGCCCCACCCATGTTCCCCTGGGCGTCCCGCCCTCCCTCTCCCTCTACCCAGAAGCTGGCGGGGGCTCAGCTCCAGCCAGCAGCCTGGAGCTCAGGCCCACCGGCGGCCAGGGCAGCGCTTAGGCCAGCCCAGGAAGGGGCTCAGCTTAGTGGCCCAGCCCGGTGCTCGGGTGGGGCTGGCAGCTCAGCTGGGTGCTCTGGCCAGCCTGGTGCTTGGGGGCATGGGCAGCTTACTCGGGGGCTGAGGCAGGTGGCCTGGGTCTCCTCTGGTCGCAGGGGGGGCATCTCGGGGCTCAGGCTGCCGGGGGCTTGGCCTCAAGGGGTGGGGCTGGTGGGCTAGCCTCCCCAAATGGGAGGTTCACCCACCACCCTGGTAATTGCTTTGGCCTCTTTAATATTGGTAGATAAAATCAGGATGCAGAACCCAGCCCCAACCCAGAGCCTGCACCCCCAGCCAGAGTCCTTACCTCCCCGCACACACCCCAACCCCCTGCCCCAGCCTGGAGCCCCCTCCTGCACCACAAACCCCTCATTTCTGGCCCCATCAAAAGCCTGCACCCCCAGCCCAGAGCCCATAACCCCCTGCATCCCAACCCTCTGCTCGAGCCCGGAGCCCTCCCACTCAGCCTGAACCCCTCATCCCCAGCCCCACCCCAGAGCCCAAACCCCCAGCTGGAGCCTTCACCCCCCTCCCACATCCCAACCCAACCCCCTGCCCCAGCCCAGTGAAAGTGAGTGAAGGTGGGGGAGAGCAAGCAACAGAGGGAGGGGGGATGGAGCAAGCGGGGACGGGGCCTCGGAGAAGGGGCAGGGCAGGGGTGTTCGGTTTTGTGCGATTAGAAAGTTGGTAACCCTAGTCACGCAGAACAAGCCCCACACTCCTCCAAGGTAGTTTGGGGCCTTACTTCCACTGATTTCAATGGAAGTTAGGGGCCTGAATACCTTTAAAAATCTAAGACAGCCCTGCCCTAAAGAGCTTCCAGACTAATTCAGAGCCGGGATAAGAACATAGGAATGGCCAGAGTGGGTCAGACCAAAGGTCCATCCAGTGTCCTGTCTTCCGACAGTGGCCAGTGCCAGCTGCCCCAGAGGGAATGAACAGAACAGGTGATCATCAAGTAATCCATCCCCTGACGTTCTCCTAAAGTGTGGGAAAACGGCTCCAGTTTTCAACAGCTGCATGGAATTCTGGGGACCCGTCACAACCCAAACTGTATGTTAACCACGTTCATCTCCCCAGAAATGTAAAATTGAGAAGAGAAACCTGCAGGGTCAGTCTTCCGGGTGGGCGACCATCCAAGGTGCCGTGGTCAAGAGGCACGGAGCAGGGCAGGCCTGGAGTGCCAGGCTGTGGAAGGGAGCTTGGGGCAATGGGGACTGAGGAGGCAGTGAGGACTAGGGGCGATAGGGGGAGGAAGCCGGGGAGGCAGCGGGGGCCAGGGGCGATGGGGGGATGCATGGGGAGCCCAGGGAGGCAGTGGGGGCCAAGGGCGATAGGGGGATGGGTGGGGGGCCCGGGGAGGCAGCGGGGGCCGGGGGGGAGATGGTTGGGGAGGCAGCAGGGCCCAAGTCTCCACCCACCTGCCACTCCTCTCCGCCTCCTCCCCCAAGGCCCCACCCACCCCCCCACTCACTCCTCTGAAGGAGCAAGTGGCAGGCGGGGGAGGCCCTGGGGGAAGAGGTGGAGCGAGGGCAGGACCTCGGGGGCAGAGCACAGGCCAGCCCACAGCCCAGGCATTACCACCGGTTCTCCAAAGGCAGCGGGCCAGTGCACCCCCAAAGGGAGGTGGCCCGTGCCACATCCACGGCATTTGCCCTCCTGCATGACCAGCTTTTTTGCGGGAGGCAGAGCTAGTAACTGACTGGACACTGCCTCTCTGCTACTGACACCAAGCAGAGCTGTGACCGTGGGCAGGGCAGTCACTGGCTGCTGGTGGGGGGCAATAGCTCCCTGTCACGGTGCTCGGGGTGGGGGGGAGATGCTGCTTTCCCATTAGGTGATGGGCGAGGCCCTGCCGCTGGCTCCTGGCACTGGGTGGATTTTACAGCTGGAGCGGGGAGTCCCCATCCTGAGCCCAGGCCGTTGCGTGAACTGCCCCCAGCCAGGAGCGGCCCTGGGTGGGGTGTTATTGGGGGATGTGTTGCGCACACACCCCCTCTGCCCGCTGTGGGGGGGGAAACTGCTGCAGCCCTTCAACAGATCCATGCACCGTCCCCCCACCCGCCGCGGCCAGCTGGATAATACCACGTTGCAGCCATTTCGCCCCACTGGGCGAATTCGCTGGCCTCCGAACCGGCTGCTTTGTTCCAAAATCACTTCCCGCCACTCAGAGCCTCTGCCCGCCAGTTTGCCTCTTCTGCTGCCCGGGCAAATGTGGGGGGCTTTGCCTGGCCTCCGCTCACGGGACCTTCCCATCTCTGCAGCCCATCGCCAGCCTGCCTCTCCTCAGGGCATCGTTGCTGACTCACTGTAGAGCTTCAGTCTGCACTCTGGTCCTCGGTGCTTCTTGGTGCCTTCTGCACAGCTGACGGGCTGGTGAGAGTGTTCCTGTGAAACCCCTGCATGAAACAAGCCAGATGGGCCGAGCTTTTTGTTCACTAAGGCCTCTTTTCAACTTCATCCCTCTGGCAGTGTGAAGGGGCCTTAAAGCGGGCAGTCCCTGACCCAGGGGCTGGTCACTGCATGGGCCAACAGGGAGCCCATGAGCCCAGGAAGCACAGAGCCACCCAGCCCTGCTCTGCCCCCCAGTTCTGCTCCGGCCCGGGCCCCCCAGTCCCTGCCACCCAGACACTAAAAGTCTGCTTACTAACCGGCCTCTGCCACCAGGGGGTGGGAAGACCAGCAGCTGCTGCTGAAGCCTGGAGGAGCACACAGAGACAGCTGGAGGCTCCCTCATCCTGCCCTGAGCATAGCTCCCCCTCCCTGTCCCAGTCACCCCCCAACCCCTGGAATGGAGCTCCCCCTCCCCCATCCTGCCCCATCACCCCCCCACACCCCAGCTCCAGGCGGGGCTCGGACCAGATATGGGGGGCGCAAGTGTAAAAGTTTGGGGTCCACCGCTTTAGGAAGATGGATCACAGGGCCTTAAATAAAGGGCCTCAACTGCAGGATTTTGTGCCACCAAGGCTGATGCCCGTGCCCCTTCCCAGCACGGTGCCGGCGGGGGGCAGGGGGGAGAGTCGGAAGGAGCCACGTGCCTGCTCAAGGCGCTTCCAGTGTCCTAAGAGGGAGGAAGAGAAAAGGAAGCTCATCCCCAAGCTGATAAAAGTGAACAAACGGTGACCATTTACACAGGGCACCACGCAACCACCGGGATGTTCACTGAGCTGCAGCCAGCTTGTCCCTTTGAAGCACAACTCGGTGGCTATACAGTAACACCACCTCTGTTTTGCAGCGGTGCATGTACACAAAGGGCGAGCCATTGGCCTGCACTACAATGCCAACATAGGCATGCCGGTGGCGTCAGGGTTGGCACATCTGCCTTCAAGCAATGCCCTGACTCACAGATGCGTTTCCCCAGGGATGTTCGACCCCCAATCTGCTGCAGGCCCCACCCCTTCACCCACGGCTCCGTCCCGCCTCACCTCTTCCCGCCCCACCTCTTCCCACCCTGTTCTGCCCCCTCCCCCTGAATGCACCCCGCCTTTTCCTGTACCCCCCACCCCCCCAGTCTCCTGCACGCTGTGGAACAGCTAATCACTAACACATCTAATCAATGGCGGGCAGGAGGCCCGGGGGGGGGGGAGGGGGACAAGCTATTTGGTGGGGCTCACCAGTGCGTGCTGCCCACCCACCTTTTTTTTCCCTGGGTACTCCATCCCCAGAGCACCCATGGAGTTGGTGCCCATGCCCGGAGTTCTTTTTGTGTCCAACCCAGAGTGGGAGAGGAAGGCTTCAAAGCAAAGAATTTAAAATATCCATAATCATACCCCTCTCCTAGGACCTTGCCACCCTGACAAATCGCAGCTGGAAAATGAACGAAAATAATGATCCTATAAAGCCATGGAAAACAAGGGAGAGTTTATATTTAACCACCTATAGGTGAGATCTATGAAATTTCAGTCCTATGTGGCTCCTGGCTCTAACTTTCTACCCCTTCTCTATATTTCCCTGCAAAGATCTGAGGTCTCGCCTGCAGGAACAAACTCCCTGGCTACCGGCACTTCCCGTCCATCTCGCTGATCGACTCACTGGGATGGGAAATCTCCTCCGAGAGCGTGGTGATATTTTCTTCCTGTCTCTTTAGGCGATTGCCTCCTTCAGCTCCGCCGGCTGGGCCAGCAGGGGTCGCTCTTGTTCCTCAAGAAAGTGGTGCCTGTTCTGAAACAGAGCCACAATCAGCTGTCTCTCGGCCTCGATCTGTTCCTTGTAGCAAAGAGGAGCAAAAACAGGCAAAAGGACAGTTCAGAAAGACAGGGTGCATGAAAATTGTCATTAAAAAAATGATTTCACATGATTTTTTATGTTGCAGTTGCTGGTTCTTTCCCTTCTTCCCATTTAAACCTGTTAAATTGCTAATGATCATGTGTTGGGCCTCTTTGTTTAGCTTCCAAATTGTTCCTAGAGTTTCAGATTTTAGAGAGAGGTTTTTCCTGGAAGGGCATTTCACAGTTAACACAACACGGAGCCCAGGGCCTCCTTAACATCCTTACAGGAAGAGCAACAAACTCAACCACAAACTGGATAAGCAAGTTTACAACCAGCAAACACCACCTTCCAGGGGATTGAAATGCCTACAGGCAACAAAGCTAAAGCAAGCAGAGGAAGCTACACTTCTCCTCCCAGGTGAGGGAGAGAGGCACCAGTTGTCTCTCTCCCTCCCTTCCCATGCAGGGGGAGGGGAAGAAAGGTACTTTGGGGCAGAAGAAGAAAGAGCACATGGTGGAGAGAATGGGGACCCTGGTGTGTGGGGAGGGGTGCAGCCAGAACTCCTGGTGGAGGGGGCAGGGGTTTAGGGGACCCTGACATTGGAAGGGTGAATGGGGGTGCACCCAGAGCTGCTGGCATGGGGGAGATTGGGGGAGTTGCAGGGAGTCCCTGAAATAGAGGGGGACAGGAGAGTGGCCCCTGGGGAGTGGGGGTGGAGAGATGCAAGGAACCTCTGCTGTGTGCCATGAGCTTCGGACAGAAGCCACAACATTTTATTATAAATTTAATATTAAAATCCAATATCCCCCGTTTGAAGATTAGGTTTGCCAAGCCACAGCCTGATGATTGTAAAATAAAATAATAATTTCCTCGTCGAATCTGTCAACCTTAAGCAATGCCGTTTTGTTAGGGGTGCTGTATCTGGGGAACCGGCAGAAGTAACCTTACATATGGACTACGGCCCCTGTCCTGCAGCCCCATGAGACCAGAATGGATAAAAATCAATTATTTTTTTTAATAAAGAGGAAAAATGGATTTTAATTTAAACTGGATTTTTTTTATTTTGTTAGTTTAAGTATAATATTTTTTTAAAGAAATCTGTATTTAATACAAAATATATTAAGGCCTAAACTTATTATAATTTAGTTGTAAATGTGAAACGAGTGTCAATAAGAGACGTTTATGTAAGGTTGTTTTGTTTTAATAGAAATAAATTCTTTTGTGTGTTTAACTAAATTCCAGTTACCTTCCTAATAAAGCTTGACAAACAACATGTGAACAAAAAGTTAATTAGTTAGTAAATAAACAATATATCAGTCCCCATTTTCTAACACACTCTAAAAATGTACAATTCATAAGAATCTGAAAATACTGAGCTATGCAATTGCATAAATGAATGGACAAAGAGTGCTCCCTCTTAGGTAGCAAAAAAAGGTACCAAATCTAGTGCAAAGGCTCCACTGAGCTATAAATCTACATGTTTTAGTGGTAATCTCAACCAGTAAGAATGCCTCTTTCTTCCAAAAATAAAGTACTAAAGGAAAAGTTGATTCAAAGGGATGGTTTAAAGCCAAGCTTCCCACTTGGTGATTTGAATCAATCCACCCTATATGAGACACACCAAATTTCAGCACAGTCGGAGGAAGCGGACAGGTTTCAGAGCCCATAGAAAAGACTATTAGCTTCTCCAGACTCCAGGTTGCCTATAATACAGCTGAGTGGTTGCTATTATCCTGGGACTGGCCAACACACACAATGACTCCAGACCAACGGTTTTCTATCAGGGGTACACGTACCCCTGGGGGTGCGCAAAGGTCTTCCAGGGGATATGTCAACTCATCTAGATATTTGCCTTAGTTTTGCAACAAGGTTGAAGAGGGATAGCTCAGTGGTTTGCACATTGGCCTGCTAAACCCAGGGTTGTGAGTTCAATCCTTGAGAGGCCATTTAGGGATCTTCTGGGGCAAAAATTGGGGATTGATCTTGCTTTGAATAGGGGGTTGGACTAGATGACCCCCTGAAGTCCCTTCCAACCCTGATATTCTATGAACAGGCTACATAAAAAGCACTAGCAAAGTCAATACAAACTAAAAGTTCATTCCAACAATGACTTGTTTATACTGCTCTATATGTTACATCAGTGTTCCTTAACCTGGGGTCACCATTTATTTTATAATTATATAAGTAAATATGAGAAAGGAAGCAATTTTCCGGTACAAGCGTGCTGTGACACTTTTGTATTTTTATGTCTGATTTAGTAAGCTAGTTGTTTTTCAGGGAGGTGAAACTTGGGGATGGGCAAGACAAATCAGACTCCTGAAAAGGGTACGGTAGTCTGGAAAGGTTGAGAACCACTGCTCCAGACTAATACTCCCCCCCCCCGCCCATGGGGAGGGAGGCAAAACAAAGGCCCTACACCCTGGACTGCCCAGAGGGGAGTTCACCACACCCCCCTTGGTGCTGTAGCTAGCTGCCCATGGCTGCTGGAGATCGGACCTAGCCCCAGTGCAGGGGCAGGGACAGCCTACAGAGGGCCATACTCCCATATGCACAATCCCAACAGGTGACACGTGCTCACAGAGACACACACACAATCCCCTGACAGTCTGAGGGTGACACTCACACAGGGGGAGAGCCCCCAGCACCCATGTCCCTGTTGGCTCACAACAATGGGCACCTACCAGGTATTCCTCGCTTCTACCCTCTTCCATATCTTTACATTCCTCCAGCTCATCCCTCTCTTCCTTCAGAGCCTCCAAAAGGGCCTTGATTTCGCCCTGAGCAAAGAGAAAGTGATTTGGGGGCGGCGGGGTTCAGTTGATGGATGTGCGACATGCACTCAAGTTTAGTTTGGAGATTTTTTCATGGGGCGGAGGAAGTTGGTCTCTTTCTCTTGTGAGTCCTGTGCATCAGGGATGACTCCTGCTCTCTGAAATACTAGAGAACGCAATACTGATCAAACCTAAACTGGCAGTGGTACAAGTTCTGTAGCTGCAGAAAAGGGTCTTACCTTTTCTGGGTACAGGAATGGGTGACAGGGGATGGCTCACTTGATGATCTGGGTTGGAGGGATAGCTCAGTGGTTTGAGCATTGGCCTCCTAAACCCAGGGTTGTGAGTTCAATCCTTGAGGGGGCCATTTGGGATCTAGGGCAAAAATTAGGGGTTGGTCCTGCTTTCAGCAGGGAGTTGGACTAGATGACCTCTTCAGGTTCCTTCCAACTCTGGTGTTCTATGATCACCTGTTCTGTTCATTCTCTCTGGGGCACCTGACATTGGCCACTGTTGGAAGACAGGATACTGGGCTAGATGAACCTTTGGTTTGACCCAGTCCGGCCGTTCTTAAGTTCTTACCTTTTAACCCCGGATGGCCTCCTCCGTGGGAGCCACCACATGGGCTCTGTGAGCCCAGGATGCTCTGCAAACCAGACAGCTGGGAGTTTGATCCTCCTCACAGAAGAGTTTCAGGGCCTCCTGGTGTTGCTCACATCCTCCCTCTGCTTCTGGCTGTCTGGAAACTCAGCCCTTTGGCTATTTTGACAACATTCCCTAGCTCCCTGGTGCGCCTGAAGTTTCTTCTCTGGGCTGTTTTTCTGCACTGTGGGCAGAAGAAGTTTCTACCTGATCCCTCCCAGCACAGGCTGATGCAGGCTCAGCAGAAATTGTGCCCTCAGTATATGGAATAATCCAGACAGATGGAACAAGTCAGCTCTCTTTGGAGATGCTCTACAGTGGCCATGGCTGAGGGCTCCTCCAGGAAGCAGCAAATCTAGCTAGCAGGGGGAATTGTTGGTGAAATTTTCATGTGTTCTGCCTGTTGCAGGAAAGGGGTGTTTCCATGCCTGGGCCAGCCCTGGCTGGCTGGGCTGTAATGGGTCCTGAATAGCAGTTCCAGCCCCAGGGGCGGTGGAAAGACATGTGACCCCTCTCTATGCTGGGAACCTTATCATCTTAAATCCCTGGGGGTGACTGTGGGAGGAAGAGAATAAATCTGGTGTTTTGTCGGGGGGCAGGGGGCAGAGTGGGGTTACCACTTGGCCTGTATTTGACCGGCCTGCAATGGCGCTGGAACATGTTTAATAGTGGGGTGCTGAAAGCCAGCTCCCTTACCCCGTCTGCACACACACGCACCCCGCCCCCGAGCTTGGGCCGAGAGCTGGGCCCTGTCTTCAGGAGCGGGGCACCCGGACAGGGGTAAGGGAGCGGAGACTGGCAGCTGGGACCCCTAGAGCAGGGCCGGCGCGGCAGCCAAGACCCTCGGGCGCAGGGCCGAGACCCTGGGCGCGGGGTTGGCAGCAGAGCCCCAGGAGTGGGGCCAGGAGCCGGGACCCCACGTGGGGGGCCAGAAGTGGAGCGTCCGGTGCGGGGCCAGGACCATGTTTGCGGGGCCAGGTACGGAGCCTAGGTGCAGGGCCGGCAGCCAAGCCCCACGTAAAACCTGGGGGTGCTGCAGCCCCCCCCCCCGCACCTCTAGTTCCTGTGCCTATGCCGGCCTGGGCATTTTTTTTATGCATTTGCTGGTTGCCAGAAAAAATAATCTAATCTGCTGGGTTTCTTTTACGTGCGTCTAAAGCTTTGCATTATTCTCACAATACACTGGCTGTCTAATGAGTACTTGTGGCACCTTAGAGACTAACCAATTTATTTGAGCATAAGCTTTCGTGAGCTACAGTTCACTTCATCAGATGTCTAATGTTAAAAGTTCCATGCCCAGCTAAAGATGCTGCAGTGTTCCCACTGCCATAATTTAAGAGACAATGGATCAACACAGCAGCTGTCTGCCCACCAACACAGGGGTTTGTGTCACGCGAGAGCAAGGAGCCAGGCAAAAAGAAAAAGCTGGCATCAGAAACAGCACATTCAATGACAACTGCCTAAACGAAACAGACTACAAAGACTGGCTGGCAAAATGTGCTGATAAAACAAAGGCCTGTTTGTTATCAGTGATGTTACCAATCTTATCTATATGTGTTCTCTCTCTAGATACTATAAGTGGCTGTTGAAGGGGGGGTGCGAGGTTTCCTTGTGGTTAGGGGTTGAGGTTGCCATGGGTTTGCCTTGTGTGGGGACGGGTGCTGGGTTTTTTCCATTTCAAAGGTGGTAACCCTAGGCCAGAGTGGGGAAGGTTTGCAATATGTGAACAGATCAGGGTCAGATTGGGGCCCTGTGGGTCTGGGTGGACACAGCTGGTAACCGGCCACAGTCGAAGTTTAGGGCCTCTGGAGGTTCCAGATGGGAGTACACATTAACAATGGAGTCCGGTATTTTCGCTGATGTATTTTTGTTTATTGACAAGGGGCGTACAAAGTCCTTTTTCTCTCAACACAGGAGGAACCAGAAACAAAAGGAGATGGTTGTTTCTTTGCTTTCAACCCCCAGCATGGTACCTGGATGCTGGCAGTATGCACTCTCTGGTCTGGTCTACACTACAGAGTTAGGCAGTTTATGTAAGGCTAACCATGGCAGTGTCTACACTAAAATTTCACTCCCACTGATGAAACTGCCCTGCTACGGCAACTTAATAACTCCATCTCCATGGGCAGCGTAGAGTCCTGGCCGATGTAGTTAACTCAATGCAGTGTCAGTGTAGACCCAGCATTGCTTCCGTCAACTGCTACCGGCCTCCAGGAGCTATCCCACAATGCCCTGTGCTGACAGTACAATCGGTACAACTGCTCCCGGTGAGGCCATGCAGTGCTGACTCAAGGAGCAAAGTGCAGTGTAATTGCTGTGTGGGGGCTGTACGCCAACATGAATTAGATCAACTTAATTTTGTAGTGTAGATGTGGCCTCTGCTTGTGCAAACCAAAGGCCCACCTGCCTGGCATGTTCATCAAGCAGACATTTCCAACTAAGAGGAAAATCAAAGAAACTCTCATCTTTCCCCGCTGCTTCATCCCTTTTTCTCTCACTCATCGCACAAAGCTAGACAAATGACCACAAAGGTAGGGGGAGGGGAGGGGCGAACAGGAGAAGGTAGAAAAGTACGGCCTCGTTCTCTGGGGTGGAGCTTAGTTGTGGGCAGGCCGCAGACCCACTAAATGCTGCTGGACCTCAGTGTCACCCCTCTGCCCCACCTCCAGAAACAATCTGACTGAGTTGCTCTGGGTTTTACTGCTGTAGCTGCTAGTGGTCTATCCCCCAGGAGACTGGCCACGTCTACACTGCTGGTACCACAGTGGTGCAGCTACAGGGCCATAGCTGGGCCCCTGTAGTGTTGTCATGCAGATGATTCCTACAGCGATGGAAGGGAGTTTTCTGTCACTGTAGGTTAGGCACCTCTCCGAGAGGCAGGAGCTAGTCTCATGACCAGGGCTTGGGGGCTCATAGCCTAATGGTCAGAGCAGTGGCAGTCAGACCTAGCAGTGACAGCAGTGGCGGTCAGAGGCCAAGAACGGCACCAAAGGTCAGAGCCAGAGGCAGAGCAAAGGGTCAGAGCCAAAGTCAGGGACCAGGCGTCAGAGCCAAGGACAGGCGTCCAAGAGCAGGCCAAGAGGCAGGTCCATCACTACGGCTGGCAGGGAAGTCCTGCTTGTTGTGCTGCCAGTTCCTGGAACTCCTCCTGGGCTTACATAGGTCACCGGGGCCACAAGGGAAGCTGTCAGTCTGACTTTCCCAGGTGGTACGTTCTGTGGTGTTTCTCTCCACAGGGTTCATGGGATCACGCACACAGCCCTATCGTAGAGGTGCAGAGAGGCCGGCCAGCCCACAGACCCGGGTGACGGAGGGAGGAGGCGGAGAGGAGTGAGTGGTGGGCTGGTGGGCGGGGCCTCGGGGGAACAGGAGCAGGAAGAGGCAGAACGAGGGCAGGACCTCAGCGGAAGAGGCGGAACAGGGGCAGGAGGAGGCGGAGCAAGGGCGGGGCCTTGGGGGAAGAGGTGGGGCGAGGACTTGCGGCAGAATGGGGGAGGACCGAGGGCGGGGCCACAGGGGGAGGGGGAGGGGCAGTCCGGGCATCGATGGTCATCCCACTTCTAGGGAGCTTCCGGCACTCGTGGTTCTAGTCCCCACAGACCCCCTCCACTTTTAAAAGTGATGGGGCCATGGCCCCTGGCGCCCCTGTTCCAGTGCCCCTGATTGGAAGCCCGCTCACTGCGGGAGCCTGCCCTGAGCTGGGATGCCTTCATTCACTGTAGACGTCTCACAGTGCGCACCCCTGTGGGGTCACGTTGGAGTCAGGCCACCTGCAGAGCTGGAGCCAGCCTCAGCCCTTGCGCAGACATGACCAAATAAAGATCATCATGGCAGCTGTTGCAGGGTTCAAAGCGGCTACAGCCCGTGTGGGTTTGGGACAGAGGCAGCCGGCACCACAGAAACACACAGGCACAGAAAGGGGAATCCTGTTCAGTGCCCTCGACTTGGATCGCACCAACCCGGCCAAGACAACCTGGGCCACTCTCTCCCACTCCACAGCTGTAGTCACCCTTGCCTAGGACCAGGAGCAGCTCTGGCATACAATGAGTGCATCTGCCATTGAACTCACAGGTGCTAGCATCTATTTATTGACTTTGCACGAAGTGATGCCCAGTAACTTATTTGGGATACAAGATACATGGCCTGATTCCACTCTCACTCACACCAGTGTCAATCAGGAGTCACTCCCATTGGAGTCACTGGCGCTGATTCCTCTCTCATTCACACCAGTGTCAATCAGGAGTACTGTGACCGGGGTCCTAGTGCGGGCCAGCTATGGTCACTCAATCAGGGTGAACTGCAAAGAATGGGGCAGACAATCCCCATAAAGCTGGTGGATATTCCAATACTTAGATTTACCACGCCAGCATAAAACAGATTCTTTATTACCTCACTGGTTACTCAGAAGTCCAAACAACACAGTTCCCTTGAAGTGATCCAGCCTCCGGCCTCCATCCAGGTACCCACATCAAATATGTTGAAAATTTCTGTAAATCTTACTTCATCATATAAAACAAAAGGTTCTACCAATCCCAAAAGATTGGACACATTACCTCCCAGGCTAATAATATTCCAGATCTTACCCAAATACACACTACAGCCAATTCTTATTAACTAAATTAAAATTTATTTAAAAACAAAAGACAGAGAGTATGGTTAAAAGATCAATATACATACAGACATGAGTTCAATTTATTGAGGTGCAGATTCATAGCACAGATGCTGAGCTTTGTGGTTGCAAAGAGTTCTTTCAGAAATACTTCATAGATTATAAAAAGAAAAGGAGGACTTGTGGCACCTTAGAGACTAACCAATTTAGTTGAGCATAAACTTCTGTGAGCTACAGCTCACTTGCATCCAGTGAAGTGAGCTGTAGCTCACGAAAGCTTGTGCTCAAATAAATTGGTTAGTCTCTAAGGTGCCACAAGTCCTCCTTTTCTTTTTGCGAATACAGACTAACACGGCTGCTACTCTGAAACCTGTCTTCCTAGATTATAGTCCAATGTCCAATATCACCTTCAGTGAGTACCAGCATAAGTGGGACCTCAGTCTTGCGACTCAAACTTTCCCTGATGACGCTTAAGCAAATCTAAGATGACAGAATCAGGATCCAAGGATCTTTTATACAATTTCATGTCTTTTGACAAGTTGGAGTTACTCAGGGAACAAAAGGTAATTAGGTGACTTTGAAGGAGGTACATCACCAATACTTAGCTATACGAATTAACATAAGGCCATTTGCTTGTTCCTCCACCATTCAAAGTACATTTCAAAGAGAGATGAATACCGAGATATCCCATGTTTAGAATTCATTTAAATGATAGGCTCTTCTTTTGACCTCTGAATTATCAGAATACAGCATAGACAGGGACTGTTGATTACATTGTAGACCCTACTCATACATATGTAAATACACAAAAACACAAACATTATCTCCCTACATGTCTTTTGAGGGTTATTTATTTTGCAGGATGTTTAACCCTTTCTAGCCATGTCTCCCATTGGAATAATTGGAGCTAATTCCCCTCTCATGCACACCAGTGTCAATCAGGAGTCACTCCCATTGGAGGTGACTTCCTCCTGGCCTCACTCACTCCAGTGTGAATCAGGAGTGACCCCTTGGGAGTCACTGGGTCTGATTCCCCTCTCACCTACCCTGGTGTAAATCAGGAGTGAAGTCACTGGAGTAAAACTGCTCTCCAGTCCCCACCTTTGTCCCTACCCTGTGGCTCCCTCTCCCTCCATCGGACCTGCAGACTGCCAGAGCGCTCCAGAATCAGAGTGGCTAGGGCTAGACTGGGCAATGGGATTGGGCTCTCTGCCCTAATCACATCCAGCAACCTGAGGTTGTGTCAGTTCAGAGGCTTCCTGCACTTGGCCAGAGTCCCAGAAACGGGGAGTCCAGGTGCCGGGGGAGCCTCTGCCTGGAGGAAAGGTGCAGCGGTGAATTTCACCCCACGTCTCAGGGGCACAGCCTGAGCTGGCATCCCATCTCCACCCAGAGCCAGGGGTGGACTCGCTCCCCCATGAATGAGGCCGGTGGGAAAGTGAAGATCGGGGCTTCACTATCCGCATCAAAAAATGCCACCTGCCCCTGTGTATAGTCCAGAGACACCCGGATCTTCCTGGGCACCCAGCTCAGAGACAGAGGGGTCGCAGGAGAGGTGATAACCAAGTACCGACCCTTCCACAGTCCCACAGCCCAGATCCCCTTCTCAGGTCGAAAAATAAACTCTCCCTTCCTCCTCACAGACTCTCTGGCCACTCCCACGGCCCAGCCTCCTCCATCCCCCACCTCCACCTCCCAAAAATGTCGCCCAGAGGTGAACCCCTCACAGCCCAGCACGCAGAGCTCAGCGTCAAATCTCTCCGGATTGTCAGGAAGAAGCTGCCGCTTGTGTCCCCTCCTCACGCCTTTCCGATCCTCAGACAGGACGAGTTCGGGATGAGCCGTGTCTAGATCCAGAGTCACACTCGCTGGGGGGAGAGAATCCGAGCGTTAGGGGCAGAGCTCGGCCCTGGGGGAGGCTGGGACCATTTCTCACACTCCCCAGCCGGCTGGGACCCTTCCCAATTTCCTGCCTTGCCCCAGCAGGGAGCTGCCTCTGTGCTGGGGCTGAGCAGGGATTTCTCGGTGGCCTTCCTCCCAGGCCCTAGAGGTGCTGTTATAGCTGACGTTTTTGGCTGCAGATTCTGCCTCCTCCCCAGTGGCATCTCCCTGGTCCCCCTGCAGGGGCTGCCCTGCTCCCGGCAGCAGGGAGAGAGCAGGGGAGGGAGGCCACAGGCACCAACTTTCTAATGTGCGGGGGGGGGTGCTCTGCCCCCAGGCCCCGCCCCTACTCCACCCTTTCCTCCAAGGCCCCACCCCATCCCTCCTCTCCCTGCCCCCACTCCACCCCACCCCGCCTCTTTCCGCTCAGTTCCACCCCCTCCCCCCAGCACGTGTGCCCTCGCTCCTCCCCCTCCCAGTGGGCAGGAGGCTGCAGGAGGGTGGGGGAGGTGCTGATGAGTGGGGCCTGCCAGCGGACAGCAAACACTGGGGGCAGAGGGGGAACTGATGGGGGGCTGCCGGTGGGTTCTCAGCTCCCACCATTTTTTCCCTGTGGGTGCTCCAGCCCCCGAGCACCCACGGAGTCGGCGCCTATAGGGAGGGCTGCTGGGGAGATGCCTCCCCAGCCCTGCCAGCCAGGAGGGAGGAAGCAGGAGATGGCAAATAAATGGACCATAAATTTGGTAGGGACCTACTCTGGTCAGTGTCACAGTCATGAGATTTTCACGGTCTCAGGTGTTTACATCTGAAATTTGACAGTGTTGTAACCGTGGGGGTCCCAACCCAAAAGGAGGCCACGGGGGGGGGGGGGTCACAAGGCTATTGTAGGGGGGTTGTGGGATTGCCACCCTTACTTCTGCGCTGCTGGTGGTGGGGGCTCTGCCTTCAGAGCTGGGCAGCCGGAGAGCAGCGGCTGCTGGCTGGGCGCCAGGCTCTGAGGCCTGCAGCAGCAGCAGTGCAGAAGTGAGGGTCGCAGGGTATGGGGGGATCAGGAGCTGTCCCAGCCAGCATCTGCAGAGCTTCCTGCGCCTAGGGGGAGGTGAGTCTGACCTGCCTCTCAGAGCAGCCCCTGCAGGAGAAGAGGAAGTCCTGTCCCTCCCTAGCCTGGACTGGGACTAGCAGCTGGAGCCCAGCCCACAGTGGGAGCCCAAGGCTGGGGCACCCCCAGCCATGTCCCTCCCCCGTCAATTTCACAGGGGAGATCAGATTTCACAGTCTGTGACGCGTTTTTCAAAGCCGTGAAATTGGTAGGACCGTACACAGGAGGGACATTGTGCAAACCCCACTTCAGAAGGAAGGGGCTGGGGATTGACACTGGGTGTGGGGCAGAGGGATGGGTCAGCAGCACGTGGAAGGTGGAGGAGGGGTGATGAGACATTCCCCTGCCCCGGCAAACGGGGGATGGATGGCAAGGACAAGAAAGGGCCCCCAGCCCACAAGGGGAGGAAGAGAAGGAGGCACCAGCAGGAGAGGGTCTCCTCCCCACCTGGGTGGACAAGATGGAGCACCCAGGAGAGAGTCCCCAAGGACAGGGTGAAGGGAGACCTCCCAACCCAGCAAGAGAGAGAGATCGAAGAGGATGACCGGAGACAGCAAGAGGCTCGGTCCAACCAGTTAAGGGGTTAATATGCTGGAGTGTTTAAAGCCATCCCCCTCTCTGGAATGCCCATTCTCTAGTCATAGCAGCTTTGGTTTTGTTGATCTCAGAAGCTTCTTCAGCAAGTGAATCCAGGGTCACCAACACAAACTGTTATGATCTCTTCCCATTTGCAGCCTTCTTCCCCGGCCCCACCTTTCCCAGAGGTACTCACCCCATTCTCTCTCCAGTTCGGAGGGCAGGGTGTCTAGAGAGAGGAGAAAGATAAGATGTCATGCTGTCACGTTATGGTGGGATTTCTGCCGTCCATAACCAGAGCTGGGATGAATTTGGGGACATAGCAAGAAGAAGTGTTTAAATATTACACGGTGGCAAAAGAGAAAGAAAAATGTAAAAGTGAAAAAACAAAACAAAAATACCCCACTTGTATTCGGTGCCAAAAAAGAATGGGGAGGGGGATGACGACCTGGAAAATCAAAATTTAGAGAATTTTTTGGGGAAAAAAATAAAAACAAAATCAGGGGGGGTTTGTTTGTTTGTTTCTGTTTGTTTTCTTTGTGGTTTTGGAAGTGTTTTTTTCAGGGGGGATGGGAATTTCTACCAAACTTTTTTTGAATGAAACGTTTTGACCAGCTTTAATACTGAAGGCCCAGTTTTACAAATAATCAGGATACATGTGCTTGCCGGCTGGGCCAAACGCAGAAGGAAAGGGTCAGAGATACCCAGACAGAAAGAGAAATTAAGGGCATGGCTACACTGGAAACTTCAAAGCTCTGCCGCGGGAGCGCTCCCGTGGCAGTGGCATAGCCAGGTGGAAAAAACAGGGGGAGGGGAGATTAAGAAAGGCCACCCGCTTGTACTCACCCGGCAGCGCTCTAGGTCTTCAGCAGCACTTCGGCATCGGGTCCTTCACTCGCTCTGGTCTTCGGCACTGAAGGCCAATGCCACCAAAGACCGGAGCGAGTGAAGGACCCGACGCCGAAGTGCTGCTGAAGACCCGGGGAGCCGCCGGGTGAGTACCAGGGAGTGGTGCCTTTTTTCATCTCTGGTCCCCCCCGAACCCGCCGCCGAAGACCCGGAGCGCCGCCGGGCGAGTAAAATTTGTAAAGGCGTCAAGTAATTAAAGAAGCGTCACTTCTGCTCGGTGGGGGAGCAGCCGCTGCCCCGCTTCCCCCCTAGCTACGCTACTGTCCCGCGGCACCGCTTTGAAGTGCGAGTGTGGTCCCGCGCAGGCGCTGGGAGAGAGGTCTCCCAGCGCTCCTGGTAATCCACCTCCACGAGGGGGTTAGCTCCGAGCGCTGGGAGCGCGGCCCAGACTTGCTGCACTCAGGGGGGTGATTTCTCACCCCCCCCCCCGAGCCAGCAAGTTAGAGCGCTTTAAAATGGAAGTGTAGACAAGCCCTAAGGGCATGCCAGCACTGGGAGTGAGCTCTCCCAGAGCTGTAAAAACCCACCTCCACAAGGGGAGTAGCTCCCAGCGCTGGTGCACTGTCTACACTGCCACTTTACAGCGCTGAAACTTGCAGCACTTGGGGGTGGGGGGGAGGTTAACGCCCCTGAGCAAGAAAGTTGCAGCGCTGTAAAGCGGCCGTGTAGACAAGGCCTAAGAGTGAATGTGAAATGTCTCCCCTCCCCCATGTAGAATGATCAACCTGTGCATGACTTAAGTCCACTTAATATGGTGTAAGGAGGACTTCATGCATCAGACTTGTGTTGTCCTCTCTGATCAGTCATGAACTTTATTTATGCCCAGGGAATTTCTACTGAGGCCAGACTGAAATTCAACCCAGGCAGAAATAAGATCAGAGCACTCTGTATGGCCGTAACGCTTGCTTCCTCCAAAGAGATTACATTCCTCTATAATTCAGGCAAACAAATTAAGGTGACAATGATTCACATTCATATCATAGTTGTTTCGAAATCAAAATTTCATTTGCCCTAGAAAATTCACCAGCCCAGTCCCCTCATTCAAGAATATTGATCTATCTCTTTTCCGTTAGTTTTAAATTAGCAGTTGATTGGTCAGCAAATCCCACAATTCTGGAGACAACTTTTTATTTCCCTTTCTAGATCCCTTCCTGGTTGTACCTTTCAATTTCTTCAGAGTCTCCTTTAGAACAAGGATTTTCGGAGAGAAATCGCTGAGTCTCTTCTCCAGCTCAGGAGAAATCTCCACTGGCTGCTGGAATTGCCCCTTCTCGCACCTAGGAGACAGGCTGTTCTGATTCATCATTTGATTACTTCATCGTTATTCTCCATTATTTTGGCATTCATCATTTAATATCAGTCACATGTCAGTGGAAGCAGATGGGCTGTGAAAGCTGTTAAGTTGAGCACATTTCCCTGTGTAACCCAGCCTCAGAACAGGTCCAGCCCAACCAATGGCGGAGCAAGTCTCTCTTATAGTGACCCCTGTGACGCTGGCAGGCCAGATGCCAGCTCTTGCCTGGGCTGCAGGCATTAGCGAAGAACTGGAAAACTCATAGCTTGAGACCAGACCGGTTCACTTGTGTGTTAGTTTTGCTCAGAATAGCTATTAGTCTTATAAGAATGTATTTAGTATTGAGATTCTGTGAAATGCTCTAAGGTGCCACAAGTACTCCTTTTCTTTTTGCGAATACAGACTAACAGGGCTGTTACTCTGAAACCTGTGAAATGCTTGTAAATTGCTGCCCGCACTAATCTCACTTGTAATGCCGATATTCCATGCTATAAAAATATGTATATGTACGCTCTATAACTTTGAGAATGTTTGCTGTGAATTTGGGAACCCACGCATGGGAACTGTCCCCCCAGCCCACCCAAAAGGACTGTCAAAATCAGATGGGCCATCAAGAAACATCACAATACAAAGGATTGGTTAATGGCCCTATTGCACCTTGGAAATGCTACCTGCAAGAAAGCTCATTCCTGTGAGCTTGGAAGCTGAATGATGGAAATAAAGCAAAGTCACAGGAAAATTTTCCATCTCTTTGCTGCTTGATATCTGACAGGGCCAGAATCCTGAAACACACTTTGGGTCCACCCTGACAGACACTTTGAACTGGCAGATCACTACAGCTCTGTCACTCTTTGGATTAATTCCAGGTCTACACTACAAACTTACATCGGTATAACGCTGTCACTCAGGGGTGTGAAAAATCCACACCCCTGAGCAATACAGTTTTACTGACCTAACCCCTGGTGTAGACAGTGCCAGTTGTTGAGGCACAGGTGGGCCATGGAGTTTTTATAGCAAGTTCCTATATTCAGGTTAATAATTAAAGAGCATCCAGCCCAAGTTTTGCTTCACCAGAGGGGGGCAAATGCCTGAATACCCTGCCCTGCATGCTTTGCTGTTGTCTGTGAAGGAGATGAGGATTGGACACGGGCCCAAGCACAGTGAAGCGAGAGAGGGGACTGAGAAGATGCCACGTACCTGCTCAGGGTGCTTCTGACGTCCTAGAGAGAAGAAAGGAAGCTCAGTCTCACAGTGATAACAAAGAACGCGTGGTCACTGAACCTATTTCTATGTCCCACGGATGAAGGGGGCACACGCCTCATTCCCAGGGAGGTGCGTTCGGCAGCGTCACGGTTAGCACCGTCGCATTGCAAAGACAGAGCCCAGGCTCCTGTTCCAGCCGGCAGCCTTGTGGTTAAAGCACTGACCTTGGACGCAGGAGATCTGGGCTCTGTTCCTTGAACTGCCCTGGACTTGGGTAAGTTACATCATCTGGCTGTGCCACCGTTCCTCCAGCTTTATAATGGGTGCAATAGTGTGATTCACATAATATTTCCCAGCTTGCCAAGTCTATACTAGGAGCCAAGATCTCACCTGTAGGAATTCACTTGCTGGCTGCCGGCACTTCCCCTCCATCTCATGGATCAGCTCGTTGAGATGGGAAATCTCCTTGCAGAGTTTGGTGACATTTTCATCCCTCATTTTTGTCATTCCCTTCTCTAGCTCTGCCAGCCGGGCCAGCAGGAGTCGCTCTTGTTCCTCCAGGAACTGCCGCAGCCGCTCAAATTCAGACATGATCTTCTGCCTCTGGGCGTCTGTCTCCTCCTGCCATGAACAGACAGAAAGAGGGAAAAGGCAGGTCAGGGATGTGGAGAGGGTCAGGGGATATTTCCCTGGGCCCTGACTGTGCAATGGGGCAAATTTCATTGCAGATCCAAACTTCAGAACTTGCCATTTAGAGAGGAACTTTCTCCGAGCTGTCAGAGAGAAGATTTTGCCAAGAACATCCATCTTGGTCCTACTTTCTCTGATGTCTGGGAAGGGAGGAGGCAGGGCCATGGCCCCACAGCCTGCACTGGCCAGAGTAGCAATTGCATCCCTACCATGGCTGTAGCAGCTGCTGAGCTCCCTCAGGGCTGTTCTGAGATCCTCGGGATCTGGTCCAGCCTCACTGAAGGGTAGAAATCGCTGGCACAATCCAGCCCATGGAGAGACAGGGATATGCCCAAAGGGCAACATGCACAGACACGGGAAGCCCAATTTTCAGGCCTTTTTAAATTGCACTGAGAATAACCCTGTGCTGCGGGTTGCCCCGACCAGGGTAGAATGGCATTTATGTTCGACAGTAGTCCTGCTCCCAGCCTATGGAATAAGAGGTACAACAGCAGCGTGGAAAAAGCCCACTGTATCCCAGCTGGTCTCTGCTACTCGGGTCCCTTGGGGAGCCAAAGTCAGCTTGTGCAACCCCGAGGCTGCTCTAACTTGCCTGGAGGGCCCAGAATTCAGGGAGGGCAAAGGTCAGTTTAAGCCATGTGAGACCATCCCCAGGCAGGAACTGACTGGAATATTGGTTCCCCGTGATCCCACCAGACGTGGTCAGAGACACACACACCCCCATCCCCACACTCATCCAGGGAGACAGACTCCCACACCATGTTTCTGCTGAGTGATAACACTGGACACACATACCAGATACTCCCGGCTTCTCCCTTCTGCTGACACTTTCAACCCTAGGAGTTTTTCTCTCTCTTCCTTCAGAGTCTGCAGCCGGGTCTGGATTTGTTTCTGAGCGAAGAAAAATAACATGGCTGGAACTAACTTTTTGTGTGTGTTTGTGGACAGTTTCCTCAGCAGGAATCAGGGAGTCTGTCCTCCCTACCAAGCCCTGTGCACAAGAGAGGGCCTCCCTCTGGCACCGGCTGGCCTGGACCCTCCTCCCCTCAGCGTGGCCAAGTAGCCCGGTGCGCCTTTCTGTCCTCAAGTGGCTGTCTATTCTGTAACAGCCAGAATGGCAGACAGCTACAGTGACTCTGGGAGGATTTGAACCCACAACCTTTGAATGACTGTCAAACCAAACCATACTAGGTGCTGTTCCTTAGAAGTCCAAAACACTTTCCATTGCGCGATGGATGGGTTGGGCACCTCATCTCTTCTCTCTACTTTGCAACACTGCAATTGCTGTGGTAAAAGCAGGTGAAGATGTGAGGAAAACACTGAGCTGGCTGGGAATTGAACCCGAACGAATTGCTTGGAAAGCAGCCATGCCAACCACTACACAACCAATGCTGCCTTACTGGGAGCTGTCAAGATCCATGACTATGCATTACCTAGAACCTGTTTTCAGCCAGACTGCAGCCAAAGTGACACTGGCGGAGTTCAATTATCTATACTGCTGTTTTCTTCACTTCCCTCCTGAGCCCTGAGGGGTTCTGGTGGCTGGCTCCCAAAGTCTGGCACAGACCAGCTGCCACCTGCTCCAGGGACAGTCTCTGGTGGGGACATTCACGGGGTGCTACACCGGCCACATCCTAGCCCAGGTGTCTTACAGCCAGCTCAGGGTGGACAGAAACCTTCCGTGGAGCTGAAGGGCTAAAGGTGGTTTAATCTTCATCTTCACTCTCAGTAGAGAGGGTGAAAGCAGAGCCTAGGTGCAAAGCAGAGCAGCTCCCTGGCTGCCATCTCTGGAAAATCAGCCTTTGAGACAAGCCTTTGCCTTTTCCCCCAAGACCTACACTCCAGGGCGGAGCCCTCCAGCAAATTGGGAAAGGGCCCCGCAACACCTGGCGCAGGGGGCTTCCCTGCTCGGGATGTGGGGAGAATCCAGGTGCCAGAGGCGGGAATGGCCACTCTGAGGGGAGGAAGGCACATCTGAGAGGAGAAGGAGAGCAGGGCGAGCCTGCCAGGACAAGTGTCTGGCCACCTCCTCTCTTCCCCTCTCTGGGGCCCAAGGCCACGGGCCTGCCACCCTCCTCAGCTGCCTCCCACACTCGTCAGAGCACTGGCCTGAGCTGCTGGGGCACGAGCTTGACCAGCTGACCACAATCCTTTCCAGCCCAGGTTTCCTCCTCCAATGGAGCCCAGCAGGGCCCGTTCTCCCCGGCAAGAGAACCCACACAAGAAGGCTAAATACTGCAGCACAAGGTGGGGTGGCTTAAGAGTCGACACCTAAGTTAGTGGAGAGGCTTAAAAGTTGGGCTCTTCAGTGTGAGGCCAGGGATTGCTGGACCCCAGCTGCCCACTGCTCAGTGGCAGTGCCCCAACCCTGGTACGGCCAGAAGGGGGCACCCAGATAGGCCTGAAAGGAGCAGCCGCAGAAGGCTTGTACCAGGCCTCAGCCATTGGAAGAGGCTTTGGTTTCTTTTTCTCCTTCCCATTTTTTCCTTAATTCTCTAGGGGGTTAAATACGTCTCCCTGCTGAGCGGAGACACAGGTAGAGGCTTCTACCTACTGGTAGCCAGGCGCGCCTTTCGGCCCTTGTCTTGGCCCCATTTGGCTGCACTCAAGTGGCTGACTATTGCTAGGACCCTACCAAATTCACGGCCACTAAAACGCATCACAGACGGTGAAATCTGGTCTTCCCCTGTGAAATCTGGTCTTTCGTGAGCTTTTGCCCTATACTATACAGATTTCACAGGGGGAGACCAGCATTTCTCAAATTGGGGGTCCTGACCCAAAATGGTGTGGCAGGGGGGTTGCAAGGTTATTTAAGGGGGTACCAGTATTGCCACCCTTACTCCTGCACTGAGTTCAGAGCTGGGCGGCCGGAGAGCGGCAGCTGCTGACTGAGGGCCCAGCTCTGCAGGCAGCAGCGCAGAAGTAAGGGTGGCCATCCCACACCAGGCCATCCTTACTTCTGCGCCGCTGCGGGCGGCGGCTCTGCCTTCAGAGCTGGGCTCCTGGCCCGCGGCCAGCACTCTCCAGCGGCCCAGCTCTGAAGGCAGCACCGCCGCCAGCAACAAGAGCACTCCAACCCCCTCCACCAACTCCTTTTTGGGTCAGGACCCCTACAGTTACAACACCGTGAAATTCCTGATTTAAATAGCTGAAATCATGACACTTACGATTTTTAAAATCCTATGACTGTGAAATTGACCAAGATGGCCCGTGAATTTGGTAGGGCCCTACCTATTGCGTACAAGCCACAATGGTAGCCAGGAAAGCAGCTAAAGTGACTCCGGTGGGATCTGAACACACAGCCTTTGAATGACTGTCGTCATGCAGGCAGGCCAGGCACTGCTCCCTAGCAGTCCAACACGCTATCCATTGTGCCACACAGAGCCCTCGGTATGGCAAGGGAGCGCCTCTCCTCTCTCTGCTTGGCAACACTGCTTTGCTGGGGTAAAAGCAGGGGAAGAGCTGAGGAAAACATCGTGCTTGTTTGGCACTGAACCCAGACAGACTGCTTGGAAAGCAGCCATGCTAACTGCTACGCCACCAATGCTAGTCTGATAGCTGTCCTCGGGATCCATGACTATGCATTACCTAGAACCTGTCTTCAGCCAAAGTGATGCTGTCACGGTTCAGTCACTATACCACTGGTTTTTTCACTTCTCTCCAAGCGTCCGGTGCGGGCCAGCTGCCCCCTGCTCTGGGGACTTTCACTGGGGCATTACGCCAGCCAAAATATAGAAAATAACTATCATCAAAACAAAACAAAACTGGTAATAGCTCACCTTTCCTGATCACTCTCGTTACAGTGTGTATGGTAACACCCATTGTTTCATGTTCTCTCTGTATATAAAATCTCCCCACTGTATTTTTCATTCTATGCATCCGACGAAGTGAGCTGTAGCTCACGAAAGCTTATGCTCAAATAAATTTGTTAGTCTCTAAGGTGCCACACGTACGCCTGTTCTTTTTGCGGATACAAACTAACACGGCTGCTACTCTGAAACACAAGACACCCAGGCCTTACCTTGTACTCCTGGGCCGCCTCCTCCACTGGGAACACCGTGTGAGCTCTGTGAACCTGCGACTCTCTGCAGATCACACAGATTAGTTGGTGATCCGTGTCACAAAAGAGTTTCAGGGCCTCCCGGTGTGTCTCACACCCTTGCTCCCCTCCGGGGGCGGTCACTGTGACCTGGAAACTCAGCTGCCTGGCTATTTCTACAACTTTCCCCAGCTCCCTGTTGGGCCTGAAAAGCTTCTGCTGGGCGGTTTCTCTGCACTGGGGGCAGGAGAAGTTTGTATCCGTCTCCCCCCAGAACTGGCTGATGCAGGCCCTGCAGTAGTTGTGCCCGCAGTGGATAGACACCGGCTCTTTGAAATACTCCAGGCAGATGGAACAAGAGAGTTCATCCTGGAGACTTAGTACAGGGCTGTCTGCGGCCATGGCAGCGTGACAGGGTTAGTTTCATTTCCCTGTGTTCAGCCTCTGCTCAGCCTATGGGGCGTTCCCCTTAGATCTGGCTGATTTGCTGCTGTTCCTGTGAGCTGTGGCTGACAGTTTCAGTCTAGGAAGGGCTCCAGACTGGGGAGAAATGTGACTCTCTCTGTGGGCAGGGAGCCACGTCAAATTCCCAGCGTTGGTGCTCAGGGAAACAAATCAATCTCTGTCTGGTGTTTTAGGGGGGCAGAGAGGGGGAGTTTAATAAGAACATCAATATTGAGTCACACGAATGGTGCATCTAGCCCAGTATCCTGTCTTCCGACAGTGGCCGATGCCAGGTGTCCCAGAGGGAATGAACAAGACAGGCAATCGTCAAGTGATCCATCCCCTGTCGCCCATTCCCAGCTTCTGGCAAACAGAGGCTACGGGCACGATCCCTGCCCATCCTGGCTAATAGCCACTGATGGACCTATGCTCCATGAACTTATCTAGTTCTTTTGTGAACCGTGTTATAGTCTTGGCCTTCACAACATCCTCCGGCAAAGAGTTCCACAGGTTGACTGTGCATTGTGTGAAAAAATACTTCTTTTTGTTTGTTTTAAACCTACTGCCTGTTAATTTCATTTGATGACTCCTAGTTCTTGTGTTATGAGAAGGAATAAATAACACTTCCTTATTTACTTTCTCCACACAGTCATGATTTTATAGACCTCTATCATATCCCCCACTTAGTCATCTCTTTTCCAAGCTGAAAAGTCCCAGTCTCATTAATCTCTCCTCATATGGAAGCTGTTCCCCCCTACTAATTTTTGTTGCCCTTTTCTGAACCTTTTTCCAATTCTAATATAACTCTTCTGAGATGCAAAAAGAAAAGGAGTACTTGTGGCACCTTAGAGACTAACCAATTTATTAGAGCATAAGCTTTCGTGAGCTACAGCTCACTTCATCAGATGCATATCGTGGAAACTGCAGCAGACTTTATATATACACAGAGAATATGAACCAATACCTCCTCCCACCCCACTGTCCTGCTGGTAATAGCTTATCTAAAGTGATCATCAGGTGGGCCATTTCCAGCACAAATCCAGGTTTTCTCACCCTCCACCCCCCCACACAAATTCACTCTCCTGCTGGTGATAGCCGATCCAAAGTGACAACTCTTTACACAATGTGCATGACAATCCCCCGCCCCCCCCCAGATGTTCTGGTTTAACTTGGATTTAAACTTGAAGAGTGGTCAGTTTGGATGAGCTATTACCAGCAGGAGAGTGAGTTTGTGTGTGTATGGGGGTGGGGGGGATGTGAGAAAACCTGGATTTGTGCAGGAAATAGCCCAACTTGATTGTCATGCACATTGTGTAAAGAGTTGTCACTTTGGATGGGCTATCACCAGCAGGAGAGTGAATTTGTGTGGGGGGGTGGAGGGTGAGAAAACCTGGATTTGTGCTGGAAATGGCCCACCTGATGATCACTTTAGATAAGCTATTACCAGCAGGACAGTGGGGTGGGAGGAGGTATTGGTTCATATTCTCTGTGTATATATAAAGCCTGCTGCAGTTTCCACGATATGCATCTGAGGAAGCGAGCTGTAGCTCACGAAAGCTCATGCTCTAATAAATTGGTGAGTCTCTAAGGTGCCACAAGTCCTCCTTTTCTTTTTGCGAATACAGACTAACACGGCTGTTGCTCTGAAACCTGTCTTCTGAGATGGGGTGACTACATCTGCACGCAGTATCACAGAATATCAGGGTTGGAAGAGACCTCTAGTCCAACCTCCTAATTCAAGACATGGGTGTGTGATAGATTTATATAGCGGCAATATGATATTTTCTTATCTATCCCTTTCCTAATGGTTCC
Source organism: Lepidochelys olivacea (assembly GCF_965140295.1). Taxonomy (NCBI): domain Eukaryota; kingdom Metazoa; phylum Chordata; order Testudines; family Cheloniidae; genus Lepidochelys; species Lepidochelys olivacea. The sequence continues at coordinate 37,816,125 of NC_140424.1, forward strand.
CAACATTCTGATCCAGGTCAAAGTGCAGCTGAAGCTGGGAGTGAGCCCCATGCAGGCGTTAGGGCAGGGATCGGCAACCTATGGAACATGTGCCAAAGATGGCATGCAAGCCAATTTTTAATGGCACGCTGCTGTCTGCCGGACCCCGGCAGACAGCAGCGTGCCATTAAAAATCCTGCCCGGCCTGCTCTTTTCCGCCCCCGGCCCCCCGCTCTCTCCTTGCAGGGCAGGCAAGCTTCCCTCTCCACCCGCCTCTTCCCCCAGCGTGCTGGGTTCCTGCCCCTCCTTCTCTCCCTCCCTGCTGCCGATAGGCCCTTGCTACGGAGGGGGAGAGGGAAAAGCAGAGTGGAATCAGGGCATATCCCCTCCAGCCCCCTGCCATGAGCCGCTCAGGGCAGGGGGCTGGGAGCACTCCCACGACCCCAGCCCACACCCCCAGCCCCCTGCCCTGACTCCTGCACCCTCCTCACATACCCAGCTCCCCACACCCCATGCCCTGACTCTTGAACCCCCCACATTCCCACCCGCCCCCTGAGCACCAAAGAGGAGCTCCTGCACACACACACATGCCCACATTCCCACCTGCACCCCTCGCACCAAATGGGAGCTGCCCAGGTAAGCACTCCACACCCAAACCTCCTGCCCCAACCGCCAGCCTGCTCCTTCACCCCCAGCCCTGTTCTCAGCACACTCCCACCCTCCTCTCAGTGCAGAGAGAGAAAGAGACTGGCTAGAACCGGGGAGAAGGTAGGTACCTACTCTATGTGGACAGGGCCGGGACCCCAGACCAGCAGCGGGCTGAGCGGGGCTGGCAGCCGGGATCCTGGCTGACAGGAGCCGGTGGACGGAACCCCAAACCGGCAGCAGGCTGAGCCACTCAGCCCATGGCTGGTCTGGGGTCCCGGCTGCCGGCCCCGCTTATCCCCCTGCTGGTCTGGGGTTCTGGCTGCTGGCCCCTTGCCACCCGGGGTCCCGGCCACAGGCCCCATTCAGCCCGCTGCCGGCCTCGGTGAACGGAACCCCAGGCCGGCAACGGGCTGAGCGGGCCGGCAGCATAAGATCAGCATTTTAATTTAATTTTAAATGAAGCTTCTTAAACATTTTGAAAACCTTGCTTACTGTACACACGACAATAGTTTAGTTATATAATATATAGACATAGCGAGAGACCTTCTGAAAACGTTAAAATGCATTACTGGCATGCGAAACCTTAAATTAAAGTGAATAAATGAAGACTCGGCCCACCACCTCTGAAAGGTTGCCGACCCCTGCGCTAGGCCAACTTAGGCAGACAGACATCCCTGTGGGCCTCCTCCTGCAACAACCCCCAAACAGGCGGGCATGGCTGGAGCCTGACCACAGCTGTGCCAGGCCCAGGGCACTCACTGGCGGCTGGCGGAAGCCAGGAGCCGAGCGCCGCCCCTGGGTCCCCCCCAGGCCGAGCTCCAAGGAGAAGTGCACTGGATCTCAGTGCTGGGGAGACAGTGGAGGAGTAGCTGTGCCAGTGACTGATGCCAGCTGCAGCAGCCGCAGAGGGACAGGCGCTGCCAGGTCCTCGCTCGTTGTGCCTGTGACTGCTCTGAACGGGGTTGCCAGTTCTCCAGGCTTTCCCGGGGTCGTCCCTCTTTTGAGGGCGCTGCCCTGAGCACTCCGTAAGGCTGCCCATTGTATGCTGCCAGCTGTCCAGTGTTATGGGCTCAGGAGCATCCTCGATACCCCGGGGTGGGGGTTGGGTTGTATCTCCGAGGCGGGAACCCCAATTCCGCATCGCTGTGTCTCTCCCACCTAAGCGTCAGTTGGCGCGTGATCTGGCCCACATCTGGAGCAGGTCTGGGAGGGGGGTGTGATTGTGGGGACAGGCCCTCTGAGAGAGACAATTCCTGCCCTGCTCCCCTCTGGTATTGTGTAATGGGGAGGGGAGAGGAAGGAGTGCACTTCGGCCCCAGATTCGCCTAAGTATTTAGGCACCTAACTCCCATGGGTTAGGTGCCTAAATACTGTTGGGGCTCTGGGCCTTACTGCCCCTTGCCAGCAGCTCTCTAAGGGCCCAATCCTGCAGACGCTTGCTCACAGGGGTTTAACTTTACTCCTGTGAGTAAATGAAGTCAATGGGGACATTTCATGCTGAGCCCGAGCCGCCCAGCCCCTAACCACCAGCTGGAGCAGAGCCCCTGCCAGCTTTAGGGGAGAGAGGGAACGTGGGTGGGGGCCACAGGCCTGGGTTAGGGGAGGCTTAGCCTCCTCTGGTCTATGATACCCCCCACCCATGTTTTCCAGTTTTTGCGTGTTAGAGGCAAACAGACATCATGTATATGAACCTGCGAGAAAGTTGAGACAGTTTTTTGGGCACAGAGCTCACTGGAGTGGCAGACGAGGGGAATTCTGAGTGAGAAAAGCGCCTGCTGCTGTTTGTTTGTACTGTGTTCAGGGAAACAGGACTTGATGCATTTTCCCACCCCAAATGAACAAGATTACACTAAAGAATACAGCTGACTGTTATCACTGATTTCTCCCTGTGCAGGGCCCCGTTCTGGCTAACCTCCTGGGCCAAAGGGGCAACCGTAAAATGTTTAGTAAGGAATATTCACAATGGATGATAGAGAGCAGATTTTTCTAATGCTCTCTTGGAGGCCCAACATTCTGTGTATAACGTGGGATCTCTGGCATTAGGATAATCTGTTATCACTGGCCTGTGGCTATCCAGGGCTAACAGCAGAAAGGGCAGCAGGAGGCAGGATGCAGCACTGAAAATCATGCTATTCTGACAACAGTTCCTGGCCCACAAACAGATAAAGTGCACAGAGAGACAGAGAAGGCACAAACTCACGAAGAGTTATGGGTAAGGGTACAATTTTGGCAAGGGTATTTTTATTAAAAGTCACGGACAGGACACGAGCAACAAGCAATAAATCACAGAAATTAAGCCAGAGCCCTGCCACCTGGGGCTGAACCCGAACCCTGCCACCTGGGGCTGAACCCGAACCCTGCCACCTGGGCAGGGGCGCTGGAACAGTGGGGCCAGGAGGCATGGAGATAATCTAGCCTTCGATTAAACTCTTTTTATAGCATCTGCATTGGCAGGAGGAAGTGATGCCAGTTGTCTGAAAACCCACTGGCCGGAGGTGCTGGGTGGGAGGTTTCTCTCCAGCGATTCCCCTAGATCCTCTCACCAGGCAGTAATATTGACAGCCATCGTTTCGGGCTGCCCAGTGCACAGCAGCAAGGGGCCCTGCACCCAGCGCTGCCCTGGCTCTGAGCGATCTGGATAGTTTGATCCCCAGAAATGAGTTTACACTTGTTGGGGTGGAAGTGAGTAACACTGACAAAAGCGGCCAGTTCTGGGTTCAATCCCAGCCTCTGTGTGGTATAAAAGAGGTAGAAACATGTTGGACCTGCCCATGAGGGAATTCCCTGGCATAAGAGGGAATCCCTGGCCACACGGGACCAGCAGTATGACCATTTGCCATCCTCTTCCCAACCTCCTTCATAGGGGCCAGCTGTTGGGGTGACCGGACCGCACTGCACTCTGGCTGTTTGCAGGCCATGGCAGCAGACTGTAAGCTAGAGCAGTCCCTGGGGCTGGGGGTCCAGGCGGCCCCCCTGAGAAGCGGATACTATAACGAGGTGGAAAGTTGTCATACAGCCACCTCTGCCCTCCCTCTCTGATCCTGCACTGAGCTCCACTCGGCCGGGAGGGAGAGTAAATGACTCTGGTCTTTTTAACGCACAGTGTGTGTGGATCCGGGCAGAGCATGTTCCAGAGAGAGTGGGTGGGACGTGCCACTCCCGGCTGGCTTCCTACCTCCTCTTTGGTTTGCATCCATCTTTATAGACTGCAAGCCCTTGGGGTCAGGGACCTGTTTACATGTCCGACACCAGCACCCATTTGGCTGCTCTGTACGTGAATAATGAAATGTGGGTAACAACGCAATGTGTAATAACCCTAATGAATGAGCTGGGAACCTTTCCCAGGGCCAGCCAGATTAAATCAATCTGGAGTTCTGGACACACCAAGGTATGCCCACCCTCCCACTCCCGTGACTCCGCCCTCATGGCCCCATTCCTCCCACCCACCACTGGGGATGCTGGTGGCAGGGTCCATCCTTCCCCACCAGGATTAGCTACCAGGGGACCCCTATACTCAGGAGGAGATGGGGAGGCAGTAGGGCCCCCCCATTAATTAGTTCACGACTATGGTGTGTCCACTTGGGAGTCCTGGTTGATCACAATGCACACTTCCCCTCCTGCCTCACTTAGGTCTGGTCTACACTACAGACCTATAGTGAAACAAGTGCATCACTCAGAGGTGTGAAAAATCCACACCCTGGGCCCTGAGCGACGTAGTTATACCAACCTAACCCCCTGTGTAGACAGTGCTATGTTGACAGGAGAACTTCTCCCACCAACATAGGCATCGCCTCTCAGGGAGGTGGATTAACTACGCCAGTGGGAGAGCTCTCTCCCGTCAGCATAGAGCATCTTCACCAAAGCACTATAGTGGCACAGCTGCGTTGGCATAGTAGCGTAGGCGTGTTAAGTGTAGACGTGCCCTTAGGCCTGTGCTGGGGATTCCAGCTACTTTCTCAGGCTCTTTGCAAACTCAGGCTGATGTCACTGGGTCACCTATGCTTGATTTTCATTTTCAAGCTTTTCTCTGCAGACAGGAAGGCTAAAAGTGTACTTTACAAAAAGGAGGGGTGGCAGAATTGGGGTTCCAATGCAAGAAGAAGAGGACTTGTGGCACCTTAGAGACTAACCAATTTATTTGAGCATGAGCTTTCGTGAGCTACAGCTCACTTCATCGGATGCAAGAAGGAGACTCCAAGAGCAGGGGGCCGTAGGCAGGGGTCCATAGATCCCGTGCCTTAATCCAGCCCTGTAAATGCTCCCTGAAGGATAGATAGGGTTGCTGTGTTCATCGTGACTGTGAAGCAGGGGTGCTGGAACGGGGGGGTCCAGGGGGCCATAGCCCTCCCACATTTTACTGGCTGTAAGGGCAAATGAGGGGTGGAGGGAGAAGAGTGAGCAGAGGGCGGAGTCTTAGGGGGAAGAGGCAACCTCAGGAGAAGGGGTGGCGTGAGGGCAGGAGCTCAGGGGGAAGGGGCGGCGCAGGGGTAGGGCCTCGGGGGGAAGGGGCAGTGCGAGGGTAGGGGCTTGGGGGGCTCTGGGAGAAGGGACAGCATGAGGGCAGGGCTTGGGGAGAAGGGGCGTGGCATGAGGGTGGGACCTCGGGGGGGAAAGGGGCAGGGTGGGGGAAGGGCCTTAGGAGGAAGGGGTGGCACCAAAGCAGAGACTCGGGGGAAGAGATGGCGCAGCAGCAGGGCCTTGGGGGAAGGAGCGGCATGAAGGGGCAGGGTGGGGGCAGGGCCTTGGGAGGAAGAAGCGGTTCCAAGGCAGGGCCTTGTGGGGGGGGGAAGGGGCAGGGCCTTGGGGGAAGGGGCTCAGGGGGAAGGGGCAGCACAGGGGTGGGGCTTCGGGGAAAGCAGCAGTGCTGAGCCCCCGCCAGCTTCGGGGGAGAGGGGAAGCAAGGGCGGAGCATGGGTGGGGCCACAGCCTGGGTTAGGGGAGGCTTAGCCTCCCCTGGCCTATTATACCCACCGTTCATGCATATATTAGTCTGAAAAGGGAAGGATTGAATTGGCCGGGATGCAGAGTGTTTCCTACTTTACCTAGTATTTCTGGGCAGCCTCCTCAGCGAAAAGCACTTTGTGAGATCTGTGCTCTGCCGATTCCCAACGTGCCACACACACGACTTCCCCGTCCTCTTCACAGAACAGGTTGAGTTTCTCCTGGTGTCTTACGCACAGCTTCTCCTGTCCCTTCCTTTCCAGGAGTTTGATGGTTTCAGTGCTATTCACCAGTTCCCAGTTGGGCTGGAGAGTCCTTTTCTGGATCCGAGCTCGGCAGTTTGGGCAGCACAAAGGTTCGAAATCCCCCTTTCCCCCAGCCTCGCAGTAGTTAGTGATGTAGACCCAGCAGAAGTTGTGGCCATACTCTGCGTTCACCAGCTCTTTCATATAATCCAGGCAGATGGAGCATTTGGTTTCCTCTTGGATTTCCTGTGCAGGAGTCACTGAGGTCATGTCTCCTTGGATCTCTGGGTTTCTGTTCTCTCTGCCTTCTGCTAGATACCAAAAATGATGGGCTTAATAAAAAACACTGGATTTATGGCTCATTACACCAATCTGTAACCCACTAACCTTCTCTGTCCTGAGCCGGAGAGGGGTTAACTGCTCACTTCACCTTGCAACATGTGTTAACTCCTTATCTGTTCCACCTTGTATTTAGCTGCAAAACTCTGAGGTTACGTCTACACTACAACAAAAAGCCCGCAGTTTGAAAGAGGTGCTGAGTATAGAGCTGCCTGTGTTGGGTCTGTGGTATAGACCAATAAGGATTGTGGTTCCCAGAGTCTGACAGCCTTTCGCTACCAGGAAATTCACTCAACCAAATTAAATAAATAGAATAGAATGGGCCTGGCTGGTGAGGGTGGAGTCAGCTTATGGGAAAGACAGGATCTAAGCATTCCCTTTAGGCCCAGATCAAGGGATTTAGGTACCTTTGAGGATCTGGTCCCTACAGGACTAAATCCCCCTCTGGGATGGTCAGTCTTTAGCAGCATTTCCTGGTACTGCTACCCAATCCTAGGAAATCTTGGAGATTTCCCTCAAAAATAAACCAAAGTGTCTTCATTTCTAGCACATTTCCCGTTCAGGAATGCTTTACTGAGTTATATAATTAATCCCGTTCAGGCTTGTGGCCTATAGGGCTATTCTGATTGCTTGCCCATATATCTTTTCTTACAAGTTTGATCATTTGTTACATTAAAAGTATGTTCTTTGTTATTACAATAGGTTTATTATAGAAGGTCCTTGCAAATTCTATGTAGCCTGATTCTGGGCTAAGAACCTTATTATCTTCTGATCAGATGAACTGGCGAGCCTATAACCCATATTATCTATTAATCACCCATAAAATCGGGCAACATCCTGTTAATCTGTAGCTGAAAATACAACCTGGGAAATGCCCTGATGATTCATTGTTATTTCTCCTTGAGCTTGGAGCATATCCTTGGCTCTGCACAACACACGGTCACTTCCCCAACTGATGAGGGAACTTGTAATCCACTGTGGAAGTGGGACCTCTGCTCAACCAGCGCTTTGGATCAATATGGTTAAAGCAAAGTATCTTGACAGTAAAAAACACCAGAAGCAAGATCTGCTGAAGGCAAATCAGAGTGCGATAAGATATCTCCTAATCTCTGACATTCAAATAAGATTTTTCACTTCAAGACAGTCACCTTCCCCACTCCTGGGCAGTCTGGGGATCTGAGCCACAGCCAGCTGAGGCCTATAGAAAGACTACAGGGCCCAAGATATTTAGGTGCCTAACTCATATGTGATTTAGGCACCTAAGCATCTTTGAGGATGCTGGAGCTGGAGCTGTGAGACAACCTGAGTGATTGCAGCAAGCTCCCAGCTAGTCCTGTGGTCACAGTGGAGGAGATGGGAGAGCTGTAGAGGATGAAGGTATCCTGTGGGAGAGACCCCAGCCCCTCTCCTCTCTATCCCTGAAGGGAGAATCTCGACACATCTTCCTCTCTCCTCCACCTGCTCAGATTTAGGGTAAGGGAGACACAAACATACCCATAAAGGAGTAAGGCCCACAAGGTATTCAAGCACCTAACTCCCATTGAAACCAAAGGGATTTAGGCACCTTTGAGGATCTGAGCCTAACTCCTTTATCCCCAAGGGTAGGAGCAAGTCATTTGGGGGCTGAAGGTCCTAGTTTGGATCCCTATTAATAACTGTGATGTCTGTCCCGAGGCCTGTACACGGGGCCTTGACTATGTAAGCTCCATCGAGGCGTCAAGATTTGGATCCAGCAGGCTAAACAGAGTGCAATGGGGCAGGATACTTCCTAAACTACTACTTCTTCTTTCTTATGGCTTGGGTAGATAGCAACACCTACAAAGGTAAATCTAAGTTTAATAGCCAGCACATTGCCGCAGCAGTGAGCTGATGAACGTCCTTCAGGTCCCCGGCAAAAGAACAAAGGGGACATTCAGATATGACGTGCTCTATCATTTGGGCCTGGTGACCAGTCACATACAGGTGTTTGCCGCATTTTCCACTTAAAGAGGGTTTGTCCACATCTGCCCCATTTCTAAACTGACAAAGGGGGGGGCGCTGTTCATCTGGCTGCGGCTACCATTCCCTGTAACCCATCTTGAGGGCACAGAACATTTCAAGGGGGGGGGGGGGCAAACAAAGAAACAGCAACCCTTTTTCTGATCACTTCCGAGTTTATTTCTGTATTTAATGCCAAATGGCCCAGACAAGAGGACCCTTTAGCATCCTCTAGAGACCCTGTTCTAAAAACACTTTGGGCCCAGATTATGTGAATCATTTAAAAAAAGAGAGAATTTGCTCAAATAACACTGCCTAATGTCCACCAAACCCTCTTTGCAGCTGGGGAATCTTAATTTCCAATTATCCTGTAAAAATACAAAGCGGTGCTGTAAAGAAAGGGACATGCTTCCAGGGGCAAGTCGTTCACTGATGTTATTGGGTAGTACTGGAACTCTGTTAGCATGTGCCGGTACACGTCTGGGCTCTGGGGCCAATGGTGCTGTATTTCAAGACATCCCCTGCCCTTAAGAGTTCACAATCTGTGTAGATGAGGAGAGAAAGCAGGCGGACACAAACAAAGGAGGACGGACTCAGGAATCAGCCTGGCACAGGAATCGCAATAAGCAGCCATTGCACAGCCGCAACCTGGCCCCTTGCTCCTAAAATAAGCAGATTAATCAGTACAGTACAGAAACCTCAGCCCCGTTCACAAAGTGACTGATACTCCAAAGCCTCCCTCTCCAAGGGGCTCTGCCCTCTCTGCTCCCCTCCAGTCAAACAACTTCCCAGCCTGCCCAGCGCTATTGACCACCTCCGTAACCCAAGGAGTGACTAGGGCAGCAGGGGAGAGGCTAGTTCTTTAGCTGGAAGGTGAGGAACAGAATTCCAGCTCCTCCCTGGCTGGCCATCCCCAGCCATCAGGGCCCACAGGGGCCTAGATCCCTCCGCAGCTCCCAGCTTCTCTCCAGGGAGAGAGAAAGTGGCTCATTCTGGGCTCTCTCACTGGGAAACAGTTTCTAGCGGGTGAAGGGGAGCAGAGCGGCCGTGGACTGGAGATTGTTACCTGGGGGCACAGGGGCAGTGAGGAGCAAGGCAGCTGGAAACTATTTACTTTTCAGAAAGTCGGACAGGGAATAAAAACTTTTCCTTTTTGTGGGCTGGGGGGTGGCTGCCTGGGCTGAATGGGGCTCTGTTCCCCTTATAGGGTAGGTGGCATGGGCTGGATAGCGGTGGATCGGCCTGCGGGGGTGACAAGTGTTTGGCCTCAGTTTCCCTTGTTGGAAGGTACTGAGCCGAGAGTTGTGTGAGACAGGGGTTGCGTGCTCTGCTGAGGCAGTGGCTAGGTTTAATTCAGTGCTGCTCATTCTTTCTGGATATTGGAGAAAGCCTGGGGGTGCGAAGCAGACACGATGGTGACCTTTTTGGGGAAAATGACTGTTGGAGATGTGGATTTGAAACCTCATTTCTGAAGGAGCCAGTCTGAGCCAGGACACCTTTCCCACCACCCAGAAGAAAGGGAGGACTCTCTCCCCAGTGAAAGAGGCCCTCAGGTAGCAGAAGATGAGGGACTTGCGATCAGCATCGAAAAGTGCCACCTGCCCCCCTTCATAGTCCAAAGAAACCCGGATCCTCTGGGGGACCCAGCTCAGAGACAGGGGGATTTCTTCAGATGAGGTGAGTGCCCAGTACTCACCTCTGCGCAGAGCTACAGAGAAGATCCCTCCCTCAGGGCTATATTTGACCGGTCCCTTCCTCTTCACCGACTCTCTGGCTACCCCCACGGCCCAGCCTCCCCCTTCGCCCACCTCCAGCTCCCAGTAATGTCTCCCTGAGGTGAATCCCTCACAGCCCAGCACACAGAGAGAAGAATCAAATCTCTTGGCATTGTGGGGCAGATCCTGCCAGGCATCTCCATATTTCACATGTTGCCGATCCTCAGACAGGATGAGTTTGGGATGAGCCGTGTCTGGATCCAGAGTCACATTCACTGGGGAGAGAGAGAATCTGAGTGTTAGGGGCAGAGCTCAGCCCTGGGAGAGGCTGGGACCCTCCCTGATTTCCTGCCTGTCTCAGGTCCCAGGGAGCTGCCCCTGCAGGGGGCTGAGCAGCCATTTCACGTCAGCTCCCTTCTGCCAGGCACTAGGAGGCACTGTAAGAACTGACTCTGCATCTGCTCCTACCGGGGCTGCTGTACCCCCACAGCTAGGGTGGGAGTGGGGGCAAAGTTGAGTGAAAGAGGGAGCATTTTCAGCTGTCCACTGGGGAAACCCTCTGGCTAGCCCAGAGAGAAGGGGAGAGGAGGGGACAGCATGGGGAAATGGAAGTGACACTGGGTGGAAGGAGAGACCCACTACCTATGGGGAAGGAAGACAGTGGGAACCCTGTGGAAGGGCACCCAACCCATGGAAGGGCAGGAAGTGTGGGAATATGGCATCAGAGTCCAGGAGGAAAAGACAAGAAAGCAATGGGGCTGGAGGAGAGAGAATGATGGGAGTCATGCTCCAAGGAGACACTGGGGGATGGAGACATCACACCACTGACTCCCAGCCCATCTGTATATCACCTCTTCTCAGTCGTATGCTTAGAGCAGTAATGGCCTCTCCACCAAGCCCTTTTCCTACAAGTCTCCGGAGGCGGGAAACTACCATGAGGTAGGAAACTGGCTCTGTTTGATCCCAGACTTTTCTTCTGCAAGTGAATCCAGATCCGCAAACCCGTCTCCTCTTCGGTTCTTCTCATTGTTACAATATCCCCGGGGAAAACTTACCCTTTTCACCTACGTTTTCCATCTCCTTTGCCAAAAATTGACTCCCTTCCACCTCCAGCTCAAATACCAGGATGTCTAGAGAGAAGACAGGGGGAGAAGAGACGCATTTTCATACACTCATATTTATGATAAGGTTTCCTACAACTGACATGCTTTATTTCTGTGACACAAACTCAGGGGAAGGGAGCTCAGATACCCAGAGAGAGAAACAAAGGAAGAGAGCATAAATAATAAAATTCACTCTTGTTGTTGTTGGTTCTCTATTGTATTTTTGTAGGCATATTTTGTGATTCCCCATAATTATATTTGTGATTCTCCATGATTAGTCCCCCACAATTTAAAGTACAGGGCACTACCAATTAAAAGATCTTTCGGGTCTCTTGTTCACTTGCAAGCTGCTGATGGTGTCTGCCTAAAGCTTGTAAACCACTCAATTGCTCTAAGTGATACTTTGTAATTGATGTTGACATTTTGTGACAACAACTGTTCTTAGAAATGACACAGACACTCCCACCCTCTGTAGTTTTATCTCACTTTACATATTAAAAGACAGGGAGTTTCAAATGAATTAGCAACACCCCAAAAGTTAAAAAGACAGTAGAATAACTGTGATTAAGATAAAGAACGTATGTGAATGAATGATTGGTTCAGATGAATAATGGTAATGAATGAATGGTTCAGAAGGTGCCAGCCTAGGAATTCAGTATCGATGGGCCGAAGAATGTGCAGAGTGGAGACAATCAGATGACCCCAGAGGGCAGACTGGAATCCACCCAACAGCCTCAAGGATGGAAGAACCGAAGAACAAGATAACATCTGGCAGCACAGAGCCGTCAGGAATGTGCCATCTGCTGATTGATTCAGCAACAACATGATGAAGCAATTCCCATGGACTGGCATAGGAATAAATTCCTATAAAAATGGACTCTAGAAAGTGAGAACTTTGAGTCTGGTTCTGCTGCCACCCTCCAGGAGCATCGGATGTGCATCTGACACGGACTTGACTCCACTCTTGTGAACAGGCTACCTGGCCAGTACTCTGTCACGGGCAACTTCTAGGCTGGTTAACTATAACAACTAAGCAGAATGAATGTATGAATGGATGTGTGTATAAATAAGGTATAAGTAAGGAATTGTAGTGACATAGAATTGTGTAAAAAGAAAAGGAGTACTTGTGGCACCTTAGAGACTAACCAATTTATTAGAGCATAAGCTTTCGTGAGCTACAGCTCACTTCATCAGATGCATATCGTGGAAACTGCAGCAGACTTTATATATACACAGAGAATATGAACCAATACCTCCTCCCACCCCACTGTCCTGCTGGTAATAGCTTATCTAAAGTGATCATCAGGTGGGCCATTTCCAGCACAAATCCAGGTTTTCTCACCCTCCACCCCCCCACACAAATTCACTCTCCTGCTGGTGATAGCCCATCCAAAGTGACAACTCTTTACACAATGTGCATGACAATCAAGTTGGGCTATTTCCTGCACAAATCCAGGTTTTCTCACATTCCCCCCACCCCCATACACACACAAACTCACTCTCCTGCTGGTAATAGCTCATCCAAACTGACCACTCTTCAAGTTTAAATCCAAGTTAAACCAGAACATCTGGGGGGGGGGGTAGGAAAAAACAAGAGGAAACAGGCTACCTTGCATAATGACTTAGCCACTCCCAGTCTCTATTTAAGCCTAAATTAATAGTATCCAATTTGCAAATGAATTCCAATTCAGCAGTTTCTCGCTGGAGTCTGGATTTGAAGTTTTTTTGTTTTAAGATAGCGACCTTCATGTCTGTGATTGCGTGACCAGAGAGATTGAAGTGTTCTCCGACTGGTTTATGAATGTTATAATTCTTGACATCTGATTTGTGTCCATTTATTCTTTTACGTAGAGACTGTCCAGTTTGACCAATGTGCATGGCAGAGGGGCATTGCTGGCACATGATGGATCACATTGGTGGATGTGCAGGTGAACGAGCCTCTGATAGTGTGGCTGATGTTATTAGGCCCTGTGATGGTGTCCCCTGAATAGATATGTGGGCACAATTGGCAACGGGCTTTGTTGCAAGGATAAGTTCCTGGGTTAGTGGTTCTGTTGTGTGGTATGTGGTTGTTGGTGAGTATTTGCTTCAGGTTGTGGGGCTGTCTGTAGGCAAGGACTGGCCTGTCTCCCAAGATTTGTGAGAGTGTTGGGTCATCCTTTAGGATAGGTTGTAGATCCTTAATAATGCGTTGGAGGGGTTTTAGTTGGGGGCTGAAGGTGATAGCTAGTGGCGTTCTGTTATTTTCTTTGTTAGGCCTGTCCTGTAGTAGGTGACTTCTGGGAACTCTTCTGGCTCTATCAATCTGTTTCTTCACTTCTGCAGGTGGGTATTGTAGTTGTAAGAATGCTTGATAGAGATCTTGTAGGTGTTTGTCTCTGTCTGAGGGGTTGGAGCAAATGCGGTTGTATCGCAGAGCTTGGCTGTAGACGATGGATCGTGTGGTGTGGTCAGGGTGAAAGCTGGAGGCATGCAGGTAGGAATAGCGGTCAGTAGGTTTCCGGTATAGGGTGGTGTTTATGTGACCATTGTTTATTAGCACTGTAGTGTCCAGGAAGTGGATCTCTTGTGTGGACTGGACCAGGCTGAGGTTGGTGGTGGGATGGAAATTGTTGAAATCATGGTGGAATTCCTCAAGGGCTTCTTTTCCATGGGTCCAGATGATGAAGATGTCATCAATATAGCGCAAGTAGAGTAGGGGCTTTAGGTGACGAGAGCTGAGGAAGCGTTGTTCTAAATCAGCCATAAAAATGTTGGCATACTGTGGGGCCATGCGGGTACCCATAGCAGTGCCGCTGATCTGAAGGTATACATTGTCCCCAAATGTGAAGTAGTTATGGGTAAGGACAAAGTCACAAAGTTCAGCCACCAGGTTAGCCGTGACATTATCGGGGATAGTGTTCTTGACGGCTTGTAGTCCATCTTTGTGTGGAATGTTGGTGTAGAGGGCTTCTACATCCATAGTGGCCAGGATGGTGTTATCAGGAAGATCACCGATGGATTGAAGTTTCCTCAGGAAGTCAGTGGTGTCTCGAAGGTAGCTGGGAGTGCTGGTAGCGTAGGGCCTGAGGAGGGAGTCTACATAGCCAGACAATCCTGCTGTCAGGGTGCCAACGCCTGAGATGATGGGGCGCCCAGGATTTCCAGGTTTATGGATCTTGGGTAGTAGATAGAATATCCCAGGTCGGGGTTCCAGGGGTGTGTCTGTGCGGATTTGATCTTGTGCTTTTTCAGGAAGTTTCTTGAGCAAATGCTGTAGTTGCTTTTGGTAACTCTCAGTGGGATCAGAGGGTAATGGCTTGTAGAAACTCGTGTTGGAGAGCTGCCGAGCAGCCTCTTGTTCATATTCCGACCTATTCATGATGACAACAGCACCTCATTTGTCAGCCTTTTTGATTATGATGTCAGAGTTGTTTCTGAGGCTGTGGATGGCATTGCGTTCCGCATGGCTGAGGTTATGGGGCAAGTGATGCTGCTTTTCCACAATTTCAGCCCGTGCACGTCAGCGGAAGCACTCTATGTAGAAGTCCAGTCTGCTGTTTCGACCTTCAGGAGGAGTCCACCTAGAATCCCTCTTTCTGTAGTGTTGGTAGGGAGACCTCTGTGGATTAGTATGCTGTTCAGAGGTATTTTGGAAATATTCCTTGAGTCGGAGACGTCGAAAATAGGATTCTAGGTCACCACAGAACTGTGTCATGTTCGTGGGGGTGGAGGGGCAGAAGGAGAGGCCCCGAGATAGAACAGCTGCTTCTGCTGGGCTGAGAGTATAGTTGGATAGGTTAACAATATTGCTAGGTGGGTTGAGGGAACCATTGCTGTGGCCCCTTGTAGCATGTAGTAGTTTAGAAAGTTTAGTGTCCTTTTTCTTTTGTAGAGAAGCATAGTGTGCCCCTCTGCCATGTACATTGGTACTCTTGTTTTTTCCTACCCCCCCCCCCCCAGATGTTCTGGTTTAACTTGGATTTAAACTTGAAGAGTGGTCAGTTTGGATGAGCTATTACCAGCAGGAGAGTGAGTTTGTGTGTGTGTATGGGGGTGGGGGGGATGTGAGAAAACCTGGATTTGTGCAGGGAATAGCCCAACTTGATTGTCATGCACATTGTGTAAAGAGTTGTCACTTTGGATGGGCTATCACCAGCAGGAGAGTGAATTTGTGTGGGGGGGTGGAGGGTGAGAAAACCTGGATTTGTGCTGGAAATGGCCCACCTGATGATCACTTTAGATAAGCTATTACCAGCAGGACAGTGGGGTGGGAGGAGGTATTGTTTCATATTCTCTGTGTATATATAAAGTCTGCTGCAGTTTCCACGATATGCATCTGATGAAGTGAGCTGTAGCTCACGAAAGCTTATGCTCTAATAAATTGGTTAGTCTCTAAGGTGCCACAAGTCCTCCTTTTCTTTTTGCGAATACAGACTAACAGGGCTGTTACTCTGAAACCTAACATAGAATTGTGTGTTTTTATCTTTGTATTATATTTACAATAAATGGGGCATTTTGCCTTATCCCCTTTACAAGATCCTATTGGTCTTATTTTTATGATATAACATTTTCTCTTCCCTTGGCCCTTCCCGGGAATGTATAACCTATTTTTTTACTATTATTGAGTTGGGCTTGACATCAACACTGTTTATCCAGAGCCCATGTCTTCCCACAGTGACATTTTGATTTGCACTTCTTGATACCTTTGAATTCCCTCAGAAACTTCTCCAGAATGATCCTTTTCTGGGAGAAATCACAGATTCTCTTTTCCAGCTCAGAAGGACTTTCCACCGCCACCTGGGCCTTCCCTTTCTCACACCTAGAGAGAAACAGGCTTTGCTAAGGAATCGCAGTTTGCTGTGTAATTATGCATTCATTATGTTCTGATCATCTTGGAAGTGAAAGCTGTGAAGTGGAGCAGCCTGCTGGATAACTTGCTCTACTCGGGGCAGGTAGGCCCAGCTCCACAAAGTTACTTGGGCAACAAAACCTCAGATTTGGGTGCCAATGTCCCGATTTTAGGTGCCACAATCCATGTGCTCCAGCTGCTGCCAAACCCTAAAGGCACCTAAATTTGCTCAGCATTGACATTTTCACAGTGCAAGTGCCCTAGGTGCCTACGTTCTTGCTTCTCACCAGATGTCCGGATGCCCAAGCCCCAGAACAATCCACTAACTGGGGGAAGAGAGGCATTCCTCTGCCTAAGCCTCCCGTGCAGCCCAATTTGGTAACCATGCTCAGACATCACCTCTGCTGGATTGGGTCCCTATTGGCATAGGTGGCACATGAGTCTTCCATTTGGGGAGATTCACACGCTGGAAGCTCCCTAGAAGTGAGGCGGGGGCCACTGGTGGCTGGACCATGGCCCCACCCTAGAGACCATGCCCCTGAGACCCCGCCCCTATTTGGCCTCTTCCCCTGGAGGCCCAGCCCTGGCCCCATCACTTTTTCCTGCCTTATGCAAGCAACCCGGGGGCGGCGGGGAGGGATGGAGAGGAGCAAGGGGTGGGCAGGGAGTGGCCTCGGGGGAAGAGAAACACAGCATGGGTGGAAAGAGGCAGGCAGGGCCATGGGGGAAGAGGTCGAGTGGGGGTAGGGCGGAGCGAAGGCAAGGCCATGGTCCAGGCACCAGTGGGGGACCTTCCCACTTCCATGGAGCTTTGCTTCTGGTTCTCCAAAGGCAGTGGCTGGCCAGCACGCCTCCAGACAGGTGACCCGTGCTGTATCTGCGGCATTTCCCCCCTGCATGGCCGGCCTTTTCAGGAGGCTCAGCCTTCCCTGGCCTTTTATACGCGCCACCCATGCTTACTGGAGAACTTACACAAAATGGCTGGGGGGAGAAGAGACTCCTTCAGAACTTCTAGCCCAGGGATTCCAGTAGTCACCGTGGACATTGGAAACCCCCAGTTCAAGTACTCCCTCCAACTGAGGGGGGGGAAGGGTTAGGCCCAGACTGCCAGACATATTTAGGTGCCTATCTTCCACTGAAATCAATGGGAGTGAAGGGCCTAAATACCTTTGAGGTTCCGGGCCCCAGGAGTCTAAGTCTGGTGCTGTTCAGGCTCTTAAGTCACTCAGGCACTTTTGAAAACTGTGTTATCAATCTTTTGTTTTCAGTGGGTTTTTTTTTAAATTGGAAAAAAAAGAAAATACTTTCTTAAAACCCAAGTAAATAAATGAAAATAGGTACATTAAGGAAAAAGAAACGCTGCTTTTTGAAGCTTGTGGAATAAAAATGACTTTGCCGTGTTTGTATTTCTTTCCCCGTGGGGTTTTTTTTTTTGGGGGGGGGAGGGGGGGTTAATCATAAAAGCATAAGAACGGCCAGACAGGGTCAGACCAAAGGTCCATCTAGCCCAGTGTCCTGTCTGCCGACAGTGGCCAAGGCCAGGTGCCCCAGAGGGACCAAACAGAACAGGGGACCATCCAGTGACTCATCCCCTGTCTCCCAATCAACTCTACCCAGCATGTCTTTAAGCAGGGAAGATTAGTGGCTGGGAAGATGCATATGCAAGCCCTTTCCCAGCACCGTGAGGGATCAGAGGAAGTGAGGAGCCACGTACCTGCTCAAGATGCTTCTGATATCCTAGAGGAGGGAGAGAGAGAGAGAAAAGGAGCTCCGTATCACAGGGACATGAATCAGAGCTGACAAATTATCTTGGTGCCCTTTAATTTTTTTATTTATCTCACATGTAAACTAGAGCAATAGAAGCCTCGACATACCTGCTCTAAGGTTTGAAAAACCGTACTCAGAGAAGCGTTATCAATAGTTCATAATCGAGCTGGAAGGGCATATCAAATGGGGACCCACAGGGATCTCTCCTGAATCCAGTTCTAGTCAATATCTTCATAAATTATTTGGACAATGGCAGAAAGAGTACACTTATAAAGTTTGTGGACGAAAGCAAGCTGGGAGGGGCTGCAAGTACTTTGGAGAACAGGATTAGAATTCAAAATGATCTGGACAAACTGGAGAAATGGTCTGAATTAAATAGGATGAAATTCAAAAAGGACAAATGCAAAGTGCTCCATTTAGGAAGGAACAATCTGTTGCACACATACAAAATGGGAAATGACTGCCTAGGAAGGAGTACTGCGGAAAGGGATCTGGGGGTCATAGTGGACCACAAGCTAATTATGAGTCAACAGTGTAACCACTGTTGCAAAAAAAGCAAACATCATTCTGGGATGAATTAGCAGGAGTGTTGTAAGCAAGACACAAGAAGTTATTCTTCCACTCTACTCTGTGCTGATTAGGCCCCAACTGGAGTATTGTGTCCAGTTCTGGACACCACACTTCAGGAAAGAGGTGGACAAATTGGAGAAAGTCCAGAGAAGAGCAACAAGAATGAGTAAAGGTCTAGAAAACATGACCTATGAGGGAAGATTGAAAAAAATTGGGGTTGTTTAGTCTGGAAAAGAGAAGACTGAAGGGGGACATGATAACCATCTTTAAGTATGTAAAAGGTTGTTATGAAGAGAAGGGTGATAAATTGTTCTTAACCACCGAGGACAGGACAGGAAGCAATGGGCTTACATTGCAGCAAGGGAGGTTTCGGTTGGACATTAGGAAAAGCTTCCTAACTGGCAGGGTGGTTAAGCTCTGGAACAAATTACATAGGAAGGTTGTGGAATCTCAGTCACTGGAGGTTTTTAAGGACAGTTTAGACAAACACCTGTCAGGGATGGCCTAGAGACCCTGCCTCCATGCAGGGGACAGGACTACATGACCTCTCGAGATCCCCTCCGGTCCTACTTTCTATGATTCTCTTTAACAGTGTAATCTCAGGGATATCCTCTGTACCTAACTGCTTAGTTAACTGTACTTCCCTGTCACAATCACTTTGGACCACAAATAAGTGTAACAGTAATTAATAATTATCATCCTCATTTCCAGATCTGTGTTTGAATGAAGTAGCCACATGGGCCTCGGTATTTGGCTACACACCATCCCAATGCTGCTGAGTTGGTGTTTAAGTGGTTAGCATATCTGCCTTCTAAGCCCTTCTCCTGGGTTCTTTACCCAGCCAGCAGAGGGCAATGATATCTGTAGGAGAGGACGTTTGGCTTTGTGGCCAAGCACTTGATTGAGGTGCAGGAAAACTCCATTCAGCTCTTGGGCAGAGACAGAGTGGCACTCACTTAAGGCACGGCTACACTGCCATCCGAGGCATGACTGCACGTGCAGCATGTGGGGACGTACGTGAGCTAGCTCCAATCAAAATAGCAGTGAAGCTGCTGCAGCAGCATGGATTATACACCCCAGCTGGGACCCTGGGTATGTACTTGAGCAGTGAGTCCATGGTGCCACCTGCACTGCCCTGGCTTCCCAGCAATTGTTATTGGAGCGAGCTAGATCAACGCTGACTCAGGCATGTCTACATGAGCTGCAGTCACACTCCTGCTTGCAGCGGAGACGTTCCCTTAATCTCGCTGGGTCTCAGTTTCCTACTCACAGGGAGGAGGAAAATTCATTAATAGCAACATAATTTGTTTAAAAACTACACACTGTGAGCTCTATACTGAGGTCTGAATTTTGCACTCCATGACTCGTGAGTTTTATCCTCTCCCCCTTCCCCAAATGCCTTGCAAGAATCAGGGGTCTCACCTGCAGGAATTCACTCGCGGGCTGCTGGCACTTCCCCTCCATCTCACTGATCAACTCACTGAGACGGGAAATCTCCGCTGAGAGTTTGGTGACATTTTCATTCTGCATCTTCCCAATCTCCTTTTCCAGGCCTCCCAATTGGGCCAGCAGGAGTCGCTCTTGTTCCTCCAACAGCTGGCGCAATTGCAGAATGTCAGACATGATTTTCCGTCTCTCATCATCCGTCTTCTCCTGTAACGGGCAGACACAAATAAGGAAAAGGTAGGGCAGGGGACATGTCGTGGCATACCTTGCACCAGATGTAAATTAACTAGGGCTGTCAAACGATTCAAAAAATCAACTGCAAGATTAAAAATAATAATCAGTTTAGATCACACTGTTAAACAATAATAGAATACCAATTTAAATTTATTATAAATATTTTTGGATGTTGATTTCAATTACAACACAGAATACAAAGTGTACAGGGCTCACTTTACATTGTTTTTTTTTTATTACAAATATTTGCACTGTAAAAAAAGATAAACAAAAGATGCAATCTAGAAGTCAAAGCATGAAGGGGCATACAAATGTTTAGCCTATCTGACACGTAAATACCTTGCAACGCTGGCTACAAAATAAGAAGCAAGCAGCATTATCTCCCAAAAAGATAAACAAATTTGTCTTAGTGATTGGCTGAACAAGAAGTAGGACTGAGTGGACTTGTAGGCTCTAAAGTTTTACATTGTTTTATACTTGAGTGCAGATATGTAAAAAACAATTCTACATTTGTAAGTTGCACTTTCATGTTAAAGAGATTGCACTACAGTACTTGTATAAAGTAAATTGAAATACGATTTCTTTATCCTTTTTACAGTGCAAATATTTGTAATCAAAAATTATAATATAAAGTGAGCACTGTACACTTTGTATTCTGTGTTGTAATTGAAATCAATATATTTGAAAATGTAGGAAACATCCAAAAATATTTATAATACATTTAAATTGGTATTATTGTTTAACAGTGAGATTAAAACTGCAATTAATCGTGATTAATTTTTTTTAATTGAGGTAACTAAAAACAAATTAATCACTTGAGTTAAGTGCAATTAATTGACAGCCCTAAAAGTAACATATTTTCATTGACCCCCCCCCCCCCATGGCCAGGTGTGCACATTCAAGAGAATTTCATTGCCACTTGTGAAATGTCAACAGGGCCTTTTGATAGAAACTCCCCCCACGCCAGTAGATCAGTGTTTTCCCCTAAAGCTTCCCACTTTGGTCATAATGTCTCTTAATGCTGTGTTGGCCCTAATTTGTCTTTCTGCTGCCTCTTCATGTATCATCTGATCAATGGGCTCCAACAAACCAGATTCTTCCAAGAGCAGGTTTCAGAGCGACAAGGGCAGCGGTTTATTGGGACAGAAGCCGAAGGAAGGGGTGAAAATCAGTATAGATCAAAACAAACAATTTAGGAGAATCACGATGCTCATGCAGAGACAAAAGAAAGACACACACCAGACATGCCAAACCCGAGGAAAAAAATGCAGACATTGGACTTGGTTTTGGCTTAATTGGCTTATGTGTTGCTTATTGGCTAGTTTGGGGCTTGTGGCTTGTTGGGCTTGTTGCTTCTTTTTTTTGATTGGCTCCCAGCAAGCAGGGGCAAGGGGGAGCACACAGGGCAAGGGGAGGAGAGAGTCAGGGGTGCACAGTGGGCCCACCACAGTCCCAGACTGCACTCCAGGGGGATCTAGTCTCACAGAGTGTTGGCGTTCTTAGGGATTGGCTTGTTTTGGCCTTGTTTTGAAATGGGATTAGCTAGATTTTTGGCTTATTGTGAAAGTCAGGGTGCTTATTTACTGCGTGAAAGTGGGCAACTGTGATGCACACACGGCTGCAAACATGCATGCAAAGAGCGAGAGGAACAGAGGAGCTGTGCAAACCCAAGACACACCCTGGAACAGGGCCCCTTGCCCCAGGAGCTGAAGAGTGTGGGGCTAAGCCAGAGGTCCCCAAACTGTGGGGCGCTCCCCCCTTCAGGGGGTGCAGCGGGGCCTGAGCCAGCCCCCACAGGGGGCAGGGAGGGAGCGCCGCCCAGCCCCTCCCCGTCCCCAGCTCTGCTCCAGTCCCACCTGCAGCCGCAGCCTCAGCTCCCAGCCCCGCACCTGGCCCCTCGGCGCAGCTCTGCTTCCAGCCCTGCCCCCCAGGCCCTGGCTGTGGCCCCAGCCTCTCCCCCCATCCGGAGCCATGGCCCCACTCCCAGCAGGAGCAGGCTTGGACAGGGATGGAGGGGGGTGCGACCTTCAAACGTTTTGGGACCACTGGGTGAAACCAATCCAGATTTTGGACAAAGCCCCAGCTGAGGGGAATCAGGCAATTGCCGGCAAAGAGCAGATAGAGGTGGCTGTCCTCAGGGGATGGCTAGTGCAAAGAGGAAGGCAATGTCTACACGTACAACGCTCTATGTTCTCCGATTGCCATAAAAAAAATCACCCGGGAGCAGCATGACTTATGTCGGTGGGAGAAGCACTGTGAACACGTCGGTGTAACTGACGTCGCTCGGGGGGCGGGGGGAATATTCACCCCCCCTGAGCGACAGAAGTTTTGCTGACCTAGGCAGCAGTGTATACGAAGCTGCAGAGGAAGGCTCCGGCAGGACCATGACACCAGGAAGCTAGGAGGGTAAAGCCCAGTGAGCAGGAGGCTCCGGGCGCTGGGAAACCCTGACTGTGTTTGGGAGTGGGTGTCGGAGCTCCAGTGAGGGGGAACATTTGGGAGATCAAACCAGAATGGAAGAAGAGCCCGGGGGGGCAGGGGAGGGAGAGAGAAAGTGCCCGAGCTAAATATCTTCCATAGCTGGTCAGGATATTAGACAGACACGGTAGGTGAGGTGACATCTTTTAGCGGACCAGCATCTCAAAAGCTTGTACGTTGCACCAACAGAAGTTGGTCCAATAAAAGATATTACCTCACCCACCTTCTCTCTCTCTCTCTCTCTCTCTCTCTCTCTCTAGAGCTAAATATGGACTTTTTCTTTGTGTTCTTGGAATGGACTTTGGCTTGTTGTAAACTGGTTCTGGTATGAACCAGAACGGGTACCGTTTACCAGAGAAAGCCTCTGAGAGTTCTTAAAGGATCCTGAAGAGAGGGAAAAATGGAGGGGGGGGGGGTCGGCCTTCAGAGACACCCTTAGTCAGTAAGCAGTAGTCGTGTTATTCCCCCCCCCCACCAACCTACAGATTCATAACAGGAACCTACCAGGTATTCCTGGCTTTTCCCCTCCTTGGCCTGTCTGTATTTGAGGAGTTTTTCTCTCTCTTCCTTCAGGGTCTGCAGTTGTGTCCAGATTCGTTCCTGAGCAAAGAAACACGGCATGTGATCTGTTCTGCTGGGAGGGGCATCCTGGCTGTCTTCTTCACAGAAAACAATTTAAATAAACAAAACCTATGGATCCGATTCAGACTTTAGAAAGAATTTACACAATGTATTCAACTTTACAGGAGTTGCTGGTGCTGTTTGTAGGAAAACTCACTTCCTAGAGCTTTTGAATGTAACCAGATTTGCATCTCACAATTTACTGGATTGTTTTATTGGTTAGCAATATTATAACCCTGGTCTGGATAATCCATGTAACCCAGAGGCTCTGAATAGTCCACTGTGCTGGTTTATGACTGGCCAGGATGTTTTGGAAGGAAGAATTGAATTGTTACTCTTAGGAGACTGAAATGACTGGCACAGACAGAGGCAGAATAAATTTCTCTCTGGTTGGGCTGTTTTTCTTTTTCCAGTGAGAGGCTACCCGCAGCTGAGCCGCTATAGCAGATGAGAGATTCATTCTTCATTTCCTTGGGTGTGACTGAAATACTACCCTGATGGTTGTATTTTCTAATGGACAACCTACCCCAAATTTTCAATTATTGAGGGACAGTCTTCACTCATTGATATATTTGCTTTCCACAACCCACTCTCTGTATATCTTTTCATGAGTGATGTACCCAAAAACTTGGATGCTAATATCTAAACTGTATTGTTAAATGTATTCACCTAAATTTGGTTTATTGCTGATTATGTGCTATGTATCTTATGACTTTTAAAACAAACCCTGTATTTGTGGATAATCTAAGCACTATACCCAGATGTACAGACACTCTTTTCTTAACCTGTGTACTATGTAATTTTTTTAACCTTAGCTTTAATACATTTTTTAATCTGTCCTGCTCCTACAGAACCTGGTTACAAAGAGAGTTGTTAAACAGGCAAAAGGCAGCATGACTTAGGTCTAATTCACAGACCCTAGGGTGACCAGATGTCCCCATTTTATAGGGACTGTCCTGATATCAGGGGCTTTGTCTTACATAGGACTCTATTAACTCCCACCCTGATTTTTCACACTTGACATCTGATCACCCTAACAGACCCCCAAATCCTTTAAAGTAAAGAACACAGATTAGTAATTCCAAGGTCAGACTTTATCCAATTCCTGCCAGCTGGGTTTCGAATCATTGATGGTGTTTTCCTACCTTGTACTCCTGGGCAGCCTCTTCGATTGGTATCACAGGGTGGTCTCTATGAGCCTTGGATCTGTCACACACCACGCAGATGGGGCTTTGATCCTCCACACAGAAGAGTTTCAGAGGCTCCCCGTGTTTCCCACACACGCGCTCCCCCTCTGGCTCTTTCCCTGCTTGTAACTTCAACTGTTTCACCAGCACCGCCATGTTCGCCAGCTCCCTGTTGGGCCTGAAGTTTCTCTGCTGGGCGGTTTCTCTGCACTGGGGGCAGGAGAAGTTGGGCTCCGACTCCCCCCAGCACTGGCTGATGCAGGCCCGGCAGAAGTTGTGCCCGCAGTGGATAGACACCGGGGCTTGGAAATACTCCAGACAGATGGAACAAGTGGCTTCATCCTGGAGTTTTTGCACAGCAGCCATGGCTCCCTGCACTGCAGATGTGGGGGACCAAGTTAGTTTCACTTCTCTGGTACAGCCCAGCTGCAGGTTTCATTTCCTGGATCCCTCTCATTGGCTGAGCTCCTGGATCCCTCTCATTGACCCTGGCTGTGCTGGGAGCTGTGTGATTGTGCTGGTGGACAACCCCGTTGAGTCCTAGAGAGGAGAATACAGCTCTCTGGTCCTTCAGCCCAGGGGTTCTCAATCAGGGGTACGTGTACCCCTGGGGGAACTCAGGTCTTCCAGGGGGCACACCAACTCCTCTAGATATTTGCCTCGGTTTACAACAGGTTACATAAAAAGCACTAGCGAAGTCAGTGCAAACTAAAATTTCATACAGTGACTTGTTTGTTACCTCAGTTTCCCTAGAAACCAACCCAGGATTACACTTATATTGGTTTTATTAAATGCCACTATTGGATCAAACAGAAAAGGGATGGAGATTATTCATGCACGCACACATTCCCCGCATTCATACCCTCATGCACCCCCACAGGTGGAGAGTTACCGGAGACGGCAGAGGAACCCGAGAAGCCGAAGCATAGTAGATCTGGTGTGTCCGCCTGCGGTCACGGATCCGGGCCAGTGAGCAAGTCAAGAAGCAGGAGGCTTGTGTGCGTGCCTTCCTTTTGCTGGAACTGGGTGGCTCCTGTCACATACACTGAGTTTTTCCTTCTGTGTCCATCACAGAGAAGCATTCCCAGACCTTGTTCCTTTCATGCATACCAGGTTCTTCTTTTCTTTACAGGACTCCGTGATCACCTTCTCAGGGCAGATTACATCAGACAAACCTGGCTCCTGGCTCTTTTCTCCTTGCAGTTCCTCTCCACTCAGTCCCACATACACTCCCTGGTTCACACTCCCTTATCTCCCACACATACTCCCTTGTTCACACTCTCTCTGATCGCCTGATGGAACATTGCAAAGCTTGGAGGTTATACAAAGTGGTAACTGAAAAGGTTACAAAGCTTGCACAAGTTACAAAACTTAAAGGGCTATGCTAACAATAACTAAAGTTACAAAGTTTGCAAAAGGTTACAGAGCTCAATGATCATACTAGCAATGACTGAAAAGTTACAGATCTGACAATCACATTCTACTGGATTGAGCGGAGGCTTTACACAAAACATTTCCCACCCCTTGGTCACCCAAACTGTGGTGATCATCCAAAGGGGGATGGCGTGCCGCCGCTCATCCATGCCAGTGCTTTGATTGCCGGAGCAATTCCAGATTTTCATTACACGTAGCATGTCCACAGTAACAAAAATACATATCAAAATATTGACCGGCGGATGTAATGAGTGTCAAACAGCCATTCTCATGTACTACATTGAGATGAAAATAAGAGCATTCGGTGGGGAGGTGAACAATCGGTAAAGAGGCAGTAATAATCTTGATGTATCACAGGCTTTTGGACAGAGGTGGCCACCAGGGGGATAGGTGTGTGATTGACAATTTGGCAGGAGGCGGAGGGGTAGGGAGAGGGAGGGGTCTGATTAGAGTTACAAAGGGCTGTGCGTATGGTTTGTTGCCTAATGCAATATCCCCCCTTTCCCCAAACACCATACACCGTAATGCTAGCAATGAGACAAGCGCTACAAGACAAACATGAGATATGAAACACGAAACACGAAACACAGAACATAAGACAACATAGAAGTTTGTCGCCACAATGCACCATGGTATGTTCCAATTGTCCTTCAGCTGGTACCAGCTCTCTCCGGTGCTCTGAAAAACAGAAGCTGCGAAAAAGACTTAAACATTGTAAACCGTAGAGAGGAACATGGAGTCAGGGTGGTTCCCCCTTCATGCTTGAGCTGTCCCCAATGGACCCACTTCCTATGGGGGCTTTGGTCAATTTGGAACACTATCACTTCCCTTGGTATGTCTTGCAACACCTGGGTCATGTCTGCGACTACTGGTGCCCACTGGGGGGTCACTGCATTGACTCTCCGATAGTTGACAGTCAGTCTCCGTGAGACATCATCAGCTTTCCTCACAGGCCATATGGGGAAGTTAAAGGGGAAAGTCATTCTTTTCACTACTCCCTGCCCTTCCAGCTCTCTAACTATCTCTGCTACTGCCTGGCGTGCCACAGTGGGGATAGGACATTGTTTCTGTGGGGGGACCGCTGGTCCTTCTATTTTCACTGGTTCCCCAGTCCATTTACCACAGTCCAGCTTGTGAGCCACCCATGCCTGGGGAAAATGCTTCCTCCATTCCTCCTTGCTATCCCCGGTCACTGCCGCCACTCCCAACATACTACCGTCAACAATCCGGTATCTCCCTTCCCTACTTCAGGGGTCCAGTCTTTCTTTGGGGTCCTCTATAAACCTTTGTTAGCACAATCAACCACTATTCCTCCCTCCCGCAAGCAATCTATGCCCAAAACTGGTTCTGTAGTTGCGGGGCTATAAATCCAGGGCCATCTTCGGGTATGATTCCCCACCCGGATGACCAGTCATCCCAACACTTGGCACCTTGGTGCAGGGACATCAAATCCCTGGATCTCAATGGTTCCCTGGATTGGCACTCCCGGCACAGGGCAGGGAAGCAGTGAGACAGCCATGCCGGTGTCCACCAGCGCCAGAAAATCTAGTTCAGATGTCTCAGGGTGCTCATATGGCGCCCCCACCCAAAGGTGCGACTGCAACTTTCCTGCCGAGTCCACCTGGAGAGGTCCCACCCAGGTCCATCCCTGGGTGCTTTCCTCTCCCAGTTATTGGGAGCTCAGAGAGTCGGGGCTCCCCTAATTTGAGGTTGCTTTTTTGGCCCAAATATCGCCTCCTGGCTCTGGGAGCTTCAACTCCAGCTGAATACAGTGGAGTCCTAGGGACGCCGTGGGTTTCCCATCCCATTGGCCCATGGGTTCCCCCTGGTCCTTTAAGGCCATCCACAACTGTATGCGGAGCTGACTGGTGTCCCATGGGGGGCGCCTGTGTTGAGGCGCTGGGGGTACAGCCGCAGCAATGGGAGCAGGAATCCCAGCTCCCAGCTGACCAACTGCTCTGGTGGCCTGGCGCGCCGCTTCCTTAAGGTGTGATATGTCTAGGGGCTCTCCCTGCCTCCACACTCCCATAGCCATCTGAACATCTTCAGGCAACATTGCTGCACTAAGCCTTAATTCGGCCATTGGAACCACAATCTCGGACAGGGTCCTGGGGATCGCTCTCCCCAGGGCACGGGCCGGACACCGCCCAGTTAACAATCCCGCTAATACCATTCTCTCCACAAAGACGTCAGGGGCCTCCCCCAGAGCCGGGGAGCCTGCTGCATACTGGGGGCTGACCTCCTGCAGTGCCTCTCCTTGAGCCAAGTTGCGAAAAGCACGAACAGGGACTGCCACTGTCCAGCTGCCTGCGTCCACAGTGCGATACCCATATCGCATGCCGGTATGGTGGATGCCGTCCTCCACAGCTTCCTAACCTCCCCTGGCTTTAACCCCTTCCTAACCTCCTCTGGGTTTAACCCCCTAGAAACTGACACGCCCATTCCGACAATGTGCTTGTCTTGGCTGGCCCTAACCCCTGAGCCAGAGAAGTTATCTCCGCAGGGGTCAAGGCTATTTCCTGCATAGTTACCCCAGTTACAGGTCTCAGGCTCCCTCCCTGGGCTGTGGGGGGGGCATGCTGGAAAGTTAACCATTGCACAGCTGCCCCCGGGGCTAGCCGAGCTCCTGGCCCATCTGGCAGCCATCCCGGGTCAGGGTCATACCATATGTCCCCGTTCCAGTCTCTGGGGTCATATAGGAGAAGCGCCTTTGTCCCCGATCCCAGGGGTCCTGCTGCTCTCCCGCCTGGACAGGTCCCCTGCTCTCACACCAATCCCCGCAAACACTCCACCTGGACCTCCAGCTCCTTAGATTGTTCCCTCTCTTCCTCGGCCTGTTCAGCTCTCTCCGTCACCCTGATGGCGGAGATTGCTAGCTGCTGACAACTTGCCCCTGCCGCTTGTGCCTTCCACATATCCCTTCCCGCCCTTACTCGTTCCAACTCCTGCTTCACTTGCACAGTTTCAGAATTATAATCACCTTTAGCAGTTTGCCAAGCACAACAAGTTTGCCACAACAACCCTATCCTTAGTCTTTGAATCCGGATGATAAAACTCACAATATTTCTGGTATGTAGTTTCTACATCCACCATGGTGTCCCCTGACGAAACTGTCCCTGGGACCCAGCGGTCAACACCCTTGGAGTGGGCCCAGAGGAAGAGATAAGGAAATTTTGCCCCCTTCCCCTCCATTGTGGATTCGGGGGGGCTTTTCCCCTTTCTAAACAGTGGCATCGTGCCCAAAATCAGGAAGGGGGAGCAGGTGCACCGCGGCTCCTAGGCTACCCATATGCACTCTCTACTCCATGTCACCCCTTTCCACTAGTGTACCCTATTGGTGGTTGCCTGCATTCTCCACCTCTAACGTTACCTCAATTTCACTAGAAACCAACCAAGGGTTACACTTATATTGGTTTTATTAAATGCCGCTATTGGATCAAACAGAAAAGGGATGGCGCTTATTCATGCACGCACACATTCACCGCATTCATACCCTCATGTACCCACACGCTCATGCAGGCGGAGAGTTACCGGAGACAGCATAGGAAGCCAAGAAGCCAAAGCATAGTAGATCTGGTGTGTCCGCCTGCGGTCACGGATCCAGGCCAGCAAGCAGGTCAAAAAGAAGAAGGGCTTGTGAGCATGCTTTCTTCCTTTTATTGGAACTGGGCAGTTCCTGTCACATACACTGAATTTTCCTTCTGTGTCCGTCACAGAGAAACATTCCCAGACCATGTTCCTTTCACTCATACCAGGTTCTTCTTTTCTTTACAGCACCCTATGATTGCCTTCTCCGGGCAGATTACATCAGACACACCTGTCTCCGGGCTCTTTTCTCCTTGCAGTTCCTCTCCGCCCAGTCCCACATACACTCCCTTGTTCACATTCTCCGTGATGGTGTGATGGAATATTGCAAAGCTTGGAAGTTATACAAGTGGTAAGTGAAAGGACTACAAAGCTTGCAAAAGTTACAAAATTTAAAAGGTCATGCTAACAATGACTAAAAGTAACAAAGTTTTGCAAAAGGTTACAGAACTCAATGATCATACTAGCAATGACTGAAAAGTTACAAATATGACAATCACATTCTACTGGAGTGGGCGGAGGCTTTACACAACAACCCTGGTCTATGAAAAGTTTGGACCAATAACTAGCTGCATGTCTGTTTGTCTGAATGCTCGATGCGCCTAGGCTGGGAAATTTGGATCCAACAAACACTGGGTGAAAGCATCTGCATATGGCCTAGCAGAGACATGATCATTACTACACTTGCAATTCCAATGGCCTGTAACCCACCTCGAGCCCACTGAGCATGTCAGTAAAATGCAAACAAACCCTACACTGGTGAATCAAGTAGTTCTGATGGCTCCTTGGTTTATTGCTATATTTTACCCAGCAGGAGACAAGAGAAATTATTGTGAGGCAATAAAAATTTCAGCATCTTTACAGCTGTGAAGGCACAATCCACTCGATGAAAAAACAAAAACGCCTGCAGCAGCCAAGGATTGTGGGAACCATAAAACAAACCTCCATGGGCTTGATATAAAAGTACCTTTGTTAAATTCTAGACAACACTCATCAAAAGTGAAGATTATCAATTGTCTTCTGCCCCTCCCCTTGTCCCAAAGGTTCCCCACCTGTGGACTCGCCTCCCTCACTCGGGACCTTCCTCTTAGTCTCTGACTACGCAGACTGTTAGAGTCCTCCGGGATCATAGAAAACAGTGAAAACCAGGCTCATCAGTGTCCCTGAGAGTTCAGTTGGTTGGTTTTTGGGTGGAAAACAGGTCACCAGCAGTGTTCCCTCTAAGCTGTGCGCGTGTGCGGGCGCACACAGATCCTAAACCCTGTGCACACGGCAAAACACCGCACACACAAAAATTTGTACAGAAGCACAACAATTTGCACAGAGGAAAATTTTTTGCGCACACGGGAGAGGGAACACTGGTCACCGCCCGCTTTAGCTTCCAGGGTTGTAGAAATGAGGATGTCAGCTGCTAGAGAAGCCTATTTCATGGCCTGCAGTAGGATATTTTACCCTGTGGATCAGGGACAGAGCCTAAACTGGGTTTCGCTGTCCCAGAAACAGAACCAAGAGTGGACTCTCTCCCCATTGAAAGATGATGGTGGGAAAGTGAAGATCGGGGCCATGCTGTCCGCACTGAAAAATGCCAGCTGCACCTCGTCATAGTCCAGACAAACCCGAATCCTGGTGGGGATCTGGCCCAGTGACACTGTGGTCTCAGGGGAGGTGCGAGCCTTATATTGATCCCGCTGAAGCCACTGCACAGCCCAGAGCCCCTCCTCAGGGTTAAAACTGAATCCCGCATTCCTGGTCACAGACTCTCTGGCCACCCCCACAGCCCAGCATCACCCATCCCCACCTCCCAGAAACGTTGGGAAATCACTTCCAGGGTTGTTGGGCACTTGCTTCCGTGTCTTTCTCCGTTTCACATGTAGCCAATCAGCAGGCCCGTTACATCAGGGATGAGCCGTATCTGGATCCAGAGTCACATTCGCTGGGGGGAGAGAGAATCGGAGCGTGAGGGGCAGAGCTCGGCCCTGGGGCAGGATGGGACCATTTCTCATACTCCTCAGCAGTCCCATCCGGGCTGGGACCCTCCCTGAGTTCCTGCCTCTCCATCCTGAGTCTCAGGGAGCTGCCTCTGTGCTGGGGCTGAGCAGGGATTTCACCGCAGCTCCCACCTCCCAGGGCCTAGAGGGGCTGTTATAGCTTCAGATTCTGCATCTCCATCTCCTCCCCTGCTGCATCTCCCTGCTCCCCATGCTGTGGCTCCCCACTGCCAGCCGCAGGGACTGCGCAGGGCAGGCAGCAGAGCATGGGGTGGGACCGAAGGGGCATCAGCCTCAGCCGCCTCTTGGGGAGACACCCCCAGTCAGAGGGAATCAAGGAGGCAGCAGAGAGGGGAGTGCAAACCCCAGTGCAGCTGGGACAAGGGAAGGAGGCAGTAGCCCTGGGTGGAAGGAGGCGGGAGGGAGTTGGTGGGTATGCCAGGGCAGGGCCCCCAGCCCATGGGGAAGGGAAGAGGAAGAGGCATTGTGAACAGAAGACCACACAAAGACAGAGAGGATGGAGAGGCCTAGTTGGCAACCCAAGAGTCCAGGGGGGAAGAGAGAGGTGGGACCCACAGGGAGAGACAGAGAAGGGGGCGATGTCCTATGGACACTCCGAGAGAGGGTCAGACCAGGCCCCCACCCCCACTCAGCATAACAGAGGAGACAGAGCCCTCATTCAGTCAGTACACTGCACAATAATTAAGGGGTTAATAATATATTGGAGTGCTCAAGGCCAGCCCCCTCCCCTGCAATGCTCACTCTCTATGGATGGGGGACTCTCTTTTGTTCGATCTCAGAAGCTTGTTCCTCAGATGAATCCAGTGCCACAAACTGTTCTTTTCTCTCAATCCATCTAAAACCCGACCCATAACACTACCCCCTTTTGCCAGAGATCCACTTACTTGCTGTCTGCAGTTCAAACACCAGAGCATCTAGGGAGGAGAGAGAGAGAAAGAGATTTCATGGTATCAAAATTATGTTTCACACAGGATTTCCTACAAATAATCAGAATAACTGTGCTTTAGTTCTGGGCCAC
The DNA here is from genome assembly GCF_965140295.1 of Lepidochelys olivacea. Classification (NCBI taxonomy): domain Eukaryota; kingdom Metazoa; phylum Chordata; order Testudines; family Cheloniidae; genus Lepidochelys; species Lepidochelys olivacea. The sequence continues at coordinate 37,848,252 of NC_140424.1, forward strand.
GAACAGAGGGGAAAAGGCAGGGAGACCCAGAAAGACAAATAAAGAGAGACACAGTGCAAAATTCGCCCATGTGGAGATGGGCCACTATCAGGCTTATGGACCCCTTTCTGCACTAATAACATGGTTATAAACATGGCTTAAGTGGCATTTCTACAAGAGAAAATTCCTAGACAGCTCAGACTGGAGCGAAACAGACTCAGGAAGAGTAGACGGAGCCCTCTGCATTAGCACACAGTTTCACTCAACCAAGTATTTTGCAGTCCTCAAGAATTAGGGCAAACAAAGTGACAACGAATCACATTCAGACTACTGTTGTTCCTCCATAAATATCGTATATCTAGGGAAAAAATGTCTTAATAAATTCAAAACTTTGTTTATATTTCTTCCATGTTATTAAATTGAATTTTACATTCACAGCTAATTGGACACAGCCCGTTTCCTCCAACCTTCCAGAGACCAGTCTCCATTTTCCTTTTTCAATCCCTGCTCACTACCTTGGAATTCCTTCAGAATCTCCTTTAGCACAATGTTTTTCTGGGTAAAATCACCAAGTCTCTTTGCCAGATCAGGAGACATCTCCACCGGCTGCTGGAACTTCCCCTGCTCACACCTGAAGAGAAACAGAATTCTCTAATTAACTGATTGTAAATCACGATTTTATCTGCATCTCAGATGAATTTCATGCCAGCGAAAGCTGCTGGACTGCAGGGCTTGGAGGCTGGACTGTTCTATGTATCCCGGCCTCAGAGCAGGTACCCCTCAGGCAATGGCAGCACAAGCTTCACCCACAGCGGCCCAGTTTGTTTCCAGCATGACCCAGAGAGAAACGACATCGAGGGGAAGTGGAGCAGGGAGATGGGCCAACAAGCTGCATTGACTCTGCTAAGCTTTGTGGTGTGGACACCTGCCCAGTCAGAAATGGATGGAGACCACTAACCTAGGGGTTCTCAAACTGGGGTCGAGACTCTCAGGGGGTTACGAGGTTATTATATGGGGGGTCGCGAGCTGTCAGACTCTACCCCAAACCCCACTTTGCATCCACATTTATAATGGTGCTAAATGTTTTTAATTTATAAGGGTGGGTCGCACTCAGAGGCTTGCTATGTGAAAGGGGTCACCAGTAGAAAAGTTTGACAACTACTGCACTAACCCCAGATCACCTCACGCAGGGCGCCAAATGGACACAAGCTGAACATATTTGAACACTGCTTCTCTGGAAGGGTCCATATTCCTGTTTCCCGGGACACAAGAGATTTAATGAATCTATTCGGGTTTATTAACCTGCCCTCATGCTTCATCATCTAAGGGTATGTCTACACTACGAAACTAGGTCGAATTTATAGAAGTCGGTTTTTTAGAAATCGGTTTTATATATTCGAGTATGTGTGTCCCCACAGAAAATGCTCTAAGTGCATTAAGTGCCTTAACTCGGCGGAGTGCTTCCACAGTACCGAGGCAAGCGTCGACTTCCGGAGTGTTGCATTGTGGATAGCTATCCCACAGTTCCCGCAGTCTCCGGAAATGAGATTCAAAAGTTCGCGGTTCTTTTCCTGTCTACCTGGCCAGTGCATCTGAGTTGAGAGTGCTGTCCAGAGCGGTCACAATGGAGCACTCTGGGATAGCTCCCGGAGACCAATACCGTTGAATTGTGTCCACAGTACCCCAAATTCGACCCAGCAAGGCAGATTTAAGCGCTAATCCACTTGTCAGTGGTGGAGTAAGGAAATCGATTTTAAGAGCCCTTTAAGTCAAAAAAAAAAAAGGGCTTCATCGTGTGGACGGGTGCAGGTTTACATCAATTTAACGCTGCTAAATTCGACCTAAAGTCCTAGTGTAGACCAGAGCTCAGTGTCTCGAATAAAGAGCATCAATCCCAGGAGTAATGTCAGCATAGGGGAGATTTGGATCTGAGGGGTGACCCTGCCCCGCACAGTTGGCCATGGTGCCCTGAGGAGATGTGGGCCTCACATGGCGCTCAAGCCCCTGCCACGCTCAGTGACGTGTCCCTGAGAGTGAGACGAAGCCACATACCTGCTCAGGGTGCTTCTGATGTCCTGGGGGGGGAGACAGAGAACAAAGAGCTCAGTTACAAGTGATAACTAGGAGAAGGACTTCGGCTGGTGGAAAAAAGAGTGGGGTGGGCGACACTGTGATCCTGGTTCAGGGGTGGTTGGTGGTGTCATGAGGAGAGCAGTAGCTGGCCTCAGATGATTTCCAAAACAGAGTCCCCCTCTCTCTCCGTGAAATGGGGATCACATTATTTAAATAATATTTCCCTGCCTCAGGAGCGGTGGATGAAGTCATGTGTGTTATTAACGGGCTCCGCTCCCCCAGTGATGTGGGCCTTAAGTGGACCCAGAACACTGTAAAAAAGACCATTAAAATCTAAACCCTACAAAGGGGCCCCTCTCCTGGGATCCCACAATCCTAACAACACAAGACTGATGGCCCATCTGCCCAGTGTCCTGTTTTCTGACAGATGCTTCAGAGGGAATGAACAAAAAAGAGCAAACTCAAGTGATCCATCCCCAGTCCCAGCTTCTGGGAGTTAGAGCTTTAGGGCCACCCAGAGCATGGGGTTGTGTCCCTGACCATCTTGGCTAACAGCCATTTATGGACCTGTCTTCCATGAACTGATCTAATTCTTTTTTTACTCCACTTATACTTTTGGCCTTCACACCATCCCAGGACACCGAGGTCCACAGGTTGACTGTGAGGTCTATGAAGAAGCACTTCCTTATGTGTGTTTTGAACCTGTTGTCTATTAAATTTCATTGGGTGACCCCTGGTTCTTGTGTAATCGGAAGAGGTAAAAAACATTCCCGTTCACTTTCTCTGCATCGGAATGAGTTTATAGACCTCCACCATATCCCCTCTTAGTCACCTCTTTTCTAAGCTGAACAGTTCCAGTCTTTTTAATCTCTGCTCAGATGGAAGCTGTTCCAGACCCCTCATCAACTTACTAATAATACAAAAGAGAATAATAAAACAGAAGCAAGTGGAAGTGATTGTAAACCAGCGAATTCACATTTTAACAGTAGTTCCTAACAATTAAATGAGGTACCATTAAAGAGAGAGCGAGAGAGAGGATTCCTATGAAAAAACTAGAAATAGTGAGTTCCACTGTAGTGTTAGGATCCTGCACTCCAAGCCACATGGGTCTCCCCGTTCATCCATTTCCCAAATATCTCCAAGGCTCTGAGGTCTCACCTGCAGGAATTCACTCGCTGGCTGCTGGCACTTCCCCTCCATCTCGCTGATCAGCTTGCTGAGATGGGAAATCTCCGTGGAGAGTTTGGTGATGTTTTCATCCTGCAGCTTCACAATCTCCTTCTCCAGCTCTCCCAGCCGGGCCAGCAAGAGTCGCTCTTCTTCCTCCAGAAACTGATGCAGCTGCTTAAATTGAGACACAATTTTCTCTCTCTCAGCATCTGTCTTTCCCTGTAAAGAAGAGGCACAAACAGGGAAAGGGCACGTCAAGGACACACCGAGAGGCAGGGGAGATTTCACTGAGCCCTGTGTCAGCAGGAGGGGGAATTTCTAAATATTCAGCACCTCAAAAGCAGACAGAAACTTTCCCCATGTGACCAGAGACATTTTCCTAGAAAGTCCCACCTCGCCCTAAATTCCCTTCCCATCTCACATGGCTTGTTTCTCTTGTGACCAGTGACCTATGACAATCTCAGTCCTTCGAGCAGGAGAATGGGCAGGATTCAGAGGTACGTGAGCAGAGACTTCCTGAGAGAGACTGAACGGGGTAAAGAAAACACAAAATAAGAAAACAAACTAATACTCCCAAGTTTCACTGAGGAAGCTCCAGATATTCACATGCCCTGGAGGATGCCCAGCCACACCTGTGGAGAGCCATGAGAATTCAGTGCCTAAAAGCTAAGTGTGTTAGTGCAGAGATCTCTAGTGCAGCCTCAGGCCATAAACTTATACCATGAAATCAAGAATGAAGCAAAGACAAGCACAGCTTTGAAGACAAGGGAATGTAGAGTTAAGGTTGCGTCTCCCACGCACGCTGCCACCCAACCTTAACTCTGCCCCCTTTCCACTCTGGCTTGAGGAACACCTGTCTCCTCGAACGTGCTCACATCACTTTCCCATGTGCGTATCCAAGATGTATGCACATTTACAGAGCCTGAAAGACCATCTTATAACTTCTACGGTGCTGTTACCCTGGTGTGGCCCTGGGTGCCGGATGATAGCCAAGGTGAAATCCAATCAGACCCAGCTCAGTTTGGGGCTGATCGGTGCTATGATCTGAGCCATAGGTAGGCACAGAAAAGTTATGAGAATGGGAGACGAATTGAATATCAGGTTATTTTTGTCTGAGCCCTTCACCTCTGTAGCCCATTGGCCACTTGACTCCTGATTCAGTCCAATAACTCTGTCTCAGGCCTGGATGGGGCACAGTGATTTTCCAAGACAACGTCAGGTGGGTTTTAGAGCACTGTGAAGCCATCAGCGCTTAGCATGAGAGCTTGGCTGTCGCTCAGCTATTGACTCTCTAGTGCTCATCTATAAGAGAGAGACGAGGGGTTGAGGTGATCTCTTTGATTGGAGCATCTTCCGTCAGAGAGAGAGAGAGAAGCTTTCGAGCCACCCAGAGCTCTCCAGCCCAGACCTCAAGAACAGCTTTGGATAGTGTGCAAGCTTGTCTCTCTCACCAACAGAAGTTGGTGCAAAGATCTAATCTCCCCCTCTTGTCTCTCCAATATCCCGGGACTGACATGGCTACAACTGCACTGCATAGAGTGAAACAGAGAGCGTGTGCAGACACAGACAAAGATCAAGCCTGAAGCCGAGCCCAGCAGGCCTCTCTGACAGCTGGGGATGGACCATTAACACAGCCTTGGCACTGCCAGAGCTGAAGGGAGGAGGTCGGGCCATGACCCCACATCCCGTCCATCCCGGGCAGAGGGGAGCACAGGCTGCACCTACTGCTGGATTCGATCAGCGTCTGTCCTGCCCCAGGGCTGCCCATTGCTCCTGGGGAATCTGCCCCAGAGCCAGGCAAGGAGTCCCAGTCCCACCCCAGCCCACAGAGAGGAACAGAGACACACGATCCCCAACCAGCAGCACACAGCCCCAGAGAGACACAGAAACCTCCCTCACTGCCCTTCATCCCCACAGCCCTGCTGGGTAACAGCACTGGGCACCTACCAGGTACTCTGAGCTTCTCTTCTCTCCAGTCAATTTCCATCCCAGGAGCTTTTCTCTCTCTTCCTTCAGAGCCTGCAGTCGGGTCTGGAATTGTTCCTGGGCAAAGACAATTGGGGGTGGGGCGGTAATTTTTTTTTCTTTTGAAGCTTGAGGAGCAACGAATCCCACCCTCCCCCTGCAATAACGCTGCTGCACAGATTTAGCTTTCCAGCTTATTTAACCCAGCAGCAGGCCGGGAGAGCACCCACAGGGCAACTCACAGGCCAGGCCAGGGACACTGCAGGAACTGGTGAAAAGCAGCAGGCAGCAGAGGAGAACTAATTCATTCTGACACCTGGGGGCTAGGAGCACAAACTGGGTCCACGCAGCCAATGCACAAACCCTAGTGCCTCCGCAGCTAGCACTGGCCTCTCAGCAAGATTTCTTTCCTACAACTCTGCTCTCAGATTGCTGATCCTAGTAAAACAGATGGTGCCAGGTTTGCTCCAAAAATTCCTCATCTGTCCTCCAGTCAGGAGCTCTGACTGCACCCCTGCCTCACCTCGCCTCCACCAGCATCTTTTGGGGACCAAGAAGCAAGTTATTTCTCTGTTGGTTTGAAATGAATGAAGCAGAGCGTGGGAGGATAAATTCCCGCAGTCTGATTGAATCTTTCCAAAGATCGCAGTATTTAAAATGGTGGGGGCTGGCAGTGCTGGTTCCGGTGTGTCCCGCTCAGCAGGAACGTGTGTTGGAACAGAAATATTCGCCGAGGAAAAGGGCATCACAAGATAATGAATATTTTTCCCCACCCACTCCTGGAAATTGGTCCTCAAGTCAGAGCAGAGATCCATGTGTAAGGTTCAAAATCTTTATCACAACACTGTAGTTAGCAAAAAAACATCCTTTGTGACAGCAGGAAATGACACTAGAGTTCAGGTGACACTAGAAGGAAACCCAAACATTGGAAAGCCTGGGGACCCCCAGTTATGGCCGCAGGCTACGTGACCTCTGCATGAGCAGCTCTACTCTGGGCCTGGAAATATATCTGAAAAAACCCATAGGTACAAACACTGACGCCGGGCGGAGATTTCCTACCTTGTACTCCTGGGCAGCCTCCTCTATGGGAACCACCGCGTGAGATCTGTGAGCCTTGGATTTATCACACACCAGGCAGATGGGGGTTTCATCCTCCTCGCAGAACAGTTTCAGGGCCTCCTGGTGCCTCTCACACACTCGCTCACCTCCTGAGCCTTTGGCTGCCTGGAAACTCAGCCCTCTGGCTATTTCGATAACTCTCGCCAGTTCCCTGCTGGGCCTGAAGTTTCTCTGCTGGGCGGTTTCTCTGCACTGGGGGCAGGAGAAGTTGGGCTCCGACTCCCCCCAGCACTGGCTGATGCAGTCTCTGCAGAAGTTGTGCCCGCAGTGGATAGACACCGGCTCTTGGAAATACTCCAGGCAGATGGGACAAGAAAGTTCATCCCGGAGACTTTCTGCCTTGCTCTCTCCAGCCATGGCTCCCGGCGGGAAGGGGAACACAAAGCTCGTTTGAATTTCCAGCGTCTGGGACAGGAATTGGGTGTTTCCCTTTCTGGCTCTGTCTCATTGGTGGAGCTAGAATCAGCTGGGGCTGTGAGTTCTCCCCATCCCTGGGGGCTCTGATGAGAAACGTGACCCTCTCTCTGCTGGGAAGAGTGCTCATCTCAAAAATAAGCTGAGTTAAAAACCTGCCTTCCTTTTCTCTTCTTTTAATTTAAGAGCATCTACAAGCAAGCAAGCAAGCAAGCAAGCAAGAAAGCAAGTGATTAACTCGTGACCACGACTGTACACTGACAGAGGTCCATTTAAGTCAATGAAGCTACACTGATTTACTCCCCCTGGAGCTCTTGCCCATTCACTCCAATGGAGCAACACCGATGTGCACCAGAGGGAGATCTGGCCCTCTTCATTGAATGAGATGAGTACACACTTAGTGGCAGGGATGAATTTGGTCCATTGCCCTTAAACAGAAATGGCTACAGCTACCCGTGGACAGGCTGGCCCATATGTCTTGGCTTCATTCAGAATGTCTGAGACATGATCGCTTGCCCCTAGTTTGTGTGTTGTTTTTTTCATTCCACCACCTGTCTTTGCCCAAATCCCACAGGCTTTCATAGCCATTTGCTGATTGATCTGAACAGCAGGAGACTGGAGTCTGATAGGACTTCTCTCTCCTCCAGCCTCACCTTCCCCATCTCCTGCCTGCTCATCCTAGGGGCTCGCCCCATGGCCACTAGCTCACAAACCTGCAGCAAGCTGGCTCTCTATGAATCCTATTGAAAGAATTGCAGAGGAGAAACCTCAGGGCAACAACACGGAAAAGCAAAGCTGGAGGAGACAAGGGCAGTGTTAGGACACACCCCCTCTCGTTGGCTTTATGTGGTTATTTCATACGTTGGCTTAGTGCAAGAGATCTTGTCCCTCTAGTGGCCAGCCCCAGTCACGAACAACCAACTCATGGCTCGCAGCTCAAACGAGTTACTGCTTTAAGGCAAGGGGTCTGGGCTTGTGATTTCAGGGCTGAAATTCACGCTTTAGATCCCCACTGGTAACTGTGACATGTGTGTGTCAGGAGGCCATTTTATAGAGCACACACCATATGTGCAAGGTCTCATCAAACAGACGATGATGCTCTTTTGTTTCTGAATGTGGCCAGTAGAGGTACCGAACAACTACGCATGTGACCCTGGTCTATGAGAAGTTTGGACCAGTAACTGGCTACATGTCACTGTACTGTCTGAATGCTTGATGCACCTGGGCTGGGAAATTCGGATCCAACAGACAATGGATGAAAGCACCTGAATGTGGCCTAGCAGAGACATGATCATTACTATTGTTGCAATTCCAGAAGGGTTGCTTTTGTTGCAATTCTAATGGCCTGTAACCCACCTCGACCCCACCGTGCATGTCAGTAAAAAGCAAACAAACCCAGCACTGGTAAATCAAGTAGTTCTGATGGCTCCTGGTTTATTGCTATATTTTCCCCCGCAGGAGACAAGAGAAATCATTGTGAGACACAAAAATTTCAGCATCTTTACAGCTATGAAGATACAGAATCCACTTGGTGAAAAAACAAAAAAGCCGGCAGCAGTCAATGATTTATGGGAACCATAAAACACAACCTCCATGGGCTTGATATAAAAATAGCTTTGTTAAATTCTAGAAAACCCTCATCAAAAGTGATGATTAACCATTTTCTCTTGCCACTCCCCTGCCCCAAAGATTTGCCACCTGTACTGTTCTCCCTCACCCAGGACTCCTCCTCTTGCTCTCTGACCAGGTTGCTAGAGTCCTCTGCGATCATAGAGAACAGCGACAAACAGGCTGGACAATGTCCCTGATGGTTGAGTGGTTTTGTTTCGTTGGTTTTTTTTGGAGCGGGGAGAACAGGTCACCAGCCCACTTTAGATTCCAGAGTGTAGAAATGAGGGTGTCAGAGGTGAGAGAAGCCCATTTCATGGCCTGCAGGGGGATAGATAATCTTGTGTATCAGGAACAGAGTCTCAACTGGGTTTTGCTGTCCCAGAAACAGAACCAAGGGCAGATTCTCTCCCCATTGAAAGACGCTGGTGGGAAAGTGAAGATCAGGACCTTGTCGTCAGCACTGAAAAATGCCACCTGCCCCTCGTCACAGTCCAGACAAACCCGGATCCTGCTGGGGACCTGACCCAGGGACACTGTGGTCTCAGGGGAGGTGCGAGCCTTGTATTGATCCCCCTGCAGCCACTGCACAGCCCAGACCCCCTCCTCAGGGTTAAAACTGAACCACCCCTTCCTCCTCACAGACTCTCTGGCCACCCCCACAGCCCAGCATCGCCCATCCCCCACCTCCACCTCCCAGCAATGTCTCCCCGAGGTGAACCCCTCACAGGCCAGCACGCAGCGATTCCAGTCAAATCTCTCAGGGTTGTCGGGGAGTCGCTGCCGTGTCTCCCCGCATCTCACACTTTTCCGATCTGTGGACAGGACAAGTTGGGGATGAGCCGTGTCTGGATCCAGAGTCACTGGGGGGAGAGAGAATCAGAGCGTGAGGGGCAGAGCTCAACCCTGGGGGAGGATGGGACCATTTCTCACACTCCCCAGCAGCCCCGTCCTGGCTGGGACCCTCCCTGATTTCCTGCCTCTCTGTCCCGGGTCTCAGGGAGCTGCCTCTGTGCTGGGGCTGAGCAGGGATTTCACCGTGGCTCCCACCTCCCAGGGCCAGTTATAGCTGCAGACCTGGGGGAGGGATAGCTCAGTGGTTTGAGCATTGGCCTGCTAAACCCAGGGTTGTGAGTTCAATCCTTAAGGGAGCTATTTAGGGATCTAGGGCAGAAATTGGGGATTGGCCCTGCAGGGGGTTAGACTAGATGACCTCCTGAGGTCCCTTCCAACCCTGATATTCTATGATCTCAATCTTCTACCCTGCTCCCCATGCTGTGGCTCCCCACTCCCAGCCGCAGGGACTGGGCAGGGCAGGCAGCAGAGCCTGGGGTGAGACCGAAGAGGCATTAGCCTCAGCCGCCTCTTGGGGAGACACCCCCAGTCAGAGGGAATCAAGGAGCCAGCAGAGAGGGGAGTGCAAACCCCAGTGCAGCTGGGACAAGGGAAGGAGGCAGTAGCCCTGGGTGGAAGGAGGCGGGAGGGAGTTGGTGGGTATGCCAGGGCAGGGCCCCCAGCCCATGGGGAAGGGAAGAGGAAGAGGCATTGTGAACAGAAGACCACACAAAGACAGAGAGGATGGAGAGGCCTAGTTGGCAACCCAAGAGTCCAGGGGGGAAGAGAGAGGTGGGACCCACAGGGAGAGACAGAGAAGGGGGCAATGTCCTATGGACACTCCGAGAGAGGGTCAGACCAGGCACCCACCCCCACTCAGCATAACAGAGGAGACAGTGCCCTCATTCAGTCAGTACACTTCACAACAATTAAGGGGTTAATAATATATTGGAGTGCTCAAGGCCAGCCCCCTCCCCTGCAATGCTCACTCTCTATGGATGGGGGACTCTCTTTTGTTCGATCTCAGAAGCTTGTTCCTCAAATGAATCCAGTGCCACAAACACAAACTGTCTTTTTCTCTCAATCCATCTAAAACCCGACTCATAACACTACCCCCACTGTTGCCAGAGATCCACTTACTTGCTGTCTGCAGTTTAAACACCAGAGCATCTTGGGAGGAGAGGGAGAGAAAGAGATTTCATGGTATCAAAATTATGTTTCATGCAGGATTTCTACAATTAATCAGAATAACTGTGCTTTAGTTCTGAGCCACGAACAGAAGGGAAAAGGCAGGGAGACCCAGAGAGAGAGATAAAGAGAGAGACATAGTGTAAAATTCGCCCATATGGACACGGGCCACTCTCAAGCTTATGGACCCCTTTCTGCACTAATAACATGGTTATAAACATGGCTTATGTGGCATTTAGTGTATCTCGTCTTTCTACAAGAGAAAATTCATAGACAGCTCAGACTGGAATGAAACAGACTTAGGAAGAGAAGATGGAGCCCTTTGTATTAGCACAGAGTTTCACTCAACCAAGTATTTTGCAGTCCTCAAGAATTAGGGCAAACAAAGTGACAACGAATCACATTCAGACTACTGTTGTTCCTCCATAAATATCGTATATCTAGGGAAAAAATGTCTTAATAAATTCAAAACTTTGTTTATATTTCTTCCATGTTCTTAAATTGAATTTTACATTCACAGCTAATTGGACACAGCCCGTTTCCTCCAACCTTCACAGAGACCAGTCTCCATTTTCCTTTTTCAATCCCTGCTCACTACCTTGGAATTTCTTCAGAGTCTCCTTTACCACAATGTTTTCTTGGGTAAAATCACCAAGTCTCTTTGCCAGATCAGGAGACATCTCCACCGGCTGCTGGAACTTCCCCTGCTCGCACCTGGAGAGAAACAGAATTCTCTAATTAACTGATTGTAAATCACGATTTTATACGCATCTCAGATGAATTTCATGCCAGCGAAAGCTGCTGTACTGCAGGGCCTGGAGGCTGGACTGTTCTATGTATCCCGGCCTGAGAGCAGGTACCGCTCAGGCAATGGCAGCACAAGCTTCACCCACAGCGGCCCAGTTTGTTTCTAGCATGACCCAGAGGGACAACATCGAGGGGAAGTGGAGCAGGGAGATGGGCCAACAAGCTGCATTGACTCTGCTAAGCTTTGTGGTGTGGACACCTGCTCAGTCAGAAATGGATGGAGACCACTAAGCCCAAATCACCTCATGCAGGGCGCCAAACGGACATAAGCTGAACATATTAGAACACCGCTGCTCTGGAAGGGTCCATATTCCCGTTCCCTGGGACACAAGAGATTTCATGAATCTATTCGGGTCTATTAACTTGCCCTCATGCTTCATCATCTCAGCATCTCAGATAAAGAGCATCAATCCCAGGAGTAATGTCAGCAGAGGGGAGATTTGGATCTGAGGGGTGACCCTGCCCCGCACAGCTGGCCATGGTGCCCTGAGGAGATGAGGGCGTCGCATGGCGCTCAAGCCCCTGCCACGCTCAGTGATGTGTCCCTGAGAGTGAGACAGAGCCACGTACCTGCTCAAGGTGCTTCTGATGTCCTGGAGGGGGAGGGGGGAGAGAGAGAACAAAGAGCTCAGTTACGAGTGATAACCAAGAGAAGGACGTCAGCCAATGGAAAAGAGGGTGGAGTGGGCCACACTGTGATCCTGGTTCAGGGGTCTTGGTGGTGTCATGGGGAGAGCGGCAGCTGGCCTGGGATGATTTCCAAAACAAAGTCCCCCTTTCTCTCCGTGAAATGGGGATCACATTATTTAAATAATATTTCCTTGCCTCATGAGCGGTAGATGAAGTCATGTGTGTTATTAACGGGCTCCGCTCCCCCAGTGATGTGGGCCTTAAGTGGACCCAGAACACTATAAAAAAAGACCATTAAAATCTAAACCCTACAAAGGGGCCCCTCTCCCGGGATCCCTCAATCCTAACAACACAAGACTGATGGCCCATCTGCCCCGTGTCCTGTTTTCTGACAGATGCTTCAGAGGGAATGAACAAAAAAGAGCAAACTCAAGTGATCCATCCCCAGTCCCAGCATCTGGGAGTTAGAGCTTTAGGGCCACCCAGAGCATGGGGTTGTGTCCCTGACCATCTTGGCTAACAGCCATTTATGGACCTGTCTTCCATGAACTGATCTAATTCTTTTTTTACTCCACTTATACTTTTGGCCTTCACACCATCCCAGGACAACGAGGTCCACAGGTTGACTGTGAGGTCTATGAAGAAGCACTTCCTTATGTGTGTTTTGAACCTGCTGCCTATTAAATTTCATTGGGTGACCCCGTTCACTTTCTCCGCACCGGAATAAGTTTATAGACCTCCACCATATCCCCTCTTAGTCACCTCTTTTCTAAGCTGAACAGTTCCAGTCTTTTTAATCTCTGCTCAGATGGAAGCTGTTCCAGACCCCTCATCAAATTACTAATAATATAAAAGAGAATAATAAAACAGAAGCAAGTGGAAGTGATTGTAAACCAGCGAATTCACATTTTAACAGTAGTTCCTAACAATTAAATGAGGTACCATTAAAGAGAGAGCGAGAGAGAGGATTCCTATGAAAAAACTAGAAATAGTGAGTTCCACTGTAGTGTTAGGATCCTGCACTCCAAGCCACATGGGTCTCCCCGTTCATCCATTTCCCAAATATCCCCAAGGCTCTGAGGTCTCACCTGCAGGAATTCACTCGCTGGCTGTTGGCACTTCCCCTCCATCTCGCTGATCAGCTCACTGAGATGGGAAATCTCCGCGGAGAGTTTGGTGATATTTTCATCCTGCAGCTTCACAATCTCCTTCTCCAGCTCTCCCAGCCGGGCCAGCAAGAGTCGCTCTTCTTCCTCCAGAAACTGGTGCAGCTGCTTAAATTGAGACACAATTTTCTCTCTCTCAGCATCTGTCTTTCCCTGTAAAGAAGAGGCACAAACAGGGAAAAGGCACATCAAGGACACACGGAGAGGCAGGGGAGATTTCACTGAGCCCTGTGTCAGCAGGAGGGGGAATTTCTAAATATTCAGCACCTCAAAAGCAGACAGAAACTTTCCCCATGTGACCAGAGACATTTTCCTAGAAAGTCCCACCTCGCCCTAAATTCCCTTCCCATCTCACATGGCTTGTTTCTCTTGTGACCAGTGACCTATGACAATCTCAGTCCTTCGAGCAGGAGAACGGGCAGGATTCAGAGGTACGTGAGCAGAGACTTCCTGAGAGAGACTGAACGGGGTAAAGAAAACACAAAATAAGAAAACAAACTAATACTCCCAAGTTTCACTGAGGAAGCTCCAGATATTCACATGCCCTGGAGGATGCTCAGCCACACCTCTGAAGAGACTAACTGTGTTAGTGCAGAAATCAGGATCTCTAGTGCAGCCCCAGTCCATAAATTTATACCATGAAATCAAGAGTGAAGCAAAGACAAACACAGCTCTGAAATCAAGGGAATGCAGAGTTAAGGTCACGCCTCCCATGCACACTGCCACCCAACCTTAACTCTGTCCCATTTCTGCAGCTGCTGGCTACCACTCCACACCCTGGCTTGAGGTGCACCTGTCTCCTGGAGCATGCTCACATCACTTTCCCATGTGTATATCCAAGATGTATGAGTATTTACAGAGCCTGAAAGAACCTCTTATAACTTCTAAGATGCTGCTTCCCTGGTGTGGCCCTGGAGCCGGTCGCCAGCCAAGGTGAAATCCATTCAGACCCAGCTCAGTTTGGGGCTGATCGGTGCTATGATCTGAGCCATAGGTGGGCACAGAAAAGTTATGAGAATGGGAAACAAATTGAATGTCAGGTTATTTTTGTCTGAGCCCTTCACCTCTGCAGCCCCTTGGCCACTTGACTCCTGATTCAGTCCAATAACTCTGTCTCAGGCCTGGATGGGGCACCGTGATTTTCCAAGACAAGGTCAGGATGCAGGTGGGTTTTAGAGCACTGTGAAAACATCAGCGCTTAGCATGAGAGCTTGGCTGTCGCTCAGCTATTGACTCTCTAGTGCTCATCTATAAGAGAGAGACGAGGGGTTGAGGTGATCTCTTTGATTGGAGCATCTTCCGTCAGAGAGAGAGAGAGAGAGAAGCTTTCGAGCCACCCAGAGCTCTCCAGCCCAGACCTCAAGAACAGCTTTGGGTAGCGTACAAGCTTGTCTCTCTCACCAACAGAAGTTGGTGCAAAGATCTAACCTCCCCCTCTTGTCTCTCCAATATCCCGGGACCAACATGGCTACAACTGCACTGCACAGGGTGAAAAAGACAGTGTTTTGCAGACACAGATCAAGCCTGAAGCCGAGCCCAGCAGGCCTCTCTGACATCCGGGGATGGACCATTAACACAGCCTTGGCACTACCAGAACTGAAGGGAGGAGGTCGGGCCATGACCCCACATCCCGTCCATCCCGGGCAGAGGGGAGCACAGGCTGCACCTGCTGCTGGATTCGATCAGCGTCTGTCCTGCCCCAGGGCTGCCCATTGCTCCTGGAAAATCTGCCCCAGAGCCAGGCAAGGAGTCCCAGTCCCACCCCAGCCCACAGAGGGGAACAGAGCCCTGGTCTACATTGAGGGGGGCGGGGGTATCGATCTAAGTTACACAACTTCAGCTACGTGAATAATGTAGCTGAAGTTGACGTACTTAGATCGACTTCACCGCGGTGAGTCGTCTGCTGCCGCTCCCCCATCGACTCCGCCGGCGCCTCTCCTGGCGCTGGAGTACAGGAGAGCGCTGGGGGGTCAATTTATCGCGTCTAGACTAGGGAGTAGCGAATCCAGAGGGTAGTGAAGACGGACCCAGAGACAGACATGCAGAATCCCAAACCAGCAGCACAGGGACCCAGAGAGACACACAAATGTCCCACACTGCCCTTCATCCCCAGGGCCCTGCTGGGTAACACCACTGGGCACCTACCAGGTACTCAGAGCTTCTCTTCTCTCCAGTCAATTTCCATCCCAGGAGCTTTTCTCTCTCTTCCTTCAGAGCCTGCAGTCGGGTCTGGAACTGTTCCTGGGCAAAGAGAAATGCAGGGGGCAGAGGGAGTCATTTTTTTTCTTTTGGAACTTGAGGAGCAATTTTCTTTTGAAATTTCACTTCCCCCCACCCCGTATCCCCCGGCAATAACACCAGTGCATGGATGTAGCTTTCCAGTTTACTTAACCCAGCAGCAGACCGGGAGGGCACCCACAGGGCAATGCACAGGCCAGGCTAGGGACGCTGCAGGAACTGGGGGCAAGCAGCAAGCAGCAGAGGAGAACTAGTTCACTCTGACACCTGGGGGCTAGGAGCACAAACTGGATCCAGGCAGCCAGTGCACAAACTCTAGTGCAGAGGTGGGCCAACTACAGCCTGCAGGCCACATCTGGCCCACAGGACCCTCCTGCCCGGCCCTTGAGCTCCTGGCCCAGGAGGCTAGTCCCCGGCCCCTCCCCCGCAGCCTCAGCTCACTGCGCAGCCAGCGCAAGGCTCTGGGCGGTGGGGCTGCGCGCTCTTGCCGGGCAGCGCAGCTGCAGGGCCACGGCCTGACCCGGGGCTCTGTGTTGCGCGGTGGCGTGGCTGGCTCCAGCCGGGCGCCCCGGCTGCCTGTCTTGGTGCTCTCGGCGGTGCGGCTGTTGCGTTGCCAGCCACCGGGGCTCCAGGCAGCGCGGTAAGGGGGAAGGGGGGTGGGCTAGAGGGCAGGGGAGTTCGAGGTGGTGGTCAGGGGACGGGGATGTGGATAGGGGTCAGGGCGGTCAGAGGGCGGGGAATAGGGGGGGTTGAATGGGGGCAGGGATCCCCGTGGAAGGCAGTCAGGAAAGAGAGGGAGGGTTCGATGGGGCAGCGGGGGGCACTCAGGGGTGGGGAGTCCGGTGGCAGTCAGGGGACTGGGAGGGATAGACGGGGCAGAGGTCTCGGGGGGGTTCATCAGGGGGCAAGGGCCAGGCCATGCCTGGCTCTTTGGGGAAGCACAGCCTCCCCTAACCAGCCAACCATACAATTTTGGAAACCTGATGTGGCCCTCAGGCCAAAAAGTTTGCCGGCCCCTGTAGCACTGGCCTCTCGGTGTGTTCAGTGAAGATCTCTTTCCTACAACTCTGTTCTCAGATTGCTGATCCTAGTAAAACAGATGGTGCCAGGTTTGCTCCAAAAATTCCTCATCTGTCCTCCAGTCAGGAGCTCTGACTGCACCCCTGCCTCACCTCGCCTCCACCAGCATCTTTTGGGGACCAAGAAGCAAGTTATTTCTCTGTTGGTTTGAAATGAATGAAGCAGAGCGTGGGAGAATAAATTCCCGCAGTCTGACTGAATCTTTCCAAAGATCGCAGGATTTAAGAACGGTGGGGGCTGGCAGTGCTGGTTCCGGTGTGTCCCGCTCAGCAGGAACGTGTGTTGGAACAGAAATATTCA
Source organism: Lepidochelys olivacea (assembly GCF_965140295.1). Lineage (NCBI taxonomy): Eukaryota > Metazoa > Chordata > Testudines > Cheloniidae > Lepidochelys > Lepidochelys olivacea. Next base: position 37,864,823 of record NC_140424.1, read on the forward strand.
CCGAGGAAAAGGGCATCACAAGATAATGAATATTTTTCCCCACCCACTCCTGGAAATTGGTCCTCAAGTCAGAGCAGAGATCCATGTGTAAGGTTCAAAATCTTTATCACAACACTGTAGTTAGCAAAAAAACATCCTTTGTGACAGCAGGAAATGACACTAGAGTTCAGGTGACACTAGAAGGAAACCCAAACATTGGAAAGCCTGGGGACCCCCAGTTATGGCCACAGGCTACGTGACCTCTGCATGAGCAGCTCTACTCTGGGCCTGGAAATATATCTGAAAAAACCCCATAGGTACAAACACTGACGCCGGGCGGAGATTTCCTACCTTGTACTCCTGGACAGCCTCCTCTATGGGAACCACCGCGTGAGATCTGTGAGCCTTGGATTTATCACACACCAGGCAGATGGGGGTTTCATCCTCCTCGCAGAACAGTTTCAGGGCCTCCTGGTGCCTCTCACACACTCGCTCACCTCCTGAGCCTTTGGCTGCCTGGAAACTCAGCCCTCTGGCTATTTCGATAACTCTCGCCAGTTCCCTGCTGGGCCTGAAGTTTCTCTGCTGGGCGGTTTCTCTGCACTGGGGGCAGGAGAAGTTGGGCTCCGACTCCCCCCAGCACTGGCTGATGCAGTCTCTGCAGAAGTTGTGCCCGCAGTGGATAGACACCGGCTCTTGGAAATACTCCAGGCAGATGGGACAAGAAAGTTCATCCCAGAGACTTTCTGCCTTGCTCTCTCCAGCCATGGCTCCCGGCGGGAAGGGGAACACAAAGCTCGTTTGAATTTCCAGCGTCTGGGACAGGAATTGGGTGTTTCCCTTCCTGGCTCTGTCTCATTGGTGGAGCTAGAATCAGCTGGGGCTGTGAGTTCTCCCCATCCCTGGGGGCTCTGATGAGAAACGTGACCCTCTCTCTGCTGGGAAGAGTGCACAGGGTCAGGTTAGGGAGAATGTCACTCTTTTCGAAAAAGTGAAGAGTTGACTTGAATTCTATTATTTGACTCCCAAATCCACACACCCCCTGGTTGGACAGGGCTTTGTTCACTGCAGCAGATCTGATTTCTCAGTGTTGGGTTGCTCTCCCAGGCAGGGCTGTGCCCTTCTGTTGGAGGCCCAGACAGACCGGGCAGCAGCTGGATCGACCATGGGCTGCAGCGGAGCATTGTGCAGACTAGAGTACACGCCTCTGATTCCCTTACGGGTTTACTGCCGGGGTTTATTTTAAATGCAGCGGCTTGGCAGCTTGCTTCAGTCTGAGGATGCTGATTTAGAACCTTAATTCCAAGGGCCGCGTCTAGCAAATGTCCAATCCAGTGCAGGGCTTCCTGCCGTGGACCGTGTCTGAGACTACACTGGGTTTCTTATTGCAGAGAGTGGGGGAACTATTTGCGGGAGACTCAGAGGTACCCCAGAATTTTGTTCCTTTTGCGCAGCAGAGACATTGAAACTTTGAGTCTCTGAGTCTGGGTACTCAGAGCAGACTCCAGGAATCATAGAATCTCAGGGTGGGAAGGGACCTCAGGAGGTCATCTAGTCCAACCCCCTGCTCAAAGCAGGACCAATCCCCAATTTTTGCCCCAGATTGCTAAATGGCCCCCTCAAGGATTGAACTCATGTTCCTGGGTTTAGCAGGCCAATGCTCAAACCACTGAGCTATCCCTCCCCCCTGAGAGAGAGATTTGGTGCCAGACTGGAGAGTGGGTGTGGTGTTTAAACAGGGGCCAGGAAAGGGAATTCAGCTGCAGGGGGAAGGCAGTGCTGGCTGGAGATGCTTCTGCAGATGCAGCCAGTTGCACTGGCTGCTCTGCACCTGGATGGAATGGTACATCCCTTCAGTGTGAATACGTTGGAAACAGACTGGGATGCACTATTACAAATCAGCATCTCCTGCCCTCGCTGTCTTGGGCAGCCTTGTGCTGTTCGGGGTGGGCACTGTTTCTAAGGCCAGTGAGATGTTGGATTGTTTACAGGTCAGATCATAACGATTGATTATTTGTAATACCATTGTACCAAAGCACCCATGTCATGGATCAGTATACAGAACAAACAGAAGGCAGTGCCTTTCCCCAAAGAGCTTACACTCGAAGCACTGAACAGGAGACAAAAGCCAGGTCTTTTGGAGCAGAATGCGATTAATGGCCCTGCACACTTCCATCAACACGAGTCCAACAGTCGACTTTCCCACTCCGAACTGGTTAGCAACTGATCAGTAGCAGTCTGGAGTAGCCAGCTTCCACAGTGCAATTGCCACGCGCTTCTCCAGTGACAGGGCAGCTCTCATTCTCATGTCCTTGCGCCGGACGCAGCGATGGATTAATGATTTTGCCGCCCCTAGGCCAAGAAATAATTCCCCCCCCCCAGCAGCTCCCCACCCCAGCTCACCTCCGCTCCGCCTCCGTCTTCTCCCCTGAGCGCGCTGCCGGGTCCTGCTTCTCCCCGCTCCCTGCCAGTGCTTGTGCACGAAACAGCTTCGCAAAGGAGGGGGAAAGGGGGGGAAAGCGGCGCGCTCAGGAGAGGAGGTGGGGCCGGGGTAGGGATTTGGGGAAGGGGACCAATGAGGGCGGGGAATGGTGCGGGAAGGGGTGGAGTTGGGGCGGTGCCAGGGGTGGAGGGTGCGAACCAGCACCGGGGTGGGCTGCGGGGGAAGCAGCCTCTTGCTGCTATTATAAATTTGCCGCCCCTGCAAATTTGCCACTCTAGGCCTAGGCATTAAAACGCCGCTGGCCACAGGGCTGGGGCGAGCTCATCACACAGTCCCATGAATGTGGCTTTGTTATGCAGACAAAACTACACAGGATCGTTTCAGGGGACAAGACAAGATGTGACGTTTATTATAACACAATTTGATTTATGACCAATAACTAATATCTGATACCTATGTACACACACACACACACACAAATGTTCTGCAGCTGATGTATCGTTACCAGTCCTGAATGTAACTTGAGTTTGTGGCTTGGGTTCGTAGCTTGTGGAGGCTAACTGGCCAAGAAAGCCGGGCACAAGGAAGGGCTGGGTCTCTGTTGGGGATGCACTGATGCCCTTCCATGTTGGCAGCAGAATGTTACCCTCCAAAGTCTTCCATCTCATCCATCCTTTTTGTAGGCTTTAGTTTGAATCCAGAGTCTATAGGTCTTGCTGTGTCACGCTGCCTCTGGGTTCCGTGTGATTGATCATCCGTCAATTGCAGACTTTCAGCCTAGGACCTGGCTTTGATGTTTCTTCAATTGTACTTTTGTTCTTTTCTTTTTAGGGTGGACTCTTCTTGCTTTGTCGGGGCTGTTGTCTGCATCTTCGGCCCTTGGTGTTTTCACTTTATTTCATCAGGGCAGGCTGGGGCTGGAAGTTGATTCCATCACCTATACATACCTCATTCATACATCTAAACTAAACTAATAAGATTACAGCAGGGTTTTGCAAAAATGAAGGTTGCAGCAAGCTTTTACAAAATGGAGTGAGCATTTTAAAATGGAGTTTGGGACAAGTTAAAATGGAGTTTGAGTTACAATATGGACAAATGTAAGGAATGTCAAACAGTGAACAGAAGTTACAATATAGACAAGTATAATGAATGACAAACAGTGAGCAGAAGTTACAATGTTGAAACAAGAAAAGGAGGACTTGTGGCACCTTAGAGACTAACCAATTTATTTGAGCATAAGCTTTCGTGAGCTACAGCTCACTTCATCGGATGCATTCAGTGGAAAATACAGTGAGGAGATTTATATACACACAGAACATGAAAAAATGGGTGTTATCATACACACTCACTTAAGATGAGCTATTACCAGCAGGAGGTGGGGGGGGGGGGAGAAAACCTTTTGTAGTGATAATAAAGGTGGGCCACTTCCAGCAGTTGACAGGAACGTCTGAGGAACAGTGGGGGGGAGGGGGATAAACATGGGGAAATAGTTTTACTTTGTGTAATGACCCGTCCACTCCCAGTCTCTATTCAAGCCTAAATTAATTGTATCCAGTTTGCAAATTAATTCCAATTCAGCAGTCTCTCGTTGGAGTCTGTTTCAATGCTGGTGTGGTTCTGGGCTGCTTGAGAGGAAATGTCACTGAGGGTGAGCCATGGAGCCCTGGACTCCACTGGCCTGGAGTGTGGCTCTGAGCCAGAGGAACCCTGCAGATAACTGGGAATTTGAGGATAGAGAGCAAAGCCTGAGATGGGGTCTGAGGAAAGGGATGCTGGTGCCCATGGGCTCCAATGCCCAAGCCAATGGCTGGGCTGCTGATTGCTCCTGACTGAGCAGGGGCTACCTACAGCAGCCAGACTCTTCAAAACTGAAGAGCTTCCACCAAAAACATCCTCAGCAATTTTGAGAGACCCATTAGCGCTGGTCAGACCTGCTGTCCCTGGGCAAGTGGGTAAACCCTGGAGGTTAGAAAATAATCGCAGCCTCTGGATGTGAGGCATTTGCTTCGCAAAAAAGCCACACTCTCCTTGTTCATCTGTATCTGGCCTTCCCAGTAGGGCACATGTGAGGGGTAAGGGAAGAGTTCATGAGAAGCTGTCAGGGGTCCCAACTGGTTAACGCAGCATGGGCTACATAATGAGAGATTGCATTCTCACAGCCTTGTCACTGAGAGGGCCACTCCCCTGCCCCCACTGTGCTAAGCAGCCCCACCCAGACATAACCACAGCAGGATCACAGGAGCAGCGGTGCCTGTGTGGTGGAGCTCAGCTCTCCTTGCGCCCTGCTGCTCCTCTGGCTGACTTTCAGGCTCCTGAGGGCAGAAAGGTTTTGGCTCAGCCTCATGTGGCAGTTTGGAGGGAAAGTTTTTTATATTGCTTACATCAGCCACACTATCAGAGGCTCGTTCACCTGCACATCTACCAATGTGATTCATAGATTCATAGATATTTAGGTCAGAAGGGACCATTATGATCATCTAGTCTGACCTCCTCCTACACAACGCAGGCCACAGAATTTCTCCCACCACTCCTACAAAAAAAAACCCTCACACCTATATCTGTGCTATTGAAGTCCTCAAATCGTAGTTTAAAGACTTAAAGGAGCAGAGAATCCTCCAGCAAGTGACCCGTGCCCCATGCTACAGAGGAAGGCGAAAAACCTCCAGGGCCTCTTCCAATCTGCCCTGGAGGAAAATTCCTTCCCGACCCCAAATATGGCGATCAGCTAAACCCTGAGCATATGGGCAAGATTCATATGATATATGCCATCATGTGCCAGCAATGCCCCTCTGCCACGTACACTGGTCAAACTGGACAGTCTCTACATAAAAGAATAAATGGACACAAATCAGATGTCAAGAATTATAGCATTCATAAACCAGTCGGAAAACACTTCAATCTCTCTGGTCACTCAATCTCTGACCTAAAAGTCGCTATATTACAACAAAAAGACTTCAAAAACAGACTCCAACGAGAGACTGCTGAATTGGAATTAATTTGCAAACTGGATACAATTAATTTAGGCTTGAATAGAGACTGGGAATGAATGAGTCATTACACAAAGTAAAACTATTCCCCCCCCCCCCCCCACTGTTCCTCAGACGTTCTTGTTAACTGCTGCAAATGGCCGACCTTGATTATCACTACAAAAGGTTTTCTTTTCCCCCTCCTCCCCACCCCGCTCTCCTGCTGGTAGTAGCTCATCTTAAGTGATCACTCTCCTTACAGTGTGTAAGATAACACCCATTTTTTCATGTTCTGTGTGTATATAAATCTCCTCACTGTATTTTCCACTGAATGCACCTGATGAAGTGAGCTGTAGCTCACGAAAGCTTATGCTCAAATAAATTGGTTAGTCTCTAAGGTGCCACAAGTCCTCCTTTTCTTTTTGCGAATACAGATTAACACGGCTGCTACTCTGAAACCTGTCAATGTTGAAACAGTGTAAGTTTCAGTGATTTAAGCAGCAATTGGATTGAAAGTGAAACTCAATTAGCCAGTTATTGGGGTAGCTGGTTTTATGAATGAATGTTGTTTCATTCATAAAACTTTGCTTATGAAGTTATATTAATAAAATGAACAATTAAAAACAATTTCATTGATCAGTTCTACAGCTTTCCTCTTGCGAAAGTTCTGCAGCCACTGCTCGTCATCCCAGACGTGCATCACAATGTGATCTCACCACTCACTGCTTGTTTCCTGAGCCAAAAGCAGTGTTCCACGATGGTCAGCACCTCCATGAATGCCACAAGCAATCTCGAGTCGTAGCTATTACGAGTGGCGAGATCAGTGTTGCACTCCTCTTCTCCTTGTAGTTTAAGGAATAACTCCACTGCCACTCGTGATGTGTTGGTCAGAGCGAGCAGCATACTGGTCAGCAGTTCGGGATCCATTCCTGCAGCTTGAAAGAGGCAGGGCAGTACACAAACCATTGAAAGATGGTGCCAAATGTGGACGGAAGCACAGGGATTGCTGGGATGCGAAGCAATGCATCACGGGGCATTGGGCCTGGACCCAGGATGCCCCGCGACCCCCTCTGCCTTCCCACAAGTCTTAGTGGCAAAAGAGAAAGAGGTGCTCTGTGGGATAACTGCCCAGAGTGCACCACTCCGAATAGCGCTGCAAGCACCGCAAGTGTGAACACGCTATTGTGCAGGCAGCTGTCAGTGTGAACACACAACAGCGGTTTTCCTTCTGCGCTCTCTGAGCGCGCTGTAACTTTTTAAGTGTAGACGTGCCCTTAGCTAGCTATCTCAGGTATCTCAAAGCATTATGACACTGCAGTAGCACACTCTTCAGCATGGGCTATTCCTGCAACTAGTTATCCAGGGTTTGGAGTGCGCTTGTAGCCCTCGGGCTGCTACGGCGTGACTGCTCCAGGACCCAAGCTGGCTAAATTAAAGCTAGCTCAGATATGTCTACACATAATGCGTTCACAACCCAGGATTACAGTCAAAACAGACCCACACAGAAACACAACTCACTTAGAATCATAGAATAACAGAGTTGGAAGGGACCTCTGGAGGCCATCTAGTCCAACCCCCTGCCCAGAGCAGGACCAATCCCAACTAAATCATCCCAGCCAGGGCTTTGTCAAGCCTGACCTTAAGAACTTCGAAGGAAGAAGATTCCACCACCTCCCTAGGTAATGCATTCCACTGTTTCACCACCCTCCTAGTGAAAAAGTTTTTCCTAATATCCAACCTAAACCTGCCCCACTGCAACTTGAGACCATTACTCCTTGTCCTGTCATCTGCTAGCACTGAGAATAGCCTAGATCCATCCTCTTTGGATACACCTTTCAGGTAGTTAAAAGCAGCTATCAAATCCCCCCTCATTCCTCTCTTCCGTAGACTAAACAATCCCAGTTCCCTCAGCCTCTCCTCATAACTCATGTGTTCCAGTCCCCTAATCATTTTTGTTGCCCTTCGCTGAACTCTCTCCAATTTCTCCACATCCTTCTTGTAGTGTGGGGCCCAAAACTGGACACAGTACTCCAGATGAGGCCTCATCAATGTCGAATAGAGGGGAACGATCACGTCCCTCGATCTGCTGGCAATGCCCCTACTTATACATCCCAAAATGCCATTGGCCTTCTTGGCAACAAGGGCACACTGTTGACTCATATCCAGCTTCTCGTCCACTGTCACCCCTAGGTCCTTCTCTGCAGAACTGCTGCCTAGCCATTCGGTCCCTAGTCTGTAGTGGTACATGGGATTTTTCCATCCTAAGTGCAGGACTCTGCACTTGTCCTTGTTGAATCTCATCAGATTTCTTTTGGCCCAATCCTCCAATTTGTCTAGGTCCCTCTGTATCCTATCCCTACCCTCCAGCATATCTACCACTCCTCCCAGTTTAGTGTCATCTGCAAACTTGCTGAGGGTGCAATCCACACCATCCTCCAGATCATTAATGAAGATATTGAACAAAACCGGCCCCAGGACCGACCCTTGGGGCACTCCGCTAGATACCGGCTGCCAACTAGACATGGAGCCATTGATCACTACCCGCTGAGCCCAACTTTCTACCCACCTTGTAGTGCATTCATCCAGCCCATACTTCTTTAACTTGCTGACAAGAATACTGTGGGAGACCATGTCAAAAGCTTTGCTAAAATCGAGGAATAACATGTCCACTGCTTTCCCTTCATCCACAGAACCAGTTATCTCATCATAGAGGGCAATTAGATTAGTCAGGCATGACTTTCCCTTGGTGAATCCATGCTGACTGTTCCTGATCACTTTCCTTTCGTCTAAGTGCTTCAGAATTGATTCCTTGAGGACATGCTCTATGATTTTTCTGGGGACTGAGGTGAGGCTGACCAGCCTGTAGTTCCCAGGATCATCCATCTTCCCTTTTTTAAAGATGGGCACTACATTAGCCTTTTTCCAATCTTCTGGGACTTCCCCCAATCGCCATGAGTTTTCAAAGATAATGGCCAATGGCTCTGCAATCACATCTGCCAATTCCTTTAGCCATCTCGGATGCAACGCATCCAGCCCCATGGACTTGTGCACATCCAGTTTTTCTAAATAGTCCCGAACCACTTCTTTCTCCACAGGGGGCTGATCACCTCCTCCCCATGCTGTGCTGCCCAGTGCAGTAGTCTGGGAGCTGACCTTGTTTGTGAAGACAGAGGCAAAAAAAGCATTGAGTACATTAGCTTTTTCCACATCCTCTGTCATTAGGTTGCCTCCCTCATTTAGTAAGGGGCCCACACTTTCCTTGGCTTTCTTCTTATTGCTAACATACCTGAAGAAACCCTTCTTGTTACTCTTAACATCCCTCGCTAGCCGCAACTCCAGGTGTGTTTTAGCCTTCCTGATTTCATTCCTACATGCCCGAGCAATATTTATATACTCATCCCTGGTCATTTGTCCAATCTTCCACTTCTTGTAAGCTTCTTTTTTGTGTTTAAGATCAGCAAGGATTTCACTGTTAAGCCAGGCTGGTCACCTGCCATATTTACTATTCTTTCTACACATCAGGATGGTTTGTCCCTGTAACCTCAATAAGGATTCTTTAAAATACAGCCAGCTCTCCTGGACTCCTTTCCCCCTCATGTTATTCTCCCAGGGAATCTTGCCCATCAGTTCCCTGAGGGAGTCAAAGTCTGCTTTTCTGAAGTCCAGGGTCCGTATTCTGCTGCTTACCTTCCCCTCCTCCCTGCTGCTTACTTTCCCCTCCTAGATCCCTTGTCAGATCTCAGAGTCTCTTTCAGAAAGATGTATGTCAGAGAGAAGACTTGAGACTCTTCAGGAGAAAATTTGTCCCCCTGTAACGTCCCCATTCTTGCACCTCGAAAGAAACAGCATTTTTAAAGGTTTCAGAGTGGTAGCTGTATTACGCCCCTACTCCGCTTGTGCTACATTGAGGACATCTTCATCATCTGGACCCATGGGAAGGAGGCCCTTGAGGAATTCCACCAGGATTTCAACAATTTCCACCCACCATCAACCTCAGCCTGGACCAGTCCACACAAGAGATCCACTTCCTGGAAACTACGGTGCTAATAAGCGATGGTCACATAAACACCACCCTATATCAGAAACCTACTGACCGCTATTCCTACCTACATGCCTCCAGCTTTCATCCAGACTACACCACACGGTCCATTGTCTACAGCCAAGCTCTGCGATACAACCGCATTTGCTCCAACCCCTCAGACAAACACCTACAAGATCTCTATCAAGCGTTCTTACAACTACAATACCCACCTGCTGAAGTGAAGAAACAGATTGACAGAACCAGAAGAGTACCCAGAAGTTACCTACTACAGGACAGGCCCAACAAAGAAAATAACAGAAGGCCACTAGCCATCACCTTCAGCCCCCAACAAAAACTTCTCCAACGCATCATCAAGGATCTACAATCTATCCTGAAGGACGACCCATCACTCTCACAGATCTTGGGAGACAGACCAGTCCTTGCTTACAAACAGCCCCCCAACCTGAAACAAATACTCACCAGCAACCACATACCACACAACAAAAACACTAACCCAGGAACCTATACTTGCAACAAAGCCCGTTGCCAACTCTGTCCACATATCTATTCAGGGGACACCATCATAGGGCCCAATCACATCAGCCACACTATCAGAGGCTCGTTCACCTGCGCATCTACCAATGTGATATGTGCCATCATGTGCCAGCAATGCCCCTCTGCCATGTACATTGGTCAAACTGGACAGTCTCTACGTAAAAGAATAAATGGACACAAATCAGATGTCAAGAATAATAACATTCATAAACCAGTTGGAGAACACTTCAATCTCTCTGGTCACTCGATTACAGACCTAAAAGTTGCAATTCTTCAACAAAAAAACTTCAAAAACAGACTCCAGCGAGAGACTGCTGAATTGGAATTAATTTGCAAACTGGATACAATTAATTTAGGCTTGAATAGAGACTGGGAGTGGATGGATCATTACACAAAGTAAAACTATCCCCCCCCCCCCCCGCTGTTCCTCAGACGTTCTTGTCAACTGCTGGAAATGGCCCACCTTGATTATCACTACAATAGCCCCCCCACCCCCCTGCTCTCCTGTTAGGTAATAGCTCACCTGATCACTCTCATTACAGTGTGTATGGGAACACCCATTGTTTCATGTTCTGTGTATATAAATCTCCCCACTGTATTTTCCACTGCATGCATCCGATGAAGTCAGCTGTAGCTCACGAAAGCTTATGCTCAAATAAATTTGTTAGTCTCTAAGGTGCCACAAGTCCTCCTTTTCTTTTTGCAGATACGGACTAACATGGCTGCTACTCTGAAACTTCCCATTCATTGTAACTCATCTCAGTGGCAATGAACACGCTGGCAAAAAAAGCATTCACAATTTATAAAAGGGATTTGAGAGCTCCTGTACATCACACACACACAAAGCCATTCCTGGGGTCGGGGTCAATCATAAATATGTCAAATCCATTTCCTTAATAAAGAAATGAAATCCTGAAATAAAATGACCTGAAGAAGAGCTCTGTGCAAGCTCCAAAGCTTGTCTCTCTCACCGACAGAAGTTAGTCCAATGAAAGATATCCCCTCCCCTGCCTTGTCTCTCTATATAGAACCTTGTGAAATACTCTTCAGATAGGGAGATTAATAATTTTCTCCACCATCTTCAGGTTGCCACTCCAGTCCCACTATCTCCCCTCCTTTCCCTTTCCATGGGGTCCCCAACCACAATCCCATAGCTCGGAGAAATGTGGCTTGTACCACTGATGTCAAAGGGGTACTCTGAAACCTAATGATGGCACCATAAATTCTTTCAACCAAGAGAAAAATGACAAACAAATCAATAAACCCCCCCAAACCCCAAAAGAGCCTTTTTGAGCTATCAAGATATTTTAACACAATCAATTTTGTGAATCTTGAAAAGGTCAAACCTATTTCCTTAAAAAAACTGTAAAACTTCAAACTTGGAAATGATTTGTTTTCTCCTTTCTCTTCAGGTTCCCCCTGCTTTGGTCTTCTCCCCTCCCTTCCCCCACCTCCAATTGCTCTGAGAAATATGGACTCCCCCATGGAGTTCAATGGGTTTTTAATTCAAACTTAAAGATGGGTGTGGTTAGATGTTCAGCTGCATGTGTGTGTTCTCCCTGCATGCTGCCCCAGCTCTGTGCAAATAGCCAGCCAAGCAGACCTTGAGCGAATGACCACAAGATCCATTAAGGTACGAAGGCACAAGGTCAGGTTTATTGTCATCAGCACAGTTATAGCACCTGGCAGACTTTACGAGGATACGAAGACATGTATGCCCATGAAAATGGACGCAGTTCAGTGAATGGCAGGACTTTCCATTCCCCCCTCGGCAGGACCAAGACAGTCTCTCAGAGATACATCTTTATAACAAACAAATTACGTATTGTCCCTCTGACATAGTTAGTTACTGCCCTCTGACTTAGCTAGTTATTACCTAATTCCTTGTACATATTGGTTTGATTAAAAACATCTTTATTTATTACACTGTCATCCTGACCTTGTCTTTTAGGAGGGGTCAGTGTGTTCCTATTATCGCTGGGGAATGCTTTTGTACCATCCTTGATATTGGGGTGTTCTGGTACCACCCTTTTGGAATGTGTTTGGATGAGTGCTCTGCACCTCTCGCACTTCTTAGGAATCTGTGCTTCTGCAATATCAGCCCTGTTCTTGCCAGATGGTGTGAGCTTGCAAGCAGGCGGGGCCTGGCGTTTGCTAACTTTGCTTTATGTCAGCAAAGCTTGTCCACTACTTTAGCTCAAGCCTCATACGAGGCCTCTGATACAAGGGCTTATATCTTAGGCTCTCTTCCTACTACATTGGGCATTGTCAATTCTTTCACTGCTGATCTTTTTCACCGAAACCTCCAGACACATGCCAATCCCTCAATAACCAAACAGCCTCTCATCCCACCCCAGGTGCCAACAGCCCAGATCCTCAAAGGTATTTCGGTGTCTAATTCCCATTGAAATACTCTCGTATATACCTTTAAGGTCCTGTGCCAAAATCCCCAAATGTCCCCCATCGAGGAACTAAAACCTCCAGCTCCCCTTTAAAAGAATCTCTCCCGCAGCTACGCATGCTCAGCACAAAGATGTTGGGATATTGGAAACTGATCACCTGGGAATAGTGCAAAATAAATGCAATCAAATATCTTGCTGCACTAATTGCACCATTTAAATCTATTTTAAAATGCCCTTTAAAATTGTCTCTGACGTTGCTGCAAAATCTCCCCTAGAGGCTGCAGAATCACAGGTGGCTACGGGCAGCATTTCTTATTCCCTGACCTTGCAAAATCCCTGGGCCTCCGGAATCATAAAGAATTGACAGACAAATGCCATTTGCTTCGCCTTCACGTCCATCTCTATGCCCTTTTGACTGGCCAGAAATACGCTCTAGCCTCAGAGTCGTGGAGTCAGATGTTAGAGAAACCTATTTTATGGTAGTCACATGAATAGGCTCTGACTTTTATTTTTCCCTGGGGGTGTTCCACCTCCACTCCACCCCGAGGCCCTGCCCCCATTCTGCCCCTTCCCCCAAAGCCCCACCCTTGCTCTGCCTCTTCCCACCCCCACTCCGCCCACTCCCGGAAGCCCCTGCCTGCCCACCACTCACTGTTCTCTGCCCTCCTCCAAACCCCGCCCTGAGCCACCAAACAGCTGTTTGTTGATGCCACCATCAGCTGTTTAGCGGTGCCCCCCAATTAGCTGATCGGGGCATTGCCAAACAGCTGATTGGCCACACCGCTGAACAGCTATGGCTGGTGGGTGCTGAGCTCCCACTATTTTTTTCCCAGGGGTGGTCCATCCCTAGAACACACCAGGAGTTAGCACCTACAATCCCATGGGACCATTCCCCTTCGCCCCATCTCAGGGACACAGCCGGAGTGGGGATCCCGCCAAAAAGAAAGGGAAGAGTCTCTCCCCAGTGAAAGAGGCTGGTGGGAAAATGAAGATCAGGAACTTGTTGTCAACATCAAAAAATGCCACCCGCCCCCCTTCATAGTCCAGAGCCACCCGGATTCTCCTGGGGATCGTAGGCAGGGGTAGAATGGTCTCACAGGAGGTGTAAGCCCGGTACTGACTGCCCCAGTGACCCACAGCCCAGATCTCCTGCTCAGGGTAATTGCTCATCCGTCCCTTCCTCCTTACAGACTCCCTGGCCACCCCCACTGACCAGATTCCTCCAACGCCCACCTCCACCTCCCAGTAGCATCTGCCCGAGGCGAACCCCTCACGGCCCAGCACGGAGAGAACGGAATCGAATCGCTCGGGATTGTCGGGCAGATCCCGCTGCTCGTGTCCCCGTCTCACGCCTTTCCCGTCCGCAGACAGGACGAGCTGGGGATGAGCCGTATCTGGATCCAGAGTCACATTTGCTGGGGAGAGAGAATCAGAGCATTAGGGGCAGAGCTCAGCCCTGGCGAAGGAGGGGACCTTTTCTCGCACTCCCCAGCAGCCCGGTCCCATCTGGGTCACTCCCTGATTTTCTGCCTCTCTGTCCCGGCTCTCTGTCCTCTCCCAGGTTCTACGGGTGCTGCAATGTCTGCTGCTGTGACTGCTTCTCTCTGCCTCCTCCCCTGCTGCGTCTCCCTTTGGGGGCTGCCCCACTGCCAGCAGCAGGGACAGAGCAGGGGAGGCAGCAGAACCTGGGAGTCACCAGTTGTGCCCGTTAAGGAGAGACACCCCAGCCCCAGCTAGCAAGGAGGAAGGAGGAGGCAGCCCAGACCACAGCCCAGACTCCTGTGTGGCCGGGGGGGGGGGGGGGCACAACCCTGAGGAAGAGCACCCAGCCCACTGTGGAATGGAAGAGAAATAGGGGATGCCAAACAATGGAGAGCTGTCTCTCAGCCCACGGGGCAGAGGGGAAGAGGAGGCACCCAGTGGTGTAGCCCACAGGGCAGGGGCGGGCAACTTTTTGGCCTGAGGGCCACATCGGGTTTCCAAAATTGTATGGAGGGCCGGTTAGGGGAGGCTGTGCCTGCCCCCTATCCGAGCCCCCCTGCTTCTTGCCCTCTGATTGCCCCCCATCCAACCGCCCCTGTTCCCTGTGCCCTGATGGCCCCCCCGGGTCTCCTACCTCATCCACCACCCCCTGTTCCCCCCCCGGCCTCTGAGTGCCCCATCCAACCCCTCCTCTCATTCCTGACTGCCCCCCCGGGACCCCTGCCCCCATTCAACCCCCTCTGTTCCCTGCCCTCTGACCGCCCCACCCCCATCCACACCACCGCCTCCACACCACCCCCTTGAACTCCCCTGCCCTCTATCCAACCCCCCCTGCCCCCTTACTGCGCTGCCTGGAGCACCAGTGGCTGGCAGCTCTGCAGCCGTGCCGCCCGGCTGGAGCCAGCCACACACCGCGCAGCACAGGCCCCAGGGGCTCGCAGCCCCACCGCCCCGAGCATTGCGCCCGCGGTGCAGTGAGCTGAGGCTGCGGGGGAACAGCACGGGAGGGGCTGGGGGGCGAGCCTCCCGGGGCAGGAGTTCAGGGGCCAGGCAGGAGGGGCCAGCAGGCCAGATGTGGCCTGCGGGCCGTAGTTTGCTCACCTCTGCCATAGGGCAAGCTTGCCTGTATTCACTGTCTTGCCTTCATTATATTTAGCTGTAATGCAAGAAACCTACAGACATGTGTACCGTAAATCAGGGGTTCTCAAACTTCATTGTACCACGACCCTGTTCCGACAACAAAAATTACTATATGACACCAGGAGGGGGGGACCGAAGCCTGAGCCCTCCTGCCCCAGTCAGGGGGGCCAAAGCCTAAGGGCTTCAGCCCAGGTGAGGGGCCTGTAACCCTGAGCCCCATCACCCAGGGCTGAAGCCCTCAGGCTTTGGCTTCAGCCCCGGGCAGTGGGGCTGGAGCTTCGGCTTTGGCTCTGGGCCCCAGCAAGTCTGACGCCAGCCCTGGTGATCCCATTAAAACGGGGTCATGACGATACACTTTGAGGTCACGACCCCCAGTTTGAGAACCACTGCAGGATTAGCTGAAGTATAAATTAGCATAAGTGTGGTTAAGCAGGTGGTAACCCTTGAATAGATAAATGGCCTAACGGTTACATTTTGATATTGGGAAATAAGGAGAGCTTGCTCAGTGGTACGAATTACAATGTTCCAGTCAGTACTACTGCAAGGAACATCAGAAGGAATAATCACAAATCCGCTGGAGCAAGGGGCGATGGTATGATCATAGGCTGAAATGGCTGTTACATGTTAACCCAGCATTTCTCAAACGGGGGTTCCGCGAGGGTATTCCAGGGGGTCTGCCGGCCCCACTGATCAACTCCTCCCCCTCCCTCCCTCAACGTCTCCCCCTCCCTCTCAGAGCCTCCTGCACACCGGGGAACAGCTGTTCAGCGGCGTGCAGGAGGCCCTGGGAGGGAGGGGGAGGAGCAGGGACGTGGCGTGCTCGGGGAAGAAGGCGGGGAAAAGGAGGGGCAGGGGTGGAGCAGGGGTGGGAAGAGATGGGGCAGGGGTGGGGCATTGGGGAAGGGTGGAGTGGGGCGGGGCCTGGGGCTGAGCAGCGGGATTGGGGGGGTCCGTGAAAAAATTTAAATCAAAATGGGGGTCCTCAGGTTGCTAAAGTTTGAGAACCACTGTGTTAACCTATAGATGCCAGAGACGGGGCTGGTCCTGTTGTCTCTTACCACCAGGTCCTCAACCAAGGCTGTGAGTATGCAATTCTAGGATAACCCTGGTACTGTATGATCTCTACCTTGTTATGTGGCTTGGGTCTTTTCTAGCTTTCTTCATTATTTTCATAAAGGTATCCAAGGTTTTACTTTGCCCTCAGGGTATGTGTCCTTGTCATCCAACCTGAGCCTCCCCACAAGAATTCAACCACCATCGTGTTAGGTCTGATTCTGGGGGAAGAACCTTACCACACACCAATCCAAACATGATTAACCTTCCAAAGGGTCAGGCAATAGTGGAGAGGTCCTAAAGAGCCAGGGTGAAGGGAGGATCATAAATGGACACCCCGCAGCCCAGTGGGAAGAGAAAATGGGAGATCCAGGTGACTGAGGGAGAGAAGCAAGTGCCCCGGGGGGACACTGGGGGAGGATCAAGCCAACAGCACTGAGTCCCAGTCAGTCAGTGGATTGCACTGCCACCCCCCATCTCACTCCCATGCCGCGCTTGTCATGTGGGAACAGCAGTTAAGGGGTCAATATGGTAGGATGTTTAAGTCCCCATCCCTTTTCCTGTCGCCCTCTCTCTCTCTGTTGGCAGGAGGCTGTTTTGTTTGATCTCGGAGGGTCTTCTGCCATTCAAGCTGGAGCTACAAATGCAAACCAGGAAATATCTCTGTAAAAACTCACCCTTTCTTCCCGTGGTGTCCACGCCCCACGCTAGAGACCTCCCTGCACTGGTCTCTAGCCCCAGAGCCAGAGTGTCTAGAGAGGAGAGATGTCATGGAGTCAGCTTTATGCCCAGCTTTCCACTCTGAATTAAACAAGTCCGCTTAATGAGGGTAAGGAAACAGACATAGGGAAAGGGGCAGAGATATGGAGAGAAAAAACTTGTTTAGTCAAGCCTGATGTAACTTAAACGGAATCAAGAATATCCCAGGAGCATTTTTATGTGACTATATCACTTGCTTTCTCGAAGGATCTCAGAACACCAATACATTCCTAGATTGAACATCAGAGAGCCCAGCGCAGACTGCATTTCTCGTCTGTTGGCCTGACCCATTGAGCTTTGATCAGCCCCACTGGTTGCTCCCTAGTGGTGAGGGGCTGGGCTGAGCTAAGCTGGGAGACTTGGTGTAAATCGTCACTTGCTAGGAGAACTAACAGGAGAGCTTGGGAGGGAGCCGAGAGAGGGCACACAAGAGGCTTTCCTTCTCTGTGCGGATTTCAAGATGGCCAGTGCTAGAACAGCAGCGGTGATCTACCAGGGATGTGCCATGTTTTCTTTTCTGCCGGAAGCCAGAAGGGACTTCCTGTGCATGAAATGCAAGGGGCTGGCTGTGCTGGAGGAATAGAACATCGTGATTTTGAAGATGGGGAAACTGAGGCACATAGCACTGAATTGATTTTTCCAGGGTCACTCACCGAATCGGTGGAAGAGCTAGAACAAAACCCAAGTCTCCTGACTCCCAGCCCCCAGCTCTATCTCCTGGATCTGTTCCTTTTTCTCTATTATTAAACCATTGTTTACTGGATCTCTTTCTCCGTTCATTCATGAGTAGGGGCCCTGCCAAATTCATGGCCCAGTTTGGTCAATTTCACAGTCATGGGATTTTAAAAATAATACATTTCATGATTTTAGCTATTTAAATCTGAAATTTCATGGTGTTGTAATTGTAGGGGTCCTGACCCAAAAAGGAGTTGTGGGGGAGTCGCAAGGTTATTATGGGGGGGGGGGGTTGTGGTACTGCTACCCTCACTTCTGTGTTGCTGGGGGCAGTGCCTGCCTTCAGAGCTGGGCAGCTGCAGAGCGGCGGCTGCTGGCCGGGAGATCAGATTTCACAGGGGGAGACCAGATTTCACAGTCTGTGACGCATTTTTCATGGCTGTGAATTTGGTAGGGCCCTATTCATAAGCAGGATTCAGACCCTTTTGGATCTGGCACTGCTCCCTTCACCTGGATCCCAAATTTCTCATGATGTAGGAGAAACAAGTGAATAAAACATTGAACCACATTCATGTTATTTCATTTCTGAATCCTCATTCGAAACTTCTTTTGGCCTGGACAGTTCCCAGTCCCACGGCCCCGTCCAATGGTCCTATACTGTTCTTTTGCTGGGTTGTACATTGGCTGCTAAGTGGCCAGAGCCCATCTCCTCTCACAGTCACAGAGACGCAACTCGATCCTCCGCCTGCCTCCCGCCTTGGTACCTTTGAATTTCCTCAGGGTCTCCTTTAAAGCAATAGTTTGTTGAGAGAAATCACTAAGCCTCTTTTCCAGCTCAGGAGAAATCCCCATGGGCTGCTGGAACATTTTGCACCTGGAGAGAGAAAACTCTCTGAAGTAAATTGTATTCATTACATTAATTACTCCTTATTATGCATTACTTAATTGCCTTTTAATATGAAGCTCATGCCAGCCTGCTCTGGGGCCACAGAGAATGGATTCCTCCGTGTGTCCTACCCTCACAGAAGGTGACACCAAGGCACTGGCTGTGCATGCTTCCCCCACAGTCATGATCCATCCTTAGGCTACAGAGACTATTAGGCCCAGATCCACAAAGGGATTTAGGCATCTAAGTCCCAGATTTAGGTGGCATTGAAACCCCCTTCATCTGCCACCTAACCCTGTAGATGCCTGTTAGGGGGCTTATTCCTTCACCCGCTCACTTCCCTGGTCCTTCTCGCATGAACAGAGAGCAACAATACCCAAAGTCCAAAGGTGCAAACAATTCGATGTTTATTGGGGTGAACTTCCAGCAAGCAATGATTCCAATTTCCTTCCTTAGTGTCCCCCTTCCCAGCTCACATATGATATATGCCATCATGTGCCAGCAATGCCCCTCTGCCATTTACATTGGTCAAACTGGACAGTCTCTACGTAAAAGAATAAATGGACACAAATCAGATGTCAAGAATTATAACATTCATAAACCAGTCGGAGAACACTTCAATCTCTCTGGTCACGCAATCACAGACTTGAAGGTCGCTATCTTACAACAAAAAAACTTCAAATCCAGACTCCAGCGAGAAACTGCTGAATTGGAATTCATTTGCAAATTGGATACTATTAATTTAGGCATAAATAGAGACTGGGAGTGGCTAAGTCATTATGCAAGGTAGCCTATTTCCCCTTGTTTTTTCCTACCCCCCCCCCCAGATGTTCTGGTTTAACTTGGATTTAAACTTGGAGAGTGGTCAGTTTGGATGAGCTATTACCAGCAGGAGAGTGAGTTTGTGTGTGTATGGGGGTGGGGGGGTGAGAAAACCTGGATTTGCGCTGAAAATGGCCCACCTTGATTATCATGCACATTGTAGGGAGAGTGGTCACTTTGGATGAGCTATTACCAGCAGGATAGTGAGTTTGTGTGTGTGGTTTTTGGGAGGGGGGTGAGGGGGTGAGAGAACCTGGATTTGTGCAGGAAATGGCCCAACTTGATTATCATGCACATTGTGTAGAGAGTTGTCACTTTGGATGGGCTATTACCAGCAGGAGAGTGAATTTGTGGGGGGGGGTGGAGGGTGAGAAAACCTGGATTTGTGCTGGAAATGGCCCAACCTGATGATCACTTTAGATAAGCTATTACCAGCAGGACAGTGGGGTGGGAGGAGGTATTGTTTCATATTCTCTGTGTGTATATAAAGTCTGCTGCAGTTTCCACGGTATGCATCCGATGAAGTGAGCTGTAGCTCACGAAAGCTTATGCTCAAATAAATTGGTTAGTCTCTAAGGTGCCACAAGTACTCCTTTTCTTTTTGCGAATACAGACTAACACGGCTGTTACTCTGAAACCAATCATTTTACTGAAATTTAACTAACTAATCCTAACATATTGTAACATGATTAACTAACCAATTATATCCCAACACCTTAATTAGTTTACACCCAGCAAAATTAATTATACAGCGGACAGAAACAATCACAGAACCAGACAGAGATTATACAGACAAACAATAGGGAAATGGGGTCTACAGTGATAGAACAACAAAGAAATGAGGATTTCACATCCCAGCTATTGATAAGTGGGTTCTTGCCAGACAGGATGCTGTCAAACTGAGTTTTCTTTTACATCTTCTAGGCACTTCCCTTTTTCTGGAGGCGATAGGCACTATCAGGAGAGGATTGTATTCCTAACAGCCCAATAGCACCTTATTTCAATGTGACTAGGTTGGAATGTGAGGAGGTGACCAGTCGCTTCCCAGCTTATGGCTGCCTCTGCTGCTTAGCCAGAGGCCTTAGCCTAAGAACAGGGCCTCAGGCTGTCACAGTAAGAGAAGGCCCTTACACCCACAGACAGTGATTTTGATTCTTTCTTTTATACCTCTATAACTAGCTAAGTGATAAGAATACACCTAAATTCTTAAAGTATAGGCCTTTGCAGACAGACCTGAATATCTACATCCTAACAATGCCTAAGCACACTCAACACCTACCTTTCAGCCACAACGCACAGTCAACCTGTGGAACTCTTTGCCGGAGGATGTTGTGAAGGCCAAGACTAGAACAGGGTTTGAAAAAGAACTAGATACATTCATGGAGGACAGGTCCATCAATGGCTATTAGCCAGGCTGGCAGGGATGGTGTCCTGAGCCTCTGTTTGCCAGAAGCTGGGAATGGGCGACAGGGGATGGATCACTTGGTGATTGCCTGTTCTGTTCATTCCCTCTGGGGCACCTGGCATTGGACACTGTCGGGAGACAGGATAGTGGGCTAGATGGGCCATTGGTCTGACCCCGTGTGGCCGCTCTTAAGTTCTAAAAATGCCCTAGGTACCTACGTTTCTGCCTCTGGGCACAGGCACTGCTGCCTCCCCATAGGCGTCTCCTGCCTATGCTGCAGTGCAGTCCTCAAACCGGGGAGGTGCCCCCCCACCTATCTTGCCTGTAGATGTGCTGAGACATGCCTAACGGCACACAAAATGGGTAACCCCTGGGGTATGGGATGTTCTGCAGTGGGTCTCTCAGTCTCTCCTGTTGAGGTGGTTCAACCTTTTTATACATAATTAAATATGACTTGGGCCAGACAGAGAATGCCTTGCCAGTCCCAGAGGGCACTCACCTGAGAGGTGGAAAACCTATGGTCAAATCTCATCGTTGCAATGCCTTAGAAGATACGGGCCTATGTGTATGGGTAGGAAGGAAGCTGCATCCTGGCCACTTTGGTTCATGTCCTTCATGCTCTGATGGCCAGGATGTTCCCACATTGCTAGCGGTCTTTGTATTGTAGACCTCGAGCCCAACAGCAACTGGAGTCAGACCAGTCCCTCACCAGACACAGCTCACTCCACACAAAGGGTACATCTGCACTCTTCTTTCAGCGCGGTATAGAGTGCGTACACGGGGAGGCCCCCTTCGCATGGGTGTAAATAGCAGTGCAGGCCATGAGGCATGGCTTAGGTGAGTAAAGACACTCCTGAAGGGTGAGGGTATGTAGACGAGAACATACCCCACATGCTCTCTGCTCACCCAAGTCATGCCTCCCCATCTACTCAGTGCTGTTTTCAGTGGGGTAGCGTCCCGCTGACTCCCTGCAGCTGGAGCCCCTCCCCGCTGCAGGAGAAAAGACTCCAGAAGTGGGGAAAGGCTCTGGCAATGGGAGAGACAGCGGGGAAAGGCTCCTGCAGCTTCCCACTACAGGAACCTGTCCCCACAGCAAGGGAAAGTCTCCAGCAGGGGAAGGCCGCAGGGAAAAGTGGCCTTTCCTTATTGCCTCCCCCCTGCCGGAGCCTTTCACCGCATGTAGTTACACAGCACAGTGTGGACAGAGCCTGTTTCTCATTGCGGTCGTGTAGCTACACACACCCTATATGCCACCACCAGTGGTGTGTACTGTAGACGTAGCCAAAGAGTCAGCAGTGCTGGATTGTAACCAGGGCCCTAGAGATGAAAGGCCTCTTAATCCATCCCCAGCATCCTGAGACAGCCAGTCCCTTAGAGGTGGAAGCAGTGCTTAATTTGTGCCAGGCCATGCCAGGGCTCAGTGCCAACACCTCTGGGCCTGGCAGTTCACAGCCCCAGCACCTCTGGGCTTGATGCATCAGTTATGAAAGTAAAAAAATATGGCTCCTAATTGCCTGAGCCTGGGCACTTCTTTCATTACAAAGTAATCACTGGGTGGAAGACATTTAAAACCACTTAATTAAACTTAACACAGGAGAGTTGTGACTGTGCCCCTATTGCTGCTGTGCCCTGGGGTTTTAACACCTTGCTGCTGTGCCCTGGGGTTTTAACATGACAAGAGAATGAAAGGCGAGGGGGAGTGAGAAGGAGCCATGTACCTGCTCAAGGTGATCCTGATGTCCTAGAAGGGAGAGAAAGAGAGAGAGGGAGTTGATTGCACATGTGAAATACCAAACACCCATCAAGTTCCATAGGTTAAAGTCACAACCTACTTCTACATATTTATTAAAGCATCTGGATCACAGAGTCGGATTTTCCAAAACAGCTACTAAATCTTCCCCTGGGGTTAGACGGCACGTTCTGTTGGGCACAGAGAAACAATCCAGGGTGTTTTCAAAAGGCAAATGCTAATCAGGAAAATTAACATTTCCCACCCCAATCTCCACCTCCATCTCCACAGCAGATTCCTGGGTTTGGCACATGTTATGTTGCCTTAGCAAAATGTTTAGACTCCTACTTTGGACGCTCGGTTATGGGGTTCATTTGCTGGCTCTGCTGCAGGGTCTCTCTGTGCCTGGCACATTGGGGCCTCTGGAGGCTATTGCAATACAAACAAATAAGTTAAATATTTATGGGCTTATTTGGATTTGATCTTCCCTAAGGCACTAGCTGAGTGCAGAACTCTGGCAAGCAAAGTTGCCACAGGGCTCTAGCATTCTGCATGCACAAGGTAGCCATAGGCAGCGTCTCACAAAGAACTGGGAGAGCAGGCTACATACCAGGAATATTCCACATCAGATTTCAGAGTAGCAGCTGTGTTAGTCTGTATTCACAAAAAGAAAAGGAGTACTTGTGGCACCTTAGAGACTAACCAATTTATTTGAGCATGAGCTTTTGTGAGCTACACCTCACTTCATCCGATGCATAAAAGTGGAAAATGCAGTGAGGATGTTTTTATACACACAGACCATGAAAAAATGGGTGTTTTTCACTTCAAAAGGTTTTCTCTCCCCCCACACCACTCTCCTGCTGGTAATAGCTTATGTAAAGTGATCACTCTCCTTACAATGTGTATGATAATCAAGGTGGGCCATTTCCAGCACAAATGGGGCGGCAGCGGGGGGGAGGGGAGGTTAGGAAAAAACAAGGGGAAATAGCAAAAAGAAAAGGAGTCCTTGTGGCACCTTAGAGACTAACCAATTTATTTGAGCATGAGCTTTTGTGAGCTACAGCTCACTTCATCGGATGCATACTGTGGAAAGTGTAGAAGATCTTTTATACACACAAAGCATGAAAAAATACCTCCCCCCACCCCACTCTCCTGCTGGCAATAGCTTATCTAAAGTGATCACTCTCCTTACAATGTGTATGATAATCAAGTTGGGCCATTTCCAGCACAAATCCAGGTTTTCTCATCCCTCCCACCCACACACACACACAAACCCACTCTCCTGCTGGTAATAGCTTATCTAAAGTGACCACTCTCCTTACAATAAGAAAAGAAGGAGCTACAAGCTCACAAAAGCTTATGCTCAAATAAATTGGTTAGTCTCTAAGGTGCCACAAGTCCTCCTTTTCTTTTTGCGAATACAGACTAACACGGCTGCTACTCTGAAACCTGTCTTTATGAATGTTATAATTCTTGACATCTGATTTGTGACTTTGTCCTTACCCATAACTATTTTACATCTGGGGACAATGTATACCTTCAGATCAGCGGCACTGTTATGGGTACCCGCATGGCCCCACAGTATGCCAACATTTTTATGGCTGACTTAGAACAACGCTTCCTCAGCTCTCGTCCCCTAACGCCCCTACTCTACTTGCGCTATATTGATGACATCTTCATCATCTGGACCCATGGAAAAGAAGCCCTTGAGGAATTCCACCATGATTTCAACAATTTCCATCCCACCTCAGCCTGGTCCAGTCCACACAAGAGATCCACTTCCTGGACACTACAGTGCTAATAAACAATGGTCACATAAACACCACCCTATAGCGGAAACCTACTGACCGCTATTCCTACCTACATGCCTCCAGCTTTCACCCTGACCACACCACACGATCCATCGTCTACAGCCAAGCTCTGCGATACAACCGCATTTGCTCCAACCCCTCAGACAGAGACAAACACCTACAAGATCTCTATCAAGCATTCTTACAACTACAATACCCACCTGCGGAAGTGAAGAAACAGATTGATAGAGCCAGAAGAGTTCCCAGAAGTCACCTACTACAGGACAGGCCTAACAAAGAAAATAACAGAACGCCACTAGCCGTCACCTGCAGCCCCCAACTAAAACCCCTCCAACGCATTATTAAGGATCTACAACCTATCCTGAAGGATGGCCCAACACTCTCACAAATCTTGGGAGATAGGCCAGTCCTTGCCTACAGACAGCCCCGCAACCTGAAGCAAATACTCACCAGCAACCACATGCCACACAACAGAACCACTAACCCAGGAACCTATCCTTGCAACAAAGCCCGTTGCCAACTGTGCCCACATATCTATTCAGGGGACACCATCACAGGGCCTAATCACATCAGCCACACTATCAGAGGCTCGTTCACCTGCACATCCACCAATGTGATATATGCCATCATGTGCCAGCAATGCCCCTCTGCCATGTACACTGGTCAAACTGGACAGTCTCTACGTAAAAGAATAAATGGACACAAATCAGATGTCAAGAATTATAACATTCATAAACCAGTCGGAGAACACTTCAATCTCTCTGGTCACGCGATTACAGACATGAAAATTGCAATTCTTCAACAAAAAAACTTCAAATCAAGACTCCAGCGAGAAACTGTTGAATTGGAATTCATTTGCAAATTGGATACAATTAATTTAGGCTTGAATAGAGACTGGGAGTGGCTAAGTCATTATGCAAGGTAACCTATTTCCCCTTGTTTTTTCCTAACCCCTCCCACCCCTCAGACGTTCTTGTTAAACACTGGAATTGTGCTGGAAATGGCCCACCTTGATTATCATACACATTGTAAGGAGAGTGATCACTTTAGATAAGCTATTACCAGCAAGAGAGTGAGTTTGTGTGTGGGTGGGTGGGGGGGGGGGTGAGAAAACCTGGATTTGTGCTGGAAATGGCCCAACTTGATTATCATACACATTGTAAGGAGAGGTTTCAGAGTAACAGCCGTGTTAGTCTGTATTCGCAAAAAGAAAAGGAGTACTTGTGGCACCTTAGAGACTAACCAATTTATTTGAGCATAAGCTACAGCTCACTTTGAGCTGTAGCTCACGAAAGCTCATGCTCAAATAAATTGGTTAGTCTCTAAGGTGCCACAAGTCCTCCTTTTCTTTTTGTGAATACAGACTAACACGGCTGTTACTCTGAAACCTGTCATTATGCAAAGGGGAAATAGGTTACCTTGCATAATGACTTAGCCACTCCCAGTCTCTATTCAAGCCTAAGTTAATTGTATCCAATTTGCAAATGAATTCCAATTCCACATCAGAGAGAATTTTGGGGGTAATTTTGGCATCATCCCCTGTGCATCATCCCAATTTTGTGCATCATCCCCTGTGAAGATAGTTCAGGATACCGTGCAGAGGCAACTGGGTGTCTCTAACAGAAGTGGGGAAAGGCTCTGGCAATGGGGAAAGGCTCCTGCCCACTGCTGGAGCCTATCCCCACAGCAAGGAAATTCACCTGCAGGAAATCACTCGCTGGCTGCTGGCACTTCCCCTCCAGCTCACTGATCAGGCTATTAAGGTGGGAAATCTCCATGGGAAATCTGGTGACCGTTTCCTTTTGCCACTTTGTAATCCTGTCCAACTCTTCCAGCCGGGCCAGCAGGAGCCGCTCTTGTTCCTCCAGAAACTGGCGGAGCTGCTGAAATTCAAACCCAATTCTCTGCCTCTCCTTTTTGATCTTTTCCTGTAACAAACAGATAGAAATGGGGAATGGGCAGGTAAAGACCCTGCAGAGAGATCAGGGTATTTCATACAGCCATGTGTCTGCCAAAGGGAAATTTCTCACTACCCCAAAAAGTCATTTCAAGACTTTTTTTTGAGACAAACTCCCTATGGATGAGAGAGAGATCTTCCTAAAGCTTCCTTAGTCAGTCCCAATTTATGTTAATAGTGTGTGATCTTTAGCATAGATTCATAGATTCCAAGGCCAGAAGAAACCATTGTGATCATCTAAGTCTGACCTGTGTAACACAGGCCATAGGATTTTCCAAAACATTTTTTCTTTAATTAGAGCATATCTTTTTTTAAAAAAAAACAATCTTGATTTAAAAATTGACAGTGATTGAGAATCTGCCATGACCCTTGGTAATATTCCAGTGGTTAATTATCCTCACTGTTAAAAATATACACCTTATTTACAGTCTGAATTTGTCTAGCTTCAACTTCCAGCCAGACAACTGTGGTATATTTTTGTCCTCTAGTTTCAAAGAGCTCATTATCAAACATTTGTTTCCCATGTAGGTATTTACACACCGCGATCCAGTCACTTCTGAAGCCTTATTTATGTTAAGTTGAATAGATGGAGCTCCTTGCATCTATGACTAGAAGGCACGTTTTCTATTCTATTGATCAGTCTCGTAGCTCTTCTCTGAACCCTCTCCAGTTTATCAGCATCCTTTCTGAATTGAGGACACCAGAACTGGACACAGGATTCCAACAGCAGTTTCACCAGGACCAAATACAGAGGTAAAATAACGTCTCTACCCCTACTCGAAAGTCCCATGGTTACGCATCCAAGGATCACAGTTTGGCTTCCGTGCTGCATGATGAGGATGTTCTCATATCACTGGCCTAGTGAACTCCAGATTCATCTAGCAACAGAAAGGGCAGCAGGAGGCAGGTCTCAGGTTAACATTCTCTCTCTCTCTCTGGCTGTGTCTACACTGAAACCGCTACAACTGAGGGCGTCAGTGTAGACACTCACTGCAGCAACAGGAGGAGGTCACCCCAGAGGCAGATCAAGTTCTCCTGGGGTCCTGGGCCGCAGCAAGTGAGGGGGCCCCGATGCCAAAACGGTGGCCCTACCCCACTCCTTCCGCCTGCAGCCCCACCCCCGTTCCGCCCCTTCCACCTGCAACCCCGTACATGGCCCACCCTTGTTCCGCCCCTCCCCCCCCGTGGCCCTCCCCTTGTTCTACCCACGGCCCCACTCTTGTTCCGCCTCTTCCCCCATGGTCCTGCCCCTGTTCCATCCAGTCCTGCCCCCGTTCCACTCCTTCCCCCACAGCCCTATTGCACCCCCTTCCCCGCTTGCTCCTTCCCCCCACTGTGGCACCAAGACTGGAGAAGCTGTGCACCGAGGTTGTGGTGAGAGCTCCTCCCACCCTGGGGCCGTGGCGGGGGGAGATTTTTCCAGGCTGTTGGCCCATGCGGTAATTTGGCACTGGTTCTCCCATTGCTGTGCTAAATCCACCTCCCCAAGAAGCAGTCACTAGGTTGATGGAAGAATTCTTCTATCGACTCAGCACTGTCTACACCAGCATAGGTCAGCGTAACTATGTCTTTCGGGGGGGGGTGGATTTTTCACATCCCTGAATGACATAGCTAGGTCAAACTAACATGTTAGTGTAGACCTGGCCCATCTCTCTATCTCACGCACACACACACACCCTGCACTGGCAGAGACTTCTGGGCAAAGGGAGGTGCGGGAAATTAAAAGCATGACACCAACAAAAAAATCCAATGAGAAAAATCATGATATCAGCATATCAGTCATTTAAAAAACAAATACAAACCACAGAGACAAATGCTCATTAACACACAAGAGAGAGACACCCAGAAATTTCCTATAGGCACTCCCGTGGACAGAGACGACCCACGCCTGCTACTAGTGGCGGGGGCGGGAGGGGAAAGTGAGGACAGCTGGCTTCAGCAGTGTAACTGAGCATGCTCAGTCCGTGGGCGCATGCTCAGTACAAACCATGCAGCAAATCTGGGGGGGCACATGATCCCCCTATGTGTTGCCTCTGCATGTGGAAATGCAATCACACACGCATCACACTCAGGAGCATGTGGTCACAGAAGAACAGAAATACCATCCCCACATGGAAGTCATAGAGTGAGAGACACATTGACACATACTTATTTATTGTCTCAGAGAGACACAAGCATTCACATCCCAGGCTCTTAAGCTTGAGCTCCACTTAAAAGTTATAGCAAAAAGAAAAGGAGTACTTGTGGCACCCTAGAGACGAACCAATTTATTTGAGCATAAGCTTTCATGAGCTGCATCCGATGAAGTGAGCTATAACTCACGAAAGCTCATGCTCAGATAAATTGGTTAGTCTCTAAGGTGCCACAAGTCCTCCTGTTCTTTTTGCGAATACAGACTAACACGGCTGCTACTCTGAAACTTAAAAGTTATATCAGCATAATCACAGCAGTCAGGGGTCACAGCGCTAGGAAGAATTCTTCCGTCGACCTCTCGGGGAGGTGGATTACCTACGCTGATGGGAGAGCCCCTCCTGTCAGCGTAAGTTGTGTCCACACTTGTGTCTACAGCTGTGCAGTGGTGGTGTTTTCAGTGTAGACAAGCCCCAAGATCTAATAGTCCATATCTAAATCCTAGTCTAGACAAAGCCAGCAATACTCACTCACAGATAGAGATCCCCTCTCTGCTTTGGGCACCTACCAGATACTCCCAGCTCCTCCTCTCGCCAGTCAGTTTAAATTCCAGGAGTTTTTCTCTCTCTTCCCTCAGAGCCTGCAGTCGAGCCTTGACTCGCTCCTGAGAAGAGAAAAAGATTTTGGTGGGATTTCCTTTTTGGGTGGGGGAGGAGTGGATCCAATTCAGACTTCACTTAAATAAACTCTTTACCAGCTACTCTAACTCACGGGGAGAACTTTCTTAATGCCACTTGCATGTAAATTCCCTGACTGGCTGGGGCCAAGTTTGCCTCCCATAATTCACTGGGCTCATGCTCAAATAAATTGGTTAGTCTCTAAGGTGCCACAAGTACTCCTTTTCTTTTTGCATAATTCACTGGGTTTCCCCCCCCAGTCAGTAATGCTGGCCTGTATAACAAACCAAGGGCTCTGCTTAGCAGTCAGGCAGTCTGGGGAGCAAGGAGTGGGTTATTGCTTTGTTGGGTATGAAATTAATGACACAAAAGAAGACAAAAATGACCTTAGTCAACTTTATTTCAAATAGACCAGCTTCAGAAAGGAACTTGCAACATCTAAAGGGCTCGTCTATGCTAGAATCGCCACAGCAGCACAGCTGTACCAATGCAGTTGTTAGCAAAATACATCCATTAAAAAGCCAGGGAATTAGGAGTCAGTGTTAAACTGGATACCCAGTGTACAAGAATTGGAGAAAGGCATTACCTTCTTGGGAGTGAAATTAGTGGCGTAGAGCAAGGAGTAATATATTACTCCAGTCAATTTTATTCACAACAGGTTCAGTGACTGAGGAATGTTATTTCAGGGTGAAATAGCCCTGATCCTGGGGCACACACATGCTTAATTTACTAATCTAAGTAGCCTCATTGACATGGTAATATAAATTTAAGCATGTGCATAAGTATTTATCTAGACTTGCCAGTCATTACAGGTGTGAATTTAAAGCACAGTACATGTGTGGACAGTTTTACTCCAAGACAACAGTGATGTATTCCTATTCAGCTTAATCCACTTTACAGGAGCAAGAGCACCCTTGCTCCAAAATAAGAGCGTCCACACACGGAGTTGATCAGGAATTTCTCCATGTGATGGACAAGCCCTAAGTAGTGTTTGGAAGACTGTGACCTTCGATGCAAAAGGGCACACTCATTTAGGTCTAATTCCCAGATTATGTAACATTTTCTTTAATGTTAGGTGCACAGATCAGTAACTTAAGAACACAACCCCTTGCAGGAACGCTTGTTAGCAAAATGGATGAATGAGACGTTAGGTGTTCAGGTTCCACTAGAAAAAAAAAACAGTTATCAGGAGCAAAGATAAAAAAATTAGTGGCTAAGGCCTTGCTCCTCAAAGATACCTAGGCTCTCAATTTCCAGTGATTTCAATGGAATCCAGAAATCTAAATACCTCTGAAGCTCTGGGCCAAAATTCCATGCAAGAACTCTGTTGTGAGCATAAATAGACCATCAATAACGCAGGAAATGAGAAGTTCAAGTTAAACTGGAAAGAAACCCAAACGTTTAGTCTAGAAATTGCCCAGCGAAGGGCCCAAATTACACTAGGATTTACTGAACTGCTGCCATTTTGATTTTGAAAAGCCAACCAACCAGCATTTCTCAAGTTGCAGTGGGGGAGGTTTAGATTGGATATTAGGAAAAACTTTTTCACTAGGAGGGTGGTGAAACACTGGAATGCGTTACCTAGGGAGGTGGTGGAATCTCCTTCCTTAGAGGTTTTTAAGGTCAGGCTTGACAAAGCCCTGGCTGGGATGATTTAATTGGGGATCGGTCCTGCTTTGAGCAGGGGGTTGGACTAGATGACCTTCTGGGGTCCCTTCCAACCCTGATATTCTATGATTCTATGATTCTATGAAAAACATAAATGAGGCATCAATGGAGACTCTGGAGAGAGAGATTTCCTACCTTGTACTTCTGGGCAGCCTCCTCTATGGGAACCGCAACGTGAGCTCCATGCGCCCAGGACTCTCTGCAGACCAAACATATTAATTGCTGTTCCTCCACACAGAAGAGTTTCAGAGGCTCCCCGTGTTTCTCACACATGCGCTCCCCCTCTGGCTCTTTCCCTGCTGGTAACTTCAACTGTTTCACCAGCACCGCCATGTTCGCCAGCTCCCTGCTGGGCCTGAAGTTTCTCTGCTGGGCGGTTTCTCTGCACTGGGGGCAGGAGAAGTTGGGCTCCGACTCCCCCCAGCACTGAGTGATGCAGGCCCGGCAGAAGTTGTGCCCGCAGTGGATAGACACCGGGTCTCGGAAATACTCCAAGCAGATGGAACAAGCAGCTTCCTCTTGGAGTTTTTCCACAGTAGCCATGGCTCTCCATGAGGACAAGTGTGACAGCAGGTTAAATTCACATCACTTCCCTTTGAGTGCAGCCTGACAGCATTTCTTCTTCTGGAGCCGGCTCATTTGCTGGGCTGGAATGAGCCCCATCTAGTTTCAGCCCCTGAGGCACTGGAGAGCAATGTGACCCTCCCCATGCAGGGAACAGTGCTACTTAATTCCCAGGTTAAAAAAAAACTCTTTGAAACCGCAATTAAGAGAATGCATCTCTCTGCTATTGAAGGGCAGAAAGGTGAAATCCTGCCCCCAAATGTCAATAAATGAATGTAATGTAATCATTTATTTAAATCCAGACACAGTAAGAAAAGTTATTGGCGGTTAGGAGTCAGATTTCACCTAACAGATAAAGATTATCCATCACGGGAGACTTTTAAGAGCAGGTTAGACAAACACCTGTCAGGGATGATCAGATAATACTTAGTCCTGCCATGAGGGCAGGGGACTGGCCTAGATGACCTCTCAAGGTCCCTTCCAGTTCTATGATTCTATGATTACCAAGTAGGGAAGCGCTCCAAGCTAAGCGTATCTCTGTCCCTGTCCTTCTTTATCCCCTGCTGATCTGCCACCTTTGCACCACCCAAGTTGTGTTTATGTTTATTGATATTCCTGTAGCTCCTAGACCTGCCCCAGTCAGGCTCAATGTGCTGCAAGCCAGACAGACTTGTAATAAACGCCCAGATCCTCAGGTATTTAGCCTCCAATGGAAGTTAGGAGACTAAATACATTCCAGGACCTGGATCAAAGGAAAAATCCTTCCTCCGTATTCATTAACATTCCCACGATTTCCTGGAGCAGGGAAAGGAGTGGATGCTGCAGACAGGGCTGTACATCAGCCATGGCAGACCATTAAAGGCAAGGCAAACAAGCAACAAAAAACAAAACTCAGAAACTGAGACCTGGTCTGCACTAGGGCATTCAGGCCGTATAACGACATCGCTCAGGGGATGTGAAAAATCCACCCCCGTGAGTGACACAGCCTAGTGCAGCCTAGACCACAACCCAGCCCCCAGGGTGGAGAGCACTGTGTGGCTGGGAGAACGCCATAGCTCCCATCTCTCGGGCAGGTGGAGGACCTACGCCAACAACGGGAGAAGTCTTCCCGCCAGCGTCGGTAGCGTCTTCACTGACGTGCTACAGCGGCACCACTTCACCGTTTTAAGCGTAGACCTGCCCTCAGTGGGAGGAGACGGGGATGGTCGGAGGTTTAAAACCTTCCCTGCCCTGAAGACCCTTTGGTTTAGGTTGACCAGTCAGACGATGGGTGGGGGAAGGGGATACAGGAGACAAAGCAGAGCAGGAAGTGGGTGCCCTGACATTTAGTCTGTTTGTCAGCAGGTTGTTGTGATTGTTTTGTCTATCTGTCTATGGACCTTTCCAGTGGGGGACAGGAGCGGCTTAAGCTCCCTAAAAGTGAGGGGGGGGGAAGCAACCAGTGCCCAAACCATGGCCCCGGCCCCTGTGCCGCCCCACCCCCCTGGGGCCCTGCCCCCACCCCATCCACCCCCAAGGCTCCACCCCCACCCCGCCCCTTCTCCCAGAATAAGATAATATGCATGCTTTGTGTGACTCCAGGGCTTGTGTCAGCCAAGGGCTTTTCATTCATGGATAATTAAAGCAAAGAAGCTAACTCTGGGGTTCTGCAGGGACTTTAAACCATGAAGTCTTTAAACCGCGATTTGAGGACTTCAGTAGCTCAGACACAGGTGAGAGGTTTTTCGCAGGAGTGAGTGGGTGAGATTCTGTGGCCCGCCTTGGGCAGGAGGTCGGACTAGATGATCATAATGGTCCCTTCTGGCCTTAGTATCTATGACTCTATGACAGATCTAGAACCCAGGTCGGTGGAACGGCTGACACAGGCTGGCAGCCATGGTAGGGCTCTCTGGGTCGTCACAGACGCCATCGCGAGATAAACACCACAGGAAGCGCCACCTCTGAAGGCCAGACTGAGAGCTTCCCTCTAGGCCCCTGAACATAGGCACCGACTCCATGCATGCTCCGGGGCTGGAGCACTCATGGGGAAAAAAAAGGGGTGCTCAGCACCCACTGGTAGCAATGCCAATCAGCTCCTCCCCCGAGCACCTCCTTTCCGCCAGTGATCAGCTGTTCAATGGCATGCAGGAGGCGTGGGGGCGGGGAGAGGGAGGAGTGGGGGCCGGAAGAGGCAGGGCAGGTGGGGGCTTGGGGAAATGGGTAGAATGGGGGCAGGGCCTGGGGAAGAGTGGGGGTTGAGCACCCCCTGGGAACTCAGAAAGTCGGCACCTCTGCCCCTGAACCTTGTTTAAGCCCAGGAGGCATTTCAAGAAGTGTCTGTGCACGGAGCTGAGCTCCCCAGCCAGATGTAGTGACGGACATGCCTCCATCACCGGACATTTAGATCCCGAAGGAACCACATGAAGACACCTGAATACTGCCCAGTAGAGGCGTGGGCATTTCTAAAGAGGTGAGAAAGTTCTTTTCATTGACATTGCCTTCCACTGGAGTGACCCACTCTCGTGGCAAAGGGCATGTCAGTAAAGAGCAACCACCGCACCCGTCAGACAGTTCTGAGGGCTCCTTGGCTTATTTCTCTCCAGTAGAACCTCACAGTGCCGAACCCCTCGGGAATGGAG
This sequence comes from Lepidochelys olivacea, assembly GCF_965140295.1. NCBI lineage: Eukaryota > Metazoa > Chordata > Testudines > Cheloniidae > Lepidochelys > Lepidochelys olivacea. Next base: position 37,898,565 of record NC_140424.1, read on the forward strand.
GTTGTTCGTCACTCTGAAATGTTCGTAACACCAAACAAAACGATACGGTTGTTCTTTCAAAAGTTTACAACTGAACATTGACTTCACACAGCTTTGAAACTTTACTAAGCAGAAGAAAAATGCTGCTTTCTCTTTATTTTTTTTACTAGTTTACGTTTAACACAGCACTGTATTGTAGTTGCTTTTTTTTTTTTTTTTTTGGCTTTGCTGCTGCTTGGCTGCGTACTTCCAGCACCAAATGAGGTGTGTGGTTGACCGGTCACTTCGTAACTCTGGTGTTCGTGCCTCTGAGGTGCTACTATATTGTATACTAAACAGAAAAGACAAGGGAGCCCATTGGAGCGATCAAGACTCTTTAATACAGTCATCTGGTGGATCATAAAGACATAGAATCCACTTGCTAAAACAATAACACTGTAAAAATCCATAACATTTTCTCCACCTCCTTCAGGACCCATCTTCTTGTCCCCTGCCCGTCCTCACCACACAGCCTTGAGAAATGTGAAGTGAACCACTGAAGTCAATCGGTTTTAACTCTGAAACCGAAAGAGGGCGATTTCATTCGTCGACCTTGTTAACCCTTTGACTGCCCATCGCTTTTAGCAGAAACATCCACAGTCCCAAACATCCTTAAAGCCCCACTAGCCAGCAGTCAGAGCCTTCAAATTCTCCTTCTCCCAACAATGTCAATAAACACATGAATGGGAGCCTGGAAACTGACCGTGTGGGAACAGAGTAAAATAAACCCAATTCAGTGCCAAAATAAATACCCCATTTCACTTCAAGTCAAATACTCCATAGGAAACAATTAGCTGGAGCTCCCACGAAATTTCGCCCAGAGGCTATAGAATCCAGACAACTTGCTACAGAATTTCTAATTCGTTCACCCTTCCGACACCTACAATCCTCCCCAAGAACAGAGGATGAAGACACACAGGCTGGCTCATGAGGTTTGCTTCTCTAGCCCGACTGCTTCACTTTCTTCCTTGTTTTGACACCTCAGAAATACACGTCAGCTTCCAGGATCATAAAGCTGGACTTGTCAGAGGCCAGAGGAGCCCGGTTCATGGGGATAGACTAGCCCATAGCTCAGGGACACAGCGTGAGCTGGGATTCCCAGACCCAGAAGAAAGGGAGGATTCTTTCCCCATTGAAAGAGGCAGGATGGAAAGTGAAGATTGGGGCCTCGTTATCAACATCAAAAAAAGCCACCTGCCCCCTTTCGTAGTCCAGAGAAACTCGGATCCTCCCAGGCCTCCTACTCAGAGGAAGCAGGGTGTCGGGGGAGGTGTAAGCCTGGTACTGTCCCCCACAGAGGCCCACAGCCCAGATCCCCTGGGAGGGGTCCAGACTAAGCCATCCCTTTCTCCACACAGATTCTCGGGCGATCCCGACAGTCCAGAATCCCTGCTGCCCCAGGTGCACTTCCCAGTCGTTCCTCCCTGAGGTGAATCCCGCCCAGCACGCAGCAGTACGTATCAAATCTTTTGGGATTGTCGGGCAGATCCTGAGGCGTGTCCTCCCACCACACACTTTTCCGATCCTCGGCCAGGACGAGGTGGGGATTCGCCTTGTCTGGATCCAGAGTCACATTCGCTGGGGAGAGAGAGAATCAGAATGTTAGGGGCAGAGCTCAGCCCTTGGGGAGGCTGGGACCATTTCACACACTCCCCAGCAGCCCCATCCTGGCTGGGACACTCCCAGCAGTAGAGAGAGACAGGAGAATCATGCTGCCTGCTGCAGAGACATCCTGTACCCAGCTGGAAGGCAGCCGAAGGGAGAACGCAAACCCCAGTGTACATGGAATGATCCTGGAGGGTTGGAATCAGTGCCCCCGAATGAGAGCAGCGGCCTCTTGTTTGTATCAAAGAGTTTAGGTGGTCACTCCTGCCCACGGGGAATGGAAAAGGCACCAACTCAAGACTCCTCTTCCCAAACCACGGGCGGGGTGGAATTTTGATACACGAGAAATCGAAACAACTTCCAAATTTTCCAATTTTTAGCAAAGCTGTTTTGCCATTTTTCAGTGGTGATGGGAGCTGATCAGTCTCCATATAGCCCGGCAGCTCCTTCTCACTCCCATGGGATAACAGCAGTTAAAGGGTTACTAATACTGGGGTGCTAAAGGCCTTCCCCCTTTCCTGTAAAGCTCCTCCTTCGTTGCCAGGAGGCTACTTTGTCCGACCTCAGAAACTTCTTCTGCAAGCAAAGCCCAAGCCACAACTCTCATGTTCTTCTCAATAGGGAAATATCCCTGATACAAGTCACTTTTCCAGCTGTTTTCCAGACACTCACCCCATTCCACCTCCAATTCAGACGGTAGAGACTCTAGAGAGAGAAGAGAGGCATGTCATGGTGTTATCGTTAGGAGAAGATTTCTGCAATTCACCAGTCTAACAGGACCTTAAAGATGGGAAACAAATGGAGGGGATGGGACAGAGCTATCCAGACAGAGAGAAATTAAGATGGACAAAGCATGAATTCATCCCCCTACATACAGGAGGGCCAGGCCAACATCTATGCACCTCTTGAATCTCCATAATACGATGGGCCATTGTCTCTCAGCAGAGGGGTGAATTTCACCTCCTGCGATTCCTAGGCAGTTTGAAATAAAAGAGAATCAAGAATATGATTTGATCCCTTTGTGTTACCGTACCAATGGTGTCATCCCCAGTATATCGCACTCCTCAGTAATTAGGATAGATGAGTAAATCCATCTATGAGAACACAATGATATACACCTCTCCAAACCCTACCCCTAATTCAGGGATGATGATATATTCCTTTACAGTTATTTAGCTGGGCTTTCCCTTGGCAGCCAATTGCCTAGTGCCTAAATCCTCCCCGTCACAGACACACATCTGGATTTCCACCCCCTTGGTACCTTTGAATTTCCTCAGTGCCTCCTTCAGAACAATATTTTTTTGAGAGAAATTGCTGAGTCTCTTTTCCACGTCAGGAAAAATCTCCAGTGGCTGCTGGAAGTCCCCCACCTTGCACCTGGAGGGAGACAGACTTTTTATTGATCATTCTTTATTTTATCAGCTCGTAACATGACTTTCACGCCAGTGAATGCTGCTGGACTAAGCAGCCAGGGTTAGGATTAGGGATAGGTGCATAACTCCAGTTGAAATCAATGCATAATTAGGTACCTAAATACTTTTGATGAGCTTGATTCCTGTGATGGGGGTGTACAACCCCCAGATCATACAGGAAGAGGTTAAAGCCCAGCCAGGGGCTTCATTAACCTTGGGTTTAAGACTGGAAGGTGGACTTAAAAAACGGGAAGCCCAGCAGTTGCGGGACTGATGGGGAAGGAAAACAGACAGGCTGCTTCTGTGTGGAGCATGAAGCTTGACCGGGCTAGGAGCTGTCTGGGGATGGCAGCTGCCGGAGCCCACAGCAGGAGGGCAGGCCTGTACTGGATTGTTAGTCTGACAGAAGCCTAGGCACATGGTGCTGGGTGTTGAGACAGGCCCTTGCAGATAGAAGCCTGCCTGCTAGGAAGGAGGTGGGAAGTAGACCCCAGCTGGGCTGATGATTCTTTTGTCTGGCATTTCTGTTGGATTTTGACCAGAGGACTCTATTACCCTGGAAGGAGCTGAACAACTGTCTTGGCTGGAGGACTAAGCCACCTCTACAGGGGAAGTGAGCTGAAGATCATGTGGAGAAACTGAGGCATCACCACTCCGCACCGGGGGCAGAGGGGCATGCTGGGAAGGTACCTCTGTCACAAGCCTGGACAACTAATTTCTCGGTGGCTCCCATCCTCCCAAAGGAAATAGAAAGGCATTTAGTCATCTCAGCCTTTTGGATATCATTGCCACCAAATGTGTCCAGCAAGAACTGGACTGAAAATCCCAACCCAACTCCCCAAAGACTAATCGGGTGGGGAAGATTTTTGATCATGGCTGATCTGGCCAGGGTCCTAATCCATGACAGAGAGGTGAAAAAACCCAAAGCCCACTGCCAGATGTGTCAGTCCCTCAGGTATCCAAGTTACTCAATACACACATTCAGATGACGGACGAGTCCCTTCCCTAGGATGGCTAATTCCATAGTCTAGTAGAAGTGGAATCTACCCTGGGGGTTTGTTCAGCAGTGGGAGATTTCTATACCAAAGGTGACTGTGCCCCATAGGCTGAGCTAGGGAGACGGGGCTTTATTTATTCAGGGAATGGCTTATACTGCAATCCTGGGATGTGATTGCAATGCCAGTTAACGTACCCGAGGTAGCTTTCATTGAGCAAGCTCAGGTACTGGACAGTAAAGCCGTGGCAGAACATGCTTCAGCATAGGTGAGTAACGACCCAAGGTTCTGGGCGGGTTTATACAGACTGTGCAAAAGCACATGCCACTGAAGGTTGGTTGCTCTCAGTACATGAGCTGTAGGCCGGCTAGGAGTGAAAACTATACCCCAAGACTGCAGTATGGACCCTTAGTTTATACAGTCAAATTGAATCGTGCTTCCCTTGGGGATCAGAATCAGTCAGTCATCCCCAGCTAGAGAAGAGAAGCTGAACTGTGCCCTGGACCATGTGCTTTGCTGCTGAGTTGTGGGGCGAGCTTCCCACACAGTCAAGTGGGAGGGAGAAGGAGCCATGTACCTGTTCAAGGTGCTTCTGATGTCCTACAGGGGAGAGAGAGATACAGAGAGCTCAGTCCCACAGCGATAACAATCAGAATGAACAACGAAGGGTCTTTGCACCTCTCCATGCATTTTATCCCTATGACCCTCTGCTCTATTTGGTGAGCACCAGTGCTTTGTTAATTTTGCACCTTCTTGACACTGCCCCTTTTAAGAACAAATCAGTTATTATAATCAATCAGTTCCAGACTGGAGCAGGCCCCTAGGGGTCGGGATCTGGCCACATGAGGATCTGAACGGAGCAGCGCCGCTGGTGTGCCCGGCTGGTACATGCTGTCTAACCGATAGACCTTTATTGGCCAGCACAGATTGACTACCCTTGTGCTTCACGGCCTGGGGCAGGACTTAGATCCAGGTTCAGTTGCTGGCCCAGCTCCTTCCTCAGTGGCCTTGGCAAGCTTTACTTCATCTTGCCGTGCCTCGTGTGTGAAATGAGGATGCCAGCCTCTAAACTCAGACTGCACCTACATTTTTACTGTAAAAGTCCCCCAAGCTTCTGGCAGACAGCATCCGGTGTCCAGGCACCTACGTCACGTCCAAGCCCCAGTGAGATCAATGAACCAGGGGAACAGAGCAGCTCCCGTTCCTAGCTTTCCCATATGGCCGGATCAGGTAAGCACAAGAGCTTGGAGATGGGGTGGGAGGAAGGGGAAGAGGCCTCACTGCACTGGAGAGTGATTCTCATTCTGTCTCTGGCCTAATTAATATGTAAATAAAAGCACAATGGCTTCAACCAGCAAGACCCACCACAGTCCATCCCCTAGGGCAGGCACTTGCCTAAGAGGTAGCAGGTGCCCTGCTCATCAGGGCGGGAGATGAACTAACCCACAGCCTAAGCAAGTATGCTAACCACTAGGCTACAGGTTTCTGAGGGCAGAGCCTGCTTCATCCCCTCACCCAGCCATTTTGTCTGGCGTTAAGCAGGTGCCTACGCCAGCAATTCTCAAACTGTGGGTCGCAACCCCATTTTAATGGGGTCACCAGGGCTGGCATTAGACTTGCTGGGGCCCGGGGCCAAAGCCAAAGCCTGAGCCCCACTGCTCAGGGCCAAAGCCCAAGGGCTTCAGCCCTGGGTGGTAGGTCTCAGGTTTCAGCTTCAGCCCTGGGCGGTGGGGCTCAGGTTACAGGCCCCCCGCCCAGGACAGCAGGGCTTGGGCTTTGGTCCTGCCTCCTGGGGTCATGCAGTAATTTTTGTTGTCAGCAGGAGGTTGCAGTGCAATGAAGTTTGAGAACCCCTGGCCTAAGCCCTTCTCACAAGAAATGCCTAAGTGAGGAGAGCAGGTCCCGTTTGTGGCTCCCAAGCAGAGCTAGGAGGCTCCCTACATCCCAGGTTTAGGCTTCTAACTCCAGGCTTAGCACACTTCCCTCTCATCAGCATCTCCCATCGGCTTGCTAAGGCAGCTCCCCGCCGAGCGTGCATTACATAGGGAGCCACCGCAGCTAACCCGGGCTTTGTGGACGCCAGTGATTTTCAAGGGGCTGAAAAGCCAAGTGTTGCAACGCTGAGTGAATCCAGGCCAGCGTGACAAACCCTTTGGAGTCCAGGGAGATTACTGAGGAACCCAGGAAGCTGAATAGCACATACCACCTCCTTAGCTGCCCTGGAACCTGCATGGGGCATAATAAAGCAAAAACTTTCCGCCAAACCCCACAACCCTGGCCGCGCCAGGGGAGAAAGAGCCTTCTCTGGCCTATTATCCCCGCCGCCCATGTTCGCCCAGGATCTCAGCACCATGACAAAATGTGAAGTAAAAAAATCAACATATTTGAATGAAGTACCATAAATCCCAATGAAAAACGATTGGAAAACAAAGATAATATACAGCGAAAGTTACAGACACTGAGTTTCTTAGGCTCCAGTTCTTGCCTAGAATGGAGCTCTCACCTGCAGGAATTCACTCGCTGGCTGCTGATACTTCTTCTCTAACTCACTGATCAGCTCACTGAGACGGGAAATCTCCTCTGAGAGTTTAGCAACACTTCCATTCTGCCGGTTCACAATCTCCTTCTCCAGCTCTCCCAGCCGGGCCAGCAGGAGCCGCTCTTGTTCCTCCAGTAGATGGCGCAGCTGATCAAATTCAGACAGGATCTTGCACCTCTGGGTTTTCGTCTGTTCCTGTAATGAACAGATTAAAACAAAGGGAAAGGAAAGGCAGGTCAAGAACATAGTGATTGAGGGGACACATACCTGGGCCCTGAATGTACAGGAGGGTGACTTTAATTGTCCTTAAAAACCTCCAAGGTCAAGGATTCTACAACCACCCCAGTTAACCTCTCCCAGCGTTTAATGTTCTTCAGAGTTAGGAAGCTCGTGACCCGGTGGCCAGTTGCTATCGCTGATGTCTCTTCCCTTCCTCCCAGGGTCACACACAATTTATCCTCATCATGTTTGGCTGAGAAGCCTTCTCTGGTTGCTCATACTTTTGAGGCAATATCTGTCTCTCACTTCCTTGTATTTAGTCTGCTGGAGTAGAAAGTGTCTCTCTCTGTCCCATTGCCTGCTCAGCCCATCCTCTCTGGGTTTAGACCAGGCGTTCTCAAACTTTTGTTTGCTGGGACCCCCTTTGAAAATATTTCAGCCCCGGCACACCAGGCCATCCTTACTTCTGCGCAGCCGGTGGTGGCAGAGCTGCCTTCAGAGCTGGACACCTGGCCAGCCGCCGCCGGCCTCGCGACTCCCCCACAATAGTCTTGCAACCCCCTTTTGGGTCGGGAGCCCCAGTTTGAGAAATGCTGCTTTAGACTGTGCTTTGCACCTCCCGCTTCCCACCCCTAGTTTGTGGCCACCGATTTTGCGTTTGGAGCAAGTCTGCTTTATTTTCGCACAGTGCCATTATGGTGAAGTAACTGCCAGGGTGATAGCTCCGTGCAAAAGATCGGGAGCAGCCTAACTTCTTGCTGTTTGATTTCTTCTTCCCAGTGACCCTGTGTGTTTTGCTTTAGGGGCTGATCTATCAACGTGAGTATCTTTTGATTCTTATTTTTCACTGGTCAAAGAGTGAGGCTGACCCAGGGAGAGAGAGACCCACACCCATGTCCCTGCAGGGTAATAACAATGGGCACCTACCAGATATTCCTGGCGTCTCTTCTCCCCAGTTACTTTAAACCCCAGGAGCTTTCTTCTCTCTTCTTTCAGAGTCTGCAATTGCATCTGGATTTGTTCCTTGGCGGGGAAAAGTGCTCTGAATGAGATTTCACTGAGGGTTGGGGGGGGGGGGGGCTATTTTCTTCTGTTATTGATTTTCTTAGAACAATACATAACAAAAGGGGGAAAGGGGAAGTAGACAGTAATCAATATGAATTTAAAGTAATGAAATGTGAAAAATTGATAAGGGAGGCCAAAGTCATCAGAGGGAAAAAATCACAACTGGCGAGGCTAAGGACAACAAGGAGGAGTTTTTTAAGCATATCAGAAATAACAAACAAACCCCCTAACAATGGCATAGGCACATCACTACATCATGATCGTGATAAACTTGCTACGAACAATGCAGAAAAGGCAGACGTGTTCCATAAATATTTCTGGTCTGAGCTTGGGAAGAAGCAGGATGCTCCATTCCACATGTGAGGATGATGGAGTATTTCCCAGCCCATTCGCAACCAAGGGGGATGTTAGAAAACGTCTAGGAGGGATAAACATTTTTAAATCAGCATTCCCAGATAACTAACTCCAAAGGAATTAGCTGAGGAGATCTCCAGCTGGCTGGTGTTAATTTTTAATAACTCTTGGAACAATAGGGAAATTCCAGAAGACTGGAAGTGTTCTAATGTTATGCGAGTAATCAAAAAGGGCAATCAGATGATCTGGGTAATTTTAGGCTGGTTAGCCTATCAATTCTGGGCACAATGCTGGAAAAACTGATATGGGATTCAATGTGAATACAATTAATGCCAGTCAACATGGTTTTACAGAAAACAGGTTGTCAAACCTGATTCCATTTCTTTTTTAAATAAGATTACAAGTTTAATTGTTGACTGTACAGATGTACTGTACTTACACTTCTGGAAGGCATTTGACTTTTAATCAGAATGTTGGGTAATAATGCAATTAGCACTATACAGTGTCAACAAAGCCCATGTTACAGGGATTAAGGACTGCCTGACCTGTCTCAAAAAATAGTTTTCAATAGGGAACCACCACTGAATTGGGGCATTCTGCAGGGATCGGTGCAAGACCTAAAACTATTCAACATTTTTATCAATGATCAGGAAGTGAATATAAAATCAATGCTGACAACATGTGGGGATGATGTGAAGATTGGTGGAGTGGTAGATCATGAGGAAGATAGGTCAGTCATATAGAGCAGTGGTTCCCAAACTGGGGTCTGTGAACCCCTGGGGGTTAGTGGGAAAAAATTCCCTAATGGTGGACAGAGCTGTCCCTAGGGACCCTGGAGAGTACGGGGCCAGCAGCCCGGAGCCCCAGGACTTCCAAGAGCTATGCAAATCAAAGCAAGCATATCTATCACACTGAGGAGGTTTAAACTTTGAGACTCCTTATAAGAAATGGAAAGGGAGGTGGTTATTTTTTGCTGTTTTTCAAATTAAATAGGCAACTAGTATTGTTTTTAAAATTATTATGAAGAACAAGTTTAAGCTTTGTTGTAACATGCGTTGTTTGCCTGGACTGCTCAAGACCTGAATGCTTGTGTAAGAGGAACTCTTTGAGTTGGCTTCTTAAATCCCTTCATGCTGCTTCACATCTAATACTCCTTGATGAAACATAGGAGCCTTGTCTTATAACAGGCTTAATCAAAGTGATACAAGCTACGAAAGTGAGATCTTGGAAGAGTGTTGCCGTTTTCATAATGTAATAAAAATACTGTAATGATAAATAATAATAATAAATAGTGTGTAACAAGCATGTCATAAAAACAAATTTTATATTTCCAAGATCACTGCTTTTATAATTTATACTCAGGTAAAGAAGAAAATCCCTGGAAATACTCATTTTTAGGAGGGGGTTCGCGAGACTTGACATTTTAGTGAAATGGGTTCACAGATTGTTAAAATTTGGGTACCACTGATACATGGGTCATTCGATAAGTTAAATGTATTTTACAATCAAATTCAAAGTTATACATCTAAGAACGAGGACTGCAGGCCAGACCTACAGAAGGGGAGACTGTATCCTGGAAAGCTGTAACCCTATAATGCAGAGGTCCCCAAACTGTGGGGCATGCCCCCCTAGGGGGCTGTGAAGGAACGTCCGGGGAGGGGGTGCAACGGGACCCAGGCCAACCCCCACAGAGGGCAGGAAGGGAGCACCACCCAGCCCCTCCCTGCCTCCAGCTCTGCTCCAGTCCCGCCCTTCGGTCCCGCCCACGCCTAGTCCCATCCCCAGCCTCGGTGCAGCTCCGCTTCTGCTGAGGCTGGGGGCAAGGCCGGGAGCGGAGCCACACCTGGCCGCAGGCCCGGCTGCTGGACCCCACCTCAGCTCGGCTGCGGGTCTGCTCCCGCACTTGGCCCCAGCCTTGGCCCGGCCCTGACCCACCCCCAGCTGCAGCCCCAGCCTCAGTCCCCTTACCTCTGTCCACCCTCCCTCCCCGGCCTGGAGCCATGGCCCTGCTCCTGGTCCCGGTTGCGGGAGGGAGGCAAGGGGGCACAGACAGGGGTAAGGGGGGGCATGTCCCTCAAAAGTTTGGGGACTGCTGCTGTAATGTATTTAGAGGTCAGTGTAGACAAAGAGTTCGACATGCGTTCTCACTGCGATGCGGAGGCTGATATGATCCATGGACATATAAACGGAGTCGTGACTAATTTGTATATTTTTTGACCTGTGTATATGTTCATGGTGAGGCTGATCCTGGATATTGCCTCCCGTTCCGGTGGCCACATTTTTAAAAGAATGATGAAAAATTGGAGAGGGTGCAGTAAAGAGCCACAAAAATGACTGAAGGGCTGAAAATAACAACTTAGGGCTATGTCTACACTTGAACCACTACATTGGCAGCTGTAGTGCTTCATTATAGCCAATCACTTCAGCCATGGGAGAGGTTCTCTGGCCGTTGTAGTTAATCACTGCTCCAAGAGGCGGTAACTAGGTTGAGCAAAGAAGTGGGGTAGCACTGTCTACACTAGGGCTAGGTGGATTTTTCACATCCCTGAGAGATGTAGCTATGTCAGTGTAAGTGTTCAGTGTAGACCAGCCATTACAGTGAGCGATTTAAGGATTTCCATCTGATTATTTTATCATGACTATTGAGAGGTGACTTGATTAGTGCATAAATACTTTCAAAGGGGGGAAAAAATGCCAGGTACTAAAGGACTCTTTAATCTAGTGGATTGGGTGATAATGCAATAAGAACAAATGGCTAGAAATTAAAGCCAGATCATTTCAAATGAGAAATAAGGCACAAAATGTTAACAGTGAGAGTGAGTAGCCAGGGAAATGGCAGAGTTTCTCCAACTCCTGAAGTTTTCTGATCAAAACTGCATGCCATTCTGGAAGTTGTGCTTTAGCTAATCGCAGGTTGCTCGGCTCGATACAGGGGTAACTGGGCAAAGTTCTATGGCTGTTTTATATGGGAAGGCAGACAAAAAGATCATACTGGTCCCTTCTGGCTGTACAAGAACCGCCATACTGGGTCAGACCAAAGGTCCATCGAGCCCAGTATCCTGTCTTGGTCGACAGTGGCCAATGCCAGGTACTTCAGAGGGAATGAACAGAACAGGTAATCGTCAAGTGATCCATCCCCTGTCACTCATTCCCAGCTTCTGGCAAAAAGAGGCTAGGGACACCATCCCTGCTCATCCTGACTAATAGCCATTGATGGACCTATCCTCCATGATCATACCTAGTTCTTTTTTGAATCCTGTTATAGTCTTGGCCTTCACAATATCCTCTATTAATCTAAGGGAGGTGTGGTCACTTTCCCTCTACAGATTCATGTATGTGAGAGATTATCTGACTCCTGCTCTGTGTCGTTTGAAATAGAGAAAAGAATAAGGATTGAAAAAAAAAAAGCTAGTACAAAAATGGCGCTCAACAGTGGTTTCCTACCTTGTAATCCTGGATAGCTTCTTCTATGGGAGCCACAGTGTGAAATCTGTGAGCACGGGACTCTCTGCAGATCAGACAGATGGGGCTTTGATCCTCCTCACAGAACAGTTTCAGAACCTCCTGGTGGGTGTTACATGTCTTCTCCCTTCCTGCCCCTTGGGCAGCCTGGCAACTCAGCCGTTTGACTATTTCAGCCACATTTGCTAACTCCCGGCTGGGCCTGAATTTTCTCTTCAGGGCCGTGCCTCTGCACTGAGGGCAGGACAGTTTGGCCTCCGATTTCTTCGAGCACTGCCGGATACAGTCACGGCAGAAGTTGTGCCCGCAATCGATAGACACCGGGTCAGTAAAATAATCCAGACAGATGGAACAAGAAACTTCTTTTTGCAAACACTCCACAGGATCAGGAGCTGCCATGACCGACTGCAGGGCGGGGGGGGGGGGGGGGAATGAAAAGGTTAGTTTCACTTTACAGTCTCTTCAGCCTTGGTCAGCAACTGGGCGGTTCCCTTTCTGAAGCTCCTTCATTTTCTGAGCTTTGAGGAGTTGCAGTCCCTGGGGAGGGGAAATCCCCCCACCACCCCGCCCCGGCAGGACACAGTATGAAATTGCCATGTCGCAAGCTGCGTCAATAGGACTGAGGCTGGTCTACACACAACACTCAGAAGCTTGGTCAAATTCTGTTCTGGCAGCTGAGGGCTGTGCCGCTGCAGTGTAGTAGCAGGATTTTGTTTGTATTTTGTATAATTTAGAATAAAAAATAAAAGCATGTTAATAATGTAGCATGGATTACATGTATTAATGTATGAAATTACCCCTATAATTCTGAAAGCAGCAAGGAAGGGTCTAGTGGGCCATTGGTAAAGATGCATCAGCCAGAATCTTGTGTCTAAAGCAGGGCCTTGGAGCCACAGCCAGGCCATGGTAAGAACTGCGCCGGCAGCTATAGGCAGCCGTGGACCCTCCAGCCTGCACAAATTTGTGCATTCCAGCACAAATGGCCCACCTTGATTATCATAAAAAGAAAAGGAGGACTTGTGGCACCTTAGAGACTAACCAATTTATTAGAGCATAAGCTTTCGTGAGCTACAGCTCACTTCCTCAGATGCATATCGTGGAAACTGCAGCAGACTTTATATATACACAGAGAATATGAAACAATACCTCCTCCCACCCCACTGTCCTGCTGGTAATAGCTTATCTAAAGTGATCATCAGGTGGGCCATTTCCAGCACAAATCCAGGTTTTCTCACCCTCCACCCCCCACACAAATTCACTCTCCTGCTGGTGATAGCCCATCCAAAGTGACAACTCTTTACACAATGTGCATGACAATCAAGTTGGGCTATTTGCTGCATAAATCCAGGTTTTCTCACATCCCCCCCACCCCCATACACACACAAACTCACTATTACCAGCAGGACAGTAGGGTGGGAGGAGGTATTGTTTCATATTCTCTGTGTATATATAAAGCCTGCTGCAGTTTCCACGATATGCATCTGATGAAGTGAGCTGTAGCTCACGAAAGCTTATGCTCTAATAAATTGGTTAGTCTCTAAGGTGCCACAAGTACTCCTTTTCTTTTTGCGAATACAGACTAACACGGCTGTTACTCTGAAACCTTGATTATCATGCACATTGTAGGGAGAGTGGTCACTTTGGATAAGCTATTACCAGCAGGAGAGTGAGTTTGTGTGTGTGGTTTTTGGAGGGGGGTGAGGGGGTGAGAGAACCTGGATTTGTGTAGTAAATGGCCCATCTTGATTATCATACACATTGTGAAGAGAGTGGTCACTTTGGATGGGCTATTACCAGCAGGAGAGTGAGTTTGTGTGTCGGAGGGTGAGAAAACCTGGATTTGTGCTGGAAATGACCCAACTTGATGATCACTTTAGATAAGCTATTACCAGCAGGACAGTGGGGTGGGGGGAGGTATTGTTTCATGGTCTCTGTGTGTATATAATGTCTTCTACAGTTTCCACGGTATGCATCCGATGAAGTGAGCTCACAAAAGCTCATGCTCAAATAAATTGGTTAGTCTCTAAGGTGCCACAAGTACTCCTTTTCTTTTTGTGAATACAGATTAACACGGCTGTTACTCTGAAACCTTTTTTACTCTCTTTTCTCTTTGTAATTATGCCTGGGGGTGCCGTACATAGGACCTTCTCCCCCTTTACCTGCGTCCCTCCAGCATCTGCAGAGTTAACTTTTTCACTCTTTTTGTATTCCTGGAGTGCCTCTTTCACTACTTTCAGCTGGCTTTGGGTATTTGTAGCCAGCACCTTCCAATTGTCTGCTCCCTTTTCCATTTGTGCCTTTTCCTCTTTACATGAAGACAAGCAGAGGTAAGAATCCTTACATGCCTCCCACAACAACCAAATTGCTGCTGCATCTCTTTTGGCAGCACTAGAAGGTTTGTCTATGAGGATATACCGAGCCCATCTATCCTCTAGGTCCGTAATAGTGCAGACATCAGCTAGGGCTTGTTTAGTCCAAGGGTTGTGCCCAGATTTTTGAAGGATGTTTAAAAGATGTAATTTCTTTAACAAAAGGTGAGGTTGGAGTTCCTTCTGACTCCATTCCTCCCTCTGGTACTGGCTTACCCTGTTTTCTTTTAAACATCTTAACATGGAAATTTCAATCTCTTTGTCACTCCTGGTATTACTTAGCAAATGACACAGCCTAGGTTCTGAAATCATAGCTTATCAAATTTCCTCGTCACACCTGGCACAGGTCAGCGAGTGACAAGCCTAGATTCTCTGAACCTGCTACTCCTTATTCCAGCGAGTAGCTTAGCCTGGCCCCTAGGCCTTCTTGCTGCCCTGATACCTCAGTGAGCAATACGACTTAGGTTTAGTAATCGTAGCTTAATCTATGCGTTTTTCCCCTGCTACCTTCCCAGAGGCCAGCAGGTCCCCTGCTACCTTCTCGGAGGCCAGCAGGTCCGGTTAACCTGTTTCTCCCTGCTACCTTCTCGGAGGCCAGCAGGTCTGGTTAACCTGTTCTTTTTTTAGTAACCTTAGCTTGATTTATACACTTTTCCCTGCTACCTTCCCGGAGGCCAGCAGGTCTGGTTAACCTGTTTTTTCCTGCTACCTTCCTTGAGGCCAGCAGTTCTGGTTAACCTAATAGAAATGCCTAGCTCAATAGAGCTGGCGGTGTGCACACCAATATTTACAATAACTGAGGTTTTTTACCAGTATTTCCCCTTTCGCAACTTCTGAGCTGTAGCTCACGAAAGCTCATGCTCAAATAAATTGGTTAGTCTCTAAGGTGCCACAAGTCCTCCTTTTCTTTTAGAGTAAAAAAGGTTAACTCTGCAGAGGCTGGAGGGAATTAAGCAGCTAAACTTTGCGAAAATGTTAAAAAGGAAAAGTGTTAGAGAAAGAAAAGGAGGACTTGTGGCACCTTAGAGACTAACCAATTTATTTGAGCATGAGCTTTCGTGAGCTACAGCTCACTTCATCAGATGCTCACGAAAGCTTATGCTCAAATAAATTAGTTAGTCTCTAAGGTGCCACAAATCCTCCTTTTCTTATTGCGAATACAGACTAACAGGGCTGTTACTCTGAAACCTGTTAGAGAAAGAGCATTCTTGATTTCTTTGCAGCCATTCTGAAGGGAAAATGGGCCCTTTTCCAAAGGAATGTCTGTAAATTAGCCAGGCAAAAATAAACTATCTGATTAAAATCATTTGACTGGACAATTTAGTCAAATTTGGTAAAAGAACATAAGGGGGTTCTACTGGAACTTAACTGCCTCAAATGTATAAAGGGAATGTAAGATGTAAAAAACAGAGCAGTGTGGATGGGATGTTAAGGAAAAGAAAATGTGTATGTATCTGTCTGTGTGTGTGTAAATATGTAAAGTTCTAAGGACCAATTGGTTTTGTTTTTGTTTTAAATAATGCCACTAAAAATCCATTTGACTCTTTAATTCAAAGTTGCAAAACTGACAGACCTTTTTGCTAGACTCAGGTAATTAGCATTGTTTGGCTTTGGGATTTGGCATTTAACCCTTAAAAGGTAACTCAATGCTTTACAAAATTTAAAATGTTTTCAAGTTGTGGCTGCAGCAGGACAGTCAAAATCAGGAGAATAGAAGAAAAAAAAATTCTGGATTCTTTTTGTTTGGTTGGTTGGTTTTTGTTTGTTTGTTTGTTTGTTTTTGTAACAAAGTAGCAGATGAGAGCTGCAGTAAAAAAAAAAATTAAAAAAGACAGTGCTCCTCTGAAGCAACAGCAGGGGTGAGGTGCACAAAACAAAAAGAAGCAATGTTAGAAACACTGAGCCTTAAAATGGCTTTGAGTAATCAGACTGTCACTTTGATAAATGTACATGAAAACTCTGTAAGCAAAAAAAAAAAAAAAAACCACAAGAAATAGTTACACCTTATGTAAAAATGGATCTGGATAATGTTATAGAAGTTAAACTATGGAAGGAATGGTTTCAGAGTAGCAGCCGTGTTAGTCTGTATTCGCAAAAAGAAAAGGAGGACTTGTGGCACCTTAGAGACTAACCAATTTATTAGAGCATAAGCTTTCGTGAGCTACAGCTCACTTCCTCAGATGCATATCGTGGAAACTGCAGCAGGCTTTATATATACACAGAGAATATGAAACAATACCTATAGCTATTACCAGCAGGACAGTGGGGTGGGAATAGGTATTGTTTCATATTCTCTGTGTATATATAAAGCCTGCTGCAGTTTCCACGATATGCATCTGAGGAAGTGAGCTGTAGCTCACGAAAGCTTATGCTCTAATAAATTGGTTAGTCTCTAAGGTGCCACAAGTCCTCCTTTTCTTTTTATGGAAGGAATGTGCATTTGCCCCAGAACATGTGCAGGGCATATTGTAGAAGGGACAAAAGAAATGCAAACATACCATGCTACTTAATTAAAATGCTATTCGGGCTCCAAAGGGAGCCACAATAGGTTGGGTTTTCTTTTTCAGATTGCTGTGTGTTTTGGAAGCAGAAGTTAAAAGTGATCAAAACTCTGGTGAAAGTTGATTGTGTCCCTTTTAAGATAGAGTCTCTGAGCTGCTGAGGGCTTTAAATCCAAAAGCAGGAAGCGTCTGTGAAAATGCAAATGACCTAAATGATAAAGGAAGGAAAGAATTAGCAGCACAAAGGAGCTGCAGATAAAGGACGCACCTGGTCAGCAAACAAATTGTCTAAATAAAAGGCATGGGATCACAAGATAATTTTAATAAATGTAATTATAATAAGTACCCCTGTAACAATGTATAGTGTGTATGATTTTTGGAAAAATCTTTAAGGTCATATGGTAATGATGCTTCTCAGCTATTTCCTGTAAATAAACTTAAAGCTTAACACAGCAGGAAAAACATTATAAACTTGGTCTGCTGTATAAGAAGGAAAACTGAGGTACCCCACCTCAGGGATTTCATGACTAACAGTGGGATAATTTCCCCATAACCCTTAAAAGATAGATGCCATTGAAACCTGGCCTGCCTATAGAACAAAAAAACAGGAAAATATGGGGGTAATTCCTCTGTTTTGCCTGCAATCAGCAAGGGTATTTGTAAAAGAAATATTTTAACCAATAATTTGCCAGCCCAAAAAGGGGTAGAAACATGTTTTTTTTGTCTTTCAGAAAATCAGGAAAAGCTGATGCCAGCTGAAGAGCAACCCAATACCATGAATCTACTGTCACAATAGAAACTGTGTTTTGTGTTCTATGTTTTGTCTTGTGTTTTGTCTTGTTGCTAGCACTGTTGTGTGTTTTAAAAAAAAAAATACTGAAGACCTGCAGGTACTTAAAAATAAATTAAGCTCTCTGTCCCAGCTACAGGACAGCCTGATACAAAAACAAGCACATGCCAATGTAGACTTGGTCCAAATTGGTCTGGGTAACCTAAAAGCCCAATGGAATCTTTGGCAATGGCTTAATACTACCACATGGCTTATGCATAAGAAAAATAAAATTAGAAATAGGAAACTACACAGCCATGGCTATGGGATGCACTGAAATGCAGATACTTGCCCTAGCTACTTTGGAACACAAAATGTTCTGTGTCATATTGGGAAATATTAAGGGTTTGATGCATTTGTTAAAACAAAGAAAAAGATCATTGTTTCACACTTATCAATATGAATGGATGCAATATGTTTCCAGTATTGTAAAACCAGACTTGTTAATGGGAGAAATTGTTGTCAAAATTGCACACCAACAGTCCCTGGAGGCAAAGGTATTGAAGGTTAACCCACTCCCCATATTTATTACACATGGGATCCTTCTGGCTACCCTGGACCTCGAGCCAGTGGGCTGGGGAGGGAGGGAAGCTATTGGACACAAGAGCTTGTACCGAATGGACTCCTCAAAAGTGGGTGTGCCTCACCTTGCCTGTTGCCCCAGAACCTTGTAGTAAAGATACATCACTAGGATCATGTATGTGGGATGAATTGGAATCACAAACTCAAATTGCCTCACAGTACCTTCTCTTGAATAGGCTACATAGAAAGTGACACTGATGATTATAAATCTTAGTGTCAAAAGGGGGATTATGTTGGATCATATTAAAGAAGTTCTGTATTAAAATCACAAATGAGTTTGATTCCCCATAGTTTAAATTCCAGGGTATTACTAATTAAGAGGTCTCTTGGTTTTTGGTACTGTTTCTCTCCCTCTATGTGTGAAACTTGCAAGCTGCTGATTGTGTTAGTACATTCTATGACAGAGTCTGTTCTCAAAGCAATTCTTTGTAACAACAACTACTCACACAGAGAGAGACTCAAAGCAATACTCTGTAACAACAGAAACAGCACACAGAGACTCCCCGCCCTTTTGTTGTATTCATCTCGCTTTGTTAACAATTGTGATTAAAATAGAGATATAGGATGTATGTGGATGGATGCTTGGTGTGAATAATAACTGAATGATCAGGGAGGTGCCAGCCTAAGAATCCAGTGTCCATCGGCTGAAGAAGGCGTCAAGTGGAAATAACCAGAGGACCCCCGGAGGGCAGACTGGAATCCACCCAACAGCCTCAAGGATGGGAGAACCAAAGAACAAGATAACATCTGGCAGCACGGAGCCGTCAGGAATGTGCCATCTGCTGATTGATTCAGCAACAGCATGATGAAGCAATTCCCATAGACTAGCATAGGAAGAAATTCCTATAAAAATGGACTCTAGAAAGAGAGAACTTTGGGATCTGATTCTGCAAACCAACTTCCAGGAGTATCAGATGTGCATCTGACGAGATCCTGCTCCCTCCTCATGTCCAGGCCACCAGGCCAGTGGCTTGGCATGAGCAACTCTAAGGCTGGTAACTATGATAACAACCTTGCAGAACCTCTGTGTGTGTGTGTTTGTATGAATGAATGTCTGAATAAATATGAGACTGAATGGAATGTTATAGCTATAACTAACTGCTTACTATGATTCTTTCTGTATTCACAGTAAATGTGGTATTTTGCCTTTTCCCCTTTAATAAGATCCTGCTGTTTTTTATGTTATTTGTATAACAACCCCACCCCCTTTTTTAATGAATAAGCCACACTCAAAGACTTGCTGTGTGAAAGGGGTCCCCAGTACAAAAAGTTTGAAAACCACTGATTTAGCCTGACCTGCACATTTCTAAAAATAATAAATAGTCAAAAGAAAAGGAGTACTTGTGGCACCTTAGAGACTAACCAATTTATTTGAGCATAAGCTTTCGTGAGTGAGCTGTAGCTCACGAAAGCTTATGGTCAAATAAATTGGTTAGTCTCTAAGGTGCCACAAGTCCTCCTTTTCTTTTTGCGAATACAGACTAACAGGGCTGCTACTCTGAAACCCGTAAATAGTCAGTGAATTAACTTAATTACCTTACATCCTGGCGATTGCAAACTTCACATTTCACTTAAGAAACAGGCACAGATTACAGGGTGTGAACTCAAAGCCAAGGACGCTCTAATAACTCTGAGCCACATGATCACCTCCTGTGTGAAAAGCCATGGGTGGGGACTTCTTGCAGGAACAGAAGGTGCCCTTCCTGTGCAAAAGCTGCCACCAAAAGCTGGAAGATCCCCCTGGATCTGCAAGAGGCCAAAGCCAGACGTATGGAGACCCTGTGTGGCTGGCCCAGCTCTGATTTCAAGTGGGCCCCAGGCAGTCGGATTCCCAGAGATCTGCAGTGCCGGAAAACCCTTCGGCTGTATCTGCCCTGTGGTGGGGGAAGGCTCCAGGGGAAAGGGGATACAGATAAGATCCATGATGCCAAAGAAGGGACAATATCCATTTCATTACCACTCATCCATCCCTCACCAGTCTTTCCCCCCACACGGAGACGGGCCCGCTCTGCACTAAACAAATGATCTGCGATTACATTGTGTGTTGGTCCCAGCGTGACCATCACATGCCCTCATGTCTGCATTCCAAACCTCCTTGGTCTTTTCTCTGTCATGGCACAAGTCAAGCTAGGAAACCAGCTCTTCAGGGGAGGAAGGAGAGCCCCAGCAGATCAGCCTGCCCTGGTGAACGAACATAACCCCAGGGGATGGAAGGGCAGTACTGAGATGGGCCAGTGGGACTGCAAGCGAGGAGCGCTGAGAAGGGTGTGGGGAAGAAAGGGATTTTTGGGGGGGGCACCTGCACCTGGTGACCAATGGCTGGATTGCAGGCCAGTAGTTCTTAAAGACCCACCGGACAGTGGGATAGTCGGATGTGGGTCTTTCTCCATCTCACCCAGCGAGGTGGTTCCATTCTAACTGAATAATGAATCATCAGCTGGGCCAGAAAGGGAAGGAATGATCACTCTGTTGCTCATTGGCCTGAAAGGTGGCAGATCCCTGTTCAGACCCTTTCTCCCCATGAGGTAGAAGGGTGAATTGAACTTCAGGGGTCGGGGGGGGGGTTCTGCCACATTCCAGATGAGTACCCCAGAACTGGGCTAAAGGTTCTGAAACTGTTTTGGGTAGAGGTGCTCCTCCGGCCGTCATCTCCTTGTTCCTGGATCACTGCCACAGGCAGTTGAGGGACCCCCGAACTCCCAGCCAGTGCGGGTGCCAGGGCGACCCCGGAGCTGTCAGCCACTGTGGGTGCTTGATACTCCCCTCCCCAGTCCCGATTTTGTCACAGTTATTGTGACAGGATCCCCAGGGTGCAGCCTGGGACTGTGGGACCACTGTGCCTTCTTAACTCTCTCCAGCCTGGGCTGTCTCTCACAATGCCCTGCTAGTGACCGGCAGCAAACCCCTCCAGGCGCTGTGATCACTCAGCACAACACCTGTGTCTGCACCCCATCTCCGCTTGCCTGCCCATCAAGCCTCCTGCCCACCCAGTCTCCGTGCAGTATTCTCCTCTCAACAGCTTGCTGAAACTGGTGGCTCCTACCCACTACCCAGGCTCAGCTGCCCCCCTGCTCTCTCTCTGCTGCTGGGAGTGGGGCAACCCCAACATGAGAGGAAGCAGAGAGGCAGCATTTGCCACTGTAACAGCACCTCTAGGGCCTAGGAGGAAGGAGCCATGGTGAAATCCCTGCTCAACCCCAGCACAGAGGCAGCTCCCATCCCTGGGGCCCCCGGAGAGGGAAGCAGAAAATCAGAGAGGGTCCCACCCACAACAGAGCTGCTGGGGAGTGTGAGAAATGGTCCTAGCCTCCCCCAGGGCCAAGCTCTGCCCCTAACACTCTGATTCTCTCTCCCCACTGACTCTGGATCCAGACACGGCTCATCCCTGACTCATCCTGTCTGCAGATCAGAAATGTGTGAGAAGGGGAGGCACAGAGCAGGATCTGCTGGACAATCCCAAGAGATTTGACACTAAGTGCTGTGTGCTGGGCTGTGAGGGATTCACCTCGGGGGAGACATTACTGGGAGGTGGAGGTGGGGGCTGGGTGATACTGGGCTTTGGGGGTGGCCAGAGAGTCTGTGTGGAGGAAGGGAAGGAGATCAGCCATAGCCCTGAAGGGGTCATGTGAGGTCTGTCTGTAGCTGGCTGACTCTCAGTATGATGCCTTAACCTGTCCTATGACCCACTTCCCATGAGCTGGTTCCCCAGGAAGATCTGGGTTTGTCCAGACTATGAAGGGAGGTGGGTGTCATTTTTAGATGCTGATACTGACGCCCTGATCTTCACTTTCCTGCCAGCTTTTCTTGCTGGGGAGAGTGTGTCACTGAGACAGGGAAGAAATATCCCATTAGGACCCCACGGAATTGGCTCCTCTCAGCTCCTACACCCCAGTCTTTATGAGCCAGAAGGCTAAAGTGTGACTAGGGGGGAAAGGAGGCTAGAAAGGCGTTGATCTGCCTGTATGGTGACTGTTCTTTGTGTTCCTGGAGGACTCCAGCATTGTCCTGAATCAGAGACTGAGATGGGGAGGCCTGGTGACGGGCAGAAGAAGGCGAGGACTGGAGAGGAAAACCTTTGGGTTGAGACAGTGGGGGTAGGGGATCTAGCAGGGGATTGTGAATATTAATCTCCACATTCCAGAACTATGGTTCAGAATTCTACAGCTCATCTGGATCCTAGTTCATTTTTCTGAGGCACAGAATCATTGTATTAAAGCATGCTAGGTTTCTGCATTGATCTCTTGTCTTCTTTAGTGCTCGTGTATGATTTTTGTTTAATGAGGAAATTCCCAGACACAAAGTATACTAGTGTGGAATTAAGGTTGAGAGTAGAGGGAAGGGATTTCCCCTTGCTAGTTATCACAAAACTCAGCAGGGTTCTACCAAATGACTCCTAGAATATTCCTGGGAGGAAAGGCCAGGCAGAGAAATGCCATCAAATTGAGGGCCGGGTGGCAGGGCCTCACAGACTCAGCCAGTTATCCCCGAATCAAGTTTTAAAAACCCAGGAAATTCAAAGAGAATTTTAAACTGAAAGGAAAAAAGAAAAGAAAGAAAGATGTACTAAGGAAAGTGTTCTCCGACTGGTCACGCAATCACAGACATGAAGGTCGCTATCTTAAAACAAAAAAACTTCAAATCCAGACTCCAGCGAGAAACTGCTGAATTGGAATTCATTTGCAAATTGGATACTATTAATTTAGGCTTAAATAGAAACTGGGAGTGGCTAAGTCTTTATGCAAGGTAGCCTATTTCCTCTTGTTTTTTCCTACCCCCCCGCCCCCGATGTTCTGGTTTAACTTGGATTTAAACTTGGAGAGTGGTCAGTTTGGATGAGCTATTACCAGCAGGAGAGTGAGTTTGTGTGTGTATCGGGGTGGGGGGGGATGTGAGAAAACCTGGATTTGTGCTGGAAATGGCCCACCTTAATTATGCACATTGTAGGGAGAATGGTCACTTTGGATGAGCTATTACCAGCAGGATAGTGAGTTTGTGTGTGTGGTTTTTGGGAGGGGGTGAGAGAACCTGAATTTGTGCAGGAAATGGCCCAACTTTATTATCATGCACATTGTGTAAAGAGTTGTCACTTTGGATGGGCTATCACCAGCAGGAGAGTGAATTTGTGTGGGGGGGTGGAGGGTGAGAAAACCTGGATTTGTGCTGGAAATGGCCCACCTGATGATCACTTTAGATAAGCTATTACCAGCAGGACAGTGGGGTGGGAGGAGGTATTGTTTCATGATCTCTGTGTATAAATAAAGTCTGCTGCAGTTTCCACGGCATGCATCTGATGAAGTGAGCTGTAGCTCACGAAAGCTCATGCTCAAATAAATTGGTTAGTCTCTAAGGTGCCACAAGTACTCCTTTTCTTTTTGCGAATACAGACTAACACGGCTGTTACTCTGAAACCTGTCGTTACTTTGTGTAATGACCCATCCACTCCCAGTCTTTATTCAAGCCTAAGTTAATTGTATCCAGTTTGCAAATTAATTCCAATTCAGCAGTCTCTCGTTGGAGTCTGCTTTTGAAGTTTTTTTGTTGAAGAATTGCCACTTTTAGGTCTGTAATCGAGTGACCAAAGAGATTGAAGTGTCCTCTGACTGGTATTTGAGTGTTGACGTCTGATTTGTGTCCATTTATTCTTTTACGTAGAGACTGTCCAGTTTGACCAATGTACATGGCAGAGGGGCATTGCTGGCACATGATGGCATATATCACATTGGTAGATGTGCAGGTGAACGAGCCTCTGATAGTGTGGCTGATGTGCTTAGGCCCTATGGTGCTGTCCCCTGAATAGATATGTGGGCAGAGTTGGCAACGGGCTTTGTTGCAAGGATAGGTCCCTGGGTTAGTCTGAAACCTGCAAAGAGAGAAAGGGGCACTTTCCTGCCCAGCCCCCTGGGTGGGGGAAGGGCTCTGTTTAACCCAGGCTCATGTTGCAGCCCAGCCAGGGCTGTCCCAGGCACAGAACCGCCCTTTTCCTGTAACAGACACTGAACACGTGAACATTTCAAATCGCTGCTGAGGCTGCAGTTTGCAAGGGGCGGGTTGGCTGCAGGTGGGGTGCAGGGAGCCCGGGCCATGGCCATGGCCACAGAGGGCTCTGCAGTGGAGTCCCTGCAAAGAGAGCTGGCTTGCTCCATCTGTCTGGAGTACTTTCAGGACCCGGTGTCGATACAATGCGGGCACAATTTCTGCCGAGCCTGCATCAGCCAGTGCTGGGAGGGATCGGTTAGAAACTTCTCCTGCCCCCAGTGCAGAAAAACTGCCCGGAAAAGAAACTTCAGGCCCAACAGGGAGCTGGCGAGAGTTATCGAAATAGCCAAAGGGCTGAGTTTCCAGGCAGCCACAGGCTCGGGAAGGTGTGAGAAACATCAGGAGGCTCTGAAACTCTTCTGTGAAGAGGATCAAACCCCCATCTGCGTGGTTTGCAGAGAGTCCCAGGCTCACAGAGCTCACCCGGTGGTTCCCATCGAGGAGGCTGGCTTGGATTACAAGGTAAGGAAGCTCTGTCTAGGGCTAGAGAGTTTGTGCCTCGTTTTATTTGTTTGAATAGCACTGTTATTTCAGGGGATAAAAAGCAAGAGTCACATAGTCCTTCAGACACAGGACTTTGAGACTAAACCCTCCCAAGGCAAAGAAAATCTCACACGCCAAAATACTTCAACCCACTCAAACCTTTTCTCTTGGTTCAGGAACAAATCCAGACCCGCCTGCAGACCCTGAAGGAAGAGAGGGCAAAGCTTCTGGGATTTAAAGAGACTGAAGAGGGGAGATGCCAGCAGCATCTGGTAGGTGCCTGTTGTTACGCAAGCAGGGACATGGATTTGGGGGGCTCTGTGTCTGGGGGACTGTCACTCTGTGAACAGGGGAGGTAATTGTTGGTGGAGCTTGGCTGCCTGTGTGTAAGATGGTAACTTCTGAACACTGCTTCTGATCCATGCTAAAATTTCAGGGGATGCTCTAGGCCAGAGCCCTATAGATTTGGGGGACAACTGGGACATTCAAAGAGGGGGCAAAATGGAAGCCACCCTCATCTGTGGATGGCCCTTGTTAACACATTGCAGTATAACAATAACTCTGCTCATCTTCCCAATAGAGGGTAACTGTGTTCACACCCTGAATTACAAAAGGAACAATTGCTGTCCCTGGTGGGGGGAGCCATGGGGCGGGTACTTAGCCTGCAGGGGAAGCCAGAGGAAGGGGAGAGAGACAAAAGACCCCTCTGGCATGGGTGTGGGGTGGGGGATCGGGTCCCTAGCATGATGGGGTGAATTGGAGACCCTGTTCTGTGTGGGGAAAGGGCCCCTGGTGTGGTGGGATGAATTGGGGATTCAGCTGGGTGGAAAAAGGAGCCCTGGCATGGTGAACTGGGGACCCTTCTCTGTGAGGGGAGTGGAAGGCCCCTGGCATGGTGGCCAGAATGGGGGACCCTGCTGTGTGTGTGTGGGGGGGGGGAATAGGGCCTCTGGCTTGGTGAGAATGGGGACCGTACTGTGGGAGGAAGAGAAAATGGGGGTCATAGAATATCAGGGTTAGAAGGGACCTCAGGAAGTCATCTAGTCCAACCCCTGCTCAAAGCAGGGCCAATCCCCAATTTTTGCCCCAGATCCCAAAATGGCCCCCTCAAAGATTGAACTCACAACCCTGGGTTTAGGAGGCTAATGCTCAAACCACTGAGCTATCCTTCCCTCCAAAACTTCCACTAACTTGTGAAAAACTTACTCGCTTCGCCCAACATGGGGCTCAACCCCACAACCCTGAGATTAAGAGTCTCAAACAAGACTCTGTTTCAGCCCGGTTTCGAACTGGGATCCTTTCATGTGTGAGGCGAACGTGATAACCACTAAATACAGAAACCACTTAAAATATAAAAGAGGGCTTGTCCAGGATTTGAACCCAGGCCCTCTCACACCCAAAGTGAGAATCATACCCCTAGACCAACAAGCCATATAGTCACATCACCTGTGTCTTTGCATGTCTCTCTCTGTGGGCTGGATTGTGGCAGTGACTCCCTGCCCTGCACTGGGGCTGGGGCAGGCCCAGGAGAGAGGCCATGAGCACTGTGGCCAGTGCATGCATAGGGCCTTGGCCCTGCTTCCTTCTTCCCTTGTCACTAGGGCCACCAGCCTGGAGCTGTCCTGGCAGGTCTGCAAATGTGGCCTGTCCCGCACATAAGAGAGAGGCCCATTTTTCTCCTCCATCGCATGCCCCTTAGGCACCCTGATGGGACCTGTCTCAGTCGGGGGTCCGTGTGTCCCCATTTGCACATGGCTGGCTCTGTGTTTGAGTGTTGGAAGATCAGGGTTTTCCTCAGAACTTCCAAAGTCTTTTGTCCCCCTCCCCGCCCTCTCACTAAGCCTCTGCCAAGGTCACTGTGAGTCCTGCCCTTCCTGCCACTGGAAAGGACTCAGATGTGCAGACCCCCTTTTATCCCAGGACAGAAGGATCGGGTCAGATATGGGGCTGCACCAGTCAGAGTCACCAGGGTCAACTGCAAGGCTCTAGGAACCCTGGGGAGAGTAGCAGGCAGAATATTTCTATTTCTCAGTATCTCAAGTGCTGCATGTTTCGATGTATTGATGTCGAAAGTCTCCCCCCTGCTCCCAGTGTTGCCCGACTGTCCTCACGTCCCCGCAATAAGACCCTGGGCTTGCCTTTTTGAGCCCAGACAAACGCTTTCCTTGTAGGTTTCAGAGCAACAGCCGTGTTAGTCTGTATTCATAAAAAGAAAAGGAGTACTTGTGGCACCTTAGAGACTAACCGATTTATTTGAGCATGAGCTTTCGTGAGCTACAGCTCACTTCATCGGATGCATACCGTGGAAACTGCAGCAGACTTTATATACACACAGAGAATATGAAACAATACCTCCTCCCACCCCACTGTCCTGCTGGTAATAGCTTATCTAAAGTGATCATCAAGTTGGGCCATTTCCAGCACAAATCCAGGTTTTCTCACCCTCCACCCCCCCACACACAAATTCACTCTCCTGCTGGTGATAGCCCATCCAAAGTGACAACTCTCTACACAATGTGCATGATAATCAAGTTGGGCCATTTCCTGCACAAATCCAGGTTTCCTCACCCCCCTCCCAAAAAAAAAAGTTTGTGTGTGTGGTTTTTGGGAGGGGGGTGAGGAGGTGAGAGAACCTGGATTTGTGCAGGAAATGGCCCAACTTGATTATCATGCACATTGTGTAAAGAGTTGTCACTTTGGATGGGCTATCACCAGCAGGAGAGTGAATTTGTGTGGGGGGGTGGAGGGTGAGAAAACCTGGATTTGTGCTGGAAATGGCCCAACTTGATGATCACTTTAGATAAGCTATTACCAGCAGGACAGTGGGGTGGGAGGAGGTATTGTTTCATATTCTCTGTGTGTATATAAAGTCTGCTGCAGTTTCCACGGTATGCATCCGATGAAGTGAGCTGTAGCTCACGAAAGCTCATGCTCAAATAAATCGGTTAGTCTCTAAGGTGCCACAAGTACTCCTTTTCATTTTCCTTGTAAAACCTCTTCCAAGAAAACATCTCTGTAAAATCTGAAATTCGCTCCACAACTAGGAAACTAAACAAAACCTCCACTTGAGCAATTTAACTGGGCAAAATGGGAAGAAAGTAAAGATCTAGCAGCACCAAATTAAAAAACAAATAATTTCAATACAATCTGGGTTTAGTTTGGTTTTTTAATTATTACTCTTATCCACGCTGGGTCCCTGAACTTCCCTTTCACCTGTTTGTTACAGAAACAGACACAAGCTGAGAGGCAGAAGATTGTGTCTCTATTTCAACAACTGCACCAGACGCTGGAGGAAAAAGAGCGACTCCTGCTGGTCCGGCTAAAAGAGCTGGACAAGATGGTTGTGAGGATACAGAATGAAAATGTCACCAAACTCTCTGAGGAGATTTCCTTTCTCAGTGAGCAGATCAGTGAGATGGAGCAGAAGTGTCAGCAGGCAGCGAATGAATTCCCACAGGTGAGAACTCCGATCTCTGCAGCGAAATGGAGATAGGGTTTTCCATTGCTTTGTATCAATCTTGATTGTAGTCCGTTTTCGTGCTGTGATTTGTCAGGGTGGCAGGAGAAGCGGATAATTATGGATCTTTTAAATCAAAATAAATAAACTCTATGAAGTTTGTGATCAGACCTCTTTTGGTCCAATGTCTGGGCACCTCACAAATATTAATGAAGATCTCCTCACCAGTGTCTATAGTAGGTACGTTCTATCACCCCCATTTCATGGATGAGGAACTGAGGCCAGAGAGACTAAGCGATTTCCCTAAAGACATGGTCCCAAAGTCTCTGACAATGACAAGAACTGACTCTGGGTCTCTTGAACCCCATTCCTGTGCCTTCATCATAAGGCCAGCCTTTTTCTCCAGCTCTGTGTGGACCAAGAAGGGGTCTTGGGTCAATGCTTCAAGGCAGTTGTGCTAACCCAGTGTTTCTCAAACTGGGGTCTGCGGACCCCCAGTTCGCCGGCCCCACTGATCAACTCCTGCTCCTTTCCTCAACTCCTTCCCCTCCCTCCCAGGGAGGGGGAGGAGTGGGGATGTGGCGTGCTCAGGGGAGGGGGCGGAAAGAAGCAGGGAAGAGGAGGGGTGAGGTGGGCCTTGGGGGAAGGGGTGGAGTAGGGCAGGGCCTGGGACTGAGCAGGGGTGGAGAGTCTTGGGGGTCCACAAAAATTTTTAAATCAAAATGCGGGTCCTTGGGTTGCTGAAGTTTGAGAACCCGTCAAGAGGTCTGCACTGGGATTGATGGTCCAGAGCATATTTATTCATTATTAGTTTACATTCACTGCTTTGTGCTTCAAAGGGACAGTGACAAGAAGGGGTAGAATGAATGAAGGTGCAGTAAATATACCTGAGGTTACATTGTTCATTAGTCACTTTCTGATTAAAAAAACTAGAGCAACATAAAATTAACCAGGCAGACATGACATGGACTTAAAGATGGCTAACTGACAGGTTTCAGAGTAATTGTAGACAGGGAATCATCACTGAACACGTGTGTTTCTAGTGGGGTCCCTCAAGGATCGGTTCTGGCCCTATGCTATTTAACATACGCTATTGATGGGACAGTAGATGGGGAGGGCTCTCAGCTACTACAGCAAATTCTTTCCCAGGTGTCCGGCTGGTGGGTCTCGCCCACATGCTCAGGGTCTAACTGATCAACAGATTTGGGGTCAGAAAGGAATTTTCCCCCGGGTCAGACTAGCAGTGACCCGGGGGTGGGGTTCGCCTTCCTCTGCAAAGGGTCACTTGCAGGTTTAAACTAGTGTCAGTGGTAGATTCTCTGTAACGTGGAGTCTTTAAACCATGATTTGAGGATGTCAGTACCTCAGCCGGAGGTTAGGGGTCTATTACAGGAGTGGGTGGGTGAGGGTCTGTGGCCTGCAACATGCAGGAGGTCAGACAAGGTGATCACGATGGTCCCTTCTGACCTAGGAATCTATGAAAAAGTGTAACCAGGTACAGAGATTTATGTAGTGTTAGTTTTCATTATTAGCACTGTGGGACTGAACTTCTCTCTCTTTCTCCCTCTCTTCCCCTCTCCCCTCCAGGATGTCAGAAGCACCTTGAGCAGGTATGTGTTGCCTTCTCACTCCTCACTCGGGCTTCACTGTGCTGAGAAGGGTTCTAGACAAATGCATGGGGGAGGATTAAAATTCAGACCCCAATCTTCCTCGGCTGAACAAAATCCTGGGCATAGTGCTCTTCATTTAAGGCCCCGTGATTAATCATCCTAAAGGCTGGGTTATTCACCTGAAAATAACTCCTTTCCCCTCCCTGGAGCTGGTCTTTCTCCACATCACAACTGAAGCATGTTAACTGGACCTGTGGGGGAAATTGGTGCCTTGACTGACACTGTTCTGAGGCTGGGATCCACAGAGCAATTCAGTCACCTGGCCTCTCAATCCAGCAGTCTTCACTATCTGAAATTCATACTGACAGGTGATGTGATACATTATATGTTATAGAACAATGAATTAGAACATAAGAATGGCCATACTGGGTCAGACCAAAGGTTCATCTAGCCCAGTATCTGTCTTCCGACAGTGGCCAATGCCAGGTGCTTCAGAGGGAATGAACAGAACAGGTGATCATCAAGTGATCCATTCCCAGCTTCTGGCAAACAGAGGCTAGGGACACCATCCCTGCCCATCCTGGCTACTAGCCATTGATGGACCGTTCCATACATTTATCTAGTTCTTTTTTGAACCCTGTTATAGTCTTGGCCTTCACAACATCCTCTGGCAAAGAGTTCCACAGGTTGACTACAGTCTGTCTCTCTAGGTGCAAGAAGGGGAAGTCCCAGCACCCAGTGGAGATTCCTCTTGAGCTGGAGGAGTTCCTCAATGAATTCTCTCAGGGGAACAGTGTCAGGAAGACGCTGAAGGAATCCAAAGGTACTGAGGCAGGAAATGGAGCTGTAACTCTGAATGCAAGAGGGGGCGGCTCTGCCTGATCAGCTGTAAAACGAAACACCCAAAGAGGTCAGGCAGCTGGTACAATATCTGAATCAAGTGAAGATTCTGGGGAATTATCCTTTTGACTTAGCAGGAATGACATAAAAGTGATTCCTTGGTCAAGAACCTGCATATGCTAATTATTGAGGGATGCAAAGTCTTTTGGAGGACTTAAACTCTATCGTTGTTGCCAAGGGCCCATGTTGTGTTCTGGATTCTGTTTAATTTCAATCTGGCTTTCGTAGAAATTTTCTCTAGGTGCAATTCACCCCAAACAGAGTGACCAACCTAAGGGTTTTTCCTCTCCCTCTGGGTACCTCTGCATCTTTCCTGTAATTAAACCACAGTTCTCCCCCTCTCTCTTTTCCCCGGACTCAGAGGTCTCTGTGCCCTCTTCTTAGGGGTGAGAGGGCAATCTCCTCAGGCATAGGTGCCGACAGGGCTGGAGCACCCACAAGGAAAAAAATAGTGGATACTCAGCATACACCAGCAGCCTCCCCACCCCCCCATCAGCTCCTCCCGCTTCCCCCAGTGCCTCCCACCCACTGCGATCGGATCACATGCCGGAAGTGCTGGGCAGGAGGAGCCAGGGCAGGGACACTTGCGGGAGGGGGTGGAATGGAGTGGGAGGGGGTGGGGCCTTGGGGGAAGGAGAGGAGTGAGGACAGGGCCTGGGGCGGAGCAGGGGTCGAGCACCCCCTGGCAAATGATAAAGTTGGCACCTGTGTCCCTCGTTGCTGCCTCTCTAAGGCCCGGGAATAGATTGCTCTGGGAACAGGTTCATATTGTCCATATTGCGGAATACATGTATGTGGTGGCAGAAGATCTGTTTGCATTGTCTGTGGGGGGGATGGTTTAAGAAATAGTTATGAATGAAGAGAAATAGCAGCTCCCCCATTAAAAATAAGGCCGAGGTAGTTGGAGTGACTCTTGCGGAGCCCTGTAAGCAGAGGGCGCTGCTGGGTTCGGAGCCGGGCATGTCGCCAGGGATCGGCCGGAGGTGGTGGGGGTTGTCCCCTCTCCCCATGGCTGGGTGGGGAGGGGTCTCTCCAGCTGGTGCCTCTGACTCCTCCCGCTGTCAGATTCTTGTCAGTGTGCTGCCCCCTTCTCCTTCCTTGCTGGGGGGGGGCGGGGGGGGGGAATTTCCCAAACTGCAACTAAAGCTGATGCCTCCATCTGGGCATCCTCCCCTGCTCCGTCCCTGATGATGGGAGTGGGGGAGAAGGCAGAGGGGCAGCCAGAACAGCACCCTTCTAGACTGTGGCAGGAGGGGGCTGCAGTGAAATCCCGGCTCAATCCCAGCACAGAGGCAGCTGCCTGGGACTCAGGACAGCGAGGCAGGAACTCAGGGAGGGTCCCAGCGAGGACGGGGCTGCTGGGAAGTGTGAGAAATGGTCCCAGCGTCCCCCAAGGCTGAGCTCTGCCTCTAACACTCCGACTCTCTCTCCCCCCAGTGAATGTGACTCTGGATCCAGGCACAGCTCATCCCGAACTCACAGTGTCTGAGGATCGGAGAAGTGTGAGGTGGGGAGACAAGCCGTGGCAAGTGCCTGACAATCCCAAGAGATTTTACGCTCAGCCCTGTGTGCTGGGCTGTGAGGGATTCACCTCGGGGAGACACTACTGGGAGGTGGAAGTGGGGGATGGGGGATGCTGGGCCGTGGGGGTAGCCAGAGAGTCTGTGAGGAGGAAGGAAGAGATCAGCCATAGCACTGAGGAGGGGATCTGGATTTTGTGCCACTGTGTGGGTGAATACTGGGCTCAGACCTCCCCTCTGACCACCCTCTATCTGAGCTGGGACCCCAGGAGGATCGGGGTTTTGCTGGACTATGAAGTAGGGCGGGTGTCTTTTTTCGACGCGGACAACGAGAAACCCATCTTCACTTTCCCCCCGGCCTCCTTCGGCAGGGAGAGAGTCCGCCCTTGGTTCCGTCTCTGTGGGGAGGACATGCTGCTCCGACTGTGTCCCTGAGGGGCAGAGCGGGACAGCCCTCCTCCTCTGCCAGCCCCCATCTTGAGGCATTTGGAGGCTGAAGTGTATTTCTGGCTTGCCAAAGCAACCTCGAGACAGGAGCGAACTGACTAGATGCGAGAATGACTTTGACCTGCCTGTTGGTCCCTGTTCTCTGTGATCCCAGAAGGCTGTACGTTTCTGCCGAGAAGGGGGTTGGGGGGGGGGAGTTGAAGTACGATTTAGTGTATCACAAAAGGAGCTCTTCTCTGTTGTACTGGGCAAAAACGACGGAAATAAACACAGATCTCTTTTATAAACTGGGGTGGTGCTTTCTTTTCCTGCCATGCCTACTGGATTCAAGGCAGGTTACGTGAGGAAAGATTATTCATAGTATTAATAGTACAGTAAGAGCTGTGTTATCCGGCACTTTATGAACTGGAAAGCTCTATGAGCCGGCATTTCTGGTATCTCCCAATAGAAATCTTCAATCTAGTAACCGGGACTAGTTTACTGCCCAGGAGGTTATGCAACTGCACATTCTGCACTTTGCTTTTATGCAAAAGAGGCAGAAGACAAGGCAGCAAGGGGATATCAGGGATTTAGTCAAAAAAAAGCCGCTTCCAGGGTGTGTTGTAGGGTCGGTATAGATCCAGCCCAATCTCCTACACCTTCTACATCTACTGTACGGTAATTGGTGTTGATAATGCTGACCGTGAGGCACTGCAAGATCCTGAAGTGCCTTCTGAATCAAAAAAAGATTAAATTATGTTAAGTAAAGCTTTAGTGTTCAGGGTATTTTTAGTGATCTGGGTGTACGCCACGCTCTGCCCATAGTGAAATGCAGTGTCATAAGATAACCTACTGTATAGAAAAAGCTTTCCCTGTATATACCTAAGTGCTTGAAGAAACCAACCACTCTGCCGTGCAGTACTACGACTGGACTGGGGAGTACCCATCTACTATTTTATACCGAATTCATTTTATTGTATTCTTATTCTTTGAAAATTGGTATTTCATTGGAGAGTATAACACTAAGTTAATTGGAATTTTTGACTAACTGGTACCTCCATTCCCCCAACATGCTGGATAACAAAGCTTTTACTGTATAAATCTTTATTTATATTATCATAGCAGCGAAGGACCTCAGTCATAGACAGCATGCAAACAGAACACAAAGACAGTGCCTGCCCTCAATCCCTGTGTAGCTAGGTCGAGACTCCCTGGTGCAGCGCCTCCTGCTGGTCCTCTGGGAATTAGCTCTTTTCCAGCATATGGAGCACCCTCTGCAGACCAGTGTCTCGCCTCCCAGACCCCAGTGCCCCTTACCCTTGGGTTTCTACCCCCAGCGGTATCCCACAATCTGACTCTCCCCTCCCAGGGGAACCCCCAATCCACTAAACCCACCTTGCCTCAGTGGCTACTGCCAGTCATCGTCTCGCCCCCACTCATTGGGGCAGGCTGCAATCTGTAATGGCCAGTCATCGCTGGCAAGGGGATAGGACCTGCTGCCTTTGCCTATCCCCAGGCTACCTCTCTGCAGCCCCAGTACCTTTTGTAGGCCTTCACTAAGGCCTGCAGCCTGGGGGTTCACCAGGCTAGAGCTCCCCAGCTCCCTTTGCCTTTGCCCTTCCCCAGCACTGCTCTGCTTCAGGTACCTCAGCCTAGCCTTTCACAGTCACAGCCTTCTCCAGAACTGCTTTTAACCCTTGTTTTCCAGGAATGGGGCAGTTGCCCCACTACACCCTGCTTTCCCCTGATGTCTGCTGAAGCCAGATTTTCAGGCCTGGGTGCATCAAGTGCCCAGACACTATGGTGACAGGGGGCCACCCACGTACCTAGGTAGAGAGGGGCTGGGAAACTCCTGTGTGTGCAGCTATAACATCACAGCTGTTAGAGGGGATCAAAAGTTGGAACTTCAAACCCCTAATCACCCACCCCTTCCCCTTGCATTAAAGCAGTAAAGCTTTATCCCCAACAATAGGGGGAAGTAATAGGTATTAGAATTATTTCTATCCTTTCTTTCTTTCCCACAAAACAAGGCCCATCAACTTAAACAGCACAGCTTGAGAGGAATATATGAAGCTCAGTTCCCCTTTCACGTTAATATAAATCAGGAACACAGCAGAACCTGCAAGTTACAAACCCTCAGGAATGGAGGTTCATTACTCTGAAATGTTCGTAACTGAACAAAACGTTATGGTGGTTCTTTCAAAAGTTTACAACTGAACATTGACTTAATGCAGCTTTGAAACTACTATGCAAAAGAAAAATGCTGCTTTCCCTTTATTTTTTTAGTAATTAACATTTAACACAGTACTGTGCTGTATTTGTATTATTCTGTGTCTGCTGCTGCCTGCTTGCGTACTTCCGGTTCCAAATGAGTTGTGTGTGATTAACCCATCAGTTCGTAACTCTGGTGTTCATAACTCTGAGGTTCTACGGTAACTCACTGGTGTCATGGGGGATCAGTCTCTGCTCTCAGTTTTACCCATATTCATTTAGCAGAGCTGGAAACTAATCCACATATGGCCATATTCTCGGTTGGTGCAAGTCAGCAGAGCACCAAGGAAGACATCCCCACTTTGGGAAAGCATTCACCACATTACACATTCACCAAGTTAAATAAAAGTTAACAATGCTGTTCAGTAAGAGGAATTTCTTTCCCACTAAACATGATGATATGTGATGCTAGCTTTTAATGGAGGGTGGAAACCCTCAAAATGTAGAAACATTATATAGAAGGAAAAGTTCTAAAACTGTTGGATCTGGAAATGTTGAAATGTTTTGTTTCACTGGACATGAAATAATTTATTTTGTGATGTTGACATGTCAAAATATCAGTCCGAAGCCCAATGTTTTGTTTAACTTTTTTTTTTTTTACACAAAATCAGAATGTTTCAACAAAACTGACCTGTTGCCACAAAATATTTTGGCGTTGAAACCACGTATATTAGCTGGACAAACATTCAGACAAAATATTTCAACCGGCTCCTATGTGATAACAACAACAAAAATTTAAATGAGAATAATTATGCCAAAGGGAAGAGAAAGAAGCCCTTACAGGCAAGAAAGGAAGAATCACAAAAGAGCCCATGATGTCCTCTAGCAATCCACAAGCATCCAGGAGCCCCAAACACTTTTGAAGCCCTGCCTGCCTTAGCTGTGTCTCTTTGACCTCTTCATCACACACCCAAACCTTCAAGGGGAAGGGCACAGGGAAATAAAGTTCATACACTAACCAAATAGTTACAGGTTTCAGAGTAACAGCCGTGTTAGTCTGTATTCGCAAAAAAGAAAAGGAGGATTTGTGGCACCTTAGAGACTAACCAATTTATTTGAGCATGAGCTTTCGTGAGCTACAGCTCACTTCATCAGATAGTTCATCAAATAGTTACAGTGACACAGAATTACCCTAACATATGCATTCTCATTTATGAGTGCTCTCTGTTTTCCAGTGCTGGATAAATCACTGCGGGGGCCATTTTCATTCCCCCCTAGGGAAAGTCCCAGCAGCCGTGATGCTGCATCATGATATTCGCTGTGAGTCCTCAATCCCTGTCTACACAGTGTTTGCGCTGCTTTAACTATATTGGTTTGAAACTGGTATAGTTAAAGCAGAACACCTCCCCTTAGTATGGATATACCAGTATAAAGATGCCTATACTAGCATAGTTTAGGGCTTGTCTACACTACCGGCCGGATCGACGGGCAGCAATCGATCCAGCGGGGATCAATTTATCATCTCTAGTATAGACTCAATAAATCGACAGCCAGTCTCTCTAGCATGAACTCCGGACTCCACGTAGCTGAAATTGTGTGACTTAGATCAAACACACACACACACCCGCCCTGTAGTGTACACCAGCCCTTGTAAATTTAGGGGAATAAGCTATGTTGATATAAGCACCTTTATTTTGATATAACTAAGTGTTATACCAAGTTTACTAAAAGAGAATGACAAAGGAAAGAGAGAGACAAGGTGGGTGAGGTAATACCTTTTAATAGACCAAGTTCTGTTGGTGAGAGAGACAAGCTTTCAGGCTTACCAGGCGGGATCCCAGCCCTGCAGAAGAGCTCTGTGTGGATCAAGAGCTTCTCTCTCTCACCAACAGAAGTTGGTCCAATCAAAGGTCTTATCTCACCCACCTCATCTCTCTGATATCCCCAACGTGTCTACAACATAAAGGAAACAGAGACAGATGCACAAAGAGAGAAAAAGTCAGACAGTGAAAAAGACAAACAAGGACAGAAAGAGAGAGAGAGAGATGGGCGGATTGGATGTATTTGTGGTCCACATTTAAATACAAGGAGACCAGCCCAGCAGTGCAGTTGCTCCACATCACAACCTTCATCTTCAGAGACTTCTTCAGCCTGCAATGAGCCTACCATGAAAACAAGAAGCCTCCATCACAGCCCTAGCTGGGAATGTGACATTTCCTCAAGGCTCAGTGAAATCCAGAGATAGAGATCCTCTCCTTGGCATCAGGCTAGCTAAGTGATCAAAGGAACCATGCTTAAGGCTCTGTATGCCTTTCTTGAGCTGGGTATTCTGGTCTGTAGGTGGAGGTTGGGTTCACATCCTGCTCTTAACACATTTTGTCCAGGCACGTGGACTGGGTGTTTAAAATGAATTAACTAATGGTGAATTCACTGCAGGCAAAGAATTCCTCCCTTTGTTATCCTGCAGGGCTCGCTTTCTTTCTTAAAGCTGGGGTGCCTTCCTGCCCCTCCACATCCTCCTCTCCAGCACATCACAATCAAGCAGTCCTCATGCCTCCCAGAAGTTCATTTCCCATACTGCCCTGCCATGCAAACTACACTTCCCATAACACTCTGCCAGGCATACTGCTTTCCCCATAATGCTCCACCCCCAACACTGCATTTCTGATCAGGCCCAGAGACTACACCTCCCACAATGCCTTGCGATGTAAAACGCTGTTGCATGGCAAAGGAGACTACACTTCCCATAGTTCTCTGCAACACAGACTGCCCGTCAGAGTTTGCTCTGCAGTAAAGAGTGCGTGTTCTTTATGCCTTGCAGTGGAGACTACATTTCCCACAGTGCATCTGTGATGGAAACACAAAAGGCAACTGAGATGCAGGTTCTGCTACCCCGGTGCATCAGAGAAGCATCTCTGGTTGGCTGGGGCTGCTCCCCAATTACCCCTTGGTGCTTGGGCACAGGGCCCTCTCCAGTATGAATCCAGGTAAGTGCTGGGAAGGGGATTGATGGTAGGTGCAATGAGTAGACAGCTCAGGGAAGGCAGCCAAGGAACCTTGATGTAGGTCAATACAGCAGCTGAGCATTTTGAAGCCTGACCCCTAAGAAGCTGCTTAGAGAGCAAGATGCCCTGTTTGGTGCTGGACCGCAGGACCCCTGTATTTGCCAGCTGAAATCATTCAAAAATCAGTCAGCCCCCCAAAATCACGAGACTGCTTTCAAATAATGAGGCTTTAAATAATAAACACAGAATTATTATTATTATTAATTTTGTTATTTATTATTAATAATTATTATTTTATTACAGTTTATTATTTGCCTTCTGGGTTCTGAGACTCTAGAACCAAGTTTTCAAGCTTTTCTCTTTAACCTTGGGGGCTAGAAATGTATTTTTTTAAAAGAAAAAAATTAAAGCTGAGATTCTTCCGTAATCATCTGACTCTGGGTGCTGGGGCTTTGAGGAAAACACTAAACATCATGAGACTGGAGATAAAAAACAGATGTTGGCGTCACTGGAACAGTCGCCCAGCTTCTTAGCTGAGCCAAGATTTTGCAAAGTGACTTAATGATTTTCAGTGTCCATCTTAACGGGGCCGGATTTTTAAAAAGTGCTGAGAACTTATCCTCCGAAAAATCAGGGCTTCTTTATGGTGTGTTGGGTTAAACATCCAGAATTCAGCAGCTGCTTTGGAAAATCTTGGCCCTGTAGCTCCTTTGACGTTAGTGGAGCAGGATCTGGTTCCACAGACTCCGAGTCCAAACCCAGAACTGGGAAAGGGAGGGAGCGGAAGAGCCCAGAAAGTAGACCTTCCCCCACAGCTCACACTCCTCAGCTGGCATTGTGAGAGCTGCTTTCCTGTTTCAAATTTAGCTATCAGTTTTCTACAGCCTCCCATCACCGTAGTGTCTGATCATCTTCCACTTAAAATTCCACGCAGGAGCAAAAGTCTCTAGTGGACTCCGTAGACTCTCTGGCACCTTCTCAGGGGCAGAACTATGCTTGGGGATAGGAGTGAAACTCATTTTAGAACATAAGAATATAAGAAGGGCCATACTGGAACAGACCAAAGCTCCATCCAACTCAGTATCCTGCCTTCTGACAGTGGCCAATGCCAGGTGCTTCAGAGGGAATGAACAGAACAGGTAATCATCAAGTGATCCATTCCTATCACCCATTCCCAGCTTCTGGCAAACAGAGGCTAGGGATACCATCCCTGCTCATCCTGACTAATAGGCATTTGATGGACCTATCCCCCATGAATTTACCTACTTCTTTTTTTAACCCTGTTATAATCTTGGCCATCACAATATCCTCTGGCAAGGAGTTCCACAAGTTGACTGTGTGTTGTGTGAAGAAATACTTCCTTTTATTTGAAACCACTTTATAGCATACTGAGGACCACACCACTAAAGCTGGCTAGAGAACAGAATTTTGGTTCTGTGAAATTTTGAGTGTTCAGGAAACGTTTTGGCCAAAATTGGGACAAAAAACCAAAACCGTGCAAATTGTGGAACTGAAGTCCTGCAATATTTTGCTTCAGAAACATTGAAATGTTTCTGCAGGGAGAATGGTGTTTCTTAAATATGCTCCTCTGCTCCGGGGCAGGCTGCCTTTGAACAAGGACCCGAGAAACCTGCCTGATTTTGGTTGAAAGTTTCAATAGAATCGGGACATTGCCGCAGAACATTTCAATTCTGTCAAAATATTTCCCCTTGAGAAAACAGTTCCAGTGGAAAATTTTCTGCCAGCTCTAGCCAGTGACCCAGTACTTTGGGTATAATGATGATGAACCCCCAAATGTTCCTTACATTTTGCATCTCTATGGTAGGACTAGTTTGCTGGCATTGTTCTTAGAGGTGACCCAATAGCAAGTGTGAAAAATCGGGACAGGGTGGGGGGGGGGGTAGTAAGCGCCTATGTAAGACACAGTCCTGAATATCGGGACTGTCCCTATAAAATCAGGACAGGTGGTCACCCTAATCATTTTCCTTTTCCTGGAACCTTACTGCTATTGATTTACTTAGTAATAGCGAGGATAATTAATCATTGGAGCAATTTGCCAAGGATCGCAGTGGATTCTCTGTCTCTGGCAATTTTTAAATCAAGTTTGGATGCTTTTCTAAAAGATACGCTCTAGTGCAAACAGAAATTATTCTGGGGAAGTTCCCTGGCCTGGGTTCTCTGGCCAGGAGGTCAGAATAGATGATCGCAATGGTTTCTTAAAGCCTTAGACTCTGCATTATTTGTATTACATAGGATCTAAAGGCAGCAGCTGAGATCTGGGCGCACTACAAACACACAGTGAGACTCAGTCCCTGCCCCAAAGACCTTACAGTCTAAATAGACATGGTAGGAAGGAGGAAAAAGGACTATTATTCCCATTTCACATATGGGAACTGA
Source organism: Lepidochelys olivacea (assembly GCF_965140295.1). NCBI lineage: Eukaryota > Metazoa > Chordata > Testudines > Cheloniidae > Lepidochelys > Lepidochelys olivacea. Next base: position 37,938,560 of record NC_140424.1, read on the forward strand.
GGCTGGCATTTTCAAAGGTTACCTAAGGGAGTTATTCCTGAAATTCAATGAAAGTTGGATGTCTGTTTCACATAGGCGCCTTTAAACATCCAAGCCTAAGTGAATTGTCCAAGGTCATACAGGGAGTCTGTATCAGAGCTGGGGAATGAAACCAGGTGTCCTGTGGCCTTGCCCCTTTCCTTAACCTCAAGACCATCAGCCTTCCTCACACTGTGACCTTGTGTTGTCATTTACACCCTTGTAAAGTGTTTGAAATAAGCAACCCTTTCCAAAAAGATTTCAAGGTCAGAAGGATCATTCTGATCCTCTAGCCCAGTGGTTCTCAACCTTTCCGGGATCAGGAGCCATTTGTTAATGTTTGTGGCCTGTTGCGACCCAGTAAATAGTCTGGCGGTGGAGGCCCTGAGGTGGGTTCAGTTGGATCCTGCCCCCTGGGAAGGTTCGGTCCTGCCCAGTGCTCGCCCCACAGTGGCAGCTCCTGCAGCTCCCATGCTTTGGGGCTGGCTAGGCTTGGGTCTCTGCTCCGGGCACTGTGACCTCTGGGATAGCAGCACTGCTCAGATTTGGCCCCGGCCCCTGACTGGACCCAATCTGTGTGAGCGGAGCTGTGCCCTGGCTCATGGGGTTGCAGGGCCACTCACTCAGGTTTGGCCTACCCAGGCTCCCATCGCCATGATGGCTGGGCCAAACTTGAGTGGCGCTGGGAGGTTGCAGTGCCTGGAGCGGGGAGGCGAGCCCAGCCGCCCCATGGGACAGGAGCCGCAGGAGCTGCCATGCGACCCTTTGAAACATTCTGGAACCTAGGCACCAACTTCTAGTTTTCCCCGGGGGTGCTCCACCCCCACTTTGCCCTGAGGCCCTTTCCCCAAAGGCCCCGCCCTCACCCCGCCTCTTCTGCCCCGCTCTGCCCCCCTCCCGAGGCCCCGCCCCCCCACTCCACCCCTTCCTCCCAAGCCGCACCCTCGCTCCACCTCTTCCTGCCCCAGCTCTGCCCCACTCCCCCGAGGCCCCGCCCTTGCTCTCCCTCTTTCTGCCCCCGCTGCACCCCTCCCAAGTCCCCCGCCTGCCCACTACTGGCTGCTCGCCACCCTCCGGCAAGCCTCCAAACAGCTGTTTTGTGGCTGTGTCTGCACCCACTTTTTTTTTTTGCTGCAGATGCTCCAGCCCCGGAGCACCCACAAAGTCGGCACCTACGTTCTGGAGACCCAATTTTGGGTCCCGACCCACGGGTGGAGAAATGCAGATCTAGTCCGACCGCCCGAATAGCACAGGCCGCTTCATTCCGCTCCATGATTCCTGTCGGGAGTCCAATAACTTGAGGTTGTGCCGAGATCCAAGTGTTCCTAGGGTTTTGGCCTCTGCTTCTCCACCTTATCGAGTTTCCCCAATCCCCGGTGCTGAGGTTTCCTTTCTTCCCAGCCCAGAGAACAACTCACCTTCAGATTCTCTCTTTTTATCCCAGCAGCTGATGGGCTCGAGCATGAGAATGAAGAGACGAATCCCTGGCAGGGAGGTCCGGAGCGTGCAGAACCATGCGGGGCATTCTCGGGAAGGTCCAAAGGGATTGCTTCTCAGCGGGGGAAAGCTGTGGAGAGTCGGCGCAGGTCAGGGAGGCAGCGCCCAGCGAAGCAAGAGGATAAACCCGCCTGCCATCAGAGAGCTCTCAAGGGACCCCAAGACGGCAACACGGTCACCGCCGAGAAACCCTATAAATGTAGCGTGTGCGGCAGAAGCTTCTCTCAGAGCTCCAACCTCCTGACTCACCAGAGGCTGCACACGGGTGAGAGACCCTATAAATGCACCAGCTGTGGGAAAAACTTCAACACCAGCTCGGCCCTCATTGTGCACCGCCGGACCCACACCGGGGAGAAATCCTACCGCTGTCCCGACTGCGGGCGGAGCTTCAGTGAGGGCTCGGTGCTGATCAAGCACTGGCGGACCCACACGGGTGAGAAGCCCTACAAGTGCGCCCACTGCGGGAAAGGCTTCAGCCAGAGCTCCAACCTGCACGCCCACCAGCGGGTCCACACCGGGGAGCGGCCCTACCACTGCACCGACTGCGGGAAACACTTCAGCACCAGCTCCAACCTCAGCGCCCACCAGCGGGTCCACACCGGGGAGCGGCCCTACAAATGCCCTGAGTGCGGGCGGAGCTTCAGCCAGCAGTCCAACCTGATCTCCCACCAGAGGACCCACCTGGAGGAGAAATCCCACCTGTGCCCCGACTGCGGAGAAGGCTTCGGCACCAGCGCCCAGCTCCTGACCCATCGGAGGAGCCACGCAGGCGACAGGCCTTATAAATGTCCCGACTGCGAGAAAAGCTTCCCCAGCCGCTCCGCCCTCATCACCCATCAGAGGACCCACACAGGAGAAAAACCCTACAAATGTCCCGATTGCCAGCGGGGCTTCACCCGGCGCTCGGACCTCAATAAGCACCGCCGGGTCCACACAGGGGAGAGACCCTTTAGGTGTGCCAGCTGTGGGAAAAGCTTCAGCCAGAGCTCCCACCTCATTACCCATAAGAGACTCCATGAGGATGCAAAGCCCTATAAAGGCAGCATGAGCACCACGCCGACGGTCCTCCAGGAAGAGGATCCCGGTAAAGATACTCAGAGCAGGGGAAGCGTCGGCCAGAGCTCGGCAGAGACCAGCGATGGGGAAGCCCACCTGGCGGGGAAGCCCCATCAATGCCCTGACTGCGGGGAAAGGTTTGATGCCAGCTCTGAGCTCAATGTGCATCGGCGAATGCACCGAGAGGAGAAATCTTGTCCGCGTGCTAACGCCGTGGAAAGGTTGAGTGGCTCCAATCACAATGCACGAGAAGGAGCTGACCAAGAGGAGGAAGCTGATCTGGGGAAAAGATTGAAGGCGAGCCCAGCACCCCCCAGTACACATCCCAAAACCCCACTGGAGGAGGCGTTCTCTCCATGTGTTAACACTGAGCAAAGTCCCCAACCCACCAGGTCCAATGTCAGTGCACGTCAGAGAGCCCACACAGAGGGGGAATCCTTCCCATGCGCTGGTATGGAGCAGAGCCCAGTGCCGGCTGCCCGCCAGGCAGAGCCAAGGGGCCGCAAGGCACGTTCTGATCTGAGCTTGGCCCCTTCGCGCTGTCCAGCGGTGAAGCCCTTCAGGTGCTCCGAATGCGGGAAGAGCTTCAGTCAGAGCTCCAACCTGATCAAACACCAGCGGACCCACACGGGGGAGCGGCCCTACACCTGCGCCGTCTGCAAGCGGAATTTCAACACCAGCTCGACGCTGATCGTGCACCGCCGGACCCACACCGGGGAAAAATCCTACCAGTGCCCTGACTGCGGGCGCAGCTTCCGGGACAGCTCAGTGCTGATCAAACACCAGAGGATCCACACGGGAGAGAAACCTTACAAATGCTCCCACTGCGGGAAAGGCTTTGCCCAGAGCTCCAACCTTCATGCCCACCAGAGGACCCACACTGGGGAGCGGCCCTACCACTGCCCTGACTGTGGGCGGGGCTTCAGCCAGCGCTCCAACCTCATCACCCACCAGAGGACCCACACGGAGGAGAAATCCTACCTCTGCCCTGACTGCGGGGTTGGCTTCGGTTCCCGCCCAGCCCTGGTGACCCATCAGAGGGCCCACGCGGAGGGCAGGCCCCACCAATGCTCCGACTGCCAGAGGAGCTTCGCCCGGCGCTCGGACCTCGTTAAGCACTGGCGGACCCACACGGGAGAGAGACCCTACCTGTGCCCCCAGTGCGGGAGAAGCTTCAGCCAGAGCTCCCACCTGGTGGTCCATCAGCGATCGCACCTGCCAGAGAAGCCTTACAAATGCACCGACTGTGGGAAAAGCTTCAGCACCAGTTCTCACCTTCTTGCCCACCAAGGGACCCACACGGCATAGCCACCTGGCACTGGTGCGGTCCTAGAAGTGTCAGGCTGGACAGGGCCTCGAGAGGGCATCCAGTCCAGTCCCACCAGCGGAGGCAGGACCAAATACACCTAGCCCATCCCTCACAGGTGTTTGTCCAACCTGGTCTTAAAAACCTCCAGTGGTGAGGGTCCCACAACCTCCATAGGTCGCCTGTTCCAGAGCCAAACTCCCCTTAAGTGTTAGAAAGTTTTTCCACATATCTGGGCTAAATCTTCCTTGCTCCAGATCAAGCCGATTACTTCCACTGTGACTAATAATACTGTTGCCTTCCTACACATCACTTTTCACCTGTAGAGCTCAAAGCACTTCCCAATTCCTAATCTCTATATCCTCACAGCACCCCGAGAGGTAGGGAAGCATTAGTCCCCCATCTGTAAAACGAGGGATAATGAGACGCAGAGAGGCTAAGTGGCTAACTCGAAGTCAGACAGGAAACCCGCAGCCCAGCAGGGAGATGAAACTGACTCACCCATGTCCTCAGCCAGAGCCTTTACCATTGGACCATCCTTGCCCTCAGGTAGCTGAAATCATAGGCGCCAACTTTCTAATGTGCCGGGGGGTACTCGCCCCTGCTCCGCCCCAGGCCCCACCCCAACTCCACCCTTTCCCCCAAGGCCCGACCCCCAACCCGCCTCTTCCGGCCCCCTCCCCTGAGCGTACCACGCCATCCTCCCCCTCCCCCCAGTGCACCCTGCCCTCGCTCCTCCCTTCCCCCGCCAGTGCTGGCATGCAATTAAGCTGTTGCATGCCAGCGAACAGCTGATCCACGGTGGGCTGGAGGCGCTGGGAGGGAGAGGGAGGTGCTGATCGGCAGGGCCCACCGGCGGCCAAGAGAAGCTGTGGGGAGGCAGAGGCATGGATGGGTGGCTGCTAGTGGGTGCTCAGCACCCACCATTTTTTTCCTGTGGGTGCTCCAGCCCTAGAGCACCCACGGAGTTGGCACCTATGGCTCAAATAAGGGAGGAAGTCGGCGCTGGGGGATAGCTGGGCTCAGGATACTCCCTGTGTGACCTTGAGCAAGGTACTTAGGGACCATCCACACTGCCGTTGTAAGTCCCAGCTTGAGTAGATGTACACACCCTCGCTTTGATCAAGCTAGCGTGCTCAAAGTAACAGCGATGCGGCCGCAGCATGGAGGACAATCCCATCCGAGACCCACGCTATGTACTCAGGTGGCTAGCCCGTCCTGCCCCCCACCCCATGGCAGCTACACTAGGAGTGGCGGAAGCTTCCTAAAAGTGGGGGGCCCACTGGCACCTGAACTGTGGCCGCACCTGCCTGTGTCACCCCTTCTCCCCAAGGCCCCGCCCTTGTGCCGCCCCTTCCCCTGAGATTCTGCCCCCACCTCACCTCTTCCCTCCATGACCCCGCCCCCTGCTCACTCCTCTCCGCCCTCTCCCCCTTGTCGTTTGCCCTTACAGCCAGTAAAAAGTGATGGGCCATGGCCCCCTGGTTCCCCCCCGTTCTGCTGCCCCGGAGCTAGCTAGTTTTTAGAATGCTAGCGCCATCAAAGGGAGCACATATACCTCTACCCATGCTGGAAATTGCAGGTCCAGCTTTAATGGAAACGCACCCTTAAGGCTAGATTTTTCAAAGTGCCTAAAGATTGAAATCAATGGGAGTTTAGTCCCTGTGCAGGTATGGTGCCTATGAATCCTAGAATATCAGGGTTGGAAGGGACCTCAGAAGGTCATCTAGTCCAACCCCCTGCTCAAAGCAGGACCAATCCCCAGCTAAATCATCCCAGCCAGGGCTTTGTCAAGCCTGACCTTAAAAACTTCTAAGGAAGGAGATTCTACCACCTCCCTAGGTAACGCATTCCAGTGTTTCACCACCCTCCTAGTGAAAAAGTTTTTCCTAATATCCAACCTAAACCTCCCCCACTGCAACTTGAGACCATTACTCCTTGTCCTGTCCCCTTCTACCACTGAGAACAGTCTAGATCCATCCTCTTTGGAACCCCCTTTCAGGTAGTTGAAAGCAGCTATCAAATCCCCCCTCATTCTTCTCTTCCGCAGACTAAACAATCCCAGTTCCCTCAGCCTCTCCTCATAACTCATGTGTTCCAGTCCCCTAATCATTTTTGTTGCCCTCCGCTGGGCGTTTTCCAACTTTTCCACATCCTTCTTGTAGTGTGGGACCCAAAACTGGACACAGTACTCCAGATGAGGCCTCACCAATGTCGAATAGAGGGGAACGATCACGTCCCTCGATCTGCTTGCTATGCTCCTACTTAAACATCCCAAAATGCCATTGGTCTTCTTTGCAACAAGGGCACACTGTTGACTCATATCCAGCTTCTCGTCCCCTGTAACCCCTAAGTCCTTTTCTGCAGAACTGCTGCCAAGCCATTCGGTCCCTAGTCTGTAGCGGTGCATGGGATTCTTCTGTCCTAAGTGCAGGACTCTGTACTTGTCCTTGTTGAAACTCATCAGATTTCTTTTGGCCCAATCCTCTAATTTGTCTAGGGCCCTCTGTATCCTATCCCTACCTTCCAGCGTATCTACCTCTCCTCCCAGTTTAGTGTCATCTGCAAACTTGCTGAGGGTGCAATCCACACCATCCTCCAGATTATTAATGAAGATATTGAACAAAACCAGCCCGAGGACCGAACCTTGGGGAACTCCACTTGATACCAGCTGCCAACTAGACATGGAGCCATTGGTCACTACCCATTGAGCCCGAGGATCTAGCCAACTTTCTATCCACCTTATAGTCCATTCATCCAGCCCATACTTCTTTAACTTGCTGGCAAGAATACTGTGGGACACCGTGTCAAAAGCTTTGCTAAAGTCAAGGAACAACACGTCCACTGCTTTCCCCTCATCCACAGAGCCAGTTATCTTGTCATAGAAAGCAATGTGATTAGTCAGGCATGACTTGTCCTTGGTGAATCCATGCTGACTGTTCCTGATCACTTTCCTCTCCTCTAAGTGCTTCAGAATTGATTCCTTGAGGACCTGCTCCATGATTTTTCCAGGGACTAAGGTGAGGCTGACTGGCCTGTAGTTCCCAGGATCCTCCTTCTTCCCTTTTGTAAAGATGGGCACTACATTAGCCTTTTTCCAGTCGTCCGGGACTTCCCCCGATCGCCATGAGTTTTCAAAGATAATGGCCAATCGCTCTGCAATCACATCCGCCAACTCCTTTAGCGATCTCGGATGCAGCGGGTCCGGTTCGATGGACTTGTGCTCGTCCAGCTTTTCTAAATAGTCCCGAACCACCTCTTTCTCCACAGAGGGCTGGTCACCTCCTCCCCATGCTGTGCTGCCCGGTGCAGTAGTCTGGGAGCTGACCTTGTTCGTGAAGACAGAGGCAAAAAAAGCATTGAGTACATTAGCTTTTTCCACATCCTCTGTCACGAGGTTGCCTCCCTCGTTCAGTAAGGGGCCCACATTTTCCTTGACTTTCTTCTTGTTGCCAACATACCTGAAGAAACCCTTCTTGTTACTCTTAACATCTCTTGCTAGCCGCAACTCCAGGTGTTATTTGGCCTTCCTGATTTCACTCCTGCATGCCCGAGCAATATTTTTATACTCTTCCCTGGTCATGTGTCCAATCTTCCACTTCTTGTAAGCTTCTTTTTTGTGTTTAAGATCAGCAAGGATTTCACTGTTAAGCCAAGCTGGTCGCCTGCCATATTTACTATTCTTTCTACACATCGAGATGGTTTGTTCCTGCAACCTCAATAAGGATTCTTTAAAATTCAGCCAGCTCTCCTGGACTCCTTTCCCCCTCATGTTATTCTCCCAGGGGATCCTCCCCATCAGTTCCCTGAGGGAGTCAAAGTCTGCTTTTCTGAAGTCCAGGGTCCGTATTCTGCTGCTCTCCTTTCTTCCTTGTGTCAGGATCCTGAACTCGACCATCTCATGGTCACTGCCTCCCAGGTTCCCATCCACTTTTGCTTCCCCTACTTATTCTTCCCGGTTTGTGAGCAGCAGGCCAAGAAGAGCTTTGCCCTAGTTGGTTCCTCCAGCATTTGCACCAGGAAATTGTCCCCTACACTTTCCAAAAACTTCCTGGATTGTGTGTGCACCGTTGTATTGCTCTCCCAGCAGTTATCAGGGTGATTGAAGTCTCCCATGAGAACCAGGGCCTGCGATCTAGTAACTTCCATTACTAGAACATCCTGTTGAATGCCTCCCTGCATCTTTAGGTACCGAAACACCTTTGAAAATCTAGCCTCTTGTGCCTCAGTTCTCAATCTATACAATGGGGATAGGAGCACCCATCTTACATAGTGCATTAAATATTGCGAGGTCTTTGAATACTAGGTAAAGGGAGGCCTGATAAGTACCCTTAGAATACATTATTGTGGCATGAATGTAGAGACCTTTGTCATGCTTGAAATTGTGTTGACAGCTAGTCACTGATTGGCATTTTCTGAACAGAAAATATTTTGTTAAGGGTGGGACCCGGGGTGCTTGGGGCAGCCCTCACTGAAAATGCCAAGATCAGTTCAGGCTGCAAAAGGAGAGCAGATAACCACCAGTTCTGGGAGAAACACTCAAGTTAGACTCCCCAACCAGTCACAAACTGTGCTTCTGATCCCCCACATTGGTTCTCGAGAAACTAAAAAAGAAATCACATAGTCCCATTTATTGCATTCCAGTTCTCTGGCTTCCAATCAGCACCTAGGTCCAGTACAGTGAGAAGTTATTTAAAAACTCTCCTCACATATACAAAATGTTCTTCTCACCCCAAAGGGTCAGCCACATTGCCAGGTCAGTACTAGTTTGGATCTTACCCAAAATACCATGCTGCAAGCCAATCCTTTAGTGTCTAAAACTAAAGGTTTATTATAAGGAAAAAGAAAGAACAAGAAGAGAGTTGTTAAATGATAAAGCAATCAGATACATACAGAGATTTCAAAGTCCATATATCAGGGTCTTAGCAGTATTGGTGAGTTTGCTGGCTTGAAAGTCCCTCTGGAACACATCCACAGCTTGGATGGATCATTCAGTCCTTTGTTCAGTTTGTAGAAAAGTTACTCCAGAGGTAAGAAGCAGGAATGAAGACAAAATGGAGATGATGCAGCTTCCTTTTATATTCTTTTGCCACGTGGCTTGTACTTCCTGTGTCCCAGACACAAGCTTCACAGCACGTGGCATGGAAAAGCCATGGAGTTCTCTTCCATAGGCATGCCCCTACATGTCTTGCTGACTCATACAGTGTAACCCTTGGATTCTTTCAGTGGGTTCATTGTACAGTTGATGACCCTTGATGGCCATCAAACAGGCTAGGCAGTGCTGATGGCAGTCAGTCTGGGGGTGTCACCCAGAAACACAGCACAAGTTGGAAATACAGCTATACCCTACACATCTATAACTCACACTACAAAGGTGATACAAACATATAAAGAAGATGATCATACTTGGCAAATTCTAACATTTTCACAGATACCTCACATGGCATATCCGCTCAGATTCCTTGCAATTTTATAATATTGGCATCAACACTATCATATAAAGTGCCCCCCATATTCCATACAGCATCACAAATGGAAAATCTCGTTTCATCAAAACCAGAAAAATAGCATTCCTCTGGGAAACTGGACATTTCCCACTGGGAAATCCCCAAGCGGGGGAAAGCTAGTGGGAATCTACTTTCCAACTTGATTTCCAGCTGGAAAAAGTTGGGAAACAGTCAGAAAATGTGAGAAAATAGGATTCTCTTACTCTCCCCTTCTTTTTCTAATAGTCCCATGGGAAAGTGGAATTTTCCACTGGGAAAACTTCCCAAAGGACATATGCCCCTGAAAATTCCTCTGAGAACTCAATACAGGGGTAGCTGTGTGAATTCTATGGCCTATATAAAGCAGGAGATCAGACTAGATGATCAAATGGTCCCTTCTAGCCTTAAAATCTAGGAAACAAATTCCCATTTTCCAAACAGGTCTCGTAACTTCACCGCTAGCTAGGCCTGGCTAATGGATGTGGCCCTTTAGCCCAAGCGGGAGGTGCTTATGCTTTTGGATAGAGGTCAGGGGGTTCAGTCCTCACAGATGCTCAAATTCCCTACAGAGCTTTAAAAATTCCAATCTCTGTGTCCGCATGTACCATTGCTGCTCAGAAACCGAACTTGAGACTTCTGGAGCTAAAAGCAAGAATTGGTACGGCCTGATCTAAAGGAGAAAAGGGGGCTGCATTTGATAGTAAAGTTTTATTTATAAAAGTTTTAATAAACGATGAATAGCTGTTAGAAGCATGTAACAGACATGATTAGTATGTGCTATAGGTGCATCGATTGAAGGTTATAAGCATGTCCGTAGGAGTCAATATCAATGGTTATAAGCAATCTGTTGACCTGTCTAAATGGGGGGGGGGGGTCGCATACTTCTTTGCTTCTGTAGGCTGAGTTTATTGCACATACCAGAGACCTCTTGCCTCCCTCCAGTTCACTCTCCTTTCCCCTCTATTTCAGCGACTCCCTGTAACTTTCCTCCCTTCCCCGGTTAGTCTTTGTTCTGTCCTGGAGATGAGTCATTTGGGGTAGCAACATGTTAAACTCCACTGGGAGAAGGAGCAGGGATGTTGTTATGCTGGAAGGTGTTGGGGGTGCCATCAACCTGTTGTTTGGTCTATAGACATTTGCAGAGGTGGTTGAAGCTGTGGCTAGGTGAATCAGATGGAAGGGGCTCCCCGTGTCCCCTATTTTTCCCTTTCTTGTTTTCTGATTTTGTTCCCCCAAAATCAATAGGATTGTGACCACTGACATCTAGAACATTCCCATGTATGTTGGAATTGATCAGCTGCGGTGTTCAGACGTTACCACATTATGAAAGATAAACGGAGAAATGTAGTTGAGTGTCAGGCTTTTGAACGCCCAGCCAACGATTGAGTGACCATTTCTTGAAATGCTCTGTTAATCCTGTATTAATCTGTAATAAATGTCACCATGATAAAAAGTGTAACCAGGCAATCTCCATTTCCGCCAAGGCTACAGTGAACTCAAAACATCTATATCCCATCTAGCCAATAGAGGGGGACAGAGAGCCACTTTTTGTGAGCGAGGGGTACAATTGCATGAGAGCCAGTCTCAATTTCAAGGAATATTTCTTACTGTAACCCTTCTGCCAGGTGGAGTCAGCAGCAGCCACGACTGGGTTCTATACCTAGGGGTTCCTTTCCATCAATCCAACACAGAACCGGCTCGAGCCCCCACCCAGTAACCTGGGGCAATTACACACCACCCCTGGGCATTTCCAAGAAGCAGAACTTCCCCTCTTGCAAGCACAGAGTCTGAGCGTAGAAAAGAAACTTTTCATAAAAGGAGGGAAGTCACCCGGCATTAATTAGGGAAAACACCGCAAACAGGATTCATAAACATAAAACCGTAGGCAAAAGACATTGGGTAGTGTCCTTTTGCCTCAGGTTCTTAAATCCATCAACCAAAAGTTCCTTTAATGCGCCCCTCCCATCTCCTTCCACCACACCCCATTCATAGTTGTTGTCCTTAATCAGTGAAGATCCAAAGTTCAGAGGTCATCTTCAGGAGCTCTGGGGGGTGGTCTGCCAACCTGGGGCGGGGGGAGCACCTTGCTTTGAAATCTGATCTTTTGTGTGTTTTTACCGTATACTATACAGATTTCATGGGAGAGACCAGCGTTTCTCAAAGCCTTCAGAGCTGGGTGGGCAGAGAGTGGCAGCTGCTGACCAAGGGCCCATCTCTGCGGGCAGCCATGCAGAAGTGAGGGTGGCTATACCACACCCACTCCACTACAATAACCTTGTGACCCCCCCACAGCCCTTTTTTGGGTCAGGACCACCACAATTACAACACCATGACATTTCACGTTTAAATGGTTGAAATCGTGACGTTTACTATTTTTAAAATCCTATGGCCATGAAATTGATCAAAATGGATCATGAATTTGGTAGGGCCCTAGTTATCAATGATTTTAGCTCTGTTGGTGTGTAACGACTCCCCATTGAATATTACTCAGCTTTGTTATTACATAGTAGAGAAAGGAAAGGGCAAATGATGTCTCTTACCTGACCTTTTATTCCAGTGGGCTTTGGCTTAGCACCCATGTCCCCTGCGTAGTGAGTGCCATTTAGTTGAGGGTGAGGCCTTCAATCAGGGTATGCCAAGCACAGTTCTGCTGCCCTTGATTCACACAACAGGAAGAACAACCCTTTCGTGCCCCTGCCCCCAGTAAGAAAGTGACTTGTGATCCAACACCAGCCAAAAGTGATCATTCGGGCAAAGCAGTACCATCATGCCGAGCACCTAGGCAGGGTGGGTGTGCCCATGCAAACAAGGTCGGCTCCTGAAGTCCTCTTCCCCAGCTCAGCACTAGATGTCAGGGGAGAGCTCATTTCAGGCCCTGCTTAGATTACCAGTAATTATTCACAAATGGCTGGATTTGCAAAATTGCTCAGCACCCAACTTCTTCCATTTAGGCACCTAATAGGAAGTGCGAAGTTATTCAAAAGTTCTCAGCAGCCAACAAAGAAAGGCCTTTGTTGTTGTTGTTGAACCTTCTGTATTGCTTGGTGGAAGGGACCTGACCAATGAAATTCCTGTTTGTCTCCAAGTTTCCTCTGCGGTGTGTAAGATATTCTATTCCTTTGGGTTCTTATACTGACCCACCACCATGGTGTCCTGGCCTGAGAATCTCCTCATTTCTCAATCTAAGGGAAGCATAGTGTCCCGTATTCATAAAATCATCTGTGTAGGATTTTAGACCACTCCATCCTATCAAAATTAGACACCAGATAAAGGAATTTCGTTTTTGGGTCATCAGTAACTCTGCTTGCCTTGGTTGCCAGCCATTAAAAGGTCGTTGGGTCTTCCATTGTCTCTCCAGCTCCCTGAAAGTGGGGGTGCCACCAGCACCCAAACCATGTCCCTGCCCCCCCATGCCACCCCTTCCCCAGAGGCCTTGCCACCAGCATGCTTCTCTCCGCCCCCTCTCTCCAATCGCTCACCCTTACGGCCCCATAAAAGTGGGACCCAACCACTTTTAAAAGTGATGGGGCCATGCCCTCTGCCCCCCCCCCCCCGCCCCCATGTTCTAGCACAACTGCTGAGCAGTTTTCAAACTTTTTGAGCTGAGTCCCCCCACCCACCCCTGTGAGTTACAGTTTTTGGTTGTGCCCCCACCCACAATCCCTGACAGGCTGGGTGGCCTGCTGAGGTGAGTTGGCGGTGAAGGTGACGCTCCCCCCCCCGGGCTCTGCCGCATGGAGCTGGCTCAAGCCCTGCACCCTCCCCACCCCCCAAATATAGAAGTCAAACTGCGCCTATGAAAAAACTAAAGTTTTCCAGTGCCTATGTAGCCCCTGGCTATGGGCAAATGCATACAAGCACCACAGTCACTGAGGAGGGTTGAACAAAGGACCTTCAGCACTGAAAATACAGCCCGTGCTACTGTTAATAAGTAGCAGGTGTGGCAAATTGCCAGTATGATTATCATAGAATTATAGAATATCAGGGTTGAAAGGGACCTCAGGAGGTCATCTAGTCCAACCCCCTGCTCAAAGCAGGACTAATCCCCAACTAAATCATCAAAGCCAGGGCTTTGTCAAGCTGACCTTAAAAACTTCGAAGGAAGGAGATTCCACCACCTCCCTAGGTAACGCATTCCAGTGTTTCACCACCCTTCTAGTGAAAAAGTTTTTCCTAATATCCAACCTAAACCTCCCCCACTGCAACTTCAGACCATTACTCCTTGTCCTGTCCCCTTCTACCACTGAGAATAGTCTAGAACCATCCTCTCTGGAACCACCTCTCAGGCAGTTGAAAGCAGCTATCAAATCCCCCCTCATTCTTCTCTTCTGCAGACTAAACAATCCCAGTTCCCTCAGCCTCTCCTCATAACTCGTGTGTTCCAGTCCCCTAATCATTTTTGTTGCCCTCCGCTGGACGTTCCCTGTGTCAGGATCCTGAACTTGACCATCTCATGGTCACTGCCAGGTTCCCATCCACTTTTGCTTCCCCTACTAATTGTTCCCGGTTTGTGAGCTGCAGGCCAAGAAGAGCTCTGCCCCTAGTTGGTTCCTCCAGCACTTGCACCAGGAAATTGTCCCCTACACTTTCCAAAAACTTCCTGAATTGTCTGTGCACCACTGTATTGCTCTCCCAGCAGATATCAGGGTGATTGAAGTCTCCCATGAGAACCAGAGCCTGCGATCTAGTAATTTCCGTGAGTTGCCGGAAGAAAGCCTCATCCACCTCATCCCCCTGGTCCAGTGGTCTATAGCAGACTCCCACCACGACATCACCCTTGTTGCTCACACAGAAACTCTCAGGTTTTTCTGCAGTTTCATACTTGAGCTCTGAGCAGTCATAGTGCTCTCTTACATACAGTGCAACTCCCCCACCTTTTCTGCCCTGCCTGTCCTTCCTGAACAGTTTATACCCATCCATGACAGTACTCCAGTCATGTGAGTTATCCCACCAAGTCTCTGTTATTCCAGTCACATCATAATTCTTTGATTGTGCCAGGACTTCCAGTTCTCCCTGCTTGTTTCCCAGGCTTCTTGCATTTGTGTATAGGTTGTCATAAATATAAAGGGAAGGGTAAACCCCTTTAAAATCCCTCCTGGCCAGAGGAAAAATCCTCTCACCTGTAAAGGATTAAGAAGCTAAAGGTAACCTCGCTGGCACCTGATGAAAATGACCAATGAGGAGACAAGATACTTTCAAAAGCTGGGAGGAGGGAGAAAAACAAAGGGTCTGTGTCTGTCTGTATGCTGCTTTTGCCGGGGATAGAACAGGAATGGAGTCTTAGAACTTTTAGTAAGTAATCTAGCTAGGTATGTGTTAGATTATGATTTCTTTAAATGGCTGAGAAAGGCACTGTGCTGAATAGAATGACTATTCCTGTCTGTGTGTCTTTTTTGTAACTTAAGGTTTTGCCTAGAGGGATTCTCTATGTTTTGAATCTAATTACCCTGTAAAGTATCTACCATCCTGATTTTACAGAGGGGATTTCTTTACTTCTATTAAAAGTCTTCTTGTAAGAAAACTGAATGGTTTTTCATTGTTCTAAGATCCAAGGGTTTGGGTCTATGGTCTCCTATGCAAACTGGTGAGGATTTTTACCAAACCTTTCCCAGGAAGTGGGGTGCAAGGGTTGGGAGGATTTTGGGGGGGAAAGACGTGTCCAAACTACATTTCCCAGTAAACCCAGTTAAAGTTTGGTGGTGGCAGTGGAAATTCCAAGGACAAAGGATAAAATTAATTTGTACCTTGGGGAAGTTTAACCTAAGCTGGTGAAAGTAAGTTTAGGAGGTTTTCATGCAGGTCCCCACATCTGTACCCTAGAGTTCAGAGTGGGGAGGAAACTTGACATAGGCACTTGAGACAACTCGCTGATCATCCCTTTTTCTCAGTATGAGGCAGGAGCCCTGCCCTCTCGTGCGCTCCGGCTCGTGCTTCCTCCCGGTATTCCACTTCCCCACTTACCTCAGGGCTTTGGTCTCCTTCCCCCGGTGAACCTAGTTTAAAGCCCTCCTCACTAGGTTAGCCAGCCTGCTCGCAAAGATGCTCTTCCCTCTCTTCGTTAGGTGGAGCCCGTCTCTGCCTAGCACTCCTCCTTCTTGGAACACCATCCCATGGGCAAAGAATCCAAAGCCTTCTCTCTGACACCACCTGCGTAGCCATTCGTTGACTTCCATGATCTCTACTCAGGCCTTTTCCTTCCACGGGGAGGATGGACGAGAACACCACTTGCACCTCAAATTCCTTTATCCTTCTTCGCAGAGCCACGTAGTCTGCAGTGCTCTGCTCAAGGTCATTCTTGGCAGTATCATTGGTGCCCACGTGGAGAAGCAGGAAGGGGTAGCGATCTGAGGGCTTGATGGGTCTCGGCAGTCTCTCCGTCACATCATGAATCCTAGCTCCTGGCAAGCAGCAGACTTCTCGGTTTTCCCAGTCGGGGCAGCAGATAGATGACTCAGTCCCCCTGAGGAGAGAGTCCCCGACCACCACCACCCGCTCCAAAACTTACTCGCTTCACCCAACGTGGGGCTCGAACCCACGACCCTGAGATTAAGAGTCTCATGCTCTACCGACTGAGCTAGCCGGGCTCATGATGGGTGTTATGCTTCCTCTTCTTGGGGGAGGTTCAGGGCGCAGTTTCCTGCCCCTGAACTAGGGTATCTACTGTTCCACTAGTAACCCAGAGAAGGGTAGTGGAGAGGGAGGGACCCCAGCCCACCCTCTACTCCGGGTCCCAACCCAAGGGCCCTAGGGATAATGGTAAACCACTTGAACTAGTGCTTCCTTCCCCTGGGCTACTTCCGTCTCCTGCTCTTCAGCTTGTGGGGCTTCCTGCCCTATCTCTCTGTACAAGCCGGGTGTCTCTTTACCTAGGGTCTTGGTCTTTTAGCCAGCCACGGCACTTCTCCAAACTCTCCTCTACTTCAACTCCTCCAAACTGCACTCTGCTCCAACTTCTTTCTCTGGCTGATGGAAGCAGGGGGGTTTTATCAGGTGACTAGCTTCAGGTGCTCTAATTGGCTTCAGGTGCTTTTAGTTAATCTATAGAAACCTTTCTTCCCCCCTACTGGGTATAAGGCTTCTCCTCATCCTGGGACTATATCACTCTCCTGCTGCCTTCTGGCCATGCTGTATCACACAGGCTACTAGGGCTGGGTTGCAGATGATATTTAGATGCCTAAAGATGCAGCTAGGAGTCCAGTGGGCTTTCCAAAGTGCCCAGGGGCCTAACACCAGTTGATTTCTAGGTCCTTAAGTATCTTTAAAATCTGGACCTTAGTTGCTAAGGACACGTCTATGTAGGGTTAGCAGATAGCAACTGTGAAAAAACAGGATGGGGGTGTGGGCCTGTACAAGAAAAAGTCCCAAAAAACGGGTCTGTCCCTTGAGAAACGGGATGGATGGTCACCCTACGTCTATACAGAGAAATTGACTGGAATCGCTCGTCTGGAATCACTTCCTGCGTGGAAACTCTGTTTTGGGAATAAGAGAACCATTTTGTGTGTCTGGATGTGAAATTCATTTTTTTGTTTGTTTGTTTGTTTTTATGTAAAACTGAAACCAATAAAACAGCATGTTAGGATATAGACATTCAGGCCTGTCTGTAAAGGCCTACACTCTAAGAATTTAGGTGTATTCTTATCACTTGGCTAGTTCTAGTGGTATAAAAGAAAGAATCAAAATCACTGCCTGCGGGTGGAAGGGCCTTCTCTTACTGTGACAGTCTGAGGCCCTGTGCTCAGGCGAAGGCCTTTGGCTAAGCAGCAGAGGCAGCCATAAGCCGGGAAGCGACCGGTCACCTCCTCACATTCCAACCTCCTCACATTGAAAGAAGGTGCTATTGGGCTGTTAAGAATACAATCCTCTCCTGATAGTGCCTATCACCTCCAGAGAAAGGGAAGTGCCTAGAAAATGTAAAAGGAAACTTAATTTGATAGCATCCCGTCTGGCAAGAACTCACTTATCAATAGCTGGGATGGGAAATCCTCACTTCTGTATTGTTTTGTCATTATAGTTCCCACTTTGCTATTGTTTGTCTGTATAATCTCTGTCTGGTTCTATGATTGTTTCTGTCTGCTGTATAATTAATTTTGCTGGGTGTAAACTAATTAAGGTGGTGGGATATAATTGGTTACATAATCATGTTACAATATGTTAGGATTAGTTAGTTAAATTTCGGTAAAATGATTGGTTGAGGTATAGCTAAGCAGAACTCAAGTTTTATTATATAGTCTGCAGTCAATCAGGAAGTGAGTTGCTGTGTGTGTGTGGGGGGGGATGGGAACAGGGAATGGGGCTGGGGAAATTGGAATCATGTTTGGCTAAGGGCAGGAATGGGAACAGGGACACAGGTGTAAGGCTCTGTGGTGTCAGAGCTAGGAAGAGGGACACTAAGGAAGGAAACTGGAATCATGCTTGCTGGAAGTTCACCTCAATAAACATTGAATTGTTTGCACCTTTGGACTTCGGGTATTGTGGCTCTCTATTCATGCGAGAAGGACCAGGGAAGTAAGTGCGTGAAGAAATAAGCCTCCTTACACAGCACATAAAGGTAAATGAGTTACAGCTTGTGTATGATTCTGAATCCAACACACTGCAGAGGTTCGCCAACAGAATTATACAGTTTTACAACTCATCAAAGCTGCAAGACCAGCCGATACAAAACCAAACGGTACCACGTAGACGTAACACAGTAGGGTGGGTGTTACAACCATAAAATACAAGACACTCTTAAACAGGAAAACCAGAGAAGGAGGGGACTAGGGAGGGTACGTGGAATGGAGGTCAGGCATTCTTTCAGTAGTCTCAATGGTTTTTTAACCAAATGTATCCCAAAATCGAGTCCAAATGTCTTCAAATTCATGTAATTGAGCTGGTGATGTTGTCTGCCAACCGTGGGTGCCGACCTCAGGGCATACTGTTAAAAACAAGGCAGATACCCCAAGCTGGCAGTGTATTCTATAATTAGATTTCACCAAGCCGATAACAAATGTGAACTTCTGGATCGCTATAAAAGTCTTACCATGGTGTCACAGACAGTCCCATTAGACTGTCTAGACCAGCAGTTCTCAAACTGTGGGTTGGGACCCCAAAGTGGGTCATGACCCCATTTTAATGGGGTTACCAAGGCTGGCTTAGGCTTGCTGGGGCCCAGGGCTAAAGCCAAAGCCCAAAGCTGCGGGCTTCAGCCCTGGGAAGCAGGGCTAAGGTTACAGGCCCCCTGCCTAGGGCTGAAGCCCTTGGGCTTCAGCTTTGGGCCCCCAGCCTGGGGCAGTGGAGATTTGGCTTTTCTCCCCACCCCACACCCAGGGTGGTGGGGCTAGGGCGAGCTAAGGTTTTGGTCCCCACTCCTGGGGTCCTGTAGTAATTTTTGTTGTCAGAAGGGGGTTGCAATGCAATGAAGTTTGACAACCCTTGATCTAGACTATGTTGCTACCCAGACAAACTGGACTTAGTAATAAATGGTCACTTATACCAAAAATCATACCTTATTTGGGTTGCTTCCAGTCCCAAGAGACCAGTCACTTACCCCAGATCTCACACTTACCCCAGATCTCACACCAAAGATGACACTGGTAGCCAATCCTGTAATAAACTATCTAAAGATTTATTAACGAGGAAAAAGGAATAGGTTATGCTATGCAATGTCTGTGCTTAACCCAAGAAAATTTAGCACAAGGGGTGACCTTGGTAAATGCTGTGCAAAGTGCACAAGACCCTGACAATGCTTTAAAGAAAACCAATGAGGGGACAAACGGGGACAAAAGAGAATGGTGAGGGGACAAACGTGATGTAAAACTTGGTAGCAGTAAATGAAAATCTCTATTGAAAAGGGCTTGATGACTCTCTATGTTTCTGTTAGGACTGTGGGGCACTTAAATAAGATAAAAGTTATGATGGGATATCTTGGTTTGTTTTCAAGAAGCTGTATGTCTTTTGAAGAAAAATAGTTTGTAAGAACCCAGCTATTGTGCCTTTGGGAAGAGACCTATTTACAGCAAAAATCTGGAATGCATGTAGAAGAATCTGGGGGGCAGGTGGGGGACAAAACAAAACAAAAACCCCAAATGTGTTTAAAATAAAGTAAAAAAGCTCCTATATTCCGTATAAAACAGGGATGTTTGAGACATAGGTTTGAGTACAGTAGAGTTTTGGGATGGTATAAAAAACTCTGAGCTTTTTGGAGACTGGTTTCAGAGTAGCAGCCGTGTTAGTCTATATTCGCAAAAAGAAGAGGAGTACTTGTGGCACCTTAGAGACTAACCAATTTATTTGAGGGTTTAAGCTTTCATGAGCTACAGCATCCAGTGAAGTGAGCTGTAGCTCACGAAAGCTTATGCTCAAATGAATTGGTTAGTCTCTAGGGTGTCACAAGTCCTCCTCTTCTTTTTGCGAATACAGATTAACACGGCTGCTACTCTGAAACCTGGCAAATAAATTGGTTAGTCTCTAAGGTGCCACAAGTCCTCCTTTTCTTTTTGGAGACTGTTTGATAACAGAAACTATCTTGAATTGACCAGAAAGGCTGCTGCTGGACTGCAAGAGGAGGTATGTGCTGTTTGTTTTTTAACTCTGAAAATATATATTATATAATGTTACTGTGTCCAGACTGTCCTTACTAATAATGATACATGTCTTCATTACAGTGTGAGCTGTTTAGCATGGAAATAGCAACTTCAAGCTGTATTTCACCAGGACAAGGTAACACCCCATTTTAACTATAGAGTGCTTAATACTGTTTAACAAACAAAAACCAAATAAGTATTTAATAGCTTGTATAGGTGTTTCGTGCATTTGGGGAATAATACTAACTAAAATTTTGCTTGTTCTTTAACCCAAAGACCCCAGAACACATGGAGGAAAACAGAATAACCATGTGCCAGCATCCCTTTACCTTATGGGGGAAGGTACATTTCTGCACTTTGCTTTTATATGTGTGTGTTTTAAAACAAGTCTTTAAAAAAGCTGTTTTTGATGTTTAAACTGTTATTTGTGATTGAGGGCATATGCAGTAAATAGGTGTGGGTTGCTTGAAAAGCATTTTATTGTTTAAAAATACTATGTTTTTTAAGGGTGTGTGTGTGTGTGTGTGTTTAAAACGGTTAAAATAGTTGGGTTTGATGTTTAAATTGTTGTTTTTGATTTAGGGGTATATGCAGGAGATAGGTATGGGGGGGTGTTTAAAGTATTTTGTTGCAAACTGTTTGGTTTTGACTATTTTAAACTACTGGGGTATTTCCTCTGGAAAATGTGGTGTTTTTAAAATGGGTTTAAAAAAAAATTAAACCTGTTTGTGATTTAGGGGTATATGCAAGACATAGTTGTGGCGTGGGGTTTTAAAGGTATTTTATTTCACACTTTGTTTTGGGGTGCATGGTGAAAACATGTGCTTGTATTAAAAATGTCTGTCTAGGTTTTGGAGAAACACTAGTGGTAGAAATGAATCAAAACATGGGGTGGTACAGCCTGAAATGGATTTTGGTGAGAGAGATTGTAAAGCAGAGGAGGAATGTTCAGGGAGAGATGGGGGCAGAGAGAGAGCTCCACACAGCCTTGCTCTGCTACCCGCTCTGCCCCGGCTGCACCCCTAGCCGCAGCCCCGACTCATGGCCCCTGCCCAGCTGCAGCCCTGCTCCCTGCCCCAGATCCACCCCCAGCTGCTCCCCCAGCCTTGGCCCCCTTATCGCTGTCCACACCACCCACTCTGCGAGCTGCAGCCCTGCTCCCAGCCCCAGCTCCGGTGTGTGGGGGGTGTTGTGTGCAGACAGAGGTAATGGGGGGCTCGACACTGAAAAGTTTGGGGACCACTTTGTAGAGTTCAGTTTTGTGGTTTTGGTGAATTTTGTAAAATATTTATTTGCTGCTCAATTGGAACATCTGTGTTTTCCTAATCAGGCCTGGGCAGCTCTCCTGACGATGCCATAGTCAGAGCTAGAGGGACACCTCCAGCAGAACCGCCAAAGAACCAGGAATGTGTTCTGAGACCTTCACCAACAACGCCAATGCAAAACAGCAGAAGGGCGCAGACGAAGCATCGGGTCAGTCCAAAGCTCCGATACGTCGGGCTGAAGGACAAAACACAAGACTCCGGAAAAAAGCAACAACGCAAGCACAAGTCCAGCTCCTCCGCGGTCGACACCACACCAAGCCCTGAGAAAACGGTGAGTGAAAACACACACCTTCACAAACCCGGAGCGTGAGCGTGTGAATAAAAATCCAAGGACTGAAAGCTCCTGCGATGCAGAGGTCTCTCCTTATGCAGTATCCAAAAATTGTTATGAACTGTTCTTCTACCTCAATAAGTCTAGGCACAGCTTTTGGGTATTTGGAAAAAATTTGGGAAAAACATGACGCTTCGTTGCTGATGGCCACTGTGTCCTCAGGGGTTCTCAAGGAAAGGACAATGGGAAACTACATCAAAAATTCAAAAGCTCTTGTGGGTGACTTTGAAAAACACTTCCGTTTTCCAGAGGGTGGTTCTGAGCAGATGCAACTAGCAGTGGAAAGGGGCACGGGCAAAGGGGGCATCCTTGAGGATACACATCAGCTGAGGGGTAAGGAAACAGTGGGGGTCAACGTTTGGGGGATCAATGGACGGCCGACAGAAGGGCCAGGGTCATTGTAAACATTTTTTAAAAGACTAAAGAGGTGAAAAAAAACAAAAAGAAATGATCCCTAGTGGAGACCCTCAAATTGTCGTGTCTGAGGAGGGGGAGATGGAATCCAGCCCCAGGCTCCTGCAGGGTGGTGGTGACTCTTACACAGAGTCTGATTTAGAAGATTCCCCAGAAGGCTCTCTGGACGGGTCCCCCTCTACTTCTGACAAGCCTCACGGTGGCCCCTTGGAGTCTGACTCTCCAATAGCATCGGATGTAGAAAGCACACCAGATGGTTCCATAGAGGAACCCACAAATAACCCTGCAAATGCAGATGAAGACCCCCGAACAGATGTTAGTCCTGGGGGAATTCTGTGCCACTGTGCAATGCAGAATTTGCACAGAATTAATGTTCTGCCCAGAATTTCCTTTTCCCGGGCAGAACTTCTGCTACAGGGCTTCTGGCCACCACTAGGAGCCGCTGGACGTGGCAGAGCCAAGATCCCCAGCTCACAAATAGAAGACACTGCTGTGGGGAGGGGGACTGAGCTGGAGGGTTCCTGGCATGCCCTGAAGGAAGGACGTGGAGTGCAGTAAACTACATATATGCTCAAAACCCAGCATCAGGCTGTTTCTCCCACTGGATCCCTGGGTTCTGAGTGAAGAGGGGATGCAGGTGTCTGGGCCTGGGAGGGCCCTGTGGCTGGGCTCAGGGGGTGGGGGGGAAGGTGTCTAGGTAGGGGGGCGCCTCATGGCTGGGCTCTTGAGGGGAGGGGGTGTGGTGGGTGTCTGGGCTGGGGGGCCCCATGGCTGGGCTCAGAGGGAGGAGGTGTGGGTGTCTGGCTAGAGAGGGCCCTGCAGCTGGGCTCTAGGGGAGAGGGGGCAGGGGTGTCTGGGCTGGGGGGCACCCCATAACTGGGCTTTAGGGGTGGAGGGGGTAGAGAGGACTGGGTTGACGTAGGGGTTTCTTTAACTCTGTACTGCTGATGGAATCTTTTTTGTTGTCTGTATTGTTGACATACTTGTTGACAGGTATTTTGAAATAAACTACCAAAATAAATGAAATAGGCATGATTATATTGTGTTATTTTGACAGATAAAATATGCAGAATTTTAAAATATTGTGTGCAGAATCTTTTATTTTTTGGCACAGAATTCCCCCAGGAGAAATCAGATGCGTATATGGCACGAGTGAGAAGTTGACCACAGGAACTACCTAGATTTAGGGGGTTGGTATATTGTGAAGAATTTTGTTGTGTCAATCTCGAGTGAATACATTCAACCCGGCAGGTCGCTGAAGCTGTACACAGTTAGTTCTCGTTCACGTTAATGCTACTGATCACAACTGTCAACCAGTGCAGTTCTGTGCTACAGTCACAGGACGGGGCTTCAAAAATATACCCATGGCCAGCTACAAAGGAAGGAAGATGGGGAGTGGGAAGAAATACAGTTGAGGCAACAGTGAAGCTGGGTCTTTCTGAAGGAATCAGTGCTAAATAGACAGTGGCCCTGGCGCTACAAAGACCCACACACGTGGTTAACTTTATACACTTTGAATAATCCCATGGCCGTCAGTGAAGCTCTCATTGTGCAAATTGAGCATATGCTTAACTCTTTGCAGGATCTCAGCCAATATTATTAAATTAGCATGCAATCCTGCAACCACTTACACGGGTGTTCAACTTTGCTACCATGAAGACCCGTGGCATGTGCATAAGTATTTGCAGGCTTGGGGCCCAAGGTACCAAGTGCTACACCGGGTAATGTGTATTCTGGATCAGGCCTTTATTCATTATATTTTATGTTATATTATTATACTCATTCAGTAGCCTTTTTTTTAAAAAAACAACAACATATTTTATTTCCACTTTGTTAATTTATTTGTTTTTGCTACTTTATTTAATTTAGTTTATCAAGTTGGTTGGCCATTAAAAAAAATTGGTGGGGAAAAAAAAATCAAAATTGTTGCCCTTTCACCAGCTTTGAAAGGGAACAATTTAAAATACTAAAAAATGGTTTTCATTTCATGAAAACAGGCTTTTTTCGGTAAACCAAAGCGTTTCGTACCCCTTTCATTAATGCCTATGATACTAAAGGTTGAAAAAATAAATGGCAAATGAATAAAAACTGGAAAAAAATCAACCTTTTTGCATTTTTTATCCATTTTTCACAGCAGTCCACTTTGCAATTAAAAACCTTTGTTCAAAAATGTTTCTGCCCATTCAAGTGTTATCCTTGTTTTACTTTATTGTTCCCTGTTATGTAATATATTTATATTTTATTTTCCTTAATGACATTATGTTATCTGCTATGCTGTGCATCTGTTAAACCCCAGGATCAGCATCCACAGGATCAGCATCCAAATAATCTGATCTAACTGCATCCAATCACAGAGGCCACAGTTTATTCAGCTGTGGTCACGCTCCTGTCAAAATAGAATGTCTGACAGCTCCCTACTCTGCTTCTTTTCCCTTTAAAGTCACTGGAAAGCCTCTCAGGAGCGTCAATGGTGCAAGATGAAGCCCTCGGTGGGGGCAGATCTGGGTGCTACCAGTTGCTGAATGGCTTTCAATTTCACCTGTCACCTGAGCTGAGAAAGGCAATGAATTAGAGCTCCCTACAGTTCGTCTCCTCTCACACCGGGCGGGGTGGTAAAATAGACACAGTGTGAATCTGGTACTGGGGGGGGGAACTCCCTGAAAGTGACAAGACGCTGAAACTCTCCTCCTGTCCTTAGAGGACTAGAACAGAGTGGGGGACAGTGATCTCAGCAAGGGGGCGGGGGAACAGGATAATGATCAGAGGGAATGGGAAGGTGGCTGAAGCGACTTAAAAGAAGGTGCTCATTTCTCAGACTTTCCCCACTGTAATGACACGTGTTTTTTCTCCACTGATCAAAGCCTAGGGGCTATTCTCCCCAGATCAAAACAGGGCCCTAATTTTAAATGCACGGTTTTGTATGCAGGGGGCTCATCTAGAAAAAATTCTTTAGGGAAAGGGGGGAAAAAAGAGACTGCGCCCAACGTGGGGCTCGAACCCACGACCCTGAGATTAAGAGTCTCATGCTCTACCGACTGAGCTAGCCGGGCACTTGTTATAAGACATGGGTTTTAGCAGGAACTACTCAGAAAGCGCTGTGTCATGTCTCTTGATTTGCTGCAGACTGGAGTTTGCCTTTTCTCCCAACTGACCGCCTGGAAAACACGCCTGGACACAAGACCCTCTCCAGGATTCACCCTAGACTCTTAATCTAGTTCCTTCCGTATTTGCAGTTTGCTAAAGAAGGCATGAAAGTTGCGTTCCCGCTGGTATGCAGGCCACATTTCAGGCGCTTTATAAAACATCCTGACTCAGTCCTGGCAGAAAACCCAACAAGAAGGCAGGATCTGGCAGGACCCAGGCACAATAACTGGGGAAACAGCGGGGGAAACCCCCTGAAAAGTGCACACGGGTGTGCATCTGAACGCCTGAGAATTCAATGCCTGGCTGTACAGGGAAGGATTTAGTCAAGAACAGGGTGAAGATGGATGGGGCTAACACAGTGCAAACCCATGGAGTGATTCAGTCATAGTCCAGAATTACCTTGTTCCTGTTTGCAAGGGTGTTAAACTACACAAGAGGGGCCTTAGTCCAGAATAAGAATGTCCACACATTCTTAGGAAGGAATAGCTGCTCCTGACTGACACCGCATGTAGACAAACTCTAACTGGAGTGGGGAGAACACATGGGTCTTGGTGCAGGAAAAAATAAATGTTGAACTCACATGGACCCACGACAGGGAAAATAATGGTGAAAACACGTGGATCCCAGTGCAGGGGAAATAATGGTGAAAATACACTGATCCCAGTACATGGGAAATAATGGTGAAAACACATGGATCCCAGTGCAGGGGAAATAATGGTGAAAACACGTGGATCCCAGTGCAGGGGAAATAATGGTGAAAATACACTGATCCCAGTACATGGGAAATAATGGTGAAAACACGTGGATCCCACAGTGCAGGGGAAATAATGGTGAAAACACATGGATCTGAGTGTAGAGGAAATAATGGTGAAAACACATGAATCCCAGTGCAGGGGAAATAATGGAGAAAACATGTGGATCCCAGTGCAGGGGAAATAATGGTGAAAATACACTGATCCCAGTACATGGAAAATAATGGTGAAAACACATGGATCCCAGTGCAGGGGAAATAATGGTGAAAACACGTGGATCCCAGTGCAGGGGAAATAATGGTGAAAACACATGGATCCCCCTGTAGGGAAGTGAGTATGAAAAAAAAAAATCGGTGTCCAGAAAGACTCAGGAAGTCACGGTGAAAATACCTGGCAAGGTAAAGCGGAAAACTGGTTGAGTGCAGAATTTGGCCACACTAAAGGTAATCCAGCAAACTAGGCGGAGAGTTAAAACCCCCCATACACCCACAAAACACACAGGCAGTGATTTCGCAAACCGCGAGAACTTTCATAAGAACATTTTCTCCCTGTTTGAATGAGCTTATCAATAACCAGGCAGCCCTTTCCTTCAACTCGACTCCATGCCTTTTATTTCCGTTCCAGTTTAATACATAATCTAAAGGCAAAGAAAACGCTGGTCAATACCCAAGGTCAGGTTACTTCTCTGTTATTGTTACCCACAGCATAGCACTCATTTCCTCCCTAAACAACCATCATAATCCTTAATGTGACATAAATCCCATTGACAGGCAATTGAGCAATTCTGGACAAAATCAAACATACCTAGATATTAGATCAAGTTGCAGACCATTATTTCATTATTATTAGTCTGCTGTGCTTTAGGTGACTTAGGGACATGCTGATTAAAGATCTGACATGAACTTTCCTTATGCAAGAAAAATGAAGGTGGAGAAATATGGCAATTTCCTACCGATGAAGGTGCCCAAAGAGAGACTGCAAAACAGAGACAAACACCTACAAGATCTCTATCAAGCATTCTTACAAGTACAATACCCACCTGCGGAAGTGATTGATAGAGCCAGAAGAGTTCCCAGAAGTCACCTACTACAGGACAGGCCTAACAAAGAAAATAACAGAACGCCACTAGCCGTCACCTTCAGCCCCCAACTAAAACCCCTCCAACGCATTATTAAGGATCTACAACCTATCCTGAAGGATGACCCAACACTCTCACAAATCTTGGGAGACAGGCCAGTCCTTGCCTACAGACAGCCCCCCAACCTGAAGCAAATACTCACCAACAACCACATACCACACAACAGAACCACTAACCCAGGAACCTATCCTTGCAACAAAGCCTGTTGCCAGCTGTTCCCACATATCTATTCAGGGGACACCATCACAGGGCCTAATCACATCAGCCACACTATCAGAGGCTCGTTCACCTGCACATCCACCAATGTGATATATGCCATCATGTGCCAGCAATGCCCCTCTGCCATGTACACTGGTCAAACTGGACAGTCTCTATGTAAAAGAATAAATGGACACAAATCAGATGTCAAGAATTATAACATTCATAAACCAGTCGGAGAACACTTCAGTCTCTCTGGTCACGCAATTACAGACATGAAGGTCGCTATCTTAAAACAAAAAAACTTCAAATCCAGACTCCAGCGAGAAACTGCTGAATTGGAATTCATTTGCAAATTGGATACTATTAATTTAGGCTTAAATAGAGACTGGGAGTGGCTAAATCATTATGCAAGGTAGCCTATTTCCCCTTGTTTTTTCCTACCACCCCCCCCCCCCACGTTCTGGTTAAACTTGGATTTGTGCTGGAAATGGCCCACCTTGATTATCATGCACATTGTAGGGAGAGTGGTCACTTTGGATGAACTATTACCAATTACCAGAAGGCGAGTGAGTTTGTGTGGGGGGGGGGGGTGAGAAAATCTGGATTTGTGCTGGATTATCATGCACATTGATCACCTTGATTATCATGCACATTGTAAGGAGAGTGGTCACTTTGGATAAGCTATTACCAACAAGAGAGTGAGTTTGTGTGTGTGTGTTTTTGGGGGTGAGAAAACCTGGATTTGTGCTGGAAATGGCCCACCTTGATTTTCATACACATTGTCAGGAGAGTGATCACTTTAGATAAGCTGTTACCAGCAGGAGAGTGGGGTGGGAGGAGGTATTGTTTCATGGTCTCTGTGTATATAATGTCTTCTGCAGTTTCCACAGTAGGCATCCGATAAAGTGAGCTGTAGCTCACGAAAGCTCATGCTCAAATAAATTGGTTAGTCTCTAAGGTGCCACAAGTCCTCCTTTTCTTTTTGCGAATACAGACTAACACGGCTGTTACTCTGAAACCAAAACAAAACAGGTTCTCTGGGAGGGGTGTGGTGAAAAGGAATAAGCTGTTTCTGCCCGGTTTCGAACCGGGGACCTTTCGCGTGTGAGGCGAACGTGATAACCACTACACTACAGAAACCAGCTGGTTGCATTTTTCTTCCTAGCGGCTACAGCCATTGGTGCGAGAGTGGCAGGCCTGTTCCTGCCAAGTGCTGATGCTTTCCTGCTGCTGGATATCACACAGGCAGCTGTTTAACCGGCGCCTCCCACAGAGGCTGCTTTATCTCCCCCTGTGTAACATTCCCTTTCATTCACACCCCTGCATGCAGCGTGGCTGCTAAACAAAGACCAGGGTCCAGCCAGATATGGGCAACACTTAGATCTGGAAAAGTGCAGGGGGCAGAAAGTTTTGTATAGACACTTTTGGCGGATCAGAATTGAGACACATACGTGAGCCTCCTCGGGGTCCAGGCATAACACACGCAAACACACGAGGCAAGAAAAATGCACTCAGGATAATGCTAAGAACTCCAGCATCCAGATACCCTCAGTGTAAAGCAACCCTGCCCCGAAGGAATCTAAGGATCAACTCTGTATAGCTGGTTTTAAATGATAAGAGACATGTAATACACCGAGGGCTGATGGGGTTGAAAGTTAATGGACAGGACTTGTAAAGAGGGAAGATTAAGAATTGAATTATTTACGGTATCAGCTTCATGACAATTCAAAGTGATTACATGTTAAAGACTAAGGGGAAAGTATATTCAAATTAATCCTTTCGGTTTTAAAATAGGGGTTTTGTGTGGCTGATCACTGGGGAGACCACTGCTGTACGGAATAAAACTCATTTCCTACTGGGATACAAGCCCCTGGCTTTGAAAAAGTAACACGCGAGTATAGGGATTGACAGCTACCGCTTTTCTCGTCCCTATTTAGCGTCTGCTAAACTAAAAGCAGTTTCAGTATTTAACCAAATATACCATTTTTCGTTTATTTCCCATGTACCTCTGGTGAATCAGAAGACACTTCAGCAAATCAGAACAAAAATGTTTTATTAGAGGATAAAATGTGTTAAATATGCCGGCATTATTAAATCTTATTTTTCTCTATTTTTTTACGTGTGTTCACTTGTTGCCTTTGACAAGTTTGTGTCTAGTCAGTTAGTTTAGTCAGTTTCTCCCATCCTGAAAGGACATTTGTAAAACAGACACCAGAAGGGGCACCCAATAAACCCTTATTTAAAAAAAAAAAAGAAAGAAAAAAGTTTAGGTTATGCCATTTAATGGCTGTTCCCTTAAACACTGGGTTAAAAAATTGTGTCAGTTTCAAATAAAATTAACTTCAGCCTCCCTTTAAGAACTTAACACAAATCTGCTCTATAAAAATGTATAAAAATGAGACAGTATAAAGGACAGGGCAGTGCACATCCATCTAAATCAAAGGGGTGTTTTTGTTTGTCTGAAATCATAGAATCATAGAATATCAGGGTTGGAAGGGAGCTCAGGAGGTCATCTAGTCCAACCCCCTGCTCAAGGCAGGACCGATTCCCAACTAAATCATCCCAGCCAGGGCTTTGCCAAGCCTGACCCTAAAAACCTCTAAGGAAGGAGATTCCACCACCTCCCTAGGTAACCCACTCCAGTGTTAGGCCAAAGTCAGCCTTGGGGCAAATCTACTGAAGCTGTGGGCCAAATGTGTTTCAAACACTTTACAAAAATAATAAAGCAATTTTTAAACATATTCTTATTTTAGGTTCTGCTGTTTCAAATATAAAATTGATTGACTGTATAATAAATGCACAGGAGAAAAGCACAATCCCTACACTCCACCTATTTTCCATTTTGCTGGATAGAAAAATCATATTTACTAATTTTGTCTCTGAACTTTTTTTGTGTGATTCAATTATCCATCAGCTGTTTGTCCGTCTCCAGAGCAATCCCCCTTAATAATCAACCCAGTCGACCGAGACAAAAGATGATAGGGAATTGCAGCTGGTCTGTTTTTCTGTCCTAGCTGAGACAGAAAAAGAATGAAGAGGCGATCAGAATAATATCTTTTGATTGTAAGAAAGAGGGTGGTCTTACTCCTGGAGCAGGAACTGGCATCTGACGTGTCCCTCTCGCTCTCTTTAAAAAACAGGAAGAGGGTTGGAACAGCCATTTTTAGAGACAATACATTTCTTTCCAGGGAAGAAGAAATGGTTACAACACCTTGCACTAACTTTTGAAAAACTTACTCGCTTCGCCCAACGTGGGGCTCGAACCCACGACCCTGAGATTAAGAGTCTCATGCTCTACCGACTGAGCTAGCCGGGCTGCTTATGTAATAGTCTCCTTTAAGCAAGTAGAATAGAGCTGGAGCTCTGTTTCTTCAGTCCAAATTTCTAGTCCTGTGTTGCAATAACCCCAGGGAACCTTCCTAAGATCCATCCGGCTACTTTTCCAGAGTTAACCACCTTCTGGGAACCCCCAGAATGCCAAGCCACAGGATGCAAAATTATAGACACAAAGAGCAGGGGGAATTCAGAACAGAAGATAAGAAGAAAGGAAACAAGAAACTTCAAGCAAAACATAAGAAACAAAAGGAAGTATTTCATCACAGAACGCACAGTCAGCCTGTGGAACTCTTTGCCCGAGGTTGTCATGAAGGGCAAGACTATAACAGGATTCAAAAAAGAACTAGATAAATTCATGGAGGACAGGTCCATCAATGGCTATTAGCCAGGGTGGACAGGCATGGTGTCCCTAGCCTCTGTTTGCCAGAAGCTGGGAATGGACAACGAGGGATGGATCACTTGATGATTACCTGTCCTGTTCATTCCTTCTGGGGCACCTGACATTGGCCACTGTCGGAAGACAGGATACTGGGCTAGATGGACCATCGGTCTGACCCAGTATGGCCGTTTTTACGTTCTTATGAAAGGCCACACTGGGTCAAACCAATATTCCATCTAGCCCAATATCCTGTCTTCCGAGCAGGGGCAGTGTAGCCTGATGAAAAGAGGAGGACCAGAGGCCTCCCCCCCTCCATGGCACCACCCCTTCTGCCCAAGGCCCTGGCCCCAGCCAAGCAGAGTGGGCCGGGAGCTGCAGACCCTCCACCCATGGGGATGGGAGTGCCAAGAGCAGCTTTTGGCCCATGTCCCTGCAGTGCAGGCCCCCCGGCCCAGGGCAGGTGGAGGGTTCGCAGCCCCCAACAGCTACCAGCGTGGCTCCTATCCCAACCTGGCTCTGGTTGGGGCCTCAGAGCTGCAGCCCGGGCCTGGCCATGGTGAGAGCTGTGCAGCAGGGCAGCTGTGAGGAGCCACCGATCCTCCACCTTCCCTGGGTGGGGGACCTGGAGGATGAGGAAATGGGTCAGGGGCTACTCTCGGCCTCCTCCCCGCCCCAGGCAGGTGGAGGGTCCATGGTGTGATGCCCCCCACTACCAGGGTTCCCCGGCCGGGCTCCAGCTGCGGCCTGGCTGGGGAGGTGTGTGTCAGGGGGCCATGGCGAAAAGTGGATTTGCCAGGCCCATCCACTTTCAAAAAGTGTGAGGGCCATAGCCCCCTCTCACACTGTGTCACTGAGACAGGAAGGGAATATTCCATTAGGACCCCACGGAATGGGCTCCTCTAGGCTCTGACATCCCAGTCTTTATGAGCTAGGAGGCTAAAGTGTGAGTAGGGGGGAAAGGAGGCTAGAAAGGCGTTGATCTGCCTGTATGGTGACTGTTCTTTGTGATCCTGGAGGACTTTAGCATTGTCCTAGATCAGAGACTGAGATGGGGAGGCCTGGTGACAGGCAGGAGAAGGCGAGGACTGGAGAGGAAAACCTTTGGGTTGAGACAGTGGGGGTAGGGGATCTAGCAGGGGATTGTGAATATTAATCTCCACATTCCAGAACTATGGTTCAGAATTCTACAGCTCATCTGGATCCTAGTTCATTTTTCTGAGGCACAGAATCATTGTATTAAAGCATGCTAGGTTTCTGCATTGATCTCTTGTCTTCTTTAGTGCTCATGTATGATTTTTGTTTAATGAGGAAATTCCCAGACACAAAGTATACTAGTGTGGAATTAAGGTTGAGAGTAGAGGGAAGGGATTTCCCCTTGCTAGTTATCACAAAACTCAGCAGGGTTCTACCAAATGACTCCTAGAATATTCCTGGGAGGAAAGGCCAGGCAGAGAAATGCCATCAAATTGAGGGCCGGGTGGCAGGGCCTCACAGACTCAGCCAGTTATCCCCGAATCAAGTTTTAAAAACCCAGGAAATTCAAAGAGAATTTTAAACTGAAAGGAAAAAAGAAAAGAAAGAAAGATGTACTAAGGAAAGTATGGAATAATCCAGGGTGACTTCAAAATCAGTTTACTCCATTTGAGCTCCACCACTCATTTGTGCCACACAGTTATTTCTGGAGAAGCATCCAAGAATTCCTGACTGCTGAGAGCCCTTGTCGGACTACAGGAAGATTGGGGGAGGAAGGGTCAAAGGGTCAGATCAGCTTAAGACAGGGAAGTCCCAATTCGAGATCGCAGCTCCGTCTCACAGCTCCCACAGCCAGAGAATCCCCAGGAGTTGGCTTCACTGAAAGTCTCCTCTCTGGTCCCACAATGCACCCTTCTGCCCTCCCCCCACTAAACCCCCAAAATGGGTCCTGGCCAGGACTCTACAGTTACTCCCTCTGGAAATGATCCCCTTACGTCCACTGCTAATAACCCCCTCATGAAACTGTAACCCACACACCTCCTGGGTGTGGTGTTCTGTCCCATCTAGCGGCACCGAGACCACTTAGAGACAGAGAGATTACTGAGTCTGCTCTACAGCCTTACCTAAGGGCCATAGGCGTAGAGGCTCGTACACTAAGCTCCAGAAGCCCCAGGTTCAATTCTACCTGCCAACGAGTGGGGTCTGTCAGTGTTACAAAACCAGCAGAGATTTCCCTTCCTTCCTCTTTCATTTGTCTCTGCCCAAGTATTTCCCTCCCATTGGCCATTCTCTGCACCAAGAAAGGTTCTTTCCCCCTCCCGCGAGTGCAGACACAAAGAGCAGTGCCAGGTAACTGGCCTTATTAGCCACCAGAGGCTCTAGAAATGGAGACTAGCTTTCAGCTCCCACCCACGGACAGTGCTGATCTTGGTAGGTGCTAGCCCACTTTGAAGCTCTTTGTGTATCTACAAAGGATGAAGCTGACACAAGAATCCGCTTCCACACCAGAGTGCAAAAAGCACCAAGGAGTACTGAGGAATAGAGCACGGACCTGAAGCTCTACAGTGGGCCCCATTAGCAATGCCCTGATGAGAGGCAGGCAGGTGACAGGCTGCAAAGATGGGAAGGTCCCATGAACATTTGCAGAGGGGCTGTGAGCCGATGCCAGAGGCAGAACAGCATGGGGGCCAGAGCAGGCAAACTGGCCAGTGGAGGCTTCGAGGAAGAAGAACAGTGAATTTGGAACATAAGCCTGGACCCACAAAGGTCCTTAAGTGCCTCAGTCCCAGTTTTAGGCTCCACACAATTCCTCTTTGTGAACCCCACCCCTTTCCCAACTTCCCTGCTTCCAACAGTGGCTAATGCCAGGTGCCTCAGAGGGAATGAATAGAACAGGTAATCATCCAGCGATCCATCCCGTCGCCCACTCCCAGCTTCTGGCAGTCAGAGGTTTAGCTTAAAACAGCAAAGAGCAGGGGCAAAGACTCAACATATAATATGCTCGCTTTTTAATCTTTATTTACCTACATTCCATTCATTTTCCTTTGCCTCAAAGGGAAAGGGGAAAGAAAATGACCTAGGGGTTGAGATATTTGCTTTGGAAAAGAAAGAGATTTTATGCAGGATCCTCCCTCTCCCCCCTCTGTATGTCCAGCTCTTTCCTAAAATTGGCACACTCTCCCTTATGGGAGTTTAGATGGAAAGGGACAGCTGCCAGGTCTGGGATCTCCCAGACTCCAGCCAGGGTCACGCTGCAAACAGCTGGGAGCACGATCGCTTTTGCTGCCCTGTCACAATTTGCTGCATCTGCCTTTCCCCATCCTCTGGTCCAGGGGTACCATATCATGATGGGTGGCGGGCTTTCCCATCATAATTTGCTTTCTCTCACCTTTCTCCATCTTCTTGTCTGGGACAGCAAATTATGATGGACAGGGTTCCGCCTATTATAATTTGCTACCTCTGCCTTTGCCTATTACCTTGGACAGGGGCTAGCAAATAGCATATGCCTTAATCCACCCCTGACTACGCTTGATCTCCTCCAAGGTTGGGGGTCTGGCAGGGAGAGGAGTGGGGGGAGCAATTCAGGAGCTGTTGTGTCCCTGCTCAGAGAGAGGAGGCTGCACTCCATCTGTCTCTGTTTTTTGTCCTGGGTCATGAGCTGCTGCCTCCTCCACTGGGGTTTGGGAGCCCACACTGAGCAGCTGCTTGTCCCCCAGCAGGGTCTGTGCTGGGGAGAGACCTTCATCAAAGGCCCCTTTGTGCTGTGCCCAGCCCAGGTGGGACATTCACTGAGCCACAGCAAGAGATCGACTCTGCAGTCTGGGGTTGGGGCACCTGCCTGGGAGGGCCCCTTTCCGTCGGACTGCTGCAAAGTGTCACAGGTTTCGCAGGAGAGACTGAGGGACCCCCTCACATCAGCATCTCTCATCGCCTAGCTTAGGCAGCTCCCTGCCTAACATGCTGGCTTTTGTAAATCCCATCCTTAGATGCCTCAGTTTCCCCATGCACGGTACAGGGAGCTTAGCTGACTAATTCAGCCTTTCCAGACCCCAAGGTTGTTTCAGTGATTTTCTAGACACCTAAAAGTTAGGTATTGCAACATCACAGTCCCTTCAGCCCTCCAGGGCTCAGTGGAAGCCATGCACCAGACATTCGACAAATGCTCACTGGTTGAAGCAGAGTGGGCTAGGGACCAGATGCCTGGAGAGCCCCATGCATCCACCATTACCCCTCAGAATTTTCCGACGTTCACCGAACTCAGCAGCCTTCTCCTGAGGGCTGCCAGGAACATTCCCTGAAACGTTAGAACTGATTGGGTGCAGCGATCGAAAGTTATTGTGTTGCGTCCAAACGGACAAATGCCATCACGCTGAGCGCAGGGCCTCACTTTGTGCGGCCAAAAATAAATCGGAAAACCTGGCTCTCAGATAGCACTTTTCATCAGTGGATTTCAACGTGCTTTAAAGCAGTGGCTCTCAACCTTTCCAGATGATTGTCCCCCTTTCAGGAGGCTGATTTGTCTTGTGTATCCCCAAGTTTCACCTCACTTAAAAACTAGCTTACAAAATTAGACATAAAAATACAAAAGTGTCGCAGCCACTAGTACTGAACAATTGCTTCCTTTCTCATCATTACCATGTAATTATAAAATGAATCAATTGGAATATAAATATTGTATTTACATTTCAGTGTATAGCATATAGAGCAGTACAAATAAGTCATGGTCTGTGTGAAATTTTCGTTTGTACTGACGTCACTAGTGTTTTTTATGTAGCCTGTTTCAAAACTGGGCAAATATCTAGATGAGTTGATGTACCCCCCAGAACACCTCTGCGTACCCCCAGGGATATGTGTACCCTTGGTTGAGAACCACTGTTTTAAAGAACAGGTTATCATCATTCCTCTCCATAGCTGCTTCACCAAGGTTCAAAAAAATGCCTCCCCAGCCTGACTGACTCTTCTTCCGCAGGAGGCGGGTGAATGGGACAGGACAGCCAGTGGGGATTTTCCCTGCGGATGATGGATTTTCGCCTTAGAAGACTCTGAAATCCCACAGAGCTGGCTGCTTTGGCATCTGCAGTCTGTGGTGCTCAGGAAAAGAGAAATAACACCTCCAAGAGGCTTCCATGAAAGCCCATTTTGATTAATATTCACGACAAGAGATGCTGAGAGGTTGAGAAACTATGTTCTGCTTTATCATTTCCAAATGAGAAATACAAGCTAAACCCACCTCCCCAGCCAGGGCCCGGAGCCCGGCTCAGCACAGTCCACTTCTGTCCCAGGCCAGCACTGTGCTGCTCCCGCAGGCACCAGGGAAAGAGAAACAAGTTAAAACTGGTAGAAAAGCGCAGACAATCTGCGAGCGATGCCGAGATCCAGTCACAAGAGTAAATGCTCCGAGAACAGGAAACCTCAGTTCAAGGGATGCAGTGTGGGGCGAGCGGGGCACAGAGGGGTTCTCTCATCTGCACCCAGGACTCTGCGGCGGATGGGGAGGGGAGGAACTAAAATTTCAGGGTCCTCCTCTCTCTCTGGCCTCATTGATGGGGGTCAGCCTGGCTTCTGGGGAGCTCAGGCCTCGTGACTTCCCCAGCTTCCTTCTTACATCTGCCTAGTCTCGTTCTTTCAGCAACGATGAGACGCTGCCCTCTCCCCACCTCTCTTCTCTTGGGGCATCATTCCTAGCCCTTTAGATTTCAGGGGCATCTTCCCATGGCACTCATAGGACATTTTGTGTCTCTCTCTAGCACAGCTGCAGCAAGTTCACAGTTATCAGTATTGGCGGTCTGGCTCTCAAGAGCGAAATGTGCAGTCTTCCAGCTCTGTACCCCTCACCTCCCACTCCATCCCCCTCCTGACTCTATCTCGCATCGTTGCAGGGATCAGGCAGTAACTTCCTTCTCCATTTCAGTCTCTGCCTCTGGGAGTGTAAATCTGGCGCTCACCCTCTGTTTGTGCCCATACATATTGACAATTGGCATTGTTCAAACCACATGAAAATCTCACGACGGGATAGAGGTGAAAATAGGAAAGGACTATTCTGGCAAATGGTCATTTGCCACATCACGTCCCCAATACACCTGAGCTACATCCTGTCAAACCAAACTAATATCAAAGTACATGACCCAACACCTTCAGGAAAGAAAACCCCACGATACAGGGGGGCTATGAAGCACTTTCACATTCAGAAAGCAAAATCTTGATTCACAATCAGGAGAGCAAATTTACTCATTTTCTTCTGAGCTGGCTAACCCTGCTTCACTCAGCGCCTCCTCGCTATTCGGTTGTGTTAGTTACAACATTTTGCCATCATCCTAACGAAACAGGAAAAAAAAACAAAAACAAAAACCTTCCCCTTGACAAATGATCTGTACTTGGCTCTGAAAAGCCCAGAAGCCACTTTACCAATAGATGGAAACAGGGATTTAAGCTCAGAAACCTCAGTTTGTGCTTTGGGGTTCATCTGAATCCTCCCCCACCCTGGCCCAGGTCGGTGACACTTTCACCTCCAGAAGTCTGGTTTAGGATCCAAGTGTGATTCCTGTGCACGGAGAGCCAGGGGCACTGTAGTAAGTGACACTTTGGGAGCTGGAGGAGTAGAATGGGGAGAGGATAAAATTCTCCAAAGGTTGGACAGAGACTGCTGCGTCAAGGATGGAGCATGACAGTGACGGGGGAAGGAGGGAATCCCTCGGACTCACCCCATCGCTCTCAAATAGCACAGCACCTAAAACACTACCCTTTACTATCCTTGCTCCTACTCTTCTAGACTCCATTTAATTCTCGTCTGTAAGAGAGAAAATGTACAAAAAGAAATGCTTGCCAGCACGGCCTGGATCAAGGTGAGACTAGCTGGGAGCGAGAGAATCTACCCCCAAAGGGGGAACTCAGTGACTCTAACAGTCACTCTGCTAATTGTGCATAAGATGAAGTGAGCTGTAGCTCAGGAAAGCTTACGCTCAAATAAATTGGTTAGTCTCTAAGATGCCACAAGTCCTCCTTTTCTTTCTGTGAATACAGACTAACACAGCTGCTACCCTGAAATCTGCTAACGGTGAGGATCAGAAGGAATTAGATGCTCTGGGTGAATCTAGGGTAGGATGAATGGGGGAGGGTCAGAGGAGACGAGCTGGCTGATCCTGACCACGTTTCCTACCACAGACGGACGCTCAGAGGCTGATGCTGCCAAGGCAGAGGTGGTATCTCCAGGCCTCCCACAAAAGGCCCTGTGGGAATCAGTCCCACTTAGTGGTGCTGTCTGAACGCAGAGAAGGGGCAGAGGGGTGAGTGATGAGAGGCAGCACCTCTCTACCCCTGTGCTCTCCCTCGCCTCTTATCCCATGATCCCCAAACATTCGATAGCCCAGCACCCAGCTCCCCCTGCTTCCCAGCTCCAACCATTCCATCCTCAGTCCCTTCCCCATAACCCATCGTCCTGGTCCCTTAACGATTGGCGCCCCAGAGCCCAGCGCCTTGGGGAATTTGGGGAGGGAGGAGTTACCAGCCTCCAGGGACACTCCCCCTGCAGGGAACAGCTCCAGGTAAGTGGGGGAGCCCAGCCCAGGGGCTGGTGAAAGATGGGGGATGGAGACAGGGGTCTAGAGTGAAGGTGAGGCCTGGCCCAAGTGCCCTGCTCCTCATCTCCATGGCAGGGGGATCCCATCTGGGAGGGGAAGGGAGAGGGGGGAACTTCAGCCAGGCAGAAGGAGTGGCTGGAGGAGTTTCTCTCTCTCCCTTCCCCCACCTGTGGCCCATCAGCTCAGCATTCAGGGCTGCGGCAGGGAGGAGGGGCTGATGAGGGCTCCTCCTCCTCTGCTTGGGGTTTGCTTAGACCAGGCAGAGCCAGAGGGTCACTGACCAGCTGCTGCTCAGCTGCTGCTGGATCCTCACCCCAGTGATGGGCAGCTGGATCCTTGGGAGCCAAATGCCCCTGATGTGTGTGGGAACGAGGAAATGGGTTTGTCACCATGGCCAGTCCTAGTTAGGCCCCTGAAAGAAATTCTCCCATGTGGGGAGGAGTCTCTGATGTCTGACATGGTGTTGGCTCCACTTGGAGCATTTGCCTTGCTAAGGACATCTCAGTGGTTTCTTCCCTGCACGGATTTGCTGCTGCCAGATACTAAGGGAAGCCTGCCCCACATTCAAGGTTTTTCTCTCTCATGTGGGTTCTCCAGCATTAAGTAAGGCCTGAGCTGTCATTGAAGCTTTTCCCACAGTCCAAGCACTTATGGGGTTTCTCTATTTTGTGGATTGTCTGATGCGTAACGAGGGCTGATCTCTGAATCGAACTTTTCCCTCAACAGAGACATTTCTGGGGTCTCTCTCCCATGCTGGGGGTCTCCTGATGTGTATTAAGGGTTGACTTCCTATTAAAACATGTCCCACTTATAGGCTCTCTCCCCCTCATGAATTCCCTGATGTTTAGTGAGGTTTGAGCTATGACTGAAGCTTTTCCCACAGTCCAGGCATTTATAGGGTTTCTCTCCCGTGTGGATTCTCTGATGCGTAATAACGGCTGAACTGACGTTAAACCGTTTCCCACAGTGGAGGCATTTGTAGGGTTTATCCCCCGTGTGGGTTCTCTGATGTGTAACAAGGTTTGAGCTCTGACTAAAGCTTTTCCCACAGTCCAGGCATTTATGGGGTTTCTCTCCCGTGTGGGTTCTTTGATGTGCAAGAAGAGCTGATCGCAGATTGAAACATTTCCCACAGTCCAGGCATTTATAGGGTCTCTCTCCTGTGTGGGTTCTCCCATGTTTAATAAGAGACGAGCTGTCGCTAAAACTTTTTCCACACACGAGGCAGTTATAGGGTCGCTCTCCTGTGTGGGTTCTCCGATGTTTAGTGAGGCTGGAACTCTGACTGAAGCTTTTCCCACAATCTAAGCATTTATAAGGTTTCTCTCCCGTGTGGATTCTCTGATGTCTAATAACAGCTGATCTCACATTGAAGCTTTTCCCACAGTCCAGGCACTTATAGGGTTTCTCTCCCGTGTGAGTTCTCTGATGTGCAATAAGGGCCGATCTCACATTGAAACTTTTCCCACACTCCAGGCATTTATAGGGTCTTTCTCCCGTGTGCAGTCTCTGATGTGTAATAAGGTGTGAGCTCTGACGGAAACTTTTCCCGCAGTCCAAGCATTTATAGGGCTTCTCTCCCGTGTGGTTTTTCCAATGCGTAATAAGGTTCGTTCTCACACTGAAGCTTTTCCCACAGTCGAGGCATTTGTAGGGTTTCTCATCCTTGGGATTTGTCTGCTGGGCGGTGGTTTCCTTGGGATCTGTGCATCCTCCCCCACCTTGAATTGATGCATCCACTTTCTTCCTTGGCTGGTTTCCCAGCTGCCTCTCTGACCCACCCCGATTTCCCCAGGCTTCTCCCTGTTCCAAGCCCTGGGGAAAATTCCCTTCAGCTCCTCTCAAAAAGGCCCTCTCTGGTTCCACCTGCCAAGTCACCTCCTTGTTCTCACTCACAGTCTCATCACCTGCTGGGAGAGAGAGAATCCAGACAGGAGTCACTGCCTGTGCCGGGGAGAAGGGACCAAAAGGGGAACAGCAAAGAGGGAAAACACCACACAGTGACTGTTGGGGAGCTGGAGACATTGGATTCTGCCTCCACATCCCACCCAAACACTCCTAGGGGAGTAAAGCTGGGGAGGAAACTGCTTACAGCTAAAGGATGGGTGGGAAGCTGTGAGTGATATCTGTCATGGTGAGGCACGACCCGTTGATTACAGCCCTGACCTGGGTGAGACGGGGCAGACCTGGGGGAGTTCGTTCACAGCACATCTTTGGGAGTCTCAGCTTTTTCCTTCACTCACCACACAGTTTCTATGTCAATTTCACTGACTCCTCACCTGTGTGGGTGACTCGCGGGACCTCCTTTTTCTCAGAGGCCTGGAGATCCGGGACCCACGCCTCTTCCCCTCGTTCCAGCCGGGCGATCAGGTCAGGTTTGGGAATGGGAAATCCTGCTCGGGGGGTGAAATCAGACAAGATCAGGGTGTATGGAATACTGGGAGAGTATCTGTCACAAGGAACATTTCCGGAATTTAACCTGGCCCCACACTGTGCTGGGAGCATGAATAATAATAATTTCCAGGGTCTGTGCACTCTGGGGGATTTGCTGATGCAGACACAGCTCTGGGGTTAAACCCCTGCCTAGTTCTAAACCTCCAGAGCCCTCCCCATGGATGGAACTAGTCTACCACCAAGACTCAATTAGCATAAACCTGGAAACTGAAGTCAATGAGCAGTTATCCAGTTCAGACTCATCAATGTAATCAAAAAGCTGCACTGCAGTAACCTCTTTGCACCTCATGGTGAATAGTGATAGTTTTGGGGTTGCCTGTTATTGATACCAGGGATCTAGATTGCATAATATGAGGTGAGAGACATTTTTTCCTGCCTTAGTCTCACACCCCCAATGTCAAAATCCTTGGTTCCCGAGTCAGCCTCAGAGCAACAGCACCTGCTCACAAGATGTATACTGTTATGTGCACCACGGGCTGGAGGCTTTTGAAGCAGATGGGCTCAACAGGCAGCTGAATTTTTAAAAAAACACGAATGGCAAAGGAATGCAGTTTAATCTCAAAGTAGGTGATGGGGCAGGAGGGTCAGTTTCAATTCAGTGCATTTCCCAGATGCTTGGAGGAGCCTCTTAGGTCAAGTTCGGTCTCCTGGGAAAGGAGACCAACAAGGATTCTGCATGTGAGTTATAGTTAACAGAGCCAGGACAATACATGCCTTCTGCCCCCTTGAAAGCTGGAGGGATCGGGATGAATTAGCATGTCCATTGGGTTTACGACTCCCTGACCACTTTGGAGGGGATGGGGATGCAAGCCTCTCTCACACTGGAGCTGTGAACTATGGGACCCATTCCCCTCTAATCTAACTGACCAGGAAGAACCTGACCAGATTCAGACACACAGACCCCACGGCTTCTAATAACCGAGGGGACGGGAATCCCTTACCCAGCGAGGTCACAGTCTCGTAATTCTCCTGCATGACGTCCCTGTAAAGGGCTCTCTGGGCGGGGTCCAGCAGAGCCCCCTGCCCCTGGGTGAAATACACAGCTACCTCCTCGAAGGTCACCGGCATCTGAAACAACAAGAGTCCCCCCACTCAGCACCTGCTGCCCCAGCCACTATTTCACTAGTCACACAGGAGGAAGGCAAAAACCCAGAAGTTCTCGGAGGACTAAAGTAGCAGAATTCCAAGCCCACCGTGCTCAGAGCAGCCAGGAGGCTTCAGGGGGTGGGGAGAAGGTGAGAGCTCCTTGTCCCCCCAGCAGATGGAGGAAGGCACAGACTTCTTATTTCCCACTCGCCTGCCAGCCACAGGCTGATACGGGAAGCAGAGCTCTGAGCAGGGGACAGGGACAGGGTCAGGAACCCCAATGGCTTCCTTTCCATATTTGGGGGGAAACCAGACGGTACAGCCTCATCATATACACTCTCTCCATTCCACTAGTATCTCATGGGGATGTTTAACAGAAGCCACTAAAGCTAGGCATTTTTTAATTAGCAGATCCAGATAACTTGCATCCAAGAGTTTTACAAGAGCTGGCTGAGGAGCTTGCTAGACTGTTAATGTTGATTTTTTAATAAGTCTTCAAGTGCTGAGGAAGTTCGAGAAGATTGGAAGAAAGCTAATGTTGTGCCAATTTTTAAAAGGGTAAACAGGATGACATGGGTAATTATAGGCCTGTCAGCCTAACACTGAGCCCAGGCAAGATAATGGAGGAGCTGATGCAGGAACTTGATTAATAAAGAATTAAAGGAGTGTAATGTAATTAATGCAATTCAACATGGGTTTATGGAAAATAAATCCTTTCAAACTAACTTGATATCATTTTTTGATGAGATCACAAGCTTGGTTGTCAAGGGTAATAGTGTTGACATAATATACTTACACTTCTGTAAGGCGTTTGACTTGATACCACATGACATTTTGAATCAAAATCTCAAATGATACACAATTAATATGGCACACATTAAATGGATTAAAAACTGGCTAACTGATAGGTCTCAAAATGTCATTTTACAAGGGGAATCAACATCAAGGGGGTGTTTCAAGTGGGGGGCCACAGTGATTGGTTCTTCGCTCTACGTTATTTAACATTTCTAAGAAATAACTTGGAAGAAAACAAAATCATAACTAAACAGGTTTGCAGAGGGCAGAAAAATTGGGGGATTGGTAAACAGTGAAGAAGCCAGGTCTCTGATTCAGATCAATTTGGATCACTTGGTAAACTGGGTGCAAGCAAAAAATATGCATTTGAATATGACTAAATGTACACGTATACAGCTCGGAACAAAGATGGTAGGCCATGCTTCCAGGATGGGGGATGCCGTTCTGGGAAGCAGAGACTCTATGGGAGCCATGGTGGATAATTTGCTGAACATGAGTTCCCAGTATGACGCTGTGGCCAAAAGAGCGAATGCGATCCTTGGATGTATAAACAGAGGAATCTTGCGTAGGCGTTAGAGAGGTTATTTTACCTCTGTGTTTGTCACTGGTGCAGGCACTGCTGGAATCCTGTGTCCAGTTCTGGTACTGACAGTTCAAAAAGGATGTTGACAAATTGCAGAGGGTTCAGAGAAGAGCCAGGAGAATGATCAAAGGATTAGAAAACCTGCCTTATTGTGATAGACTCAAGGAGTTCTATCTGTTTAGGTGAACAAAGAGAAGATTATGGAGTGAGTTGATTGCAGTCTACAGAGGGAACAAATATTTAATAAAGGGCTCATCAGTCTAGCAGAGAAAGATATAACACAATCCAAGGGCTGGGAGCTGAAGCTAAACAAATTCAGACAGGAAATAAAGCGTACATTTTATAATGGTGAGAGTAATTCACTATTGGAAAAATTTACCAATTCTCCATCACAGACAAGTTTTTAATCAAGATCAGATGTTATTCATCTGCTCTAGGAGTTATTTTGGGGAAGTTCTCAGGCCTGGTTTATACAGTGGGTCAGACTAGATGATGAAAACAGTCCCTGGAATCTATGGACCTATCAAAATACCACAGTAGCCTCTGGCCAGTGGGTTCAGGCTCTGGCACTGGGAGTCTGGTCACTTTTCCCAGCCCTGCCCCGGGGGGGTGTTTCCTGTTTCAGAAATGGGGGAATGTTTCTCCCCCACCCCCACCAATGGGCCTGTTCAGAAAATCAGGCCCAGGTTGATCATGTCCCAGCAGCTTTATCACGCCCTGTCCCCTCCCTGCCTCAC
The DNA here is from genome assembly GCF_965140295.1 of Lepidochelys olivacea. Taxonomy (NCBI): domain Eukaryota; kingdom Metazoa; phylum Chordata; order Testudines; family Cheloniidae; genus Lepidochelys; species Lepidochelys olivacea. The sequence continues at coordinate 37,982,710 of NC_140424.1, forward strand.
CCAGTGTGTTTACTGCCCCTCCCCCTCTACAACAAATCCCCCCTGCAGCTCCCTGAAAATCTCCTCCCTGAGCTGGCTCCATCACAGCCATTTACTTTCCCTATCCCCTGGAAGACGGGAGGATCTGGAGCAAAACATGGACGTAATTCTTCAGGCTGTCAGGGCGAGAGGGGCCATTGGGGAGGTTACAGAAGGGGCTTGAGTCTATTTCACACCCCGATTCCCCCAGGCTCCCTCCCTGCAGACAGATGCTCTGGACTCTGCCACGCTGGGAAAACCCTCAGTTACTTTATTACAACACAGACCCAGCCCCTCCCACCAGCACTGAACCCCCACGAGACACTTTTAAATCCCCCACCCCGTAACAGATCGTCTGAGCCATACACTAGAAAAGAGCAGAATCAAAGGAGCTGCATTGGTGGATTCCCCCTGACATTGGCCCCAAGGGCAGTGCATCCAGCAGCTCGGCCAGGGCAGGAACTTTCCCTTTGTCAGCTCCTCACCTTGTTCCCAGGAGAATCAGGCTGCCCAGGGGGATGCAGGGAATGGATCCGGCCAGGGCTGGGAGCTGAGAACCTCCCTCCTCACTTACCGCTCCTGCTGCCCCTTTCAGTCTCTTCTCTTTCCCTTTCTGTCTCCTTCCTTTTCTCTCCTCCCCTCTGCCTCGGACAACTGGTGACTGTCCTGTTCTTCTGGGCATTTGTTCTCCAGTACACAGATCAGCTACTTCGTCTAAAACACAAGAACAGCCACACTGGATCAGACCAAAGGTCCATCTAGCCCACTGTCTTGTCTTGACAGTGGCCAACGCCAGGCTCCCCAGAGGGAATGAACAGAGCAGGTGATCATCTGATCCATCCCCTGTCGCCCATTCCCACCTTCTGGCAAAACAGAGGCTAGGGACACCATCCCTACCAGCCTGGCTAATAGCCATTGATGGACCTGTCCTGCAAGAACTTATCTAGTTCTTTTTTGAACCCTGTTATAGTCTTGGCCAGCACAACATCCTCTGGCAAAGAGTTCCACAGGTTGACTGTGCGTTGCGTGAAGAAACGCTTCCTTTTGTTTGTTTTAAACCTGCTGCTTATTAACTTAATTCGGTGACCCCTAGTTCTTGTGTTATGAGAAGGAGTAAATAACACTTCCTGATTTACTGTCTCCACACCAGTCTACTAGAAGGAGTGTGAGCCTGGGAGTGTCACCGAAGGCAGCAGCTCTGGGACTCGCTCCCCATCTACCACAAACTCACCAGCAGGTCCCTGAAAGGGGCCCTTTGTGCAGAGTCACTTTCCTGCCAGGCCCCAGACCTTTCCCCCGGGTCTCTCCCCTCATCTGCAGGCTCCGGCACCGGAGAAAGTCCCCACCAGGCTGGACAACTCTTAAAGCCCCCCTCAGCCGCCTCTTAAAGCCACCTCCCCCTGCCCCCATCCCATCCCCCTCCTGCCCCTGGCCTCACACACCCCTGTTCCCCCCGCCCCTCTTCAGCCCCCTCCCGCTCACAACCCCAGGTGTCACTGTCCCAGCCCCCAGCCCGGCGCGGGCTCCCCCCGCCCCGCGCACACCGGGGGCTGCGGCAGCTTTCCCGGGCCCGGGGCAGGGAATCGCAGCCGGCTCCGCGGGGAGCAGCCCGGGGCCAAACCCGCCCCCTGCAGCCCGGGGGTGACGGGGGGGGCGGGTCTCTCTTACCTTCCCTCCGAGCGGGGCCGCCCGGGGCAGGGGCCGGGCCGGGAAGGGGCCCTGGCCGGGCTGGGGGCTCTGCCCTGGGAGAGGCTCCCGGGGAGCAGCGGGCAGGGCCCGGCTGGAGGTTCCCCTCTCCCGGCTGCAGCCCGGGCTCCGGGCTCCCAGCACCAGCCGCCGGGGCGCGGGGATCTCGCCGGGAGCCAGAGTCCCCGCAGCGGCTGCGAGTCACTTCCTGCGGCCGGGCCTGAGCCCCGCGATCCTCCCCCCAGAGCCGCCCCCCAGCCGCTCCTGGGTCCTAGCGATCAACCCACCGCGCTGCAGGCCCCTGCCCCAGATCCTGCCCCCTGGGGACCCCACCAGCCTGGGCGCGGGCAGCTTCTCCCCACATTAGACGGCATCGTGCATAGAAGCCACCGTGTCAGTGACTAGATAAAGGAGACGTCAATGTCCCGGGGAGGGGGGAGAAGGGCGGGGGACTTCTATGGAGATTGTTCCTGTCTATGGGGGCACAGAAGTGATGGGGGTGCTGGTCCTAGAGAGGCTGCCCAGAGCTTGGAGCTGCAGGCAGCATGCTTCTCGATGACACTGACTGTATGTGACCACTCTGGTAACAGATGGGCACAGGGAGCAGGTGGTCAGAGCTGGTCTCTTGTCTGCACACCAGACTCCCTGGCTACCAGCCCTAGGCCGGAGCTACCAGCTCTGCTCCCCTAGCTCAGGTCATGGAGCTGTCAGTGCTTTGTCGCCAGGTTCCTGGAGTTATTTGTAGGGCCGGATTAAGCCATCCCTGGGCCCAAACCCCCTCATGTCCCCCCACCCAGGGGCAGGCACCAAAGGAACTTTTTCCCTGAAAACGTAGGCACTGGGTGAGTTTAGGAGCCTAGATGATTTGACAGGAGTTGTGGGAATAGTTGTGGAGCCAAAACTTGAGACTTAGGCCCCGAAACCCAAATTTAGGCATCTAAGGAGCTTTGTGAATCTTGCCTGGGGTCTCTATAATGTGGGCGTAACGTGCAGTTGTGTGCACCTGGCTTCTTCAGTGCTGCATAAGAATGTCAGCATCCTCCATCCTTCTTCTCAAAACACTTCTCAGCGCTGTCAGCACATGGGCATGCTCTTGCACTGAGCAGCCGCTGATATCACAGGGCTGTCTTAAGCAGATATGTTTATAACATTTCCCCCCCTTGATGTCTGATCAGCTTATCGGTCAGGTGAGTAAAGAGGGAGCGGCCTGCCAGGTGGTTTGCCTACAATGAAAACATCCTACACAGCTTCAGAAACAAAGTACAGAGCATATCTCATAAGGACAATCACAGCCTATTTCTGGGTGTTTCTGGGCCGGGTGATGGGCCCTGCACTGTGCCCATGGGCTGAGATGCAACACTACAATGTGTTAAGTGAGCTGAAAATATTTTTATTACAGCCTCTCAGGCTGTGTCGTAACACCTAGGCAGATATCGCAGTCATTAATATTACCATGAAAATGTCAGAAAGGTGTCAGAGACAATGCTGTGTTTGTGAGAAAAATTCCCCAGGGAGTACATAGTAACAGGTATGCTTTATATGACATGTGATTAGTGAGCAGCTAGAGGCTGAGATCAAAGAGGAATTTTACAGTTAGAGCACCAAAAATGTGGATCGATTGGTTAATTCTATTGGGACAAGAATTTCTATACATCGCTTATAGAGGGGATCCCTGTACAGCCAAGCCAACACCATCTGTGCGCACAAGAGGATCTACCATGATGACACTATCCAGCCTTCATTCTCCTGGTCATAACAGATACCCTGACCAGTAGAGAGAAGAGGCAAGATCATCTTAAATTTCAACCGTAAACCATTTATTGCAATTTTGTCAGGCCAAAATTGAGATCTGGGAAATATCGTAGTGACTTTTCCACACAGGGCAACACTCAGGGAAATTAAGATGAGTGCCCCATTGCTTCACTCCTTCTTTTTGAAAAATCAAATGTGGGTTATACCTGGACTATTCAAAAAATTGTAAGCGTTCTGGACACATCAAAGGTCTGATGAATAATAGTGTTTTTGGGAAGGACTCTTGCAATCTTTTATGGTTGCCATGACTGCTATAGTCATAACTAACGTGACTTTACTTCTGAACAAGATCATCCATATGGGTTTACGGCGCAATAACTTCACACTTTTAGCATCACACCATGTAGACAAGCCCTGAATAAGGGGAATTGAAGGGCTTGAAGCCTCTGTTAATTCCTTTAGTTTAAAATTTGGGTTTTTTTTATTTCCATTACATCCACATGAATGGGGCGGGAGGGGGACATTCAGATGCAAATACCTCTGCTCGGGAAAGAGAAGCGTTCACTGCATAATCAGCATCAGCCTTGAAGTCATATGATCCCAAAGAATAAACTGGGTAAAAAGAACAAAAAATTAGCATTAAAACCTCATACTGCTGTCTGCCATACAAACAGGATGTGTTACACTCGAAACACTGTGAGAGGTGACTGCTGAAACTACTAGTAACTATTTATATTTTCAATGATTATTTGCTATGAAAACAGAAATGAATGAACACACAGACAACCATCTGCACCATGTTAATGACGGGAAATGATGAAGTGCTAAGAGTCATCAAAATAGCATTTGTAAAAGTCACCAATTTAAAGGAGTGAAACTCCATGAACAGTGGATTAACAAAAAATCCCAGTCCAACTCAGGTAATCAGAACACCAGGTAAAACAAATTTGTGAGCTCCTCGGAGGCTTTATGCAGACAGATACATTGATCAGGGATTCTTTAACACTAAAATCATGTATGACTATTGCAATTTTTGTCAGTGGGTGGATGTAAAATATTTTACTGGATCAAATCTCCTTTTGCTGCTCAATACATCATGTCAGATAGGGAACAGCTGTCTTGTCTTGGCATTGGGATGCTGTGCTTTTAAGAACATAGGCCTGTACACCAGCAGACCCTGTTCTTCAAGTGTTCCTTCCATTCGCTGGGTTGCCCTTTAATTCACTCAAAGTTCTTTGTTCTACTTAAGTCTCTTGAAGCTGGTCAAACCAGTTTCTGCAGCCCACTGGGAGACAAAGGCAACATCTTATGGTTAGTCCTGGCCATTTGCTGAGGATTTCTTATCTGTGTATTGCCCATCTTTCTGGGGAGTGTCCTGATCACTCGATTATTGAATTAACCCAACATCTGCAACCAGTAAACCTCTCTACAGTACTCAGAGCATGTCGAATTCATAGACTATTACATGCAGCTTCAAATCCATCATGCTCTTCCTTTTGCTTTGACCTCTTTATTTCCCCTGCTCTCTCACTCCTCTAACTTGGGGGATTTAGTCCCCATTTCTCCTTCTACTCCACCCCCTTTTCCTACAGGCTCCTGCCCCTTCCCCATGAGGAACCTTCACATAAGTTCTTCCTCTGCACAGTTCCCACCCACCATTAGGGTCCTTCACTGAAACCCCTCCCTCCTCCATACACAAACCACACCCACTCAATTAGACCCCTCCCTCAACCAGCCCTTTCCCCATCCAGTCCCTCCCCTCTGTTAATCCCCTCTCACCTCCCCATACAAGCCCCTTACCCTCCACTAGACCCCTCCCCCACTATCCCCACCCCCTCTGGCTGGGGAGAGAGATTCCCCTTGGATACCTCCCAGGCCAGTGAGATGGGGGCTAGATAATCCAGCTCCCCATTGCAGGCACCAGATAGACTACAAGGTGAGGGGCACAGAGCATCTCCCACCTGCTTCCGCTTGTGAGATACTTGGGAGAGGCGGGTACTCAGCCAGCTCTGCCCCAAGACCATGTGGTGGAACCTGCTGTCACCTGTGGAGGTGGGCCAACCTGTATTGTACCCTGATCCCACAGCCCACTGGGGATATAAGTTGGAAGCTCCTTCATGGAGTTGTTAGCACGGATGTGATGCTGACACAGTTTACAGAGTCCTCCCACAGTTGTTCTTTCTGTGGCAAGGAGATCCTGCTGCACGAGTATTTGCAGCAGGCCTGGTTGCAGACCCTTTTTCATCTCCTCCAGAACCTCCTGCCAAGGTCCTGACTGCACTTTTCCTCACACCTCTTTATTTGTTCACCCCCTATCCGCGGCCCCATACCGTCTTGGGGGCCTTCTCCTCGCCCTGGCTAAAATGGCCATCTAACCATTGAGGACGAGAAGGTTGGGCAGGGGTGGGTGTACTTTGTGACTGCGGGGCTGACCTACGTTTACTCGTCTGTTCCAGTCTCCAGGCAGAGTTCCTGTGGCTGGCATCCCCCAGCTCCCTGGACTCTTTCAAAGACCAATGGGCGCTCTCCGGACTCCCCTGCTCGGCAGCCCCCTCTGGATCCCTAATTCTGAACCTTGTACCCACACGCTTTTCCTGTTTTCACATTTGTTGACCTCTTCCCAGACTCAGGGGATCCCTCCGTTGTCCCCCGACACCTCACCCCGCTGCCCTGTAGAAGGGTGTGGTGGATGGATCCCCTTTGGGGAGATCTGCCTTGGACACAGGCCCAATGCCAAGTAGGGGGGACCTGCAGCCACCTACGGGGGGAGGGAAGCCCTGGCAGGCCAGCCTCCACTGCGCCCTGATCCCATGGCCCACCGGGGATGTGATTCCTTCAGCAGGGTTCACAGAGTCCCCAATGCCTGCCCCGTAGGCGGTGAGAGGGAGACCCTAGTGCTTCGGACCGCGGCCCCCCCAGACGCCTTCACCAGCCCCTCCCACCACCAGCGTCCCCCCACTCTCAGCTCCTTCGTTCTCGTGGCCCCACGACACCCTCGTCGGCCCGACCCAGTGCCCGCCACCAGGCCAGGGGCCGACAGCTCTGCAGGGCTGCAACCGCAGGGGCTGCTTCCAACCTTCCCCCGCAAGCCCCAGGGCTGCCTCTGACCTCCCCCACTAAGTGCCCCCCGCCCCCGTCATGGCCCCAGTGGCTCCTCCCACTCCACTGAGGGCGGGGCCTATGCCAGCCCCGCCCCCAGAACGTCAGCTCCCGCCCCCTTTGACCATAGAGACTAGAGGGAGGCAGAAGCCAGAGCGTCACACCCCTCCCGCAGAGAGGCCATAGAGAAAAGGCCCTTTCCAGGAGATAGCGCGTCCCACCCGTTCACTTCCGGTCTTTTTTTAAATTCCATAGAGAGGCGCTGGGTGCAGATAGAGCGTCCTGCAGGCAGCGCAGAGTGGCGCGTCCGCGAGGTTAGGTCGCCTCGCAGGGCCTGCCGCACAAAGAACTTGTCACCACAGAGGGCAGGAGCTACAGTGTCTCGCGGGCACTTCCGCTTAAATGTCCTTATACCATAGACAGTGAGAGAGGGGGATGGAGCGTCTCGCACGCACTTCCAGTCACGTGCCGGTCTACTCTCGTGCTGGGGAGAGGGGGGTGGGGAGAGAGCGCGGCCGGCGGGCACTTCCGCTCGAAAGACCGCTTCCCTCTCGAGGGGCGAGAGAGCGTCTTGACGCCACTTCCGGTCACATGACCACGTACCGTCGCATGGGGGAGCCCGTCTGTGGGGGATAGATTGTCTCGCAGCCACTTCCGGTGAAGGGGAGGAGGGGAAGAAAAAAAAAAAAAAAAAAAAGCTCGCACACCATAGAGAGCGGTGGCCGGGGAGGGTAGAGCGTCCTTCGCCACACTTGGCTGGCTGGGGCAGCTGTCAGCTGGGCCCCGGGGGAGCAGGAGGCTCCGGGGGCTCAGAGCCCTGAGGGGGGCAGGGCCCAAGTGGGGGGAGGGGGGCAGGGCCCTGAGTGGGGGGCAGGAGCTGGAGGGAGGAGACGGAAGAAGCTCAGGGCCTTGCTGGTGTCTGGGGCAAAGGGAGGCCTAGGATAAGGGGGGGGGAGATCAGGTTCCAGGGGGGCCCTCAAGTTCCGGGGGGGGGCGGCTCAGAGCAGGGCTGGGGGCTCAGGACCGGGGGGGCTCAGGGCAGGGGGCTCAGGACCCCGGGGGGAAGCTGAGGGTGGGGGCTGCAGGCTCTGTTGGTGCAGGGGGTCCATGGCGGTGGCTGGGGAATGCGGCTCCATGGGGGGCCGGGGTGGGCGGCCCAACGCGGTGGAGACGCTGCAGGAGGAGGCCGTCTGCGCCATCTGCCTCGACTACTTCACCGACCCCGTCTCCATTGGCTGCGGCCACAACTTCTGCCGCGTCTGCATCACTCAGCTCTGGGGAGGCGAGGAGGAGGGCGACGGCCAGGCCGCGTATGAGGCCGTGGGGGACGACGTGGGGATGGGCGGCGAGGAGGACGATGTGGATGAGCTGGACGATGATGACAACATAGAGTACAATGAGGAGGAAGAGGGGGATGGGGACAACGGGGCCGAGGAGGAAGACGATATGTGGAGTGAGGAGGATGAGGACACTGATCTATGGGACGACCCAGGGGAGGATGACATGTGGGAGGACGAGGTAGGAGATGAACTTTTCTTCGAGGAGGACGATTACGATGAGGAGGTGATGGAGGAAGAGGATCTGGAGGAGGAAGAAGAAGAGCCGCTGCCACCGCCTCCGCCAGCAGCAGTGGTCACGCGGCCTCGACACCCCACAACCTTCACCTGCCCCCAGTGCCGCAAGACCTTCCCCCAGAGGAACTTCCGGCCCAACCTCCAGCTGGCCAATATGGTGCACATCATCCGACAGATGCACCCACACCCACAGCGACTCGCATCACCGGCTGCTGGGACTTCAGCATCTGGGGGTGCGGCAGGAGTAGCAGGGGAGCTGGAGAAACGAGCTCTGTGTGAGAAACACCAGGAACCCCTCAAGCTCTTCTGCGAGGTGGACGAGCAGGCCATCTGCGTGGTGTGTCGGGAGTCCCGGAGCCATAAGCACCACAGCGTTGTCCCGCTGGAGGAGGTGGTGCAGGATTACAAGGTATGCAGTTGGCAGCGTTGGGTTTGGTAAAGGCTAGCTAGAGGCTGGTGGGTTGTGTTGAGTTGGTTCCTGTCTGATGGTAGTTGAGCATGCATGGATCAGCGTTCACGTCACGTCCATCAGTACCCGGCCCGAGCCAGGGAAGCTAATGGTCCAACCAGCAGACCAAATTCGACTACCCCAGGCACGTTGTGCCTGAAGTTGGGGGCTAGTTGGCTGGGAAGTTTTGGCTTGACCAGGTGGTTTGAATAGGGGAGATCTGCTTCATTTGCAGAGGATTGCGTTGGCAGTGATGGCTTTGGTAAAGCTAGTTAGTGGCTGGAGGTACTGCTTTGCTTCAGTGAGGGAGTTGGGTTCACTTGGTGACTGATGGTGTTGGGGTGGGGGGCATTGAGTGGTTGGCTGGGAGTTGCTGGCTTGATCAGGTGTTCACGCAGCTGGGTGTGGTGACGAGTTGGTTTGATCCGCAATGGGATGGGGTTGGCCGAATTGAGTCATTTGGTAAGGCTGGTCAGAGGCTGCTGGTGTTGGATTGCATTGGGATGGGATAGATGGGAGCTGTTTGGTTGTTTTCCGGCTCCCACAGGTGTGTTTTCTGGGCCCTTCTCAGGTCATAGGCAGCTTACACTGTAAGGCCTCCCTTGTGGGAGGAGCTCTATGCAGGCGTTTCCCGGAGTCAGCGCTGCTGTGAGTAGCTCCTGAGTCCCACTGAGTGAGTGGAGCTGAGAGCAGGGTCTGACCTCTTGATGGGGGATAACAAGCAGCAAGACTGGGAGAGGATCAGACCAATAAGACTATCAGTTACTCAGGCTCAGATCATCACAGGCATTTAGATACTGACTTCAGTGGGACTTAGCCGTCTAAATACCTCTGACACTCTGAACCTCAATTGAAAAGCTTATTTCTGTGATCATTGACTCTTCTGGGCATTGTAGAAAAAGGAAGTCTTTAGAGAGATGCTGTCAGCTTAAAACTCTGCCTGGAAATGTGGCAACTGCTAGTGTCACAAGGGTGATCTGACCTTTTCAATGGTGTGAGCCAGATGCTAGTTCTGGGTCACCTCCACGGTCCCTGTACAGAGGTCATGCTGGGACGAGGACCCCATTCAGCAGAGCGTGCCACCCCCCCCCCCCCTGCTGGCATGACTGCGGTGGGGGCAGGCCCATACAGCCCGGGTGACCCCTTCCAGCTGGAATGCAGGCGGACGACCGTGCAGAGCAATGAGCTCTGGACTGCAGGCTGCAGGGCTCTACCAGGAACCACAGCAGCTAAAGCAGCAGCATGTTGGGCTGACGCTTCCAGCCCAGGCAGCTCTTCCAGTATGGCTGTGCTGCCCCCAGCCCTGCCCACTGGGACGGGCACCAGGCTCACCAGCAGCTGTCCCTGGTTGCGCAAGTCTGTGCAAGTGGCTTGCATGCTCCCAGACAGGAGTACTGTCCACACAGTGGTCTGTATTCCTGGTAGAGCCCTGCAGCTCTGCGGATATCTGCTTTATATCCATGGATATCCGCATCTGCGGATCTAAATTTTGTATCCAGGCAGGGCTCTAACCGTAAGCTTTTTGGGGCAGGGGCTGCCTCTTTGTTCTATTTGTCAGCACCTAGCGCAGTGGTGTCCTGATCCCTGGCTAGAGCTCCTAGGTGCTGCCACTGTTAAAATCATAAATACTTATAAAAGTTACAGCTAACACCCTGGTCCTGCAAAGAGTGACTAGCCCCTGTTGAGTTCAGGGGGGCTACATATCTGTGTAAAATTACCCTCATAAGCATTTGCAGGATCAAGGCCCAATATTCCTGTAAATAGAAGAGATCCAGGGAGGTGTTTTATCTCTTTTCTCAGTTTTTCCTGTTTGCAATGGACAGCACTGTGTGGATTACCAGTTCCATGGCTGGCCCTCTGTATAATTAGTCCATTCCCTGTTTGTTGGGGGACTTTTCCACAGCAACGGGAAAGGAAAAAACAAAACCAGGAAAATGTTATCAAAACATCTGGGTTGAAGCAGAGTAGGGAGAGTTTTTAAACGGACCTCAGACTTGCTTTTTTAACAAGGCTTAAAGTGCGTTTGCAGTGTTTGTTGTAGCTGTGTCGGTCCCAGGATATTAGAGAGACAAGGAGGGTGAGGTCATATCTTTTACTGGGCCAACTTGTGTTCCATCAGAGTGATATAACTGTGATGTAGGTATAGACCTGGCCTACACTAAAAAGTTCAGTCGACCCAGCTACATCGCTCAGGGGTCTGAAAAATCCACCCCCCTGAGCAATGTGGGTAAGCCGACCTGACCCCTGGTGTAGGCAGTGCTCAGTTGATGGAATTCTTCCTTCAACCTAGCTACCTCCTCTGAAGAAGTGGAGGACCTATGCTGACGGGCGAACCCCTCCCATCAGCGTAGGCAGTGTCTACGCCGAAGCGCTGCGCTGGAGCGTTTCAAGTGTAGACAAGCCCTAAGTGCGTGCAACCGCAGCTCAAGTTTCAACCTGTTGCAATGTTACTGTCCCGCCCTCGCCCTCTCTAGTCCTCCAGCAAAACCAGAATAGTTCAGGCTGGAGTCTCTACAGATTTCCTGAGTCTGGATATTGCAGCAGCGCCTGGAAGCTCCAGCTGATGGCAGCCCTGTTGTTCTTGGCTCTGTACGTGCAGGTGGGGGAGTTTCAGAGAGCTTACAGTGTAAACACAGGACAGACCAGGGAAGGATTGTCACGTTTTACACAGGGGGAGCCAAGGCCCAGCGAAATCGAGTGGCTTGCTCTAGGTCACACAGGGACTTTGTGACAGAGCCAGGAATTGACCCCAGGTTTCCTGCTATGCTGCTTCTACCGTTAGACCATGCTGCCTCCTGGTCCATTGAAGCCAGACTAGATGGCCACTCTTGACATTAAAACCCATGAGCCCAGTAAGGGAAAACACATATAGAAAAGACAGATTTGGTGATAAACTTGTCAGGGGTGGGGAGGATGTTTATTGTCTTTTCTTTGTAGATGAAACTCCAGGGCCACCTGGATCCGCTGAAGAAGAAGCTGGATGCGGTTCTGAAACAGAAATCAAGCGAAGAGGAGAAAATTACTGAGCTGAAGGCAGGTGCCAGGCTCCCCCTCCCCACCACCTTTGCTCTCCACCCCGACCAGGGATTGCATGGTTAAGGGGGGTTCTCAACTTGAAGGTCAGGTGATGAGAGGTTATGTCCATCCTGCCCTTCCCATGTTGCCGCATATCTCCTTGGTGTCTCCTCCTCTTCCCTCTCTGCAGCCACTCCTAAGTCTCACCTCCCTTGGGGCTCCTATCTCCTTCCCTATTCCAGCTGCTCAGACATCAGCACTGAAATAGTTAGTGAAGTGTCGTCACTGACCTGTCAGAGCTGATGCCCCAGAAAGGCGGACGGGGAGTTCGCTCTCCTCTGAGCTATTGGTTCAGGCTCTCTGCAGACTCAGGCAGATGTCACTCACGCTCGGCTCACGTTCAGTGGGTTTTCTTGACAACCGCAAGGGCTAGAGCCTTTTTTTTTCTTTTCTTTTTTAATGGAAGCTGAGATACTGGCCAACCAGACCACGTAATGCAGACTGTGGTACAGCAGCAGTGTTGGTAGAGTTAACATGTGACTCGCTTATTGTTTGACAGATGGCTTTTCTAAGTGCCCTAAAATCCACCCACAGACTCAGCTTTTCTTGAAATTTGCTGTGCTGTCTGAGGGTGGTGGGGTAGGGTTAGTGATCAAAATTTGGAGTCATTTGATCGCAGGATTCCTGATACACAGCCTCCCCAAGAGTCATGTGATATCAAAGTCCTCTGGTTCGCCTAAGGCAGTGGTTCCCAAACTTTTTAGTAAGGCGACCCACCAACTGTTTGTTTCTTTTTGTATCCCATCTTCCCTCCTGCTCCCCACTCTCCCAGCCCCATTGCTCTGGCCTTCCAGCCCTGCCCCATTCTGGAGAGGAGAGGGACAGTGAGAGGGCGACCTATCTGGACCCTTCCCATGACCCACAGTTTGGGAAAAATTGATCTGAGAAGGTTTTTTTGCATACTTAAATAAACCATGTGAGCTGGATCCCCGCATATCTGGCATCCCCGTTGTAGATAGCTATACCTTATCTATAGCATGTTGCCAAAGATAACAGTGCCCTGTGTTTCCACATAAACGCCTTCTACGGGTTCTGTAGCTGTGTCTGCACTAGGAAACTTTACTGCAGAGCCCTGCAGGGGGACTATTTTTTTAATCCTGCTCCTGTCCCGCAACATCCACTCATGCATTGTTGCAAAAACTCCTGCTGCAAAAAAAATCCTGCAAGAGAGACAGATTCCACCTTGCTCCTTTGAAAAAATAAAAGTCAGTTAATATATTATAAATGGAATTCAGACACAATTTTTACCACTAAAAGAATAAAATAAATCTTGCTTAAACCATGTTTAAAAAAAAATGCTTTAACTCCTGTTATAATAGACATCAAATCTCTTTCTATCCCTGGCTTAAATTTAAGTCTTAAAACCTTTATTTAAAAAAGAAAAGAAAAACTTGCTTTATGTGGCTGAAATTCTGTTTATAAGAACATAAGAGCGGCCAGACTGGGTCAGACCAAAGGTCCATCTAGCCCAGTATCCTGTCTTCCGACAGTGGCCAATGCCAGGTGCCCCAGAGGAAATGAACAGAACAGGTGATCATCAAGTGATCCATCCCCTGTCACCCATTCCCAGCTTCTGGCAAATTGATGAAAGATTGTTTTCCTGCAAATCACCACCGTCTGGGTTTTTTTGCCCACCCAATCCTGTCTGCAACAAAGTACATTTTACACGCTGTTATGGCAGCGGGTCCTGTAAGACCCGTGGGATCCCAGACCCACTGCAGGGCTCTACCTGGAAGATTCCCACCTAGCCGGAGCCCAGTGCGGATTAGGCTTTGGCAGCCAGACTGAGCTTTGCCATTGTTAGCAGGTTTAACAGGCCAAGAGCTGCCCAGCCTGTTGCTATAAGTAGCTCTGTTGGCCTGGTGTTAGACATGCCCTAGGGGATTTTATCCCACTGCTCTTTGGCAAGGACAGATTATAGTGTTGGCTTCGCTCTGATGACGCTGTCCAAATATTCCCCTGCAGGGGCAGCGATGCCCTAGGACAGGTCATTTAACAGGGGTTGAAGCTGGGACTTTGGGGCCAGCTGCCCAGGCTGGATAAGCAGTGGGTGGCCCAGGCAGGCAGGAGGTGGGGGAGGAGCTGTGTCTAACCCTTCCCCTCCCTGCTCCAGAACAAGATGAAGCTGGAGATCAAGGAGTTCGAGTCGGACTTCGAGCTGCTGCACCAGTTCCTGATCGGGGAACAGGTGCTGCTACTGCACCAGCTGGAGGAGCGCTACGAGGCGCTGCTGGCCCGCCAGAGCAGCAACATAAGCCAGCTGGAGGAGCAGGGCGCCACCCTCGGGCGCCTCATCACTGAGGCTGAGGACAAGAGCAGGCAGGACGGGCTGCAGCTGCTCAAGGTGAGAGCCCCCAGCACACAATCTGATGTCTGACCCCCACACCCTCCCAGCCCTGGTCTGTCACCCCCAGCCCCTTTCCAGATCACCCGACACCCCATTCCGCACCACAAAAGCATCTTTCTCCAGCCAGGGACATCTATTCGAGCCACAGCTCAGCAAGGGACTTGAGGGCAGAGCCGCCCAGAGGGTGACCTTTCCTGGCAACTTCCAAGGTGTTTTGTTCCCCGCTGGAATGAAAACGAAATCTTTGGACCCTTTTCACAGCCTGGGAGAGTGTTTGCATGCAGGGAAGGTTGAGAGGGGGGCGCCGGCTGGCAGGGGGACCAAGCTTCAAGTCTCTGATTTGGGTTATGATCTGGAACAAAAAACGGCCCTGACTCAGAGCAGGGGGACTTGAACCAGTTCTGCTCCCAAGTCCCAGGCCAGCGCTACATTTTCTGTCCCTTTGTCCCCAAGGGACACTTCATTGAAACCGATACATCCCCGGCTTCAAAACAACATGTTCCAGTGAAATTAAATTGCGCCGAAAATGTTCCCTACCCAGCTATACTTAGGGGGAGACTTCCAAGGGCACAGATGGTAACACCCACTGAAAAGCACCTCCCTTAACTCCCCTGTATGCCTTAGGCACATACATCAGGGGTGGTTTTCTAACTTCAAGCATGTGATTAGTCCCCCTGACTGCAATGGGGTCACTCCCACGCTCAAAGCAAGAGAGGTGCTCACAGACCTCGCTGAGTCGTGGCTGATCAAAGTCTTTTATGAGCACAGTGGTGTTTGTCACTGGCTTGTTACTAATCTTTTTCTCTTTTCTTCCCACTCTTCTCAGGACATCAAAGACACCTTCATCAGGTCAGTCCTGGGCTAATTCTGTTGATACACCTGTTGCTACAGGAAGGAAACCGACGGCTTTTAAGAGCGTCCTGTTGTAGAAATATGGAAATACTCCATGATGTCACTTGTTGAAACTGACTAGCTGTGGTTAGCACCGAAGGGTACAGCTCTTCTGTAGTGTGTTTCATCAGTAGATCGCAAAGCACGTTGCGAAGGAGGATAGTCTTATTTTCCCCATCTTACAGATGGGGCAACTGAGGCACGGGAGTGGGGGCGGGAGTGACTTACCTAGCAGGGCAGCAGATCCGGGAATAGAGCCAAGGTCTCCTGAGTTTCGCTAGGAGAGTCTATTCACTAGGCCACACTGCTTCCTCTGCAGACTATAAAGCCAACCAGGACACTGCGTTAAGATCTAAACATCTCTGGTGTCCCCACAATGTAGTTACAGTCATGGCAGTTAGACTTCTGTGCAGCCTAGACTTGAACACACTTGGCTTTCTCTATAATATTTATTTGGATTATCCTAGCACTTGGGAGCCCCAGTCATGGACTGGGCCCCTACTGAGCTAGGCACTGTGCAGTCACAGAACAGAAAGACCCAAAGAGAGTGGAAAGTTACCCCAGAGAACCGTTGATCTTAGGCAGTCGTGTCAGATGAATGGATGTGATGTATTTACTAAGCCCTCGTGACGGGTCCTGAGTTAAGCTTTCATTCTAAACCGGATTCCAGCTGTTGTGGCTGCAAAGAGAAACTCTCAAACATGAACCAAAGTGGTATTGTCTTAGGCCCAGTCTATGCTAGCAAAGGGTTTGCCAGTATAGCTATACTAACAAACCTGCCTAGTGGAGATGCAGTTTCGACAGCAAAAGAGTATAGCTTATTTTGGTTCTCCAAACGAAGTACCAGCACAAGGATTGTTATGCTGAGACTTGGTCTACACCAGGGCTTTTGTCGGTACAGAAATGTCCTCAAAAAAATTGCATCCCTAACTGAACTTCCTATACCAGCCAAAATTTCTAGTGTAGATCGGCCTGAAACAGGTCGGGGGACACCTCTCCCCATTTACATCACGCTGTATTAACTCTGGAATCGAACTATGGTGCTTCAAGGAGCAGTCTTCCAAACAGATTTGGTCATAGTTACCAGCGGGTCACACACGGTCTGAACGTGGTAGACCTGATCCACGGACTGTAGTTAAAGACGTTACTTGTGTGTGCAAACTTCTCTGATCTTAGGTACTGTTAGGTCATTTGTGTTAGAGTTAGAGACCCACTGTGTTGGATGTGGTAGTCGTGCGTAATGAGTAAAGCCGGCCGGAAAATGTTTTATGGAAAATTTCAATACCAGAAAACTCAATTTAGAAGTGCTGCCCCAGTGGCTCATGGGAGTTTAGTTCAGCTGCCTTGTACTCCCCTTCTCCTGTATAGGCTGGAGTTCCTGGTTACATTTCATCTCTCATGATGCAGCACAGTGTCTCCTCTTGGAGAGGGGAGGCAGTACACCATGCTCAGGGACTCTCCCGATGCATCATGGGGCATGTAGTCTGCCTGGGACCCCAGCCAGTAGAGGAGAAGGGAGATATGAGGCAATTGAATTACAACTCCCAGGAGGCCCTGCGGCATTTTAAGTCGAATATTTCGATTATGGGGGTGGTCTCTTTTTGAGTGGAAAAAAATCAAAATCTTCTGCAGAAAGAAAAGAACATTGCTTCGTCAAAAACCTACATTTCTGTTGCAAAAGTGTTTTGACAGAAGATTGTCGGCCCGCCCCCATAGAGAGACTTTCTGCCCTTGGAGCTTACAGTCTAAAGAGACAGAGGAGGGAAACTAACTTGCCCAGGGTCGCCTAGCGAGGCAGTGGCAGAGCTGGGGATAGACCTCAGGTCCCCCGAGACCTGTTCAGTGCTCTGCCCACCACACCCAGCCCTTGACTCACTGCTGTATTCCCTTTGCCAGGTGCGAGAGCGTCAAATTCCAGGAGCCGGAGACTGTGCCGGTAGACGTGGGGAAGAAATACCGCAATTACTTCCTGCAGGACGTGGTGATGAGGAAGATGGAGAAGGTCTTCAGGAAAGTCCCTCAAGGTAAAGGAGAACAGCTTTTTCTTCCCTTGGCTAGTGGACTGGGGAAAGCCAGGACTCTGTTTACGCTGACGTCCTGTGTGTGGTGGAGCTGTACAGAGCTGGCAGCTGTAGCATGAGTTTCTCCCACAGGCTGCTTTCACTGAAGTGCATCAGCACTCGCTCACAACTCTGTCCTGACCTACATCCCCCTGCTGTCCCAGCCCTGGGCTCCCCCAGTGCACACGCCTGCTGGTGCTCCTCTATCCCGACCCACAGCCCTCACCTGCTGTCCCAGCCCTGGGCTTTGCCCCCACAAACTCCAGGCTCTGCCAGTTTCCAGCCATCCCAGCTGCTTGGTTTCCCATGCAGCTCCCTATCTCTAGTGGAAATACCTGTCCTGATGCATCCCAAGACCGCATTAGCTTTTTTCATGGCCATATCACATTGGCGGCTCATAGTCAACCTGTGATCAACCAATACTCTGAGGTCCTTCTCCTTCTCTGTTACTTCCAAGTGATGCATCCCCAGCTGATAACAAAAATTCTTATTAATCCCTAAATGCGTGACCTTGCATTTTTCGCTATTAAATTTCATCCTATTACTCCAGTTTACAAGGTCATCCAGATCCTTCTGTATGATATCCCGGTCCTTCTCTGTATTGGCAATACCTCCCGGCTTTGTGTCATCCGCAAACTTTATTAGCACATTCCCACTTTTCGTGCCAAGGTCAGTAATAAAAAGATTAAATAAAATTAGTCCCAAAACCGATCCCTGATGAACTCCACTAGTAACCTTCTTCCAGCCTGACAGTTCACCTTTAAGTGTGACCCGTTGTAGTCTGCCCTTTAACCAGTTCCTTGTCCACCTTTCAATTTTCATGTTGATCCCCATCTTTTCCAATTTAGCTAATAATTCCACATGTGGAACCATATAAAATGCCTTACTGAAATTGAGGTAAACTAGATCCACTGCATTTCCTTTGTCTGAAAAATCTGTTACCTCCTTAAAGAAGGAGATCAGGTTGGTTTGACATGATCTACCTTTTGTAAAACCACATTGTATTTTGTCCCAATTACCATTGACCTCAATGTCCTTAACTTTCTCCTTCAAAATTTTTTCCAAGACCTTGCATACTACAGATGTCAAATTAACAGGCCTGTAGTTACCCGGATCATGTTTTTTTTTCCTTTCTTAAAAATAGGCACTGTGTTAGCAATTTTCCAGTCATACGGTACAGCCCCTGAGTTTACAGATTCCTTAAAAATTCCTGCTAATGGGCTTGCAATTTTGTATGCCAGTTCCTTTAATATATTTGGATGAAAATTATCTGGGCCCCCCGATTTAGTCCCATTAAGCTGTTCAAGTTTGGCTTCTACCTCGGATGTAGTAATATCTACCTCCATAGCCTCATTCCCATTTGTCATCCTACCATTATCCCTAAACTCCTCATTAAAGACTGAGGCAAAGTATTTGTTTAGGTATTGGGCCATGCCTAGATTATCCTTGACCTCCACTCCATCCTCAGTGTTTAGCGGTCCCACTTCTTCTTTCTTTGTTTTCTTCTTATTTATATGACTATAGAACCTTTCTTGGTTTTAATTCCCTTTGCAAGGTCCAATTCTACATGGCTTTTGGCCTTTCTCACTTTATCCCTACATGTTCTGACCTCAATACGGTAGCTTTCCTTGCTGATCCCTCCCATCTTCCACTCCCTGTATGCTTTTTGCTTATTCTTAATCACCTCTCTGAGATGCTTGCTCATCCAGCTTGGTCTACAACTCCTGGCTATGAATTTTTTCCCCTTTCTTGGGATGCAGGCTTCCGATATCTTCTCCAACTTTGACCTGAAGTAATTCCAGGCCTCCTCCGTCTTTAGAGCCACAAGTTCTTCAGTCCAATCCACTTCCCTAACTGATTTCCTTAATTTTTTAAAGTTAGCATTTTTGAAATCAAAAACCCTAGTCGCAGATCTGTTTTTGTTTATCCTTCCATTTAGTTTAAACTGAATTAGCTCATGATCACTTGAACCAAGATTGTCCCCTACAACCATTTCTTCTGGGAGGTCTTCACTACTCACCAAAACCAAATCTAAAATGGCATCCCCTCTTGTCAGTTCAGTAACTACTTGGTGAAGGAATCCATCAGCTATCGCATCCAGAAAAATGAGCCCTATTATTATTACTAGCACTTGTCCTCCAGTCTATAGCTGTGAAGTTAAAGTCTCCCATGATCACACAATTCCCATTAGTATTTACTTCATTAAAAACATTAAAGAAGTCCCTATCCACTGCGCACACACACAGCGAAAGCCAGTCCCTGCCCCAAAGTGCTCACAGTCTGAATAGACAAGACACGGTGGGAAGGGAAACAGAGGCAATATATTCCCAGCTGACCCTGGGCAAGGGATTCCAGGTGTCCTGACGCTCGGGACAGAACTGAGTTCACCCTAACTCTCCTGACTCTGTGTGGGTCTCTTTCCTTAGCCGACGTGACCCTGGACCCTGACACAGCCCACCCGCACCTGAGCCTGTCCCTGGACCGCCGGAGTGTGAAGCTGGGCGAGCGTCGCCAAGACCTACCCGACAATCCCAAGCGCTTCGACTCCGACTACTGTGTGCTGGGTTCTCAGGGCTTCAGCACAGGGCGCCACTACTGGGAGGTGGAGGTTGGGGGCCGGCGGGGCTGGGCGGTGGGGGCGGCCCGGGAGACAGCCCGGCGGAAGGAGAAGACTGGCGGCCCCTACCAGAAGCGGGAGATCTGGTGTGTGGGCGCCAATGGGAAGAAGTACCAGGCGCTGACGGCCACGGAGCAGACAGCACTGCCCCCTGGGGAGAAGCTCCGGCGCTTTGGGGTCTACCTGGACTACGAGCGGGGCCAGCTGTGCTTCTACAATGCCGAGAACATGGCCCACATCCACACCTTCAATGCCACCTTCCGCGAGCGCATCTTCCCCTTCTTCCGCATCCTGGCCAAGGGCACACGCATCAAGATCTGCACCTGACCCGCTTTCCCGGGCCTCCTCCCCCGCTGGGTCCCTCCCACCATTGCACGGATCCTCCCCACCCTGTCCGGCACCGCACAGAGGCCGGGGGGAGGCCGCCTCAGCCAACCTGACATTCCAAAGCCTGCCTCGTCCCTTTGTGTCACTCTGTTTCAAAAGTGTGAGGGCAGGGGAGGGATTGGTTACGGGGATGACGGGTGGGTTTTCACTCCGCTGTCAGGCGATCCCCCATCCTGTCCGATGCATAACGTGTGAATTGCTCTTGATGCACCACTGTAACCAGCCCCCGACCTCTCCCTCTGCTGTAGGGCCCCGGTGCTCCTGCAAAACCCTCGCTTGTGTCTCTGGGCCGAGCAGGTGGAGGTGAGCGATGTCACGGAAGATCTAGGCCTCAGACCTGGAGAGGGAGCTCTGAGCATCTCCAGAAGCACTAGCCCCCTGCTCTGTCCCATAATGAGTCACGCTCCTATGACTAGCCCCAAGGGACTTGGCCACCTGGATCTCATTGAATTTCCTTTGGCCCTGCTGGAAGAATTCCAGCCATCCAACTTCCCCCCTCCCCCACTTCCTGGTGGCATTTGGAGCTAGCTCCAGACCATCTTTTCTCTTCTTCCACAGGCACAAGACCCCATTGCTCTATGCCCAGTACCATAATGCTGCCTTCCCTTCCCTGCTGGTGTTCAGACCAAGATCCAGCCCTGCAAAAACATTGCTCCCCACCCCACCCCCTTGTGTCCAGCCTCCAGAGCCCAGTGCTTTCCACCCAGAACAGTCCCAGTGTCTGTCCTCTAGTTCTTCCTCTCAATGGTCCTCTTGTCTGCAATTCTTGGTCTTGGTCCCCAGGTCTTCTCCAGAACCATCAGGCACCAGGTCTTCTCTAGAACCATCACACGTGCTTCTGAATCTCTCTTCCCCATTGTCATCACCCTTCGTGGCCCTAGACATTGCATTGATTTGTTGACGTCTGAAACAGCTTGTAGTACCAAGGCAAATGGGGCAACTTCCTCCCTAAGCTGAGATGCTACAAGAGAATCACTGGCGAAAATGTCTGGAGGTGCCAAGAATCATGTGAGATGCTTTCATTGCGAGCCCTGTTCTGGGAATCCTAGGCCGCCTCCAGCACTCTCTGAGGGTTGGGTATTTATTTTAATTGTTCTCTGAGCTGTTTTCCACCCCACCCCACCCCACCCCACCCCGTTGCTGTCCAGTTTCCAGCAACCCATCTCTCTCCCCACTAGAAAGACACTGCCCATACCTGCTGTGTGTTGGGGTTTGGTTGGTTGTTTTTCTGTTGATGTTACAAAGCTAGTTTGAAATATTTTTGGCTAAACCAAGAATTAAATGGAGATTTAGTTTTTTGAAATGTTATAATAATAATAATAATTAATAATAAAGAGAGGATTGTACAGTTTAGTCTCTGCCTCTTCAGTCCGGCCTTGGCTGGAGCTGGTGGAAGGATAAAATCTGAAAAGGGGGTTTTGGAAAGGATGTTGAATTTGTTTCAAAGGCTACAAAAGTAATTCTTCTGCTCTACTCCGCACTGATTAGGCCTCAACTGGAGTATTGTGTCCAGTTCTGGGCACCACATTTCAGGAAAGATGTGGACAAATTGAAGAAAGTCCAGAGAAGAACAACAAAAATGATTAAAGGTCTAGAAAACATGACCTGTGAGGGTAGATTGAAAAGATTGGGGTGGTTTAGTTTGGAGAAGAGAAGACGGAGAGGGGGCATAACACTTTTCATGTAGTTCTTACAAGGAGAAGTTGTTACAAGGAGAAGGGAGAAAAATTGTTCTCCTTAACCTCTGAGGATAGGACAAGAAGCAATGGGTTTAAATTGCAACAAGGGAGGTTTAGGTTGGACATTAGGAAAAACTTCCTGTCAGGGTGGTTAAGCACTGGAATAAATTGCCTAGGAAGGTTGTGCAATCTCCATCATTGGAGATTTTAAAGAGCAGGTTAGACAAACACCTGTCAGGGATGGTCTAAATAATACTCAGTCCTGCCATGAGTGCAGGGGACTGACCTAGATGACCTCTCGAGGTCCCTTCCAGTCCTACAATTCTATGAAAATGGAAAGTGCCAGACTGGGTCTGACAAAGGCTTGTCCTGTCTCTGATGCGGGACAGCACTGAGTGCCTCAGAGGAAGGGGCAAGAACCCCATGATGCAGATTTACAAGGCTTGGGCTATACCCTGGCCCTTAACTTAGCGCAGCAGGAACCCTCTAGTGCGCCAGATCCCCAGGGGTCAAGCTCATCCACCAGGGCAGGCCATGCAGCCTCCACAGCTTTTGGGCTGAGTCTTCAAGCTCCAGCAATCAGTGTTTCTCACGGTGGCTCTCAGCAGCAAGTCCAGCTGAGATCAGAGCCCCAGGCAAGCAATGTCAACATTGAGGATCTGCTGTGAGGAGAAGGGATTTTTATTAGTCACCTGGAATACAGCATCAGCAGGTCCTAAGGTTAGCCTGGGCAAGGGAAGCTTAAGACAATTCATACTGGTGGGAACCTTGGACCAAGATGCTCCTGTAGATCCAGGTTCTCTCTTGTCCCTCCAGTCTGTGTCTTAACGTTGCTTCTGGGAACAGTCTTGTATCTCCTGTCTTTGTTCTCCAACTACGGGTTTTTTGCTCTGGGAGGGAAGGAACTTGCTTTAGCAGTTGATGTTTGGTCACTGAGTTTTCCGCACTCTCCTGGGGCGGCGCAGCTGGGGCAGGCTCAGGCTTCAGTCCCCCCTCGTGGGGTTGTATAGTAATTTTTGTTGTCAGAAGGGGGTTGCAGTGCAATGAAGTTTGAGAACCGCTGTCCTAGGGAGAAGGTGAACTCTTTCCCTTCAAAGGGTAGCAATAAAAGTGAGTAGGTACAGAGTCCTACAGATCGTTCATAACAGTATCACAAAGATGTCCACATTTGTCGTGGGGTAATCAGCCCCCTGCCATCAGTCTTTCTGTAGTAATTAGAGATTGGTTTAAGGCCTGTAGTCTCTCTTCCAGCATTTTAGAGTGGTAGCCGTGTTAGTCCGTATCAGCAAAAACAATGAGGAGTCCTTGTGGCACCTTAGAGCCTGACAAATTTATTTGGGCATAAGCTTTCGTGGGCTAAAACGCACTTCATCAGATGCATGGAGTGAAAAATACAGTAAGCAGGATATATATTCTAGCACATGAAAAGATGGGAGTTGCCTTACCAAGTGAGGGGGTTAGTGCTAACGAGCCAATTCAATTAAGGTGGAAGTGAGCATTAGCTGTTCTAACTCTGAATATTCAAGTTATCTGCATAAATAGCCACTCCCTTTTAAAAAAATCTTGCTGAATTCTTGGCTTCAACCACTCCCCGTGGTAACAAATTACATAGTCTAATCCCACGTGGTGTGGAAAAAGTGTGTCCTTTTTATCCGTTGTTCACTGGCCACCTTTCGTTTTCATTGAATGCCTCCTTTGCTCTTGTCTGGTGAGACAGAGAGAACAGAAATTCCTGCTCTCCTTCCTCTAACCAGTCCCATATTGTATAGACTCTCATCATGTCTCTTTTCTAAAGCTATGTCTTTTCAGTCTCTCATCACGGGAGAGTTTTCAGGACACCGTATGAGCCTCATTGCCCTTCTCTGAATCCGTCCCCTCCAATCCTTCAATGAAATGGACCCAAATTTTAAAATGAAATGATCTGCCCTGAATTACTTATGAAGATATTTAACATTTAACACAGAGGTTCTCAACCAAGGGTATATGTACCCCTGGGGGTATGCAGAGGTGTTCCAGGGGGTACATCAACTCCTCTAGATCTTTGCCTAGTTTTACAACAGGCTACATAAAAAGCACTAGCAAAGTCAGGACGAACTAAAATTTCAGACAGACACTGAGTTGTTTATACTGTTCTACAGACTATACACTGAATTGTAAGCACCATATTTATATTCCAATTGATTTATAATTATAGGGTAACAATGAGAAAGGGAGCAATTTTTCAGTCATCGTGTGGCTGTAACACTTTTGTATTTTTATATCTGATTTTGTAAGCAAGTTGTTTTAAGTGAGGTGTAACTTGAGGTACACAAGATAAACCAGCCTCCTGAAAGGGGTATAGTGGTCAGGAAAGCTTGAGAGCCACTGATTTAACAAAAACAAAGGAGGGCAGGGGGGTTGGTCAACAATTTTTTTCATTCAGTGGAAAAACCCATTTTTCAATTGTGTTTGGGGGACAAATATTTTTAACTGAATAATGGAAAAAACCCAAAAAAGTGATGGGGGGGGGGGAACCACAGAAGGAAGCCATTGTATACCAAAGTCGTCCTGTGAAAAATACGAACCCAGCTCTGGTGTTAACCCTTTGCTCTTCATGTCCCTTCTGTGATGACCAAAGTTGTCTCTTTGCCCAGCTACCCCAGCTCTCTCCCCAGGGGAGTCCTCGATGCAGGAAAGTGCTTAAACATTTGCTCACATCCTGACAGCAATGAGATCGAAGCATGTGGTTATCTTACATTTTGCTCAAGTACTTTCCTGAACCAGCCCTTCCATCAGAGAAGAAGTCAAGAGCTGTTGTCCCAGCCGCAGAGCTAGCTGCCTCCCTGACCCTCCTCTGCCTCTCTGAGGGCACTCCCACCGGTGTTGGCCTCATGCCTTTACCTCCCTGGGATGGAATCCTCATGCTTCAGGGTTTCACCTGGCAGTGGTCAGGAAAGGATTTCTCCTCTGCACCCTCCCCAAGGTCTTCTGGGAGGGCTTTTCAAATCTCTTTCCTCTGAAGCATCAGGGGTGACCACGGCTGGAATGGGACAATTAGAGGGAGGTGGGTGGGCCAGGGTGCTGAGATGGCACCAGCCATTCTTGCTCTCTCAGGTGCTTGGCTGGCTGGTTCTTGCGCACATGCCTGGGGTCTCACCGATTGCCACATGTGGGG
The DNA here is from genome assembly GCF_965140295.1 of Lepidochelys olivacea. Classification (NCBI taxonomy): domain Eukaryota; kingdom Metazoa; phylum Chordata; order Testudines; family Cheloniidae; genus Lepidochelys; species Lepidochelys olivacea. The sequence continues at coordinate 38,007,497 of NC_140424.1, forward strand.
TGAGGAAGGAATTTGCCCCCCAGGGCAGCTTAGCAGTGATCTTGGGGAGGTTTTTCACTTTTGTGTGCAGCAGGTGGGTGTGGGTCGCTTGTCAGGATTACCTGGGTATATCTCACTTAATCACTTCCCTGCCATTGTGGGGTCCATAGGCACAAATGCACCTTGGTCCCTCCTGGTCCCTGCCTGTGGCACGTAATAGTCTAGTCTCCTGCAGGATGTAATACTGTGGTCTTGTTCCAGGTGTTGGGCTGAGCGGGCCGGTGGCGGTAGCCTGTGATTCAGGATCAGCCGCATCGGGTGGCACCTTCTGCCCTTAAACTTTATTTCTACCACTCCTAGCCTGGATCCCTGGGCTACAGCACCCTGCACGCCAGCTGCGCTTCCTGTTTTGGGCGTTTTGACCAGTAGTAAATGCTGTGACGAATGTAGGGTTTGCTTCCCCCAGCCGGAAGAGAGCAGAGCATAAGAGGAAAAAAATCAAGGCTTTTAAAACCCTCCTGTGGTTATATTACCTAGATGCTTGCCAGCCCTTGGCAGAGCTGCTAGGCAGGACCCTGTTTACTCCAGCCATCTGGGATCTCTGGCTGGGAGGGGGAGACCAGCTGCTCAGTAGCAGCACCCACCAGCCCCCTCATTTCTCAAGAGTGCCTCTTTTCATTCCTCCAAGGGCCTTTGGCTCAGGTTTCCAGGCTTCTGATTCTCCTGCGGTTACAAACAGGGCTCCCCTTCTGAACAAACTGGTCCCAAGCACTCAGTAGGGGGGACATCAAGGTGAATAGTTCTAGCATTGTCCCTCAAGTGTTGGTAGAGAGGCTGGCTGCAGCTCTGGTTTGCTTTCCTGCCTGCCTGCAGACAGGCTCTGAATAGCCATCCCAATATGTAACCCCTTGTGTTCACACAACAACCCCCCCCTTGCAGCAATCAGACCTTACAATGATTCATGCTGGGAGCAGACAGGCTGCTTAAAGCAATGCCCTACCCAGTCCAGTGCTGATACAAGTTTGCCAGGTCTCAGAGGGGCTGATCGGATTCTGGGCCGTGTCTGTGAGGTTGCAAGTGAAAGTCAGCCCCAGCCCCAGCAGCTGTGTTTGCTGCCCTTTCCTCTCCCTTTGCGTGTGCCTGTCTTGTTTTGTCTCCTTTGGAAACAGGATTGGACGTTTAACCGCAACAGCTCCATCCTGATTCCCCTAACTTCTCTTGTGCCCTGTTATGACCATATTTGATACCATCTAAGATGTGGTCATACAAGGGAGTGGTTAAAATGAAAACCTTGTTCAATATTTTACCTTTCAGCTGCTTTAACTAGTTTTCCTTCATTTTCTGTCTCTTTAATAAAAGGTTAAAAGGATTTTTAATGGTGTATTTGACACGGTGCTAAGCAGGTTGGTCTCTGCATACCACATCCCAGACCTTGTTTAACTATTTCATAGTTGCAGTGTTGTTACCGCCAAACTGGTCTCAGGGATTACAAAGTGAGTGAGGTAATATCTTTTATGGGCTCACCTTTGGCAGGTGAGAGAGAGAGAGAGACATGCTTTCCATCTTACACTGAGCTATTCTTCAGGTCTGGAAAAGGTACTCCCTTTTCCAGCCCTGAACCCAAGGTGGAATAGATTGTTAGCATAAGTAGTTAACACACATTCTAAAGCACCATTCAAGGTGAAATGGCCCATTAATACCCCTCCAGTCTTAGGACACAAAGGGGATTAGTGGATTACACATTGCTGTAATACAGTAGTTCTCAAGCAGAAGTACACATACTCCTGGGGGTTTGCAGAGGTCTTCCAGGGGGCACATCGACACATCTAGATAGTTGTAGCCTGACTAGCAAAGTCAGGACAAACTAAAATTTCATACAGACACTGACTTGTTTATACTGTTCTACAGACTATACACTGAAATGTAAACACGTTTATATTCCAAATTGATTAATTTTATTGTATGGTAAAAATGAGAAATACTGAAAAACTGCATAATAGCATGGCTGTGATTCTTGAATGTTCATCTGATTTTGTGAGCAAGTCATTTTTAAGTGAGGTGAAACTTGGGGGTAGGCAAGACAAATCAGACTCCTGAAATGGGGACAGTAGGCTGGAAAGGTTGAGAGCCACCGCTGTAATACATCCTAAATCCAGTGTCTTTATTAAATCCATGCTTTGGTCCCTTACAACATGTTAACTACTCATGCTAAACAATCTGCTCCACCTTGTATTTAGCTGTGATGCTGGGAGTCTCCCAGCCCTGCAGAAGAGCTAGGTGCGGCTCGAAAGCTTGTCTCTTTCATTTAGCAAAGTTGGTCCAATAAGAGAGATCACCACAGCCCCTGTATCTATCATTTAATGTTGGAAAACAACTGGCTTACATTAACCCCTTTAGCCCAAATACACCATCTAAATTAATACAAGTCCCTCCTGTTCCTGGTTCATAGCACAGAACAGTTTAGGCTCCTGAAACCTGGCATATTTATTTTAAGTCTTTGTGTTCAACAGAGTGGGGTCTGGATGAAATTCTCTAACCTGTGGTACACAGGTGGCCACATCAGTTGCTCTATGGTCCTTTCTGGTCTTTGAGTCATGGGTGAATTTCACTCTCGCTGGCTTGGCCTGGATGGATCTAACTCTGCCTGTATTTATTTATCACTTGTATTACAACCCAGGACTGGGGCCCCCTTGTGCGACACACTTCACAGACCCATAGTAAGGACTTGATTACACACCGAAATTGCACTTAAAGTTGGATCAGTTTAAACCTAGTTTACATTAGGGCCTGAAAAGCACAAGTTGTACTAATGGGCACTATGTCCAGATCAGCCCTCGCCCCAGAGATCTTACAAAGGATGGGAGGAGAAAGTGAGGCAGAGAAGGGGAAAATGGGAGGATTGGGAACAGAGGCCTCATGTCCCATCTACCCGCTAAGCCACATGGCTTGATTTGTACCAGTGCACCCGGCTACATCAATCACAGGGGTAGAAGGAACCTAAGAGATCTCTAGGCACGAGGCAGGATTACATCAGAGCACAACTCTAATGTAGACACACTGCACTGATGTGAAGTGGGGCTCACCCATTAGCCACAGCCTATCAAGCAAAAGTATGTATAGGTCACCCCATTACATAAACACCTGAGCACCTCATCTTTTAACACCTTGATCCTCCCAACACCTCAGGGAGGCCAGGCTGAGCTGTTTGCCCCCCACGGGGGAACAGAGACTGAGGCTAAGTCCCAGACTGCTCCACTTAGCACTCAAGCCCTAAGGTAGCTTAGATGGCTAAATTCCGTTCTCAAGAGTAATTGGGGGCCCAGATCATCCCATTGAACATCAATGAGACATAGGTTCCCCAATGCCAAAGTCGTTCTGAAAACGGGACATGGCCCTCGAAGTCACTTGGCACCAGATTTTGAGAAGTTGGGCAGCTGCTGTGATTTTCAAAAGTGCAAGAGCACCTCCCTCCCTGTGAAAGCAGCAGGACTCCGACACTTGAAAATCCCACCAGGTGGAGGGTTCCCAGTTTTGGTTGGACGGATTCCTGGAGATTTCATCACAGCACAGAATCTTTCATTAAAACGAAAGAACGGCCAGACTGGGTCAGACCAATGGTCCATCTGGCCCAGTATCCTGTCTCCCGACAGTGGCCAGTTCCAGGTGCCCCAGAGGGAATGAACAGAGCAGGTGATCATCAAGTGATCCATCCCCTGTCGTTCATTCCCAGCTTCTGGGAATTAAAGACTCATTTTTAATTCCTGGAGACCCCAAGTCTGCCTCTTCCTGCTGAGGCCACCCCCCACAGCTCCGAGACGGGAAAAACTGTGCTCCTCCAGCCCTGGGGCTGTGGCAGAGGGAGATTTTTCTCAAGGGCCCCCTAAACCGCCGCTGCCCCCACCCCTCTGGAGGCATGAGCTTCCGTTGGCACTGCCCATGCCAGGTGTGTAGTTGCAATTTTTAGATGCCTGAAAACCCTCTACCCTTCGGCTTCACAATACCGAATGCAACGCAGGCTAAATACCTTTACAAATCCAGGCCTACAGGACTTGCTCCAGATCTCTGGCAGAGCAAGGATTTGACCCAAGGACCTGAACCTGGGGCTAGGTCCATAGGCACTGGGCCATGCTTCCTTGAAAGTTCAAGCTGCCATAGACAGGCCCCGTATGGCAAAGATGACACCCAAACAATCCCCAACCTCCAAAATGTACTTTTTATTCAATATTTTTACACAAAGGTAGGCTGCGTCCTGCGGGCGGGCTCTCATCTGGTCCCGATGGTGACCTGCCAGACGCGGACCAGGTTATCTGTGTACCCAGCAAACAGGGTCTGGGGAGGAGAGAAAAAGTGGGTCAGTAACGGGGTAGCTACAGCTGGCCTGGGGACAGATCAGCCCCCAGGAGAACAGCCAGACTGAGGGCCCGCGTCTGGGAGGGGCTCAAGCTCCCTCGCCTGATGGCAGTGCCCAGCCGGGAAAGTGGCGACAGGGTTTGTTAGGGGGCAGGGAGAAAGGGCTGGGCCTCAGCCCATCAGCGACATGGCGCTCTGGGAAGGGCCAGGAAGCTGGCGGGTGTGGAGGCTGGGAGGGGCTGAAGGCAAGGGCTCAGGTCTCTTGCAGGGGGAAGGAGCAGCAAAGCTGGAGGATAGGGAGGTGGGTGGAGACAAGAAAGGGGTGATGTTGGAGGGGCTGAATCTCTTGCTAGGAGAAGGTTGGAGGCTGGGAGGGGCTGGGCTCCATGCTGGACAGGGGGCTGGAGTGGATGGACCACGGGAAGGATTGGGATGGTGGCAGGGACAGAGGCAGAGAGGGCTCAGGTCTTCTGGCAGGGAGGAGGACGAAGGCCAGGCCCTGGGAGGTATCAGGGCTGTTGTCAGTGCAAGGAGGGGCTCAGGTACTCATGGGCACATCTGCCCTCCCATGGGGTGTGAGAAGGGGAGTGGCTCACAGGACCACCTTCCCATAGGCTGAGCCAAGAGCACGTCCCTTGGCTGCCTCCGCTCTGTGGGGCCAGTGGTGAGGATCCATAAGGCACCTCCACCCCCACTGAAATATTGGCCCCGGCCCTTTAAGATTCTGCCCTGGCACGGAGTTCCCAACCCCTCCCCCTGGGTGAGGGAGGTTAAAGGGCCATTACCTGTCCATCCGCAGACCAGGCCAGCGAGGTGCACTGCGGCGGCTCGGCTTTGCTGCTGGTGCTGATCACCTCCTGCTTCAGCTCGTCCACGATGATTTTCCCCTCCAGGTCCTGCAGGGGAGAGGGGAGAAGGTCAGAGAAAGGACCCCTGCTGGGACTCACTGACCCAGGACCCCCCCGCCCCAGGAGGGCCATGGCACCCCTTCCCCACTGTGCCCACATCAGGGCAGGTGCTGGGAGCTAGCTCAGAAACAGCCTCTGGGTTTCAGCACGGAGATGCAGTCAGTCGGCATGACGTTTCATCACAGCATGGCCTCTCGGCCTTCACAGCCCCTGTGGGGCTCCAGACGCACAAACCCCACAGCATGGCCTCACCCCACATCTCCTGGGGGCTCCAGACCCCAAGGTATCAGAGCACGGCCTCGCCCCACATACCAGGGGGCTACACAAACAGGCAAGGAAGGCAACTCTCTGGGTATTCCCTATAGAAAAGCATAAGCCCTGTTCCCTATATAAAGGAAGCACACCAGACACGACTTCCAGAGGTGTGCCCTCTACACGCACCCAGTCCCTACTCCCTATAGAAAGGAGACAGAGAATGAATCTCTGTGCTTTACAGAAAGGAGTCACGGGAGATAGGGGAGTGGCCCCTAGAAACCCCAGGCTGTACGCTCTGTATAAAAGGGGGGTGAAGTCCCCTGAAAGGCCCATCCCTGCCCACCAGGGGGCACCCGCTCACCCAGATCTTGATGCTGGGCCCGGTGGCAGCACAGAGCCAGTAGCGGTTGGGGCTGAAGCACAGGGCGTTGATGATGTCACCGCCGTCCAGCGTGTACAGGTGCTTCCCCTCGTTCAGGTCCCACAGCATGGCCTGGCCGTCCTGGGGGAAGAGAGAGCGTCAGACGGAGAAAGAGTCCCTCTCCCACACCCACCCCATAACCAACCAGCCAGCAGCCTGCAACTTGTATCACGGAAATGACGCACCTCGGGGGTCAGGCAGCAAACCTTTAACCAGTGGCACTCCCTGCTGCAGGATAGCACCGAGAAAAAGGGTAACTAATATTTGTTATCGCCTGCTATATACTTCCCTGATGCCCAAGGACAGGCCCTGTACTGAGAGACTCAGAGATGAGGGGAAAGGGAGTAACAAGCTTCTCAGATTCAAAACCAACAAAGTTCCCCTTAGGCAGAGATGGGGCAAAGTTCCCCTTAGGCAGAGATGGGGCCATGAGGACTTGGGCAGGGGCTCAGAGTGGCTGTCCGGTGGCTTTGTGAGACTGTGACAGGTAGAATGAGATTGGAAGCAGCGGTGAAGGGGAACAGGCAGGATCAGGGTGGTTGATCACACAGAGCTTTGATGGTGGTTGCAAGAAACTGGAGTTGGAGCCAATATTGGTCAGGGAGTCAAGGGGAGTTTAGCAGCAGCATGGTGAAGGGATCAATAGCGTGTCTCTGTCTGTGCGGGCACAGAGGATGCTGCTATGAATGACAAGGGAGCTCTCTGTCCCCCAAAAGCTCATAACATCAGTGGAAGGCAAGAGACGACAGGCACATAAAGAGAGAGGAGCACAAGGAAGCAGCCAACTCAGCACAGCGGCTGCCCAACCACTAGAATCCAGTTGAGCTGGAGTGAATCCCCGTCAGCCCAGGGAGAGCTGGACGGGGGCAGCTCAGAAACAGCCTCTGGGTTTCCGCACGCAGACGCAATCAGAAACTCAGCGGATTTCATCACAGCTCAGCCCCGCTCCCACAGGCCAAGAGAGAGACAGACAGACAACATCCCCCAGCCTCCAGGTGGGGGGTAGCTCAGCTGAGATCTATGACCCCTCAAGGCCAACAGAACCCAAGGAGGACAGGGACCTCGATCCAGTCCCACTGTCCATCCCACCCGTGCCTCCCAGTCCTGGATCCTCACTTGAACCGGGCTGGGAACGGACCTTGCCGCCGGAGGCACAGAGGGAGCCGTCGGGAGAGACTGTCACAGTGTTCAGGTAGCCGGTGTGCCCAATGTGGTTGGTCTTCAGCTTGCAGTTGGCCAAGTTCCACACCTGGGGGGTGGGAGAAGAGTACCACGTGATCACCCAGTCTGAGCTCGAGAATCTCCCAGGCCACCGACCCTCTGCAGCCGAAATCCCCCCTTCCCGTCACTTTTTACGGCCCTCAGCAGCCCAGCAATGGAGCGCCTGCTTCTTTGGAGACCAACCCACCCACAGGGTAGGATGCCAGTGTCTTAAGGACAGGACAGCAGGCCGCGGAGACGAGACACGAATCCCTAGTGCTGAAATGCCCCCTCCATCACCCAAAAGCAACCAAGAGATCATCCACCCCCAGTCTATCCCCTGACCCCAGGGCAACCGAGCAGTTGCGGGACAATGCGAATTCCCAGATGTCTGCTCAGATGCTCCAACCCAGCACCACTGGGAGTGGGAACATAAACGATCGCAGCCCAGGCCGAGACCCCATCGATGGTCCATGCCCTTCCCTGCATGAAGAGCCAAACCTCTGCAGCACACCACAGCCTCAAACCCACCTTCACCAGCTTGTCCCAGCCGCAGGAGACGATGATGGGGTTGCTGCTGTTGGGGGAGAAGCGGACGCAGGACACCCACTCCGAGTGGCTCTCGTCCTGGGGAGAGAAAGCGGGGGAAGGCAGGTGATTCAGGGGAGTCAGAACGGCATTGAGGTCAGAACAAGGAGAGAGATTGGAGAGCAGGTATCTCCCACTCTACCCGGAGCTCTGATGTCCACTGCCCACCCATCTCCCTAGACCCTGGAGGGCTCTACCCAACCTGTTCTAGGCTCACTGCCCCTCACCGTTCCCCACCATCCAAGACTCTGCTGACTCCTCATGTGAGCTGCTGCCCAAACCCCTGGCCTTCCAGGGCTTTGCCAGCCCTCCCTGCATCCCATCATAATTGCAGGACATGTCGTCAGGCCCCGAGGGGTCAGCAGACGTGTCAGATCTAATCATTGGGAATGGGAGGGCAGCAGAGAGCCCTGGATTCTTGACAGCTGGGAGCAGGACCAGTTCCCAGCAGGGGACACACGAGGCAATTGCAGAGATGCTTCCAAATCCAGCTTAACTCAGAGGGGTTTCCCCGAAGACCCAGGGGCCATCTTCTCCACCAAGGCCATATAAATCCTCCCCTTCTGCAGAGAGGAAAAGCCCCAGATCCCATCCCCCAGCACTTCTTAGCCAGCTGTTTGCCAACCACCCCCTGCCCTGCAAGACTTCAGAGGCCCTCCCCCCGCCCCCACATCACCACCAGAGCGGCAGGCGAGTAGGCTCACATTCAGAATGCAAGCAGGTTGTTACCATCACCAAATCTGAAGAGAAACAGTGAGGGGCACAGGACAGAGAATCAGGACTCCTGGGTTCTATCCCTGACTCAGGGAGGCAAGCGGGGACTAGAGCAGATGCCTGACCCACCCCCTGGCTCAGCAGCCCCGTCCTATGCCTCACCTGCACTGTGTACTTGCAGACGCCCAGTGTGTTCCAGAGCTTGATGGTTTTGTCTCGGGAGCCCGAGACGATCTGGCGATTGTCGGACGAGAAGGCCACGCTCAGCACGTCCTTGGTGTGGCCCACAAAGCGGCGGGTGGTGGTACCTCTGCAAGGGAAGAGACTAAGTCACCCCCAGCCTGGCTATGGGAACCTCCCCTTGCATCCCACTGAGTCATAAGCACACACCAGGGACAGAAAGCAGCCGGGACGTTAAGCATGAAGGGGAACCCAGGACCCAGCAGCTGCGGAGGTAGCTCAGCCAGATGCAAAGGGATGGATCAGAGGAAGATCCAGGCAGGCTGTTAAACGGAACGAAGGATCGTGAATAATGTGTCTCTTTCAGGGCGACAGGAGGGAAAAAAGCCAAAGGAGAGCGCAACACCTCCCCATCTCTCCCTCTGTCCCATCATAATTGCAGGACATGTCTTCACACCCCTGGGGGGTCAGCAGACATGTCAGGTCTAATCATTGGGACTGGGAGGAGAGGGGGGCACCTCAGAAAACCCTGATGCCCCAACAGTTGGAAGCAGGAGTGTCTTGCCGCTGGGTAGAGCCAATCCAGCCCCCAGCAGGAAATCTCCTCCCCATTCGTGATCTTAGAACCTGGACTCCTCATTTCCCTGCAGCAGCTTCTGCAGCAGTGTAAGACCCCGATCTGATGTCAAACACCTGCAGCCCTCCTGACATTGACTATGAACGAATAAATAAAGGGTCGACACCACTAAGCCTGTATACATGACTGGGGTGTTTCCAGACATCGACAGAGAACACTTGACTTGGAAGGGGAAAGGTGTGTAGGGGAGCAATATTTGGTTTTGCTTTAAGTTGTGAATTTCAATGCCTCATGACCCCACCCCCCAATTGCCTTCCATGACCCCTCCTGGGGGTTGTAACTGCCCATTACAGAAACACTACCCTAGGGCACCACTAAGGGTAGCTACAACAAACCAAGGAGCACTTGTAGCACCTTAGAGACTAACAAATTTATTTGAGCACAAGCTTTCGTGAGCTCCGATGAAGTGATCTGTAAAGCTTATGCTCAAATAAATTTGTTAGTCTCTAAGGTGTCACAAGTACTCCTTTTCTTTTTGCGAATACAGACTAACATGGCTGCTACTCTGAAACCTAACAAGCCAAGGGACTCTGGGGTGGGCAGCCAGTTCCCCTCCCTGGCACACCAGCCCCTCCCCACTAGGGGGAGCTGCCATGGGCAGGGCAGACAGAACACGTGGCTGAGAAGAGCCCGACTGACTCTGCCACCCATGGGATCCTCTCCCCTTTGCGCTCCCACCCTCCTCCGCACAGATGCTAGCTCTGCGAAGGGTGCCCATCTGATGGCCACGGTGTCACTCACGTGGTGAGGTCCCAGAGCCGCAGGGTGCTGTCCCAGGAGCCAGAGAGGGCAAACTGCCCGTCTGAGGAGATGACCACATCGCTAACGAAGTGCGAGTGGCCACGCAGGGCGCGCTGGGGGATCCCGTAGTTGGTCTCATCCCGCGTCAGCTTCCACATGATGATGGTTTTGTCTGCGTGTAGGGAGCAGGGAGAGTCCAAGTCAGCCAGTCACCTCCCCAACAGGCATTTCCTCCCAGGAGACCGGCCTCTGTGGCCCGAGCCCAGAGCCAAATACACCACAGCCTATTCCCCACCAGTTCCCGCAGCCTGGGGCTAAATCCAAACTGGTGCTGCTAAGAGAAAGGCCTTGTATCCAACTTCATCCCCCCCACAGCCAGTCACCCCCTAACCTGGGGCCCGACTGGAGCCAGTGCCCCTAGAGTAGATAGGTCCTGTATCCCATTCCTTGTATCTGCATTTATGAGCAGATCAGCATCAACTAGAGGAGAAAGATCCCACATCCCTGAACCAGCCAGTCCCCCAACCTGGGACAGGATTGAAGCCGGCACCCCCTAGAGAGGAAAAGATCTCATATCCCACCCTGCACCAGCCAATCACCCCCCGCCCCCCTCTATTTTTATAGCCACAGGCTTCCCTTGAGCCCAGCCCTGCCTCTCACAGCCAAGGGCTCCACTCATGCTCCTTCCCGGCATCCCCTCATCATTGCAGGACATGTCATCAGACCCCGGAAAGGGTCAGTGGACGAGCCAAGTCTAATCATCAGGGCTGGGAAAAGGAGGCATCGAGCAGCCCAGTGGTGGAACCGGAGGTGGATATTGATGCTTTGACAGGGATGCTCCCAGGGACCCACGCGCAAAGCAGGGGGAAATGTGCCTGAGCTGAGCTGCCAACAAACTGTGTCATTACTGCCTGTGGCAGCTCAAGGCAGAGGGGGGTTGGGCTTGCAAAGCCCCAATGTTGCCCCTGTGGCCGCATCATGGGTATGCCCCTCCATCCATTCTACTGAGTTAACCCCTGGGCTATGGTATTTAGGCCTAAAACCTCTTCCTGGCCCCCTGCAGCGGGTCCCCTCCAGTGTATCTATCTAAGGCCCTTATACACCAGCCCCCCCCATCTCCGTGGTACCCAAGGGCCTCTCACTGGGTTCTATGCTCCCAGTCATCCCCACGAGATGGAGTAAGCGCCTCCGTCTCTGACAGGAAAACCGAGGTGGGCCACAGCCCTGATTTGCAGAGGATCACAAGGAGCCATATATAACAATGGGACAAGAGGCCCCCCCCCCCCAAGATCGAGAAGCACTCAGAGAGCCCCAGGTGGGAAGTGCCCTGGGACAGACAGGTGGTGTCACCTGGCTGGGGGGAAGGAGAAGGGAAATAGGAGCCAGAGCCAGGAATTGAACCCAGGTGCCCGGAGCCCCAGACCAGAGTCCTCACTGCCACCTCCCCACCCAAGGAGTTAGGCTGTGAGGGGAGGAGTAATTCACTGTTATTTACCCCCCCCCCATATCTGGACCCCCCTGCCCTGCCCCTCCTCCTCAGGTACACAAGTCTGTGCCCCCCCCCCGGGATGACACTGACTTCGCCCCCCTCCCCTAGACTCGATTCCCCCCTCCCTTCCATGGCTGAGATGGTCCCTCCCTTGCCTGCCCCCACGAGTGAGAGCTGGTCTCCCCATGACCCCCCCCTTTCCCCCAGCGAGATGGGATCTTCTTCCCATGTCCTCCCCTCTGCAGTGACAAACCTCCCGCTCCGGGTGACTTCCAGATGGTCTCACCCATCCCCCCCCCCCGCACTTGGAGAGATAGAACCTCCCACCGCGCCCCCCATCGTGGGTGAATCGGTTCCATTCCGCGCCCCCCACCCCCGCGAGCGCAGCCTGACAATGCGGCCCCTCAACTATAAGATGGTTTCGCCCCCCCCCGCACCCCACCCCGCGGCGGTTGGTCTGGCCCACGGCGCTCACCGCGCGAGGCGGACAGTATCATGTCCGGGAACTGCGGGGTGGTGGCGATCTGGGTCACCCAGCCGTTGTGGCCCTTAAGGGTACCGCGCAGGGTCATCTGTTCCGTCATGGCGGCGGCGGCGCGGGGGGCTCAGCTCGAGCGGGGAAGGAGGATGGAGGCGGATTCGGCGGCGGGCCCAACCCGTCCCGTCCTCTCGCTCAGCTAGCGGCCCAAAGAGAAAGGAAGCGCTGACGTCACCCGGAAGCGGAAATAGCCTTCCCTCTGCGCGGCTGTACGTCAATATGGCCGCCGGCAGGAGAGGGTCGCAATATGGCGGCGCCCGTGTAGGTATTCAACTTGGTGGCTACGTGGTCCCAATGGATCCAATATGGTGGCGTCTATGATGAAAGCTCATGTGCATCAGACGAATCCAATATGGTGACGTCTGTACAGGCCCCTAGATGGCGACATTTCTGAGAAATCCTCATATTCCTCAAAGGCATCCAATACGGCGGCGCCTCAGGTTGGTACCCGTATGAGCACAATATGGCGGCCTGTATACGGAACGTATCATGGCGACCCCCATGGGAAATGCCCGTATGTTCTTCCGTGCTGGAAATACAGACGCAACGTGGCAATGGCGGCGGCTTTAGGGGGGGGAATACAACCTGGAGGCGGCCATGTCTGTGCTTTCCGTACAACCCTCTCCTATCTGTGCAGTACAGAGAACGGGCAGTCAGTCTAGCCCCTGAAGAGACAAGTACAGTCCGGGTCCGCCGGGTGGCGCTGCGGCTGGCGGGGCCCAGATACAGCCTGTTTGCGTGGCGGGGCTACCCGGCTGGGCAGGTCTAAGGGCAGCCGCAGAAAGGGAGCGGCTGGCACGTGGCTGGGCTAAGGAGCTGGGCTCTCAATGCAGCGCGTCTTTAATGATGCGGAGTCTAAGCACCAGGGATCCCCACGGTCTGGAAAAACGGGATCTGCACGTAAAAGTCCAGCACGTTTGCTTGTGTAGAATCCCCCATATGACCCGTGGAAAATTCAGAATTTGCACCCCACCCAAACTGGCACATGTGATCCTTAATACCAGCATGAATGCACAACCCCTACTTTGGATTTATTTGTTTATGTATTTATTTGGCGTGCACCTTTCCCATGTTTGCATAGGGGAACCTAGGAACTGGCTGGGCTAACTTCCCCCGCCCCAAATTTCCACACTGCGCAAATTGGGACAGGTGAACCCTTGAATCTGCATGCAGAAATCCTGGAATGTGCATATAACCCCCTCTGTATTTTCATACATAAACTTCCAAATTTGCATTGCCCCCTCCCCCAATTGGTATAGATGAACTCCTGAATTTGCAACTTGAACCCCAGAATTTCTATGAACAGTCACTTTTAAATTGCACTGACAACCACACAAATTAGCATAAGAGACCCTGTGAATTTATACCCATGAACTAGCAAATTTTGCTCATATTAACACCAGCAATTAGCAAAGGTGAACCCCTGAATTTCATGCATGAACCACTGAATTATGTACACCCCCTACAAATTAGCCTTCTTTAACACCTGAACACCCAATTCTTCACACCAACTCCCGTGAATTTACATGGGTAAATCTCGAAGTTTATATGCCTACAACCCTGCATTTGATCAGAGCCTTAGGGTTGAGATGAAAAAATGTAGGAAGTAATAGGCACAAATTTAGTGTGACATACATTCATATTCAAGGTTTTGAATGTGACGAGTTTTTTGCAATTCAGGATTTAACATCTGCTTATTCAGAGTTTTCCAGGTGAAATTTTGGGGGATGAGAGACATAGGCACACAAGAAACATGCAAATACAGGGGGTTGCTATGTCAACATTTGGAATTTTATATGTGCAAATGCAAGATGAAAAGTTGAAGGAACAAGGTGGGTGAGGTAATATCTTTTACTGGACCAACATCTGGTGGTGAGAGAAACAAGCTTTCAAGGTTACACAGAGTGCTTCTGCCCAGACCACATTCCCTCTGCTTCCTGTGAAATTTACCAACATGCCCCAGCAGCTCTCTGATCTTTCATGGCCCATTAGGTGCTGGGTCTATACAGTGCCTGGTCAGCATGAAGATCTCTCTACCTATAACCTCAAGTAGACTCAAAATTTAGGACCAGATTTTCAAAGGTGCCAAAAGGCGCAAGTAGGTGCCTACTGGGATTTTCAAAAGCACCTACGTAGGCTAGGGGCTGAACTCCCATTGACTATCCTTGTGTCTGCGTGGATTTCAAATGTCCCTATGTGAGGTAGGCAGGACTCTGCAATCTTTAGACGCTTAAATACCTCTGTAAATCTGGCCTGAACTCCCATCTGATTTTGGATCTGGCCTCAGAATAAAGGATCTGGCCACAGCTCTGATCCGAGGCGGCTTATCCACTCTCTACCAGTGCAAGGAGTTGTGATTTGAGGTTCTAGATGTGGACCGTCATGGCCAGTATTATTGGTGGCCTCGAGAAGACAACATGGTCCAGTGAATAAGACAGAACTAGGCGGCAGGATTCCTGAGTTCCATTCCTGACTTTGAGAGGAAGGATGTTTTACTAGTTAGAGCAGAAGGCCTAGGAGTCAGCACCCAAATTCCTATTCCCAGATGTGGGAGGAAGAATGAACTAGTGGTTAGAGCAGCTGTGTGAGAATTAGGCCTCTTTGTTTCTGTTCCTGGCTTACAAAGGGGAATATGGTCTAGTGGGGCTCTCACAACAAATCTTTTGGTGGCCTCTTGCTGGTGGCCACTCTGACAATTTTTCCTAAAATAATTCATTTTAGGAAAAACAAATAAATATGCACATATCCATGCCCAAATCATTGTAATGTATTTATGAAGAGTATTTTTTGAGGACTCAGTAATAAAAATATTGTACAGTTGTCTCTATTCTTTGCTGGACCTAAACAGAATAGAAACACAAATAAGATGCTTTGCATGTTCTTGTCCTTTTTTGTTGTTGTTTTTTTAGACTTACTAGCTAGTACGTCTGTGGCTGTGAAGAGTGATATTTGTCTGTTTGTTAATATCACTTTTCACAGCCTCCCAGCTTGCTACTAAGTTTGCTGTGAAAGGTGATATTAACAAACATCACTTTTCACAGCAGACTTACTCAGCCCTGGCAATCCAGGTAAGCTCTGGTTGGGGAGGTGGGGAGGGAGGCAGCAGGGCCAGAGGTGATGGGGGGATGCATGGGGGCCAGGGGAGGCATCAGGAGCCAGAAACGATGGGGATGGTGGTGAGCCTGGGACCGGCGCCTGAATCCTGGGGCCCCATGGCAGTGGTCCAGGGCTAGAGCCTTCTGCCACTTGGCTGAAGCCCAGGGCCGGAGCCTGAAGCCTTACTGTCAGAGTCCTGGACCAGGCCAGAGCCAGAGGAGGCAGTGGGAGCCAGGGGTGATGGGGGTCATGTTGAGGCCATGGCCAGAGCTTGAAGCCCTGCGGCCGGGGGACAGAGCCTGCCGCTGCATGGCCGGAGCCTGGAGCCTCACAGCTGGAGCCTGCCGTCTGTCACCCCAGGGCTGAAGCAAGAAGCCCGAGCCCCATTGCTCCTGGGAAGGTGGGGAACTCTCACTGGCTGCCTGCTTCTCTGGCATTTGTGACTTGAGGGGGGGCAGGGCCCAGACCCTGCTGGTGGCCCTGGGGAGGGGGCTACTGCTTTGTCGCATCCCCCCATCCCCCCAAATCACTGCCCAGGAGGCTGTGGCCACAAGAAAAGCCCTGGTGGCCGCATTTGAGAAACGCTACCTTACTGTAATCTCCATGGAGGTTCTTTCTCAGTCCTTATCCAGTATTCAGATGTGGCTTTGCCATGGGCACTGAGCAAGAGTTTAGAGCCAGAAGGGACCACTAGATCATGGAGAAACTGCATCACACAGGCTACCACCACCAAATACCACCAGAACCCCCTCTACCCCCCCAAAACTAGAATGAGACCAAGCTACTTGTGACATGCCAGGGTACAATCCAGTGTCACCCCTGCCCTGTAACCTGGTGTGCCCTTTAAACTGCCTTGCTGCTGTAACCTCTAGCCTGGACTGCTCACAAACAGCCTCCAATAAGCCTCTATGAGTGCTGTGGTCAGCCAGCCACACCTTGGCTCTTACCAGTCCTGGTTATACTGCAGGGTGACCCCAGCACACTCCCAGTCCTGGCTCTTCCCCCAGAAATGAAAGTCCTTTATTCCCCTCCTGGGCAACGCAAATAGCTTGAGTTCGTTATTCCTTTAAGGCAATAATATGCACACCAATAGGTACCCAGACACTTCAACATGAGTGCACTGTATTAGATAAAACAATAACACAAGTTTATTAACCACAAAGAGAGATTTTAAGTGACTACAAGTCATGAGGCATGAAAGAAAAATAAAGATAGAACACTTACTAATGCCTAACTTAACAAACTATATTAGATTCAAGCAAAGTTTCTCACCACATGCTTTCAGCATCCTTACTGACCAAACCATCTAGGTCAGGACTCCCTCTCCCAGTAAATGCTTCCTTTGTCTCTTCAGGTGCAGTGAATGTGATGAGAGACAGAGGAGTGTTTTGGGATGTTTGTCCCTTCTTTTCATAGCTTCAGTCCCCCTCTTGAAAAACAGAGTACCAGGAGCCAGAGTGTCTATGTAGAAGAATGTTCCCTGCTGTTTTTTTCACCTGTTTGAACTTCCTTTGTTTTCCCCTTCTGCTTGATAACTCTGTTTATTGCTCAAATGCAAATGAAGCAGAGCACACGTTCTTTCATTTAGGACAGACCTGTTTGCCACCTTCTCTTTGGACAGTACTGTGGGGTTTTGAACACATGTTAACAACACCATATAGGGGGATCTTATCACTTCACACACACAGAGTTGCCACACATATATTACCAGGACAATAATGACCAGAAAATTATGAGTTTTCATATGATACCTCACAAGTAAGGCTACATTTTAGTCACAGGGGTTTTTTTTAGTAAAAGTAATGAACAGGTCACGGGCAGTAAACAAAAATTCGCAGCCTGTGACGTGTCCATGACTTGTACTATATACCCCTGACTAAATCTTGGCCAGGAGTAGTCCAGAACCCCTGCTGGTGCTGGGGTTGGTGGGGCTGGCAGGCTCCCTACCCGGCTCCTTGTGGCTCCCCGTAAGTGGCGACACGTCCCTCCCTCAGCTCCTAGCTCCGCGCGCTGCCCCCGCCCCAGCGCTGGCTCCGCAGCTCCCATTGTCGGGAACCGCAGCCAATGGGAGCTGCGGGGGCGGTGTCTGCAGGCGGAGGCAGTGCACGGAGCTAGGAGCTGAGGGAGCGAGGGACATGTCGCTGCTTCTGGGGAGCCCACCCCTGAGGTAAGCGCTGCCCCTCACCCCCTCCTGTGCGACAACCCCTAGCACTGAGTCCCCTCCCAGACAAAAACTCCTACTGCTGCTGATGGGGGGAGTGGGGAGCGAGACTGCCCCAGCAGCGGCTGGTGTGGCTGGCCCAGGGGCTGCCTGAATTGCTCAGGCGGCCCCCGGGCCAGCTGCACCGGCTGCTGCAGAAGTCACAAAGGTCCTGGAAAGTCACGGAATCTGTGACTTCCGTGACAAACTCGCAGCCTCACTTACAAGTCATACTTTGAACAAAGATTATTACAATAGTGTGTAGGGTGTGAATGCAGAGCTGTATTCTGTCACACGATTACACCGCGTCGCCCAGGGCAGATGGAGGGCCCAGGGCTCCCCACAGCGGCCTGGACTCCCTGGGCAGCAGGCTGGCTCTGCCTTCTGGCCTGGCCAGGGGACGGGCCCCTGGGGGGAAGAGGAGGAGCAGAGGTGGGGCCACTGAGAGGGGCCGGCTGGGAAGAGGCTGGTGCTGCAGGCAGGGGTCGCGAAGTGCAGCCCCTGCTTGCGTCGCTCCGCGCCTGCCTGATGCTTGCATTTTGGCGGGGCAATGCAGCTCACTGCCCCTCAAACTACGCTCATGTTAAGAAGTGGATGGGCCTGGCCCACCCACTGTGAAAAGTAAGGGGACCGTGGCCTCCTGGTCCCCCCATTCCAGCACCCCTGTCTCCATTCCCCTGATTATCCTATTAGGTCTTCTCTGTACCTATTGCAGTTTAAATTAATCTTTCTGGAACATGGGAGAGGAGAACTCTACACAGTATGCCAGATGAGATCTTACCAGTGCCTTGTGCAATGTCATTAATACTTCTCAGCCTTTGCTGGAAATGCCTCGGCTAATACGTTGTAAGATCATATGATCATCCTCACTGAAAACCAACGCAAAATGCGAATTTAGCTTCTGGGCTATACTGTAGCTTATCTTTAATCTCTTTCCCATCCACAGTGCATAGTGGGCCTACCACTTCCTTCCTTATTCTCTTTTCATTTATGTAACTAAAAAACCACTCAGTATTTGTTTTATTTCATTTGGCAAGAGCTAATTCCGCGTCACTCTCAGCAATTCTCACTTTATTCGAACATTTTTCTATCTTCCTTGATGTAGCTTTCTTTGCTCGTCATTTTCCCTTTCCATATTGGTGGTTATCCAGCCAGCCAGGTCTGGAGCCTTTCCCTACAAGTTTCCCCCCCTTGTTTGGGATGTAAATTTCAGCTAGCTTTTGTACAGTTGGGCCAAAGAAATTCCAAGCTGCTTTTCCATTTCAGTCCTTGCGAACGTCAGTCCAACGACTTCTTTAACTAATTCCCTTAATTTCCCAAAGTCTGCCCTCTTGCAACCTAGACCTTGCTCCCTCTGCTCTGTGATGCAAGTGCCTTGCACCAGCCCTTTACCTGGCACAATTTTTCCCTGGCAGTGATCACTGAATAATTAAAAAAGAGAAAAGTTGCAAAATTTGTACAAAGCCTTTATAAAGGCACAGAAATGGCCCTACTTTTCATGCCCCAATAGTGCATTGAATGGATGAACTATGCCGTGAGTGACAGCATCGCTTTCATTAGCATTCACCAATCCCACTGTCACGTACTTTGCTTTGTGTCTCTCTCCTTTTCACTGCCCTTCACTTTAATTAACTACGGCTCCCATCTATCAGTCTCCGACCCTACAGGCAGCTAGAGTTCTTCTGGATCACTGAGGACCATGACAAACAGGTGTCAAATCCTTGTGGCAATGCGATTGGCTTCTGTATCTCCATCTCTCCCTGGTAGCCTGTTGTGGTTTGGACACTCCAGAGTATGCATTAGAAAGTCTGCGGGAAGCTGGGATTTGACCAGGGCCATGGAGATGAGGATGTCAGAGGCTACAAGGGAAAATTGCAGGGTCCCCAGTGGGACATTCCCCTCTTGTCTCAGGGACAGAGCCTGAGCTGAGATCCCGTCCCCACTCGGAACCAAGGGTGGATTCTCTCCCCAGTGAAAGAGACCAGCAGGAAAGTATAGATCAGAACCTTGTTATCAGCGTCGAAAAATGTCACCTGCCTCTGTTCATAGTCCAGAGAAACACGGATCTTCTGGGGGCTGTAGCTCATGGACAGGAAGGTTGTTGGGCAGGTGAGAGCTCGGTACTGGCCCTCCCACTGTCGCACAGCCCAGATCCCCCCTTCAGGATTCAGGATGATCTCTCCCTTCCTCCTCACAGACTCTCTGGCCACCCCCACGGCCCACCGTCCCCCATCTCCCACGTCCACCTCCCAGAAATGTCTCCCCGAGGTGAATCCCTCACAGCCCAGCACACAGAGAATAAAATCAAATCTCTTGGGATTATCAGGGAGATCCTGCTGTGTGTTTCCCCATCTCACGCATTTCCGATCTGCAGACACGATGAGCCTGGGATGAGCCGTGTCTGGATCCAGAGTCACATTCGCTGGGGAGAGAGAGAGCATCCGAGCGTTAGGGGCAGAGCTCAGATCTGGGGGAGGCTGGGACCATTTCTCACACTCCCCAGCAGCCCCGTTCTGGCTGGGACAGTCGCTGGTTTTCTGTCTTTCTGTCCTGGGTCCCAGGGAATTGCCTCTGTGCTGGGGCTGAGCCGGGATTTCACTGCAGTTCCCTCCTTCCAGACACTAAAGATGCTGTTACAGCTGCTGTTGTGGTTGCAGAGCTTGGCTCTCTGTCTTTTTCCTATTACCTCTCCCTGGACAGGTCTTGCAAGTTCTTTCTACCTCTCCACAACCTATATACTGGTTTCAAGGAAGATTTAAATCAACTGTCAATAAGTTAACTCCATTTTTTAAAATACGATTTTGTGCAGCACTAGACCCGTCCACTCATGGCACTAAAACTGTTACAAACATGGGGGAATTAGCCTGTAAGCATTATAAATGTCACTTTCCAGACAAGGTTTCCCCATACATAGAATCAGAGAATCGTAGGACTGGAAGGGACCTCGAGAGCAGTGGCGTAGCCAGGTGGAGAAAACAGGGGGAGCAGAGATAACAAGGGTACCACCCGCTTGTACTCACCCGGTGGCGCTCCGGGTCTTCGGCGTCGGGTCCTTCACTCGCTCCAGTCTTCGGCGGCACTGAAGGACCCCCCCCCGCCACCGAAGACCGGAGCGAGTGAAGGACCCGATGCGGAAGAGCTGCTGAAGACCCGGAGCGCCGCCTGACTGGCTGCCAAAGACCCGGAGCACCGCTGGGTGAGTAAAAATTAAAAAGGTGCCAAGACATTAAAAAGGCCCCACTTGTGCTCGGTGTGGGAGTGGCCGCTGCCCCACTCCCCCCGTAGCTACGCTACTGCTCAAGCGGTCGTCTAGTCCAGCCCCCTGCACTCGTGGCAGGACTAAGTATTATCTAGACCATCCCTGACAGGTGTTTGTCCAACCTACTCTTAAAAATCCCCAGCAGCCCCAGTTTTTCCTCATGTCCAAATTAACATGTTTGCACTCGGGTGTGCATAATGTTAATTTAAGGGACATGCTAACGTCGGCACATTGGTACCTAAGATGCTGTAGACCAGTGGTTTTCAACCTGTGGACCACAGGCCACTGGGGGTCTGCAGACTATGTCTAAAGCATCCGTGAAAGGTCGTCATTACCATAGACCAGTGGTTTTCAACCTGTGCCCACAGACCCTGGGGGCCTGCAGACTATGTCTGAGATTTCCAAAGAGGTCCGCACTTCCATTTGAAATTTTTTAGAGGTCCGCAAGTGAAAAAAGGTTGAAAACCGCATCTGGGCTGTGTTTGCATAGGAATGGTCAAACGACCATGTGATACAGATCCACCAGATGGTATGTTCCATTAAAGAAAAGGTCACACAGCCATTTTCAGTGTACATGTTCATTACAAACACCCAGTTTTATTTTATTTCTACATCAGCAGTTTCACCAACCTCTAATTTCATCCTTCTAATTTTCTTCAAATAATTTTTTTTTAAAGACACATTCAGGGGACCCAGGTGCAATGTTGGATAAAATAACCATTGGATAAATGTTTAATGCTCTAGCTTTTCGCTGAAAAAAGACGGTCAACATGGTCTGTCTGGGGTATCGTGCCTCCCCCGCCTCCCAATCCTCAGTCACAGTGAGTGCCCAGCACAGGATTCCCCGGGCAGGGAGAATCAATCTCTACCTGTCACAGCAACCCCCTTCTCATTCACATGTTGAGCCTAGTTTGAGATGAGTTGGGTCTCTGATCCCAGAAAGGTTTTTCCACAATCACTGAGAATCTGAGGCCCAAATCCCTGTAAAACTCACCCTTTGTATGTGTTTTTGTTACACCCTGTGGCAGAGACAATTCCCATTCTCTCTTCAGTTCAGATGACAGCATGTCTAGAGTGAGGAGAAGGGGAGAGAGAGATGAGATTTCGGGCTGTCATGTTTATGGCCAGCTTTCTGCTATTAATTGACACAACTGTTCTTTAATTTTGAAATCCAAGCAGAAGGAAGGGGGTTGAGAGACAGAAGAAGGTTGAGAAATGAAGACATACAGGAAGAATTTCTAGGAAGGGCAAAGTATAATTAAACAGAATCAGGAATATTCTGGGAACACTTTGCATAATGAGGGGCCTGATTCTCATTTGCTCTGAGGACCCTTTGTATGGCTCTGACAGTGTAAAGAGGCCTTTACACACTTTAAAGCCCCTTCATACTGTCAGTCCGTAAAGGTGTTATAAATAACCGTAAAGGTGTTAGTGTAAATAAAGACCAGGCCTTATATCACTCGGTCCATCCAAGGATTTCAGGTGAACACTCTGCTCACACAGGGTCTGATTTTCAAGGGCTCTGTGCACCCACAGCTCTAACTGAAGTCAATGGGACGCGCTGGTGCTCAGCACTGCTGTATATCAGGCCCTCAGTGTTTGTTACATGTAGGGATCTGGAAGCATTTTAATACATCCACCAGTTGCACATCAGATCCACACCCTCCTGTGGGGACTGGAATGATTGTAATTGTCATTTTGAAGATGGGGACACTGAGGCAGGGAGAGGCTGATTTGGCGAAGGAGGTTAAGTCCATTAATGGTTATTGGCCAGGATGGGTAAGGAATGCTGTCCCTAGCCTCTGTTTGTCAGAGGGTGGAGATGGATGGCAGGAGAGAGATCACTTGATCATGACCTGTTAGGTTCACTCCCTCTGGGGCACCTGGCATTGGGCACTGTCGGCAGACAGGATACTGGGCTAGATGGACCTTTGGTCTGACCCAGACTGGCCATTCTTATGTTCTTATGAAGGTCGCACAGCGAGTCAATAGCAGAGCTGGAACAGAGCCCAGCAATCCCGACTCCCAGACTGCTGCACTATCTTTAGATATATTTCCTTTCTCTTTGTTATTAAATAGCAGTTTGGGGGGCTCTTGTCTCCATTTATAAACAGGATGAAGCCATAACTGAATGTTGTCAGGAGAATGTGACATGGCTCCCTTCACCTGGATTCTGTTTTTCTCATTACTTAGAAGAAATTTCTTAATGGAAAAAGGAATCACATTTGTATCATTATTGATTGTGAACAATAATTTATTTTTGCTTGGAAATTCCCCAGCCCTTTGCCCCCTGATTCAGGAGCTGTGTTTGAAAGTTAGGCTCTGGTTTATTTCAGTTTGATGTAAGCATCTAATCATAAGTAATCAGCTGGAGCCCATCACCTCCCAAAAGCACAGGTTTCAGCTTCCTCACTAGACCTTAGTACCTTTGAATTTCCTCAGAGTAGCCTTCAGGGCAATATTTTGCTGACACCAAAAATCAAGTTTGATTTCCAGCTTAGGAGAAATCTCCTCTGGCTGCTGGAACTTCCTTTTTTCACATCTAGAGAGCAACAAACTTTTTCCGGTTAACAAGCATTTTATTTTACTATGAAAATACTGAGCTGTGGGGCCTAGAGACAGAATTTCTCTGTGTGTCCCAGCCACAGAGCAGTTATATCCCAGCCAGTGGCAGTTCAAACTTTCCCCCTGGTGTCCCATGAATGTGCTTCAACCTGGCCCAGTGGGACCAGCTTTAGGGATAGGAAGGGAGTTCGATCCCCATGTGCAATTGACTCTTTGTCCTCTGTGCTTTGGTGGCCAACAGGTTCCCATATGTCTGCTAGTCACTCGGCTGTGGGCACCTGTCCACCTGGATCTGGACTGAGATCAACTCCCCTCTCACCAGCCCATTCCTTAGGTTTCCAAATTGTCATCAAGACTTTTATTTGCTCCTGACCCTGGGCCCTACAGAACTCAAACCCCCAAGAGGTGAAAGGCTCATACTCCATTCCACAGGCCTGGGACATCTCCCCCACCCTGGGAAGGCAGGTGATCAGATAATACTGTTCACAGGCGCCAATTTTACAAAGCGCCGGGGGGCACTCGCCCCCTGGCTCTGCCCCAGGCCCCGCCCCGACTCCACCCCTTACCCCAAGGCCCCACCCCACCCCGCCTCTTCCCACCCAGTTCCACCCCCTCCCCCACGCATGCCATGTCCTCGCTCCTCCTCCTCCCTCCCAGAGCCTCCCATATGTCACAAAACAGCTGATTGGGGCAGGCGGAGGCGTGGGGAGGGATGGGGAGTTGCTGATCCGTGGGGTCCACCGGTGGGCGGGAGACACTGGGGAGGCCGGGGAGAGCTGATGGGGGGCTGCCGGTGGGTGTTCAGCACCCACCATTTTTTCCCCATGGGTACTCCAGCCCCAGAGCACCCACGGAATCGGCGCCTATGATACTGTTAGCTTTGCATGAAATGCAGGAACCCCAGGTTTCTATTAAACAGAGGGAGAGGCCTACTCCATGTGTCACCTTGCCCCACTTTGCTGTTGGGCCTGGAGGTGATTTTTTGGTAACGTGGTGTCCCAGCCTGTTCATAGAATAATGAAGTACGAAGGCAATTGAGAAGGAGCCATCTACCTGTTCAAGGTGCATCTGATGCCCTATAGGGGAAACAGAGAGAAACAGGAAGTTCAGTTCCATGCACCATGCATTGGGGCTCTCTCCTGCTCTGGACAGGACTCGCTGTGCCATCATACGCTGAGCTCCCGACATGCTTCACTGGAGTTTGTGACTTTCCAAATTCAACTATGAATACCTGGATAAACAGGCCAGGTTTTCAGCAGCAACCACCGGATAGTCCCATGGAATAACGCAAGCAAGTTATAGTGAAATGGAAGCTCTGGTACAGCTAAAATGGATTATCACCTTGTCTACACTGAAGTGCTACGGCGGCAAAGCTGTATTGTTTTAAATGTAGACATACCCTGATTTAAAAGCAATATTGTAAAGTGCTCTAAAATCCACAAGAAGACTCTGATTTTACTTTAGATGTATTGTCAAAGGAATTCACATTAATTAGCGGCATGATGAAAGATTCTACTAGTCCATGTAAAGTAATCATGCTCCTCAACCATATCCTGAACAATTTGACTGATTGTGATCAAAGGAAAGCAAGTTTCTGGGACATTTGGCCGAGAGGTTCCTGACTCCCAGAGCCCCTACCAGGAATTGCTCATAGCATCTTTAGTGTCATGTAACTTCTTTGTGCAGAGTTAGGCAATATGAGTGGTCAGCGCAGAGAGGAGAATACGTGTGTGGATGGTGTTGGAGGAGTGCAAGGGATGTTGGGGTTGGGAGGATGCAGGGTCGGGGTTTGGCCTCTTTGCCAGCCTTTGGGGGTGTGTTGTGGCGCAACTGTTGAGGGGCCAGCTGTTTTATGACCCCTGAGTCAGGAAATAAGGAATTGTCCTCAAACAGATCTTCGCTCTGGGAGCTCAGAAGAGCTGACAGAGTAGAACCATAAATGGGGGAAATTGACCACCTTCCCCTCCAGTGACATACCTGTTTGAGGAAGGGAAGGGGAGGGTTCTGTGGCCAGGGTAATTATTGCCAGTGAGCCAGAGTCAGGGGAGGGGGTTGATACAAATAAATTTCCCGGTGTGGCTCTAACACAGGCTCACCTGCAGGAATTCCCTCACCGGCTGCTGACACTTCTTATCCATCTCACCGATCAGCTCACTGAGATGGGAAATCTCCTCGGAGAGTTTGGCGACCTTTTCGTCCTGAATCTTCGCAATCTCCTTCTTCAGCTCTTCCAGTAATGCCAGCAGGGGTCGCTCTTGTTCCTTCAGAAACTGGCGCAGTTGCTCAAATTCAGACACAATCTTCTGCCTCTCGGCTTCCGTCTTTTCCTTTAGTGAACAATGACAAATCAGGAAAGGGCAGGTCAGAGTTTTGGAGACAATCAGGGTGAGTTTGTGCCAGAAGCACCCTAAAAGTGTGTGTGTGGGGGGCCCCACCGGCACTTGAACCATGGCCTGCCTCCCAGGCCGCCTCTTCCCCCTGAGACCCTACCCTTGCACTGCCTGTTACCCCCAGACCCCACCCTCGCACCATCCCTTGCCCCGCTCCCGTGCCGCCTATTCCCCTCAAAACCCCACTCTTGGCTCACTCCTTTCTGCCCCCTCCCCCAATCACTTGCCCCTATGGCTGATAAAAAGTGATGGGGCCATTGCCCCCTGACCACCCCGTTCCAGTGCCCTTGAGATGTGCAGGAGGGAAAATTCACCACAACCTCTAAAATTCAGCTTAAGATATTGCCTTAGAAATTTTCCCTATGGATGAGAGAGAAGATTTTCCTAGAGACCCCCCCCAGCCAGCCCCATTTTCTGTTTATCATGTCTGTTATCTGGCATGATTAGAAATTCTTTTGCACTGGCCCCTGACAACCCAAGTCTATCAATAGAAAGGGCAGAAGGGGGTAGGACTCAGAATTCCCCGGGCAGACATCCATGAGGAGAAAAACCACAACACACAAAAACAACATTTAAATGGGTCAATGGTGCTATCCTGATAACAGTTACTCACACATACACACATGCACACAGAGAGAGCAACAACTCACCGAGAGCTGTGACACACAAAACAGACATGCACAAAAGTGTGCACACACAGAAACACAATTACAGAGAGATAGGGACACACACACTATCTCCCGTAGCACCACATGGCCACAGAGGAAAAACATACACTCCTCCATAATGCCACAGCAAAATATACCCTCAAAGATTGTTACCCCAAATAATAACTACTGGTTAATGACAATGGGACCTACCAGGAATTCCTGCAATTTCCTCTCTTCAGACTGTCTACATTTTGTGAGCTTTTCTTTCTCTTCCTTCAGCATTAGCAAATGGGTTTGGAATTGATCCTGAGAGGGAAGAAAAAGACTTGGTGTGGTTTTTTTTTTGCTTTGGCAGGAGTGGGCAGGGGTCTATTCCCACCATGGGAAAGAAAAAACAGCATTGCTGGAATTTAGTCTTTGATGAACCTCTTTCTAATGTGTCTCCATTGGCAGGAGGAAATAAAGCCAATTCCCTGAAAGCCCACTGGCTGGAGATGCTGGGTTAAGCCCTAGAATAAATTGCCTAGGGAGGCTGTGGAATCTCCATCATTGGAGATTTTTAAGAACAGGTTAGACAAACACCTGTCAGGGATGGTCTAGTTAATACTTAGTCCTGCCTTGAGTGCAGGGGACTGGACTAGACGACCTCTCAAAGTCCCTTCCAGTCCTACGATTCTATGATTCTCTCCAGCGATTCCCTTAGATCCTCTCACCAGGCAGTAATATTGACAGTGATCATTCTCGGCTGCCCAGTGCACAGCAGCAAGGGGCCCTGCACCCAGCGCTGCTCTGGCTTTGAGTGATCCGGATGGTTTGGTCCTCATAAATGAGTTTAACCTTGTTGGGATGGAAGTGAGTGATACAGACAAAAGGGGGGCAGTTCTGGGTTCGATCACAGCCCCTGTGTAACTGTAAGGCTCTAGAAACATGATCAATCTGTTCATCTCCTGAGTAAGGGGATGACATGGGGCAAGCAGAGTGAGTGTTCACCAACCCCTGGTTCATAGGGACCTGCTGAGGACATGCAGGGATGTGGCTGGGGCGCCCTGCACTCTGCCTTTTCTCAGCTGCCACAATCACCGATGGAAGCAGGGTGTAATGTAAGAGCAGCCCCCGGGGCTGGGGATCCAGGCAGGGCCCCTGGAGAAGCAGATATTCTCAGGAGGTGGAAAGATGTCATATAGCCACCTCTGCCCCCACTCTGACCCTGTGCTGAGCTCAGCTCTGTTGGGGGTGGAGAGTGAAGGACTGTGATCTATTTAAGGCACGGTGTGTACGTACCCTGCAGAGCATGTTCCGAACATAGGCAGCAGATGGGACAGGCCACTCCGAGTTTCTTTCCTACCTCCCCTTGGTCTTTGGCCATCCTGAAAGGCTGTAAATATTTGCGTGGGGGGGGGGCGGTGAGCGGGCAGGGACCTACTTGCAGATTTGGCTGGTCTATTATTGAATCATAATAATAATGAAGAGTGCAGTCGTGTAGCTTTTCTCACTCCCAGAGGCAGTACTGAAGGAAAGCATGTTCCCTGCCCTCCTTTCTGTCTGCACCTTCCCTCCAGACTAGAACAAAGGGATGTGTGCGCGCAGAACTGCAGTAAGAAGAAAAGGAGGACTTGTGGCACCTTAGAGACTAACCAATTTATTTGAGCATAAGCTTTCGTGAGCTACAGCTCACTTCATCGGATGCATACTGTGGAAAGTGTAGAAGATCTTTTTATATACACACAAAGCATGAAAAAATACCTCCCCCCACCCCACTCTCCTGCTGGTAATAGCTTATCTAAAGTGATCACTCTCCTTACAATGTGTATGATAATCAAGTTGGGCCATTTCCAGCACAAAGCCAGGATTTCTCACCCCCCCGCCCCACACAAACCCACTCTCCTGCTGGTAATAGCTTATCTAAAGTGACCACTCTCCTTACAATGTGTATGATAATCAAGGTGGGCCATTTCCAGCACAAATCCAGGGTTTAACAAGAATGTCTGGGGGGGGGGTAGGAAAAAACAGGGGGAAATAGGTTACCTTGCATAATGACTTAGCCACTCCCAGTCTCTATTCAAGCCTAAGTTAATTGTATCCAATTTGCAAATGAATTCCAATTCAAAAGTTTCTCGCTGGAGTCTGGATTTGAAGTTTTTATGTTGTAATATAGCAACTTTCATGTCTGTAATCGTGTGACCAGAGAGATTGAAGTGTTCTCCGACTGGTTTATGAATGTTATAATTCTTGACATCTGATTTGTGTCCATTTATTCTTTTACGTAGAGACTGTCCAGTTTGACCAATGTACATGGCAGAGGGGCATTGCTGGCACATGATGGCATATATCACATTGGTGGATGTGCAGGTGAACGAGCCTCTGATGGTGTGGCTGATGTTATTAGGCCCTGTGATGGTGTCCCCTGAATAGATATGTGGGCACAGTTGGCAACGGGCTTTGTTGCAAGGATAGGTTCCTGGGTTAGTGGTTCTGTTGTGTGGTATGTGGTTGCTGGTGAGTATTTGCTTCAGGTTGGGGGGCTGTCTGTAGGCAAGGACTGGCCTGTCTCCCAAGATTTGTGAGAGTGTTGGGTCATCCTTCAGGATAGGTTGTAGATCCTTAATAATGCGTTGGAGGGGTTTTAGTTGGGGGCTGAAGGTGACGGCTAGTGGCGTTCTGTTATTTTCTTTGTTAGGCCTGTCCTGTAGTAGGTGACTTCTGGGAACTCTTCTGGCTCTATCAATCTGTTTCTTCACTTCCGCAGGTGGGTATTGTAGTTGTAAGAATGCTTGATAGAGATCTTGTAGGTGTTTGTCTCTGTCCGAGGGGTTGGAGCAAATGCGGTTGTATCGCAGAGCTTGGCTGTAGACGATGGATCGTGTGGTGTGGTCAGGGTGAAAGCTGGAGGCATGTAGGTAGGAATAGCGGTCAGTAGGTTTCCGCTATAGGGTGGTGTTTACGTGACCATTGTTTATTAGCACTGTAGTGTCCAGGAAGTGGATCTCTTGTGTGGACTGGACCAGGCTGAGGTTGATGGTGGGATGGAAATTGTTGAAATCATGGTGGAATTCCTCAAGGGCTTCTTTTCCATGGGTCCAGATGATGAAGATGTCATCAATATAGCGCAAGTAGAGTAGGGGCTTTAGGGGACGAGAGCTGAGGAAGCGTTGTTCTAAGTCAGCCATAAAAATGTTGGCATACTGTGGGGCCGTGCAGGTACCCATAGCGGTGTCGCTGATCTGAAGGTATACATTGTCCCCAAATGTAAAATAGTTATGGGTAAGGACAAAGTCACAAAGTTCAGCCACCAGGTTAGCCGTGACATTATCGGGGATAGTGTTCTTGACGGTTTGTAGTCCATCTTTGTGTGGAATGTTGGTGTAGAGGGCTTCTACATCCATAGTGGCCAGGATAGTGTTTTCTGGAAGGTCACCGATGGATTATAGTTTCCTCAGGAAGTCAGTGGTGTCTCGAAGGTAGCTGGGAGTGCTGGTAGCGTAGGGCCTGAGGAGGGAGTCTACATAGCCAGACAATCCTGCTGTCAGGGTGCCAATGCCTGAGATGATGGGGCGCCCAGGATTTCCAGGTTTATGGATCTTGGGTAGTAGATAGAATATCCCAGGTCGGTGTTCCAGGGGTGTGTCTGTGCGGATTTGATCTTGTGCTTTTTCAGGGAGTTTCTTGAGCAAATGCTGTAGTTGCTTTTGGTAACTCTCAGTGGGATCAGAGGGTAATGGCTTGTAGAAAGTGGTGTTGGAGAGCTGCCGAACAGCCTCTTGTTCATATTCCGACCTATTCATGATGACAATAGCACCTTCTTTGTCAGCCTTTTTGATTATGATGTCAGAGTTGTTTCTGAGGCTGTGGATGGCATTGTGTTCCGCACGGTTGAGATTATGGGGCAAGTGATGCTGCTTTTCCACAATTTCAGCCCGTGCCCGTCGGCGGAAGCACTCTCTGTAGGAGTCCAGTCTGCTGTTTTGACCTTCAGGAGGAGTCCACCTAGAATCCCTCTTTCTGTAGTGTTGGTAGGGAGGTCTCTGTGGATTAATATGTTGTTCAGAGGTATGCTGGAAATATTCCTTGAGTCAGAGATGTCGAAAATAGGATTCTAGGTCACCACAGAACTGTATCATATTCGTGGGGGTGGAGGGGGAGAAGGAGAGGCCCCGAGATAGGACAGCTGCTTCTGCTGGGCTGCGAGTATAGTTGGATAGGTTAACAATATTGGTGGGTGGGTTGAGGGAACCATTGCTGTGGCCCCTTGTGGCATGTAGTACTTTAGAAAGTTTAGTGTCCTTTTTCTTTTGTAGAGAAGCAAAGTGTGTGTTGTAAATGGCTTGTCTAGTTTTAGTAAAGTCCAGCCACGAGGAAGCTTGTGTGGAAGGTTGGTTTTTTATGAGAGTATCCATTTTTGAGAGCTCATTCTTAATCTTTCCCTGTTTGCTGTAGAGGATGTTGATCAGGTGATTCTGCACCCCAGCTATCTTCGAGACACCACTGACTTCCTGAGGAAACTATAATCCATCGGTGACCTTCCAGAAAACACTATCCTGGCCACTATGGATGTAGAAGCCCTCTACACCAACATTCCACACAAAGATGGACTACAAGCCGTCAAGAACACTATCCCCGATAATGTCACGGCTAACCTGGTGGCTGAACTTTGTGACTTTGTCCTTACCCATAACTATTTTACATTTGGGGACAATGTATACCTTCAGATCAGCGGCACTGCTATGGGTACCCGCACGGCCCCACAGTATGCCAACATTTTTATGGCTGACTTAGAACAACGCTTCCTCAGCTCTCGTCCTCTAACGCCCCTACTCTACTTGCACTATATTGATGACATCTTCATCATCTGGACCCATGGAAAAGAAGCCCTTGAGGAATTCCACCATGATTTCAACAATTTCCATCCCACCATCAACCTCAGCCTGGTCCAGTCCACACAAGAGATCCACTTCCTGGACACTACAGTGCTAATAAACGATGGTCACGTAAACACCACCCTATAGCGGAAACCTACTGACCGCTATTCCTACCTACATGCCTCCAGCTTTCACCCTGACCACACCACACGATCCATCGTCTACAGCCAAGCTCTGCGATACAACCGCATTTGCTCCAACCCCTCGGACAGAGACAAACACCTACAAGATCTCTATCAAGCATTCTTACAACTACAATACCCACCTGCGGAAGTGAAGAAACAGATTGATAGAGCCAGAAGAGTTCCCAGAAGTTACCTACTACAGGACAGGCCTAACAAAGAAAATAACAGAACGCCACTAGCCGTCACCTTCAGCCCCCAACTAAAACCCCTCCAACGCATTATTAAGGATCTACAACCTATCCTGAAGGATGACCCAACACTCTCACAAATCTTGGGAGACAGGCCAGTCCTTGCCTACAGACAGCCCCCCAACCTGAAGCAAATACTCACCAGCAACCACATACCACACAACAGAACCACTAACCCAGGAACCTATCCTTGCAACAAAGCCCATTGCCAACTGTGCCCACATATCTATTCAGGGGACACCATCACAGGGCCTAATAACATCAGCCACACCATCAGAGGCTCGTTCACCTGCACATCCACCAATATGATATATGCCATCATGTGCCAGCAATGCCCCTCTGCCATGTACATTGGTCAAACTGGACAGTCTCTACGTAAAAGAATAAATGGACACAAATCAGATGTCAAGAATTATAACATTCATAAACCAGTCGGAGAACACTTCAATCTCTCTGGTCACACGATTTCAGAGT
Source organism: Lepidochelys olivacea (assembly GCF_965140295.1). Taxonomy (NCBI): domain Eukaryota; kingdom Metazoa; phylum Chordata; order Testudines; family Cheloniidae; genus Lepidochelys; species Lepidochelys olivacea. The sequence goes on from NC_140424.1 coordinate 38,039,420, forward strand.
GAAAGTTGCTACATTACAACAAAAAAACTTCAAATCCAGACTCCAGCGAGAAACTGTTGAATTGGAATTCATTTGCAAATTGGATACAATTAACTTAGGCTTGAATAGAGACTGGGAGTGGCTAAGTCATTATGCAAGGTAACCTATTTCCCCTTGTTTTTTCCTACCCCCCTCCCCCAGACATTCTTGTTAAACCCTGGATTTGTGCTGGAAATGGCCCACCTTGATTATCATATACATTGTAAGGAGAGTGGTCACTTTAGATAAGCTATTACCAGCAGGAGAGTGGGTTTGTGTTGGGGGGAGGGGGTGGGTGGGTGAGAAAACCTGGATTTGTGTTGGAAATGGCCCAACTTGATTATCATACACATTATAAGGAGAGTGATCACTTTAGATAAGCTATTACCAGCAGGAGAGTGGGGTGGGAGGAGGTATTTTTTCATGCTTTGTGTGTATATAAAAAGATCTTCTACACTTTCCACAGTATGCATCCGATGAAGTGAGCTGTAGCTCACGAAAGCTTATGCTCAAATAAATTGGTTAGTCTCTAAGGTGCCACAAGTACTCCTTTTCTTTTTGCGAATACAGACTAACACGGCTGTTACTCTGAAAACTGCAGTAAGGTAAGCCAGGACTCTATTCTAGACAACTTAGAGAGCTTCATTCACCAGCATGCTGGATCTTTCTGCCCTTGCTCTCATGGCCCAGCCCTTGCATTAGAGATGACCCCCCTGCTCCAGCACTTGGAATGCTGGGTGCACCCCCTTCTTCTAGTGTACCAGATCCAGCAGCATGGGGCCCTTCTGCCACTCAGGAATAGCCACAAAGGTGCCACACGCCCCAGGAACAGCAGGGAAGGCAGCAGGTCCTCAGAGTCAGGGGAGCAGCTGGGCCCCATCAAATGCTCCCCGCAGCAGTCAGGGTTTATCTGCTTGGGAGAATTGGTTGGATCTAGTTAGCTCTTCCCCTGATGACACACCCGGAGCCCCCTGCTGGGGTGTGGTTGATGGGGACCCCAGAGCAGTAGGTCTTGGAGTTAACACCCTCTTTGGATTGATGGATCAGTTCTAGCCCCTTGGAGCTATTGTCTCAGGCTCTCTGCAAACTCAGGCAAGCCTTGCCATATCACTTATGCTTGGTTCTCATTTCCAAGCTATTCTTTGCAAGAATGAAGGCCAGGAGCTTACTTTTTGGTGGTTTTGTTGAGACTGGAAATTGAAGGTGTGATGCAAGCGGGTGACTCCAGGAGCTAGGGTCCTTATGCCTGTGCCTTAATCCAGCCCCATATGTGCTCCATGCAGCAGAGGGAGGACTGCTGTGTTCATCATGAAGGTGAATGCCCTGCTTGAAGTGCCTGGGCTGTCAGGGATGTGTTGGGAGCAGCTCATTCCCCCTCCATTCCCGGCCTGGCAGCAGAAACTGCCTCACTGTGAGCTCAGGTGACCATCTCTCCCTAATGAATAGTGCAGGGTTGGCAGGCTGGGACAGCACCTGCCCAGAGGGAGGAACCTGCAGGGGAGAGATTTGGATGGAGCTAGAGACTAGGGGAAAAAATGTAGGAAATTAGGGGACTCTGTGGCTTCTAGAATGACTCCAAAAAGACTCTAGATGCCCTGGGAGCAAAGTTCAGATTAGACTGCAAATGAAAGGACCAAATGAACCCAGATCCAGAGTGTTTCCTACCTGATATTTCTGGGCAGCCTCCTTCATGAGCAGCACCGTGTGAGATCTGTGCTCGGGGGATTTCTCGCAAACCACACACACGGCTTCCCCGTCCTCTTCGCAGAACAGGTTGAGTTTCTCCTGGTGTTTCTTGCACAGATTCCATTCTTTAACTATTTCTGTTAATCTTGCCAGGTCCCAGTTGGGCCGGAGATTCTCCTTCTGGATCCGAGCTCTGCACATGGGACAGCACAAAGGGTCATAGTCCCCTTTTGTCCATGTGTCACAGTGCTGAGAGATGCAGTCCCGGCAGAAGTTGTGCCCACAGTCTACGCTCACCGGCTCCGTGAAATAGTTTCTGCAGATGGGACATTTGGTTTCCTCTTGGAGTCCCTGTTCAGAAGTCCCTGAAGCCATGGCAGCGCGGAGCTGGGCTTCCATTCTCTCTGCCTTCTGCTCCAGATCAGAAGTGATTCTGCTGATAATGAAAGGTCGCTGCCTGATCTGCTATCAGCTGCTCTCCAGCACAGGAGCAGAAGGTGCAGAAAAAGGAGGGGGTGGGAGAAGGAATAGAGGAAAGATAAGAAAATAAGGAAGTTTGACCTACATGGGGCGAGGGGGAGAAGGAATGCGAGGGGAAGGGGGTAGAGAAATAAAAAGGGAATGGAAAGAAAAGGCGGGGGGAGGATAAAGTAAGTGGGTGATGAATATGAAAAGAAACAAATTTAGGCTGCTCTTCATCTGAAACGAGTGTGTCTCAGACACATACAGATTTGCACTGAAATAACCAGTGGGGGGAATTAAACCCATATAGTTGTGTCAGTGACAGTCGTGTGCGTCGATCCGGCCTGGCTGTGCTGCGTTAGATGCTGAACAGTCTAACATCCCCATCCCAGGGACTGCCAGACTTACAATCACTTCCTGGCTTAATATCAGAGGCATCCTGTGACCTGGGAACAAGTTGTGTCCTACTTGCTGTGGGCTGATTCTGTCAGTATTTTCTCCCGACTTCACCCGGAACATGAAGATTTCTGTACAGAGCGACCCTTGAACCGAAGGGTGATTTTTTTTGCGGTAAGTTTTATGACTTTTCTGAGTCGACAGTTCACATCCACGCCTGTTTCCAGACTCCAGTAAAGCCTCAGAAAAACAGATTTTGGTTTTAAATTTTCAAAACAACAAGAAGAAAAGGCAAAGGAACAATTTGTAGCCCATACAGAGAAAATGTAACTAACACCACACACAGCTTTTTTCAAGGGAGTCAGTGTGTTTTGCCATGACTAAGACCTAGCAGAGAGGGGACACATAGCAGAGAGGAGAATGTGTTTGTTTTGGAGATGATTAATCATTTACTAATCTGACCCCATGACTTGCTCTGGGGACAAGCCTGAATTCCACAGAGATGGGTAAATCTCCCCAGTTGTAAGTAACAGGGACATGTTTGCTCCAGCAGAGATATCACATATGTCCTGTGTTAATGAGCACAGTAGCATGTGACCCTGTCTTTAGAGGTTATATCCTAATGCCCAGACACAAGGGAAAAGAAATAACTTTGCCCACATGTAAGCGGGGAATGGTCCAGCTATTGCGGGGAAGAACTTTCCTGGCTTATACACCGCCCTGGTGGAATGGGCTAGCGAAAGGATCTCAGTCCTCGCTCCCACTCTCTCTACCCAGAGGCCTGCCTGACCTTGAGGGATCCCCTTCCATTCTAGTCCCAGTAACCCTGACAAGGCTGGGTCCAGGATTCCTGGGGGGGCTCGACCCCCAACCTTGTCGTGGTCACTTAGGGCAGGGGCTAGGGTGTCCCCACTCTGGGGTGCTCTCTCTGCACTGGACACTTCCCTGACCCACTGATCATTACATACAGTTCAAAGCAAATACAATTTAAATCATTACATACAGTTCAAAGCAAATACAAATACAAACAGCAATCAATGAAAGAAAAAAAAGGAAAAAATGGGAAAGGTTAAAAGAAAACACACGTCACCCTGCTCTGTGGCACGGGGAAACCAGAAACAACCATCTCTGGAATGTCAGGGCAGTTCACAGTCTGTGCCCCACATGTCCCAGGCCTCCTGTCGGGGCCCTGGCTGCGCTGCGGGATGCTGCACGTCGGACACTTGCTCTGGCGGTGGCAGCAGTGCCGGATTAACACGTAAGATAACTAAGCTACATCTTAGGGCCTTGCAATATGAGGGGCCTCTAAAAAAGAAAAAACTGACTCGTTTCAAATATTATCAAAATCACTTGATAAATAAAGGTTTCAGAGTAACAGCCGTGTTAGTCTGTATTCGCAAAAAGAAGAGGAGTACTTGTGGCACCTTAGAGACTAACATTGTAGGGAGAGTGGTCGCTTTGGATAAGCTATTACCAGCAGGAGAGTGAGTTTTTGTGTGTGTGTTTTTTTGAAAAAAGGGGGTGGGGGGGGTGAGAAAACCTGTATTTGTGCTGGAAATGGCCCACCTTGATTTTCATATACATTGTGAGGAGAGTGGTCACTTTGGATAAGCTATTACCAGCAGGAGAGTGAGTTTGTGTGTGGTTTTTGGAGGGGGGTGGGGGGGTGAGAAAACCTGGATTTGTGCTGGAAATGGCCCACCTTGATTATCATACACATTTTAAAGAGAGTGGTCACTTTGGATGGGCTATTACCAGCAGGAGAGTGAGTTTGTGTGTGTGTGGGGGGGGGGGGGGCGGAGGGTGAGAAAACCTGGATTTGTGCTGGAAATGGCCCAACTTGATGATCACTTTAGATAAGCTATTACCAGCAGGAGAGTGGGGTGGGAGGAGGTATTGTTTCATGGTCTCTGTGTATATATAATGTCTTCTGCAGTTTCCACAGTATGCATCCGATGAAGTGAGCTGTAGCTCACGAAAACTTATGCTGAAATAAATTGGTTAGTCTCTAAGGTGCCACAAGTACTCCTTTTCTTTATTCTATACCTCAGAGGTTATGGGCACACACGTGAGATCCCTGTTCGAATCCTTTTTTTATCCCCCTCAGGCAGAGGGGTGGGTGCCCTAACCACTTGGCTAAAGGTTATAAAGGAGAATACCACCTCTTCTAGCATCCCCACCCCCGCCATTTTGTGTGGAGTGAGGCAGATGCCTAACTCCATCTTGCAAAAAATGACTTAGGTGCCTAAGTTGCCCGACTCCAGGAAAGGGGTTCCCGGCTGTGGATCAGAAGCAGAAAGAAGCACCCCCCAGCAGCCCAGGCCCAGAAGGCTCTGAACTTGGAGAGAGGGGCAGGGGTTTTAGGACACGCTACTCTGGTTGGCATCTCCTCTTGGTTAGCATAGGTGGCTCCCTGCCTAGCTTGGAAGCTTTTATGCTGTTCATTCTTAGCACCTATCTCTCTCCCCGTTCATTGTGTAGGGATTCTGAGCGCCTAACTCAGGATTTGTGGATCCCAGTGTGGTTCCAGTGATTTTCCAGGTGCTTAAAAGTTAGAGGTTGTGATGCTTTGTTGATCTCTGGACCTTCAGCTCTGTGGGTGCTCAGCCTCAGCAGAGCTCACTCAATTCGGTTGCTGCCCTCTGAAACGTCCGTGAAGGGCTAGAATCCATCACTTTCCCTTTCGCAACCCTCTGCTTCACATCTGGTAGGTCATGACAGTCTGTTGAAACTTTTCTCTCTGTGATCAAATTAAAACAACTCCTTCTTCAAAGTGCATGTGTAATTGAGGCTGAATTGAGTGTCACTGTGTGTCCCTGTCTATTGGCCTAAACCAGGAGTTCTCAAACTTTTTTTGCTTGGCCTCCCTTTGAAAATCTTTCAGGCTGTGACAACCCCTCTTACCCCCCCCCCCCGCCCGCTGCCTCCCCAAGATACTGGACATAGCTTTCATGGCATCCATGCAGATCCCTATAGAGCTAAGTAACCATACCATGCTATCCTTACTTCTGCGCTGCTGCTGGCGGCCTTCAAATCTGGGCGTCCAGCCACCCACGTGCCGCTCTCCAGGCACCCAGCTCTGAAGGAAGAAAAAAGGATGAGCAAGGACCAAAAAAGAGGTCATGTCTGGGAAAACCTGGATGTAAAGTAACCCTATTTTTTGTGATCTCGCGAGCCCCCGCACATAGCCTTGCGACTCCCATTTGGGTCGTGACCCCCAGTTTGAGAAATGCTGGCCTAGACCATATATAAATGTTTTTGAGTCTACTACTGCATCTTAGGTTATGTAACTAGTCCTTTATCTCAAGCAGAGCTTGTGCTTTTAGATTCAAGTGCTTTGAAGTTCAGTCCCAAACAGGGGCATCATTACATATTGAATCCTGTTTATCCGCTTTGAAATAATCTACATGAAAAATGTCATTGATTTATTTAGCCTTGATGAAGATGTGAGGTTGGAAAATTACAGCATCTTCAAGACTCATTTCCTGACATGCAGATAAATAGAATCCCTTCAAGAAACTCACCATCAGACCTACACTTTGTGTCAATGTAATAAGAGGCAAAACTCCAGAGGAGGGATATTATTACAAAATCCCAAGGAAGAGAAGGTTTCAGGAAGGAGAGTATGATTGGTGGTGTCACAAGCAGTGGAGAAGGTGAAGACAGTGAGTAAAGAGTAGAAGCAAAGCGGCTTAGAAAATGAGTTTTTCTCATGGAAAATTTTGATGGAAGCAAAAAAATATTTCATGTTCATTGATGCTTTCAGCTGAAACTTTCACTTTTTGTCAAAAAGATGAAAATGAGAAAACCGATTTTCCAGTTTTTTGGCAACTGAAAACCAAAAGGGTTTTGGCTCAAAATGCAAAATGAACAAACAAACAAACAAATAACCCAATCTTGATTTTTAATGTTGACTAATAACAAAAAAGAAAAGTACACATTTTTCCAGCTTTTAGGTGTTGAGTTTTCCAAGAATATTTTTGAGGAAAGCAGACACTTGCTGCGAAACTGGTGTTTTGTCCAAAAAAAAAAAAAAGACTAAATCCAGTGAAAAATTTTAAATGAAAATTTTTTGAGCACCTTTAGTAGATGCCCTGTGATATGACCAAGAAGAAATCCTCAGAAACTTTAGCAGAGAGAATTTAGTATAGTCAATAAAAGTCTTCAAATGTAGAAATCGGGGACGAAGATTAGAGAAAAGGAGAAGGGGCTAGAATATGAGACTGGTAAAAGAGAATGCATGATTAATCTTTTGTCAGCATATTGTGCTAATAAAACTTATGGTTTAGCCATCTCCAGGCAGCCTTGCATTTTGATATGGGATGGGCTTTTACCTTCAGACTTTTCATTAATAAAAGTCCTGTTTAGAATAGAATGTCTATTTACTATTTGCTGAAAAAACTCATCCATTTTTAATCACAACACTATACACAGGATCAGCCTGAAGGTTGGTCTTCTTTTGGGGGTGGCAGAAGCTATGTTAGTGAGAGAATTCTGTGGCACATCCCTAAACTTGACTACTTTTTTATGAACCGTTGTGAAAAACCACAGGACCCCTCTCTTCACCCCTCTGCTGCAGAAGTTATGCCTGGCTGTTTGTTCTGGTGTCTCTGTGGAGTTGCCAACTTTCAGAGAAGTTTTGCAAGGAACAATTCTGCAACAAAGGTAAAGAGCTTGAGGAAAAATAGGTCCCCAATTGCTGGAGGTCTTGTTGTACAGGGAGTTTTAGTTTTGCATAGTGCTAAACAACCATTGGCTAAAAGAAAAGGAGTACTTGTGGCACTTTAGAGACTAACCAATTTATTTGAGCATGAGCTTTCGTGAGCTACAGCTCCAATGAAGTGATCTGTAGCTCACAAAAGCTTATGCTCAGATAAATTGGTTAGTCTCTAAGGTGCCACAAGTACTCCTTTTCTTTTTGCGAATACAGACTAACAGGGCTGTTACTCTGAAACCAACCATTAGCTAGTTGATCTGCACAACACTTCTGAGTGGTAGAGAAGAAATATCAGTTTTACAGATGCCAAGAGTTGATGCTAAAGCCAGGATTGGATTGCAGGAGTTTCTTGTTGTACTCACTACACTGTTTTATCCACACCGCCTCTCATGTGATTGAGCTCTTTGGGGAACTGTGTCCTGGGATCTTGGGTTTACTTAGTCCTTACTCCATAAACATTCTCTCATTGATGTCAAGGGAAGTCTGGTGTACAGGAATTGCTGTACTTTATCAGAGCAGCCGTTCATCCAATCTCCTGTCTCTGAGCTGACAGTACCAGCTGCTTTGGAGGAAAAGGCAAGAAACCTTAAACAGTAGTGGACAATTCTGAAATAACTTGCCAATAGGGCACATTTCTTCCTAACCTCAGGCACTTAAGTCCAGATCTTCACAGGCATTTAGGTGCCAAACTCCCTCTGAAATTAGGATCTGGGCCTTAGTGAGTGACTGAAATATGTCTTACATATAAGAACTTAAGAGAGGCCGAAAGAAGATAAGAGCAGCCATGCTGGGTCAGACCAAAGGTCTATCTAGCCCAGTATCCTGTCTTCCAAAAGTGACCATTGCCAGGTGCTTAGAGGAAATGAACAGAACAGGGCAATTGTTGAGTGATCTATTCACTGTTGTCCAATCCCAGCTTCTGGCAGTCAGAGGTTGTGTCTCTGACCATCCTGGCTAATAGCCATTGATGGACCTATCCTCCATGAACTGATCTAATTCTTTTTTGAACCTAGTTATACTTTGGGCCATGAAACAGAAAGTCCTGTGTAATTTTTACCCTTGCTCTAATTCTAATTGTTTTTGTTATCCATAGCAATAACTAATTCTCCTTTGACTCCAATAAACCTCTGGCCTCAGGTAATGACTGTGCCAGTTGGTTTCAAAGGTTAACTATTTGTTTGTGAAAAAGGTTTTCCTTTTATCTGTTTTTAAAATAGCTGCCCTTACATTTCATTAGTTGCTCTATTTCTCCTTCTATTATATGAGAAAGAGGAAACAGAAACTCCCAATTTGGTTCCGTATACCTGTATGCTACTAATGTTTGCAGAATGTATTTGGAAACCTCCATGAGGTCTCTGTTTTTCTTCTGCTTTCTCCATTTTTGTTAACTTACCATATATGGTCCCTGCCCTTTGAACAATCCTCCACCTTTCTTCAAGAGTTTCTAGTTTACAAGTGTAAGCAGAGTCAGAATGAACTCTACCCTGATATCTGGTGGTGAGCTATGGAAAAGGACTTCAGGGGCTGATCTCATTTGCATGAGCACACCCACCCTGCCTAACACGATGGACTGCCTGCCCAAATGGTCACTTTGGCTGCTGTGGGATCCCCAGTCTCTTTGTTATTGGGGCAGGAGTAATAAAGGGTTGTTATTCTGGTTATGTGAATCAAAGACAGTAGAACTGTACTTGGCATTTTATGATGGAGGGACTCGCCCTCAACTAAGCAGCACTTGCTAGGCAAGGGATATGGGTTCCAAAACCAGTGACTTGGGTGAGGTTAGGGGTAGGCATATGTACCTGGTAGTGTGGGCTTATTCTGAGGGACCTAAATGCTGCTTTGACTTCTTTTCTTTTCTTTCCATTGTGTAATAACAGACCTAATTTTGACTCTATTAGGAGTCTTGTTACATGCTGCAGAGCTGAAATCACTGATACCTAGGTCTAAGTATTGGACCTACTTTGGGTTAGTGGTGCACCAGCACTGAGGCTCCCCTACTACCAGCTAAACTCGCTGAGAGCTGTGGTTAAGTAGGGGCTGTGAGGGACTGAAGACAAGTTGGTGAGCTGTAGGGGCTGGGGGGGACTGAAGACAAGTTGGTGAGCTGCTAGTAGGATGGCGAGCGGAGTGGATAGCAGGGCGGCTGGTGGTGAAGGTTGCAGTAGAACCCCATGGAGCGGTATGGCACTCGGCCGTCAACCTGATGCCCCCCTGCCTATCTCCCTCCACCTTCACCTGGGCTGGGAGGTAAACTCTGCAGATGACCTTCTGAACTCTGGGGCTGCCCTGACCAAGGTCAGAAACTGTGGGTGGGGTGACAGTTGGGTTGCTGGACTTAAGACCCTGAGGGGAAAAGGACACTGCCAAACTTACTTGGGGGTGAGTCATTTGCTCATGGTTTGTGTTAGGAATCTTGTTGGTGGTGTTTCCCCAACATAATGCCACATTGTTTCCCTCCTTTAGCAAAAAGCTTTTGCTACACTCAGACTCCGTGCTTGCGAGAGGGGAAGTATTGCCTCTTAGAGGCGCCCAGGAGGGTGGTATATATTTGTCCCAGGTCACTGGGTGGGGGCTCGAGCCAGTTTTGCATTGTGTTATTGGAACGGAACCCCTAGATACTGAACCCGGCTCTCGTTGCTGCCAGCTCTGACAGGCAGAACGGTTACACAAGGAATTCTGTGTATTATTTGGCCCCATTGAAACGCAGCCTATTTGCTCTGCACAATTATGAAGTGATTTAATATTAGCTACAGCTGAATTAATACAGATAAATTTCGCATAGATGATTCTCCCCAGCAGAAAAATGAGACAGATGGTTGCCTTCTAAATACAATTTTATTTTAGCCTTGTAATGCTTGGCGGCAAGGGGAAAAAGAACATTTTCATAATTACAATGATCATCAGGCAAGCAGAGAACCTTGAAACGGCTGCCTTGGAAATACTGTTTATTATTGTGTTTTTCTTTAAGGTAGTGTCTTTATCTCTCTAATATAACCAGCACATGATAAGGATCATGGCTGCTGATCTACTTTCACATCTGAAGTTACTGAGCGCAGTGAAAGAACATTTCAGATCAATGCAAAACAGGTCAGGTAAAGGGGTAAAAATACAATCAGGCTAATGTAAAACTCCGATTTTATATGTAGAGGTAAAGATGCACCCTGCTCAACTGACATATTCACTAAAAATATTATGTTAACGCTAATGCCTTGAAGTGGATGTTAAGGTGGCTGAGAACACTGTGGGGAGCTTGAAAATACGCAGAAGTATTTTTGCTCCAGGATTCATCAGGTAGGTGATCTTTGTTCATCTGAATACCATCTAGTCTGCTTTTTTCTAGGTTTCCCTACTCACTCTGTGGCATTTATTCTTTCGATGAATTGTTAATGTCAAATAGACACTGGTCCTAGGACATCCACAGATAAACCGTCAGTTTCTTTCTTTGCATTTAAATGATGTTAGAAATATTAGCTTATGTCAGAGGCTGGTACTTTCTTTTGTTATTATGATTAGGACACTAACATTCAGTTCTCAAGCAGAATTCTCCAAGGTCATTAATGTAGAGTTCTGCAGGAGGACTGATGGGATATTATAGCTGCAGGTAATGACATTTTTATATAGTTTACCTCTTGTATATTACTGGTGGTAAGAGGATATATTTTACCTGCATGTGCTGTGTCAAGAGGGTTTTCAAAGATAGGAGCATATGGAGGGGAGTAAGCTGCTTTCTCAGCTTTTTCTCTAAGAGTGTGTGTCTAGTGCAGAGTAGGAGATTAATTCTCTCATGCCCTTTTTACCTATATTTTCCCATATTCGGAATATGGATGTTCTGCTTCTATAGCCTCCCACTAGCAGAGGACTGAGATGTGTAATGGAGCTATATCCATCCTTTCATTACTTCATCCATTAATTAAGAGACTGAATTCCAGAGCAAAGATATGGAGGATTTTCATCCTGGCTTCTTATTAATGATAATCATAATTTGTATTATCATAGTGTCTAGGGGTCCCTGCATGGGCAGTGGGTATTGCAGCCCAGGGGAGACTAAGCCTCCCCAAACAGTCAGGTGTTGCTCTGCCCACGCTCCACCCCAAGGCCCCCTCCTGCCTCTTGCTCTTCCCCCATGGCCCCAGCCCAGGATTCCTCTTCCCAAAGCGGGTGGTGGCTGGGGCTGGGGCTAGGGCTGGCAGCCCAGGACTCAGGACAGCTGGGGATGGTGTTCAGGCCGCCTGGTGCTGGGGCTGCTCAGTGCTCCGGAGCTGGGGCACTGGGACTGCCCGCCCGGCACTCTGGGGCTGGGGGCGCTGGGATGGGCTGGGATGGGAGAGCTGGCAACCGGGGCCAGCCCGGGGCCCGGGACTTGAGGCAGCTGGGGAAGGGCTTCTCTGGCCACAATGGTGAGCTCAGGGCTCCAGCAGTGGAGGGGCGGGGCCTCGGGCAGAAGGGGCATGGCTGGGGGCTAGCCTCCCCAAACAGGCGGTTCATGCGCTGCCCATGGGTCCCTGTCCTGGACCTGGACTCCGTTGTGCTAAGGGCTGTACAAATACAGAACATACAGTTGGCCTCTACTTCAAAAAGTTTACAAACTAAGTAATCCCAGGAGTATAAAGAGAAGCACAATCTCATTATCTTCAATTTTACATCCCGGTCAGAGTGCAGATGGTAAGATAAATATTTGGAAGCTGCTCAGGAGATATTTTTTAATGGGTCACCCAGTTTTCAACCTTCAAAGCAAATAAAATATGCAGGGTGTTTATGTAGTATTCACCATACTTGCATCAAATTCACTGTCTGACACTCACTTATTTCCCTCGGGGGGGGGGGGGGTTGTTTTGTTTTTTATTTTGCCCAGCACCAACCAAAATCACGATGAGACCTTTCTCCGTCTCCAAGAGCTCAGTAGGGAGCTCCTCCCTTCTTGGTTACACCATAATCTTCATTTCTCTTCTTGTTCACAAGTTGGACTCAGGTAAGAATTCCTACTTTTGAACATACTTTCTGGCACCTCCTGGAAATAAAATATTAATTCCATGGAAAAAAATATGAAAGTTCCAAGTTGTTTCTCTTTTGAAGGGTTGGAAATGGAACAATTTTTGGGAAGAATGTTCATGACATTTTTAAACATAAATGTGTCTGAATATTTTTTTTAATTAAAAATGTTCTTCGGGTTGTTCATGTACTGAAAACTCAGGTACAGACAGGTTCAGATTCCTTCTCCCAGAGCTTGCATGTCCTGCCGCTTCTCTCTTGGGCCATGTCTACACTACCCGCTGATGGGTAGTGGTCGATCGATCGGGGATCGATTTATCGCGTCTACACTAGACGTGATAAATCGATCCCCGATCGTTCTGCCGTCGACTCCGGAACTCCGCCCCGGCGAGAGGTGGAAGCGGAGTCGGCGGGGGAGCGGCGGCCGTCGATCCCGCGCCGCGAGGACACGAAGTAAGTGATTCTAAATCGATCTACGATACGTTGACTTCAGCTACGCTATTCTCGTAGCTGAAGTTGCGTATCTTAGATCGATTCCCCGCCCCAGTGTAGACCAGGCCCCGGTCTCACATTACAGCAAGACGGTAGCCTTAAAGGGGTAGACAGTGACAGAGGTTCTCCATTCTTGTGGGACACCCTTTCTTCCCCCCTTCTCGACCTTCATGGGGTCAGGATGGCTGCAGCTGGGGAGCCCCTGGAAGCTTAGGAAGTTGTGGGGGGAACAGGAATAAGTGAAGAGGAACAGGCACTTCATGTCAACAATGTTGTCAGCATTTTGGAAACCACAAAACCAACTCAAAAACCCAGTTACAAATTTTTAAAAAGAATCCAGTGACAGGGTTTTTTACACATTATTCGAGCAGGTCTATTCCCAGGCATCTTGGACGAGTGGCAGGCAGGAGGGGGCAAAGAGGTGTGAGCAGCGGGCGGGGGGCTGGGGGAGGGGGTGAAGAGGCGGGAGGGCGGGGAGCCGGGGGGAGGGTGGGGAGCTGGGGAAGAGGGCGAAGAGGTGTGTGAGCGGCCAGGGAAGGGAGTGAAGAGATGTGGGCTGGGGGAAGGGTCGAAGAGGTGTGTGAGTGGCTGGCAGGTGGGGGACAGGGGCGAAGAGGCTCGGAGGCGCGGGTGCCTCAGGATGGGGGCTGAGCGGGGCCACAGGTGAAGAGTGGACAGGGCTTCCAGGGGAAGAGGCTGAGCAGGGACGGGGCCACAGTCTGGGCACCCCCAACCTCCCCAAATGGAGGAGTCACACACTACCCATGGCCTCACACTGTGCTTCCAGGTTGCATCTGCCTGCCTTTCTTTCTGCTTCTCTCTGTGTGCCATGTCTCCTGCTTTTCTAAGACACCCACCCAACTCCTGACCCACCTCTCTGGTCCAACAATACTCAGCAAAGCCATCCAGCTACATATTTTTAATTTGTATATGGGCTTGCATACTCCTCTGCCCAATGGGGAGCTGCTATGAGGGAGCCTAGCTGTTTCCCATGGCCATCCAAAATGCAGCCACACCCACTTAGCCTAACCTACAACAATAATTATTCAGCCCAGCTTCTAATACATACAAGGTGGAAGGAAGGGAAAGAGAGTTGAAATCAGATGCATAATGGAAACCTATTATAAGTCATGGAAGGGCCCTGATTTTCAAGAAGTGCCAATTAAGGCATCTAAAAACTGAAGCACCAATAAAATCACTTGACACCATTTGGCCAAAATCTTGATCATTAGTGTATAAATGTTATTTCAGGGAAGGGAGTTTTTAAAATGAAACTTATCTATCAGGGTTGTTCACAAAAACACTATTTGCATATGCAAATATTAGCTTTTTAATGTACATAGATTTGGACCTCCAATATTGTGGACCTAAGATTTTGGGTGTAGAATGTTGAGTTCAAGGCTATTTTAGAAAATATGGGTCTTAAAATTATATTGGAAAATAGTCTGGCCAAATATTGCACACAGATAAATACTGCTTAGCTCTTTTTATCTGCATATCTCAAAACCCATACAAAAGAAGGTCATTCTTACAAATGAAGGAACTGAGGCATAGAGAGGGGAAGTGTATTGCCCAAGTTGCCACAAAAGCTAGCGATAGAAAGAGAGCTAGAACCCTGCATGCCAGAGTCTATAGCTAGTACCCCATTCACTAGGCCATACTACCTACAAACTATACAATGCTCATTCAAGTCACCGAGGGTTGTATGTCTGTGCATCTGAAGGCAAAATTTGATCTGCAATATTTTTCATCCATTTTTGTAATAAATTCCAATTTTAATTCTCCATTTGAATAATTTCCCATCAAATACTAGCATGGAAGTGTATTAAAATTCACATATGAAGTCAGGACCCATGAACAACCACAATGCATTGTAAAGCTGTAAGGGATATATTTTCTATATATTGTGCCTGACCAGGAAATTAAAATCCTAGTCTCAGTTCTTCCCAAATTCAATTTTTTTTATGTCCTGTTCCATTTAACAGTACACTTTTCAGTGATTGGACCCGATCGCCCTATCACTGCTTCTGTAGGTGATGAAGTCAGATTAGCCTGCCGCTTGTCACCCAGGATGAGTGCTGAGAACATGGAGGTGAGATGGTACCGGGCTCAGTTTTCTTCAGTTGTGCACCTGTACCGTGAAGGGAAGGATCAGTATCCGGAGCAGATGTCAGAATATCGGGGAAGGACAGAGTTTCTGAAAGAGGGCCTGGCTGATGGAAGAGTTGCCTTGAGGATAGGCAATATCAGACTCTCTGATTCAGGGCTGTACGCATGTTTCTTTCGATCAGAGTTCTCATGTCAAGAAGCTGCATTGGAACTATAGGTATCAGGTCAGTAAACTTGATTTTCTATATTGCCTTCCCTAGGTTGAGAGGACATCGTTATATCTCATTTCATAAGCGCTGACTTTTGGTTTTGCTGGTGGGTGCCCCACACCAGCTCCACCCCCTCCCCGAAACTCCACCCCCACTCCGCCCCCCAGAGGCCCCGCTCTACCCCTCCCCCGAAATCCCCTCTCCTGAGTACCTCCTGCCTGCCGCTCACTCCTTTCTGCCCCCTCCTGCCTTAAGGGCAGTGAGTGGGGGTGGGGGCAGAGAGGAGCAAGTGGCTCAGCAGCTGATTGGCAGCCAGCCCTAGGGCTGCCACTGCAGCTGCCCCGAGCAGGTCCATGGGTTCTGAGCACCCCCTATTTTTTCTCCATGGATGCTTGAGCCCCTGAGCACCCATGGAGTCAGCGCCTATGTCTCCTTTAAATGGCAATTACAGCACTTGTCTTTCTGATATCAGCTGTCGTTTGCCAGCCTTGCTAAGTGTCTGAGATCTGAGGAGACACTTGAAAGTTTTGGCCTGTGCACTGCAGTTATATTTCTAAGCGCTGATTGCCAATCGAGATGTGTGGAAAAGCTGTTTTTTCTTCCCTCTCCTCCATATTTGTGGTTTTTGAGGAAAATATTGTATATTAATTTAAGGTGATACAAAATATCCAAAACCTATCATTGCATTCAATCCCCTGCACCACTCTGTCGGGTGAAAACTACTTTCAGCTAACATGACAGGAGAAAGATTTATACCCAGTCTTGCTGATTTTCTTTGAAATTACAGGGCTCGGTTGTCACTAGCCCTAACTTGGCCATGCAGGGGAATGGCAGAGAGTAAGTGTGGCCATGTTAGGTTTTTAGGTACCCCAGCTTTAGCATGTGGGAGTGCAGGGACCAGATGCTCACCCACCAGACCAAATACGTGACGAGTAGGCAAAGAAAAGTGAGTCATAAGCACAGCCATGTCTGCGGTCCTTTACCCCCATGTGCCCATCAACACAGCTGGCTAGGTACCCAGTGAGAATACGCTGCACCAAGAAAAAGAAATGTTTTTTCTCCTCCCAGTGCAACCCGGGATGTCCCTAAAATGCACAGTCTAGTCCTATGGGATTATATAGAAGATAATCCAGTGGTTTTGTAACATATGGTAATACACAGAGACATGCTAGACTAGAATCAGCATTTCTCAAATGTGGCCACCGGGGGCTTTTCTTGCAGCCTCCTGGGCTTTGATGGGGGTGTGGGGGAGACCAGCCCCTCCCCCTCCCTGGTGCTCCTGGATGCACAGCCTTGGTGTTGGGGCTTCCAGTAGGGGTTGGTCCCTTTCCCTCTCTGGAGACACTTAGGCACAATGCTGGAGAAGCAGGCAGCTGGTGAGTTCCCCACCTTCCCAGGAGCGGTGGAGCTCAGATTTTGGGCTTCAGCCTGGGCATGGCAGGGTGGCAGGCTCTGGCTGCGTGGCATCAGGCTCCAGCCCCGCGCTCTGGCCACATGGCATCGGACTCTGTCCCCTAGCCACGGGGTTTCAGGCTGCAGCCCCCTGCTGCCTCTCGCAGCCACCCACCCACCCCCATCGTCCCTGGTCCCTGCTGCCTCTCCCTCCCCCCATCCAGGGCTTAATTAGTCTCCAGACTTGCCTGGGGCTGAGGAAGTCTGTAATGAAAAGTGATATCTGTGTGTTTGTTAATATCACTTTTCACAGGAGACTTACTAGCTAGCAATAAATAAATTACAACGATTTGGACGTGTCTATGTGCGTATTTCTTTGTTTTTCCTAAAGCTAATTAAGTATTTTAGGGGAAAAGTGTGAGTGCAACCACCAGCAAAAGTCGGTGGCTGCACTCTGAGGCCACAAAATAATTTGTCTTGAGAACCCCTGGACTAGATTCTGTCCTGCTTTACTCCCCTCCTTGGATCTTGGGTCTGAGTGTTGGAGAGCTCTTTCCCCGGTTTCCACAGGGAATCAGAGGGTGAAGAAGGGGGTAGAGAGAGAAAGGAGGGGAATGGATAGATCCTTTGCTCTCCCTACGCCCCTGTGTTTGGCCAGAACAGCTGGCCAGGTGTGAAGATGGCAGTAAGATACGCCCTTCCATGGGCTGCAGCAACTTACTTCTCCCATAAGAATGGCCATACAGATTCAGACCAATGCTTCATATAGCTCAGTAGCCTGTCTTCCAACAGTGGCTGGTGTCAGATGCTTCAGAGGGAATGAACAGAACAGGGCAATTACTGAGTGATCCATCCCCCGCCGTCCAGCCCCAACTTCTGCCAGCAAGAGGCTTAGAAACACCCAGAGCATGAGGTTGGGTCTCTGACCATCTTGGCTAATAGTCATTGATGGCCCTATCTTCCATGAATTTATCTAATTGTTTTCTAAACCCAGATATACTTTTGGCCTTCACAAAATCCCCTGGCAATGAGTTCCACAGGTTGACTGTGCGTTGTGGGAAGCAGTACTTCTTTTGTTTATTTTAAACCTGCTGCCTATTAATTTCATTGGGTCACCCATGGTTTTTGTGTTGTGTGAAAGGGTAAATTTCACTTCCTTATTCAGTTTCTCCACACCAGTCATGATTTTATGGATCTCTATCATATCCCCCCCTTAGGCATCTCTTTTTTAAGCTGAACAGTCCCAGTTTTTTTAATTTCTCTTCATATGGAAGCTGTTCCATACCCCTAATCATTTCTATTGCCCTTCTCTGTACCTTTTCCAATTTTAATACATCTTTTTTGAGATGAGGTGACTAGATCTGCACACAGTATTCAAGATGAGGGAGTATCGTAGATTTATATTAGGGCTGTTGATTAATTGCAGTTAACTCACATGATTAACTCAAAAAAATTAATTGCAATTAAAAAATTTATTGCAGTTAATCACAGTTTTAATTGTTTGCACTGTTAAACAATAGAATTCCAGTTGAAATTTATTAAATATCTGTGGATGTTTTTCTACATTTTCAAATATATTGATTTCAATTACAACACAGAATACAAAGCGTACAGTGCTCACTTTATATTATTATTTTTATTACAAATATTTGCACTGTAAAAATGATAAACAAAAGCAATAGTATTTTTCAATTCACCTCATACAAGTACTGTAGTGCAATCTCTTTGTTGTGAAAGTGCAACTTACAAATGTAGATTTTTTTTGTTACATAACTGCACTCAAAAACAAAACAATGTAAAACTTTAGCAACTACAAGTCCACTCAGTCCTACTTTTTGTTCAGCCAATCACTAAGAAAAACAAGTTTGTTTACATTCACGGGAGATAATGCTGCCTGCTTCTTATTTACAATTTCACCTGAAAGTGAGAACAGGCATTCACATGGCACTGTTGTAGCTGGCATTGCAAGGTATGTGCCCGATATGCTAAACATTTGTATATCCCTTCATGCTTCGGCCACGATTCCAGAGGACATGCTTCCATGCTGATGATGCTCATTAAAAAAATCATGCGTTAATGAAATTTGTGAAAGAACTCCTTGGGGGAGAATTGTATGTCTCCTGCTCTGTGTTACCCGCATTCTGCCATATGTTTCGTATTATGGCATTCTCGGATGATTACCCAGCACATGTTGTTCGATTTAAGAACACTTTCACTGTAGATTTGATGAAATGCAAAGAAGGTACCAATGTGAGATTTCTAAAGATAGCTACAGGTGTGGGACATGCTTTCAGAAGTCTTAAAAGAGCAACACTCCCACAAGGAAACTACAGAATCTGAACCACCAAAAAAGAAAATCAACCTTCTGCTGGTGACATCTGACTCAGATAATGAAAATGAACATGCATTGGTCTGCACTGCTTTGGATTGTTATCAAGCAGAACCTGTCATCAGTATGGATGCATGTCCCCTAGAATGGTGTTTGAAGCACGAAGGGACATATGAACTTTAGCTCATCTGGCATGTAAATCTCTTGCGACGCTGGCTACAACAGTGCCATGCGAACGCCCATTCTCACTTTCAGGTGACATTGTAAATGCCAAGCAGGCAGCATTATTTCCCATAAATGCAAACAAACTTGTTTGTCTGAGCGATTGGCTGAACAAGAAGTAGGACTGAGTGGACTTGTAGGCTCTAAAGTTTTACATGGTTTTATTTTTGAGTGCAGTTATTTTTGTACATAATTCTATATATGTAAGTTCAACTTTCATGATAAGGAGATTGCACTACAGTGCTTGTATTAGGTGAATTGAAAAATACTATATACTTTTGTTTCTTTTTTACAGTGCAAATATTTGTAATCAAAAATAAATATAAAGTGAGCCCTATACACTTGTATTCTGTGTTGTAACTGAAATCAATATATTTGAAAATGTAGAGAACATCCAAAATATTTAAATAAATGGTATTCTATTATTGTTTAACAGTGCAATTAATTGTGCAATTAATCATGATTAATTTTTTAATCACTTGACAGCCCTAACTTATATAGTGGCGTTATGATATTTTTTGTCTTATTATCTATCCTTTTCCTAATGGTTCAGACCATTCTGTTAGCTTTTATAGCTGCTGCTGCACATTGAGCAGATGTTTTCAGAGAACTACCCACGGTGACTCCAAGATCTCTTTCTTGAGTGTTAACAGCTCATTTAGACCCCATCATTTTGTATGTATAGTTGAGATTATGTTTTCCAATGTGCATTACTTTGCATTTATCAACCCTGAATTTCACCTGCCATTTTGTTGCCCAGTGACCCAGTTTTGTGAAATCTCCTTGTAACTCTTCACAGTCTGCTTTGGACTTAACTATCTTAAGTAATTTTGTATTATCTGCAAACTTTGCCATCTCACCGTTTAACCCCTTTTTCGAGATCATTTATGAATATATTGAATAGTACTGGTCCCAGTACAGTTCCTTAGGGGACTCCGCTATTTACCTCTCTCCACTGTGAAAACTGACCATTTATTCCTACCCTTTGTTTCCTATCTTTTAACCAGTTACTGATGCATGAGAAGACCTTCCCTTTTAGCCCATCATTGCCTACATTGCTTAAGAGTCTTTGGTAAGGGGCCTTGTCAAAGGCTTTCTGAAAGTCCACGTACATTATATCCACTGTATCACCCTTGTCCACGTTTGTTGATCCCCTCAAAGAATTCTAATAGATTAGTGAGGCATGATTTCTGTTTACAAAAGCCGTGTTGATTCTTCCCCAACATATCATGCTCATCTATCTGTCTGATAATTCTGCTCTTTACTATAGTTTCAACCAATTTGCCTAGTACTGAAGTTAGGCTTATCAGCCTGTAATTGCCAGGATCGCCTCTGGAGGCTTTTTAAAAACAGGTGTCACATTATCTATCCTCCAGTCATCTGGTATAGAGGCTCATTTAAGCAATAGGTTACATGCCACAGTTTGTAGTTCTTCAATTTCACATTTGAATCATAGAATCATAGAATATCAGGGTTGGAAGGGACCTCAGGAGGTCATCTAGTCCAACCCCCTGCTCAAAGCAGGACCAATCCCCAATTAAATCATCCCAGCCAGGGCTTTGTCAAGCCTGACCTTAAAAACTTCTAAGGAAGGAGATTCTACCACCTCCCTAGGTAACGCATTCCAGTGTTTCATCACCCTCCTAGTGAAAAAGTTTTTCCTAATATCCAATCTAAACCTCCCCCACTGCAACTTGAGACCATTACTCCTTGTCCTGTCCTCTTCTACCACTGAGAATAGTCTAGAACCATCCTCTCTGGAACTACCTCTCAGGTAGTTGAAAGCAGCTATCAAATCCCCCCTCATTCTTCTCTTCTGCAGACTAAACAATCCCAGTTCCCTCAGCCTCTCCTCATAAGTCATGTGTTCCAGACCCCTAATCATTTTTGTTGCCCTTTGCTGGACTCTCTCCAATTTATCCACATCCTTCTTGTAGTGTGGGGCCCAAAACTGGACACAGTACTCCAGATGAGGCCTCACCAATGTCGAATAGAGGGGGATGATCACGTCCCTCGATCTGCTCGCTATGCCCCTACTTATACATCCCAAAATGCCATTGGCCTTCTTGGCAACAAGGGCACACTGCTGACTCATATCCAGCTTCTTGTCCACTGTCACCCCTAGGTCCTTTTCCGCAGAACTGCTGCCTAGCCATTTGGTCCCTAGTCTGTAGCTGTGCATTGGGTTATTCCGTCCTAAGTGCAGGACCCTGCACTTATCCTTATTGAACCTCATCAGATTTCTTTTGGCCCAACCCTCCAATTTGTCTAGGTCCCTCTGTATCCTATCCCTACCCTCCAGCGTATCTACCTCTCCTCCCAGTTTAGTGTCATCTGCAAACTTGCTGAGAGTGCAATCCACACCATCCTCCAGATCATTTATGAAGATATTGAACAAAACCGGTCCCAGGACCGACCCCTGGGTCACTCCTCTTGACACCGGCTGCCAACTAGACATGGAGCCATTGATCACTACCCGTTGAGCCTGACAATCTAGCCAACTTTCTACCCACCTTATAGTGCATTCATCCAGCCCATACTTCTTTAACTTGCTGACAAGAATACTGGGGGAGACCGTGTCAAAAGCTTTGCTAAAGTCAAGAAACAATACATCCACTGCTTTCCCTTCATCCACAGAACCAGTAATCTCATCATAGAAGGCGATTAGATTAGTCAGGCATGATCTTCCCTTGGTGAATCCATGCTGACTGTTCCTGATCACTTTCCTCTCATGTAAGTGCTTCAGGATTGATTCCTTGAGGACCTGCTCCGTGATTTTTCTGGGGACTGAGGTGAGGCTGACTGGTCTGTAGTTCCCAGGATCCTCCTCCTTCCCTTTTTTAAAGATTGGCACTACATTAGCCTTTTTCCAGTCATCTGGGACTTCCCCCATTCGCCACGAGTTTTCAAAGATAATGGCCAATGGCTCTGCAATCACAGCCGCCAATTCCTTTAGCACTCTCGGATGCAACTCGTCCGGCCCCATGGACTTGTGCATGTCCAGCTTTTCTAAATAGTCCCTAACCACCTCTTTCTCCACAGAGGGCTGGCCATCTACTCCCCATGTTGTAACGCCCAGCGCAGCAGTCTGGGAGCTGTTCTTGTTAGTGAAGACAGAGGCAAAAAAAGCATTGAGTACATTAGCTTTTTCCACATCCTCTGTCACTAGGTTGCCTCCCTCATTCAGTAAGGGGCCCACACTTTCCTTGGCTTTCTTCTTGTTGCCAACATACCTGAAGAAACCCTTCTTGTGACTCTTGACATCTCTTGCTAGCTGCAGCTCCAGGTGCGATTTGGCCCTCCTGATTTCATTCCTACATGCCCGAGCAATATTTTTATACTCTTCCCTGGTCATATGTCCAACCTTCCACTTCTTGTGAGCTTCTTTTTTATGTTTAAGATCCGCTAGGATTTCACCGTTAAGCCAAGCTGGTCGCCTGCCATATTTACTATTCTTTCGACTCATCAGGATGGTTTGTCCCTGTAACCTCAACAGGGATTCCTTGAAATACAGCCAGCTCTCCTGGACTCCTTTCCCCTTCATGTTAGTCCCCCAGGGGATCCTACCCATCCGTTCCCTGAGGGAGTCGAAGTCTGCTTTCCTGAAGTCCAGGGTCCGTATCCTGCTGCTTACCTTTCTTCCCTGTGAGTTCCTTCAGAGCTCCTGGGTGAATCCTATCTGGTCCTGGTGACTTATTACTGTTTTAGTTTATCAGTTTATTCCAAAACCTTCTCTATTGATACCTCAATCTTGGACAGTTCAGATTTGTCACCTAAAAAGAATGACTCTGGTGTGGAAATCTGCTGCTCCTGTGCAGTGAAGACCAACACAAATAATTTATTTAGCTTCTCCGCAATGGCCTTATCTTCCTTGAGTACTCCTTTAGCACCTTGATCATCCAGTGGCCCCATTGATTGTTTGGTCGGCTTCCTGCTTTTGATATAGTTTAAAAAATGCTGCTTGTTTTTGTGTCTTTTGCTAGGTGCTCTTCAAATTCTTTTTTTGGCCTACCTAATTATGCTTTTACAATTGACTTGCCAGAGTTCCTTTCTATTTTCCTCAGTAGGATTTAACTTCCAATTTTTAAAGGATGCCTTTTTGTCTCTAACTGCCTCTTTTACTCTGTTGTTTAGTCATGGTAGCATTTTTTTGGTCCTCTTACTGTGTTGTTGTTTTTTTCAATTTGGGGTCTACATATAGTTTGGGCCTCTATTATGGTGCTTTTAGAAAGTTTCCATGCAGCTTGCAGGCATTTCACTCTTGTGACTGTTCCTTTTAATTTTTGTTTAACTCGCCTCCTCATTTTTGTGTAGTTCCCCTTTTTGAATTTAAATGCTACTGTGGTGGGCTTCTTTGGTATTTCCCCCCCTACAAGGATGTTAAATTTAATTACATTATAGTTGCTATTACCGACGGTTCAGCTATATTCACCTCTTGGACTAGATCCTGTGTGCCACTTAGGATTAAATCAAGAATGGCCTCTCCCCTTGTGTGTTCCAGGATTAGCTTCTCCAAGAAGCAGTCACTCAGTGATGTCTAGAAATTTTATCTCTGCGTGCCATCCTGAGGAGACATGTTCTCAATCAATATGTGGACAGTTGAAATCCCCTGTTATTATAGGGGTTTCTCTTTTTGTAGCCTCTTACTTCCCTCCCCACAGCAAAAGAGTAGTAAAGGGGTAATTGTGGCTCTCTGAGTCATAATTCCTTTCAAGTCTGCTCCTTTCAAGGCTGCTCCTCATTTATCCTATCCTTAGGATAAATGTGTCCTCCCTTACTCAAGGCTGAGCCTAAAGGATCAGTCTAGCCCTCAATGCTCTGTTGCCGAATATGTTAAATTTTTAACCCAGAATATACAATTAATGCAGATTTACTTCATTCTCCAGTTTCAGGTACTAATCCCCTGATCTCTATTGAGGGTTACCAGGACGGAGGTATCCAAATGGTGTGTCGATCGGGAGGATGGTATCCAGAGCCTCAGTCACTGTGGAAGGATCTCAAAGGACAGCCTCTCCCATCATTGCCTGGAAAATGCTTCCGTGATGAAAATGGGCTGTTTCAGACTGAATCGGTACTTATTGTAACAGAAAATTCCAACCAGAATCTGATCTGCACAATCAGAAACAACATCCTGAATGAAGAAGAAGTATCAAGCGTTTATATAGCAGGTCAGTTCATACATCCATTGATATGAAGTTTGGTTCGAGAAACTGTCCTATATCAAAAAGAAAAGGAGGACTTGTGGCACCTTAGAGACTAACCAATTTATTAGAACATAAGCTTTCGTGAGCTACAGCTCACTTCCTCAGATGCATATCGTGGAAACTGCAGCAGGCTTTATATATACACAGAGAATATGAAACAATACCTATTCCCACCCCACTGTCCTGCTGGTAATAGCTTGCAGGACAGTGGGGTGGGAATAGGTATTGTTTCATATTCTCTGTGTATATATAAAGCCTGCTGCAGTTTCCACGATATGCATCTGAGGAAGTGAGCTGTAGCTCACGAAAGCTTATGCTCTAATAAATTGGTTAGTCTCTAAGGTGCCACAAGTCCTCCTTTTCTTTTTGCGAATACAGACTAACACGGCTGTTACTCTGAAACCTGTCCTGTATCAGTGGTTTTCAATCTGTAGTCCATGGACTCCTGGGGTTTAGCAGACTGTGTCTTAAGATTTCTTAAGGAGGTCCGCAACTTCATTCGAAATTTTTTAGGGGTCCACAAATGAAAAAAGGTTGAAAACCACTGGCCTACATTCATTTCAGGACTAGTCTCCCTGTGTAAATAAAGTCAATTACACTGAGAATATGCCCTGACTTCATGTCACTGGTTTTCCTCTGCGGGAAACTGACGTGCAAGACCCAGATATTTGCTACCACTCGACAGACGGTTGACACTGGGGTTAAAACTGGGATGCTGGTATTGGAAAAAAGAGAGACAATAATAAGTTTAATAAAAAATAATAATAATTCATAATAAATTAATAATATTCATTTGTTTTTCAGATTCTTTTTTCCCAAAGGTCTCCCACGTGACAGTGATTCGCCTGTCACTAAACCTGTTGGTTTTGGGTTTTTTCATTCCCTTGCTTATTTACTGTTTACGGAAGCAACACAAAGAAAAAGGTATTACATGAAATAAAGGGGACAGTACAGTCAGAGCCGTCCTGTCCATAGGACGGACCGGGGCAACTGCCCCGGGCTCCGTGCTTTGGGGGGCCCTGCGTTTCGGGACATGGAGTCCAGCGGGGCCTGGGTGATTAGTGAGGGCCTGATGCCAGCAGCAGCAAGTGACCCGGCCCCAGCCCGCTCCGCTCTGCCCCATCCCTCCGGCTCCTGGCATTGCTCGGGAGAGGGGGCGGAAGCCAGAAAGAGGTGGGGTGGGGCTTGGGGGAAGGGGTAGAATGGGGCGGACAGGGGTGGAGCAGGGGCAGGAAGATGTGGGGTGGGGAAGGGGTGGGAAGAGGCGGGGCAGAGGCTTGGGGGAAGGGGTGGAACGGGGCGGAGAGGGACAGAACAGGGGCAGGAAGAGGTGGGACGGTGAAGGGACAGGAAGAGGCGGGGCAGGGGCTTGGGGGAACGGGTGGAATGGGGCGGGGAGGGGCGGAGCAGGGGCAGGAAGATGTGGGGTGGGGCAGGGGCTGGAAGAGGCGGGGCAGAGGCTTGGGGGAAGGGGTGGAATGGGGCAGGGAGGGGCAGAGCAGGGGCAGGAAGAGGCGGGGCGGGGGGTTGGGGGAAGGGGTAGAGTGGGGGCGGCACCTGGGCCAGAGTGGGGGGGTTGTCCCAGGCCCCGCACCCCCCCTAGGGACGGCCGTGATACAGATATAGTCAGGGAGAGATTTTTAAAATGAGAGAGGGTGGTGTAGAGAAGGGTTAACAGAGGGTTTCAGTTCAGTGTTCAGCTTCCCTTGGGGTTCTCCCGTGCTCCCTAGGGAGCCAATCCCACTGTGGCCAATCGTTACACCGTGTCACGGTCTAACTGTCGGCAGGTTATCTGGAAACTCTGCCCCTTTGTAAACCAAGCGTGGAAGAGAGCCGCAGCCTTCAGATACTTAAAACCGTCCCTCTGGAAGAGGCATCTTGACACTCTGTGTCAGGGGTGGCCAAACGTACTGAGCCTCTGAGCCACATACGATAATCTTCAGAAGGTCAAGGACTGGGCGCATAAGCGCTGACTCCGTGGGTGCTTCAGGACTGGACCACCCATGGAAAAAAATTAGTGGGTGCTTAGCACCCACCGGCAGCCAGCTCCCCCGTTCCTCTCCCTGCTGATCAACTCCTCCCCCTCCCTCCCAGTGCCTCCCGCCTGCCGCGATCAGCTGTTCCGCAGCATACAGGAGGCGCTGGGGGGTGGGGAGGAGCGGGGACAGGGTGTGCTCAGGGGAGGGGGCAGAACTGGGAGGGACGTGGCAGGGCGGGGTGAGGGTTTGAGAGAAGAGGTGGGATTAGGGTGGGGCCCAGGGCAGAGTGGGGGCAGGGGTGGGGCGTTGGCGGAAGGGGTCGGGTGGGGGTGGGGCCTGGAATGGAACGGGGGTTTGAACACCCCCGGGGCCCGGAAGAAGCCAGTACCTGTGGCTGGGTGTGCCTGCCAAGGCTTGGGACTTCAGCCCTGCAGGGCTTACCTGCCGTGGCTCCTGCCCTGTGGAGGGGTGGTGGGGTTAGGGGCTTCTGCCCTGTGAGAAGTGCCTGCTGGGGCTTGGGGCTGAAGCACCGACAATGCCCACCATGGGGCAGAAGCCACAAGGCCCCCCTCCCTGTTGTACAGAAGCCCCTAGCCCCACCACCCTGCCGCAGGGCAGAAACCCCGAGCTCCGCTCCCAGCCTGATAGACGGAGAAGGGGTGGGTGTGGCGGGCTCCACGAGCCACACTTTAACTGTAAAAGAGCCATATGGGGCTTGTGAACCACGGTTTGGCCACCCCTGCTGTATGTGAAAGAGAACTCCTACAAATTCTGTATATTACAAACTACAGTACAATTAAGACAAGTTAAAATACAATACAATGAAGAAATGTTATGCAATTCTCTGAGTCAGAAGAAGACTTGAGAAAAAATAATTTCATCTTAAAAGTTTCATTATGAAATGGAAATTGTACAGAAATCATTTTTATACTATTAGAATGTCTTCTTTTTTTGGCATAGTAATGAGGAAATGCAAGATACAAATGAAAGATATAATTCTGCTTCTTTTGTCTATAGTGAATTGCACATAGTGAAACAAAGCTGAATGCGGTTTCTTGGTATGGAAAACAATCCAAACGTACATCTAGGGATTAAAAAAACCCAAAACTATTTTAACCTTTTTTTGGTTTTTGATTAACTGTAAATTACCTTCCACATCATGTACACCGGTTTCTGTTTGTTTTTCAGTTATCTCTGTTTCTATCACAATTGTAGCAAAATGACAATAAATATTAGTTGAAATGTCACCATAAATTGATAGGATGACATCTAACATATCTGATCTTTTCCTTCCAATAGATTCTCTGCGCTGTAAATTGAAAGACTTTGAAGGTAAGTTTATGGGTTATATGGGGCAAGTGAACTATCTGATATAAATAGTCCATGCAATAAGGTAAGTCAAGAAAACAACATTTATTATCATGTATATGTAGTCCCCTCGCCTCCGAGGTGTGGCTTACGTCTCTTCCCTTTTTTCTCTCTCTGGTGCTTGCAATGGCCAATATTAAGAGTTTACATATACACAGGCATAGGTTCTGACTTTAATTTTTCCCCAGGGGTGCTCCCACCACCTCCCCCCGGTTCCGGTCCAAGGCCCCACCCCCACTCTGCCTCTTCCCCTGAGGCCTTGCCCTCGCTCTGTCTCTTCCCTCCTCTCTGCCCCCTCCGCCGAGGCCCCCGCCCTCGCTCCATCTCTTCCCTCATCCCCATTCCCTCTGTTGAGGCCCCCCCTCGCTCTGCCTCTTCCTGCCCCCGCTCCAATCCAGGCCCCTGCCGCTCACTGCTCTCCCCCCTCCCCCACGTGCATCCTCCAGCCACCAAACAGCTGTGGCAGGTGGGTGCTGAGCACCCATTGAGTCAGCACCTATGTACGCAGGGGTACTGTCCCCTGAGAAAATTAGTACAATTACTGCGAGCTGGCAAGGAATGTAAAGCCTAGTACACAGGGGACAACAAGGCAAACAAAACAAACTTAGCAACGTCATAATACACCCAAAATAAGAGCATAACTGAGGTAGGGACATTATTGGGAACAGGAAAATTAGGATGTGGAGAAGGAAGGGGTTAAGTTTAACTAATACTTAATAAACATTGATAAACAACCCTTTTCCTTGCCTCTGAGCACTCACAAAGTCCTCCAAACCCCAACTCCCACCCTGGCACCTTCCCAACACTGCAGGCTGAGGTCGGGTGTCCCAAGATGGAGTGTTGCAGCACTGTAGTATCGGCCAGCTTAAATAAAAGTTCCCTTAGTTTATCTTCACCCCTGGGTGGGGCAGGGTCCTCTCCGGATGCCAACCAGGCTCAGGTATTCTCTCAGTCTGGAATTCTCCCGGAGTCTCAGCTGTCTCTCTGGAACTGACGCTGGGTCAGATCTCTCTCTGCTGGATGCCGGTCACTGCAGTGCTGGAAATGCCTGGTCCATGCAGCTAGATCTCACAGAGAACCAAGGACTCCATCGGGGGGACTGGGAGTTTAGCAGGGGCTCTCTGAGCTGCGCTGTCTCTCCCCCAGCTTCCTTCCGAACTCAAAGCCGAAATGGTCCTAAACTCTGTGTGTAAACTTAAATCAGGCTGTCCTCGGGATGGGGGCTGTGCGGCACTGGTGACACTGGGCCAGCAGACTGCATGTCCAGATCAGCCCCTGCAGATGGGGACCATATTTCCCAAAGATGCTCATCCAAGGCCCCCTCCCCACGCAGGGCTGGCCTGAACCACTCACCCAAACCCTGCCCCCCACCCCCAGACAGGGCTAGAGTCGCTGCTCGCCCGAAGCCTGCCTGCCCCCCACCCCAGCCCTGCATGGGGCTGGCATCACCACTCCCCCCTTGTTCCTTCACACCCCACCTTTTTGACAAAACAGAGCGTTTGTCCTGTTTGCTCTTGCCAACTGAGCAAATGGGACAAGTTCACACTCCTGTCAAAAAAGTTGGGACGGCCAGGACAGGGCTTAAAAAAGGGACTGTCCTGGCCAAAACAGGACATATGGTCACCCCATGCAGATGCCTTGCTACTGGCCTCAACATGGGTTTCAGTCCCTATTGCCCACACTTCTGACTCCACGAATGCTGGGAAGTGTGGTCAGAGGGATTTGGCAGCCATTACATTTGCAAACCTTTCAGTAAAGCCCCCTAGAAGCTCAGTCTGTAGCCCCAGGAGTGGTTTATCTGAACGATCAGATAGAAGAGACTTTACCCAGGATAGATAAGGAGGGTCCTCACACTCTGATTGGAAAGAATGGCACATAGGCCACAGATTTATTGACTGTATCAATGCTAATAAATGCAGTGAAATCAAAGAATAATTCTTATAGCAAGGAGTTGACAGTGGCCAATTTTCCAACCATAGACTGCTTCTTGCTCCAGCTGATAAGCAGCAAATTCTAAATTCTTCTGACAGTGGCCAGTGCCAGGTGCCCCAGAGGGAATGAACAGAACAGGTGATCATCAAGTGATCCATCCCCTGTCGCTCATTCCCAGCTTCTGGTCACCTCTGATTCTCCAGAAACTCACTTGGCCACACAGCCTACCATAGTTTGAGCTGCAGGCAAAGGTCATAAACCAGAAAACACTCCCAGGGAGGCCAAAAGTAGCACCGGCTAGATTCCATCAATCTCTGCTGTGGGGTTTCACTGTCCTAATACACCACAATTACCAAACTAGGAGACAAAGACCACCACTCTCCCTCTGAGGCCCTCTATCACCCATTTAATTGCCAATTGGCTATCAAATTTTCACTAAAAGAACATCCTCTGAACAGTAGAAGTTGAAGGCTTCAGTAAATAGTATAACAAAACCTATTTATATAGAAAAAACACCCCAAACTTGTGGGGTTGGTCCATGTCTGTGATGACACGGTGGGTGAAGTAATATCTTTTATTGGACCAACCCATCTTGTGAGAGCAACGCTGCAACCCGTTATTAGAATGAGACTTTGTACAAGTGGTCTTTATGGTCTTGATTTCAGGGAAAAGATCAAAAAAGTCTATTTTAGTATGTTTTTAATTTTAATAAATTGTAATTGGGCTTCCACAGAAAGATCAACTTGTGTCTGTCCTTATTTCATAGGAACAACATGCAACAGGAATGGACATACTGGATTAGATGTGTGCCCATCTAGTTCAATATCTTGTCTTTAATAGGAGAAAGATTTTCAATCTTTCTGTCTCACATTGTTTTTAATAATTTTAGCATAATTATATGAAATAACAGTAGGAATATCACCAAAAATACGACAATATGGAATCTCGTATTTCATTCTCTTCTTCCTCTAGATAAACTACGATTTCAAGTGGAGAAAGAGAAAGGTAAATTTCATTTACCTAAATGTGTCTCTAAAATGAAGAAAAAATAATAAAAGCTTATCTTTGTATCTCTGGTAGAAGAGGTGTTTTTAAGTAAACCAAAAGTGAATGTTTTCCTCATAGAGAGGAAACATTACAGAGAAAAATTAGAGATATCAAACATTCTGATTGCAGCTGGTTAAATCAATCAAATAAGCACAACTTGCAAACCCTTCTCAAGATATTTTACTGTATTAGTCAAAATTTGAGTTTTTGATGAAAAAACATCACTATAAAATCAAAAGCTGAAAAATTTCAAAGAGTTTTACATCGGACGGTATATTTAGGCTGCTGCTGCTCGGATGCGCTTTCGGAAACTGCTTATTACACGTTTGCTAACAGAGCTTTCTTTCCATAGCTGTGTACCTAAGGAAAGACAGGCTGTAACTTTAGGTTTCATTGAAGAGCCTTTTTGTTTATAAGCCAGGACATCACTGGAGTGAATATGATATAAACGTTTATAACTTTAAAATTACCAGAGCAACTTTCCTCAAACTCAACTCAGGGCTGAGAATTCCTGAAGGCATCAGGGCACCTAGAGGTTAAGCATTGCAATGAATCTGGCCATTACCTGTGTCAGTGGTAACCCCCATTTTCAGCATAGGGAATATCATTGGAACCAGTAATACCTGTAAAACCTGAATGCACTTTTTAAATGTGCGCACTGTATCTTGGCAACTGGAAATCTTAGAAGGTGAAATTGATCTCTGTGGAGAGGGGTCACCTCACAGACCCACGCACTGCTTGAAGCATGCTTAAACCTTCGTTTGATTTAAGCGATGCATAATATTGATGGCCCACTGCAAAAGAGTGAATGTATCTTTTAACCACTTATCAAGTAAATCAGAGGTTAGGTAATGTAACTAATTAAAAATGGCAGGAGACACAGTGCTAGAAGAAAGGGAGTACTTGTGGCACCTTAGAGACTAACAACTTGAAGTGAGCTGTAGCTCACGAAAGCTTATGCTCAAATAAATCTAGTCTCTAAGGTGCCACAAGTACTCCTTTTCTTTTTGCGAATACAGACTAGCACAGCTACTACAGTGCTAGAGTGTCTTTCTTTCCAGCATTATTCATTTCAGGTCTTGTTTTCTGTTTGTTTCAGAAAAATATCTTGCAGGATTTGGTAAGTTCCATTTTCCTCTATTACTATGAAAAAGCAGCCACTCCATAGTTAAGACTGAATATTCCTGACCATTGTAAGCCCTTTTCTAATATACCAAGTGAAGGGTATTTTAGCTTTATCTCTTAGGATACGTAATCTTTGGGCAGAGGAAATATGAGTGTATTTGAGGTTATTGAGAGAAGGCATTTTTGAGATAAAGTACTCAGAAAAACAGGTAGTCACCATAGTCACCATTTACCACTTCCCTGGTGGTCTAGTGGTTAGGATTCGATTCCCGGTCAGGGAAACAAGCTTTTCATCAACATATATTGAACAAAGGGAAACTGGTCTAGAGCCTCAGAGCAGAGGTAAGGCATGTTCCCACAGTGGACAGTTTATACAAATAGAGCTGTGCAAATCCATTGTTGTTGTTAAAGGGGAGGGATAGCTCAGTGGTTTGAGCATTGGCCTGCTAAACCCAGCGTTGTGAGTTCAATCCTTGGGGGGCCATTTAGGGATCTGGGGGCAAAAATTGGGGATTGGTCCTGCTTTGAGCAGCAGGTTGGTCGAGATGACCTCCTGAGGTCCCTTCCAACCCTGATGTTCTATGATTCTAGAGTTCAAAACCACAGTATTCTTGTAAGGCTTGTAGCATTCTGATTTGGGTTTAACAAATATTTTTTCCTGGCCATAAAAGTGGTACCAAGTTGTATTATATTAAGACTGCATGTATTTGGACAAGTCTTCAGCTGTTTTTGTACCTTTGTTTCAGTGCTCAGAAAAGCCAGAAGATTTGCAGGTAACTGAAATTGACATGTTACCAATGTCAAAATACCTTTCTTTCAAAGACCTGTGCTCCCTTTTCTTCTCAAAATTAACAGGATAAAAAAGTATTGGCTCTCAAGAGAGATGTAAGAGGTGATCATATAAAAATGCAAGTAACCGTTTACCCCTTTTAGACCTGAGCGGTCAGCCGCATTTGGGGTCCTGCAGGTTGTTTGTTAGGAGGAAAAATTGATGTTGGAGTCAGCTATGTCTTTGGTGCAATCCTGTTTATTTACAAAGACTGTAGAAAGCCATGAATCCCTGAATACAGGAAGAATCAAAGAAGAGGAAATAGTTTCGTTTTGCACAGTCCCAAGCCTCTTTCAGCTAACATTCAGTCCACAAAAGTTTTGCTCTAGGCTTTTTCCCTGGGCCAAACTCCCAATGTCTATTCAGGATGTGTCCCTCACTTTCTGCTTCTTATTTGTGTCTGTTTCTGCTTTGTTCTTCCTGCCTTTCTCTCACACATACACCTCCACTGAAACAATACCCACTGAAACCCCTCTGCCCACATACGCCTCACATGTGCCTTTCTCTTGGGCCATATTATTTGCTTGTGTTATTGGTGGAAAACACTATTGTTTCAGCTACGTGGTTACATAAAGGAGCTCAATTCCTTTCCCCATTGATACTGAATGAAAGGCAGCTGTTAGACCCACCAATTTTTATGGGTTTAGCCCAACCCATAACATTATAAACAGGACAAAGAGCTCAGAGGAACGGAAATATGAGTCAGCAGTGTAGCACTTTTGCAAAACAACCAAACATCATGCTGGGATGTATTAGCAGGAGTGTTGTAAGCAAGGCACGAGAAGTCATTCTTCCGCTCTACTCCACGCTGATTAGGCCTCAACTGAAGTATTGTGTACAGTTTTAGGTGCCACATTTCAGGAAAGAGGTGGACAAATTGGAGTAAGTCCAGAGAAGAGCAACAAAAATGATTAAGGGTCTAGAAAACATGACCTATGAGGGAAGATGGAAAAAATTGGATTTGTTTAGTCTGGAGAAGAGGAGACTGAGGTGGGACATAACAGTTTTCAAGTACATAAAAGGTTGTTACAAAGGGGAAGGAGGTAAATTGTTCTCGTTAACATCTGAAGATGGGACAAGAAGCAATGGGCTTAAATTGCAGCAAGGGAGGTTAAGCTGGACGTTAGGAAAAACTTCCTAACTGTCAGGGTGGTTAAGCACTGGAATAAATTGCCTAGGAAGGCTGTGGAATCTCCATTATTGGAGGCTTTTAAAAGCAGGTTAGACAAACATCTGCCAGAGGTGGTCTAGATAATATTCTTCTTAGCCTTCCCATTAGTGCAGGGGACTGGATTAGATGACCTATTGAGTTCCCTTCCAGTCCTACTCTTCTATGATTCTATGAAATCTGATGCATTGAGAGATCTGTGCTGTAGCCCCTAATTTATTCCATTGGAGTAGAGTGAGGCCTCAGAAGGGAACATGTATCTAAGTGCCTTGCTTCCATGTGGAGAATCATGCTTAAATCCATGACTTGTTAGACATAATTATTATCCGCACACATTCACTCCCAAAACACAAGCCAATCCAAATTTGGATGGGAGATCTCCTGTATCTGAAGTGTCCTGCCCCTGTGGTTCAAATATTGTCCCACCTCAGAACAAGACCATCTTGAAAGAATTGTTTTCTTATTTGGCTATGAATGTTTAGCCATCTTAACATGTAGCTTAGCACTCAAACAGTAGTTCATCTAGCCAGGATGGGCAGGGATGGTGTCCCTAGCCTCTGTTTGCCAGAAGGTGGAAATGGGCAACAGGGGATGGATCACTTGATGATTACCTGTTCTGTTCATTCCCTGGCCTTGGCCACTGTCGGAAGACAGGATACTGGGCTAGATGGGCCTTTGGTCTGACCCAATATGGCCGTTCTTATGTTCTTAGTGTCAGTGCAACTAAAACACCCATGATTTAGGTGCTTTACTAAATGCTCCTCTAAGAGCTACTGCAAATATCTACAACCACCGTTCTCAACGTCTTTGATGTAAATAACATACAAAATGAGACAACTCCATATTTTATATGGGATGGAGGTAAATCTGGGCCTTAAATGTTATCTGTAAGTTATTTTCTTCCTATCATAGCTGGAGATAACTTTATTAGTCTGGAAAAGGGAAGGGTGAGGGAAGAATAGGCTTTTCGAGGAGATGGTTATTACACCCCGTTTTGTAGGTCCTGATATGGATAACTGAGACGTTTGAGCAATGCTGCTGTGAGCCAAGGACAGAGAGATCTGATTGCAGGGATTCTGTACGATTGCTTGGATTCTCTGAATTTCCTTTAGTGATGGTCACAGAGAAACAAGGCAGGTGATTTCTGGCTTTTAGGGCTAGATTTTCAAGAGTTCATCACATTGGCTCTGGAGCTCCTTTAAAAATTTGGCCAGCTCATTCTAGCAGGTTTCTCATCCACACCTAGGACAGGAGGGTCATTATATCCTCCTATTCCCTCTTCCACTTAACACCAGGGATATCACTTTCACCTCTCTCGTTACCCTCAACCCTCTCTACGTGCACAGTATTAGCCATCCAAAAGAGGTAGGTCTGTCACCCCAGCTGAATGTACCCAAATACCCCTCTTTCTCCAACTACCAGTTCTACCACAATCCCTGTAATAGAAATCTAAAGATAAAACAAAACACAACATAACCAATTCCCTCCACACTGAACGAGTAGCCCCCCTTCCATCAAAGGAGCAAATAACATTCCAAATGCTCACTCCATAAATGAATAAATGCCAAACACTCCTGTCTTCTCACCATGCCCGCACCAAATACCCCACCCGCAAATAACTCCCTCCCAGAAATAGCTAATGAAAATATGCCTGATCATGTTTCCACTCGCTGTCTTTAGGAGGTGGCTGGAGGAGATGGAGGAGAAGATAGCCCATCCTGTAGGGGATAAATGGATTTAAAGACCTCTTTCTCTAGATCCAGGACAATGAAACATTATTTATGAACTTCTGGTGCACAGATGCCAACTTTCAGCTTTCCCCAGGGGTGCTCCACACTGCTTGGCCCCACCCCTTCCCCCAAGGCCCCACCCTCGCTCTGCCTCTTCCCACCCCTGCTCCACCCCACCCCACCTCTTCCCAGCCCCACTCCACCCCCTCTCCCGAGCATGCCCTGCCCTCGCTCCACTTCTTCCTGTTCCCGTGGCTGCTCTTCTTCCTCCCCCCAGCGCCTCCTGCATGCCACCACACAGCTGATTGGTGGTGGGCAGGAGGTTCTGGAGGGGATGGGGGAAGAGCTGATTGATGGGGCCTGCCAAACAGCTGATCGGCAGGTGGCCAATGGGTGCCGAGCACCCACTATTTTTTCCCAGGGGTGCTCAAGCCCCGGAGCACCCATAGAGTCGGCACCTTTGGGCTAGTGGAAGGAATCATGATGACATTCAAACCAATAACAATATGCTTATAAACCTGATCATTTAACTTGTAATTTTTCTACACAAAGATACTGAAACTCTACTACTTTTATGGTAAAATGAACATGGGCTCGATAGACTGCGATGGCTTCCCAGATGTTATTAACTTAAAGGAATAACAGATTTAAAATGACTAGGTGTGAATATGTAAATATTATTAAATATGTTTTTGGATTATCTCCACCAAAAGGAAAACTCTCTCTTTCTTCCTTCCAGTGAATGTGACTCTGGATCAAGAAACAGCACATCCTGAACTCTGGGTGTCAAAGAACCTCAAAAGTGTGAAATGTGCAGACATAACGGGGGAACAACCTAAAGATCTGGACATTGCTGATTCTTATCGCTGTGTCCTGGGCTCTGAGAGATTTAACTCTGGGAGACATTATTGGGAAGTGGAGCTTAAGAACAAGACTATGTGGCACTTGGGGGTTTCTTCTGAATCAGAAAACAGGGAGAGGTACAAAAGTATAGCACCTGAAGATGGATACTGGGCCATAAGGTTGTGGAATGGAGAATACAAAGCCCTCTCCACTCCTCAGACAACAATCACCGTGGAAACAAAACCCACGAGGGTTGGGATTTTTCTGGACTATGAGGCAGGAGAGCTCTCATTTTACAATTTATCTGATGACTCCCATATCTACACTTTCAGATATAGCTTCCCTGGGACACTCCGGCCTTTCTTCAGTCCAGGTATACATGGATCTAAAGAGGATGCTCCCCTGACCATCTGCCCAGTTATAGACTGGCAATGAAGGACACATTGTCATTCACAACTACCATTACAATTTTCTAGCTATGTTAGATGCACACAGGAAACATTTTTGGTAAAATGTCTGATGATGGGGAAACATCTAGTCGAGCTGGTTGAAAATTGAGAGACAAAATGTTTTTTCTTTGGAAAATACCATGTCATCGATATCTGAACTTTCCATGGGAGTGTGTCGATTTCAACAAAACTTAGTTTAGAAAAAAAATTAAACACAGCATTTCATTAATGTTAAAATGCCCCTTTTGATACTTACAGAACAAAACATTTTGATTTTTTTTTCAAAATGACCTTTGTTTAACATTTTATTGTATATAATACGATAAAAGGAATAAAGGCAATATTGAAACAAAATCTTTTATTTCAATAGATTTCTACTAATCTTGCCAGGTCCCAGTCAACCCAGAGATTCTCTTTCTGGATCAGGGCTCTGCACACGGGACAGCACAAAGGGTCATAGTCCCCTTTTGTCCATGTGTCACAGTGCTGAGAGATGCAGCCACGGCAGAAGCTGCGCCCAAAGTCTACGCTCACTAACTCCGTGAAATAGTTTCTGCAGATGGGACATTTGGTTTCCTCTTGGAGTCCCTGTTCAGAAGCCCCTGAAGCCATGGCAGTGAGGAGCTGGGCTTCCATTCTCTCTGCCTTCTGCTCCAAATCAGAAGTGATTTTGCTGATAATGAAAGGTCCCTGCCTGATCTGCTATCAGCTGCTCTCCAGCACAGGAGCAGAAGGTGCAGAAAAAGGAGGGGGTGGGAGAAGGAATAGAGGAAAGATAAGAAAATAAGGAAGTTTGACCTACATGGGGCGAGGGGGAGAAGGAATGCGAGGGGAAGGGGGTAGAGAAATAAAAAGGGAATGGAAAGAAAAGGCGGGGGGAGGATAAAGTGGGCGATGAATATGAAAAGAAACAAATTTAGGCTGCTCTTCATCTGAAACGAGTGTGTCTCAGACACATACAGATTTGCACTGAAATAACCAACGGGGGGAATTAAACCCATATAGTTGTGTCAGTGACAGTCGTGTGCGTCGATCCGGCCTGGCTGTGCTGCGTTAGATGCTGAACAGTCTAACATCCCCATCCCAGGGACTGCCAGACTTACAATCACTTCCTGGCTTAATATCAGAGGCATCCTGTGACCTGGGAACAAGTTGTGTCCTACTTGCTGTGGGCTGATTCTGTCAGTATTTTCTCTCGTCTTCACACGGAACATGAAGATTTCTGTACAGGGCAACCCTTGAACCGAAGAGTGATTTTTTTGTGTAAGTTTTATGACTTCTCTGAGTCAACAGTTCACATCCACGCCCGTTTCCAGACTCCAGTAAAGCTTCAGAAAAATGGATTTCAGTTTTAAATTGTTCAAAACGACAAGCAGAAAGGGCAAAAGCACGATTTGTGGCCCACACAGAGAAAATGTAACTAACACCACACACAGCTGTTTCAAGGGAGTCAGTGTGTTTTGCCATGACTAAGATGGAGCAGAGATGGTGACACAGCAGAGAGGAGAATGTGTTTGTTTTGGGGATGATTATTCATCTACTAATCTGACCCCATGGCTGCCCCGGGAACAAGCTTGAATTCCACAGAGATGGGCAAATCTTCCCAGTTTTAAGTGCTGACAGGGACATGTTTGCTCCAGGAGAGATGTCCTGTGCTAATAAGCGCAGTAGCATGTGATCTTATCATGAGAGATTATATCCTAATGCCAAGACACAAGGGAAAAGAAATAACTTTGCCCACACATCCTTGATTCTGGCACTGCCTAACTGAAACTGCTTGACTTTTCAGCCTTAAGAACTACCTTTTAATGTAACAGGTCGAGGGTAATGTTAATATAAAGCCCTCCTGTTTTTTCTGTTCTTCTATATAATTAGCTAATCTGTAGCTATAATCCCCTCTGTTCTTGGCTTTTTTCTCTCCAGTATTCAAATATGGCTGCACAATCTCTCGCTATTCTCCCTTTTAGTCACATACTGAATTTTAATATAAAACCCCTACAGCTGTTGATAAAGTTTTCTGTTTAGGGATTACTAATATATTGTGTGCACAAATATCGCTTATTTTTCCTCTAAATGCCCACTATCAATATCAAACCTTTCAGATTTTGCTTTTTCCCCTGTCTCAAGATAGCCAATTTGTGTAATCTTCTCAGAGTTTTCCTCATATTCTCTTAATTATCAAATGCTGATATAAACTTGCCTCAACAGTCACTGGCCCTATAGCCCCTCTCCCCCGAGTCACTGCAGCCCCAAACCCCTCTCCCACCCATCACCTCTGTCCCCAAATTCCCTTTCGCTCTCAACAAGCAATCGTGTGTCTAATTTATTTTATTTCTAAAAAGTAGCTTGATGACACTTCCCCAAAATAACTCCCCCAATAACAACTAGGTGGGTGAAACAAGACAATCACTACGCTCTCGAACGAACTCACACAAGAAAATGCAAAAAGACAAAAGAGGTGAACACTTTTCACAAGGTGATCACTCCATATCTGACCTCTCAGTCCTCATCCTCAAAGCAAACCTGCCCAACACTTTCAAAAGACAAGCCTGGGAGCTTAAATTCATAACTGCTAGACACCTAAAATCAAGGACTGAACAGACACACTGGATTTATGGCTTATTAGGCCAACCTGTAACCCGCTACCCCTCTCTTTTTGTCCTATGCCTGCAGAGGTGGTAATGGTCTGCCTTGAATGGTCACTTACAATATGTGCTAACTGCTTTTGCTAAACAACCTGCTCCACCTTGCACTGTGCTGCGATGCTCGGAGTACCTTTCCCAGCCCTGCAGAAGAGCTCTGTGTGGCTCGAAAGCTTGTCTCTTTCATCAAGGGAAGTCGGTCCAATAAAACGTATTATCTCCCCTGCCTTGTCCCCCAAGAGAGACAGAGTTTAGTCCTCGATTGGATACAAGCTACCACTGGCTGAAGGTTGGGTTGAACAGTGACAACTGCACGTGCCCTTGAGCTATTCAACTTCATGAGAAATGGTACACTCAAAAGCCTGTTGGCTGCCTTTTCTGGGCATGCTCAGTGGAATCCGTTTAACTCATGAGTGTTAGGTCAGTGACTAACTTGAGACCTAGCTCTCTTGTCAACATCAGTTTTAAAGGGACAGTAGATGCCACCCATTAGCTGTGATACATGTGCAGTGCTAGCATGGGTGCTGACTTTCATTTTTCTGATTGGGTGCTTCCACCCTCACTCTGCCCCAAGGCCCCGCCCCCAACACCCCACCCTCACTCCGCCTCTTCCCACCCCGCTGCGCCCCAGCTCTGCCCCCTCCCTG
Source organism: Lepidochelys olivacea (assembly GCF_965140295.1). Classification (NCBI taxonomy): domain Eukaryota; kingdom Metazoa; phylum Chordata; order Testudines; family Cheloniidae; genus Lepidochelys; species Lepidochelys olivacea. The sequence goes on from NC_140424.1 coordinate 38,079,404, forward strand.
AGCATCTCCTCCCCGCCGCTAAATACACCCACTGTTTTTTCCTCCTGGGTGCTCCAGCCCCGGAGATCCCTGTGCCCAGATCAGAGCCATGGTTTGACCCTGTGACCCACAACATCCAGGTACACACACCCCGCCACACTATTGCAACGATCTTTGCACAAAACAGCCCTTGTGAGGTATCATTTAAAAACAAAGCACTAGCTGCTCAACCATACCATGGTGAAATGTACGTAGCAACACTATATGTAAACTTACAAGTTCCCCCATATGATGTTACTAGAACATGTTCAAGACCAGACAGCCTTGCCTTGGTAAAGGTGTGACATAGGTTTGTCCTAAACAAAGGAATGTGTGTTTACCTCAATTTACCTATAAACGGGACTATCCAGACATCTGAGGAAAGAGATTGCAGGGAACAGAACAATTTGAATTTTAGCTAATACCAGCAGGGGGAAAACCCAGCATGGAGCTTCCATCATCACACGACCCCATGTTGCCTTCCTCACATAAACTTTACTTGGAGGAGTAACATTCAGGAGAATATATTGCAAACGTTTACTGGTGTATAAAGACGGAGGAGCTGAACCTCAAGTGATAAGCGACTGAATCAACTGATTGGATATAATATTACTGTACTTATAGAAGTATATAGAGTGAGGTCTTTTCTGAAAGCTAATGACACACTGGTGATTAATAGCATTATGAATGGTCCTTATTAACACTATATGAGGAAATATGGACACCTAATGATATTATGCTTTAAAGTCTGTGGCCAGACAGGGAGAAACATGTAGGAGAGAAGGCAACTATCTACCTGGCTGCAATGAAAGGTGAAATGCAAGTAGGGTGACCAGACAGCAAGTGTGAAAAATCAGGACGGGGTGGGGGGTAATAGGTGCCTATATAAGACAAAGCCCCAAATATCAGGACTGTCCCTATAAAATCAGGACATCTGGTCACCCTAAACGCAAGGTTTAACCAAAAACAATGGAAGCCCCATTTACACAGAAATCAGTAGGGGGTTGGGAAGTCCACAGAAAGGGAAGTAGAGCATGAGGTCATCCTGCCTCTTGAAGCAAGGTCATTGAAATTTGGAAAACATAAGCAAGGACAGAAGCCGTCTTTGGGATCCCTCATTAGATAGACACAAAGGAACAGCACTCTTGCGAGCTGAGAAAGTTGGGCCCTTCAACCAAAGGGGCGGGGGTTGAAGTCTCTGGGAACTGAATATAGGTAAGAAATCAAAAGGCAAAGGTCTTTCACCCAGAAGGACAAGGGAAGCCAGCCCCTTGGGCTTCTGCGGAAGATCCTGATGGAGAGAAAGTCAGCTCTGGCTAGCAAGAAGGAAGATTGCTGAGAGAAACCATCTTTAATAAAGCCTGTACCTCACTAGATTCAGTTTTCAACTTTTAGATGCAAATTTTCACTTTCATTTGCTTGTAACCATCTCTATTTTTATTCCTTTTAGTCAGCATCACTTAACCTATGACCTTTTGTTAATAAATCTGTTTGACATTGGGCATTGCAGAGCACACAGTTTGGGGAAAATTTGGGACTGGGAGTGTGTTGGGGTCACGCTGCTGGTGGTAACCCAGGCTAGTAGAGAGCAGGGAGTGTGACTGCTGTGTTGCTGGGGTCAGAGTGGCTGGACCAGGGTGGGAGTTATACACAGACACTCAAACTGTGACCTGCATGCTTGTTGCTGACTGTGACCATCCCAGGCAGGGAGTTACAGTAGCAAAGCATTGTGAGGCTCTCAGAGTTACAGGGTTAGAAGTGATGCAGCCTCGAACCCTGTAACAGATCCCCAAATCTGGGCAAAAAAACATTGGTGGAACCGCTCAACTTTGCAAAAAGAAGCTGTGGTCAGGGGGCTGTATCTCAGGAACCCCATATTCAAGTGACCCCAATTTTATTTCACTAACCCTACCCCATGATCCCATGAGGTACACCAAATATCAGAGCAATCCGAGTAACCATGCAAGTTTTAGAGCACTTAGAAGAGACAAGCATTAAACAGAAAGCTACAGAGTTAAACAACAACAGAGGCTGGCAGCCCGCTACAATTTCTCTGCTGTGTGGAGTCTCTCATGTCCAATATGATGTGAACTCTGCTTGAAACATTTGCCACACAGAGGATGTTTAGGAGGTCTCTATCTTGTATGGATTTGCAGAAGCCTGTTATGATCATAGCCCCAAGTGAAGAGTCACCCACATTCAGGTCCTCTTTGCTGTGTGGGTTTTCTGATGTTTAATAAGATGTGAGCTCCGCTGGAAACTTTTCCCACAGTCCAGACACTTATAGGGCCTCTCTCCTGTGTGGGTCCTCTGATGCGTAATAAGGTTTGAGTTGACACTAAAACTTTTGCCACAGTCAAAGCATTTATACGGCTTCTCTCCTGTGTGGGTTCTCTGATGTACAATAAGGTGGGAACTCCGACTGAAGGTTTTCCCACAGTCCAAGCATTTAAAAGGTTTCTCTCCCGTATGGATTCTCTGATGCACAATAAGCTGTGAGCTCTGAACGAATGTTTCCCCACAGTCAGGGCACTTACAGGGCTCCTCTCCTGTGTGAATTCCCTGGTGTCTAATAAGGTGTGACTTCTGAGTGAAATTTTTCCCACAGATGAGGCACTTATGGGGTTTCTCTCCTAAATGGAGACTCTGATGTCTAATAAGGTGCGAGCTCTGAATAAAACTTTTCCCGCAGACAAGGCATTTATAGGGTCTCTCTCCCGTGTGGAGTCTTTGATGTGAAATAAGATCGGAGCTCTGAACGAAACTTTTCCCGCAGTCCAAGCATTTATAGGGTCTCTCTCCCGTGTGGTGTCGCCGGTGTGTAAGAAGGTTTGAGCTCAGGCTGAAACTTTTTCCACAGTCCAAGCATTTATAGGGTCGCTCTCCCGTGTGGGTTCTCTGGTGGGTAAGAAGGTTTGAGCTCAGACTGAAGCTTTTCCCACAGTCCGAGCACTTGAAGGGTCTTTCCCCCATGAGCGTTCTCTGATGTCTAGGAAGATGTGAGCTGTCATTAAAACTTTTCCCAAACTCAGTGGATGTGTTTTTTCTCTCTCCCATTTGGATTCCTTGCTGGGCTGTAGTCTCCTTGAGATTCCCACAGCCACTCCCACAATAAATAGATTTATCCACCTTTTTCCTAGCTGCCTCTCTTACGACTCTGGAAGAAATTTCCCTTCAGTTCTTCTTGATAACGTCCCGCGCAGTTACACTTGCTGAGGATTTTCTACTGAGGATTCTCGACCTTCATTTTCACTCACTGTCCCATCACCTTCTGGGAGAGAGAGAGAGAAAGAGAGAGAGAGAAATAGAATCCAGAGAGCAGTCATTCCCTGGGCTGGAAAGAAAAGAGTATAGCAAAGAGCGGAAACACAATATAATAACTGTTTAGGAGACTGAGGAATTAGATTCTGCCTCCCCATCCCATCCAAACACTCAAGGGGAAACAAAGTCAGGGCGGGAACTCCTGCCAGCTGTCAGTTAGGACAGGTGAGAAGCTAGGAGTATATGATGTATGCAGTGCAGTGTAGCCGTGTCGGTCCCAGGGTATTAGAGAAACAAGGTGGGTGAGGTAACATCTTTTATTGGACCAACTTCCGCTGGGGAGAGAGACAAGTTCATGAGTGCATGATGACACCTTCTGGTTCAACCCTGGTTGGATGGAGGTGAAGCAGAACTGCGGGAGTCTGTTCACAAATAGAGCTGGGTTGAATTTTTTGGCCAGAGTTTATTTGCTGAAGAACATAGTTTCAGTCGACCTGAAACTATTTGTGAATTTGATTGAACTCCCCAAATAGTTTGTCCCCCCCGCACCTCTCAAAAGTGTGGAGGGGCCAAGGCACTTTTCACAAAATGGCCAGAAGAGAAGAGAGTGATGCCTCCTTTATAACCTTTACCCCGGCGGCTAAGGCACTTGCTTGGGATGTGGAGAAGGGATTTGAATGTGGGTCTCCCAACATTGCAGGAGTACTAAAATCTTTGGCTAATAATGTTAAAAATTCGGGCCTTATTTCTAATCAGAATTTGTCTGGCTTTAATTTCCAGCCATTAGTTCTTGTTATGCCTTTCTCTGCTAGATGAAAGAAATTTTAAGTACCTGATATTTTCTCCCTGTAATCAAGTCAATAATTCATGGCAATAGTTCTGCAAAACGGAGGGAATCATCTATAATTCAATAATTAGAGGTGGCAAAACATCAGTGAATACTGAGATTTTTTTTATCAGGATTGATAAGTGAGTGAGAAAATTAGGGAAATCTATGAAAATGTGTATATCTTCACTAATTAAACAAAAAAGCCAGCAAAATCTGATAGGTTTTTATATTAATAATGCATATGTAGATGAAAACAATAAGCAATATTTACACAGAGATTAATAATGTATAAATACAGAGAAACGGATCAAAATCAGATAGGATTTTATATCCAAATTCAAGAAGAGCAAAAAGCTGAAGGATGGTCCAGCAATGTTTGATTATTGGAGAGAAAAGTGGCCAGAGAAGATAATTATAAAGAGAAGCATCAGAATTGGAGGGTTTTTTTTCTATATTACCCTCAAAAACTACATTAGGAAAATGTTATTAAGGTTGCAAAGTCCAACACTCACAGCTAGGCTGTACCAGAATCAAGGGTATCTGGGGAATATCAATTTTGTCCAGCGCATTATACTGTAATACAATCTCTAATGCTAGAATCACATACTGCACTATTCGTTAACACAGGACCCTGCCTCCTTGTAGCTGGGATGTATTTGCTGCAGGAAACATCCCTGTCAGCAGCTGAATAGTGAAGAGATTTCTGTGGAATTCAAATGGGGGGGGGGACCCCAGGGCTGGGAGGGCAGATGGGTGGGAAGTAATGGGTTTGGTTTTTAAAGGAAGAATAACCACCCTTCCACAAACACACCCTCCCCATTCCCCTCACTGCTTTTCCTTCATTTCTGCCTCCTTATTCACCCCCTTCCCTTTCTGACAATCCAGAAACACAAAGGGGAAAACCCAGTGGGTGGGGCCCGTTCCTGGTCTCCCCTTCCCTGTTTCCCCTCCTGAATCCCCCAGTTTGCCCCCCTGCCCCCGGAGCAGATTCCCCAGAAAGGGGTGCTGCAAAGGAGAGATCAACTCCCAGGCAACTTCACACAGCTGCCAGATCCGAGTCTCCTGGGGCCCTTTGTGCCGTCACTTTCCTGCCCATCCCTCCATCACCTGGAGTCTCCGGCTCAGGAGCTGGTGTTGGCAGAGCCTGGGGATGCCCCCGGGGCCCAGGGGATAGTTCCAAAAAAATCCCCACCTGGGCTGGGCACAGAAGGAGCTTTAATGAAGGTCTCTCCCCTGCACAGACCCGGCTGGGGAGCAGCAGATGCTGGTTCCTCCCCAGATGACAAGGGAGGAGACAGCAGCTCCTGACCCAGGAAGATAAACAGAGCCAGAGCAAACACAGCTTCCCCCTCCCGGCCCCAGCGAGAACCAGAGCCCTCTGGATACAGCAGCTAATGAAACTCTCTGCCCCCCTCACCTAGCACAGCCCTGGCCCAGGAAAGATCTGGGGCCAGAGCCCTTCTCTCTCTGCCCTTGAACTCTAGAAACCTGCAGAGGAAATAGCAGACAGATCAGTGCCACTGAGAAACGCCTCGGGGCTACGGGCAGCCTCCCTAGGGCCAGGATCCAGGGCTTAATTTGTAATTGTAACCCTTCTGCCCGTCAGAGTTGGCAGCAACAAGGGCCGGGTTCAATATCTAGGGGTTCCATTCCAATAACACAATGCAAACCGGCTCGAGCCCCCACCCAGTGACCTGGGACAAATATATACCACCCCCGCTGGGCGCCTCCAAGAGGCGCCCAGCGGGGGTGGTATATATTTGTCCCAGGTCACTGGGTGGGGGCTCGAGCCGGTTTGCATTGTGTTATTGGAATGGAACCCCTAGATATTGAACCCGGCCCTTGTTGCTGCCAACTCTGACGGGCAGAAGGGTTACATTTTTGGGGGCTCGTCCGGGATGAGAGATGTGAAAGGGCTTTTCAAGAAATCATTACTTGCCTAACTCATGCTCCAGTCCTAGTTTTTGCTGACCCAAGCAAACCATTTATCCTGCATACTGATGCCAGTTTGGAGGGTCTGGGAGCAGTCCTGTACCAGGAAGTGGAAGGCAAATGTAAACCGGTAGCCTTTGCCAGCCGAGGATTGTCTGATAGTGAAACTCGCTATCCCACCCACAAGCTGGAGTTTTTGGCCTTGAAATGGGCCATCACTGAGAAATTTCGAGACTACTTGTATGGTGCTCAGTTCCAGGTGTGGACAGACAACAATCCACTGACTTATGTGTTAACAAGTGCTAAGCTGGATGCTACAGGGCAGAGATGGGTGGCCGCCTTGGCTAGCTATGAGTTCAGCATTCAGTACCGATCAGGGAGAAGCAATGTAGATGCAGATGCATTGTCCAGGCGTCCGCAGGCTCCAGAAGTTGCTGTGATACCCACAGATGGAGTGAGAGCTATTTGCAGTGTGAGTCGCCGAGAGCCAGAGGCCCGTGAAGACTTTCAGGGATGTGTTGCAGAAGCTTTGGGCCTGCCCCCTGAATGCATGCCTTCTGCTTCGGTGAACTATATTGCATTAGACCAATCTCCTTTGCCCATGCTCAATGCGGCTGACTGGCAAGAAGCCCAGCGGCAAGATATTGACATTCGTGATACACTACTTGCCAAAAGGGAGGGGCGAAGCCCAACTGCGGTTGTCCCACCTAACCCGGAGGGTAAACTACTATTGAGAGAATGGACCAAACTAAAACTGATTCAGGGAGTGCTACACCGAATGACCACTGACCCTTTACAAAAACAACGAGCACAACTAGTACTGCCAAAAAAGTACAGAGCCCTGGCCATGAGGGCCCTGCATGATGACTTTGGGCATTTAGGGATGGAGAGGACCCTGGAACTTATTCGTAGTAGGTTCTATTGGCCCCGAATGGCTGAAGATGTTCGCAGGAAATGTGAGACTTGCGCTCGATGTGTTCAAAGGAAAACTCTGCCCACGAGGGCTGCATATCTCAAGAACATCACCAGCAACAAACCTTTGGAGTTGGTATGCATTGATTTCTTGTCTGTAGAGGTAGACAAGAGGAATGTTGGAAACATTCTAGTAGTGACTGACCATTTTACACGGTATGCACAAGCATATCCCACACGTGATCAGAGGGCCACCACCGTTGCTCGAGTATTGTGGGACAAATATTTCTCAGTCTATGGATTCCCGGCTCGGATACACTCTGATCAGGGGCGGGATTTTGAGAGTCACCTTCTGAAGGAGGTGCTGAAGATAGCAGGAATTAAAAAGTCTAGGACAACGCCTTATCACCCCCAAGGTGATCCTCAGCCAGAGAGGTTCAATCGAACCCTATTAGATATGTTGGGAACTTTGCGACCAGAGCAGAAGGCAACCTGGAGCCAGCATGTCGCATTTCTGGTGCATGCCTACAATGCCACAAAGAACGATGCTACGGGAGTCACCCCATATCTCTTGATGTTTGGGCGAGAACCAAGATTACCCATAGACTTGTGCTTTGGTGTATCAGAGGATGGAGATAGCTATGAAACTCATCAGCAATATGTATCCCGACTAAGAGAAAAGCTGCGGGATGCTTATCGCTTAGCTACCGCTGCGGCTCGGAAGAACGCAGACCGCAACAAACATCGATATGATGCTAGAGTGCGTTCGCAGGAGCTCCAGCCGGGGGACAGAGTCTTGCTGCGAAATTTGGGTATTGCTGGCAAACACAAGATAGCTGACAGATGGAAGGCAATACCTTACCTGGTGATGGAAAAGCTGGGAGATCTGCCGGTCTACAAGATCAAACCTGAAGACGGTCCAGGGCAAATAAAGACGGTGCATAGAAACCTTTTGCTCCCTGTGGGGGAATTGGTAAGCACCCCTTGTGAGATGGGCCACGGCAGGGCCGCCGGGCAGAACAGAGGTGCTAGACCAAAGCCGCCATCCAACACAGACAGTGGGCCCCCTGCAGCTAACTTACCCCTATTCTGCACATCTGAGAGTGAGTCTGAGGAGGAAGACACAACCCTGGTGTATCCTGGGATGGAGACAAGATTTCAGTCTCGATCAGCTGAACCAAACGAGAGTTTTCCCTCTTCCGCCCTAAACCCAATGGCGGAACTATTCAGGCCCCTTTCTGATACCCCGGTGCTGCTGATGAGACCCCCCTGTGATGACACACACAGGTTATTGGACAATGGGGACAGACAGGTAGAGGATGTCCTGGGCACCTTGGACCCTCCAGCGTTAGAACTAGGAGTGCAGGGGCCTACGCCAGTAGCCGAGGGACCCTCCAGGGAAGCCTCTCCATCCGTCACTCAAGAGGATGTTCCCCTTACTTCGGCAACAGAGAGTCTCAATAGACGAGACAGGGTGATAAGACCAGTGAAACGGTTAACTTATGATGCACCTGGGGTGACTAGTGAGGAGCCAATACATTTAGCACACAGGCTTGTGGAAGCTAAAGTGGGCTTCCTGAGGCCCTTTGGAGGAAACCAATGAGTTGGTATAAAGGGAGTGTGATTTGTCGGGACGACAAAGTCTTGGCTCGGGGGAGGATGTAAGCAGTGTCAGGATGAGCTCCACCCTGACATCTGGTGGTGAGGTGTGGCAAGTTGTGGAAAAGAACTTCAGGGGCAGATCTCATTTGCATAGGCACACCCACCACGCCTAGAATGAGACCATAGCTGCCCAAATGGTCACTTTGGCCGCTGTGGGATCCCCAGTGTCTCTGTTATTGGGGCAGGAAGAATAAATTGTTATTACCCTGATTATGGGAACTGTGCTTGGAACTGTACATGGCCTTTTGTTACGATGGAGGGATTCACCATCATCTAAGTAGCACTCGCTAGGCAAGGGTCATGGGTTCCAAAACTGTGTGAATGGAGAGAGGCTGGGGACAAGTATTAATACTTGGTGGCATGGGCCCCTTGGTGAGGGCCTTACATGCTGATTGTACTTCCTCCTCTCTCCACTCACACAGTTTTGGAACCCATGACCCTTGCCTAGCGAGTGCTACTTAGATGATGGTGAATCCCTCCATCGTAACAAAAGGCCATGTACAGTTCCAAGCACAGTTCCCATAATCAGGGTAATAACAATTTATTCTTCCTGCCCCAATAACAGAGACACTGGGGATCCCACAGCGGCCAAAGTGACCATTTGGGCAGCTATGGTCTCATTCTAGGCGTGGTGGGTGTGCCTATGCAAATGAGATCTGCCCCTGAAGTTCTTTTCCACAACTTGCCACACCTCACCACCAGATGTCAGGGTGGAGCTCATCCTGACACTGCTTACATAATGAAAGAGGGACTGGGGGACTCAAGCAATTTTTTTACATTCATAACTGATGCAACAAGCATAGAGGTGCCGGGGCTCAGCCCTGGTACAAATTAAGCACTGCCTGGGCCAGGCCCCCATTGCCCTGTGTTCCCTTTGATTTTGGAGACCCTCAGGAACAATCCTCAGTCCCCATAGAAATCCCCCTTGTCCGCTCTCCCTGGGATATTGAAGTCATCCCCTTTCAATCCCACATTGAGGTGGATGCTTCAATGCATAATGCGGCTGCACCCAGGGCTGTGCACAAGGGGGGGCAAGCAGGGACATGGGATCCCCCAATCTGTGGGGGCACAGAACTCCTCTGGGGCCGGCGTAGGGAGATCCAGCTCCTCTGGCTGCTGCGGGGAGCGAACTCCACCGGCCCCAGGGCTGCGTGCATCAGGGAGAACCAGCCCCTCCGGCTGCAGGGGGTGGGTGTGGAGAGCCCGCTCCCCCGGTCACAGGGGACACAGAAAGTGCCCCTCCTGAGGGTGCAACCCCCCCCACACCTAAACAGACATCTGCTGCTCAGTGACCATGTTCCCCTCTGTTCAGACGCATTCAGATTCCATGTCTCTCTCCCAGCACAGTGCAGGGCCAAGGCACAATCAAGGAATGTTCCTCTGACAAACTAATCAAACATGATGCATCCTGATTTCACCCCCATTCCCGAACCTGACCTGATCTCCCAGCTAGAACAAGGGGAAGAGCTGATGGTCCCCGATCTCCAGCGCGCTGAGGAAAGCTAGGAAAGGCACTCGCACAGGCGAAGTACCAATGAAATTGGTAGAGAAACCCTCTGATTAGTGCCAGATGCCTCCAGAAATGTTATGAGAGGGATTCCCCAGTTCCACCTCATCTCTCCAGGTCAGGGTTGTAACTAGCAGGTGTCATATCTTCATGGCAGATGTCACACACAGTTTCACACCCATCCTGGCCAACAGCTGGTATGAACTCCCTCCCTGCCTTTGCTTCCCCTCTGCTGTCTGGATGGGACATGAAGACAGACTCCAATTTCTCCACCCAACAGTTCTGGTGTTTTTCTCTCTTTTCTGTTCCTCTCTTTGTCCTCTCTCCCCAGCACAGACAATGAGTCCTGTCTGGATTCTCACTCCCTATCCCAACAGGTGATGAGACAGGCAGTGAGAACAAAGAAGAGATTCCCCAGCAGAATTTTAAAATATTGTGTGCAGAATTTGTAATTTTTTGGCGCAGAATTCTCTCCGGAGTACCTCACATTTGTTTCTATTTGAATCTCTATCCTTAAGAAGCTTTTTTTTAAAAAAACTATCAGACTCCAGTGCTGCATGCGACATTGGGATGGTGGTGTATGGTGCAACTGGTAAACCAGCGTACGCTGTTCCCCTGGGAACAATAGAACTGGGACGCCTGTGGATATCCAGTGATTAAGGGCTGGATACCACTGGGGGGCACTTTGAAGGGAAGCAGGAGCTGGGGTACATCTATTGTCACCTGGAGGGCAAAGGCAGGCCTGGTGTAGCCCAGGGGAGAGAGGTATGGTGGCTGAGAGGCTGGTTGTGTTAAGGTGCTAACTCCCAACTGGCAAAGGCAAGACTCCCTAATGCTGGTGACAGCAAGGTAACACCCGGCCCTGAGTAGCATCACAGCACCTATGTCTGATTGTGAATGCACAGCTGGGAAGGAAGGCAAGTTCCTAAGCTCTTTCCTTATGGGAGCAAGTGAGTTAGACAGGTGCCTTGCTCCACCTAGCCAGAAGAGAGGAGTGTGTGGCGGGGATTCCTCCTTTAAACATTCAGCCCAGGAGTGCAAGCAGTCACCCTGCTGTGGGAAGCCCAGCTTCAATTCCTGCACTGCAGAAAGGATTTGATCAGGATCCCCCACAGCTCTTAGGAAAGTGCTCTCACCACTAGGCCATGGGATCTTTTGGTTGGGACTCCCTCCATGTGTCCTCCCGTGGCACTTTGGATGAGTCTTTAAAGAAGGAGACAGGGACCCTCCCAGCCAGGTGCCCTCTGGACTACAAAGTTATTCTCTCTCTCTGGCCCAGTGAAAGGCCCCGCCTGGGCTGGGCACAGCTAATGAGTCAATTCCCCTCCTCTCCAAAACCCCAACCCTGAAGGGATCAAGTGAGGTCAAACCCAGATTAAGGCACTGGCAATCTAGGCATGAGTCTAGGGCCCAATCTGTGTGTGTATGTGGAGAGGGGTGGGGTCAGGAGGCTGTCCCACAGTGCAGCGGTGAGGAGGAGCGGTGCTGGCTGCCCCACTGCTCACTCAGGTGTGACCTAGGCACTCCCCCCATGAAACAGGTGGGGCACCAGGGTGACACTGGGTGAATGGCACCGAGACCCCACCACGCACCAGGAGTCTCCCCACATATGCCCCATCTCCCCCTCCCTGGAATCCTCTCCTGTCTGTCCTCTCATGAGTCTATTGGCTTCTTTGCATGATGCCCCCTTAATGCTGAGAGAAGCTGCCTCTGTATGGAGCCCCTGATGACAAGTGCCTGGGGCAGGGGGGGCTGCAGGGTGGTGGGTTTATCGCTAGGACCCAGGAGCAGCTGGGAGGCGGCTCTGGGGGGAGCGATCACTGGGATCAGTCCAGGTGTAGTGTAGGATTCTGCTCTGCATAGGAATGTGCTACTTATGGTGTACTGAGCATGCTCAGTTATCAGAGCAGACTCCTACACTACAGGCCTAGTGCCCCCCTTCCTCTACTGCCAGGGCAGACTGACTCTGAGCCTGCCCTTCCCCCTCAGATCCTTCCCTTTTTCGGTGGGACCCTCCACCAGCCCAGGCCCCCTCCACCTCCCGCCCGCAGTCACCGCTGCTGCCCCACGCTAAAATCTAAAGGTTCATTCATAAAGGGAAAAACATATAGATGAGAGCTAGAACTGGTTAAATGAAATACATACAGTGATGGCAAAGTTCTTGGTTCAGGCTTGTAGCATAGAATAAACTGCAGGTTCAAATCAAGTCTCTGGAGGACATCCACAGCTGGGATGGGTCATTCAGTCCTTTGTATAGAGCTTCAGTTTGTAGCAAAGTCCCTCCAGAGGTTATGAAGCAGGATTGAAGACAAGATGGAGGCGAGGCATCAGCCTTTTATAGTCTCTTGCCATGTGGTCTTTGCTTTCTTTGTCCCAAGGACACTCTATCCAGCCCGTGGCATAGCCCGTGGCATGAGTTCTGTCCATAGGCAGGTCCCTGCATACCTTGCTGAGTCACAAGATGTATCTGCCTTCTCTCAATGGGTCGATTGTATAGCTGATGGTCCTTAATGGGCCATCAAGCAGGCTAGGCAGAGTTGACACCAACTGGTTTGGGGTGTTTCCCGGAAGCATAGCACAAGTTTGAAATACAGACAGTATAGAGTCAGTATTCATAACTTTAACTACAAAAATGATACACATATACAGATAGCATAATGAAAATCCGCCAATCATAACCTCTCCATAGACCCCTTACGTGACAACCTTTATACAATAGTGGCTGCAAATATATAACAGTGGTTGCAACAGTGATCTATCCAGTTACAGATTATGTCAGTAACATCACAGGAGGGGACACGGCATCAGTGAGGCTGATATTGGAATACTGCATCTGGTTTTGGTGTCCTCATTTGAAAAAGATGTTGTGAAATTGGAGATGGGACAGCAAAGAGCCACCAAATGTTCTGAGGGCTGGAGAAAACATGCCTTCTAGTGAGCTATTGAAAGAGCTCAACCTGTTTAGCTTATCAAAAGAAGATTGAAAGGTGACTTCATTGAAGTGTTGAAGTGCCTTAATGGAGAGAAAATATCGGGTATTAAAGGGATCATTAATCTAGCAGAGAAAGGCATAACAAGACCCAATGGCTGGAAGGTGAAAAGAGACAAATTCATATTACAAATAAGGCACAAATATTCAACAGCAAGGATGATTCACCACAGGAACAAGCTACCAAGGAAAGTGGTGGATTCTCCATCGCTTGATGTCATTTATTGAAGACTAGATGCCTTTCTGGAATGTGTTTGCCCAAAAAGTAGCTATTGTGTCATACTGGAGGCCTGTGATACGCAGGGGGTCAGATTAGATGCTCTAATGTTCTCTTCTGGCCATAAAGTCTGCTCATTTCTGAAAAACTGAGTGTAGCATGGGGAGCAGCGTGTGATGTTTTACTGTCTAGCCGGCTTGCTTCCTAGAACGAACACTCATTGGCTGGGGTGATCCACAGGGAGCAGCTCAAACCTCCAAAGTGTCTGTCCAGCGGCAGGACATTAGCACAGCAAGGGAGGGGAGTGGCAGTGAGATCACAAAGGCCTTTTGCAGGACCTCAGACTATTGATCAAAGGTGGTGGGGAGGTGGTGACCTCACAGAGAGATGCTGACATCAGCCAGGCAGGACAGGGGCGAGGGGCCAGGGAAACCTCAGAGACCCCTGTGGCTTTGCTTCAGCAAGTCTCCTTCTCCAGGTCTCTCTTTGAGGACTGAGAGAGTATTAGGGTTCACGTACGTGAGCACCAGGAGGAACCTCTTTCGAGTTTTCTCCTTTCCTTTTACTGATTTTACTAGAAAACAGACGTCCCTGTTTAGAAGGTAAGAGCCTCCTCGAGGTTTGAAACCTGTTCAGTCTGATCCATCTGGTGACAGTTAAATTCTAGGCGTGGAAAACACGAGCTTAAGGAGGCAGAATTTAATTCCGCACCTAGAATTTTGTCCCTTAGAATCACTGGGGACATTAGGGTTTGTCCTTTTTGTTTCACCTTTTGCTCCCTCCCTCCCTCCTTTCTCTTCTTCTCTTGCTTCTTTTGTCCTTTCTCCTGTTCCCCTCCCAACACCAGGAGGTGTGTATGTGTGTGTGGATAGGAGTAGTGCATAATATGAGGTGTCCTACCACGTTTACTCAGATCAGATTATGACATAATAGAATAGCTGAAATATTCTATTTTATCTGGTTTCAGAGGAGCAGCCGTGTTAGTCTGTATTTGCAAAAACAAAAGGAGTACTTGTGGCACCTTGTGGTGTTCTGTTATTTTCTTTGTTGGGCCTGTCCTGTAGTAGCCACTAGCCGTCACCTTCAGCCCCCAACTAAAACCTCTCCAACGCATCATCAAGGATCTACAACCTATCCTGAAGGACGACCCATCATTCTCACAGATCTTGGGAGACAGGTCAGTCCTTGCTTACAGACAGCCCCCCAACCTGAAGCAAATATTCACCAGCAACCACACACCACACAACAGAACCACTAACCCAGGAACCTATCCTTGCAACAAAGCCCGTTGCCAACTGTGTCCACATATCTATTCAGGGAACAACATCATAGGGCCTAATCACATCAGCCACACTATCAGAGGCTCGTTCACCTGCACATCCACCAATGTGATATATGCCATCATGTGCCAGCAATGCCCCTCTGCCATGTACATTGGTCAAACTGGACAGTCTCTACGTAAAAGAATACATGGACACAAATGAGATGTTAAGAATTATAACATTCATAAACCCGTTGGAGAACACTTCAATCTCTTTGGTCACTCGATTACAGACCTAAAAGTTGCAACCAGAATGACAAATGTGTGTGTTTCTTTCCCACGCCTGATCATCCATGAGGCCAAAGTCTTGTGGATCTGGGACTGGCACCAGGACAGCAGGCTCCTGGGCTACAAGAACACAGCCAAGGTGGGGGAGGTAAGGACACTCTGCCAGGGCATGACACAGCTCTGGAAGTGCAGGTGGCTGCCTCCTGGAGCCACTAGATGGAGATGCCATTCTAGTCTAGGATTTGGAGCCTGATTCTGGGCAATCTGCTGAAGCCTCACATCTAGTTGGCTTTAGGTCTTTGGAAAATTCTTCTTGGAGGGGCAGAGAAGATTCTTCCTCCGGATGGCAGTGCTGGCCATCCACGACCCCCTGCTGCGTGTCAGCCAGGCTGGGCTGCTCCTCACCTACTCCCTCCTGAGGGAAGCCCAGCAGCTGATGGTGGACAAGGTAAGCAGCTGCATTAGACTCAGGAGATTGGGGTGGGGCCCAGGCCTCATTCCCATCCTATGGCCATTCACTGGCCTGGCAGCAAGGAGACTGGTGGGGAATGAGAGTGAGAGCAGGTGCTACTGGGTAGGGAGATGAATTCACCTCCATGACCAGGAGGGAACCAGCTTGTCCCCTGAGCAGCTCCAACCCAGCTCTTTAGCGAGGCTAATTAATGATAAGCTTTGCCTCATCACGGACTTATGTTCTTGGGAAGGGCAGCAGAGTCCTCTAAGTGCCCTCTGCGAGCCTCTCCTGTCACCCGAGCCACCACCCAGAGTTGCTCCCATCACTGGCAATCTGGGAGGCCAAGGACTGACGGGTGATGGCGACTGACCAGGAAGGGCTGAGGCACATGGGCGGGGGAAGCTTGTCCTGCTGCTGGCAGGGCTGGACCCGCTCTAGAGAGAATGGGAGGATTCAGTCAGCAGGGGCTGCTGACTTGCCCTGTTCACCAGGGCTGCCATCCTGCGGCTTCAGCAAGGCTAATTAATGACAAGCTTTGCCTCATCACGGACTTATGTTCTTGGGAAGGGCAGCAGAGTCCTCTAAGTGCCCTTTGCGAGCCTCTCCTGTCACCCGAGCCACCACCCAGAGTTGCTCCCATCACTGGCAGCCTGGGAGGCCAAGGACTGACGGGTGATGGCGACTGACCAGGAAGGGCTGAGGCACATGGGCGGGGGAAGCTTGTCCTGCTGCTGGCAGGGCTGGACCCGCTCTAGAGAGAATGGGAGGATTCAGTCAGCAGGGGCTGCTGACCTGCCCTGTTCACCAGGGCTGCCATCCTGCGGCTTCAGCATTAGTGGCTGGGATGACTTGGGGAAAGGTCTCAACCGCCCCACATCCCACTTCACTGCTGCCAGAATCCCTCCTGCCCCCCCTTCTAGAGCCCCCTCCCTGCCCAACCTGGGTGGGGGCGGAGCAGTGGGGCCTGAGAACTTGAGCTGTGGATTGGAGGGGGAACAGCTGTCGGGGGCACTGAGGGGGAGGTGGCAGGAGCTCACCCTGCAAGGAGGGGGGTTGGCACTGGAGGTCACTAGAAAGGATAACAAGACTCCATTCTGGGGGCCAGGAGGGGGAATCCATCCCTCAGAGGTGGGTGGGTGCTGGGTGGAAATGCTGCTGGTTCCAGGTGCCCTGATTCCGCAGGGGCGTCTGAGTCTCTGACAGGTCCTCGTTCCCTTGCAGCAGGAGGACGTCACAGCCAATGTGATGCACCAGCTCCTCATCATCCGGCACTTGCGCCAGATGCCCAAGGCACTGCAGGGGCTCTGCCTCTGAGGCCACCAGCAACTCCCACTCCCTGCTGCTCTGGCTCCCTGTAAATGGGGAGCTAATGGAAGGGGAAATGGAGGCCCCTGGTACTCAGAGAAACTCTCTCCCCTCTCTGTAGAGCTGGGTCCTTCCCTCTGTCCCCCAGGTTTCCTTCTTCTGGGGCAGGAGCTCTTTCCCTCACACCCATTCCCCTCCCCCCCTTTCCTTGGTCTGACCGCATCCCATTCCCCTGTGCCCAGGCAGAGCTCTCCCTGCCCCATATGATGCAGAAAGGCCATTGTGTTAGGGCCACTGCCCCAGCCACACTGAAGCTCGGAAAGCTCCACTTTTGAGGAAGTGGGAGTGGGACAGAGGCTCAGGGCTAGCTTCACCTCCTGCCCTTTATTCTCCCCTTGGCCCTTCTATGGGGTCTCTGGGTGTGAAATGAAGAGGAGCCTCCTTCCCAGCTCTCTTCCAGGCCCTGGGATCTGGCACAGCCTCCCAGAGGGGTGCATCCTGTAGCTGAGCCACATCAGGGAGCAGTGGGGACAGGGCACCTCGTCCCATCCAAGCAAGCAACGCTGGCTCTCAAAGAGGCTTAGATGGAAGACCCCGCTCCCTCATGGAGAAAAGAGCCATTTACTCCTTGGGGCTGTGGGTCTCTTGGGGGAGAAATGGCATCCCTGATGCATAGCCTGGCTGGGAGCTTCCCCCGTCCCTGGCTCCCAGCTCTGGGACAGAGATGTCTCCATCACCGTACCACCCTGGTTTTGTTCCTAGGAAGGGGCTCCCCAGAGACGTCCTCAAACCTGGGCTCCTGAGAGCATTTCTGGCAGGAGGCTCCAGCCCCTCGGGCATGAAGCGAGCATCAGGTCATCTCATTCACATGGCATCTCCGGTCTCCAGCTCCACTTCCCACAGCAGGGCAAACGAACCCATCATCTCCCAGAATCCCAACTCTTTGACTTCCTTCCACTCAGCAGTAGGGTTTCTCCAGCCCCCTCACCACACCTGTCAGCCTCTGAATGATGAAGGGCCTGAATGTCAAAGTCACCAGAACAAGCAAACTCCAGTTCCAGGCAGTGGGGCCTCTGTGTACTCAGCCCCTCTGGAAACCAGGTCTGAAATGGGGAGCAAGGACCCCAGCCGAGTAACAGTAGGAGTGGGCAGAGCAGGCCTGTAACAGGGTACTTTCCCCTGGGCTGCACAGCCTGGGGCCTAGCCAAGCTGATTACAGAATGAGCCCTAACTGAGAGGCACCATGTACCTCCCCGTAAAGAGCCAGACTTCAGTGGTGACACAGCCCAGCTGGGGTATCTACAGGAATGAGAACGAGGTAGTTCAGAGCAGCAAGGAAACTAGAGAAAAGAGGCAGGAAGTGCCCAGGGAAACCTGCAGCAAAGAGAAAGGAGCAGACCTAGCTGTTGGGTACAGGGCCCTGGGCTGCTACTAATGTCAGGGTGAGACTGGGTTCCCCTACTGGCCCCAAAGTAGGGGGTGTACACACACCCGGAGAGGTTACCAAGCCTTGCAAGGAGGCTGCAGGCTGAGCAAGAGCCCCAGCGATAGACTTCTAGTGATGGACTTCTAGCCCCAGTGATGGACTTCTTTCTGTGGAAAGACCTCTTTGGACTTCTAGTGTGAGACAAGCTGGGCCCCAGACGGGTGGACAAAAGGTGGTGACCTGGCTGGAGGGCTGAGTTACCAGGCAGAGAAACTGCCATGGTGCTGGAGCGACCATGGACGGGGGACGCTAGCCCAGCGAGAGGGCTGTGATGCCATGCCTGGCCGCCGGGGGGGCACGTAATGGTGAGTAGATTTATTTATGATTGGCATAGTCAGGAGGATTGAATTCTGCCTGTGATCCATGAGGACTGATGGAAGGAAGTCTTTGTTGCTGAAGGAAGGTCTGTCCTCCCAAGCGGGTGTATTGAGGGACCGAGCCGGTCACTGGATTTCCCTTTTGAGTTCCAGGGACTGGTTAAGCAGCCAAAGCAGCTCTAGGGGTTTCTCCAGCAGCTCCTAGAAACCCAACAGGAGCAGAAGGAAGTGCAGGCGGAGCTATAGACGCAGCAGCAGCAATGCCTGTGAGAGATCTTGCAAAGGGAACGCCCATGGACAAAAAGAGCAGACCCGGAGAGCATGCCTGGGCTGTGCGGAGAAGGTTAGCCCAGGAGAGCAGGGCATGAGCAAGTGTACACGCGTGGCCTAATGCCAAGATGGGGACAAGAGTTCTTTGTTTTGGGTGCAGAGAAGCAGGCCATATCAAAAGACCCGGCCTGCTTAGGAAATTGCTGAGTGGCAAAAGGAGGGGCCAGGGCCCCAAGAAGTTAGAAAGAAAGGAGAAGGTTCCTCTGATAGAAACCCACATGAGGCAGGCAACGTGGAAGTGGCAGGGATGGCCATGGACTTTGCAGACCCTCCACCAATACACCTTGTCGGGTGCTGCAGGTTGGTGAAGGACGAAATGCTTGGCCCAGAGATGAAGCAGACTGAAGGAGGGACAAACACAAGGGTGGAGCAGTTCATGGTGGGCGCTCCGACCCTGATGGAAAAGGTTTTGGTGTGTGCAGTGGCATAGCAAAAAGGCTGCAGAAGAAGCTAAAGGCTTCAGAAGAGGCTCTGCAAGCAGCTGTTAATGGGAATGAGTGGCTGCAGGAAGAGCATTGGGATACTGCAAAAGAGAAGGATGGCCTCTGAGTTCTGGTGAGCGAACTGGCAGTGGAGTGGGAGACACTGTGGGTGCAGGCTGTACAAGCGCGCAGCTGGTGACAGCAACGAGATGACGAGGGATGAAGCTTGGACAAGAATAGAACTTGCCCCTCGTGTGGGCCAGTTTCTAAGGAGGAGCGTATATGACAGGGGGGCTTGGCCTGTGGGCAATAAAGCCTGGAGCTAGGCCAAATGGATTACAGAGTGAGCTCCACCTGAGAGGAAAGACAGGGAAAACCACAGCAAAGGTACAGGAGCAGGCCTAACTGTTCGGTACAGGGCCTTGGGGCGGGACCTAGAATCCAGGGTAGGACTGGTTCTCCCATGGTCTCTAAGGAAGGGGACGTACAAGGCCATAGAAAGGGCTACCAAGGCCAGCAAGGGCAGGCTGAGCCAAAGTCAGGCTGAGGAAGAGCCCCCAAAGGGACGGAGGACCTTGTTTTGGTTAAAGACATTTTTGGACTTTTCGTTTGGGATGAGGGCGACCCAGGAAGGAGTGAACTAAAAGATAGTCACCTGGCTGAAGGGCTGAGTTCCCAGGCAAAATACTGCCAGAGTGCCCTAGCGACTCTCGGCAGGGGTGCAAGCCCCACAAGAAAGCTGTGACACCAGGCCTTGCCAGGAAGGGGTACCTATCAGTGAGTGAACTCTGTTACAAGCCTGCTTCCGTTATGGAAACAGTGTGATATTGGAGAGTGGTGGGGATGGCCTATGGGAGGGGATGGCTGGAGTGGTCATACAGAAGGGGCAGCAGGGTCCAGTGATGAGAGCAAGGAACAGGTTATACTGCAGCCCTGCCACTGAGTGGTAACGTGATCCTGGCCAGGTCACTCTCCCACCTGGTACCTCACTTTCCCTGTCTTTGAAATGGGGATCATCCTGTCCCACATTAAGAAAATGTTTGATCCTCTGCTCTTGCTTCCCAAATCCCTGCCCCCCTTGCCCCTCACAGGCCTCTTCCCTGTTCCTCAAACTTCCATGCCCATGTTAGTGCCTGGGTCACCCTGCAACTGCAAGGTCTCATGTACAGTCTCCCACTAGCAAACTGAACCCCCACCCCCCGCCCCGATCCAGAATAGGAATCGCAGTTCCTATGCGCTGCCCTGAATGAAGTGTAGCCCATGGGCATGGGGAAGGCCAACACTCACATCCAGGTAGATTGTCAACCTACTCCTCTGTCCCAGGAGCAGGAAGGCCTCTGGTTCTTGCTCTCTTGGTAGCTGGAGCTGCTAAGTTGGGGGTGTGGTGGGCCATTGGGCCACATGTGGTCAGGGCAGTCAGTGCAGAGCAGTGTTTAACCGGTTACCAATCCATGATAGGACCTTATGATGTACCTGTATGGCACAATAATTCTTCATTGAATCAGCTGATTCAATTGCTTAGTCTTTGGGGTTCAGACCCCCTGTTCTCCCCCTGAGGTGACAGAACCCTGATTGTCACATCTGCCTTTCAGGCTCTGTCCCAGCCTCTCACACAGATATATCCTGCAGCCAGCCCAGCTCAGGGAGCAGTGGGGACAGGTCATATCATCCTGCGAAACTAAGCAACATGGGTCCCGTTGAGGCTCAGATGGAAGATCCAATGCACCTCCTGGAGGTAAGAACTGTTCACTCGTCCTGCCATTTGGGGCTCTTGCAACAAACAGGGGCCTCCTGAAACATATCCTGGTTGGGAGCTTTCCCAGATCCCAGCCTTAGTAGAGAGACCTATTTCTCATCATGATATCCTCATTTTATTCTCAAAGGATGTGTCCAAGATCCTGGAGCCTGTTTCCTGCTGCAAGAGATTTGAGTGGGGAAAGACCACTCACTGTCACGACCCACGGGTCTTCAACCTGGGTCTGCAGGGTTCATGGGAGCAGCCACCCTCCAACCCTCCACCTGGAAGCCTGCTGAAAATTGCTTACCTAGGACCCATGAAGTTCAGCCCCAGTTTGAGGACCGTGTGCTACCTGTTTCTGCTGCCACTCCCCTGGCTTGGTTTCCTGGCATCTGATTTGTGGTTGTGATCGCAAGTTTGCCTTTTGCTGCTGATCTTCCAGTATCCTGACCCAGCTGACTCTCAACTCCTGTCATGTGAGTGTGAACTCTGGCTCTGACCAGTAGACCTGGCTGCCCTTGACCCAGCCGTGACATTGACTTTTGTACAATTTCTCCAATGCTCTTTTCTGCTCTCCAGCAAGATACACCAGTCCCTTGGCTCCCAAAGTCCTAGTTGCCTGCTATTCAAGGGCTGAGGGGTGGTGCTTGTATTACCCCCACCCCCACCTCAGCTACTTTTCCGATGGGAATCTCCCTAGAGCAGAGGAGAAATCTGCCCTTCTCCTAGGATCAGTCCTAGCTGTAATTCCACCCACCCTGGCCGCAGCTCAACTACTTTGTTTACCTGGGGTCAGGGACCACTTTTGAAGCCCTTAGCATGGGGGTGGAGGTGGGAGCAGAGTCTGAAGCTCCAGCAGTTTCCACCAGAGAACACCACCCTCTCTTTCTATGGTCTGGCTAGGCTCACCATCCATCTTGGAGCTGAACACCAGATGGGAGCTGAGAGATTGTCCTTGATGGGCCATGTTCTTGTGTGTGATGGAGCTGTGGGCCAGAGAGGGCCAGGAGAAGATGCACCACGCCTGGCCAGGACCGGGCTAAACAGCCTGTAATGCTAGGTGAGTCAAACCACGGCCACAATAGAGACACCCTGGGCATCCATGGGGACTGAATCTGGGCCCTTCACTACCAAGAGCACAACTCATTCCAACTTGAGTCATGACCAAGGTGACCCCTGCCAGTCCCTCTGAGGTGGGTCAGTATTATCCCTGTTAGCTGGGGCATAGGGATAGAAAGCAACTGGCTACAAGGTCACACACAACGTCACTGACAGAGGCAGGAAGGAAGTGTGGTACTGATACCAGTCCAGCTCCAACCACTAGACTCCACCCACTTCCAAAGTCAGAGAACCCAGGAACCCTGACTCTGACAGCTAGGCCTTAAATGACAAGACCAACCTCCCTCCCACTCAGGAAGCCATAGACGGGACCATCTGCTGAGCTCCCCTGTGCAATGCCACTGCCAGAGACCATTGCGAGTGGGTGTCAAGTGACTGAGAAGGGAACTTCTTGAGAGCCTCCTAGAGACTCGCAGGTGTTTCACTGTGACCCTCTGGGAGCCGTGGAAAGAGTGCTGCATTGAAGAGACTCTCCTGCTCTAACAAAGGATTTCTGTTCTCCTAGACAGTCAGCCGGTGAGGCCAGTTTGTAGAATGTGGAAGAGCCCTTTGGCAATGGGTTGGAGGATTCACAATGTAGGTGGCAGCAGCTGCAGTGCCTGGGGTCCCCATGGGCCAAGCCTCCACTCCTGACACTCCAGGCTAATCTCCCACTGCTCTCAGTGGGGCTTGGCTTTAGCTACTGGGCCTGCGTGCCTAGACAGAGGACTCAGGTACTTCCATCCGGCTGCTCAATGGCAGATGCAGCCACCCAAAGAAGTGAAAAGAAAAGGAGGACTTGTGGCACCTTAGAAACTAACCAATTTATTTGAGCATAAGCTTTCATGAGCTACAGCTCACTTCATTGGATGCAAGCTGTAGCTCACAAAAGCTTGTGCTCAAATAAATTGGTTAGTCTCTAAGGTGCTACAAGTCCTCCTTTTCTTTTTGCGAATACAGACTAACACGGCTGTTACTCGGAAACCAAAGAAGTGAAGAAGAATGGAAGTGAAAGAGCAAAGCTGGACCATCTGCTGAGCTCCTTTCTGTCCCCGCATTGATCCTGGGGCTTCTAGGCAGGATCCCTACATAGCGCTGGGAGAAGCTGCCCCAGCCCAGGGCTCTGGGGCAGGGGTGCTGCAGATCGGTGGGTTGATCGCTAGGACCCAGGAGCGGCTGGGGGGCGGCTCTGGGGGGAGGATCGCGGGGCTCAGCCCGGCCCAGGAAGTGACTCGCAGCCGCTGCGGGGACTCTGGCTCCCGGCGAGATCCCCGCGCCCCGGCGGCTGGTGCTGGGAGCCCGGAGCCCGGGCTGCAGCCGGGAGAGGGGAACCTCCAGCCGGGCCCTGCCCGCTGCTCCCCGGGAGCCTCTCCCAGGGCAGAGCCCCCAGCCCGGCCAGGGCCCCTTCCCGGCCCGGCCCCTGCCCCGGGGGGCCCCGCTCGGAGGGAAGGTAAGAGAGACCCGCCCCCCCCGGCACCCCCGGGCTGCAGGGGGCGGGTTTGGCCCCGGGCTGCTCCCCGCGGAGCCGGCTGCGATTCCCTGCCCCGGGCCCGGGAAAGCCGCCGCCAGCCCCCGGTGTGCGCGGGGCGGGGGCTGGGACAGTGACGGGGGGCAGACGGGGAGCTGAAGGGGGGCGGGGGTGTAGCTAAGGGGGGATTACAGTGGCAGCACACCAGCAATCTTCACCCTCTTCTGGAATTATACTGCTTCTTTTCAAATACCGGGGGGGACAGGGATGTGGGGGGGGGGGCAGGAGGGGATGGGGGCGGGGGTGCGCTGAAGGGAGGATGGGTCCATGTCGGGCAATCAGGGGAAATTTATGGGGCGGATGGGAACAGGGCTGCAATAGAGGGAAACTGAGTGGGGGGCACTGCGAAGGAAAAGGGGGATGTGGGGAGGGGGAGAGATACAAGGGCAACTCCCCCACCCCAATGGGGCAAGAGAGGGGGAGGGCCTGCCCCACCCAGCAGCCTGGGGTAAATCTTTTACCACAAATAGTCAATGATGCTTTGGTGGTAGGTGGAGGCTTCTGCCCGAGGGTTCAGAAGCTACTAACCAAATATCCAGACGCCCCCTGCCCCCCCCCCACACCCTGTGCTCCCAATTTATTTTATTTTATTATTTTCAGACACAGTCATGATTTGGGGGTCCGTCTCCTGAGTGCATGGATTAAATGAGGTTCGGGGCTGCCCGGGGCCCTGGTCTGATTTCCAGGCAGAATTCAGATCTCAGCCACACCGGAGTCAGACCGGAGTCACTGCTGGCTCTGGCAGGGGGTGAGTGCGGATGGGCCGATGGGATCAGCCTCTGCCTGCCTGTCCCTGGGGGCTGCAGGGGCAGGACAGGGAGGCTCAGTCATTAGCTGCTGCCACCAGAGGGCTCCGATTATTGATTGATCAGGGAGAGGAGGCAGCTGGTGTGTGTCTCTCTCTGCTCCTGGTATTAGAGCCCTTGAATTGAGGTCCCTGGGTCAGACACTGCTGCCTCCTCTACCTGAGAGCCCAGAGTGTGAAACTGCTGCTCCCCAGCTGGTCTGTGCCAGGGAGAGGCCTTCCTTAACCCCCACTCCTCCCTCTGTGCCCCGCCTGGGTGGGCACTTTCTCCAGTGGCTGGAACCAGCCCCTGGGGCAGCCCCGGGCTCTGCCCACGCCAGCCCCTGAGCGGGAGCCTGCAGGTGATGGAGAGACCTGCGGGAAAGGTCTGGGGCCCGGGCAGGAAGGTGACTCTGCACAAAGGGCCCAGAGCTGCTGCCGTCAGTGACACAGACCTAGCTGTTGTAGTAGCAGATCTGTCTACTGGAGAGCAAACACCCATGAAAGTGGGGCAGAAACCAGTTCTCCCAGGCAGCGGGAAAGGGAGAGTGGAGAGACTGTAAGGGGCAGCAGGAGCAAGAAGAGAGGTTCCAAGCCTCATTCTCTGCATCACCCCTGGGCAGACTGACTTGGCTGGGAAGAAGAGTAGGAACTGACAGAGGAAAAGCCAGGTCCTCCCCCGGCCAAATCCTTGTGGCCAGTGTCGGGGGGGATCCCCCCAAATGGTTCCTTTGATTCTGCTCTTTTTCAGAATTTGTGTTAGAGACTCTGTCTGGGGGGGTTGGGTTAAAAGTGTCTCGGGAGGCTCAGTGCTGCGAGGAGGGGCTGGGGCTGTGTTGTAATAAAGTGCCTGAGGTTTTTCCCCGTGTGGCAGAGCCCAGAGCTTGTCTCTGCAGGGAGGGAGCCTGGGGGGAGTCAGGGTGTGAAATGGACTCAAGCCCCTTCTGAAACTTCCCCCCATCACCCCTCTCACCCTGACAGGCTGAGGAATCACATCCACGTTTCGCTCCAAATTGTCCCGTCTTCCAGGGGACAGGGAAGGGAAATGGCTGTGATGGAGCCAGCTCAGGTAGGGGATTTTCAGGGAGCTGCAGGGGGGGGTTGCTGTAGAGGGGGAGGGGCAGGAAACACGCAGGGGGAGACAGGGCGGGGACAGGGTGTGATAAACCTGCTGGGGTTCAACTTGGAGCCTGATTTTCTGAACAGCCCATTGGCCGGGTGGGGGAAGAAGAAACATTCCCCCCATTTCTGAACCAGGAAACACCCTCCTGGGCAGGGCTGGGAAAACTGACCAGACTCCCAGTGCTGGAGCCTGACCCCACTGGCCAGAGGCTGCTGTGAAATACGAAGGGAAGCTGTTGGGATTCCTGTCCCTGTCCCCGGCTCAGAGCTCTGCTTCCCATATCAGCCTGTGGCTGGCAGACATGTGGGAAATGAGAAGACCCTGCCCTGCTCCATCTGCTGGGGGGGACAAGGAGCTCTCACCTTCTTCCCATGCCTTAACGCCTCCTGGCTGCTCTGAGCAGGGTGGGGGTGGGATTCTGCTACTCTGTCACCCCCAGAGCTTCTGTTTGTTTATCCTTCCTCCCCTGTGACTAGTGGGATTGTGGCTGGGGCAGCAGGCACTGAATGGGGGAGACTTGTTGTTTCAGATGTTGGTGGCCTTCGAGGAGGTGGCTATGTATTTCACCGAGGGGCAGGCGGCTCTGCTGGACCCCAGTCAGAGAGCCCTCTACAGAGAAGTCATGCAGGAGAATTATGAGACGGTGACCTCACTGGGTAAGGGATTCCTGTGCCCTCGGTTATTGGAAGCCGTGGGGTCTGCGTGTCTGAATCTGGTCAGGTTCTTCCTTCCTCAGCTGGATTAGGGGGGACTAGGTCCTAGAGTCCACAGCTGCAGCATGAGAGAGACTCATCTCCATATCCCCGCCGGTGGGATTGGGGAATCAGAAACGTAAGAACATAACAGTTCTCATACTGGGTCAGACTACAGTCCTGTCTCTGACAATGGCTGGTACCAGAGGTTCATAGGGAGTGTTCAGAACAGGGCAATTATGGAGTGACCTGCACCTGTCTTCCACTCCTGGCTTCTGTTAGCTACATGTTTGCCATCACTCCAAGCATGGGGTTACATCCCTGACCATCTTGGCTAATAACTCTAGCTGGACCTATTCTCCGTGAAGTTTTCCAGTTCTTTTTTGAACCCAGTTATACTTCTGGCCATCACAACATCCATCGACAATGAGTTCCACAGGTTAACTGTGCATTGTGTGGAAAAAAAAAGCTTCCTCTTGTGTGTATTTTAATCAGGTGGCCCCTTGTTTTGTATTGTATGAAAGGATAAATAACACTTCTCTATTCTGTTTTTGCACACTGCTCATGATTATATAGACTTCTGTCAGATCCCCCCTTAGTCATCTTTTTTTGAAACTAAAGAGCCCTAATCTGTTTAGTCTCCCCTCATATGGAAGACATTCCATACCCTTGATTATCTTTGTTGCCCTTCTCTGAACCTTTTCCAGTTCCACTATACCTTTTTTCAGGTGGGGCGACCAGAACTGGGCACAACATTCCAGGTGTGGGTGCAGTATGGATTTATATAGGAGCATTATGATATTTTCTATCCCTTTTCTAATAGTTCCTAACATACTGTTAACTGTTGCTGCACATTGAGCAGAAGTTTTCAGAGAACTATCCACAGTGACCCCAAGATTTCTTTCTTGATTGGTAACAGCTAATTTAGAACATACCACTGGAAAAAATAATCCTAACTATTCATATTCAATGTGCACTACTTGGCACTTATGAACCTTGAATTTCATCAGCCATTTTGGTGCCCAATCTCCTGGTTCAGTGAGATCCTTCTGTAACTCCTCACAGTCTGCTTTAGACTCATCTGTCTTGAACAATTTTGTATCGTTTGCAAATTTTGCCACTTCAATGTTCATCCCTTTCCCCAGATCATTAATGAATATGTTGAATAACAGAGGTCCCAGTACAGATTCTTTGGGGGCTCCGCTATTCACCTCGCTCCATTGTGAAAACTGACCATTTATTCGCAAAAAGAAAAGGAGTACTTGTGGCACCTTAGAGACTAACCAATTTATTTGAGCATAAGCTTTTGTGAGCTACAGCTCACTTAGAATCATAGAGTATCAGGGTTGGAAGGGACCTCAGGACGTCATCTAGTCCAACCCCCTGCTCAAAGCAGGACCAATCCCCAATTAAATCATCCCAGCCAGGGCTTTGTCAAGCCTGACCTTAAAAACTTCTAAGGAAGGAGATTCTACCACCTCCCTAGGTAACGCATTCCAGTGTTTCACCACCCTCCTAGTGAAAAAGTTTTTCCTAATATCCAACCTAAACCTCCCCCACTGCAACTTGAGACCATTACTCCTTGTCCTGTCCTCTTCTACCACTGGGAATAGTCTAGAACCATCCTCTCTGGAATCACCTCTCAGGTAGTTGAAAGCAGCTATCAAATCCCCCCTCATTCTTCTCTTCTGCAGACTAAACAATCCCAGTTCCCTCAGCCTCTCCTCATAAGTCATGTGTTCCAGACCCCTCATCATTTTTGTTGCCCTTCGTTGGACTCTTTCCAATTTATCCACATCCTTCTTGTAGTGTGGGGCCCAAAACTGGACACAGTACTCCAGATGAGGCCTCACCAATGTCGAATAGAGGGGGACGATCATGTCCCTCGAGCTGCTCGCTATGCCCCTACTTATACATCCCAAAATGCCATTGGCCTTCTTGGCAACAAGGGCACACTGCTGACTCATATCCAGCTTCTCGTCCACTGTCACCCCTAGGTCCTTTTCCGCAGAACTGCTGCCTAGCCATTTGGTCCCTAGTCTGTAGCTGTGCATTGGGTTCTTCCGTCCTAAGTGCAGAACCCTGCACTTATCCTTATTGAACCTCATCAGATTTCTTTTGGCCCAACCCTCCAATTTGTCTAGGTCCCTCTGTATCCTATCCCTGCCCTCCAGCGTATCTACCACTCCTCCCAGTTTAGTATCATCTGCAAATTTGCTGAGAGTGCAATCCACACCATCCTCCAGATCATTTATGAAGATATTGAACAAAACCGGCCCCAGGACCGACCCCTGGGGCACTCCACTTGACACCGGCTGCCAACTAGACATGGAGCCATTGATCACTACCCGTTAAGCCCGACAATCTAGCCAACTTTCTACCCACCTTATAGTGCATTCATCCAGCCCATACTTCTTTGTAGTTTCCTCAGGAAGTCAGTGGTGTCTCGAAGGTAGCTGGGAGTGCTGGTAGCGTAGGGCCTGAGGAGAGAGTCTACATAGCCAGACAATCCTGCTGTCAGGGTGCCAATGCCTGAGATGATGGGGCGCCCAGGATTTCCAGGTTTATGGATCTTGGGTAGTAGATAGAATATCCCAGGTCGGGGTTCCAGGGGTGTGTCTGTGCGGATTTGATCTTGAGCTTTTTCAGGAAGTTTCTTGAGCAAATGCTGTAGTTGCTTTTGGTAACTCTCAGTGGGATCATAGGGTAATGGCTTGTAGAAAGTGGTGTTGGAGAGCTGCCAAGCAGCCTCTTGTTCATATTCCGACCTATTCATGATGACAACAGCACCTCCTTTGTCAGCCTTTTTGATTATGATGTCAGAGTTGTTTCTGAGGCTGTGGATGGCATTGTGTTCTGTATGGCTGAGGTTATGGGGCAAGTGATGCTGCTTTTCCACAATTTCAGCCCGTGCACGTCGGGCTGAGACAAATTTATCTGAGCATAAGCTTTCGTGGGCTACAGCCCACTTCATTGGATGCATGCAGTGGAACAAAATTGCTGTTAATTTTTGCGGCTTTAGCAAGTTGTTTCTCAAATTCTTACTTGGCCTGCCTTATTTTACTTTTAGAATTAACTTGCCAGAGTTTGCGCTCCTTCCTATTATCCTTACCAGGAGTCCCAAAGTTTAAAGGATGCTTTTTTGCCTCCAATGGCCTCTGTTACTCTGCTGTTTAGCCATGGCAGCATTCTTTTGGTCCTCCCACTGTCTTTTTTGATTTGGGGTAGACACTTAGTCTGAGCCTCTATTATGGTAATTTTAAGTAGTCTCCATGTTGGTTGCAGGCATTTTACCCTGGTGACTGCTCTTTTTAATTTCTGTCTAACTAGCATCCTCATTCTTGTGTAATTTCCCTTGTTAAAGTTGAATGTCACTATGGGGGGTCTGCATGCTTGTTGACTCTCAAAGAATTCTAATAGATTGGTAAGGCATGATTTCCCTTCACAAAAGTTGTATTGATTCTTCCCCAATATATTGTGTTCATCTGTGGGTCTGATAATTCTGTTCTTTATTATAGTTTCGATCAGTTTGCCCAGAACTGAAGTTAGACTTTTCGGTGTTTTCCGCCCTACAAGGATATCAAATTTAATACATTACAGGTCATTTTTACTGAATGGTTCAGCTATAGTTACCTCTTCGACCAGTCCTGTCCTCCACTTAGGATTAAATCAAGAATTGCCTTTCCACTGCTGGTTTCAAGGATTAGCTTCTCCAAGAAGCAGTAATTTATGGTGTCTAGAAATTTTATCTCTGAATCATGCCCTGCGGTGACATTTACCCCATCGATATGAGGGTAAATGACATCACCCGTTATTTTTGCATTTTCTACTGCTGTAGCCACTCTGACCTTCCTTAGCATATCACAGTCACTGTCACTATCCTGGTCATGTGGTCAGTAGCATATTCCTACTGCTATACTCTTAATATTCAAGCATGGAATTTCTATCCATAATTTACAGTTTGATTCATTTTAGATTTTCACCCAATTTGACTCTGTTTTTTTTATTTATCATATAATAGCACCACTGCCCCACCAGCGTGACCTACTCTATCATGGCTATATATTCTGTACCTTGGTATTACTGTGTCCCATTGATTATCCTCATTCCACCGAGTTTCTGCAACGCCTGTTATATCAATTACCTCATTTAATCCATGCACTCAAGTTCAGCCATCTTAGTATTTGTCGACTTCTAGCATTTGTATATAAGCACTTGTACATTTTCTCAATATGCTTGCCTTCATGTGTTACGTTTCAATGGGACACTGTTCCTCTCTAGCTCCTACCTGTACTTTACCAA
Source organism: Lepidochelys olivacea (assembly GCF_965140295.1). Taxonomy (NCBI): domain Eukaryota; kingdom Metazoa; phylum Chordata; order Testudines; family Cheloniidae; genus Lepidochelys; species Lepidochelys olivacea. The sequence continues at coordinate 38,109,859 of NC_140424.1, forward strand.
CTCCTTCCCTAGCCTCGAAACGAGGATATAGAGCTACCTCTTTAATAAATTCATCCCTAAGGGATGTCTTCACCTGATCCAAGGCTCTCCCCCTGCCCTTAGTTTAAAAACCACTCTACAAACTTTTTAATTTTACATGCCAGCAGTCTGGTTTCATTTTGGTTTAGTGGGAGCCCATCCCTCCTATAGAGTTGCTTCCTTCCCCCAAAAGTTCTCCAGTTCCTAATAAACCTAAATATCTCCTTCCTACGCCATCATCTCGTCCATGCATTGAGACCCTACAGTTCTGCCTGTCTTCCAGGCCTTGTGCGTGTAACTGGAAGCATTTCAGAGAATGCTTCTATGGAGGTCCTGGACTTCAATCTCTTACCTAGCAGACTAACTTTGGCCTCCAGGAATGCTGTCCTACCTTTCTATGTGTCATTAATACCTGCATGTACCATGACCATCAGTTCCTCCCCAGCATTACTTGTAAGGCTATCTAGATATCTTGTGAGAGCTACTACCTTTGCATCCAGTGGGCAATGCACCATGTGGTTCTCCTGGTTGTCACAAACACAACTATCTATATTTCTAATATTCAAATCCCCCATTACTATTACCTGTCTCTTCCTAATAACTGGGGTCACCCATCAAGCGGTATCCTCAGTGGCAGAGGACATCATGACATCATCTGGAAGGTAGGTCCCAACTATGGTCCCCTCTGTTCCAGTGTGATGCTTTCGAGCCCCAAGACTTTCATCTGCCTCAACAGCACAGGGACTGTTGGACAGGAGGTGGGACCACTCTACTATGGCACTAAAAGTCTCCTCTTTGTACCTCTCTGTCTCCCTTTGCTCCTCCAGTTAAGGCGTTCTGGCCTCCACACCCTGTACTTTGTCTCTAAGGGCAGTGAGTTGCTTGCATCGCGCACACACATATGCCATATGCGCCAGCTGCCCGTGAGGCAGGTGAATAACATGTTGCACGCTAATGACTGTGCTAATTCATCCCATCTCTCCAGCTTTCAAGGGGGCGGAAGCTGTGTATTGTCCTGCCTGTATTATTGCTCACTCAACACAGAATCCTTGTTCTCCTCCCTTCCTGGGACTAGCTCCATCCATGGGGAGGGCTCTGGGCTCTGCAGATTTGGAAATAGGCAGCGGTTTAACTCCAGAGCTGTGTGTGCATCAGCAAGTCCCCCCAGAGCGTACAGATCCTGGGAACTCCTAGTGGGAGTCAATTCCCCCCACCTCCCCACATGTCTGCCTCTCCCAAGGTGGCTCAATGACTATGTCCCTGTCTGTTCAGATTCCACATCCCCCCCTCCAGCACAGCACAGGGCCAGGTTACAATCAGGGAATGCCCTTTGAGACAGATACTCTACCAATGCTCCATGCATCCTGATCTGGTCTGATTTCACCCCCTGAGCAGGATTCCCCATTCCCAAACCTGACCTGATCGCCCGGCTGGAACGAGGGGAAGAGCCGTGGGTCCCGGATCTCCAGGCCGACAAGGAAAGGGAGAGCCCGAGAGGCACCCGCACAGGTGAGGAGTCAGGGAAACTGAGACAGAAACATCTGGCAAGTGAAGGAAAAAGCTGGGACTCCCAAAATGTGCTGTGAGCGAGAGCCCCCAGTTCTGCCCCGTCTCACCCAGGTCAGGGCTGCAGTCAGCAGGTGTTGTAGCATCAAGGCAGATATCAGTCACGGCTTCCCAGCCATCCTGTTAGCTCTTGGGAATTTCCTCCCTGACTTTATTTACCTGGGAGTGTTTGGTTGGGATGTGGAGGCAGAATCCAACGTCTCCAGCTCCCCAACAGTCACTGTGTTGTGTTTTCCCTCTTTGCTATTCCCCTTTTCGGTCCTTTCTCCCCGGCACAGGCAGTGACTCCTGTCTGGGTTCTCTCTCTCCCAGCAGGTGAGAGGACAGTGAGTGAGAACAAGGAGGAGAATCAGCAGCAGGAAGATCCTGAGCAAATGGAACCCCAGGAGAGGTTTTTGAGAAGAGCTGAAGGGAATTTTTCCCAGGGCTTGGAACAGGGAAAAGCCTGGGGAAATTGGTGCAGGTCAGAGAGGCAGCTGAGAAACTGCTTCATTTCTTGGGCTGATGAATCCATTCAGTATGGGGGAGGATGCAAAGATCCCAAGGAAACCACAGCCCCACAGACATATCACCAGGAAGAAAAACCCTATAAACAACTAAAGAGTAGGAAAAGGTTCAATGTGAGTAGAAAGCTTGTTAAATGTCGGAGAAACCACTCAGGCGAGAAACCCTATAAATGCTTGGACTGTGGGAAAACCTTCAGTAAGAGCTCAGACCTTATTAAGCATGGCAGAATGCACACAGGGGAGCGACCTTATAAATGCCTGGACTGTGGGAAAACCTTCACTCAGAGCTCACACCTTATTACACACCAGAGGCTGCACACAGGAGAGAGACCGTATAAATGCCTGGAGTGCGGGAAAGAATTCAACGTGAGATCAAACCTTATTAAACATCAGCAAAACCACAAGGGAGGGAAACCCCATATTTGTTTGGATTGCGGGAAATGTTTCAATCACAGCTCCTACCTTATTACGCATCAGAGACTGCACACGGGAGAGAGACCCTATAAGTGTCTTGAGTGTGGGAAAAGTTTCAATCAGAGCTCTAGTCTTATCACGCATCTGAGAACCCACACGGGAGATAAACCCTATCAGTGCCTCGACTGTGGGAAAAGCTTCAATGTGAGATCACAACTTATTATTCATCAGAGAATTCACACGGGAGAGCGACCTCATAAATGCTTGGACTGTGGCAAAAGCTTCAGTCACAGCTCACACCTTACTAAACATCGGCGAATTCACACAGGAGAGAGACCCTATAAATGTCTTGAGTGTGGGAAAACTTTCAATCAGAGCTCACACCTTATTATGCATCAGAGAACCCACACGGGAGAGAGACATTATAAGTGCATTGAATGTGGGAAAAGTTTTGTTCGGCGATCAGCCCTTATTACGCATCAGAGAATCCATACGGGAGAGAAACCCCATACATGTTTGGTCTGTGGGAAAAGTTTTAGTCAGAGATCAGCCCTTATTAGACATCAGAGAATCCATACGGGAGAGAAACCTCACACGTGCCTCAACTGTGGGAAAAGATTCATTCAGAGATCACACCTTATCACACATCAGACAATCCACATGGGAGAGAAAACCCATAAATGTTTGGACTGTGGGAAAAGCTTCAATAACAGCTCCTACCTCACCAAACATCGGAGAATCCACAAGGGTGAGATACCCTAGAAACACTTCAATGGTGGGGAAAAATTCAGTGGGAGCTCTTACATTTTTATACATTGGAGAATTCCTACGAGAGCAATTTTTGACTTTTAAAAATACTTTTAATAAAATCGGTACATAAAACGCAGTGAAAACAAGAAATGACAGATTTGAGCCTGTAGAAGAGTTGAAAGTCACTGAGCAGACAGTGGATGCGGTTCCAGAGTTCTTAGCCAATTGCTCATTAGGAGCACAATTAAAATTGCCGCCCCCTCCCCCCCCCAACATTAAAATCTCACTTTTCCAACAATGTGCTAAAAGAGCACCCAAGCTCTGAGAAAACCCACACACCTGGTCTTTCTCTACAGTACCAGCACAGACTGTCCGGGATCTTGCTGCAGCAGGGTCCACTCACTGGGCACAGCTAACCTGGCAGAGTGTGACTGATTGATTGCACTTCCTGACGGGTAAAGGGGTGGAGCTAGCTACTACATCACCCAGCAGCAGCCAGAGCTCGTTGGAAGCTCAATACGTTCCACTCCTGCAGCTGCATTTGGTCCTGCTTCTTGCTTTCTGCTTCTCACCAGTCTGCTCTTGGGCCCAGCTGCCTGCTTCAGTTCCTTTTCTTCTCCATCTTTGCAACCCCTGGCTCAGCTTCCTGACCATACTTCCGGCGTACCCACTCTGGCTTTCAGCTTTTTATCCCTGGTTTCACCCTTGGCTCTGAGAAATGTATGGAACAGATATGTGTTTGAATGATTAATAGCTACTTGTTCCTTCTGGCCCTCAGAAAAATAGAAAAGTCCGCCTCTGTTTATCGCAAAATAGGATCCACCTAAGAAGTAAAGACCGCAAGAAAATGGTTCATATTATATGACACATCTTGTCTAAGAACCCATAGATCAGCCAAGGTTGGGATTTCCTCTCCCCAAGAATAGAAACTAAAATGTCTAAATGAGAGTACTGTTAATCAGCTAGGCAAGAATATCTCATAATTTGCTCATGTATAAACCTCTTTCTCCCTCCCAGCCTAGCTAAAAAGAACTCCAAGTTACCAAGCAAGGGTCACACCCTGCTTGCCTATGCAAAATGTTTTCACCCCAAAGAATAAACTATACATTGTTTTCCTTGTAAATCAAATATGCTGTGAATCATCTCTTTCCCCCCCAAATTAAAATTTGCACCTTTGTCAGCGTTGTGATTCTGAATCAGATCTACATCCTTCCGTATGTGGAAAATGTCTCTTGTTCTGTTGTACGTCCTAAATAAGGTGAAATGCTTATGTACAATCAAAGAATGTATGGAGTATGTCCTCTAAATTTAGAAGAGTATAAAGGTTTTGTTGGTTTTCATTGTAAATGTTGCTCTCTAAGAATTGTCTGGCACAAGGAAGAAGAAATATAAAAAGATATAAACCATGGTATAACTTTGGGATATTAAGAGAAATTGCTTAGAAGGGGCTGTCCCAATCCATAGGAGGGGTTAATGATGAAATACAATCCTTGAAATGAATCAAATGTATAAAGCCTCTGATTAAAAAAAAGTATTGAAGTAAATTGTGATATACTGACGCCACCAACTGGATACCAATGGAGGCAGCAAAGAAAAACCCTAAGCACTCATTTGACCTGAGTCCAGTAGGAATGTGTGTGTGGCCCTTTCCTATGAGCCCTGAAACTAGGCTATATAAACTGAAGTCACCATGTGCTAAAGAGAGTTGGCTGAACCCAACAAGAAAGTGAAAAATTCCTAAGTATGACTCACTCCCGGACAAGACGTGTGGAAAGAACTCTTCCCCCAGCCCAGGGTTATATGGATAAGAAGTGGTGAGATTGAATTTCAAGGATTGCATTTCCCCTTCTGTTCTTTCATATAAATTACTGAGAGTTATCCTGCTGAGCCTGTGCTCTCTAGTGAGATGTCAAGTAATCATATTTTAACTTCTTTGTTAAGCCCAAGCAAATTGGCCTAAACGATTGAAAAGAATTGTGTTTAGCAATTGTTTTTAATACTCTAAACTTGTCTCTTTCGGACTAGTCCAGTCAAACTGTACTAACCACACTCTTCAAAGTGCCTTGCAGACAAGTGCACCCTGGGAAGTGTGATAAATGTGTTAGGAATTTAGAATTGACGGTCACAAGTCAATGTAATCAGAAATCTTGGTACTTTGTTACTTGATATAACTGCTGAGCCTCAATGCTAGCAAGACTGTTGTGTGTGTTGTATACACCTAGCACTTTGGTTGTTTCTGCACTTTGGTGGTGAACTGCTGATTGTATATTGATGTGACTCTGGGTGAATTAATAAATGGTTGTTTGGTTGAGGATAAGCATGTGTCCTGATGTGAGAAACACAGTTCAACTTAAAAATGGACCTGAAAAGAACCCATCATTAAAACTAGTAAGCTAATGTTCCCTGGACTGAATACAAGGGATTCTGTTGGATTCTATTATATATAGGCCGAGTTTGTTAGGTTTCAGCTTTGAAATCTATCCGGCACCCTGGCAAATTCATACATTGACTCCTTTTCATGCTTACAGCTCTGCTCTTGACTATGACCCCACGTGCCCTGTGGTCCTGATTCTTGTCTCCAGCTTGATTCCACTCTCCCCTCCAGGTGCCTGGTCATCCTCATGGTTCTGACCTTTAGACACAACCACCCACAACCTGATTGTGATCCTGCCAGTTTGAGCCACCCAAGAGAGAAAACCGGAGACCTGATTGGCTGAGAAATTGGCCTCCAGCAAGGCCTTCCTCTTCTTCTCAGAGGTAATGGATACCTTTCAGAGGCTGCCACCCCAGACTGAGGCCTCACTACCCAGAGCCCAGGTCACTCGGGAACTAAAGATTCTGCTGCTGGCCAAGTTAGACAGCGACCACAGGGAATTTCACGGCTTCCTGAATCAGGGCGGGCTCCTGTTCATGCTACGACCCTGTTCATTTCCCAGTGACTAGGCCCAAGTGGGGTTCATAATCAGCCTATTAGTGAGGGAAGCCCTAGTCTGGGTGTTTCCACCCACTAGAACTTCCAGCTCCTTGCCGGGGCATCTTGAGGAATTCAGCTGAGACGTGGTGGCTGTCTTCAATGACCCAAATTGCACCCATTCTGCTGAGAACACACTTCAGGACTTATGCCAGGGGAATAGCCCAGTTACCAGGTTCGCTGCAGAATTCCAACCCTTAGCAGCTGGCACTAGATGGAACGAAGCAGCAGAACATTCCTATTTCCCATGCCAGATAGAGCCCCCAATCAACCCAGAGGCTGTGGCCAAGCTGTGCATCATTGTCGATCACCTGGCTGAATGCCGACTAGGAAATCCAGTTTTCAACCCGCACTGGCTGACCAGCTTCAACCCTGTTATACTGCCACAGTAAGGAACCAGTAGACCTATGCCTACACTGCGGGGAACTTGGGCACTTCATCCCGAGGTATCCCAATATGATTAATGTTCTGCCCTGATCAAGAAAGCCCCCTTCTGTCAACCAGTACCCTAGCCATGATCAGTCAGCAAGCCACCGCTGTCCAACTTCCTTTTACTTACAACATCCTGCCATGTCTGAGCCGAGGATTCCAGGAAACTCAGGGGCCTCTGACGTATTTTTGGACATAAATTTTGCTTGAACGAACAACATTCCCACACCCAGAGAGTGTCCAAGCATCAGTCCTGGGGGGCCAGCCTCAGGGACTGCCCGAGAAGCAGTGGTCCCGGGAGCGGCCGGAGCAGTGGCCCAGGGGCAGCCCCAGAAGCCAGCGGGAGAATGGTCGCTGGGGGCTTTAGAGCAGTGGGCCACTCAGGCCCATCAGCCCCCACCACTGGAGCACCCCCCCCCCAGAGTAGCGGGGCCCCAGAAGCAGAGATTTAGTCATCATGGGTATTTATAGTAAAAGTCACGGACAGGTCACAGGCTTCTGTGAATTCCTGTTTATTGCCCGTGACCTATCTGTGACTTTTACTAAAACTACCCGTGATTAAATATTACTCAAAGGAGATGCTCTCACCATTGGGCCAGGGGATCATCCAACGTCGGGCTCCCTCAATCTCTCCTGCTAAACCTGGGACACGTTGGGTGTCATTACAGAGTCCTTGGGAAAGGGGACAGGGCTCACCCCGTCAGGTGCCCCAACCCCTGGGCTGCTGAGTCAGTCTCTTCCTCTGGCCCAGTGTACATCTTCAGATGCTCTGGGCACAGAGTGGGCTTTGCTAAGGGTCTCTCCCCAGCACAGACCCTGCTTGGGGAGCAGCAGCTGTGCAGTTCAGGCTCCCAGATCCCGATGGAGGAGGCAGCAGCTTATGACTTAGGCTGGAAAACAAAGAGAGATGGAGAGGGGCCTCCTCTCTCTGAGCAGGGCCCAGACCCCTCTGGCCACAACAGTTACTGAATCAACTCCCCCCCAGCCCTTCTCTGCCAGACTCCTAACCCTGGAGGGATCCAGTGGAGCCAGGGCTGACCACAAAGTGGGTGCCAGTCAGTGAGTGGCGCTGAAACCCCTGCTCCCCCAGGAAAAATTTTGACCCTGGAGCCAATCCTAAATGGGCAGAGCACCAAGACGACCTGAACCAGGCCGGCCGGAGCTTTGCCGCTGACATCCAGGCTCTGGATGGGGACCAGCACTCAGTGCCCACATGGGGGAGCCAGCTGGGCAAGGGGTAGTTGGGATTCCTGGGGGTGGGGGGCAGACATGAGGGGGGTTTGCCTAGAGACCCAGGGATGGGTGAATCCGGGCCTACAAATCACTGAATGAACCTGTTGCCGTGGCACTGGCAGCTCCCTGACCTGAGAGCCGGGGGAGCAGAGCTGGTAGCTCCAGCCCAGGGCTGGTAGCCGCGGATGGGGGTGTGGAGACAAGAGACCGTCTCTGGCAAAGGGCTCCGTGTACCAGTTTTGTACTCGAGGGACTCACACGCTGAGTCGGACGGTGTCACCGAGAAACGTGTCCCGGGCAGCCTCTCTAGGACCAGGACCCGAGCCCATCACCCCTGTGTCCATGCAGACATGGGGGGCTCTCTGGAACAACCCCCAGCCCCCATGGAAAGCCCCCTTCTCCCCGCTCCCCGGGATCTCCCGGCTTCTTTCTGTCCCCCCAGTGATCCTGTGGCTTCTGGGCAGGACGCCTACATAGGGCTGGGAGAAGCTGCAGGAGCCCTGGGGAAGTGGGGTCCCCAGGGGGCAGGGTCTGGGGCAGGGGCCTGCAGATCGGTGGGTTGATCGCTAGGACCCAGGAGCGGCTGGGGGGCGGCTCTGGGGGGAGGATCGCGGGGCTCAGGCCCGGCCCAGGAAGTGACTCGCAGCCGCTGCGGGGACTCTGGCTCCCGGCGAGATCCCCGCGCCCCGGCGGCTGGTGCTGGGAGCCCGGAGCCCGGGCTGCAGCCGGGAGAGGGGAACCTCCAGCCGGGCCCTGCCCGCTGCTCCCCGGGAGCCTCTCCCAGGGCAGAGCCCCCAGCCCGGCCAGGGCCCCTTCCCGGCCCGGCCCCTGCCCCGGGGGGCCCCGCTCGGAGGGAAGGTAAGAGAGACCCGCCCCCCCCGGCACCCCCGGGCTGCAGGGGGCGGGTTTGGACCCGGGCTGCGCCCCGCGGAGCCGGCTGCGATTCCCTGCCCCGGGCCCGGGAAAGCTGCCGCAGCCCCCGGTGTGCGCGGGGCGGGGGTGCAGATAAGGTGGTATTGAGGGGGAGCAGGGATGTGTGAGGGGCAGGATGGGATGGGGGCGGGGGTGCGCTGAAGGGGGATGGGGCGATGCAGGAGAATCTGGGGAGACTTATGGGGCGGATGGGAACAGGGCTGCAACAGAAGGAAACTCTGAGTGTGGGGGGGTCACTGCGAGGGAAACGGGGGATGTGGGGAGGGGAGGCTGGGGGGAGACTGAGAGCAAGAGCAGACTGGCTGGGGAAGGGAGCGGTCGGGGAGAAGGAGAGGGAGAGATACAAGGGCAGCTCACCCACCCCATGGGGCAGGAGAGGGGGAGGGGCTGCCCCACCCAGCAGCTAGAGGGGAAATCTTTTACTGCAAATAGTCCATGATGTTTTGGGGGTCGGTGGAGGCTTCTTCCCAAAGGTTCAGAAGCACCAAGGCAAATATCCAGCCCACCCCACCCCACAGACACACACCCTGCTCCCGATGTGTTATTGTCAGATACACCCATACTGGTGTGGGGTCTGTCTCCTGAGTGTTCGGGGCTCCCCAGCGCCCTGTTCTGATTTCCCTGCAGGATTCAGATCTCGCCCACACCGGTGTCAGACCGGATTCACTGCTGGCTCTGGCAGGGGATGAGTGTGGATGGACCAATGGGATCAGCCTCTGCCTGCCTGTCACTGTCCCTACCCTGTGTTGTGATAAAGTGACTGAGGGTTTTCCCAGCGTGGCAGAGCCCAGAGCGTCTGTCCGCAGGGAGAGAGCCTGGGGGGAATTGGGGTGTGACGTGAACTCAAGCCCTTTCTGTAACCTCCCCTCTCGCCCTGACAGGCTGAGGAATCACGTCCACGTTTTGCTCCAGATTTTGCTCCAGATCGTCCAGGGGACAGGGAAGAGAAATGGCTGTGATGGAGCCAGCTCAGGTAGGGGATTTTCAGGGAGCTGCGGGGGGGGGGGGGGGGTTGCTGTAGAGGGGGAGGGGCAGGAAACACGCAGGGTGAGGCACGGGGCGGCCAGCGTGTGACAAACCTGCTGGGAAATGATTTTCTGAACAGGCCCATGGTCAGGGGGGAACGTTCCTTCATTTCTGAACCAGGAAACACCCCCCTGGGCAGGGCTGGGGAAACTGACCAGACTCCCAGTTCTGGACCCTGACCCTACTGGCCAAAGGGTGCTGTGAAATACAAAGGGAAGCTGTCAGGATTCCTGTCCCTGGCTCAGAGCTCTGCTTCCCGTATCTCCCTATGGCTGGCAAGCGAGTGGGAAATGAGAAGAGCCTGCCCTGTTCCATCTGCTGGGGAGACAAGGAGCTCTTGCCTTCTCCCACCACCTGAAGCCTCCTGGCTGCTCTGAGCAGGGTTGGGGTGGGATTCTGCTATTCTGGCTTTCCCAGAGCTTCCATTTTATTGACCTTTCTCCCCCATGAATTGTGGCTGGAGCAGCAGGTGCTGAGTTGGGGACTCTTGTTTCAGATGCCGGTGACCTTTGAGGAGGTGGCTGTGTATTTCACTGCGGGGCAGGGGGCTCTGCTGGATCCTGCTCAGAGAGCTCTCTACAGGGATGTCATGCAGGAGAACTACGAGACGGTGACCTCACTGGGTAAGGGATTCCTGTCCCCTAAGTTATTAGAAGCTGTGGGATCTGCATGTCTGACTCTAGGTTCTTCCCTGGTCAGTTGGATTCGGGGGGGAGGGTCGTGTAGTCCCCAGCTCCAGTGTGAGATAGACTTTCATCTCCATACTCCCTCCAGTGGGATGGGGGTATCAGAAATGTAAGAACATAACAGTTGCCTCAGTGTTCCCTATATTTTTTTCCCACTCCTGAGTGGAATGAATTTTGTTATGTGCACCAATATGGAGGGGATGTGTGACACATCACCTTCATGTTGGTGCACATACAAAATTCATGTGGTGGGGATAGGGCCAAGGGGTTTGGAGTGTGGAAGGGGGCTTAGGCCTGGGGCAGAAGGTTGAGGTGCAAAGCTGTGAGGGCTCTGGCTGCGGGGGTGGGCTCTGGGGTGGGGCTGGGGATGAGGGGTTTAGGGCTGGGACAGAGGATTGGGATGCGAGGGGGTGAGGGCTCTGGCTGGGGGTGCAGACTCTGGGGTGAGACCAGGAATTCTGGAGTCACCCACACCTGTCTTCCATTCCCAATTTCCGTTAGCCAGATGTTCGCCATCACTCCAAGCATGGGGTTGCGTTCCTGACCATCTTGGCTAATAGCCCTAGCTGGACCTATTCTCCGTGAGGTTTTCCAGTTCTTTTTTGAACCCAGTTATACTTTTTTGGCCATCAGAACATACATCGACAATGAGTTCCACAGGCTAACTCTGCGTTGTGTGAAAAAATACTTCCTCTTGTGTGTATTAATCTGGTACCAAGGCTGAAGTGCAGACTACAATCAGTAGCTCTGCAATTTCATATTTTAGTTCCTTGAGAACTCTTGGGCGAATACCTCCTGAGCCTGGTTCCTTATTACTGTTTAATTTATCAGTTTGGTCTAAAACATCTTCTATTGAAACATCAATGTGGGACAAATATGGGCTTCAAAGAAAAGAATAGCTCTGATGTGAGTGTCTCCCTACACCGTCTGCAGTGAAGACCAATGCAAAAAATTCATTTACCTCCCCTACAGTGGCTTTGTTTTCCCAGAGTCTTTGTCATCTAGTGGCCCCACTTCCTGTTTGGTAGGCTTCCTCCTTCATGTGACCTTAAAAACAAAATTACTGTTAATTTTTGTATCTTCAGCAAGTTGTTTCTTGAATTCTTTCTTGGCCTGCCATATTGTTCTTTTAGAATTAACTTGCCCAAGTTTCCTATTATCCCCACCAGGATTCCCAAATTTGGAAGGATGTTTTTTTGCCTCTAATGGCCTCTGTTTCTCTGCTATTTAGCCATGGTGGCAGTTTTTTGGTCCTCCTACTGTGTTTTTAAGTAATCTCCATGTTGCTTGCAGGCATTTTACCCTGGGGACTGCTCTTTTTAATTTTTGCCTGTCTAGCATCCTCATTCTCTTGTCGTTTCCCTTGTTAAAGTTAAATGTTACTGTGGTGGGTCCACATGCTTGTTGACTCTCTGAAAGAATTCTAATAGATTGGTGAGGCATGATTTCCTTTTACAAAAGCTGTGTTGACTCTTCCCCAACATATTGTGTTCATCTCTGTGTCTGATCATTCTTTCTTTTACCATAGTTTCAACCAATTTGCCCGTACTGATGTTAGACTTTTTGGTGTATTCCCTCCTACAAGGATATTAAATTTAATTATATTACAGGTCACTTTTACTGAGCAGTTCAGCTACAATTACCACTTGGACCAGATCCTGTCCTCCACTTAGGACTAAATCAAGAATTGCCTCTCCTCTGGTGCACTCGAGATCTAGCTGCTCCAAGAAGCAATAATTTATGGCAGTGGTTCTCAAATGTTTTTTTCATGGACCATTTGAATGTTGCTGAGGATCTCGGCAGACACTTAATGATCTTTCCGAATGTTGATTGTAAAGCTATTGTAAAGCGCTTTGGATAAAAGCACTATATAAAAAAACCCTTACTAATTAACTGTTCCTCATACATGCATATTATCTGCACAGATAGCTCAGCTTTAAGATGCTAAACAAATCTGTGAGTCAACTAGAAATAGTCATGCTCTCATCGCAAATATTAATGCAATATTTTCTGATACTGGAAAGGAGAGTAAAAGGCATTTGCTCAGGCTTATGCAATTTCTCTGAAATGTCCACTCTAAATTTGATTAATACTTCACACACATAGAACATTAAAAATAAGTAACAACGTGACACAAAGAGCAAAACAAAATCACAAACCAGTAACAACACTGAAAATATGAAGTGAAGTAAAATATCAAGTGGTTGATGAGGGGGAGTTTAAATGATTGTTTAGGACCCACGCTGTGCAAATGCAACAGAGCCCTGTAGAAACAGGCAAAGTTCTTCTGGTTTCACATTGTGGGTGTCACCAACTCAAAAACTCACAGTGGACTCGTTGAGTTTTTATAGGTCCTGGAGCACATTAACACATGGCTTGGAGTTTGCAGACAGATTCCTGCTTCAAAGAGCTTGCAAATAAGGTCTTTATCCTACAAAACACCTAGCAGCACCCCCACCAAACCTAGTGCTGCTTGCTACTTAAGAGTCAATGGGAATACTCTTAGGCTTAGAGCAGTGGTTCCCAAACTTTAACAACCCACAAACCTCTTTTACTAAAATGTCAAGTCTCGAAAACCCCCTCCTAAAAATGAATATTTCCAGAGATTTTCTCCCTTACCTGAGCATAAATTAGAAAAGCAGTGATCTTGGAAATATAAAATTTGGTTTTATTACATGCTTATTACACACTATTATTATTATTTATCATTACTGTATTTTTATTACATTATGAAAATGGAAACATTCTTCCACGATCTCACTTTTGTAGGTCGTATCACTTTGATTAAGCCTGTTATAAGACAAGGCTCCTAGGTTTCATCAAGGAGTATCAGATGTGAGGCAGCATGAAGGGATTTAAGCAGCCAACTCAAGGAGTTCCTCTTACACAAGCATTCAGGTCTTGAGCAGTCCAGGCAAACCATGCACATTACAACAAACCTTAAACTTGTTCTTCATAAGAATTTTAAAACAATACTAGCAGCCTATTTAATTTTAAAAACAGTTAAAAAAAATCTACCTCCCTTTCCATTTCTTATAAGGAGTCTTGAAGTTTACATCTCAGTGTGATGGATGTGCTTGCTTTGATCTGCTTAGCTCTTGGAAGCCCCCGAAGCTCCAGGCTGCTGGCCCCATGGTGCCCGGGGTCCCTAGGGACAGCTCTGTCCGCCATTAAGGAATTTTTCCCAGAGAACGCCCTGTAACATTGTGCAACCCCCCAGGGGTTCGCAAATCCCAGTTTGGGAAACAATGTCTCAGAGGGAACTGTCCGTGGACCACCTGAATGGAGCTCACAGTTTGAGAACCTCTGATTTATGGTGTCTAGAAATGTTGTCTCTGAATCATCCTGAGGTGACATTTATCCTGTCAATAGGAGGATGGATGAACTCACCCATTATTTTTACATTTTCTTCTGCCTCTCTGACCTCCCTTAGCATATCACAGTCACGGTCACCATCCTGGTCAGGTGGTCAGTAGCATATTCCTACTGCTATACTCCTATTTTTCAAGCTTGGAATTTCTATCCATCATTTACAGTTGGATTCATTTTAGATATTCACCCTATTTGACTCTGGGTTTTTTATTTATCATATAATAGCACCACTGCCCCACCAGTGTGACCTACTCTATTGTTCCTATATATTTTGTACCCTTGTATTACTGTGTCCCATTGATTATCCTCATTCCACCGTGTTTCCGCAACGCCTGTTATATCAATAACCTCCTTTAACCCAGGCACTCTAGTTCAGCCATCCTAGTATTTGTAGACTTCTAGCATTTGTTTGTAAGCATTCATATGTATTTGTGTGTAAGCATTTGTACATTTTCTCAATATGCTTGCCGTCATGTGTTATGTTTCAATAGGACATTTTTTTGCATAACTGTTCCTCTCTAGCTCCTATCTGTACTTTATCAACTCCTTCCCTAGCCTCAGTACTAGGGTATAGAGTCACTTTTTTAATAAATTCATTCTTAAGAGATGCTTCTGCCTGAACCGTTTCCTCCTCCGCACTTGGCCGCTTTTCCCCAGCCCTTAGTTTGAAAAACCCTCTACAACCATTTTAATTTCACATGCCAGCAGTGTGGTTTGATTTTGGTTTAGTGGGAGCCCATCCGTCTTATAGAGTCTCTTCCTTCCCCGGTTTTTAATAAAGCTAAATCCCTCCTTCCTATGCCATCATCTCATCCATGCATTGACACCCTGCATTTCTGCCTGTCTTCCTGGCCTTGCGCGTGGAACCAGAAGCATTTCAGACAATAAATTTTAATCTCTTACCTATCAGACTAACTTTGGCCCCCAGGAACCTTATCCTAACTTTCCTTTGTGTCATTGATACCTACGTACCATGACCATTGGCTCCTCCCCAGCACTGCTTGTAAGTCTATCTAGATGTGTTGTCCCCCAGGGGGCACAGATTCTGGGAACTCCTAGTGAGACCATGTCGGTTCCCACTATCTCCCTACATGTCTGCCGCTCCCAAGGGGGCTCAGTGACCCTGTCCCTCATCTGTTTACATTCCACATCATCACCCCTTCCAGCACAAATCGGGGTCAGGTTAAACTCAGGGAATGCCCTTTATGACAGATACTCCACCAAGACTCCATGCGCCCTGAACTTGCCTGATTTCACCCCCTCTGCAGGATTCCCCATTCCCAAACCTGAGCTGATCGCCCGGCTGGAAGGAGGGGAGGAGCCTTGGGTCCCGGATCTCCAGGCTGCCAAGGAAAGGGAGAGCCCAAGAGGCACCCGCACAGGTGAGGGGGCAGGGAAACCGTGACAGAAACATCTGGCGAGTGAAGGAAAAACTGGGACTCCCAAAATGTGCGGTGAGTGAGAGCCCTCAGTTCTGGTGTCATATCATCCCAGCAAATGTCAGTCACAGCTTCCCATTCATCCTGTTAGCTCTCGGGAATTTCCTCCCTGACTTTATTTACCTGGGAGTGTTTGGTTGGGATGTGGAGGCAGAATCCAATGTCTCCATCTCCCCAGCAGTCACTGTGTGGTGTTTTCCCTCTTTGCTATTCCCCTTTCGGTCCTTTCTCCCCGGCACAGGCAGTGACTCCTGTCTGGGTTCTCTCTCTCCCAGCAGGTGAGAGGACAGTGAGTGAGAACAAGGAGGAGAATCAGCAGCAGGAAGGTCCTGGGCAAGTGGAACTGCAGGAGAGGTTTTTGAGAAGAGCTGAAGGGAATTTTTCCCAGGGCTTGGAACAGGGAAATGCCTGGGAAGTTCGACACAGCTCAGAGATGCAGCTGGGAAATTATCCGAGGAGGAAACTGGATGAATCCATTCAATATGGGGCAGCATGCAAAGATCCCAAGGAAACCACAGCCCCACAGACATATCACAAGGAAGAGAAACCCTATACGCTTCTTGAGAGTAGGGAAAGATTCAATGTGAGTAGAAACCTTGTTACACTTCAGAGAAACCACTCAGGTGAGAAACCGTATAAATGCTTGAACTGTGGGAAAACCTTCAGTAAGAGCTCAGGCCTTATTAAACATGGCAGAATGCACATGAGGGAGCGACCTTATAAATGCCTGGACTGTGGGAAAGCCTTCATTCAGAGCTCAGACCTTATTACGCACCAGAGGGTGCACACAGGAGAGAGACCTTACAAATGTCTCGAGTGTGGGAAAAGATTCAACGTGAGATCAAACCTTAGTAAACATCAGCAAAATCATGTGGGAGGGAAACCCCATATTTGTTTGGATTGTGGGAAATGTTTCAATCACAGCTCCTACCTTATTACGCATCAGAGACTGCACACGGGAGAGAGACCCTATAAATGCCTTGCGTGTGGGAAAAGCTTCAGTCACAGTGCACACCTTATTAAACATCGCCGAATTCACACAGGAGAGAGACCGTATAAATGTCTTGAATGCAGGAAAAGTTTCAATCAGAGCTCACACCTTATTATACATCAGAGAACGCACACGGGACAAAAACCCCATACATGTTTGGACTGTGGGAAAAGTTTTAGTCAGAGATCGGCCCTTCTTAGACACCAGAGAATCCATACAGGAGAGAAACCCTATATGTGTTTGGACTGTGGGAAAAGTTTTAGTCAGAGATCAGCCCTTCTTAGACATCAGAAAATCCATACGGGAGAGAAACCCCATACATGTTTGGACTGTGGGAAAAGATTCATTCAGAAATCACACCTTATTATGCATCAGACAATTCACATGGGAGAGAAAACCCATAAATGTTTGGACTGTGGGAAAAGCTTCAGTAACAACTCATACCTCACTAAACATCGGAGAATCCACAAGAGTGAAATACCCTAGAAATACGCCAGTGGTGAGAAAAGATTCAGTGGGAACTCACGCATCAGAGAATTCCCACAAGAAGGAGAGATTTTTGACTTTTAAAAAGAACTTTAATAAAATCGGTACACGAAACACAGTGAAAACAAGAAAAGAAAAAAATGATGGATTTGAACCCTTAAAAGAGTTGATAGTCACTGAGCAGACAGTGGATGCGGTTCCAGGATTCCTAGCTAATTGCTTGTTAGGAGTACAATTAAAATTCCCCCCTGCTATCATGAAAATCTCACTTCTCCAACGATGTGCTAAAAGAGCATCCAAACTCTGAAAAATCCTAAACACCTGGTCTTTCCCTACAGTAGCTGTGACTGTCTGTGATCCCAGTGCAGCAGGGTCCACCTCCCAGCAGCTCACTGGGCATCTGGTAGGGTGTGCCTGGTTGATTGTACTTCCTGATTGGTGAAGGGGTGGAGCTAGCTACTACATGACCCAGCACCAGCCGGAGCTTGCTGGAGGCTCAATGCGTCCCATGTCTGTAGCTGCATTTGGTCCTGCTTCTTGCTTTCTGCTTCTACTTCTCCCCACTCCGCTCCTGTGTTCAGTTGCCTGCTTCAGTTAGAATCATAGAAAAATAGGGTTGGAAGAGACCTCGGGAGGTCATCCAGTCCAACCCCCTGCTCAAAGGAGGACCAATTCCAACTAAATCATCCCAGCCAGGGCTTTGTCAAGCCAGACTTTAAAAACCTCTAAGGATGGAGATTTCACCACCTCCCTAGATAACGCATTCCAGTGCTTCACCACCCTCCTAGTAAAATAGTGTTTTCTAATATCCAACTTGAGACCATTGCTCCTTGTTCTGTCATCTGCCATCACTGAGAACAGCCAAGCTCCATCCTTTTTGGAACCTTCCTTTAGGTACTTAAAGGTACCTAAAGGAATGGGCTATCACCAGCAGGAGAGTGAATTTGTGTGGGGGGGTGGAGGGTGAGAAAACCTGGATTTGTGCTGAAAATGGCCCACCTGATGATCACTTTAGATAAGCTATTACCAGCAGGACAGTGTGGTGGGAGTAGGTATTGTTTCATATTCTCTGTGTATATATAAAACCTGCTGCAGTTTCCACGATATGCATCTGAGGAAGTGAGCTGTAGCTCACGAAAGCTTATGCTCTAATAAATTGGTTAGTCTCTAAGGTGCCACAAGTACTCCTTTTCTTTGTACTTAAAGGTGTTACGTTGCACTCCATATTCTTTATGGAAAAATGAATATGGCATAACTGGAATATGCTTTATGCAAAATGTGTGATGTGACATACCATTGGAAAGGTTATAATCTGCTGCATGTGTTCATCCTGTTTGTAGGCATGTATCATTTCTATATCTGAAGTTAGAAATATGAAGTAGAAATCTAAGGTCCTGTTGTAGTTATGCTAAGTGAGGGCCATTAATGGTACTTCAGGAACTTGATGACTTTTAAGCAAGAAACAATGGGCTGTGAATGGATTTGTTTCCCTGTAAGTCTGTGGGACCTGTGAGGAGGAGGGGTGATGTGAAGACATGTGTCTGTGTCATCTGATGCTGGAATTCCATCTTGGATTTGATATTTTTCCACAAGGCTGGGGGGAATGTTTAAACAAGAACACAAAGGATTCCTGCCTTCGGCCAAATCTATATAAGGGTGTGAAGCAAGACATAGAGAGGGTCATGAGGAGACCCCTGCTTACCACCCAAGATGTCTGCTGGAACTAACGGAGACTGAACAGGGGGAAGGATTGGGCCCAGACTAGAAATGAGTCTAGTCTGAGAAAGCAGCTTACTGGAACATCTTTGAGGGTGAGATATTACATGTAACCAGTTTCTTAGTGTATTAAGCTTAGCCTGGTTTGTTTGTTTCATTTTGCTTAGTAACGTGCTTTGTTCTGTCTGTTATCTTTTTTGACCACTTAAATCCTACCTTTTATACTTAATAAAATCACTTTTGTTTATTAATAAACCCAGTGTAAGTAATTGTTACCTGGGGAGCAAACAGTCTATGCATATCTCTCTTTACCTTGAGAAAGAGGGTGAATAATGGAAACTTATACTGTATAAAACTTTATACAGTTTAAGATGGATTTTTCTGGGGTTCAGGTCCCATTGGGGCTGTACACTGGGGTGCTGAGGTAAGTCCCTTTAACTGAGTCACCCCAAAGAGGAGCTGATTTCAGTGTCTGTTTTCTGCAGAGGGGTGTGGCCCTATCTCTGTGTCTGTGCTGGAGGAGGCCTGGAGAGTCTGGCTCAGCAAGGCACTGGCATGGGGTGCCCATGCTGGCAGAAGGGTTAGGCTCAGTGGTATCTTAGTGCATCAAGTGACAGTCCCAAGGGGGTCCCAATGAGAGAACCCATCACAAAGGGCAGCTATCAAATCCCCCCTCACTCTTCTCTTCTGCAGACCAAATAAACCCGGTTCCCTCAGCTTCTCCCCGTAAGTCATGTGCCCCAGTCGCCTAATCATTTCTGTTGCCCTCTGCTGGCTTTCTCCAATTTGTACACATCCTTTTTTTGTGTGTGTGTGTGTGGGGGCAAACCTGGACCCAGTACTCCAGATGTGGCCTCACCAGTGCCGAATAGAGGGGAATAATCAATTCCCTCGATCTGCTGGCAGTGCTCCTACTAATGCAGCCCACTATGCTGTTAGCCTTCTTGGCAACAAGGGCACACTGCTGACTCATATCCAGCTTCTCATCCACTTTAATCCCCAGGTCCTTTTCTGCAGAACTGCTGCTTAGCCAGTTGTTCCCTAGCCTTTAGCAGTGCGTGGGATTCTTCCGTCCTAAGTGCAGGACTCTGCACTTGTCCTTGTTGAACCTCCAAATTGTCTAGTTCCTGTCCTTCTCCATTGCAACCCCTGCCTCTGCTTCCTGATCATGCTTCCAGCTCACCCATTGACTCTGGCTTTCAGCTTTCACCCTTGGCTCTGTGATGGATGTAGGGAACAGATATGCCTCTGAATGATTAATAGCTACTTGTTCCTTCTGGCCCTCAGAAAAATAGAAAAGTCCGCCTCTGTTTATCGCAAAATAGGATCCACCTAAGAAGTAAAGACCGCAAGAAAATGGTTCATATTATGTGAGACACCTTGTCTAAGAATCCATAGATCCACCACAGTCGGGAGTTCCTCTCCCCAGAAATAGAAACTGAAATGTCTAAATGAGACTATTGTTAATCTCCTAGACAAGAATATCTCATAATTTGCTTCTGTATAAACCTCTTTCTCCCTCCCAACCTAGCTAAAAGGAACTCCAATTTACCAAGCAAGTGTCACACCCTGCTTGTTTATGCAAAGTGTTTTCACCCGAAAGTATAAACTATACATCATTTTCCTAAATCAAATAGACTGTGAATCATCTCTTTCCCCCCAAATTAAAATCCGCACCTTTGTTAGTGTGTGATTGTGAATCAGATCTATATCCTTCCGTATGTGGAAAATGTCTCTTGTTCTGTTGTACGTCCTAAATAAGGTGAAATGCTTATGTACAATCAAAGAATGTATGGAGTATGTCCTCTAAATTTAGAAGGTTATAAAGGTTTTGTTGGTTTTCACTGTAAATGTTGCACTCTAGGAATTGTCCGGCACAAAGAAGAAGAAATGTAAAAAAAATATAAACCATGGTATAACTTTGGGACATTGAGAGAAATTGCTTAAAAGGGGGTGTCCCAATCGATAGGAGGGGCTAATGATGAAATACAATTCTTGAAATGAATCAGCTGTATAAAGCTGCTGATAAAAAAGGATTGAGGAAATTTGTGATACACCAATGCCATCTCCTGGATACCCATAGAAGCATTAAAGAAAAAACCTAAGCACTCATTTGACCTGAGCGCAGGTGGAATAAGTTTTGTGTGGCCCATTTCCCAGTGGTGCTGGAACAATTTTTAGCGTGGGTGTGCTGAGCTGTACCCTCCTTACCCCTGTCTGTACCCCTCACCGCCCCAGGCTGGGGCCACAGCTGGGGTAGCTGTAGAGCCCCCCGGGCAGCAGTGGGACCCCGGGCAGCTGTGGAACCCCAGAGTTTGGTGGTAGATCCCCCAGGGCCGGTGGCCTGGACCCCAGGAGTTGGCGGAGCCCATGAGGTCAGGGGGTGGCCCCTACTTCCCATGCTTATGCCTTTTCCTAGGGGAGTGCAGAGCCGGTGCTCAGGGTGGGGGCAGCAGGCAGAGCTGTAAGTATGGAAAGGAGTCAACATATGAATTTGCCAGGATGATAGTTAGATTTCAAAGCTGAAACCTAACAATCAAGCAGCCCGGCTAGCTCAGTCGGTAGAGCATGAGACTCTTAATCTCAGGGTCGTGGGTTCGAGCCCCACGTTGGGCGAAGCAAGTAAATTTTTCAAAAAAAGGTAGTGGAAGGTATTTTAACCATTTCTTCTTTCCTGGAAATAAATGTATGTCTCTAAAAATGGCTGTTTCAATCCTCTTCCTATTTTTGGGGGGAGGGATAGCTCAGTGGTTTGAGCAGTGGCCTGCTAAACCCAGGGTTGTGAGCTCAATACTTGAGGGGGCCATTTAGGGATCTGGGGCAAAAATTGGGGATTGGTCCTGCTCTGAGCAGGGGGTTGGACTAGATGACCTCCTGAGGTCCCTTCCAACCCTGATAGTCTATGATTCTATGAGTCCCTGGGGGGCAGACATGAGGGGGGTTTGCCTAGAGACCCAGGGATGGGTGAATCCGGGCCTACAAATCACTGAATGAACCTGTTGCCGTGGCACTGGCAGCTCCCTGACCTGAGAGCCGGGGGAGCAGAGCTGGTAGCTCCAGCCCAGGGCTGGTAGCCGCGGATGGGGGTGTGGAGACAAGAGACCGTCTCTGGCAAAGGGCTCCGTGTACCAGTTTTGTACTCGAGGGACTCACACGCTGAGTCGGACGGTGTCACCGAGAAACGTGTCCCGGGCAGCCTCTCTAGGACCAGGACCCGAGCCCATCACCCCTGTGTCCATGCAGACATGGGGGGCTCTCTGGAACAACCCCCAGCCCCCATGGAAAGCCCCCTTCTCCCCGCTCCCCGGGATCTCCCGGCTTCTTTCTGTCCCCCCAGTGATCCTGTGGCTTCTGGGCAGGACGCCTACATAGGGCTGGGAGAAGCTGCCCGTGCCCAGGCTGGTGGGGTCCCCAGGGGGCAGGGTCTGGGGCAGGGGCCTGCAGCGCGGTGGGTTGATCGCTAGGACCCAGGAGCGGCTGGGGGGCGGCTCTGGGGGGAGGATCGCGGGGCTCGGGCCCGGCCGCAGGAAGTGACTCGCAGCCGCTGCGGGGACTCTGGCTCCCGGCGAGATCCCCGCGCCCCGGCGGCTGGTGCTGGGAGCCCGGAGCCCGGGCTGCAGCCGGGAGAGGGGAACCTCCAGCCGGGCCCTGCCCGCTGCTCCCCGGGAGCCTCTCCCAGGGCAGAGCCCCCAGCCCGGCCAGGGCCCCTTCCCGGCCCGGCCCCTGCCCCGGGGGGCCCCGCTCGGGGGGAAGGTAAGAGACTCAGGGCTCAGAAGCTACAAGACAAATATCCAGATCCCGCTCCCCCCGGCTACCAGTGTATTATTTTCAGACACACCCATGCTGGTGGAGTCTGTGACTCCAGAGTGTTGGGGGCTGCCCGGGGCCCTGGTCTGATTTCTGGGCAGGATGCAGATCTCAGCCACACCGGAGTCAGACCGGAGTCACTGCTGGCTCTGGCAGGGGGTGGGTGCGGATGGGCCGATGGGATCAGCCTCTGCCTGCCTGTCCCCTGGGGTCTGCAGGGGCAGGACAGGGAGGTTCAGGCACTCGCTGCTGACACCAGAGGGCTCCGGTTCTGGCTAAGGGAGAGGAGGAGGCTGGTGCGTGTCTCTCTGCATCTGATATTAGAGCCCTTGAATTGAGGTCTTTGGGTCAGACACTGCTGCCTCCTCTACCTGAGAGCCCAGAGTGTGAAACTGCTGCTCCCCAGCTGGGGCTGTGCCAGGGACAGACCTTCATTAATCCCCCCTCTGTGCCCAGCACTGCTAGGGACTTTCACCGTGCCTGGAACTAGTCCCCACGGCAGCCCCACGCTCTGCCCACACCAGCCCCTGAGCCGGTGCCTGCAGGTGATGGGGAGCCCTGGGGGACAGGGCTGGGGCCCGGCAGGAAAGTGACTCTGCACAAAGGGCCCCTTTCAGGGACCTGCTGGTGAGTTTGTACCGAAGGGGGAGGGGGCTCCCTGTGTGTCTGCAGGTCCCAGAGGTGCTGCCCTCAGTGACGCAGCCAGTTAGTAGTTGCAGCAACCAAATCTCTACTGGAGAGCAAACACCCATGTACTGGGCCAGTAGCCAGTTTTCCCACACAGTGGGGAGGGGAGAGAGGAGTCGAGACTGAATAAGTCAGTAGGAACAAGGAGGGAGGGTCCCAAATCTGCCCAGATCCATTCCCTGCATCACTCTGTGGAGACAAGGTCGGTGAGGTAATATCATATATTGGAGCAACTTCTGTGAGTGAGAGAGAGAAGCTTTCAAACCACACAGCTCTTCTGCAGGGCTGGGAAAGGTTCTCGGCGCGTCACAGCTAAATACAAGGTGGAACAGATTGTTTACCGTAAGTAGGTAACACATAGTCTGAGGCAGGGTAGTCAGTCGGCGGACCGCACGCCTAATCCAGACCACGGGACACTTTTGAACAGACCCTGAAATCTTATTATTATCTTTATTATTACTAGCATTCTTTGGGGTTTTTTTTTATTATTTTCTCTGCAGTCCAGACCTCAACTGTACCATGACCAAGAAATTTTGGACCTTGACGGAGGGTAGTCAATTATTTTTTGTCTAAGGGACCCTTCAAGGTGAAGTGTCCTGTTAACAACTCTGCAGTCACAGGACAAAAAAGGGGGGAGTTAGTGGGTTGCGGATTCTTGTAATCAGCCAATAATCCAGTGTTTTTATGAAGACTGTGATTTTTAGTGTCTGATGGAGTTACGAATTTAAGCTCCCAGGTGTCTTTTGAAGATGTTGTGGAGGTTTCCGTTGAGGATGAGGGCTGAGAGGTCAGATATGGAGTGATCGCTCTGTGACAAGTTTTCACCCACTGGTGTTTTTGTCTTTTATCACTTTTTAGTGTGAGTTCGTTCGAGAGTAGTGATTGGTTTCACCCACATAGTTGTTATCGGAGCATTTATGCACTGGATGAGGTGCACCCCATGTTGTGATAGGCTGTGTAGGACCCATGGATCTTGAAAGCTGTGTTACGGGGAGATGTTGATCACTGTAGCGGCGGAGATATGGCTGCAGGTTTTGCGTCTGTTGGTTTGGCAGGGTCTGGTGCTGCTTTGAATTGCTGCGATTGACTTCCCAGGGACTGTGGTAAGGAGGAAAGAGAGGAAAAACCAGTTTGTGTGTCTGCTGAGTTACCACTCTGCTGGGGGGACCCACTGCCTTGAAGGTAAAATCATTGAATCCATCAAAGTAACTCCTCTGCTTCTGATTTTTTTTTTGCGTGTTTGACTCAGAGACTCTGTACAGTCGATGGCTTGACTGTCCTTTGGTTCATTATGAAATGTATGCAAGAGATCAAATAACCAAGACCAGTCAGGTTGGTTGCTCTAAGCCAATGACAATATAGTACAGGGGAAAAAAGGGTTCCATACGATACCAGTCTCCGGGAAGTCGTCACCTGCAGCATTGGTACGTTCACCTTCTACACAGGGTGTGCAAAGTGACAACCCTAATGCCATCCCTTTATACGTGTGTACACTGTACGTCAGGGGTTCTCAGCCTTTTCCTTTCTGAGCCCACACCCCATGTAAAAAACTCCACAGCCCACCTGTGCCACAAAAAGCCAGTGCCGGTGTTAGTGGGTAGCAAGCCAGGCAATTCCCTGGAGTCCCACACCAGAGGGGCCCCTGCAAAGTTAAGCCGTTCAGGCTTTGGCTTCAGCGCTGGGTGGCGGGCCTCGGGGGCCCCAGGTTTCGGCACCATGTGGCACAGCTTTGGTTTTCTGCCCTGGGCCCCAGCGAGTCCCTGCTTGTCGGCCCCCCTAAAACCTACTTGCGGACCTCGGGTTGAGAACTGCTGCTGTACGTCATCTGAAATGAGATTGAACCAATCCGCTTTTTACCTTGTTTTTCTGGTGCCACGGTGGACCCTTTGTCTCATGATTTCCAAGTACCACAGGGCGTGAAGGCATCTCCTAGGTTTGTAGGTAAAACCATTATATGTCTTGTCCTCATCCCTTGAGACATTCTAGTTTAGACCTGAGAGAATGACTTCCTACCTGTTGCTACTTGCTCAAAGGTCCTGCTCCTGACAGTTTTCCAAGTACTTCAGCTAATGCAAAGTTTTCTGGGCTACTTAGATTCATAGATACTAAGGTCAGAAGGGACCATTATGATCATCTAGTCCGACCTTCTGCACAATTCAGGCCACAGAATCTCACCCACCCACTCCTGCAATAAACCTCTCACCTATGTCTGAGCTATTTAAGTCCTCAAATTATGGTTTAAAGACTTCAAGGTGCAGAGAATCCTCCAGCAAGTGACCCGTGCCCCATGCTACAGAGGAAGGCGAAAAACCCCCAGGGCCTCTTCCAATCTGCCCTGGAGGAAAATTCCTTCTCGACCCCAAATATGGCTGAACCCTAAGCATGGGATCAGCTGAACCCTAAGCATGTGGACAAGATTCATCAGCCAGATACCCAGGAAAGAATTCTCTGTAGTAACTCAGATCCCACCCCATCTAACATCCCATCACAGGCCATTGGGTCTATTTACCGTGAATATTTAAAGATCAATTGATTGCCAAAATCATGTTATCCCATCATACCATCTCCTCCATAAACTTAGCGAGTTTAATCTTGACATGGGTGAACAGAACTATGGGGAGGGTGTAATAGATTCAGTGAAGATACCTTCCGGGCCTTTATTGAAATTATTCCTAGCATATATATATTGGCTAACAAAATCCACATTGCACTTCAAATTGTCCCGTATTCCTATGGGAGAGGAGAGGGAAATGGCTGTGATGGAGCCAGCTCAGGTAGGGGATTTTCAGGGAGCTGCAGGGGGGTTGTTGTGGAGGGGGAGGGGGAGGAAATACACAGGGGGAGCCAGGGAGGGGACAGGGGACAAGTTTAACTTGGAGCCTGATTTTCTGAACAGGCCCATTGGCGGGTGGGGGGAGGGGGGAACATTCCCCCCATTTCTGAACCAGGAAACACCCCCCTGGGCAGGGCTGGGGAAAGTGACCAGACTCCCAGTGCTGGAGCCTGACCCCACTGGCCAGAGGCTGCTGTGAAATACAAAGGGAAGCTGTCGGGATTCCTGTCCCTGTCCCCGGCTCAGAGCTCTGCTTCCCGTATCAGCCTGTGGCTGGCAGGCATGTTGGAAATGATAAGACCCTGCCCTGCTCTGTGTGCTGGGGGGGACAAGCAGCTCTCACCTTCTCCCACCCCCTGAAGCCTCCTGGCTCCTCTGAGCAGGGTGCGGGGAGGATTCTGCTTTTCTGGGCCTCCTCCCCCTGACTAGTGGGATTGCGGCTGGGGCAGCAGGTGCTGAGTGGGGAACTCTTGTTGTTTCAGATGCCGGTGACCTTCGAGGAGGTGGCTGTGTATTTCACTGAGGGGCAGGGGGCTCTGCTGGACCCTGCTCAGAGAGCCCTCTACAGGGACGTCATGCAGGAGAACTACGAGACGGTGACCTCGCTGGGTAAGGAATTCCCGTCCCCTCGGTTATTAGAAGTCGTGGGGTCTGCGTGTCTGACTCTGGTCAGGTTCTCCCCTGGTCAGTTAGATTTGAAGGGAGTGGGTTGCATAGTCCACACATCCAGTCTGAAAGAGACTTCCATCTCCATACCCCCTGCAGTCGAGTCAGGGAGTCATAAATATAAGGGACATGCTAATTCATCGCCATTCCTCCCGCTTTCAAGGGAGCAGAAGCAGTGCACCCTATTCCCTTGCACCCTGTTCCCTTACACCCTGTTCCCTTTTCGTCCTAGGACTTGCTCCATCCATGTGGAGGACTCTGGAGGTTGAGAAATTGGCAGGGATTTAACACCAGAGCTGTTGCCGTGTTAGCAAGTCCCCACGCCATGCCTCCCCCCGGGCCCCACAGAAGCTGAATGTTCCTACTGGGTTTCTGACAAATCTCTCCTACCCTGGGGACTCAGTGACCCTGTTCCCATCTGTTCAGATTCCACATCCTCCTGCAGGGCATGGGGCCAGCTTAAAATCAGGGAATGTTCTTTGTGATGGCTCCTCTACAATTGCTCCATGCACCCTGATTTTGTCTGATTTCATTCACTGAGCAGGATTACCCATTCCCAAACCTGAGCTGATCGCCCGGCTGGAACGAGGGGAAGAGCCGTGGGTCCCAGATCTCCAGGCCGCTGAGGAAAGGGAGAGCCAGAGAGGCACCCGCACAGGTGAGGAGTCAGAGAAACTGACACAGAAACTATCTGATGAATGAAGGAAAAAGCTGGGACTCCCAAAATGTCCTGTGAGCGAGAGCCCCCAGTTCTGCCCCGTCTCAACCAGGTCAGGGCTGCAGTCAGCAGGTGTTGTAGCATCAAGGCAAATATCTGTCACGGCTTCCCACCCACCCTGTTAGCTGTCGGGAATTTCCTCCCTGACTTTCCTTCCCTGGGAGTGTTTGGGTGGGATGTGGAGGCAGAATCCAATGTCTCCATCTCCCCAGCAGTCACTGTGTGGTGTTTCCCAATGCTGAGGAGAAAGGGGAACAGCGGTGACTCTTGTCTGGATTCTCTCTCTCCCAGCAGGCAATGAGACAGTGAGTGAGAACGAAGAGGAGAATTGTCAATCTGAAGGTCCTGAGCAAATGGAACCCCTGGGAACCATTATGAAAACAGCTGATGGGAATATTTCCCAATCCTTGGAACAGGGGGAAGCCTGGGGAAATTGGCACAGGTTAGAGAGGCAGCTGGGAAACCACCCAAGGAAGAAAGGGGATGAATCCATTGAATGTGGGGGAGGATGCACAGATCCTAAGGAAACCACAAACCAGCCGACAGATCCCGAGGAGGAGAAACTCTATAAATGCCTCGAGTGTGGGAAAAGCTTCAGTGTGAGAACCAACCTTATTACTCATCAGAGAAACCACACAGGAGAGAAGCCCTATAAATGCTGGGAGTGCGGGAAAAGCTTCCATCAGAGTTCAAGCCTCACTAAACATCGGAGAATCCACACGGGAGAGAGACCCTATGAATGCCTCGACTGCAGGAAAAGATTCAGTGTGAGAACGAACCTTATTACCCATCAGAGACTGCACACAGGAGAAAAACCCTATAAATGCTTAGATTGCGGGAAAAGCTTTAGTCAGAGCTCAAGCCTTACCAATCATCGGAGAATCCACACAGGAGAGACACCCTATAAATGCCTCGACTGTGGGAAAAGTTTCAAGGTGAAAACCAACCTGATTACACATCAGAGAAACCACACGGGAGAGAAGCCCTATACATGTTCGGACTGTGGGAAAAGCTTCAGCCAGAGCTCAAGCCTCACGAAACACTGGAGAATCCACACGGGCGAGAGACCCCATAAATGCCCAGTGTGTGGGAAAAGTTTTAGCGAGAGCTCAACACTTATTAAGCATGGGAGAGTCCATACGCGGGACAGACCCTATGAATAACTCCAGCGTGGGAAGAGATTGAACGAAAGATAAGCCATTGTTATGCATCAGGGAACCCACACAGGAGAGAAACCCCATAAATGCTTGGACTGTGGGGAAAGCTTTAGTTGCTCCTGAAACCTTACGAAACATCGGCGAATGCACAAGGGTGGGAGACCCTAGAAATAACTGTGGGAAAAGATTCAGAGCTCACACATGATTACGCATCGGAGAATTCATGAGAGAGAGAGAGACCTTCAATATGGGGGAAGCTTCAACTGGTGCTCCTACAGTAGCAGGCATCATCAAGAGTCCTGTGGGAGCATTTTGAAAGCTGAAGACATATAAGTGTCGAACATCAGAGACTCCTCCACACAGCAGGGAAATTCTCTCGGGGCCCCGACTGGGGATAGCCGTAGTGACCAACTCATTTCCTCTTTCCCACACACATCAGGGGTGAGGATCCAGCAGCAGCCGAGCAGCAGCTAGTCAGTGACCCTCTGGCTCTGCCTGGTCTAAGCAAACCCCAGGCAGAGGAGGAGAAGCCCCCATCAGCCCCTCCTCCCTCGTGCAGCCCTGGCTGCTGAGCTAATGGGCCACAGAGAGAAAGGGAGAGAGAGAAACTCCTCCAGCCTCTCCCTCTGCCTGGCTGAAGCTCCCCCCTCTCCCTTCCCCGCCCAGCCAGGATCCCCCTGCCATGGAGATGAGGAGAAGGACACTTGGGCCAGACCCTACCTTCACTCTACACACCTGTCCCCATCCCCCATCTTCCACAAGCCCCTGGGCTGGGCTCCCCCACTTACCTGGGGCTGTTCCCTGCAGAGGGAGTGTCCCTGGGGGCTGGTAACTCCTCCCCTCTCTGAGTCCCCCAGGGTGTTGGGCTCTGGGGGATCAACCATTAAGGGACCAGGGCAATGGGTTATGGGGAGGAAACTGGGGATTGAATGGTTGGGGCTGGTGGAGCTGGGAAGCAGGGGGAGCTGGGTGCTGGGGCTATCGAGTGTTTGGGGATCGTGGGATAAGAGGCGAGGGAGAGCACAGGGGTAGAGAGGTGCTGCCTCTCATCACCCCCTTTGCCCCTTCTCCCTGCCCCCTCTGCATTCAGGCAGCACCACTGAGAGGGGCTGATTCCCACAGGGCCCTTTGTGGGAGGCCTGGAGATCCCACCTCTGCCTCCGCAGCATCAACCTGTGAGTGTCCGTCTGTGGTAGGAAAAACAGTCAGGATTAGCCAGCTCATCTCCTCTGACTCTCCACCACTTTTCCTAGTCTAGACTGACCTTGAGCATCTTATTTATTCGGATCACCCCATTAGCAGAGTGATTGTTACAGTCACGAGTTCTCCCTTTGGGGATAAATGGTCTCATTCCCAGATTCTCACAAAATGCTCCATTGTGGGTTTCCCCACACCCCCATTTTCTCCCTTCTATACCAGAATTACATTTATTTTACAAAAGCTGGAGCAGGGACAGTAAAAGGTGGTGTTTTAGCTACTATGTTCTTTGAGAGCGATGGGGTGAGTCCGAGGGATTCCCTCCTTCCCCGGTCACTGTCATGCTCCATCTTTGACACAGCAGCCTCTGTCCAAGCCTTGGAGAGTTTTATCCTCTCCCTATTCTACCCCTCCGCCTTCCGAAGTGTCACTTGCCACAGTGTCCTTTGCTCTCCAGGAATGGCCCATTGATTGCTTTCATCCTAAATCAGACTCCTGAGAGCAAGAGAAAAACATGTTGCAGACCTGGAGGGGGAATTCAAATGAAGGCCAAAGCGCAGCGGGAGGTTTCTGATCTTCAGTCCCTGTTTCCATCTATTGGTAAAGTGGCTTCTGGGATTTCCCAGCTAAATCCAGATCATTTGCCCATGAGAAGGTTCCCCCCTCCCCCTCCTTTCTTTTGTTAGGTAATGCAAAAACTTTTGTAAGTTACACAGCCAAATAAGGAGGTGCTGAATGAAGCAGGTTTAGCCAGATGAGAAGAAAATGGGTCAATTTATTTTCCTTATTTTGAATTTGAAGATTCTCTTGATATGTGCCATCATGTGCCAGCAATGCCCCTCTGCCATGTACATTGGTCAAACTGGACAGTCTCTACGTAAAAGAATAAATGGACACAAATCAGACGTCAAGAATTATAACATTCAAAAACCAGTCAGAGAACACTTCAATCTCTCTGGTCACTCGATCACAGACCTAAAAGTGGCAATTCTTCAGCAAAAAACCTCCAAAAACAGACTCCACCGAGAGACTGCTGAATTGGAATTAATTTGCAAACTGGATACAATTAACTTAGGCTTGAATAGAGACTGGGAGTGGATGGGTCATTACACAAAATAAAACTATTTCCCCATGTTTATTCCCCCCCACCCCCCACTGTTCCTCAGACATTCTTGTCAACTGCTGGAAATGGCCCACCTTGATTATCACTACAAAAGGTTTCCCCCCCCTCCCCCACCGCTCTCCTGCTGGTAATAGCTCACCTTAAGTGATCACTCTGGTTACAGTGTGTATGGGAACACCCATTGTTTCATGTTCTCTGTGTATATAAATCTCCCCACTGTATTTTCCACTGAATGTAGCCGATGAAGTGAGCTGTAGCTCACAAAAGCTTATGCTCAAATAAATTTGTTAGTCTCTTAGGTGCCACAAGTCCTCCTTTTCTTTCTGGGATTTCACTTTATGAACGCGTGAAAGTGTTTTATAGCCCACCCTGGATTGTGAGTTTTTCTGTCCTTGGTGAAGGCTGTTTGGTCACGTACTTTTGTATTAGTTGACTTTGACAGGATGTAGCTCTGCTATATTGGAGACTTCACAAACAATTGATCATTTGCCAGAATAGTCCTTACGTACTTTTTTCACCCTTTTCTACCCTTCCCTCTAAAGATTTCCGGGTGGTTTGAACATTGAAAATGATCAATAGTGATCAGCACACACACTGAGTGCAAGATTTACACTCCAGGGGGATATGAGATGCAGTCAGGAGCGGGGGAGGATGGGGCTGGAAAACTGCAGGGTTTGCTCTGCAGAGCCAGACAGATGAGGCTGAGAACTGTGAACTCACTGCACTGGGGCCAGAAAGAGACAGGAATTTTCCTGCGAGTCCCTGAATTCTAAATGACAGTGAGTGATGCCCCTAGAAGAATGATTCAGGGCGGGGGCACCATCTCCTCTTTGCGGAGAGGAGGAATCTGGACAGAGGCGAGAAGGAAGCCAGCGAAGTGAACTGGCCTCACCAACCCTGAAGCCAGGCAAACCTTTGTCACCAAGAGGCAGAAGTGCATCCTGACAGCCCAGTTAGTCACTCCCACAATGTCTACTGCTGTTTCCTCTGTGCGGACAACAGAGACTGTCTGTGCTCCACTCACCCCACACTGCATCCATCTTCTAACCCGAGCTCCCTGGGTTTCCTGCTCCTTTGTGACTGGGTCCCAGCATCTCTCATGAATTGTCTGCACTTTTCCACTGGTTTTAACTTGTTCCTCTTTCCCTGGTGCCTGCAGATGCTGGGAGAATCCATGTGCTGGCCTGGGGCAGAAATGCATATTTGTGAGGTGGGTGCTAGGTGGGGAGAGGGGATGGTTAACTTGTATTTCTTGCTGGCTAAGAATAAAGGAGAATTTAGCTTCTCAAACTCCCAGTGGCCCTTGTCTTGAATAATGGGAAAAATGATCCCAGCAGCTGTCTCTCTGAGTTGTTATTTCTCCAGCCTTCACCACTGCAGACTGCAGACCAGAGCTGCCAACTCCTTGGGTTTTCAGACCCTTCTGTGGGGAAAATCCATCATCCACAGGGGAAACCCCCTCTGGCTGTCCTGATCCATTCACTTTTCTCCTGTGGAAGGAGGGTCAATGAGCCTGGGGAAGGATCTTTTTCTTTTAACCTGAATTGAACCGTTGTGGAGAGGAGCAATAATCTGTGCTGTGAAGGACTTTGAGATCTATGGATGCAAAGCGCTCTCTAAGAGCGAGGTATGGTTTTGATTTATTTTCCCCCAAGCCATGTCAGGCCCTTCATTCAGATCAATGGCCTTTGTGTGTTCGGAGGTGATGCAATAACTTCCGAATGCTGCATCTGATCAAATCATGCGTTTCAGGCGATGTTGGAGGCAGCCAGCAGGAGATAGCTGGTGATATTTTGGTGAACATCGGAAAACTGCAAGCAGAAATGGGGCCCTTCTGGTATCTGGGCACTATCCAGATACCCTCTGCTTCAACCAGGTCTGTAATTGTCCATATACCAAGACCTGGGTTGTGGCAGCCACTGAGGGCTGGACGGACAAAGGGATTTCCGTGATGCGATGCCTAACTTTTAGGCACCTAGAAAATCAGTGGAACAACATTAGGATCCAGAAAGCCTGAGTTGATCACATAAGAACAGCCAGACTGGGTCAGACCAAAGGTTCATCTTGCCCAGTATCCTGTCTTCTGACAGTGGCCAAGGCCAGGTGCCTCAGACGGAATGAACAGAACAGGCAATCATCAAGTGATCCAACCCTTGTCGCCCATTCCCAGCTTCTGGCAAAACCGAGTCTAGGGACACCATCCCTGCCCAGCCTGGCTAATAGCCATTGATGGACCTATCGTCCAGCAACTTACCTAGTTCTTTCTTGAACCCTGTTATAGCTTTGGCCTTCACAACATCCTCTGGCAAGGAGTTCCACGGGTTGACTGTGCATTGTGTAAAGAGCAAGCCTGCTTATACGATGCATGAAGAGAGACAAGCACCTAGGAATGGGATCCAAAAAGCCAGCACTTTAGGCCAGGAGCCACCTAAGCTAGCCAACAGGAGATGCTGAGGAGAGGGATGTGTCTAATCACCACCTCTCTCATGGAGATACCAGCCCAGATTGAGGTTGTGAATTATGAATGCACAGCTGGGAACCCCTCTCCTGGAGTCAGATACCTAAACTCTATTCTTGTGAATAGCTATGCACAAAACAGCTGGAGGAGGGAAGTGAGTCCTTCCTAAAACTTCTCACCCTGGAGTTAGAGCAGTCACCCTGATGGGGGAGATGCAGGGTCTGTTTTCCTCTCTGCCTGATGGGAAGAAAGCTGTGAGAGATCCCTGTTGAAATCCCATGAGGACAATGCTCTAACCACTGGGCCATGGGATAGTCTGATGTGGGGCTCCCTCAATCTCTCCTGTTGAACCTGGTCGACTTTGGATTAGTCATTAAACAGTCATTGGAAAGGGAATTGGACCCACCCAGGCAGGTGCCCTAAACACTAGCGTGCAGGGTCATTCTCATGCTCTCTGGCCAAGTGAAAGTCCCCTACTCGGCTGGGCACAGAGGGGGCTTTAAGGAAGGTCTCCCCACAGCACAAACCCCGCTGGGGGAGCAGCAGCTGCTCAGTTCAGGCTTCCAGATCACGGCTGGGGGGAGATTGCAGCTTCTGACAGAGGAAGAGAAACAGAAGCAGCTCGAACACAGCTTCCTCTCTCTGATGGGGAGGATATATGGAACAGAAATGCCTTGAAGGATTAATAACAGGATTCCTTCTGGCCCTCGGAAATTAGAATAGCAATCCCACCTCTGTTTATCCCAAAATAGGATCCACCTATGAAGACAGAAAGAAAATGGTTCACATTATGTGACACTGAGTTTTGTCTACACTGCAATTAGGATTCCGTGAGGTGTGTGGGTCCCAGAGCTCGGATCTGAGCCGGAAGCCTACACTGGAGTGAAACAGCCCCAGTCAGCGGGCATGGGCCAGCAGTGGGTTTTAAATGCAGTGTAGACATACCCTTTGTCTAAGGACCCACAGATCAGCCAAGGTTGGGCCTTTGCCGCCCCATGAATAGAAATTCAAATGGCTAGAAGAGAGTATTATTAATCACTTTGGCAAGAATCTCTCAGGATTTGCATATAGATAAAACCTCTTTCTCCCTCCCAACCTAGCTAAATAGAACCAAGTGACCAAGTCAGGGTGCCCCCCTGCTTTCTTACCCAAAGTGTCCCATTGCATGCTGGGAGTGGATCAAGAGGCGAGTGGGGAAATCTGTAAATTAAGCAAACTAGAAAGGTAGCTGTAAGATTGAAGGTCAAATGGGGCAAATTACCTGTTACCCCCAAGAAATCCCAGCCCCATGTTTTCACCCCAAATTATAAACTACACATTGTTTTCCTGGTAAATCAAGTATACTAGGGATAAACTGCCTCATTTCACCCAGATTGGAATCTTCACATTTGTCTGCCATGTGAGTCAAATCTACCGCCTTCTATATGTGAATAATGTCTCTTGCTCTGAGTCCTAAATCAGGGGAAATCCTTATGTATAATCAATATATATGTATATGGATGTATATCTCCTCCAAATTTAGAAGGTCGTAAGGGTTTTGTGGGTTTTCATTGTAAATAATTGTTGCACTCGTAGAAGTAATAGGAATCATCTGGCATAAGGAAGGAGGAATGTTAAAAGATATAAACCAGGTTATAATTTTTAAATATTAAGAGAAATTGCTTAAGGGGGGGTGTGTTTCAATTAGTAGTAGGGGCTAATAATTAAATACAGTCCTTAAAATGAATCAAATTTAAAAATCTTCCAATAAGAAGAGGATTAAAGAAATGTGTTATACATCAGCTCCATCTACTTGGTACCAGTGGAAGGAGCAGAGAAACTAAACTGAAATCTGCCCGCTCCCTTGGCATGTGCCAATAGGAATAAGAGGGTGGCCTCCTCCAATGAGCCCTGAAACTAGGGCATATAAACTGAGATCACCATGTGCTAAAGAGAGTTGACTGAACCCAGCACAAGGTGCTGCAGAATCCTTTAAGTGCAATGGATGCCTGGACCAGCCAGGTAGAAAGAATTCTCCCCCATCCCACGGTTAACAGGGTGAGAAGAAGTGGTGAGAATTCATTTCAAGGGTTGTATTTCCCCTTTTATATAAATAATGGTAGATTATCTTGCTGAGTCTGCACTCTCTGAAGTGAGACTTCAAGTAACCGTCTTTTAGAATTTTAACTCCTTTATAAGCCCAAGCAAATTGGCCTAAGAGAGAGTGAAAAAAATTGCTTTTAAGCAATTGCTTTTAACAGTCTAAACTTGTCTCTTTTGGACCAATGCAGTCAAACTGTACTAACCATGCTCCTCAAAGTGCCTTTAAGACAAGTGCACCCTTGGAAGTGTGATAAATGTGTTAGGTACTAAAGAACTGAAAACTGATGGTAATAAGTAACTGGAATAAGAATTCCCTAACAACCCCTACCTTTCCCCCACTATCCCCCCAAAAGATGATGTATCAGAAGCCTAATCTACCTGGAGTCAGTTTGTAATGTTCTCATGGAAGACCAAATGTCTTCATAATTGGATCCTGTGCCTCTGTGGGTGCATGTTGGTTTTTCAGCGAATGGGGTGTTGGTTAGCTCAGTTAGGCAGCCAACGAATGAGGGAGAATCGCAGATTTCCGGTTTTGTCAAATGACTCTTTTTGGCCACCAGTAGTTGTAGCCGTGTTGGTCCCAGGATGTTAGAGAGACAAGGCAGGTGAGATAATCTCTTTTCTTGGCCCAACATCTGTTGGTGAGAGAGACACGCTTTCGAGCCACACACAGTTCTCCTTCAGGTCTCGGAGTACCTTTCCCATTAGAATGAACCAATTTATTTTACTTTTTTGGTGCTTTAATTGTAAAGACGCATCTTGCTCTGAGCCACCTTACAACTTCTAGCCTAGTGGTTAGAGCGCTTGCTGGGGATGAGGGAGACCCATGTTGAAGTCTCCTCCTAGGCAAAGGGGGAGAAGGGATTTTAACAGGGGTCTCCCTCATCCCAGGTGAATGCTATGCCCTCCCACTTTTTATCTGCTTTAAGGGCGAGCAACAGAGGAGAGGGGGCGGAGAGGAGTGAGTGGGGGGCGAGCCTTGGGGGAAGAGGCGGAGCGAGTGTGGGGCCTTGGGGGAAGAGGCAGAGCAAGGGCAAGGCCTTGGGGGGGAAAAGGTGTGGCAGGGATGGAGCTGTGGGGGGAAGGGGCAGAGCAGGGGTGTGGTCATGGTTTGGGCACCAGTGGCCCTCCAACTTCTAGGGAGCTTCCAGCACTCCTGCTCTCACCGATGTAACCCGCCCGCTACACCGACTTAATAACTCCACCTCTGTGAGAGGCGTAGCGCTTAGGTCAACACAGGATCAGCATAGACACTGCGTTGCTTACATTGACTGTTGCCGCCTTTCAGAAAGCATCCCACAATGCCCCACACTGGCAGTTGGATCGGTGCAAGTGCTCCTGGTGAGGACGCGCAACGCCAACACAGGGAGCATACTGTGGACATGTAAAACCGAATCAGTTACTGCGGCGGCTGTACATCGATGTAACGTAGGTTGCCTTAATTTTGTGGCATAGAATTGCCCTGAGTGTTTTCAGAGTAGCAGCCGTGTGAGTCTGTGTAGGAGGACTTGTGGCACCTAAGAGACTAACAAATTTATTTGAGCATAAGCTTTCGTGAGCTACAGCTCACTTCATCGGCTACATTCAGTGGAAAATACAGTGGGGAGATTTATATACACAGAGAACATGAAACAGTGGCTGTTACCATACACACTGTAACCAGAGTGATCACTTAAGGTGAGCTATTACCAGCAGGAGAGCGGTGGGGGAGAGGGGGGGAAACCTTTTGTAGTGATAATCAAGGTGGGCCATTTCCAGCAGTTGACAAGAATGTCTGAGGAACAGTGGGAGGTGGGGGGAAGAATAAACATGGGGAAATAGTTTTATTTTGTGTAATGACCCATCCACTCCCAGTCTCTATTCAAGCCTAAGTTAATTGTATCCAGTTTGCAAATTAATTCCAATTTAGCAGTCTCTCGGTGGAGTCTGTTTTTGAAGGTTTTTTGCTGAAGAATTGCCACTTTTAGGTCTGTAATCGAGTGACCAGAGAGATTGAAGTGTTCTCTGACTGGTTTTTGAATGTTATAATTCTTGACGTCTGATTTGTGTCCATTTATTCTTTTACGTAGAGACTGTCCAGTTTGACCAATGTATATGGCAGAGGGACATTGTCCTTTTTGAATCTAGCCCTTGGGCCTTTTCCTCACTGCTAAAGGTGATTCCTTTTGTTTTGTTTTACATTGGGGGTAACTAAGATGTGGGAGCTTTTCTGAAGTAAAAACAGCCTGGACAGGGCACTTCAGTTTGTAGCAGTGAGGAAAAGGGTTGAGAAAATGGTGTCTCTGAAATGACACATGCCTGTGCCAAAGTACAGAATTTGGTGTTGACAACTTGTTTGATATGAGCAACAGAGATGGGCGGGGGGGGGGGGGCAGTCTGTATGAGGAACAATGCTAGATATTTCACCAATAATTTGTGTTTACAAGAGATTCATAAGTATTCCAAATCCTGTTCTCAATGCTTTACATTATTTTTTGTGGGCATTAGAAGTCTGTTCACTCTAGAAACTGTACGGCCTGATCGACAGTGGAAAGAGACTAAGAAAGAAATCCCACCATCTTCTTGGGGAGCATGGATCAGCGTACGCATCTCAGTCTGCATTAGTACCCAGCCCGGGCCGGGGAAGCTAATGATCCAACTAGCGGACCAAATTCAATGACGAATCCTGCTCACGTGCCACCCATGGCCATAGGTATCAAAGGCCAGGGCAGGCTAAGCCTCCCCTAACCCAGGCCGTGGCCCCACCATGTTCCACCCTGAGGCCCCGCCTTCCTCCCCCTCTTCCCTGAAGCTGGTGGGGGCTCAGTGTCAGCCGGCAACCTGGAGCTCAGGCCCGCCAGCAGCCAGGGGCTGGAGCCATCCTGGGTGCCTCGGTTCGGCCTAGGGGTCAGGCCAGTGGCCCGGGGTGGTGCGGGGCCCAGCCAGTGGCTCGGGTGGCTGGGATAGATGGGGCGGGGCTCCTCTGACCACAGAGGGGAGGCCTCAGGGCTCTGGCCATTGTGGGGGAGATGTGGGTGGAAGGGGAGGGGCCTGTGGGTTAGCCTCCCCGAAGGGGGGGTTCACTTATCACCAGTGCACGAGGCACGTTGTGTGTATGCTAAGAAGAAGACCGCCTTCATGCCAGGTTTTACGTACAATAGCCCTGAGGTTTAACTCAACAGAATGCTTCTCCAAATTGGAAAAATACCTTTCTTTTTTGTGTGCCCAAATTTAACAGAGATTCCCGAATGGGAGCAAAATATGACAGGCCGTGGTCCCCCTCCATTACAGCTTCCTAGCCCTGCACTGACTAGAGCAGGGCTTCTCAAGCTATCTGATGTGGGGGACCGGCAATTTTTTTTTCCAATGTGCGCACAGACTGGCAGCTGAGGGCTCGCGGACCGGCACCGATCTGCGGACCACCACTTTGAGTAGCACTGGATTAGAGGATGGGGAAAGGCAGAGGCAGCCAATTGCAACAGAGCAGCAAAAGAGACCAGCTAAGATGTCAGGAATTGCTCTGCACAGCAAATTGTACCTGCAGCAGTTTGTAAGGTTGCACTGGCCCAGAGAGGGGCAGTGGGGATGCCCTGGAGGTGAGGTGGATGTGAGGAGTTAGTCTAGCCCTACAAATAACTGGACCAACTTGGTGGCACAGCACTGACAATCCATGACCTGGCTTAGGGGAGCAGACCTTTGTAGCCCAGAGAACTGGCTTTAGCATTTATTTTATTCAGCAGTAACACAAGGAACCTCCAGGCCTGTATCCTATAAGTAGGGCCCTACCAAATTCACAGCCGTGAAAAACGCGTCACGGACCATGAAACCTGGTCTTTTGTGTACTTTTACCCTATACTATACAGAGTTCATGGGGGAGACCAGTGTTTCTCAAACTGGGGGTCCCGATCCAAAAGGGGGTCATGGGGAGCAGTTGCAAGGTTATTGTAGGGGGCTCCTGGTATTGCCACCCTTACTTCTGCACTGCCTTCAGAGCTGGGCGGCTGGAGAGTGGCTGCTGGCTCTGAAGGCAGCACCCCACCAAAAACAGCACAGAAGTAAGGGTGGCAATGCCATGACCCCCCTTAAATAACCTTGTGACCCCTCCACAATCCAATTTCACAGGTGAAATTTCAGATTTAAATAGCTGAAATCATGAAATTTACAATTTTGTTAATCCTGTGACTGTGAAATTGACCTAAATAGACCATGAATTTGGTAGGGCCCTACCTGTAAGACACTGGCTTCAGCAGTTAGCATAAGGCTTGAAGCCTATGACCTTTGGCACAGATAAATGGCCCAATGGCCCCCCCCTCAGTTTTGGGGAGCTGGGAAGAGAGAGTTTAAGGGGGAAGTTTGTCCATGACAACACCAGCCAACCACAGGAACATGAGCTAACGCCAGCTTTGGGATAGCTTAGGATGGGAACATCCGCAGATATCTGACCATGGCAACGGATTGACGTATGGGATAATAAGCTGAGATCATTAATATACTAACCTATAGGAGAAGGGCACCCCAACGTTAGTAGGGTGAGGAAATCGACATAAGAAAGAGGCGAGAAACCCCCACTCAATATGCATCAGACACAGTAGCATCAGCATAACACATTATAAACGTACCCCACCCCGCATGCGGGAGGATAGGGAGCCGTAGCCCTCGGGAGGTGCCAGGTTGATGGCCGTGGGTGACAATGAGGAAGGTGATGGTGATGATGAAGAGGATGGCTAACATTTCAGGTTGTTCTGCAAGGGACGGTGTGAGTATGTGGATGGACAGATGGACAGTCTGTGTTATCTCTGTCTGCCTTACTGTGTTGGAATGTTTGTGACTTATCTAAATGTACAATGTTAATAGACTGGTACAAAGACAGAAGGGTTCCTATAGTGTGAGTGTTGCGACCGTGCACATCGGGATTCCCAACTGATCGAACAGTAATTTTAATACTACTGGGCCTGATCTGGGGACAAGAACCTATCAAACCTCAAAGTGATAACTTCAGTATCATTAATATAGGATTCATCAATCGGGCTAAACCTTGTAGTAGCCAGGGAGCATGATATGGAGACAAGATGCCAGCGCTGACCAACTGCTCCCTGGTCCAATCTTTCACCAGAGAGAATCACACATGGAGTCAGCGTCACTGGGAAATGTGTCTGATGTGGGCTGCCTCTCTAGGACCAAGACCCTATCACGCCTGGGTACTCCTTATTGGGAGTCTCTGAAACAATCCACAATCTTCATAGAAATCCCCCTTCTCTCCCCTCCCCAGGATCGTGGCCTTTCTGTCCTCCTATTGATCCTGTGGCTTCTAGGCAGGACGCCTGCATAGCGCTGGGAGAAGCTGCCCGCGCCCAGGAGAGGTGGGGCCCCCACGGGGCAGGGTCTGGGGCAGGGGCCTGCAGCGCGGTGGGTTGATCGCTAGGACCCAGGAGCGGCTGGGGGGCGGCTCTGGGGGGAGGATCGCGGGGCTCAGGCCCGGCCGCAGGAAGTGACTCGCAGCCGCTGCGGGGACTCTGGCTCCCGGCGAGATCCCCGAGCCCCGGCGGCTGGTGCTGGGAGCCCGGAGCCCGGGCTGCAGCCGGGAGAGGGGAACCTCCAGCCGGGCCCTGCCCGCTGCTCCCCGGGAGCCTCTCCCAGGGCAGAGCCCCCAGCCCGGCCAGGGCCCCTTCCCGGCCCGGCCCCTGCCCCGGGGGGCCCCGCTCGGAGGGAAGGTAAGAGAGACCCGCCCCCCCCGGGCTGCAGGGGGCGGGTTTGGCCCCGGGCTGCTCCCCGCGGAGCCGGCTGCGATTCCCTGCCCCGGGCCCGGGCAAGCTGCCGCCAGCTCCCGGTGTGTACCGGGGGCACAGAACGGGGGTAGGAGACGGGAGGGGGCAGGGGGGGTGTCACTGGGGGAGAGCTTGGGAGGGGGCATAGAGCGGCTACATGAGCCAGCTTACAGCGGTGCAGCTGCGTCGGTACAGCTGTAAGCTCACTCTTGTACAGGCTTGGCCAGAGTCAGGGGTTCTCATTCTGAGCAAAGAGTGTGATGAACCTGAAATCCCAGGGAAATGCCATGGTGGGGCTTTGAACCTTTGGAAGGCCTGCTCCTGCCCGAGCTCCTATGGCAGAGCGGGGGTGGTCTCTGAGAAGCTATTACCCTGCATCTGGTTTCTTTTATTGTATTGAATATGTTTGGGGTTTTTCCTGTAGTGCTTTTACCATCAGAATGAAATAAACCTAGGAAGAACTGTGTGGAAAATTATCCCTGGGGGAATTAGTCGGTACCATGTCAGAGCCGAGGAGTAAAGCAGGCCTCCTTACACACTCAGGGAACAGCCTAGAAATACCCCGGTCAGAAGGGAGAGAGACCTGGACTCAATTCACAAGAGTCGATAGCTGGGGCGCTGCCCAGTGGGTGCCCTTGATGGATCACCGAGTGTAAATACAGGAGCGGTTGCCCTGAACTGTGACGGCTCTGTTGCTGGGAGGATTTAGAAGTGTTGGTGGGTTTAGCTTGCAAGGAGAGGCCAGGTCTGTGTTGTAAGGCCTGGTCTACAGTTAACAATCAGATCCAGCTACTGCATAACTCAGGGCTAGGAAGAGTTTTAAGCCCTGAGCCAGCTAGTTTGATCTGAGCATAAGAATGGCCCTACTGGGTCAGACCAAAGGTCCATCTAGCCCTGTCAAGGTTCCTCCCCCACTCTGAACTCTAGGGTACAGATGTGGGGACCTGCATGAAAAACCTCCAAAGCTTATCTTTACCAGCTTAGGTCAAAACTTCCCCAAGGTA
Organism: Lepidochelys olivacea; assembly: GCF_965140295.1. NCBI lineage: Eukaryota > Metazoa > Chordata > Testudines > Cheloniidae > Lepidochelys > Lepidochelys olivacea. Next base: position 38,151,871 of record NC_140424.1, read on the forward strand.
CAAAATATTCCACCCTTTGTCCTTGGATTGGCCGCTACCACCACCAAACAAATACTGGTTACTGGGGAAGAGCTGTTTGGACGCGTCTTTCCCCCCAAAATACTTCCCAAAACCTTGCACCCCACTTCCTGGACAAGGTTTGGTAAAAAGCCTCACCAATTTGCCTAGGTGACTACAGACCCAGGCCCTTGGATCTTAAGAACAATGAACAATCCTCCCAACACTTGCATCCCCTCTTTCCTGGGAAATGTTGGATAAAAAGCCTCACCAATTTGCATAGGTGACCACAGACCCAAACCCTTGGATCTGAGAACAATGAAAAAGCATTCAGTTTTCTTACAAGAAGACTTTTAATAAAAATAGAAGTAAATAGAAATAAAGAAATCCCCCCTGTAAAATCAGGATGGTAGATATCTTACAGGGTAATTAGATTCAAAAACATAGAGAACCCCTCTAGGCAAAAACCTTAAGTTACAAAAAAGATACACAGACAGAAATAGTTATTCTATTCAGCACAATTCTTTTCTCAGCCATTTAAAGAAATCATAATCTAACACATACTTAGCTAGATTACTTACTAAAAGTTCTAAGACTCCATTCCTGGTCTATCCCCGGCAGAAACCAGTATATAGACAGGTTTCAGAGTAACAGCCGTGTTAGTCTGTATTCACAAAAAGAAAAGGAGTACTTGTGGCACCTTAGAGACTAACCAATTTATTAGAGCATAAGCTTTCGTGAGCCCCTTTATTTCTCTCCCTCCTCCCAGCTTTTGAAAGTATCTTGTCTCCTCATTGGTCATTTTGGTCAGGTGCCAGCGAGGTTACCTTTAGCTTCTTAACCCTTTACATGTGAGAGGAGCTTTCCCCTGGCCAGGACGGATTTCAAAGGGGTTTACCCTTCCCTTTATATTTATGACAAGCCCAGTGTCCTGTCTCCCGACAGTGGCCAATGCCAGGTGCCCCAGAGGGAATGAACAGGACAGGTAATCATCCAGTTATCCATCCCCTGTTGCTCATTCCCAGCTTCTGGCAAACAGAGGCTAGGGACACCATCCCTACCAGCCTGGCTAATAGCCACTGATGGACCTGTCCTCCATGAACTTATCTAGTTCTTTTTTGAACCCTGTTATGGTCTTGGCCTCCATAACATCCTCTGGCAAAGAGTTCCACAGGGTGACTGTGCGTTGTGTGAAGAAATACTTCCTTTTGTTTGTTTTAAACCTGACCTACATTATAGACGCAGCTTAATAGATGGGTTAATTCTTCCATTGAACGAGCTACAGTCAATTGGAGAGGTGGTTTATCCACACAGATGCACAAACCCCTTTCATTGCTGAAGGCACTCTCCACATTACAGAGTCTGCCTGTAGCGCGGACTGCCTGTAGCAGTCTGCCTGTAGCGCGGACATAACCTGAGTATATTCCCACCGTGGCAAAGTCTAGAGTATCTGTCTGCAGGGAGAGAGGCTGGGGGGAACCGGGATGCAAAATGAACTCAAGTCCAGACTGAGCAGCTGGTGCTCTCCCAGTGGGATCTGTTCTGGGGAGAGACCTTCATTAATCCCCTTCTGTGCCCAGCCCAGATGGGGACTTTCTCCGGTGGCTGGAACCAGCCCCGGTGGGAGCCCCGAGCTCTGCCCTCACCAAATCCTGAGCTGGAGCCTCCAGGGAGAGAGCCAGGGGGAATCAGGGTGTGAAATAGACTCAGGCCCCTTCTGAAACCTCCCCATTGCCCCTCTCATCGCGACAGGCTGAAGAATCACGTCCACGTTTCACTCCAGATCGTCCCGTCTTCCAGGGGACAGGGAAGAGAAATGGCTGTTGGATTGTCATACTCTGGACCTTGCAGAGCTTTCTCTTTATTGACTTTCTCCCCTCCCCCCCACCCCCACCCCCACTGAACAGTGGGATTGTGGCTGGGGCAGCAGGTGCTGAGTGGGGGACTCTTGTTGTTTCAGATGCCGGTGACCTTCGAGGAGGTGGCTGTGTATTTCACCCAGGGGCAGGGGGCTCTGCTGGACCCTGCTCAGAGAGCCCTCTACAGGGACGTCATGCAGGAGAACTACGAGATGGTGACCTCGCTGGGTAAGGGATTCCTGTGCCCTTAATTATTACAAGCTGGGAGGTCTGTGTGTATGAAACTGGTCAGTTCTTCCCTGCTCAGTTAGATTAGAGGCAAATGGATCCCAGAGTCCATAGATCTAGTGTGAGAGAGACTTTCATCTCCATGCCACCTTCAATGGGATCTGGGAATCAGAAACCTAATGGACACGCTAATTCATCCCCATCCATCCAGCTTTTAAAGGGGAAGAAGCCCCGTATTGTCTTGTGTGTATTATTTCTCACTTGTTTGTGCAGTTGGTGTGGCCCTGTTGATCCCATGATAGACAGACACAAGGTGGGGAAGGCAGTACCTTTGATTGGACCAAATTTGGTTGGTAAAAGAGAGAAGATTTTGAAGCTTGTTTTTTTATTGTTTTGGATCATTTAATGATCACCTGCTCTGTTCATTCCCTCTGAAGCAGCTGGCATTGGCCACTGTTGGAAGACAGGATACTGGGCTAGATGGACCATTGGTCTGACCCAGTATGGCCGTTCTTATGTTCACCCACAGGAGTTGGCCCAAGAAAAGATATTACGTCACCCACCTTGTGTCTCTTATTTTACACTCTCTATCCTTGTGATCCTCCATTCCTACAGCCCTGTGGAGGGCTCTGGAACTTATGGAGGTTTAGAACTAGGTAGGGGTTTAACACCAGAGCTGTGTCTGCATCAGCAAGTCCCCCAGAGTGCACAGATCCTGGAAACCCCCAGCGATGCTGTGACAGCTCCTTCCCCGACAGACATCTGCCTCTCCCTGGGGGCTCAGAGGCCATGTCCCAATTTGTTAACATTCCACATCTGCGTAATTACATCGACCATGTTCCTGTCCTTTTGGATTCCACAATCCCCCAGCTCAGCACGGGGCAGGTTAAACTCAGGGAATGTTCTTTGTGACAAATACTCTCTCAATACTCCATGCACCTTCATCTTCCTGATTTCCCTCCGCCTCCCCCCCCGAGCAGGATTTCCCATTCCCAAACCTGACCTGATCGCCCGGCTTGAACAAGGGGAAGAGCCGTGGGTCCCGGATCTCCAGGCTCCGGAGGAATCGGAGGTCCCAAGAGGAATTTGTGAAACTGACACACAAACCATCTGGCGAGTGAATGAAAAAGCTGAGACTCCCAAAGGTGGGCTGCTACCGATCTCCTCGAGGTGTGTCTCACCCCACCCAGTCAGGCTGTAGCCAGCTGGTATGGTATCATCATGGCAGATATCACCATGGCTTCCCACCCATCCTTTAGCTGTATGAAGTTTCCTCCTCAACTTTTCTTCCCTAAGAGGGTTTGGATAGGAGATGGAGGCAGAATCCAATTTCTCCGTCTCCCCTACAGTTTCTGTGTAGTGTTTTCCCCACTTTGCTGCTCCCTGTTCTGTCCTTTCTCCCTGGCACAGGGAATGACTCCTGCCCGGACTCTCTCTCTCTCCCAACAGGTGATGAGATGATGATGAGTGAGAACAAGAAGAAGAATCCACAACAGGAAGATCCCAAGCAAGTGGAACTGCAGGGGAACTTTCTGAGAGGAGCGGAAGGGAATTTTTCCCAATCCTTGGAACAGGGAAAAGCTTGGAGAAGTCGGCAGAGGTCAGAGAGGCAGCGGGGAAACCACCCAATGAAGAAAGAGGATAAATCCATTGAATGTGGGGTAGGATGCAAAAATCCCAAGGAAACCACAGCCTCACAGACAAATCCCAAGGAAGAGACACCGTATAAATGTCTCAACTGTGGGAAAAACTTCAGTCAGAAATCGAACCTTATCACTCATCAGAGAATCCACACAGGCGAAAAAACCCATAAGTGCTTGGACTGTGGGGAAAGCTTCAACCAGAGATCATCCCTCATTATACATCAGAGAAAACACACAGGTGAGAGACCGTATAAATGCGATGAGTGTGGGAAAAGTTTTACCAAGAGCTCATCCCTAATGAAACATGGGAGAATCCACACAGGAGAGAGACCTTATAAATGCCTAGAGTGTGGGAAAAGATTCAGTTTGTTATCAGCCCTGACTACACATCAGAGAACCCACACTGGAGAGAAACCCCATAAATGCTTGGACTGTGGGAAAACCTTCAGTGACAGCTCACAGCTTATTAAACATGGGAGAGTCCACACGGGAGAGAGACCTTATAAATGCCTGGACTGTGGGAAAAGCTTCAGTCAGAGCTCACACCTTATTACGCATCAGAGAGTGCACACAGGAGAGAGACCCTATAAGTGTCTCAACTGTGGGAACAGTTTTGCTCAGAGATCCATCCTTCTCAGACATCAGAGAATCCACACTGGAGATAAACCTCACAAATGCCTCGACTGTGGGAAAAGTTTCTCCCACAGATCAACCCTTAGTTCACATGAGAAAATCCACACAGGAGAGAAACCCCACAAGTGCTTCGACTGTGGGAAAAGCTTCATTCAGCGATCGGCCCTTACTACACACCAGAAAATCCACAGAGGAGAGAAACTCTATAAATGCTTGGACTGTGGGAAAAGTTTCACTCAGCGATCAAACCTGATTTCACATGAGATGATCCACAAAGGAGAGAAACCCCATAAATGCTTGGAGTGCAGGAAAGGCTTCCGTCACAGCTCAGACCTTCTTAAACATCAGAGAATCCACACAGGAGAGAAAATCTACAAATGCCTCGACTGTGGGAAAAGTTTCACTCACAGATCAACCCTTACGAGACATCAGAAAATCCATACTGGAGATAAACCCCACAAACGCCTCGACTGTGGGGGAAAGTTTCCTGAGGGTTATATGAGACGATGCAGAAGAGAGAAGACACCCATAAAGGCTTGGACTGTGGGAAAAGCTTCAAGAACAGCTCAAAGCTTGCTAAACATCGGAGACTCCACACAAGAGATAGCTCTTAGGAATAAGAAAAGGAGTACTTGTGGCACCTTAGAGACTAACCAATTTATTTGAGCATGAGCTTTCGTGAGCTACAGCTGCAAATAAATTGGTTAGTCTCTAAGGTGCCACAAGTCCTCCTTTTCTTTTTGCGAATACAGACTAACACGGCTGTTGCTCTTAGGAATACCTTCACTTCAGGAAAAAATTCAGTCAGAGCTCACCCATTATCATATATTGAAGAGTCCTCACAAGAGGGAGACTTTGAATGTGGGGGACGCTTCATCTGGTGCTCTGGGGAATATAAAGCACCAGCAAACCCACTCAGGGTAGAGACCTCTCAGGGTCTGTCTGCACAGCAAAGAAAAACCTGCAGCTGACCCATGACAGCCGACTCAGGCTCGTGGGGCTGGGGCTGCAGGGCTGGTTCATTCCTACGTGAACTTCGGGGCATGGGCTGGAGCCTGGGCTCTGCGACCCTCCCACCTCGCAGGTCCTAGAGAGAAGGCTCCAGAATAAGCCTGGAAATCTATATAGCAATGAAAGAGCCCCATGAGCCCAAGTGGGCTGGCACAGTCCAGCCGCAGCAGATGCCTAGTTGCTGTGTAGACAGACCCTGATTTGCTTCCTTTAGCATGGAAAATGCTCCAAGTGGAGTTAACACCATGCTGGACATCAGAGACTCCTCCACACATGGGGGAAATTCTCTCAGGGCCCTGACTGGGGCTGGCCATGGTGACAAACCCATTTCCTTGTTCCCACACGCATCCGGGGTGTTTGGCTCCCAAGGTTCCAGCTGTCCATCGCTGGGGTGAGGATCCAGCAGCAGCCGAGCAGCAGCTGGTCAGTGACCCTCTGGCTCTGCCTGGTCTAAGCAAACCCCAAGCAGAGGAGGAGAAGCCCCCATCAGCCCCTCCTCCCTCTTGCAGCCCTGGTTGCTGAGCTGGTGGGGGAAGGGAGAGAGAGAAACTCCAGCCAGGCAGAGGGAGCAGCTGGAGAAGTTCCCCCTTCTCCCTTCCCCTCCCAGACAGGATCCCCCTGCCATGGAGATGAGGAGAAGGACATTTGGACCAGGCCCCACCTTCACTCTACACACCTGTCCCCATCCCCCATCTTCCACCAGCCCGTGGGCTGGGCTCCCCAGTTGACCTGGAACTGTTCCCTGCAGGGAGAGTGTCCCTGGGGGCTGGTAACTCCAGAGTCACCCCAACTCGCCCCCCAAACCTGAGTCTCCCCAAAACCGGCTGCCCTGTAGTGTCAGATCCTCCTGAACGTAGCACTCACAGAACTTTAGTAACTTTGCTGCTCTCTTAAAGAGACAGCGCAGAGCCCCACCCTGTTAGGTTAGCTGACGACTTGCACTTCACTGTGATCTGCAGCACTGAGATGGTTTGTTTTAAAACTAAAAATAAGTTTATTCCCATTGACCATAGGGTTAAGGGATGTCTGGTAAGAGTGAAAGGGCCAGGGAGGTTACAAACAAAATGTGCTTTCTAGTGACTACATTTATCTTCAGTGAGGCCGTGCCTTGGTCTCAGCAGGTGTCTTGCCTACATTCAGTGACTGGGGACTTTCGACCTCCTTGGCTGGAAAGTTCCACTTTTCTCAGATGTACAGGAGCTCGGCCCACTGGTAGTCCCATTGGCCCAGTAATGGATGCCAAGCTGGCTTTGCGTCCTGGTTATATCTAAGGTTCACATTTTATCATGGCTATTTTTAGTAAAACTCATGGACAGGTCACGGGCAATAAACAAAAAATCACGGAAACCTGTCTGTGACTTTTACTAAAAGTAATGGGGGGAGGCTTACGGGGTGACGACTGAAGCTCGAGGGGTTTTTTTGGGGAGGGGGGGGATGATGAGAGCCCAATCCTCCCTGCTGCGGAGTGGCTGACAGCTCCAAGTGCCCCACTGCAGCTGAGAGCCCCAGGGGACCCTCCGCCTCTGAAATGGAAAATCTCGTAGAGGTCTCTGAATGTCATGGAATCTGTAACTTCCATGAAATAATCTTATCCGTCCTTATTGCTTCCAAAGGTCAATGACTTCACTTCAGGAGGCAGGAAGTTTTTCTGCAGTTGCGGCTTCCATCTCCCATGAGAGTGGGAAGTGGCATCTTCCACACTGGTTTGCCTGCTGGCTTTGTCTGCCCTTCATGTAAATGTCATATCATTGTCCTCGCTCCATTTACATTGCAGACACATGCAAGCAGGGGGAAGAACCACATTCCTTTGCCTGGGGGAGAGGGGTGATGTAAGCCTTGCCTGACAACACATTTTAAAAAGAAAAGGAGGACTTGTGGCACCTTAGAGACTAACCAATTTATTTGAGCATGAGCTTTCGTGAGCTACAGCTCACTTCATCGGATGCATGAAAGCTTATGCTCAAATAAATTGGTTAGTCTCTAAGGTGCTACAAGTCCTCCTTTTCTTTTTGCGAAGACAGACTAACACGGCTGTTACTCTGAAACACATTTTAAGAACATCTTGCAGCAGGTATTTCTAATGCTTCATGTATTGCCAGTAGGTATATCAGGCCAGAATCTAGCTGATCAGTGAGTTGTTAGTTTCCAGTGACAACTTTTAGGTACTGATCATGGTCCCAGTGAGTTGGGCTGGTCAAGGCAGCTGAAACTCACTGCCAGCTCCCAGGGAGCCTCTGGCATTGGGATGCTCGCAGGGTCGGAGAGGTGCACTGGTTCTTGGGGAGCTGCAAATCAGGGATTTCTGTGGGTATCCAGGGATAGGGGCTGGGGACCCCAGGGGCAGACTTTGAAGGGACTCAGGGGCTGGGAGCTGTTGTTACCCTGCAGGGCAAAGGGCACAAACGAGTCCCTCGCACCAGAGGCTGGTGGAAGCCAGGTGAATCCCAGCCCTGGGTGCTCTGAGCAGCCTCCCAGCACCTCTCTGCCTGCGAATGCACCACTGGGAACCCCTCTGCTGGAGTGTTGGGGCCCAGATGCTTGTGCTTTTGTGAGAATAATGTCAAATGCCACCCAGAAACACCAGCAGAAGGGAGCATGGGGTGATTCCTCCTGGAAACTCTTAGCCCAGGAGTCAGAGCAGCCAACCTGATGTAGGAGACCCAGGTTCAGGGGATACCCACAGCTCTCAGGGCAGTGCTCTCACCATGGGGTCTCCCAATGTCAGGCTTCCCCCATTTCCTGTTTTACTTTGGATTTCATTGCAGAGTCCTTGGGAAAGGGGACGGGGCCCTCCCAGACGGTGCCCCAACCCCCAGACTGCAGAGTCAGTCTTTCGCTCTGGTCTGGCCTAGTGAATGTCCCACCCTGGCTGGGCACAGAGGGGCCTTTGATGAAGATCTCTTCCCAGCACAGACCCTGTTGGGGGAGCAGCAGCTGCTCAGTCCAAGCTCCCAGATCCCAATGGAGCTTGTGACCCAGGACAAAAAACAGACAGATTGAGAGCAGCCTCCTCTGTCTCTCTTTCCCACCTCTGGATACAACAGCTACTGAATCAACTCCCCCCACTCCCCTCCCCTCCAGACTCCCAACCCTGGAGGGATCCAGTGCAGTCAGGGCTGGATTAAGGGACAGGCCATATAGGCAGGTACCTAAAACCCTATTCCTGTGTGTGTTGGGGGTCGCACAGGAGCCTGCTCCTTGGGGAGAAGGAGCAGTGCTGGCTGCCCCACTGCGCACTCTGGAATATCCCAGGCCAGCCCCCATTTCAGAAGAGGGGGCACCAGGGCAAACTCGAGTGAGTGCTGTCGGCACCTGGGGGGGGGGCAGGGTCGAAATGGAGTGAGTTGTGCTGTGATCCCCATGCACCAGGGCAGAAGTAAGCAGAGCACCAGTCCCTGAACCAGACCTGCTGGAGTTTGCTGGTGATGTGCAGGTGTGTGAGAGGGAGCTGCGGTCAGTGCCCACATGGGGGAGCCAGCCGGGAGAGGAGCAGAAGGGATCCCTGGTTGGAGGTGGGGGGGGGGGGCAGACCTGAGAAGGTTGGGCCTAGAACCTAGGGATGGGTTAATCCAGCCCTACAAATAACTCCAGGAACCTGATGGCAAAGCTCTGAAACCTCCATGACCCGAGCTGGTATCTCTGGCCCAGGGCTGGTAGCCAGTGAGCCTGGTGTGGAGAGAAGAGACCAGCTCTGATCAGCTGCTCCCTGTGCCAGTCTGTTACCAGAGTGGATCATAGACAGAGTCAGTGTCATTGAGAAACATTTCGCCTGCAGCTCTAGGTCTGGACTGCATCTGAAGAAGTGGTGTTTTACCCACGAAAGCTTATGCCCAAATAAATCTGTTAGTCTCTAAGGTACCACCAGACTTCTTCTTAGCTCTGGACTGTCTCTCTAGGACCAGGACCCCGATCACCCCTGTGTTCCTGTAGATCAGTGGTTCCCAAACTTGGCTTGTGGCTTGTTCTGGGTAAGCCCCTGGTGGGCCGTGAGACACTTTGTTCTGCAGGTACGGCCACTTGCAGTTCCCAGTGGCCGTGGTTCCCCGTTCCCGGCCAATGGGAGCTGCGGGAAGCGGCGCGGGCTTGGGGACTCTCTGGAACAATGCCCAGTCCCCACGGAGCCCCCGGGATCTGGGTCTCCTGTCTGTCCTCCCACAGCCTCATTGGCCTCTGTGCACGATGCCTCCTTGATGCGGAGAGAAGCTGCGGGAGCCAAGGGGAGGTGAGGCCCGCAAGAGGCAGGGTCTGTGGCGGGGGGGCTGCAGGGCAATGGAATCCGCTTGTCGCTAGGACCCAGGAGGAGCTGCCTGCGAGCCAGCAAGTGAATCGGATTCGGATTTCGTTGCCGTTGCGGGGACTCTGGCTCCCGGCGAGATCCCCGCGCCCCGGCGGCTGGTGCTGGGAGCCCGGAGCCCGGGCTGCAGCCGGGAGAGGGGAACCTCCAGCCGGGCCCTGCCCGCTGCTCCCCGGGAGCCTCTCCCAGGGCAGAGCCCCCAGCCCGGCCAGGGCCCCTTCCCGGCCCGGCCCCTGCCCCGGGGGGCCCCGCTCGGAGGGAAGGTAAGAGAGACCCGCCCCCCCCCGTCACCCCCGGGCTGCTCCCCGCGGAGCCGGCTGCGATTCCCTGCCCCGGGCCCGGGAAAGCTGCCGCCAGCCCCCGGTGTGTGCGGGACCGGGGGAGCCAGGGGCTGGGACAGACACACGTGGGAGGGAGCCGGGAGGGGGCTGAAGAGGGACTGGAGGTGGGAGGACAGGAGGGGATTTATAGGTGGGAAGGGAGGTGTGAGGGGGTAGGGGGCAGAGGGGGCGCTGCGTGGAGAATGAGGCAAGGCAGGAATTATGACGTGATTGGAATAACAGAGACTTGGTGGGATAACTCACATGACTGGAGCACTGTCATGGATGGTTATAAACTGTTCAGGAAGGACAGGCAGGGCAGAAAAGGTGGGGGAGTAGCACTGTATGTAAGGGAGCAGTATGACTGCTCAGAGCTCCGGTACGAAACTGCAGAAAAACCTGAGTGTCTCTGGATGAAGTTTAGAAGTGTGAGCAACAAGGGTGATGTCGTGGTGGGAGTCTGCTATAGACCACCGGACCAGGGGGATGAGGTGGATGAGGCTTTCTTCCGGCAACTCGCAGAAGCTACTAGATCACACGCCCTGGTTCTCATGGGTGACTTTAATTTTCCTCATATCTGCTGGGAGAGCAATGCAGCGGTGCATAGACAATCCAGGAAGTTTTTGGAAAGCATAGGGGACAATTTCCTGGTGCAAGGGCTAGACGAGCCAACTGGGGGGAGCTTTTCTTGACCTGCTGCTCACAAACAGGGAAGAATTAGTGGGGGAAGCAAAAGTGGATGGGAATCTGGGAGGCAGTGACCATGAGTTGGTTGAGTTCAGGATCCTGACACAGGGAAGAAAGGTAAGCAGCAGGATACGGACCCTGGACTTCAGGAAAGCAGACTTCGACTCCCTCAGGGAACGGATGGGTAGGATCCCCTGGGGGACTAACATGAAGGGGAAAGGAGTCCAGGAGAGCTGGCTGTATTTCAAGGAATCCCTGTTGAGGTTACAGGGACAAACCATCCTGATGAGTCGAAAGAATAGTAAATATGGCAGGCGACCAGCTTGGCTTAACGGTGAAATCCTAGCGGATCTTGAACATAAAAAAGAAGCTTACAAGAAGTGGAAGGTTGGACATATGACCAGGGAAGAGTATAAAAATATTGCTCGGGCATGTAGGAATGAAATCAGGAGGGCCAAATCGCACCTGGAGCTGCAGCTAGCAAGAGATGTCAAGAGTCACAAGAAGGGTTTCTTCAGGTATGTTGGCAACAAGAAGAAAGCCAAGGAAAGTGTGGGCCCCTTAATGAATGAGGGAGGCAACCTAGTGACAGAGGATTTGGAAAAAGCTAATGTGCTCAATGCTTTTTTTGCCTCTGTCTTCACGAACAAGGTCAGCTCCCAGACTGCTGCACTGGGCATCACAACATGGGGAATAGATGGCCAGCCCTCTGTGGAGAAAGGTGGTTAGGGACTATTTAGAAAAGCTGGACGTGCACAAATCCATGGGGCCGGACGAGTTGCATCCGAGAGTGCTAAAGGAATTGGCGGCTGTGATTGCAGAGCCATTGGCCATTATCTTTGAAAACTCGTGGCGAACAGGGGAAGTCCCAGATGACTGGAAAAAGGCTAATGTAGTGCCAATCTTTAAAAAAGGGAAGAAGGAGGATCCTGGGAACTACAGGCCAGTCAGTCTCACCTCAGTCCCCGGAAAAATCATGGAGCAGGTCCTCAAGGAATCAATCCTGAAGCACTTACTTGAGAGGAAAGTGATCAGGAACAGTCAGCATGGATTCACCAAGGGAAGGTCATGCCTGACTAATCTAATCGCCTTTTATGATGAGATTACTGGTTCTGTGGATGAAGGGAAAGCAGTGGATGTATTGTTTCTTGACTTTAGCAAAGTTTTTGACACGGTCTCCCCCAGTATTCTTGTCAGCAAGTTAAAGAAGTATGGGCTGGATGAATGCACTATAAGGTGGGTAGAAAGTTGGCTAGATTGTTGGGCTCAACGGGTAGTGATCAATGGCTCCATGTCTAGCTGGCAGCCGGTGTCAAGTGGAGTACCCCAAGGGTCGGTCCTGGGGCCGGTTTTGTTCAATATCTTCATAAATGATCTGGAGGATGGTGCGGATTATACTCTCAGAAAATTTGCGGATGATACTAAACTGGGAGGAGTGGTAGATACGCTGGAGGGCAGGGATAGGATACAGAGGGACTTAGACAAATTGGAGGATTGAGCCAAAAGAAATCTGATGAGGTTCAATAAGGATAAGTGCAGGGTCCTGCACTTCGGACGGAAGAACCCAATGCACCGCTACAGACTAGGGACCGAATGGCTAGGCAGCAGTTCTGCGGAAAAGGACCTAGGGGTGACAGTGGACGAGAAGCTGGATATGAGTCAGCAGTGTGCCCTTGTTGCCAAGAAGGCCAATGGCATTTTGGGATGTATAAGCAGGGGCATAGCGAGCAGCTCGAGGGACGTGATCGTTCCCCTCTATTCGACATTGGTGAGGCCTCATTTGGAGTACTGTGTCCAGTTTTGGGCCCCACACTACAAGAAGGATGTGGAGAAATTGGAGAGAGTCCAGCGAAGGGCAACAAAAATGATTAGGGGTCTGGAACACATGAGTTATGAGGAGAGGCTGAGGGAACTGGGATTGTTTAGTCTATGGAAGAGAAGAATGAGGGGGGATTTGATAGCTGCTTTCAACTACCTGAGAGGTGGTTCCAGAGAGGATGGTTCTAGACTATTCTCAGTGGTAGAAGAGGACAGGACAAGGAGTAATGGTCTCAAGTTGCAGTGGGGGAGGTTTAGGTTGGATATTAGGAAAAACTTTTTCACTAGGAGGGTGGTGAAACACTGGAATGCGTTACCTAGGGAGGTGGTAGAATCTCCTTCCTTAGAAGTTTTTAAGGTCAGGCTTGACAAAGCCCTGGCTGGGATGATTTAATTGGGGATTGGTCCTGCTTTGAGCAGGGGGTTGGACTAGATGACCTCCTGAGGTCCCTTCCAACCCTGATATTCTATGATTCTATGGTTCTATGATCACTGTACAGGGGAAAATTGTGGAGCCCACAGGACACAGGGCTGGAATAGAGGGAAATCTGGGTGGTGGGAACTAGTGAAGGAAAAGGGGGTGATGTTGGGGGAGGGGACTGGGGAGGCCGGAAGGGGAATGGGAGAGCAAGAGGAGGCTGGCTGGGGAAGGGAGAGAGAGGCCAGTGAAAAGGGAGAGCGGTGGTGAGAGGGACAACGGCAGCTTCCCCATGCCATGGATTCAGATCTCAGCCACACCAGTGTCAGACCCCGTCACTGCTGGCTCTGGCAGGGGGTGAGTCCAGTTGGGCCGATGAGATCAGCTGTCCCTGGGGGCTGCCGGGGGAGTCCAGGGCAGCTCATTCATCAGGTGTGGTCACCAAACTAGAGGGCTCTGGCTATTGCTAAGGGAGAGGAGGAGGCTGGTATGTCTCTGTCTGCTCCTGATATTAGAGCCCTGGAGTTGAGCTTCCTGGGGCAGATGCTGCTGCCTCCTCCATTGTGATCTGGGAGTCCAGACTGAGCAGCTGCTGCTCCCCCAGTGGGGTCAGTTCTGGGGAGAGACCTTCATTAATCCCCCTCTGTGCCCAGCCCAGGAGGGGACTTTCTCCGGTGGCTGGAACCAGCCCCAGGGGGAGCCCTGAGCTCTGCCCTCACCAAATCCTGAGCTGGAGCCTGCAGGACCAGTCTGTCTGCAGGGAGAGAGCCAGGGGGGAATCGGGGTGTGAAATGGACTCAAGCCCCTTCTGAAACCTCCCCCCGTCGTCGCCCCTCTTGCCCTGACAGGCTGAAGAATCACGTCCAAGTTTCGCTCCAGATCCTCCCGTCTTCCAGGGGACAGGGAAGGGAAATGGCTGTGATGGAGCCAGCTCAGGTAGGGGATTTTCAGGGAGCTGCAGGGGGGGTTGCTGTAGAGGAGGAGGGGCAGGAAAGACACAGGGTGAGGCAGGGAGGGTTGAGGGTGTGATAAACCTGCTGGGAAATGTTCAACCTGGGCCTGATTTTCTGAACAGGCCCATGGTCAGGGGGGAACATTCCCCCATTTCTGAAACAGGAAACGCCCCTGGGCAGGGCTGGGAAAAGTGACCAGACTCCCAGTGCTGGAGCCTGACCCCACTGGCCAGAGGCTGCTGTGAAATACAAAGGGAAGCTGTCGGGATTCCTGTCCCTGTCCCCGGCTCAGAGCTCTGCTTCCCGTATCAGCCTGTGGCTGGCAGGCGAGTGGGAAATGAGAAGACCCTGCCCTGCTCCGTGTGCTGGGGAGACAAGGAGCTCTCGCCTTCTCCCACCCTCTGAAGCCTCCTGGCTGCTCTGAGCAGGCTGGGGTGGGATTCTACTACTCTGGTCTTCCCAGAGCTTCCATTTCTTTATCCTTCCTCCTGTGTGACTCCTGGGATTGTGGCTGGGACAGCAGGTTCTGAGTGGGGGACTCTTGTTGTTTCAGATGCCGGTGACCTTCGAGGAGGTGGCTGTGTATTTCACCCAGGGGCAGGGGGCTCTGCTGGACCCCGCTCAGAGAGCCCTCTACTGGGACGTCATGCAGGAGAACTACGAGATGGTGACCTCACTGGGTAAGGGATTCCTGTGCCCTTAATTATTACAAGCTGGGAGGTCTGCATGTATGAAACTGGTCAGTTCTTCCCTGCTCAGTTAGATTAGAGGCAAATGGATCCCAGAGTCCATAGATCTAGTGTAAGAGAGACTTTCATCTCCATGCCACCTCCAATGGGATCGGGGAATCATAAACCTAATGGACATGCTAATTCACCCCATCCATCCAGTTTTCAAAGGGGCAGAAGCAGGGTATGGTCCTGTGTGTATTATTTCTCACTTGTTTGTACTGTTGGTATGGGCCTGTTGGTCCCATGATAGACAGACACAAAGTGGGGAAGGCAGTACCTTTGAATGGACCAAATTTGGCTGATGAAAGAGAGAAGCTTTTGAAGCTTGTTTTTCATTGTTTTGGATCATTTAATGATCATCTGTTCTGTTCATTCCCTCTGAAGCAGCTGGCATTGGCCACTGTTGGTAGACAGGATACTGGGCAAGATGGACCTTTGGACCTTATGTTCACCCACAGGAGTTGGCCCAAGAAAAGATACTTTGGGTTTGGAGTGTTGAGGAGTGTTATGTCACCCACCTTGTGTCTCTTATTTTACACTCACCATCCCCTATGATCCCCCATAGCTGGAACTGGCTGCAGCCAGAGGGCTCTGGAGGTTTAGAACTAGACAGGGGTTTAATATCATAACTGTGTCTGAATCAGCAAGTCCCCCAGAGTGCACAGATCCTGGAAACCCCCAGCGATGCTGTGACAGCTCCTTCCCCGACAGACATCTGCCTCTCCCTGGGGGCTCAGAGGCCATGTCCCAGTTTGTTAACATTCCACATCTGCGTAATTACATTGACCATGTTCCCGTCCTTTTGGATTCCACAATCCCCCAGCTCAGCACGGGGCAGGTTAATATTCAGGGATGTTCTTTGTGACAAATACTCTCTCAATACTCGAAATACACCCTCATCTTCCTGATTTCCCTCCCTGAGCAGGATTTCCCATTCTCAAACCTGACATGATCGCCCGGCTGGAACAAGGGGAAGAGCCATGGTTCCTGGATATTCAGACCTCTGAGGAATCGGAGATCCCAAGAGGCAGCCGCACAGGTGAGGAATTGGTGAAACTGACACACAAACCATCTGGCAAGTGAATGAAAAAGCTGGGACTCCCGAAGGTGGGCTGTTAGCCAGCTCCTGGGGTGAGTTTCACCTCACCCAGTCAGGCTGTAGCCAGCCAGTATGGTATCATCACGGCAGAGATCACCGATGGCTTCCCACCCATCCTTTAGCTGTATGGAGTGTCCTCCCTGACTTTTCTTCCCTGGCAGTGTGTAGATGGGTTGTGGAGGCAGAATCCAATTTCTCCGTCTCCCCTACAGTTACTGTGTAGTATTTTTCCCTCTGTGCTCTTCCCCGTTCTGTCCTTTCTCCCCGCCACAGGGAATGACTCCTATCTGGATTCTTTCTCTCCCCTAGCAGTTGATGAGATGATGATGAGTGAGAACAAGGGGAAGAATCCACAACAGGAAGATCCCGAAAAAGTGGAACTGCAGGGGAACTTTCTGAGAGGAGCTGAAGGGAATTTTTCCCAAACTTTGGAACAGGGAGAAGCTTGGAGGAGCCAGCAGAGATCAGAGAGGCAGCGGGGAAACCACCCAGTGAAGAAAGAGGATGAATCGGTTGAATATGGGGTAGGATGCAAGGACCCCAGGAAAAACACAGCCCCGCAGACAAATCCCAAGGAAGAGAAACCCTATAAGTGTGTCAACTGTGGGAAAAGCTTCAATCAGAAATCGAACCTTATCACTCATCAGAGAATCCACACAGGAGAGAGACCTTATAAATGCCTGGACTGTGGGAAAAGCTTCAGTCAGAGCTCACACCTTATTACGCATCAGAGAGTGCACACAGGAGAGAGACCCTATAAGTGTCTCAACTGTGGGAACAGTTTCGCTCAGAGATCCATCCTTCTCAGACATCAGAGAATCCACACTGGAGATAAACCTCACAAATGCCTCGACTGTGGGAAAAGTTTCACCCACAGATCAACCCTTAGTTCACATGAGAAAATCCACACAGGAGAGAAACCCCACACGTGCTTGGACTGTGGGAAAAGCTTCATTTGGAGATCTGCCCTTGCTACACACCAGAAAATCCACAGAGGAGAGAAACTCTATGAATCCTTGGACTGTGGGGAAAGTTTCACTCAGCGATCAAACCTGATTTCACATGAGATGATCCACAAAGGAGAGAAACCCCATAAATGCTTGGATTGTGGGAAAAGCTTCCGTGACAGCTCAGACCTTCTTAAACATCAGAGAATCCACACGGGAGAGAGAATCTACAAATGCCTCGACTGTGAGAAAAGTTTCACTCAGAGATCAACTCTTACCAGACATCAAAAAACCCATACTGGAGATAAACCCCACAAATGCCTCGACTGTGGGAAAAGTTTCATTCAGAGATCAGCCCTTACTACACACCAGAAAATCCACTCAGGAGAGAAACTCTATAAATGCTTGGACTGTGGGGAAAGTTTCACTCAGCGATCAAACCTGATTTCACATGAAATGATCCACAAAAGAGAGAAACCCCATAAATGGTTGGATTGTGGAAAAAGTTTCATTCAGAGTTCAAACCTGATTTCACGTGACATGAGTCACAAAAGAGAGAAACTCCATAAATGCTTGGATTGTGGGAAAAGCTTCCGTGACAGCTCAGACCTTCTTAAACATCAGAGAATCCACACAGGAGAGAGAATCTACAAATGCCTCGACTGTGGGAAAAGTTTCACTCAGAGATCAACTCTTACGAGACATCACAAAATCCATACTGGAGATAAACCCCACAAATGCCTTGACTGTGGGAAAAGTTTCTCTCAGAGGTCAACCCATATCAGACATCAGAAAATCCATACTGAAGACAAACCTCACAAATGCCTCAACTACAGGGAAAAGTTTGATGTGGAGATCAAACCTGATTTCACGTGAGATGATCCACAAAAGAGAGGAAACCCGAAAAGGCTTGGACTGCAGGAAAAGCTTCAAGAACAGCTCAACGCTCACTGAAACATCAGCGGCTCCACACGGGGGAAAGCTCTTAGAAATACCTTGACTGTGGGAAAGATTCAGTCAGAGCTCACCCATCATCATATATTGAAGAGTCCCCACAAGAGGGAGACTTTGAATGTGGGGGAAGCTTCATCTGGTGCTCTGGGGAATATAAAGCACCAGCAAACCCACTCAGGGTAGAGACCTCTCAGGGTCTGTCTGCACAGCAAAGAAAAACCTGCAGCTGACCCATGACAGCCGACTCAGGCTCGTGGGGCTGGGGCTGCAGGGCTGGTTCATTCCTACGTGAACTTCGGGGCATGGGCTGGAGCCTGGGCTCTGGGACCCTCCCACCTCGCAGGTCCTAGAGAGAAGGCTCCAGAATAAGCCTGGAAATCTATATAGCAATGAAAGAGCCCCGTGAGCCCAAGTCAGCTGGTATGGACCAACCACAGCAGGTGCCTAGTTGCTGTGTAGACAGACCCTGATTTGCTTCCTTTAGCATGGAAAATGCTCCAAGTGGAGTTAACACCATGCTGGACATCAGAGACTCCTCCACACATGGGGGAAATTCTCTCAGGGCCCTGACTGGGGCTGGCCATGGTGACAAACCCATTTCCTCGTTCCCACACACATCCGGGTTTGGCTCCCAAGGATCCAGCTGCCCATCGCTGGGGTGAGGATCCAGCAGCAGCCGAGCAGCAGCTGGCCAGTGACCCTCTGGGTCTGCCTGGTCTAAGCAAACCCCAAGCAGAGGAGGAGAAGCCCCCATCAGCCCCTCCTCCCTGCCGCAGCCCTGGTTGCTGAGCTGATGAGCCACAAGTGGGGGAAGGGAGAGAAAGAAACTCCTCCAGCCTCTCCCTCTGCCTGGCTGAAGTTCCCCCCTCTCCCTTCCCCTCCCAGACAGGATCCCGCTGTCGTGGTGATGAGGAGAAGGACATTTGGGCCAGACCCCACCTTCACTCTACACACCTGTCCCCATCCCCCATCTTCTACCAGCCCCTGGACTGGGCTCCTCCACTTACCTGGAGCTGTTCCCTGCAGGAGGAGTGTCCCTGGGGGCTGGTAACTCCTCCCTCCCCAAATCCCCTAGGGCGCTGGGTTCTGGGGGATCAACCATTAAGGGACCAGGCCGGTGGGTTGTGGGGAGGACACTGGGGGCTGAATGGTTGGGGCTGGTGGAGGTGGTAAGCAGGGAAACCTGTTCGCTGGGGTATCGAGTGTTTGGGGATGATGGGATAAGAGGCGAGGGAGAGCACAGGGGTAGAGAGGTGCTGCCTCTCCTCACTCACCCCCTCTGCCCCTTCTCCCTGCCCCCGCTGCATTCAGACAGCACCACGGAGAGGGGCTGATTCCCACTGGGCCTTTTGTAGGGGGAGAAGTGGTGGGGATTAGCTAGCACATGTCCTCTGCCCCTCCCCCACTCTTCCTAGTCAAACTGACCCTGAGCATCTTATTGATCCTGAGCCCCCATTAGCAAAGTGATTGTCCGAGTCACTGAGTTCTCCTGCGGGGATCCCTTGTCCCCTTCCGAGATGGTCTCACTTTGCTCCGGGTGGTGTGTGGAAGGCAGGGGCCCGGCTCCTTGGGGCTAGCATTCCCTGTGACAGACTGAACTTTGGGGTGAGCATCTGTTTGATCAGATAGAAAAGAGAACTTCTAATGAGGGTAGGCCCTAGTTCAACCTTTCTGATTTTGGTTTTGCACGTGACCATGTGACTCCATCATTCCTCTTGTTTCTGTTTAGATCTCTTGTGTCTCTTCCAATAAATTTCCTTTTGTTTTGCTGTCAGCAAATTCCAGTGCTGTGTGATACCGGTGCAGTGGTCTCCAGTCAAACTGGTCTAGTGATGTGATGCTGTGGGGTTCAACCCAGACCAGTGTCTCCGCCTGCCCTGTAATCCTGGGTGTGTCTCTCTGGTGTGCAGCCGTGGTTCAGAGCCTTCACACCAGCAGCCCGCGCACAGCACCGGCACCTCTCACTGGCTTCCACCAGCTTTGGTTCCTCTTTTCAGAGTCACCCCAACTTGGCCCCCAAACCTGAGTCTCCCCAAAGCCATCTGCCCCGTAGTGTCAGATCCCCCTGAGCATAGCACTCACAGTAACTTTGCAGCTCTCTTAAAAAGACAGCGCACGGCCCCACCTTTAAGTTGGTTAGCTGAGGACTCACATGGGACTGAGATGGTTTGGGTTTGTGTGTGTGTGTGGGGGGGGGTTTGAGAAAACCTGGATTTGTGCAGGAAATGGCCCAACTTGATTATCATGCACATTGTGTAAAGAGTTGTCACTTTGGATGGGCTATCACCAGCAGGAGAGTGAATTTGTGTGGTGGGGTGGAGGGTGAGAAAACCTGGATTTGTGCTGGAAATGGCCCAACCTGATGATCACTTTAGATAAGCTATTACCAGCAGGAGAGTGGGGTGGGAGGAGGTATTGTTTCATATTCTCTGTGTGTATATAAAGTCTGCTGCAGTTTCCACGGTATGCATCCGATGAAGTGAGCTGTAGCTCACGAAAGCTCATGCTCAAATAAATTGGTTAGTCTCTATGGTGCCACAAGTACTCCTTTTCTTTTTGCGAATACAGACTAACACGGCTGTTACTCTGAAACCTGTCATTGTAAGGAGAGTGATCACTTTA
The DNA here is from genome assembly GCF_965140295.1 of Lepidochelys olivacea. Taxonomy (NCBI): domain Eukaryota; kingdom Metazoa; phylum Chordata; order Testudines; family Cheloniidae; genus Lepidochelys; species Lepidochelys olivacea. Next base: position 38,172,085 of record NC_140424.1, read on the forward strand.
GATAAGCTATTACCAGCAGGAGAGTGGGATGGGAGGAGGTATTTTTTCATGCTTTGTGTGTATATAAAAAGATCTTCTACACTTTCCACAGTATGCATCCGATGAAGTGAGCTGTAGCTCACGAAAGCTCATGCTCAAATAAATTGGTTAGTCTCTAAGGTGCCACAAGTACTCCTTTTCTTTTTGCGAATACAGATTAACACGGCTGTTACTCTGAAACCTGTTGTAAAACTAAAACTGAATTTATTCCCATGGAACCTAGGATTAAGGGATGTCTAATAAGAGTGAAAGCAAAACAAAAGGTTACAGACAAAACATGCTTTGAAACATACATTTAACTGCAGTAAGTTACCGTCTTGGTCGAAGCAGGTGTCTTGCCTAGATTCAGTGTCTGAGGACTTTCAGCCCCCTTGGCTGGAAGGTTCCACTTTTCTCAGACATACAGGCCCTGTGGTATCTGCTCAGTGATGGATGCCAAGCTGGCTTTGCCTCCTGGTTATAGTTTCTAAAGTTCAATGACCTCGCTTCAGGAGGCGGGAAGTTTTTTTGCAGCTGCTGCTTCCATCTCCCATTGAGAGTGGGAAGGGGCATCTTCCACTGTGCTTCGCCTGCTGGCTTTGTGTGCCCTTGGTTTAAATGTCATTTCATTGTCCTCACTCCATTTACATTGGAGACAGGTTCCACCAAGTGGAAGAACCACATTCCTTTGTTTAGGGCGAGGGTGACATAAGCCTTGCCCGACAAACACATTTTCAAAACAGTTTCCAGCCTGTGTTTCTAATTCTTTGTGTATGGCCCATATGTATCTCATGCAAGCATATGACTGATCAGTGAGTTATTAGTTTCCAATGACACCTTTTTAGACACAGAGTATGGCACCAGTGAGTTGGGTTTGTCAAGCCAGCTGAAACTGACTTCCAGCTCCCAGGGAGCCCCTGGCCGTCTGGCATTGGGATGCTCTCAGGGTCAGAGCGGTACACTAGTCCTTGGGGAACAGCTCACTGGGGATTTTCGTAGGTATCCAGTGATAGGTGGCACAGTGCCCACTCAAGATTGCCCGCGGCCTGGCCCCCATTTTGGGAGAGGGGGCATCAGGCCAAATCTGATTGCTGTTGACACCTGGTGGGGGTCAGGGCCAAATTGGAGTGAGTTGTGCTGCAACCACCATGCACCAGGGCACAAGTGGGCAAAGCACCAGTCCCTGAACCAGACCAGCTGGAGTTTGCTGGTGATGTGCAGGTGTGTGAGAGGGAGCTGCAGTCAGTGCCCACATGGGGGAGCCAGTTGGGAGAAGGGCAAAGGCAATCCCTGGTGGGTGGGGACGGGTGGGGGGCACACAAGGGGGTTTGGCCTAGAACCAGGGATGGGTTAATTCAGCCCTACAAACGCTTCCAGGAACCTGGTGACAAAGCACTGACAGCTCCATGAGCCAAGTGAGGGGAGCAGAGCTTGTGGCTGCAGCCCAGGGCTGGTAGCTAGTGAGTCTGGGGTGCAGACAAGACACCAGCTCTGACCAACTGCTCACTGTGCCCGTCTGTTACCAGAGCAAATCACACACAGAGTGTCCCCCGTGTGTCCCTGGGTACTGGGACTCTCTAGAGCAATCCCAAGTCTGCACAGAAACCCCCCTTTTCCGCGATCTGGGCGCCTCCTGTCTGTCCTCCCACGGGTACTTTGGCCTCTGTGCACGATGCCCCCTTAATGCGGGGAGAAGCTGCCCGCGCCCAGGCTGGTGGGGTCCCCAGGGGGCAGGGTCTGGGGCAGGGGCCTGCAGCGCGGTGCGTTGATCGCTAGGACCCAGGAGCGGCTGGGGGGCGGCTCTGGGGGGAGGATCGCGGGGCTCGGGCCCGGCCCCAGGAAGTGACTCGCAGCCGCTGCGGGGACTCTGGCTCCCGGCGAGATCCCCGCGCCCCGGCGGCTGGTGCTGGGAGCCCGGAGCCCGGGCTGCAGCCGGGAGAGGGGAACCTCCAGCCGGGCCCTGCCCGCTGCTCCCCGGGAGCCTCTCCCAGGGCAGAGCCCCCAGCCCGGCCAGGGCCCCTTCCCGGCCCGGCCCCTGCCCCGGGGGGCCCCGCTCGGAGGGAAGGTAAGAGAGACCCGCCCCCCCCGGCACCCCCGGGCTGCAGGGGGCGGGTTTGGCCCCGGGCTGCTCCCCGCGGAGCCGGCTGCGATTCCCTGCCCCGGGCCCGGGAAAGCTGCCGCAGCCCCCGGTGTGCGCGGGGCGGGGGGAGCCCGGCCGGGCGGGGCTGGGGCTGGGACAGACACACGGGGGGTGCCGCCGTCCGCTGCCCCCACCATCTGCTGCTTTGCAGCTGGTGCAGGGGCTCGTGTGAAGGGTGCCGCTCACTCACCTCTCCTGCATGGGAGGCCAAGGGGTCTCTGCTGGCCGTAGGGGGAAGGGGGGCAAAGGAGTCAAATGTGGGGGAGAGAATCCGTGCAGGGGCAAACTGATGTGCAGGAGGGTCAAAGCGCTGGAGGTAGGGGAAGGAGATGGGGAAATCAGAGACCGGGGTAGGAACCAGGGTTAAGAATGTGGCTAAGGCCCGGCCAGACAGTATCAGTGGGGAAACCCCAGGGTGTAGAGGGGTTAAAAGCGACAGCCATGGGGATGAGCAATCTGCAGTGGTTGCAGAAAAGGATGTTGAGGTATAAAGGGGCTCCCCTCCCCCTTGGGGGATGCTACACCTCAGCACCCGCTCCCAGGGCTGGGTTCTCACACAGTTGCATCCCAGAGGCATGGAGCTGCTCAAGGAGACCTGATTCTGCACATTTCACATACCCCCTCCCCTCCCAAAGTTTTAGTGTTTAAAATAATCCCGGATCAGTCGCTAGCTCTGCATAATGCCTCATAGGTGCAGGAAGGTGCCTGGTCTGCCTAGGGATCCATGAATGGGAACCCTTCTGCTGGCGTCTAAGTGGGCTGGGATGTAGGAGACCCAGGTTCAATGCTCCCCTCAAGCAGAGGGGGAAAGGAGGTTTGAACAGGGGTCTCCCACATCCCAGGTGAGCGCTGAAAGATAGAAGGGGAGTACCAGAACCACTACCTCTGGCTGTTTCAGGTGGTATTTGGCTCCTGCCTAGCTCAAGGAACAGTTGAGGGGCTTGAGCCACCTGACTCCAGGAGCTGGGCTCCCATCCGTGGAGCGCTAGGCAGGGCTAGGTGCCTTCCTGCCACTGAGAGTTAGGCGCCGAAGTCTGTGAGAGCCGAGGCAGGTCTTAGGTCAGCATCTCCCATGGGCAGGCTGAGGTGGCTCCTCGACTTTGTGGATCTCATTCTCCGGCACCTGCCTCTCCGCAGGGTCAGTATAGGGAGCCTAGACACCTAACTCAGCTTTGTGGATCACAGGATTGTTCCTGTGACTTGCTAGGGGCCTAAAAGATAGTCCTTGCAACGCTCAGCATCCCGATGGCGCCATCCCATTGTGAGTCCAGCCCCCCCCCCCCCCCCCCGGCCTTTTCCTCACTGCTAAAAAGTGTTATTTTAGTTTTTATTGTTTAGGGTTTGTTTGTTTTTTACCATGGGGTAACTAAAGTACAGGATTATTTTGAGGTAAAAATACAGTCAGGAGAGAGCGCTTGAGTTTTAGCAGTGAGGAAAAGGGCTGAGAAAATGTCTCTGAAATAAGATCAGAACGCAGGGAGATCCCTTGTATTTTCTCTGTTCCCTCCTGGACCACAGTGCACTTTGTTTACACCCACCCGCGTGTGCCGAAGTACAGCAGTGCAAATGCTGTGTCGGAAACTTGTTCAGGGCGCGTGTGACGAAGGGGGATAAGTCGGTAAAAGGGACAGTGGTAGATTTTCTGCCTAATAGCTTGCACTTAAAAGGTGTTTGTAAGTATTTTAAATACTGTTTATAGGGTTTGGCGGCATACTCAGTGTTTTGTATGCATTCAGTGTTTGTTTACTATTGAAACCGTGCAGCCTGATCTACACATGGGCTGCACCTGAACCCTGCATTTGAGGAGTCTAGCCCCCAGCCCTCTCCCTGCTGCCCGAGGCCTTCCCCTCTTTGCCTGCCGGAGCCCTGAGCCCCCTACTGCAGCTGGAGGAGCCCTGGCCTGCCCACCCCAGCCTCGCTGAGTCATGGGCTGCCAGCTGGCCCGAATCCCAGCCTGCCGTCTGGCCCAAGCACCAGCCTGCCCGCCTCAGCTGCCCCAAGCTTCAGCCCACCAGCCGGCCCGAGCCCCAGCATGCCTGCCTCAGCCAGCCTGAGTTCTGGGCCACCGGGCACAGCACCGCAAAGCCCCTGCTGGCTTTGGGGAAGAACCAGAGCAAGGGCGAGAGGAGGAGCAATGTGGGTGGGGCTACGGGGGAAGAGCGGGACATAGGACCAGGGCCTTGGGGCGACGCATGGGCAGGGCCACAGCCTAGCTGGGGAGGTTTAGCCTCCCCAGGCCTATTCTACCCGCTGCCCAACGATCTACAGTGGAAAGAGACTAATAAAGAAATAACACCACCTTCGTTCAGGGATTTACATACAAAGCCCTGAGGTTTAGCTCTGTACAATGCTTTTCTGGATTACTGAGACAGCTTTCTTCGTGCCCAAATTTAAAATTGTGATTTCACAGTGGTAGCAAATTGTGGCAGGCATGCCCCCCTCCATCACAAGTTCCTACCTCTGGACCAGAGGCTGGGGAAAGGAAGCAGACTTCCTTTCCCGTCCATCATTCTTTGCTGTTCTGGGACCAGGAGATGCAGAAAAGTAGAGGATGAGGAAAGGTGAGAGAGAGCCGATTGTGAGGGGAATACACCCCCCCTCCATCCCAGCTTGCGACCCCTCCACCAGAGCTTGGGGAAAGGCAGAGGCAGCAAAATGGTGAAAGGGCAGCAAAAGAGAACAGCTAGGTGTCAGTAGCTGCTACCCAGTAGCAAATTGTACCGGCCAGGAAAGGGGCGGCAGAGATCCCTGCAGGAGTGGACATGAGGGCCCCTTGATCGGTTATTCTTAGGAGCTGATGAACCCACCAAGCCTGGTGGCCTAGCACAGCTCCATGACCCGAGTTAGGGAAGCTCAGGCCCAGGGCTGGTAGCCAGCGAGTGTGGTGTGGAGACAAGAGACCGTCCCTGGCCAACAGCTCCCTGTGCCAATTACTTCCCCGAGTGAATCACACCGGGAGTCAGTGTCACTGAGAAAGATGTCCCCTGCAGCTCCAGCCTCTGGGTAGCCTCTCTAGGACCCCATCTCCCCCCCGTCTCTGTATTGTGGACTCTCTGGAATCATCCTGAGTCTTGATAGAAATCCCCCTTCTCCTGCCTCCCAGGGACTGGTACGTCTCCTTTCTGTCCTCCCATTGACGTGGTGGCTGCTTTGTACGATGACCCCTTAATGCTGAGAGAAGCTGCCTGCGCCCAGGGGACATGGGGTCCCTGAGGGGCAGGGTGGCGACAATGCAATAGGTTTATCGCTGGGACCTAGAAAAAGCTGGTGTGGGAGTGACCACCGGGTCCCGGCATCAGAATCTGTGCAGTAAGGGCTTGTCTACACTGCAAAATTAGGGCGACTTAATTTAGGTTGACATACAGTCACCCTTGTAGTTGAGTGGGCTGTTGGGGTCCACACTGCCCTCCTTCTGCTGGTGGAGCGCATCCTCACCAGGAGCATTTGCACCAACTGATGTGGGACACTGACATCTGGATGTGGAGCACTGACAGCTGCACAGGGCTCACAGCTGGAGCCCCCCCCCCCCCGCCTCTGGGGTGAGAGCCCAAGCTGTGAGCCCAGGGCTCAATTTCACAGCAGAGAGCCTACCAGGAATGAAATTGACATCCTGGCTCAGAGCAGCAGAGGGCTCACAGCTCGAGCTGTAGGCTCTCTGCTGTGAAATTGAGCCCAGTGGGTGGTGGGGTGGCTCACAGCTTCTGCTGTCACCCTGAGGTGAGGGGTGGTGGCTCCAGGTGTGAGCCTGTCGCCTGGCTGACAGTTGGGTGGGGAGGTGCTAGCTGTGAGCCCAGCCCCTGGCTGAATTTCACAGCAGGGAGCCTACCAGCTGTGAAATTGACATTCTTGTCAATTTCATGGCTCCAGCTGTGAGCTGTGGCTGCAGAGGGGAGAGAATAGCAGGCCTGAAACTGACAAGCAGCAGCATGGTGGTGGAGACACTGACATAATTAGGTCGAGGTTCTCTGTAGTGTAGACCAGGCTTTTTTGTTGCTGACCGCTGTGGGATCCACGCTTCTTGCAAGATCCAGAGCCCCAGCAGCTGCTGCTGGCAACCCCAGAGTCCTGGCTGCAGATGGGAGAGGTTAATATAGAGAGAGTAACATTCCTGCTATTCCCCAAGAGACTTATCAGTCCAGACACCCCAGCCTGCCCAAGACATCGCTTAAGGGGAAACCTGACCTCTGCTCCCAGGGATGGCACCACTTGGAGGGAAGGTAAGAGAGACCCTCCCATCTGTCCCCCCAGGGAGCGGTGCCCCCCCGCCGTCACACCCAGGCTGCAGCAGGAGGGTTTGGCCCCAGACTGCTCCCAGCATAGTGGGCTGCGATTCCCTGCCCTGTGCCCAGGAAAGCTGCCGCCAGCTCCGTGTGTGCGCTGGGGTCTGAGACAACCACACGTGGGGGGACAAAGGGGGGTGGGAGCCCCAAGATGTGTGAAGAGGGTGTGTGCAAGAGGGGATTTACAGATGAACAGGGATGTGTGATGAGTGCAGAGGCTGAAGGGCGATGCAGGGGGCAGGGGCAGGGGGGGCACTGCATGGAGGATGAAACAACGCAGGGGGATCACTGTATGGGGGAGAATTGTGGAGCCCACAGGACACAGGGCTGGAATAGAGGGAAATCTGGGTGGTGGGAACTAGTGAAGGAAAAGGGATGCGGGGAGAGGGGACTGGGGAGGCCGGAGGGGGAATGGGAGAGCAATTGGAGGCTGGCTGGGGAAGGGAGAGACAGAGGCAGTGAAAAGGAAGAGAGGTGGTGAGAGAGACAATGGCAGCTTCCCTGTGCTATGGATTCAGATCTCACCCACACCGGTGTCAGACCAGACTCATGGCTGGCTTTGGCAGGGGGTGAGTGCGGATGGGCCAGTGAGATCAGCCTCTACCTGCCTGTCCCTGGGGGCTGCAGGGGGAGTCCGGGGCAGCTCGTTCATTAGGTGTTGCCATCAGACTAGAGGGCTCTGGTTATTGCTGAGGGAGAAGAGGAGGCTGGTATCTGGAGAAGTTGCTCTCTCTTGCCCCAGAGTGCAGGACAAGAGGCAATGGGATCAAACTACAGCATAAGCGATTTACAATAAATCTCGGGAAAAATCTCAGGAGGACAATGGAACAGATACCTCGGGGGGTCGTGGAAGCTCCTTCACTGGAGGATTTCCAAAGGAGGCTGGATAGCCCTCTGCCTTGGGTGGCTTAGACACAACAAATCCTGCATCTTGGCATGGGTTAGAGTAGATGATCCTTGTGGTTCCCCTGACCCTATGGGTCTGTGATTCTAATCCGTATTGAATTAAGTGTAAGCATTTTGGGAGTCCCTTGTATTGACAATGCTACTGCTTGTGGGCTGCTGTGCGGTTGTATGGGTATCCTTTGGGGGGAAGACGGGACTGATGCCATCTCTGGGAGATATTAGGGATTTCAAAGGCCTTTTGGGAACAGTATGAGTGCGATGGATTTCCTTGGGCCACGTCTGCACTTACAAACTGGGAGCTGCACAGGTGTGCCGCTCTGAGACCGCTCGTGTGGCCACGTTACGCCGACAGGAGAGAGCTCTCCCGTCTACACAATAAAACCGGCTCAGTGAGCGGCAGTCGCTGTGTCGGGGGGAGAGCTTTCTTCACCCCCCTGAGCGACAGAAGTTTTGCCTGCATAAGTGCTCGTGTAGACATGGCCTAGGGAAGACTTGGTCTCCACGCATGAGAGGCGATCGCTGGGACGGGGCCCAGCGGGTGCCCTGGCTGGACCACTGAGCAGAAATACAGGAGCAGTTGCCATGAACTGTGCCCAGCTCTGATGCTGGGGGGGTTTGGAAGTGTTGGTGGGTGGAGCGTGCTGGGAGGGGCCAGGTCTGTGTTGTAAGGCCTGGGCTACAGTGAGCAATCAGATCCATCTACTGCTTCACTCAGGGCAAGGCAAAGTTTTGAGCCCCGAGCGCCATAGTTAAGTTGACCTGAGCCCCATTGTGGACGCAGCTTGACAGACGGGAGAATTCTTCCCCCGAACGAGCTACTGCGGATTGGAGAGGTGGGATTATCTGATGGACAAACCTCTGCCGCTGCTGTAGGAGCGTCCACGCTACGGGGCTGTAACCGTGTTCCTGCCGCACAGTAGCTGTGCTGCTGTAGCCCTGGTAGTGTGGACGTAGCCTGAGGGTATTCCCCAGCCTGGCAGAGTCTAGAGCAGTCGTTTCACAACAGCCTCCTGGGCAAAGAGGGGGGAGGGGGCAAAGCAGTGCCCAACGGATCCAGGGGAGGGCTTCAGTCCCCGTCCCCAGCTTCAGCTGCGGGGCTCCAGGGGAGGACTTAATCCCCCTCACCCCATTCAGCCTTGGGGCTCTGGCTCCAGGCCCTCTACCCCAGCTTCAGCTGTGGGGCTCTGGGCTTCAGCCGCCCCACACCCCCCAGTTCCAGCCAGGGGGCTCTGGCTCTGGGCTTCGGCTCAGGGTGGTGTGGCTTCATCAGGGCCGACCTTACTGGCAGCCGTGGTCAAGAGGCAAGCAGCAGGGTGAGAGGCTGCAGAAGGGAATTTGGGGGGAAGCAGTGGGGCCCAGGGGGTGATGGGGAGCCCAGGGGGCAGTGGAGGGCTGAGAGAGGCAGTGGTGGTCAGGGGAGATCCGTGTGGGGCAGAGGGAGGCAGTGGAGGCCAGAGGGTATGGGGTTGGGGGGCACGCCAGGGGAGGCAGCGAGGGCCAGGAGCACCAAAATACAACTGTATGTTAGCAAGACACAAGAAGTTATTCTTCCACTCTATTCTGCACTGATTAAGTCTCAACTGGAGTATTGTGTCCAGTTCTGGGTGCCACATTTCAGGAAAGATGTGGACATATTGGAGAAAGTCCAGAGAAGAACAACAAAAATTACTAAAGGTGTAGAAAATATGACCTGTGAGGGAAGATTGAAAAAATTGGGTTTGTTTAGTCTGGAAATGAGAAGACTGAGAGGGGACATAACAGTTTTCAAGTATATAAAAGTTGATTAGAAACAGGAGGGAGAAAAATTGTTGTTCTTAACTGACAAGAAGCAATGGGTTTAAATTGCAGCAAGGGAGGTTTAGGTTGGACATTAGGAAAAACTTCCTAACTGTCAGGGTGGTGAAGCCCTGGAATAAATTGCCTAGGGAGGTTGTGGAATCTCCATCATTGGAGACTTTTAAGAGCAGGTTAGACAAACACCTGTCAGGGATGTTCTAGATAATACTCAGTCCTGTCATGAGGGCAGGGGACTGGACTAGATGACCTCTCAGGGTCCCTTCCAGTCCTATGATTATTTTTTCTAGTTAATGTGGGGCGGGGCGGAGGGGTGGAGAAGAACCCTACATAAATAAATTACAAGGATTTGGACAGGGATATGTGCATATTTATTAGGGCTGTCAAGTTATTAAAAAAAATTGCAATTAATTGCACTGTTAAACAAAACTAGAATACCATTTATTTAAATATTTTTGGGTATTTTCTACATTTTCAAATATAGTAATTTCAATTACAACAATACAAAGCGTACAGTGCTCTATATTTATTTTTATTACAAATATTTGCACTGTAAAATACAAAAGAAATAGTATTTTTCAGATCTAGTACAAGTACTGTACAGCAATCTCTTTATCATGAAAGTTGAACTTACAAATGTAGAATTAAGTACCAAAAAAATGCATTCAAAAACAAAACAATGTAAAACTTTAGAGCCTACAAGTCCACTCAGTCCTACTTCTTGTTCAGCCAAATCACTCGAACAAGTTTGTTTAGATTTGCAGGAGATAATACTGCCCAGTTCTTGTTTACAATGTCACCTGACAGTGAGAACAGGTGTTCACATGGCACTGGTGTAGCCGGCATCACAAGATATTTACATGCCAGATGCACTAAAGATTCATATGTCCCTTCGTGCTTCAACCATCATTCCAGAAGACATGTGTCAATGCTGATGACGGGTTCTGCTCCATAACAATAGAAAGCAGTGCTGACAGATGCACGTTCTTTTTCATCATCTGAGTCAGATGCCACCAGCAGAAGGCTGATTTCCTTTTTTGGTGGTTCGGGTTGTGTAGTTTCCACGTGGGAGTGTTGCTCTTTTAAGATTTATGAAAACATGCGCCACACCTCATCCCTCTCAGACTTTGGAAGGCACTTCAGATTCTTAAACCTTGGGTCGAGTGCTGTAGCTATCTTTAGAGATCTCATATTGGTACCTTCTTTGCGTTTTGTCAAATCTGCAGCAAAAGTGTTCTTAAAATGAACAACATGTGCTGAGTCATCATCTGAGACTGCTATAACATGGAATATATGGCAGAATGCGGATAAAATAGGGTCAGATACATACAATTCTCCCCCAAGGAGTTCAGTCACAAATTTCATTAACGTATGTTTTTTTTTTTTTTAAATGAGCGTCATCAGCATGGAAGCATGTCCTCTGGAATGGTGGCCGAAGCATGAGGGGCATACAAATGTTTAGCATATCTGGCACATAAATACCTTGCAATACCAGCTACAAAACTGCCATGTGAACATCTGTTCTCACTTTCAGGTGACATTGTAAATAAGAAGAGGGCAGCATTATCTCCCATAAATGTAAACAAACTGGTTTATCTTAGCGATTGGCTGAACAAAAAGTAGGACTGAGTGGACTTGTAGGCTCTAAAGTTTTGCATTGTTTTGTTTTTGAGTGCAATTATTTAACAAACAAAAAAACCCTACATTTGTAAGGTGTACTTTCACGATAGAGAGATTTCACTACAGTACTTGTATGAGGTGAATTGAAAGATACGGTTACTTTTCTTGATCATTTTTACAGTGCAAATATTTGTAATAAAAATATAAAGTGAGCATTGTACACTTTGTATTCTGTGTTGTAATTAATATAGTTGAAAATGTAGAAAAACATCCAAAAATATTTCATAAATTTAAATTGGTATTCTATTGGATATATAGAACAAATGGATATAAACTGGACACCAGGAAGTTTAGACTAGAAATTAGACGAAGGTTTCTAACCATCAGAGGAGTGAAGTTTTGGAATAGCCTTCCAAGGGAAGCAGTGGGGGCAAAAGATCTATCTGGCTTTAAGATTAAACTCGATAAGTTTATGGAGGAGATGGTATGATAGGATAACATGGTTTTGGTAATTAAATATTCATGGTAAATAGGCCCAATGGCCTGTGATGGGATATTAGATGGGGTGGGATCCGAGTTACCAGGGAAAGAATTTTCTGTAGTATCTGGCTGATGAATCTTGCCCATATGCTCAGGGTTTAGCTGATCGCCATATTTGGGGTCAGGAAGGAATTTTCCTTCAGGGCAGATTGGAAGAGGCCCTGGAGGTTTTTCGCCTTCCTCTGTAGCATGGGGCACGGGTCACTTGCTGGAGGATTCTCTGCTCCTTGAAGTCTTTAAACTACGATTTGAGGACTTCAATAGCACAGATATAGGCATGAGGTTTTTTGCAGGAGTGGTGGGTGAAATTCTGTGGCCTGCGTTGTGCAGGAGGTCAGACTAGATGATCATAATGGTCCCTTCTGACCTAAATATCTATGAATCTATTGTTTAACAGTGCAATTAACTGATTAGTCACAATTAATTTTTTTTAATTGCAATTAATTTGAGTTAACTGCTATTAATTGACAGCCCTAATATTTGTTTGTTTTTCCTAAAGTTAACTAAGTATTTTGGGAAAATTTTTCAGAGTGGCCACGAGCAAGATTTGGTGGCTGCACTCTAAGGCCACCAAACAATCTGTTGTGAGAACCCCCTGGTCTAGAGCAGTGGCTCTCAAACTTTTTTACTGGTGACCCCTTCCACATAGCAAGCCTCTGAGTGCAACCCCCCCTTATAAATTAAAAACACTTTTTTGTATATTTAACACCATTATAAATGCTTGAAGCAAAGCAGAGTTTGGGGGTGGAGGCTGACAGCTCACAACCCCCCATGTAATAACCTGGTGACCCCATGAGGGGTCCCAACCCCCATTTTGAGAACCCCTGGTTTAGAGCATCTGTCTGCAGGAAGAGAGCCTGCGGAGGCAATCAAAGTCTGAAATGGACTCAAGCCCCTCCTGAAACCTTCCCCCATCGCCCCGACAGGCTGAGGAATCACGTCCACGTTTTGCTCCAGATCGTCCCGTCTTCCAGGGGACAGGGAAGGGAAATGGCTGTGATGGAGCCAGCTCAGGTAGGGGATTTTCAGAGAGCTGCAAGGGGGGGTTGCTGTAGAAGGGGAGGGGCAGGAAAGACACACGGTGAGGCGGGGGGGGCGAGGGTGTGATAAACCTGCTGGGAAGTGTTCAACCTAGGCCTGATTCTCTGAACAGGCCCATGGTCAGGGGGGAGCATTCCCCCATTTCTGAACCACGAAACACCCCCCTGGGCAGGGCTGGGAAAAGTGACCAGACTCCCAGTGCTGGAGCCTGACCCCACTGGCCAGAGGCTGCTGTGAAATATGAAGGGAAGCTGTCGGGATTCCTGACCCTGTCCCCGGCTCAGAGCTCTGCTTCCTGTATCTGCCTCTGGCTAGCAGGCGTGTGGGAAATGAGAAGACCCTGCTCTGCTCCGTGTGCTGGGGGGGACAAGCAGCTCTCACCTTTTCCCATTCCCTGAAGCCTCCTGGCTGCTCTGAGCAGGGTGGGGGTGGGATTCTGCTTTTCTGGGCCTCCTCCCTTGTGACTAGTGGGATTGTGGCTGGGGCAGCAGGTGCTGAATGGGGACTCTTGTTGTTTCAGATGCCGGTGACCTTCGAGGAGGTGGCTGTGTATTTCACCCAGGGGCAGGGGGCTCTGCTGGACCCTGGTCAGAGAGCCCTCTACAGGGACGTCATGCAGGAGAACTACGAGATGGTGATCTCACTGGGTAAGGGATTCCTGTCCCCTCAACCATTAAAAGCCGTGGGGTCTGCATGTCTGAATCTGTTCAGTTCTTCCCCTCTAATCTAACTGATCAGGGAATGGACCCCAGAGTCTACACATGCATATTTCTTGGTCAAAATATAGTCAAGATCCAGACTCAAGAAAATAAATATAAGTAAATTCAAAGATTTTGGGGTCCATTCAAAAATGTCCAGCAGTCCAGATTTAGCCCACAGTCTGCCTGTTGACTACAACTGCCATACCCCCTCCAATGGAATCAGGGAATCATAAACCTGCTGATTCATCCCCATCCCTCCAGCTTTCTAAGGAGCAGAAGCAGCGTATGGCCCTGTCTGTATTATTTCTCACTAATTTATAGTGTTGGTGTAGCCCCGTTAGTCCCAGGATGGACAGACACAAGGTGGGGGAGGCACTACCTTTGACTGGACCAACTTTGGTTAGTGAAAGACACATGCTTTCAAGAAAAAGACCCAAGACAAGACATTACATCACCCTCCTGGTGTCTCTTTACACTCTCCGTCCCTGTGATCCTCCATTCTTGGGACTAGCTCCAGCCATGGGGAGGGTTCTGGAGGTTTAGAACTAGGCAGGGGTTTGTGTCTACATCAGCAAGTCCCCCAGAGTGCACAGATCCTGGAAACCCCCAGCGATGCTGTGACAGCTCTTCCCCCCACAGACATTTGCCTCTCCCGGGGGGGCCCAGTGGCCTTGTCTACATTTGTTCAGATTCCACATCCGCATAGTTAGAGTGACCATGTTCCCGTCCTTTGGGATTCCACAATCCCCCAGCTCAGCATGGGGCAGATTGAACTCAGGGAATGTTCTTTGTGACAGATACTGTCAATACTTGAGATACACGCTCATCTTCCTGATTCCCCTTCCCAGCAGGATTTCCTGTTCCCAAACCAGAGCTGATCACCCAGCTGGAAAGAGGGGAAGAGCCGTGGGTCCCTGATCTCCAGGGATCCGCGGAATGGGAGGTCCACAGAGGCACCCGCTCAGGTGAGGAATCAGTGACACAAACAGAAACCATCTGGCGAGTGAATGAAAAAGCTGGGACACCCAAAGCTGTGCTATTAGCAAGCTCCCCGGGTTGTGTTTCACCCCACCCAGTCAGGCTGTAGCCCTCTGGTATCGTTTCATCATGGTGGATATCACCTATGGCTTCCCAACCATCCTTTAGTGTTACCCGCACACTCTATGGCCCTCACCTTTACCCTGTTCCTAGGACTCAAGGCATAGCGCAATTCATTTAGGCCCCCTGCCCTGTTCCTAGGGGTCAGGGCATAATCTTGTGTGCGCTTACAGGACCTTTTACCAGTGAAAGAGCCTTACACAGTAATATCCTTAACCTCTATTTATTTACACGGTTACCAAGACAGAATACACACAGTATGCATACAATGCTCACCACTCCCAATAAGGCAGATGAGCTTTTCCTGGTGGCCAGTCAGGATTGGTTTGCCTGGGGACTCCAGCTTCTGCATGATAGAATCAGCAGGGAGTTGAGGTCTGGCAGCTCTGATCTTGGGCGATTCCCAGGCTGCACCTCTGTAGCCCCAGTACCTGCTTTGGCCTTTAGCAAGGCCTTAGCCTGGGGATTTGCCAGGCTTGAGCTGAGCTGAGCTGAGCTGAGCTGAGCTGAGCTGAGCTCAGCCAGGTCCGGTCCGGTCCGGTCCGGTCCGGTCCGGTCCGGTCCTGCTCTGCTCTCAGGCAGCCAGGTCCTTCTCTCTCCACAGCTAGAGAGAGACTCCTCTGGCTCTTGGCCCCACAGCCCTTTTATCAGGGCAAGCTGGGCCCTGATTGGCATGGCCCCAGCTGTGGCTGCTTCCCCAATCAGCCTAGCTTGGCTGCTTTTAACCCCTGTTCTCCAGGAGTGGGGCAGCTGCCGCACTACTATCAGACAGAAACAAGCAAAGAACCAGACAGAGACCATATAGATAAACAATAGCAAAGCAGGGACCATAAAGACAAACAGTAAAGAAGTACGGATTTCACAATCACAACTGTTGATAAGTGATTCCTTGCCAGACAGAATGCTGTCAAACTAAGTTTTCTGTAAACATCTTAAGATCTGTTTCTTTATCTGGTGGTGGTGGGTGCTATTAGGACAGGATCTACTTCTTAGCAGCCCAATATTTCATTGTTTTGATATAATTTAGAGGGAATGTGACTTTCTGCTTCTTGGCTCATGGCTCCTGCTGTCCTAATGGGGCTGCAGAAAAAGGCATCAGACCCTACATTAACTGTAAGGAGATTCATCCCCGACTTTACTTCCCTGGGAGTATGGGGATATGGAGGCAGAGTCCAATTTCTGAAGGCATATCTACACTACAATCTTAAGTCGACCTATGTTAGGTCAACTTACAGCCACCACAGTAATTACTGCTGTAGCTGATGTCCACGCTCCCCTCCTTCTGTCGGTGGTTTGTGTCTTCACCAGAGCGCTTCCACTGTCTGAAGAGGGGCAGCTTGGGGAGCTGAGAGCCATGAGCTGGGGGAAGCTGCCTGGGGCTTCTTGCCTCCAGTGGAGAGATCTGTGCCCGGAGTCCAGTTGGCTGCTGTGCTCTCGGTGGGGAGCCGAGAGTGAGGAGGGCAGCCAGGCTGCCAGCAGGGAACATGGCACCTGGACTGGTGGGGCAGCAGGGCTTTTAGTGGGGAGTGGAGAGCATGGGCGGTAGCCCAAGCCAGAAGCCCAGGTGGTAGCCCGGCTTGGAGCAGAGAGCTGGCAGCAGCCCAGCTGTGGAGCTAGGAGTCTGGCTTTCTTGTCCATTTCAAAGCTCCAGCAGAGCCGTCAAATTGACAAGACAGCCAACAGCCCATGTAAGGAACGCAGTGTCTACACAGACAATGCGTCTCCCTCGCTACACCGACCTAAGCCCTACACCTCTCCTGGAGGTGGAGTTGTTATGTGGGTGTAGTAGGGCACTTCCACTGGCAGGACAAGGCTCTAGTGTGTACGCTGACATAATTAGGTCGATGTAAGCTGCCGTACATCGACCTAACTGTGTAGTGTAGACCAGCCCTCAGTCTCCCCAACAGTTACCATGTTGTGTTTTCCCCTCTGTGCTGTTCCCTGTTCTGTCCTTTCTTCCCATCACAGGGAATTATTTTTGTCTGGATTCTCTCTCTCTCCCAGCAGTTGATGAGGCTATGATGAGTGAGAACAAGGAGAAGAATTCACAGCAGGAAGATCCTGATCAAGTGGAACTGCAGGGGAACTTTTGGAGAAGAGCCGAAGGGAATTTTTCCCAGTCCTTGGACCAGGGCAAAGCTTGGAGAAGTCAGCAGAGGTCAGAGAGGCAGCTGGGAAACCACCCAATAAAGAAAGAGAAACAATCCATTGAATGTGGGGTAGGATGCAAGGACCCCAAGAAAACCACAGACCCACAGACAAATCCCAAGGAAGAAAAACGCTATAAATGTCTCAGCTGTGGGAAAAGCTTTAATCAGAAATCAAACCTTATCACTCATCAGAGAATCCACACAGGCGAAAAACCCCATAAGTGCTTGGACTGTGGGAAAAGCTTCAGCCAGAAATCATCCCTTATTATACATGGGAGAAAGCACACGGGAGAGAGGCCTTATAAATGCTTTGAGTGTGGGAAATGTTTCAATCAGATCTCAAACCTGACTACACATCAGAGAATTCATACAGGGGAGAAACCTCATAAATGCTTGAAATGTGGCAAAAGGTTTAGTCAGAGATCAGCCCTGGTTACACATCAGAGAATCCATACGGGAGAGAAACCCCATAAGTGCTTGGACTGTGGGAAAAGTTTTAGTCAGAGATCAGCCCTTATTACACATCAGAGAATCCATATGGCGGATAAAATGTATAAATGTCTCAAATGTGGGAAAAGTTTCAGTGTGAAATCAGCCCTTATCATGCATCACACAATCCATGCAGGAAAGAAACTTCATAAATGTTTGGATTGTGGGAAAAGTTTCCGTGACAGCTCAAACCTCACTAAACATCGGAGAATCCACACAGGAGAGAGAATGTATCAGTGCCTCGACTGTGGGAAAAGCTTCAATCGGAAATCGAACCTTCTTACCCATCGGAGAACCCACACAGGAGAGAAACCCCATAAATGCTGGGAATGTGGGAAAAGCTTCAGTCAGAGATCATCCCTTATGAAACATGTGAAAATCCACACAGGAGAGCGGCCGTATAAATGTCTTGAGTGTGGGAAATGTTTCAATCAGAACATAAACCTTATTACGCATCAGAGAACGCACACGGGAGAGAGACCCTACAAGTGCCTGTACTGTGAAAAAAGTTTTACTGTGAGATCAGCCCTGATTACACATCAGAGAATCCATACAGGAGAGAAACCCCATAAGTGCTTGGACTGCGGGAAAAGTTTTAGTCAGAGACCAGCCCTTATTACACATCAGAGAATGCATACAGGAGAGAAACCCTTTAAATGTCTCAATTGCGGGAAAAGTTTCACTGTGAGATCAACCCTTATTACGCATCAGGCAATCCACACAGGAAAGAAATCCCATAAATGTTTGGACTGTGGGAAGAGCTTCAGTCAGAGTTCATCCCTTATTAAACATGGGAGAATGCACTCGGGAGAGAAACCCTACATATGTCTTGAGTGTGGGAAAAGCTTTAGTCAGAGATCGTCTCTTATTATACATGGCAGAATGCACACGGGAGAGAAACCCTATAAATGTCTTGAGTGTGGGAAATGTTTCATTCAGAGGTCAAACCTTGTTACGCATCAGAGATCCCACTCGGGAGAGAGACCACATGAGTGCCTTGACTGTGGGAAAAGTTTCAAAGTGAGATCAGCCCTTGTTACACATCAGAGAATCCACACGGGAGAGAAACCCCATACATGCGTGGACTGCGGGAAAACTTTTAGTCGCAGATCAGCCCTTATTACACATCAGATAATTCACACTGGAGAGAAGCCCCATAAATGCGTGGACTGCGGGAAAAGCTTCAATAACAGTTCAAATCTTACTAAACACCGGAGAATTCACACAAGAGGGAGAGACTCTAGAAATACCTCAGATGCAGGAAAAGATTCAATCCGAGCTCACACATTATTACCCATCAGCAATCCACAGAAGAGGGAGAACTTGAATGTGGGGGAATCTTCAGTTGGTGCTCCCACAGAATCAAGCATTGTCCGCTCCACTCAACTTCAAGCAGAGCTAACGCCGGGTTGGACATCAGAGACTCCTCCACGCAGCAGGGAAATTCTGTCAGGGCCCTGACTGGGGCTGGCCATGGTGACAAACCCATTTCCTCGTTCCCACACACATCAGGAATATTTGGCTCCCAAGGATCCAGCTGCCCATCCCCCTGCCATGGAGTTGAGGAGAAGGACACTTGGGCCAGGCCCCACCTTCACTCTACACACCTGTCCCTATCTCCCATCTTCCACCAGCCTTTGCACTGGGCTCCCCCACTTACCTGGAGCTGTTCCTTAACTCCTCCCCTCCCCGAATCCCCCAGAGCGCTGGACTCTCTGGGATCAACCGATAAGGGACCAGGCCGATGGGTTATGGGGAGGACACTGCGGATTGAATGGTTGAGGCTGGTGGCACTGGGAAGCAGGGGGAGCGGGGTGCTGGGCTGCTGAGTGTTTGGGGATGATGGGATAAGAGGCGAGGGAGAGCACAGGGGTAGAGAGGTGCTGCCTCTCTTCACTCACCCCCTCTGCCCCTTCTCCCTGCCCCCGCTGCATTCAGACAGCACCACTGAGAGAGGCTGATTCCCACAGACTGCGGCGGGTTCTCAACCTATTTACCATTGTAGGCTGCATATGTGGCCCATAATGCATTATGTGGACCGCATCCAATACTACCTGTATGGCCCTGAGGATGTCATGTGGGCTGCAGCTGTGTGCTGATCGGGCCGCAGGTTGAGAACCACTGCCACAGGGCCTTTCGTGGGAGGCCTGGAGATCCCACCTCTGCCTCCGCAGCATCAGCCTCCGAGGGCCTGTCTACGGTAGGAAACGTGGTCAGCATCAGCCAGCTCGTCTCCTCTGACCCGCCCGCACTCATCCTACCCTAGACTGAGCCTGAGCATCTAATTCCTTCGGACCTCACCATTAGCAGAGTGATTGCTAGAGTCACTGAGTTCCCCCTCTGGGGTTGCTGGACCAATCTGTCCAGTGGGGGTGATGAGAGCCATTGAACCAAACTGTAAACCCTGGATATGATGGAAACCACTTCAAGCCAGGGGGTGCAGCAGCATCCCTCATTCCGGCACCTGTGCCTGGGGTAGGTTCTCTCATTCCTAGATAGTCTATCATTACTCCAGGCCCTGCTGAAAAGCATTTAGTGTTTGTACGTTTTTTCCCTTATGGGCCAGAAGTAAACAGATACTACAGAAGTGGGAGCAGGGACAGTGAAATGTGGTGTTTTAGCTTCTGTTTTATTTGTGAGCGACGGGGAGAGTCTGAGGGATTCCCTCCTTCCCCCATCACCCTCACGCTCCACAGGGACACAGCAGCCTCTGTCCAAACCTTGCAGAGTTTATCCCAGGGCTGGACAAACTACCGCCCATGGGCCGGATCTGGCCTGCTGGGGAGCAGGTGCTGGGGCTTGTCCCCCTCTGGAGCTCTTGCTGGGGAGTAGTGTTCGGTGCTGCTCCACATGGCTCCCAGAAGCAGCAGCATGGCCCCCCTGCAGCTCCTACACGTAGTGGCAGCCAGGGGGCTCCACTCTGCACACTGCCCCTGCCCCAATTGCCGCCCCTGCAGCTCCCATTGGCCAGGAAGCGCAGCCAATGGGAGCTGCGGGGGCAGTGCCTGCAGACAGGGCAGCATACAGAGCTGCCTGGCCGCGTCTCTGTATAGGAGCCGGAGAAGGGATATGCCGCTGCTTCCAGGAGCTGCTTGAGGTAAGCGCTGCTTGAAACCTGCACCCCATAGCCTCTCCCCAATCCCCTGTCCCAGCCCTGATCCCCCTCCCGCCCTCCAAACCCCTCGATCCCAGCTCAGAGCACCCTCCTGCACCCCAAACCTTTCATCCCCAGCTTCACCCCAGAGCCTGCACCCCTAGCCAGAGCCTTCATCACCCCTTTGTCCCAGCCCAGAGCATGCTCCTATACCCCAAACGCCTCATCGCCAACCCCACCCCAGAGCCTGCACCCCCAGCTGGAGCCCTCACCCCCACCACCCTCCCGCCCTAGCCTGGAGCCCCCTCCCACACCCTGAATTCCTCATTTCTAGCCCCACACTGGAACCCACACCCGCACCCAGAGCCCTCACCCCCTCCCATACCCCAACCCCAATTGTGTGAGCATTCAAGGCCTGCTGTACAATTTCTATTCCCAGATGTGGCCCTTGGGCCAAAACGTTTGCTCACCCCTAGTTTATCCTCCTCATTCTGCCCCTCCACCTCACAAAGTGTCATTTGCCGCAGTGTTCTTAGCTCTCCGTGCTTAGGAATGACCGTTTGATTTCCCTGATCCTAAATCAGACTTCTGAGGGCTGGAGAAGAAAGCACAGATTGAGCTTTCTGTGTTTATTGCTGTTTCCATATATTGGTAAAAATTCCTTCCAGGCTTTTTCTAGGGTAGTTCAGGTCATTTGTAGATGGGAAGTTGGGCTTTCTTTCTTTCTTTCTTTCTTTCTTTCTTTCTTCATGCTAAAACTTTTGTAACTAACAACCATAAGGTGTGAAATAAAGCAGGCTTAGCCAGTTCAGAGGGAAATGGGTAAATTTATTTTCCTGATATAGAGTCTTAAGATTCTCTGGGATTTCACCTTATGAATGTGAAAGTGATTTATAGACACCCTGGACTGTGGGTTATTCTCTGTTCCTACAGGCTGTTTGGTCACGTACTTTGATATTAGTTTAGCTTGACAGGATGTAGCTCAGATTTATTGAGGAAATCACAAGACAAACGATTGTCAGAATAGTCTTTTGTATATTTCATTTTAACCTTGTCATGTGATTTTTGCGTGGTTTGAACAATGACAATGATCAATATCTATCCCACAGACACTGAGGGTGAGCACTAGATTTAAACTCTGAGATGCAGACTGAAATGGGGAAAGAATTTACTGCCTGATCCCTGCAGTGATGTGAGATCCAGTCAGTAGAGAGAGAGGATGGGAGATGGGGGGAACAGAGCTGGTAAACTGCTGGGTTTGCTCTTGAGAGCCAGACAGCTGAGGTTGAGAACTGTGAACTCACTACACCAGTGCCAGAGAGAGACAGGAATTCTCCTACCAGTGCTGGGCAAAGCTGTCCCTGAAGTCTAAAGGGCTACAGATGACACCCCAAGAGGTGTGATGGGAAAGGGGGAGGGTCTCCTGCTTGCTGAGAGGATGAGGCTGGGCAGAAGGGAGAAGGAAGCCAGGGAAATGAACAGGTCTGGCCAGCCCTAAAGCCTGATCAACCCAAAGAGAGCCTGTTGGCCCTGCTGGTCTTCTCCTCACCTACCGCAGTCTCCTGTGTGTGGACTATAGACACACTCTGGGCTCCACGCACCCCGCATGGCTTCCCTCAAACCTGAACTCCCCATGTTTCCTGCTCTGGAACATTTGCTTTTGTGACTGGGTCCCAGCATTTCTCGTGAACTGTCTGTGCTTTTCTACCAGCTTTAACTCATTCTTCTCTCCCTGGTGCCCACGGGAGCTGGGAACAGCGCTGGGCTGGGCTGTGCCGAACCTTGGGATGGGTGGGGATGGTTATATTTTCTTTCTTGCTTTCAAATAATAAAGTAGAAATTAACTTCTCAAATTCCCAGTGTCCTTTGTCTCGACTAAAGGATCCCAGCGGCCGTCTGGGAAGCCACTAGCCCCAGCCTTCACCACCTCAGACTACAGATGCTAGAACTGCCAACTCGTTGGTTTTCTGAATCTTCTGTGGGTCAGTGGGGAAAATCCATCTGCAGAGGCAGTCCCCTCTGGCCAACATTTCCCATTCGCCCACCTCCTGCAGGAGGGGAGTTAATCAGCGTGGAGAGGTGGGTGTTTTTTAATCTGGGTGGAGCAGTTGTGGAGAGGAATGATAAATTTTGTAAAGGGCTTCTCGAGCTGCTATCAAAAGTGCTGTTGAGAGCTAGGTATGTTTTCATTTAGTTGTAGCCGAGCAAAGGGAGGCCGTACACCCAACACAATGGTTTTTGTCTCTTGGATGCGATGTCATGGGCGGTGGGTATCAAAGGCCAGGGCAGGCTACACCTCCCCTAATCCAGGGTGTGGCCCCGCCCATGTTCCACCTGAAGGCCCCGCCTCCCTCCCCCTCTTCCCTGAAGCCGGGGTGGGGCTCAGCTCCAACTGATGGCCTGGAGCTTGGGCCCCCCAGCTGCCAGGGGCTGGTGCTGCCCTGGGCGGCTTGGGCCAGCCCGGGGCGGGGGTCAGTCCAGTGGCTCACCTCAGAACTCAGGCCAGCCGGTGGCTTGGGGCAGCTGGGGCTCCTCCAGCAGCGGGGGGGCTTGGAGCTCCACCTTGGGGGCACCCCTGGCGGAAGGGGTGGGGCTGGCGGATTAGCCTCCCCAAAGGGGGTGTTCTCCTGCCACCTATGCATAATGTAATAATTTTGCTGCAACTGGTGAATTAAAAAAAAAAAAAGAAAAGTCAGGGAGTGTTCTAGGTACCCCTCAGGAGAAGGCTGGTTTATTGGGTGAACATCAGAAACTTCTAAAGGGACATGGGATGGCATCTGGTAACTAGACCGTTCTGCTTCAGCCTGGTCTGCAATTGTCTAGAGACCAAAGACCCGGCTGATGGCAGCTACTAAGGCCTGGATCCACAAAGAGACTAGAAAAATCAATCAACGTGATCTAGAAAGCCTGACTCAGTCACCCAGTCTCCCTATACAAAGCATGGGGAGAGAGAGGGGCCTATGAATGGGATCCACAAAAGCCAGCATGCTAGGCAGGGAGCTGCCTAAGACAGCCAAGGGGAGATGCTGAGGAGAGGGTACGACTTAGTCCTCGCTCCTCTAATGGAGATAAACTTCTCCCTGCAGCTCAGGTTTCGGGGCTTTGTAACACAAAGGCCCAGGGGAAAAGGCTCACTGTTCAGTACAAGCAACTCCTGTCCCACACCTGACAAACTCACTACACTTAATATTTTCCTGGTATTTATCCATAAGGGGTAGCATGTGAGATCTCTCCTGAAAGCTTATAATGTGTTGTTTCAGAATAGGAGTATGTGTTGATACTCATAAATATTGCAAGATGCATGTATAGGTGATAGAGAAGTAATAACGTAACTATATTGAAAGTTATCCCTTTATGGTGTTGGAGTGGAAGAGAGTCACCAGGGAATCCCTCGTTTTGGTGACAGCCCATTTAAATTGGAGTGAGTTTTTCCTGGCTAGCCCATTATGCAATGAGTTGACCGACTGTCCACCATTGCGCCTATTCAGAAAATGAATGGAAAACCATCAAAGCTGATCTATAAACACTGAAAGGTTGTGACAGTGACAAGGAGGATCTGACAGCGAGGGGATCACCCTGCCTGGGAAGAAAGACAAAAGACCGATTCAGTGTGTCACAAGACACTCTGCATCCAGTCACAGAAACGGGATACTTCCTGGATGACTGGGGGCTGGCTCCTTGGCCCTTGCAAACACTGTGAAAGACTGACCTTTCGGGTGACGATCTGTTTTATCAGGTAGAAAATGTAACTTTTAGTGAGCGTAGGCCCTTGTCCCAGGCAGGTGAAACTGGCCTACTGCCATTGTGATGCTGTGGGGTTCAACCCAGACCAGTGAGGGGTTGTCACCACTTGTGTTGGGTCAGATCCTCCTGAGCGCACTCACAGAACTTTAGTAAGTCTGCTGCTCTCTTAAAGAGACAGTGCACAGCCCCACCCTGTTAGTTAGCTGAGGACTCACACGGCACTGAGATGGTTTGTTGTAAAACTAAAACTGAATTTATTCCCAGGGAACCTAGGATTAAGGGATGTCCAGCAAGTGTGAAAAAGCGAGGAGAGGTTACACAGAAAACGTGCTTTCTAGTGTGTACATTTATCTTCAGTGAATCTGAGCCTTGTGTCTCAGCATGTTTCTCGCCTAGATTCAGTATCTGGGGACCTTCAAACCCCTTAGCTGGAAGATTCCACCTTTCACAGGTGTACAGGAGCTCGGCCCGCTTTGATCTGCCCAGCAATGTGTGCCAAGCTGGCTTTGTGGCCTGGTTATAGCTTCCAGAGTTCAATGACCTCGCCTCAGGAGGCTGGAAGGTTTCTTGGAGCTGTGGCTTCCATCTCCCATTGAGAGTGGGAAGTGCCATCTTCCACTTTGGTTGACATTGTCTCCCCTTGGTGTAAATGTAATTTCATTGCCCTCGCTCTATTTACATTGCAGACAGGTTCAGGCAGGCGGAAGAACCACATTCCTTTATCTGGGGCAAGATGACTTAAGCCTGACAGCCAGGTTTTTAAGAACATATTCCTGCTCATGTATATGCATGTACCTCATGCAAGAATATCACTGAGCAGTGAGTTTGTAGTTTTCCAATGCTATACGACACAGCACCTTTTAGATCCACATTATGGCAACAGTGAGTTGGGCTGATTAAGCCAGCTAAAACTGCTCAATACCAGGGAGCCCCTTGGCTTCTGGCATTGGGATGCTCTCAGGGTCAAAGGGATCCTCCAGGGGCTGGAGTGGGTCTATTCTTAGCTTGCAGGGCTGGTATAGCCCGGGGAGGGGGGCCCTCCAGTGGTGAGAGGCTGGTTGTGGTTGGGGCTAACACCCAGCTGGCACAGGCAAGATTCCTGGCATCGGAGGCAGCTGGAAGTGAGGTGAATCCCAGCCCTGGGCGCACTCAGCAGCCTCCCAGCACCTCTTTCTGCCTGCGAATGTACCGCTGGGAACCCCTCTGCTGGAGTCAGGTGGCCTAGGTGCCTGCCTGTGAGAATGAGTTAGGCAGATGTCAAGCTGCAAAAAACAGCCAGAGGAGAGTGTGTGTGTGTGTGATCCCTCCCTTAAGCATGTAGCCCAGGAGTCAGAGTAATCATCCAGATGTGGGAGGCCCAGGTTCAATTCCCTCCTCTGCCTGATGGGGAGAAAGGATTTGAACAGGGGGCTCCCAGTGCTCTCACCTCTGGGCCATGGGATCTTCTGATGTGGGGGTCCCTTAATCTCTCCTGCCGAACCTGTGACACTTTGGAGGAGTCTTTACAGAGTCCTTGGAAAAGAGGACTGGACCCCCACAGGTGGGTACCCCACCACTGGCCTGCCAGAGTTGTTCTCTCCCCAACAGGGACCCTGCTGGGGGAGCAGCAGCTGCTCAGTTCAGGCTCCCAGGTCTCAAGGGAGGAGGCAGCAGCATGTGACCCCGGATGAAAAACTGAGACACAGATCCTGCCATGGATCTACCAATCCAGTGCTCTGGAACAGGCCCCGCGAGGACCTCTGCAGTGTACCAGCCCCGCTCTGCGGGTCTCACTCTTTCCTGACCGCAAGCCACTTAGTTTCACCAAACCCTCAGCTCCCTTCCCACCCAGCAAGTCCACCTGAGTTGGACACCCGAGGGAGACTTGTACACCCAAAGGGAGTAACACACCCCCACCTTCAGCATCGGACTGGACTCTCAGCCAGTGTCGGGAAAGCAGGAGGGATAGATATAGATTTCTGGAAGACATAGAGCATCCGTGGTTAGCACAGAGATCAGAAAGTTACAGCATGGTCCCTCTTGGCCAGCCTAGAGCACACAGTCCTCCAGCCTCTCTTTCGTCCCAGTTCCAGAAAGTCTAAAGCCTCCAACAGCCCACACTTAACAACCCCTGACCTGGGCCCTCCTCAGTCCTTTGTTCTTGTCCCTGGGCAGACCTTGTTCCCTAGTCCTCCTCCTCATCCCTTTGTTCTCCAGCTGGTCAAACAGGACTGGCTTACTGGGGAGGGGAGGAGGGCCATCCATGGTTGTTAGGTGCTAAGTACCAAATGTCTGGGCAATTCAAGTGGCCATTGTGTTCTCAGACTCTCCATGGACATGGAGTGCAGACATCTAGGCATCAGTCACAGCTGGATCTCTGCAGAGAGTAAACAACCTTTCCCGGACACCTAGTTAACAAGTATAGGGGAAACTGAGGCACGGACACTTTTCATACAAAAATATTACAAAAAATTCCCACTGTGTCACACCTCTTCCCCCTTCAAAGCCAAACTGAGTGGGGATCACTTTAGCCAGTGAGCTGGGGAAGAACAGGTACCCCTTTCTGGGACAAAGCATCCACTATACGAGCGCACCCTTCTCTCTTTGAACAGGGACCAGACCCCTCTGGACATAACAGTGACTGAATAACTCCCCTGCAGGCCCCCAGCCTGGGACAGATCAAGTGCAGTTAGGGCTGAATTAAGGCATAGGCAACCTAAGTATAGGCCTAGGGCCCAAGGCCTGCACCCCATTCTGGGGGGGGAGGGTGCATGAGGCCAAAGTTGAACGAGTGGCAATGTGACCTCCCATGCACCAGGTCACAACACAGCTCACTCCATTTTGTCCCCAATGCCATGTTCCCTGTCCTATGGGGGGTGGGGAGTGTTAATGAGGCCAAAGCTGAGTGGGCAGAGCACCAGCCTCTGAACCAGATTAACTAGAGCTTCACCGCTGATATGCAGGTGTGCGACAGGTAGCTGCTGTCAGTGTCCTCAGGGGGGAGCCAGCCAGGAGAGGGGCAGAGGGGATCCCTAGTGCAGGGGGGAAGACATGAAGGGCTTTTGCCTAGAGCCCAGGGATGGATTAATCCGGCCCCACAAATAACTCCAGGAAACCTGGTGGCAAAGCTCTGACAGCTCCATGGAGTGAAGGGAGCAGAGCCGGTAGCTCCGGCCCAGGACTGGTAGCCAGTGAGCGTGGGGTGCAGACAAGAAACCAGCTCTGGCCAACTGCTCCCTGTGCCCGTCTGTTACCAGAGAAAATCATACACAGTGTCAGTGTCACCGAGAAACGCGGTCTACAGGTCTATCTCTGGGCTGCCTCTCCAGGACCAGGACCCCCATCATCCCTGTGTCCATGTAGACATTGGGGACTCTCTGGAACAATCCCCAGTCTCTGTAGAAACCCCCCCTTCTGCCTGCTGTCTGGGATTGTCTCTTGTCTGTTTGCCCAATGGTACATTTGCTTCTATGCATGACGCTCCCTTAATGCGGGGAGAAGCTGCCCGCGCCCAGGGCAGGTGGGGTCCCCAGGGGGCAGGATCTGGGGCAGGGGCCTGCAGCGCGGTGGGTTGATCGCTAGGACCCAGGAGCGGCTGGGGGGCGGCTCTGGGGGGAGGATCGCGGGGCTCGGGCCCGGCCCCAGGAAGTGACTCGCAGCCGCTGCGGGGACTCTGGCTCCCGGCGAGATCCCCGCGCCCCGGCGGCTGGTGCTGGGAGCCCGGAGCCCGGGCTGCAGCCGGGAGAGGGGAACCTCCAGCCGGGCCCTGTCCGCTGCTCCCCGGGAGCCTCTCCCAGGGCAGAGCCCCCAGCCCGGCCAGGGCCCCTTCCCGGCCCGGCCCCTGCCCCGGGGGGCCCCGCTCGGAGGGAAGGTAAGAGAGACCCGCCCTCCCCGGGGCTGCAGGGGGCGGGTTTGGCCCCGGGCTGCTCCCCGCGGAGCCGGCTGCGATTCCCTGCCCCGGGCCCGGGAAAGCTGCCGCAGCCACCGGTGTGCGCGGGGCGGGGGGAGCCCGGCCGGGCCCTGCTGGGGGTGGGGCTGGGACACCTGAGGGGTGGGGCAGAGGAGGGGGCAGAAGATGGCAGGGAGGTGAGATCAGGGGGTATTGAGGGGGGAACAGGGATGTGTGAGGCCGGGGGCAGGAGGGGGATGGGATGGGGGTGGGGGGAGGTGGCTCTAAGAGGGGGCAGGAGGGGGATGGGATGGGGGCGGGGGGTGGCTCTAAGAGGGGGCAGGAGGGGGATGGGATGGGGGCGGGGGGGTGGCTCTAAGAGGGGGCAGGAGGGGGATGCAGGGGGCAGGGGGATGTGGCTCTAAGAGGGGGCAGGAGGGGGATTCAGGGGGCAGGATGAGACGGGGGCTGGGCTGTTGTTCCACTGCAGGGAGGTTGGGACGATTCAGGGTGATCAGGGGGCAGGGGGGGAATTATGGGGCTAAGGGGAAAGAGGCTGGAATGGAGGGAAGACATAGGGGGCTCTGGGAGGGACAGGGGGGATGTGGGGAGGGGAGCCTGGGGGGAGACCGAGAACAAGAGGAAACTGGCTGGGGAAGGGAGAGCCCGGGGACAGGGAGAAGGCTGCAGGCAGAGGGGTGGGGAGAAATACAAGGCAGCTCCCCTGCCCCGTGGGGTAAGGGAGGGTGAGGGGGCTGCCCTGCCCAGCGGGGATTTGTTCCCCTACAAATGGTCAAACTAGCAGTGGGGGATGGGCAGGGTGACCGTCCCTCCCGAACTGGGCAGGACAGTCCTGAAGTGCAGAGTTCAAGTCCCGGTCCTGGGCTGAAGGACTCCTGGACACCATTTGTCCCGGATTCCCTGGGCCAGGGCTCTGCGCCTGCCCGAGGCTCCGGGAAGGGAAACGGCTGTGATGGAGCCAGCTCAGGCAGGGGATTTTCAGGGAGCTGCAGGGGGATTTGCTGTACAGGGGGAGGGGCAGGACAGGGTGTGACACATTCAACTTGGAGCATGATTTTCTGAACAGGCCCATTGCCAGGTGGGGGGAGGGGGGAACATTCCCCCCATTTCTGAACCAGGAAACACCCCCCTGGGCAGGGCTGGGAAAAGTGACCAGACTCCCAGTGCTGGAGCCTGACCCCACTGGCCAGAGGCTGCTGTGAAATAGGAAGGGAAGCTGTCGGGATTCCTGTCCCTGCCCCCGGCTTAAGCTCTGCTTCCCGTCTCAGCCTGTGGCTGGCAGGCGAGTGGGAAATGAGAAGACCCTGCCCTGCTTCGTCTGCTGGGGGGGACAAGGAGCTCTCACCTTCCCCCCATGCCTTAAAGCCTCCTGGCTGCTCTGAGCAGGGTGGGGGTGGGATTCTGCTTCTGTGGGCCTCCTCCCCTGTGACTAGAGGGACTGTGGCTGGGGCAGCAGGTGCTGAGTGGGGGAACTGATGTTTCAGATGCCGGTGACCTTCGAGGAGGTGGCTGTGTATTTCACCCAGGGGCAGGGGGCTCTGCTGGACCCCGCTCAGAGAGCCCTCTACAGGGACGTCATGCAGGAGAACCATGAGACGGTGACCTCGCTGGGTAAGAGATTCCTGTGGCCTCAGCTAATGGAAGCCGTGGGGTCTGTGTGTCTGAATCTGGTCACGTTCTTCCCTGGTCAGTTAGATTGGAGGAGGAGGGTCGCATAGTCCACAGCTCCAGTGCACATAGGCGCCGACTCCGTGGGTGCTCCTGGGCTGGAGCCGCAACGGGGAAAAATTAGTGGGTGGTCTGCACCCTGTGGCAGCCAAGCTCCCCTGCCCTACCTCCTACTCTCCCCCGAGCTCGCCGCGTCCCCGCCCCTCCGCCTATCTCCCAGCGTTTCCCGCCCGGCTGCTGCCAAACAGCTGTTTGAACGCTCTGGGAGGGGGGGAGGAGCACAAATGTGGCGCACTCAGGGGAGGAGGTGGGGAAGAGGCGGGGCCAGGGTGGGGATTTGGGGAAGGAGTTAGAATAGGGGAGGGGTGGAGTTGGGGTGGGGACTTTGGGGAAGGGGTTGAAATGGGAGGCGAGGAAGGGGTGGAAAGGGGCGGGGCCTCATGGAAGAGGTGGAGTGGGGATGGGGACAGAGGCAGAGGGGGGTGTCGAGCACCCACGGAAAAGAGGGGAAGTCGGCGCCTATGCCAATGTGAGAGAGACTTGCGTCTCAAGACCCCATTCAAGGGAACAGGGGAGTCAGAAATGGACAGGCTAACTCATTCCCATCTCTCCAGCTGTCCAGGGGCCAGAAGCAGGGTATTGCCCTGTCTGTAATATTTCTCCTTCACACACCGTTCACCTTGCTCCATCTGTGGGGAGGGCTCTAGGTTCTGCAAGCTTGGAAATAGGCAGGAGTTTAACACCTGAACTGTGTCTGTGTGTCAGGAAGTACCCCAGAGCGCATCTACCCTGAGACCTCCTAGTGAGGGGGTAAAAAGAACCCTCACCCCCAAATGTCTGCTGCTCTCAAGGGGTCTGAGTTACCACAATCCCATGTAGCGTCAGGTTAATCTCGGGGAATGTTCCTTGTGAGAAATACTCTACCAATGCTCCATGCACCCTGAGCTTCCCTGATTTCACTCCCTGAGCAGGATTTCCCATTCCCAAACCTGACCTGATCACCCGGCTGGAACGAGGGGAAGAGCCGTGGGTCCCGGATCTCCAGGTCTCTGAGGAAAGTGGGAGCCCGAGAGACACCCACACAGGTGAGGAGTCAGGGAAACTGAGACAGAACCCTCTGGCGAGTGAAGGAAAAAGCTGGGACTCCCAAAACGTGCCGTGAGCGAGAGCCCCCAGTTCTGCCCCATCTCACCCAGATCAGGGCTGCAGTCAGCAGGTGTTGTATCATCAAGGCAAATATCAGTCATGGCTTCCCACCCATCTTGTTAACTGTCGGGAATTTCCTCCCTGACTTTCCTTCCCTGGGAGTGTTTGGGTGGGATGTGGAGGCAGAATCCAATGTCTCCATCTCCCCAACAGTCACTGTGTGGTGTTTTCCCTCTTTGCTATTCCCCTTTCGGTCCTTTCTCCCCGGCACAGGCAGTGACTCCTGTCTGGGTTCTCTCTCTCCCAGCAGGTGAGAGGACAGTGAGTGAGAACAAGGAGGAGAATCAGCAGCAGGAAGGTCCTGGGCAAGTGGAACCCCAGGAGAGGTTTTTGAGAAAAGCTGAAGAGAATTTTTCCCAGGGCTTGGAGCAGGGAAATACCTGGGGAGATCGACACAGCTCAGAGATGCAGCTGGGAAACCATCCCAGGAAGAAACTGGATAAATCCACTGGATGTGGCAGAGGATGCAAGGATCCCAAGGAAACCACAGTCCAGCAGACAAGTCACAATGAAGAGAAACCCTACAACTGCGTTGACTGTGGGAAAAGATTCCGTTTCAGTGCAAACCTTCTTAGACATTGGAGAACCCACACAGGAGAGAAGTCCTATGAATGCTTGGACTGTGGGAAAAGCTTCCGTGAGAAGTCAAACTTTATTACACACCAGAGTCTGCACACAGGAGAGAAACCCTATAAATGCCTTGAGTGTGGGAAAAGTTTTAGTCAGAGGTCATATCTTATGTCACATCACAGAACCCACACAGGAGAGAAGCCCTATAAATGCTTGGACTGCGGGAAAAGCTTCAGTAGGAAGCTATGTCTTATTGTACACCAGAGACTGCACACAGGAGAGAAACCCTATAAATGCTTTGAGTGTGGGAAAAGTTTTAGGCAGTGGTCACAGCTTATGTCACATCACAGAACCC
Source organism: Lepidochelys olivacea (assembly GCF_965140295.1). Lineage (NCBI taxonomy): Eukaryota > Metazoa > Chordata > Testudines > Cheloniidae > Lepidochelys > Lepidochelys olivacea. Next base: position 38,203,388 of record NC_140424.1, read on the forward strand.
ACACAGGAGAGAAGTCCTATAAATGCTTGGACTGTGGGAAAAGCTTCAGTAGGAAGCTATGTCTTATTGTACACCAGAGAGTACACACAGGAGAGAAACCCTTTAAATGCCTTGAGTGTGGGAAAACTTTCCGTCACCGCTCAAACCTTATTAAGCATCAGAGAATCCACACAAGCGACAAACCCTATAAATGCCTCGACTGTGGGAAAAGTTTCATTAACAGAATAAAACTTACTAGTCATCACAGAATCCACACAGGAGAGAGACCCCATAAATGCTTTGACTGCGGGAAAAGCTTCATACACAAGTCAAGACTTATTGTACACCAGAGAGTGCACACAGGAGAGAGACCCTTTATATGCTGTGAGTGTGGGAAAAGTTTTATTCGGAGCGCAGAGCTTATTAGACATCAGATCACCCACACAGGAGAGAGACCCTTTAAATGCCGTGAGTGTGGGAAAAGTTTTAATCATAACTCAGCGCTTATTACACATCAGCGAACCCACTCAGGAGAGAGACCCTATGGATGCCTTGAGTGTGGGAAAGGTTTTATTGAGAACTCAGCGCTTACTAGACATAGGAGAATCCACACGGGAGAAAGACCCTATAAATGCCAGGAGTGTGGGAAAAGTTTCAGTGTGAAATCAACCCTTAATACACATCAGAAAACCCACACAGGAGAGAAACCCCATAAATGCTTGGACTGTGGGAAAAGCTTCATTCAGAAGTCAAAACTTAGTGTACACCAGAGAGAACATACAGGAGAGAGACCATATAAGTGCCTTGACTGTGGGAAAACTTTCATTAAGTGCTCAGACCTTATTAAGCATCAGAGTATCCACACAAGCGACAAATCCTATAAATGCCTCGACTGTGGGAAAAGTTTCACTGACAGAATAAAACTTACTAGTCATCAGAGACTCCATACAGGAGAGAGCCCCCATAAATGCTTTGACTGTGGGAAAAGATTCATACACAAGTCCAGGCTTATTGTACACCAGAGAGTGCACACAGGAGAGAGACCCTTTCAATGCCGTGAGTGTGGGAAAAGTTTTAGTCAGAGTGCAACGCTTATTACGCATCAGCGAACCCACACAGGAGAGAAGCCCTATGGATGCCTTGAGTGTGGGAAAAGTTTTATTGCAAGTTCAGCCCTTACTAACCATAGGAGAATCCACACGGGAGAAAGACCCTATAAATGCCACGAGTGTGGGAAAACTTTCCGATACCGCTCAAACCTTACTAAACATGGGAGAATCCACATCGGAGAGACACATTATAAATGCCTTGAGTGTGGGAAACGTTTTGCTGACAGAACAAAACTTACTGTTCATCAGAGAATCCACACAGGAGAGAGACCCCATAAATGCTTAGACTGTGGGAAAAGCTTCATTCAGAAGTCAAAACTTATTCTACACCAGAGAGTGCACACAGGAGAGAGACCCTTTAAATGCTTGGAGTGTGGGAAAAGCTTCATTGAGCAGTCACAACTTATTCTACACCAGAGAGTGCACACAGGAGAGAGACCCTTTATATGCTGTAAATGTGGGAAAAGTTTTATTCGGAGCACAGCGCTTATTACACACCAGAGAACCCACTCAGGAGAGAGACCCTATAAATGCCTTGAATGTGGCAAAAGTTTTAGTCAGAGCTCAAATCTTATTGCACATAAGAGAACCCACACAGGAGAAAGACCGTATAAATGCTTGGACTGTGGGAAAACTTTCAGTCAGCGCCCACACCTTACTAAACATGGGAGAATCCACACAGGAGAGAGACCTTCTAAATGCCTTGACTGTGGGAAAAGCTTCAGTAAGACCTCAGAGCTGACCAAACATCAGAGAATGCACAAGGGTGAGAGACCCTAGGAATAGCTTGGCTGCAGGAAAAGATTCAATTTGACTTCATACTTCAGTGACCCACACAACAGAGACCTTGAATGTGGGGGAAGGTTCATTTGGTGCTCCTGGAGTATCAGGCATCCGCAAATCTGCGCAGGGAAGAAATTTCTGAGATGTTCTCAGTGTGGAAAATGCTCCAAGTGGAGTTAACACCATGTTGGACATCAGAGACTCCTCCACACAGCAGGGAAATTCTCTCAGGGCCCTGACTGGGGCTGGCCATGGTGACAAACCCATTTCCTCGTTCCCACACACATCCGGGGCATTTGGCTCCCAAGGACCCAACTGCCCATTGTTGGGGTGAGGATCCAGCAGCAGCCGAGCATCAGCTGGTCAGTGACCCTCTGGGTCTGCCTGGTCTAAGCAAACCCCAGGCAGAGGAGGAGAAGCCCTGATCAGCCCCTCCTCCCTGCTGCAGCCCTGGCTGCTGAGCTGATGGGCCACAGGGCGGGTAAGGGAGAGAGAGAGAGAAACTCCTCCGGCCGCTTCCTCTGCCTGGCTGAAGTTCCCCCCCTCTCCCATCCCCTCCCAGATGGGATCCCCCTGCCATGGAGAGGAAGAGAAGGATACTTGGTCCAGGACCCACCTTCACTCTAGACCCCTGTCCCCATCTCCCAGCCGCTTCACTCTAGACCTCTGTCCCCAATGCACCAGCTGCTGGTCTGGGCTCCACCATTTACTTGGGGCTGTTCCCTGCAGGGGGAGTGTCCCTGGGGGCTGGTAACTCCTCCCTCCCCAAATCCCCCAGGGTGCTGGGCTCCGGGGATCAACCATTAGGGGACCAGGGTGATGGGTTATGGGGAGGACACTGGGGGCTGAATGGTTGGGGCTGGTGGAACTGGGAAGCAGGGGGAGCTGGGTGCTGGGCTGTCGAGTGTTTGGGGATGATGGGATAAGAGGCGAGGGAGAGCACAGGGGTAGAGAGGTGCTGCCTCCTCACTCTCCCCTTCTGCCCCTTCTCCCTGCCCCCGCTGCATTCAGACAGCACCATTAGCAGAGACTGATTCCCACAGGGCCTTTTGTTGGAAGTCTGGATTTCCCACCTCTGCTACAGCAGCATCAGCCTCTGAGAGGGAAGCAGCGTTGCCTAGTGGATAGAGCACTGGCCTGGGGCTCAGGAGACCTAAGCACTGTTCCCAGCTCTGCCAGCAGCTTGCACGGTGACCTGACACAAATCTGTGCCTTCCAGAGAGGGAATAAATGGGGAGTGATGATATCAGCCTCCGAGTGGTTGGGATTAGCTAGTGCGTCTCCTTTGTTCCTCCTCCCCTTTTTTTATTCTAGACTGACCCTGAGCAGTTTATTCCAATCGTTCATTAGCAAAGTGATTGTTAGAGTCACTTAGTGGCCCCTTTGGAGTGAGATTGTCTCATTCCCAGACATCCTCACCTTGCTCCATGTTATGCTGAAAAACATTTAATTTTTTGTGCTGTTTCTCCCTTATACACCAGAATTCAATAGATTCTATAAGAGCTGGAGCAGGGCTAGTAAAATAATGTGGTGTTTTAACTTCTGTGTTATATGAGGGGGACGGGGTGAGTCTGGGGGATTCCCTCCTGCCCCCATCAACCTCACACATCTTCTCTCACAGAGCAGCCTCTGCCCAAGCCGTGGAGAGTTTATCCTTTTCCCTTTCTACCCCTCCACCTTCATGTGTGTCATTTACCAGTGTCCTTTGCCCACCATGCTTAGGAATCAGGCTTTGATTTCTTTGATCCTCAATCAGGCCCCTGGGTGCTGGAGAAGAAAATGTCACATTCCTGAAGGGGGAATTCAAATGAACCCCAAAGCACGGTTTGAGCTGCAAGCCCAGCCTCCAGGTATTGGTAAAGTGACATCTGGAGTTTTTCCAGCTAAATCCAGATCATTTGCAGATAGGAAGTTTTTGATTGTCTTTTTTTCCTCTTTTATGATGATGATGATGCTGCTGCTAAATCTTTTGTCAATAACAAAGCCAGATAATGCAGTGGTGCTGAGTAAAGCAGCTTCAGGCTGATCAGAAGGAAATGGGTAAATTTGTTCTCCAGATTTTGAGTCTTAAGATTCTCTGGATTTCACCTCATGAATTTGGGAAAGTGGTTTGTAGCCCACCCTGCATTGTGGATTTCTTTCTTTCCCGAAGGCTGTTCTGTCACATATTTTGATATTAAATTAGTTTGACAGGTATGGGCTGTGGGTGAACCCCCACTTTGGGGAGGCTAGCCTGCTGGCCCCACCCCTCCTCCCGAAGCTCTGCTCCCCCCGCACACTAGAGCCCCCAAACCAAACCCCCCGATACCAGAAGGAGCCATGACACACACACACCATGACCAGAGGAGCCCCGGCTTGCCCACCCCAGGCCAGCCCCCAAAGGCCCAGCACCGGGCTGAGCGCCACACCAGGCGGCTCCCCCACACCAGGCCATGGCGGCCTAAGCACCTTTGCAAGCCGCTCCCCAACGAGCGCCAGGTTGAGCCGCTCCCACCCACCCCCCACCCGAGCAAGCACCAGGCCAAGCCGCTCCCCCACACCCACCCGAGCATGGGACCATTCCACTCCCTGCCCGAGTGCCAGGCAGAGCTGGTACCCTCCTCCCCGATCTGAGCCAATGGCCTCAGTGCCCAGCCAAGCTGCCTCACTCCCCCGCCCCCCCCCAGACTCCCATTCCCGCCGTTTGCTCACAGCGTCCCTCCTCACTGCCCCGCCCCTGAGGAGAAGCGACATGGTGAGCAGTGGGGACCTGTGGGGGGAGAGGTGGAGTGCAGGCAGGCAGGTGGCAGCACAAGGTGGTGGGTGGGTGAGTGGGGCCTCACGTCCCTCGGGGGTGCCTGCGCCAGGGAAGGGACCTCAAAAGACAAATGAGCACTTGCCAAAATAGTCCTTTTGATTTTCTTTTCACGTTTCTCTAGCCTTAGTCATGAGATTTTCTTGTTTTTTGAACAAAGAAAATGATCAGTATCCACAAAAACACTGAGGGCGAGTGCTGGATACGCACTCCAAGAGGCAGGGACTGAAACGGGGAAGGAAGTTGCTGCCTGATCCCCGCAGAGTTGTCAGATACACTCAGGAGGGTGGGGGGATGGGGGGGTTGGACAGGGCCTTGTGTGACGTTACACCCCATATTCTTCATAGAAATATTGTTATGATATGACTATGGCATAGCGAAGATATGTTTTATGCAAGATGGGTCATGTGCGGTATCATTGAACGGGTTATGATCTACTGAATGTGTTTATCCAATTGGAAACATGTATCGTTTCTGTATCTGAAGTTAGGAATATTGACTATGTAACAATTACAACTGTGTGTGTATTTGGGGGAACACCCACCAGACAGTCGGCAATCAGCCTGGATGGGCCATTAAGAAGGACAATAGAACTTTCAAGACACTAATCTCCTGCCTTCCGGAGAAGCTTCCTGGGATGCTGCTTTGACCCTGCAAGGTCAGGTGATGAGGTCACCTGGTAAGGAGTCCCGCCTTGGACACTGCTGGTACTTTTCCACTAGAAACAAGGGATTCCCGCCTTATGTAAATTCTATTTAAGGCTGGGAAGTAAGGCAATCCGGGGTCTTCTCCACTGCCTGCCTGCCTGCCCAAGAAGGAAGACTGCTAAAAACACCTGGAGAAACAAAGGAACTAAGCAGGGGAAAGGCAAGGACTGAGTCCAGGCTGAGACAGGGGTCTAGCCTGTAAAGAGACATAACTGGACCTCTGAGCTGTAGGAACTCTGCAACCTGCCTAAAACAACATTTAGGGTGAGAAGGTGGAAGTGGCCTATTCTCAACAGTTGCCAAGAAGGGGTGAATGTCAACAGGGGGGAAATTATTGTTTGTGGTGCTAACCTAATCCCCTTGATTTGGCCTCGTTAGCACTACATACAGTAATTTCCCCTCTGTTGACATTCACCCCTTCTTGTCAACTGTTGAGACTAGGCCACTTCTACCTTGATTCAATGGACCTCGTTAGACTGACCCCCCACTTGGTAAGGCAACTCCCATCTTTTCATGTGCTGTAATATATATTCTGCTTAGTGTATTTTTCACTCCATGCATCAGATGAAGTGGGTTTTAGACCACGGAAGCTTATGCCCAAATAAATGTGTTAGTCTCTAAGGTGCCACAAGGACTCCTTGTTGTTTTCGCTGATACAGACTAACACAGCTGCCACTCTGAAACCTAAGCTTAGTTTGTGTGGTTTTTTTTCATTTGTTTCATTTGCTCAGTAATCTGCTTTGTTCTGTTTGCTATCCTTTCTAATCACTTAAAATTTACCTTTTGTAGTTAATCAACTTATTTCTTGTTTATACCAAAACCCAATTTGTGCAATTCAGAATGGGGGAGAAAGCCGTGCATGTCTTCCTGCACATTGAGGGAGCGGGTGAATTTCATGGCTTATGCTATATGGATTTCTATACAGTGTAAGGTAATATAATTTTGGGTTTACACTCCACAGGGGGTGAGCACAGGAGTGCTGGCCATTGCCCAAGCTGAGTCCTCCCACCGAGAGCTGTTGCAGACTCTCTGTGAGCTGGGTGTTGGATGGGGTGGGGGTGGAGGATTTAGCTTTTATTTCTTGCTTTGAAAAGAATAAAGTTGAATTTAGTTTCTCAAACTCCCAGTGCCCCTTGTCTTGAATAATGGGGGGGAGGGAGAATGGTCTTTGATGGTCTCACTCAGACGCTGTCTGGCTGTCACCCATTGACGCAGCTGGGGAAAAGGCTGGTATCATTCTGGGGTGTGTTAACGTGAGTGTTGTAGGTAAGTTGTTGGAGGTCGTTGTCCTGCTCTGCTGGGCACTGGGGAGGGCGCAGCTGGAGTCCTGTGTCCGGTTCTGGGTACCACACATTAGGAAAGATGAGGACAAATGGGATTGAGTCCTGAGGAGAGCAACAAAAGATGATCAAAGGTTTAGAAAACCTGACCGGTGGGGGAAGGTTAAAAGAGGTGGGTCTATTAGTCTTGAGAAAAGCAGACTGGTGATGATCTGCAGCCATGTTAAGGGCTGTTATATAGAGTTATACATATTATAAAATGAGGTAAATATCTAGATGAGTTGATGTACCCCCTGGAAGACCTTTGTGTACCCCCAGAGGTGCAACTACCCCTGGTTGAGAAGCACTGCTATAAGTAAACAGGGCTTACAATGCTTAACCTACATGTTAGGGTTAAGGGGGGAGAGAGATAGCTAGTGTGACAGACCCAGACCAGTGGGGTACAGGAGTGTGGTCCTATTGGGATCCAGGACGTGGGGGGGCAGAGCTCGTCCACTACAAAAGGATCCCCCCCCAGCCTAAGGGGGAGATCCACAGGGCCTGGAGAGCCAACTAATTACAGGGGACAACTAATGAAAAACAGGGACGGGAGTGCGGTCAAAGGGTCAAACGAAGGGAACCGGACGGGGACACCGAGCAGAGAACCCCGGACAGCGCCCACCGCTCCTCAAAGGCGTCAAAGGAGTTGGTGGATGCCGCCCAGAAGAACTCCGCTCGGAGGCGTGAACGGACAGAGGAGCAGAAATAGGCCCACAGTCGCAGGAGACTTCGTCGGCCAACCTCCTCACCCTGGTTTTATAGATGGCCGCTTTAGCCAGGGCCAGGAGGAGGTTGACCAGGAGGTCCCGCGACTTACTGGGGCCACAGACAGGGAGTGCGTAGATAAGGAGGTGAGGAGAAAAGTGCAACCAAAACCGTAACAAAAGATTGGTGAGGAGCCGGAATAGGGGCTGCAACCTGGTGCACTCCAGATAGACGTGCGCCAGGGTTTCCCTCATGCCGCAAAAGGGGCAGGTGTCCGGAATGGAGGTGAACCACGCCAAATACACGCCCGTGCTCACGGCCCCGTGAAGGAGCCGCCAACTGATATCCCCGGCGGGCCTCGGCACTAAGGTGGAATAGAGGCTGGCCCACCGGGGCTCCTCACCCTCTAGAGGTGGCAGAAGGTCCCGCCACTTTGTGTCAGGGCGGGACGCGAGGGTGAGGACATGAAGGGTGTGGAGCACGAGCGTGTAGAGATGTCGTTTTGGCGCGGTCTGGAACCGGACCGGCTGCAGCTCGCGGAGCCGGCTCACGGTGAAGGGGCGGGGGGGGGCGGTCGGGTCCACGGGGCAGGGGCCCGATGAGAAGGTCCGGAGGGCCTGGGGTGGAGGGTGGGCGGGGCGCGCCCTCTCGCAGGACCCGGTCGAGGTAAACCCGAGCAGCGGGCGGTAAAGCGGCCCTCACCTCCTGAAGTACGCGCAGGGCAGTACGCGGTCTGGAGAGCCCCATGCGCTGAGCGAGCGTCAGGGGATCCAGCCAGTCTCCCCGGTCATAGTCCAGGAGGTCTCCGACTCTGGTGACTTCCGCCAGGACCAACCTCTGGCGCACCGAGGGGGACTCCGCCACCTGCACACGGAGCTGGGGGTTGTGTAGCAGGGGCTCCGCGAGGAGGTCTACCCCCAGGGAGGCCGCCACGGACCTGGTCGCTGCGAACAGTTTCCAGGTCCGGAGGAGGTCCTGGTAGAAGACCGGCAGCCCGGAGAGGTCTCGCGGAAGACCCCTCGGGTGGAGATAAAGGAGCTGCCGGTCATATCGGAGCCCTCGGAGGCGGCGCAAGAAGGCGTGCGCCAATGCGCTCCACGCCGGACTACCTGCACCATAAAGGAGCCTCTGCAGGGCCTGGAGGCGGAAGACGTGGACCTGAGTGCGGAGACACTTCAGGCCCTGCCCTCCCTCCTCCAGGGGCAGATGGAGAACCCCTGCAGAGACCCAGTGCAGTCCTGACCAGAAGAACTCCAGAACCAATTTCTGGAGGTTGGCCAGGAAATCCGGGGCCGGAACCAGGGTGTTGAGCCGGTACCAGAGCATGGACAGGACCAGTTGGTTGAGCACCAGTGCCCGCCCTCGAAAGGACAGACACCGGAGCAGTCCTGTCCATCTCCGGAGCCGCTCTACCACCCTGCCCTCTAAACCGTGCCAGTTCTCCGGCGGAGACGGATGCGTGGCCGAAAGGTAAACGCCGAGATAGAGCAGCGGACCCGCGCTCCACCGGATGGCTTGAAGCGCGGGTGGGAGGGAGCTCGCCTGCTGCCAGTCCCCTACCACCAAGCCAGAGCTCTTGACGCAGTTTACCCGGGCGGAGGAGGCTGCCGAGTACACAGCCTGGCAAGCCTCCACCCGCGCCAAGTCGCCCGGGTCCTGGACCACGAGGAGTACATCGTCGGCGTATGCCGACAGGACCAGCCGCAGCTCCGGCTCCCGCAGCGCCAACCCCGTCAACCTCCTGCGGAGGAGACAGAGGAAGGGCTCGATCGCCAGAGCATATAGCTGGCCCGAGCAGGAGTGTGGTCCTATTGGGAATCCAGGACGTGGGCGGGCAGAGCTCGTCCACTACAAAAGGATCCCCCCACAGCCTAAGGGGGAGATCCACAGGGCCTGGAGAACCAACTAATTACGGGGGACAACTAATGAAAAACAGGGACGGGAGTGCGGTCAAAGGGTCAAACGAAGGGAACCGGACGGGGACACCGAGCAGAGAACCCCGGACAGCGCCCACCGCTCCGCAAAGGCGTCAAGGGAGTCGGTGGACGCCGCCCAGAGGAACTCCGCTCGGAGGCGTGAACGGACAGAGGAGCGGAAATAGGCCCCGCAGTCGCAGGAGGCTCCATCGGCCAACCTCCTCACCCTGGTTTTATAGATGGCCGCTTTAGCCAGGGCCAGGAGGAGGTTGACCAGGAGGTCCCGCGACTTAGTGGGGCCACGGACAGGGAGTGCGTAGATGAGAAGGTGAGGAGAAAAGTGCAACCAAAACCGTAACAAAAGATTGGTGAGGAGCCGGAATAGGGGCTGCAACCTGGCGCACTCCAGATAGACGTGCGCCAGGGTTTCCCTCACGCCGCAAAAGGGGCAGGTGTCCGGGATCGGGGTGAACCGCGCCAAATACACGCCCGTGCTCACGGCCCCGTGAAGGAGCCGCCAACTGATATCCCCGGCGGGCCTCGGCACTAAGGTGGAATAGAGGCTGGCCCACCGGGGCTCCTCACCCTCTAGAGGTGGCAGGAGGTCCCGCCACTTTGTGTCAGGGCGGGACGCGAGGGTGAGGACATGAAGGGTGTGGAGCACGAGCGTGTAGAGATGTCGTTTTGGCGCGGTCTGGAACCGGACCGGCTGCAGCTCGCGGAGCCGGCTCACGGTGAAGGGGCGAGGGGGGCGGTCGGGTCCACGGGGCAGGGGCCCGATGAGAAGGTCCGGAGGGCCTGGGGTGGAGGGTGGGCGGGGCGCGCCCTCTCGCAGGACCCGGTCGAGGTAAACCCGAGCAGCGGGCGGTAAAGCGGCCCTCACCTCCTGAAGTACGCGCAGGGCAGTACGCGGTCTGGAGAGCCCCATGCGCTGAGCGAGCGTCAGGGGATCCAGCCAGTCTCCCCGGTCATAGTCCAGGAGGTCTCCGACTCTGGTGACTTCCGCCAGGACCAACCTCTGGCGCACCGAGGGGGACTCCGCCACCTGCACACGGAGCTGGGGGTTGTGTAGCAGGGGCTCCGCGAGGAGGTCTACCCCCAGGGAGGCCGCCACGGACCTGGTCGCTGCGAACAGTTTCCAGGTCCGGAGGAGGTCCTGGTAGAAGACCGGCAGCCCGGAGAGGTCTCGCGGAAGACCCCTCGGGTGGAGATAAAGGAGCTGCCGGTCATATCGGAGCCCTCGGAGGCGGCGCAGGAAGGCGTGTGCCAATGCGCTCCACGCCGGACTACCTGCACCATAAAGGAGCCTCTGCAGGGCCTGGAGGCGGAAGACGTGGACCTGAGTGCGGAGACACTTCAGGCCCTGCCCTCCTTCCTCCAGGGGCAGATGGAGAGCCCCTGCAGAGACCCAGTGCAGTCCTGACCAGAAGAACTCCAGAACCAATTTCTGGAGGTTGGCCAGGAAATCCGGGGCCGGAACCAGGGTGTTGAGCCGGTACCAGAGCATGGACAGGACCAGTTGGTTGAGCACCAGTGCCCGCCCTCGAAAGGACAGACACCGGAGCAGTCCTGTCCATCTCCGGAGCCGCTCTACCACCCTGCCCTCTAAACCGTGCCAGTTCTCCGGCGGAGACGGATGCGTGGCAGAAAGGTAAACGCCGAGATAGAGCAGCGGACCCACGCTCCACCGGATGGCTTGAAGCGCGGGTGGGAGGGAGCTCGCCTGCCGCCAGTCCCCTACCACCAAGCCAGAGCTCTTGACCCAGTTGACCCGGGCGGAGGAGGCTGCCGAGTACACAGCCTGGCAAGCCTCCACCCGCGCCAAGTCGCCCGGGTCCTGGACCACGAGGAGGACATCGTCGGCGTATGCCGACAGGACCAGCCGCAGCTCCGGCTCCCGTAGCGCCAACCCCGTCAACCTCCTGCGGAGGAGACAGAGGAAGGGCTCGATCGCCAGAGCATATAGCTGGCCCGAGCAGGAGTGTGGTCCTATTGGGAATCCAGGACGTGGGCGGGCAGAGCTCGTCCACTACAAAAGGATCCCCCCACAGCCTAAGGGGGAGATCCACAGGGCCTGGAGAACCAACTAATTACGGGGGACAACTAATGAAAAACAGGGACGGGAGTGCGGTCAAAGGGTCAAACGAAGGGAACCGGACGGGGACACCGAGCAGAGAACCCCGGACAGCGCCCACCGCTCCGCAAAGGCGTCAAGGGAGTCGGTGGACGCCGCCCAGAGGAACTCCGCTCGGAGACGTGAACGGATAGAGGATCGGAAATAGGCCCCGCAGTCGCAGGAGGCTCCATCGGCCAACCTCCTCACCCTGGTTTTATAGATGGCCGCTTTAGCCAGGGCCAGGAGGAGGTTGACCAGGAGGTCCCGCGACTTAGTGGGGCCACGGACAGGGAGTGCGTAGATGAGAAGGTGAGGAGAAAAGTGTAACCAAAACCGTAACAAAAGATTGGTGAGGAGCCGGAATAGGGGCTGCAACCTGGCGCACTCCAGATAGACGTGCGCCAGGGTTTCCCTCACGCCGCAAAAGGGGCAGGTGTCTGGAATCGGGGTGAACCGCGCCAAATACACGCCCGTGCTCACGGCCCCGTGAAGGAGCCGCCAACTGATATCCCCGGCGGGCCTCGGCACTAAGGTGGAATAGAGGCTGGCCCACCGGGGCTCCTCACCCTCTAGAGGTGGCAGAAGGTCCCGCCACTTTGTGTCAGGGCGGGACGCGAGGGTGAGGACATGAAGGGTGTGGAGCACGAGCGTGTAGAGATGTCGTTTTGGCGCGGTCTGGAACCGGACCGGCTGCAGCTCGCGGAGCCGGCTCACGGTGAAGGGGCGGGGGGGGCGGTCGGGTCCACGGGGCAGGGGCCCGATGAGAAGGTCCGGAGGGCCTGGGGTGGAGGGTGGGCGGGGCGCGCCCTCTCGCAGGACCCGGTCGAGGTAAACCCGAGCAGCGGGCGGTAAAGCGGCCCTCACCTCCTGAAGTACGCGCAGGGCAGTACGCGGTCTGGAGAGCCCCATGCGCTGAGCGAGCGTCAGGGGATCCAGCCAGTCTCCCCGGTCATAGTCCAGGAGGTCTCCGACTCTGGTGACTTCCGCCAGGACCAACCTCTGGCGCACCGAGGGGGACTCCGCCACCTGCACACGGAGCTGGGGGTTGTGTAGCAGGGGCTCCGCGAGGAGGTCTACCCCCAGGGAGGCCGCCACGGACCTGGTCGCTGCGAACAGTTTCCAGGTCCGGAGGAGGTCCTGGTAGAAGACCGGCAGCCCGGAGAGGTCTCGCGGAAGACCCCTCGGGTGGAGATAAAGGAGCTGCCGGTCATATCGGAGCCCTCGGAGGCGGCGCAGGAAGGCGTGTGCCAATGCGCTCCACGCCGGACTACCTGCACCATAAAGGAGCCTCTGCAGGGCCTGGAGGCGGAAGACGTGGACCTGAGTGCGGAGACACTTCAGGCCCTGCCCTCCTTCCTCCAGGGGCAGATGGAGAGCCCCTGCAGAGACCCAGTGCAGTCCTGACCAGAAGAACTCCAGAACCAATTTCTGGAGGTTGGCCAGGAAATCCGGGGCCGGAACCAGGGTGTTGAGCCGGTACCAGAGCATGGACAGGACCAGTTGGTTGAGCACCAGTGCCCGCCCTCGAAAGGACAGACACCGGAGCAGTCCTGTCCATCTCCGGAGCCGCTCTACCACCCTGCCCTCTAAACCGTGCCAGTTCTCCGGCGGAGACGGATGCGTGGCAGAAAGGTAAACGCCGAGATAGAGCAGCGGACCCACGCTCCACCGGATGGCTTGAAGCGCGGGTGGGAGGGAGCTCGCCTGCCGCCAGTCCCCTACCACCAAGCCAGAGCTCTTGACCCAGTTGACCCGGGCGGAGGAGGCTGCCGAGTACACAGCCTGGCAAGCCTCCACCCGCGCCAAGTCGCCCGGGTCCTGGACCACGAGGAGGACATCGTCGGCGTATGCCGACAGGACCAGCCGCAGCTCCGGCTCCCGTAGCGCCAACCCCGTCAACCTCCTGCGGAGGAGACAGAGGAAGGGCTCGATCGCCAGAGCATATAGCTGGCCCGAGCAGGAGTGTGGTCCTATTGGGAATCCAGGACGTGGGCGGGCAGAGCTCGTCCACTACAAAAGGATCCCCCCACAGCCTAAGGGGGAGATCCACAGGGCCTGGAGAACCAACTAATTACGGGGGACAACTAATGAAAAACAGGGACGGGAGTGCGGTCAAAGGGTCAAACGAAGGGAACCGGACGGGGACACCGAGCAGAGAACCCCGGACAGCGCCCACCGCTCCGCAAAGGCGTCAAGGGAGTCGGTGGACGCCGCCCAGAGGAACTCCGCTCGGAGACGTGAACGGATAGAGGATCGGAAATAGGCCCCGCAGTCGCAGGAGGCTCCATCGGCCAACCTCCTCACCCTGGTTTTATAGATGGCCGCTTTAGCCAGGGCCAGGAGGAGGTTGACCAGGAGGTCCCGCGACTTAGTGGGGCCACGGACAGGGAGTGCGTAGATGAGAAGGTGAGGAGAAAAGTGTAACCAAAACCGTAACAAAAGATTGGTGAGGAGCCGGAATAGGGGCTGCAACCTGGCGCACTCCAGATAGACGTGCGCCAGGGTTTCCCTCACGCCGCAAAAGGGGCAGGTGTCCGGAATCGGGGTGAACCGCGCCAAATACACGCCCGTGCTCACGGCCCCGTGAAGGAGCCGCCAACTGATATCCCCGGCGGGCCTCGGCACTAAGGTGGAATAGAGGCTGGCCCACCGGGGCTCCTCACCCTCTAGAGGTGGCAGAAGGTCCCGCCACTTTGTGTCAGGGCGGGACGCGAGGGTGAGGACATGAAGGGTGTGGAGCACGAGCGTGTAGAGATGTCGTTTTGGCGCGGTCTGGAACCGGACCGGCTGCAGCTCGCGGAGCCGGCTCACGGTGAAGGGGCGGGGGGGGCGGTCGGGTCCACGGGGCAGGGGCCCGATGAGAAGGTCCGGAGGGCCTGGGGTGGAGGGTGGGCGGGGCGCGCCCTCTCGCAGGACCCGGTCGAGGTAAACCCGAGCAGCGGGCGGTAAAGCGGCCCTCACCTCCTGAAGTACGCGCAGGGCAGTACGCGGTCTGGAGAGCCCCATGCGCTGAGCGAGCGTCAGGGGATCCAGCCAGTCTCCCCGGTCATAGTCCAGGAGGTCTCCGACTCTGGTGACTTCCGCCAGGACCAACCTCTGGCGCACCGAGGGGGACTCCGCCACCTGCACACGGAGCTGGGGGTTGTGTAGCAGGGGCTCCGCGAGGAGGTCTACCCCCAGGGAGGCCGCCACGGACCTGGTCGCTGCGAACAGTTTCCAGGTCCGGAGGAGGTCCTGGTAGAAGACCGGCAGCCCGGAGAGGTCTCGCGGAAGACCCCTCGGGTGGAGATAAAGGAGCTGCCGGTCATATCGGAGCCCTCGGAGGCGGCGCAGGAAGGCGTGTGCCAATGCGCTCCACGCCGGACTACCTGCACCATAAAGGAGCCTCTGCAGGGCCTGGAGGCGGAAGACGTGGACCTGAGTGCGGAGACACTTCAGGCCCTGCCCTCCTTCCTCCAGGGGCAGATGGAGAGCCCCTGCAGAGACCCAGTGCAGTCCTGACCAGAAGAACTCCAGAACCAATTTCTGGAGGTTGGCCAGGAAATCCGGGGCCGGAACCAGGGTGTTGAGCCGGTACCAGAGCATGGACAGGACCAGTTGGTTGAGCACCAGTGCCCGCCCTCGAAAGGACAGACACCGGAGCAGTCCTGTCCATCTCCGGAGCCGCTCTACCACCCTGCCCTCTAAACCGTGCCAGTTCTCCGGCGGAGACGGATGCGTGGCAGAAAGGTAAACGCCGAGATAGAGCAGCGGACCCACGCTCCACCGGATGGCTTGAAGCGCGGGTGGGAGGGAGCTCGCCTGCCGCCAGTCCCCTACCACCAAGCCAGAGCTCTTGACCCAGTTGACCCGGGCGGAGGAGGCTGCCGAGTACACAGCCTGGCAAGCCTCCACCCGCGCCAAGTCGCCCGGGTCCTGGACCACGAGGAGGACATCGTCGGCGTATGCCGACAGGACCAGCCGCAGCTCCGGCTCCCGTAGCGCCAACCCCGTCAACCTCCTGCGGAGGAGACAGAGGAAGGGCTCGATCGCCAGAGCATATAGCTGGCCCGAGCAGGAGTGTGGTCCTATTGGGATCCAGGAAGTGGGCGGGCGGAGCTCGTCCACTACGAAAGGAGCCCCCCCCAGCCTAAGGGGGAGATCCACAGGGCCTGGAGAGCCAACTAATTACGGGGGACAACTAATGAAAAACAGGGACGGGAGTGCGGTCAAAGGGTCAAACGAAGGGAACCGGACGGGGACACCGAGCAGAGAACCCCGGACAGCGCCCACCGCTCCTCAAAGGCGTCAAGGGAGTCGGTGGACGCCGCCCAGAGGAACTCCGCTCGGAGACGTGAAAGGACAGAGGATCGGAAATAGGCCCCGCAGTCGCAGGAGACTCCATCGGCCAACCTCCTCACCCTGGTTTTATAGATGGCCGCTTTAGCCAGGGCCAGGAGGAGGTTGACCAGGAGGTCCCGCGACTTAGTGGGGCCACGGACAGGGAGTGCGTAGATGAGAAGGTGAGGAGAAAAGTGCAACCAAAACCGTAACAAAAGATTGGTGAGGAGCCGGAATAGGGGCTGCAACCTGGCGCACTCCAGATAGACGTGCGCCAGGGTTTCCCTCACGCCGCAAAAGGGGCAGGTGTCCGGAATCGGGGTGAACCGCGCCAAATACACGCCCGTGCTCACGGCCCCGTGAAGGAGCCGCCAACTGATATCCCCGGCGGGCCTCGGCACTAAGGTGGAATAGAGGCTGGCCCACCGGGGCTCCTCACCCTCTAGAGGTGGCAGAAGGTCCCGCCACTTTGTGTCAGGGCGGGACGCGAGGGTGAGGACATGAAGGGTGTGGAGCACGAGCGTGTAGAGATGTCGTTTTGGCGCGGTCTGGAACCGGACCGGCTGCAGCTCGCGGAGCCGGCTCACGGTGAAGGGGCGGGGGGGGCGGTCGGGTCCACGGGGCAGGGGCCCGATGAGAAGGTCCGGAGGGCCTGGGGTGGAGGGTGGGCGGGGCGCGCCCTCTCGCAGGACCCGGTCGAGGTAAACCCGAGCAGCGGGCGGTAAAGCGGCCCTCACCTCCTGAAGTACGCGCAGGGCAGTACGCGGTCTGGAGAGCCCCATGCGCTGAGCGAGCGTCAGGGGATCCAGCCAGTCTCCCCGGTCATAGTCCAGGAGGTCTCCGACTCTGGTGACTTCCGCCAGGACCAACCTCTGGCGCACCGAGGGGGACTCCGCCACCTGCACACGGAGCTGGGGGTTGTGTAGCAGGGGCTCCGCGAGGAGGTCTACCCCCAGGGAGGCCGCCACGGACCTGGTCGCTGCGAACAGTTTCCAGGTCCGGAGGAGGTCCTGGTAGAAGACCGGCAGCCCGGAGAGGTCTCGCGGAAGACCCCTCGGGTGGAGATAAAGGAGCTGCCGGTCATATCGGAGCCCTCGGAGGCGGCGCAGGAAGGCGTGTGCCAATGCGCTCCACGCCGGACTACCTGCACCATAAAGGAGCCTCTGCAGGGCCTGGAGGCGGAAGACGTGGACCTGAGTGCGGAGACACTTCAGGCCCTGCCCTCCTTCCTCCAGGGGCAGATGGAGAGCCCCTGCAGAGACCCAGTGCAGTCCTGACCAGAAGAACTCCAGAACCAATTTCTGGAGGTTGGCCAGGAAATCCGGGGCCGGAACCAGGGTGTTGAGCCGGTACCAGAGCATGGACAGGACCAGTTGGTTGAGCACCAGTGCCCGCCCTCGAAAGGACAGACACCGGAGCAGTCCTGTCCATCTCCGGAGCCGCTCTACCACCCTGCCCTCTAAACCGTGCCAGTTCTCCGGCGGAGACGGATGCGTGGCAGAAAGGTAAACGCCGAGATAGAGCAGCGGACCCACGCTCCACCGGATGGCTTGAAGCGCGGGTGGGAGGGAGCTCGCCTGCCGCCAGTCCCCTACCACCAAGCCAGAGCTCTTGACCCAGTTGACCCGGGCGGAGGAGGCTGCCGAGTACACAGCCTGGCAAGCCTCCACCCGCGCCAAGTCGCCCGGGTCCTGGACCACGAGGAGGACATCGTCGGCGTATGCCGACAGGACCAGCCGCAGCTCCGGCTCCCGTAGCGCCAACCCCGTCAACCTCCTGCGGAGGAGACAGAGGAAGGGCTCGATCGCCAGAGCATATAGCTGGCCCGAGCAGGAGTGTGGTCCTATTGGGATCCAGGAAGTGGGCGGGCGGAGCTCGTCCACTACGAAAGGAGCCCCCCCCAGCCTAAGGGGGAGATCCACAGGGCCTGGAGAGCCAACTAATTACGGGGGACAACTAATGAAAAACAGGGACGGGAGTGCGGTCAAAGGGTCAAACGAAGGGAACCGGACGGGGACACCGAGCAGAGAACCCCGGACAGCGCCCACCGCTCCTCAAAGGCGTCAAGGGAGTCGGTGGACGCCGCCCAGAGGAACTCCGCTCGGAGACGTGAAAGGACAGAGGATCGGAAATAGGCCCCGCAGTCGCAGGAGACTCCATCGGCCAACCTCCTCACCCTGGTTTTATAGATGGCCGCTTTAGCCAGGGCCAGGAGGAGGTTGACCAGGAGGTCCCGCGACTTAGTGGGGCCACGGACAGGGAGTGCGTAGATGAGAAGGTGAGGAGAAAAGTGCAACCAAAACCGTAACAAAAGATTGGTGAGGAGCCGGAATAGGGGCTGCAACCTGGCGCACTCCAGATAGACGTGCGCCAGGGTTTCCCTCACGCCGCAAAAGGGGCAGGTGTCCGGAATCGGGGTGAACCGCGCCAAATACACGCCCGTGCTCACGGCCCCGTGAAGGAGCCGCCAACTGATATCCCCGGCGGGCCTCGGCACTAAGGTGGAATAGAGGCTGGCCCACCGGGGCTCCTCACCCTCTAGAGGTGGCAGAAGGTCCCGCCACTTTGTGTCAGGGCGGGACGCGAGGGTGAGGACATGAAGGGTGTGGAGCACGAGCGTGTAGAGATGTCGTTTTGGCGCGGTCTGGAACCGGACCGGCTGCAGCTCGCGGAGCCGGCTCACGGTGAAGGGGCGGGGGGGGCGGTCGGGTCCACGGGGCAGGGGCCCGATGAGAAGGTCCGGAGGGCCTGGGGTGGAGGGTGGGCGGGGCGCGCCCTCTCGCAGGACCCGGTCGAGGTAAACCCGAGCAGCGGGCGGTAAAGCGGCCCTCACCTCCTGAAGTACGCGCAGGGCAGTACGCGGTCTGGAGAGCCCCATGCGCTGAGCGAGCGTCAGGGGATCCAGCCAGTCTCCCCGGTCATAGTCCAGGAGGTCTCCGACTCTGGTGACTTCCGCCAGGACCAACCTCTGGCGCACCGAGGGGGACTCCGCCACCTGCACACGGAGCTGGGGGGTGTAGCAGGGGCTCCGCGAGGAGGTCTACCCCCAGGGAGGCCGCCACGGACCTGGTCGCTGCGAACAGTTTCCAGGTCCGGAGGAGGTCCTGGTAGAAGACCGGCAGCCCGGAGAGGTCTCGCGGAAGACCCCTCGGGTGGAGATAAAGGAGCTGCCGGTCATATCGGAGCCCTCGGAGGCGGCGCAGGAAGGCGTGTGCCAATGCGCTCCACGCCGGACTACCTGCACCATAAAGGAGCCTCTGCAGGGCCTGGAGGCGGAAGACGTGGACCTGAGTGCGGAGACACTTCAGGCCCTGCCCTCCTTCCTCCAGGGGCAGATGGAGAGCCCCTGCAGAGACCCAGTGCAGTCCTGACCAGAAGAACTCCAGAACCAATTTCTGGAGGTTGGCCAGGAAATCCGGGGCCGGAACCAGGGTGTTGAGCCGGTACCAGAGCATGGACAGGACCAGTTGGTTGAGCACCAGTGCCCGCCCTCGAAAGGACAGACACCGGAGCAGTCCTGTCCATCTCCGGAGCCGCTCTACCACCCTGCCCTCTAAACCGTGCCAGTTCTCCGGCGGAGACGGATGCGTGGCAGAAAGGTAAACGCCGAGATAGAGCAGCGGACCCACGCTCCACCGGATGGCTTGAAGCGCGGGTGGGAGGGAGCTCGCCTGCCGCCAGTCCCCTACCACCAAGCCAGAGCTCTTGACCCAGTTGACCCGGGCGGAGGAGGCTGCCGAGTACACAGCCTGGCAAGCCTCCACCCGCGCCAAGTCGCCTGGGTCCTGGACCACGAGGAGGACATCGTCGGCGTATGCCGACAGGACCAGCCGCAGCTCCGGCTCCCGTAGCGCCAACCCCGTCAACCTCCTGCGGAGGAGACAGAGGAAGGGCTCGATCGCCAGAGCATATAGCTGGCCCGAGCAGGAGTGTGGTCCTATTGGGATCCAGGAAGTGGGCGGGCGGAGCTCGTCCACTACGAAAGGAGCCCCCCCCAGCCTAAGGGGGAGATCCACAGGGCCTGGAGAGCCAACTAATTACGGGGGACAACTAATGAAAAACAGGGACGGGAGTGCGGTCAAAGGGTCAAACGAAGGGAACCGGACGGGGACACCGAGCAGAGAACCCCGGACAGCGCCCACCGCTCCTCAAAGGCGTCAAGGGAGTCGGTGGACGCCGCCCAGAGGAACTCCGCTCGGAGACGTGAAAGGACAGAGGATTGGAAATAGGCCCCGCAGTCGCAGGAGACTCCATCGGCCAACCTCCTCACCCTGGTTTTATAGATGGCCGCTTTAGCCAGGGCCAGGAGGAGGTTGACCAGGAGGTCCCGCGACTTAGTGGGGCCACGGACAGGGAGTGCGTAGATGAGAAGGTGAGGAGAAAAGTGCAACCAAAACCGTAACAAAAGATTGGTGAGGAGCCGGAATAGGGGCTGCAACCTGGCGCACTCCAGATAGACGTGCGCCAGGGTTTCCCTCACGCCGCAAAAGGGGCAGGTGTCCGGGATCGGGGTGAACCGCGCCAAATACACGCCCGTGCTCACGGCCCCGTGAAGGAGCCGCCAACTGATATCCCCGGCGGGCCTCGGCACTAAGGTGGAATAGAGGCTGGCCCACCGGGGCTCCTCACCCTCTAGAGGTGGCAGAAGGTCCCGCCACTTTGTGTCAGGGCGGGACGCGAGGGTGAGGACATGAAGGGTGTGGAGCACGAGCGTGTAGAGATGTCGTTTTGGCGCGGTCTGGAACCGGACCGGCTGCAGCTCGCGGAGCCGGCTCACGGTGAAGGGGCGGGGGGCGCGGTCGGGTCCACGGGGCAGGGGCCCGATGAGAAGGTCCGGAGGGCCTGGGGTGGAGGGTGGGCGGGGCGCGCCCTCTCGCAGGACCCGGTCGAGGTAAACCCGAGCAGCGGGCGGTAAAGCGGCCCTCACCTCCTGAAGTACGCGCAGGGCAGTACGCGGTCTGGAGAGCCCCATGCGCTGAGCGAGCGTCAGGGGATCCAGCCAGTCTCCCCGGTCATAGTCCAGGAGGTCTCCGACTCTGGTGACTTCCGCCACGACCAACCTCTGGCGCACCGAGGGGGACTCCGCCACCTGCACACAGAGCTGGGGGTTGTGTAGCAGGGGCTCCGCGAGGAGGTCTACCCCCAGGGAGGCCGCCACGGACCTGGTCGCTGCGAACAGTTTCCAGGTCCGGAGGAGGTCCTGGTAGAAGACCGGCAGCTCGGAGAGGTCTCGCGGAAGACCCCTCGGGTGGAGATAAAGGAGTTGCCGGTCATATCGGAGCCCTCGGAGGCGGCGCAGGAAGGCGTGTGCCAATGCGCTCCACGCCGGACTACCTGCACCATAAAGGAGCCTCTGCAGGGCCTGGAGGCGGAAGACGTGGACCCGAGTGCGGAGACACTTCAGGCCCTGCCCTCCCTCCTCCAGGGGCAGATGGAGAACCCCTGCAGAGACCCAGTGCAGTCCTGACCAGAAGAACTCCAGAACCAATTTCTGGAGGTTGGCCAGGAAATCCGGGGCCGGAACCAGGGTGTTGAGCCGGTACCAGAGCATGGACAGGACCAGTTGGTTGAGCACCAGTGCCCGCCCTCGAAAGGACAGACACCGGAGCAGTCCTGTCCATCTCCGGAGCCGCTCTACCACCCTGCCCTCTAAACCGTGCCAGTTCTCCGGCGGAGACGGATGCGTGGCAGAAAGGTAAACGCCGAGATAGAGCAGCGGACCCACGCTCCACCGGATGGCTTGAAGCGCGGGTGGGAGGGAGCTCGCCTGCCGCCAGTACCCTACCACCAAGCCAGAGCTCTTGACCCAGTTGACCCGGGCGGAGGAGGCTGCCGAGTACACAGCCTGGCAAGCCTCCACCCGCGCCAAGTCGCCCGGGTCCTGGACCACGAGGAGGACATCGTCGGCGTATGCCGACAGGACCAGCCGCAGCTCCGGCTCCCGTAGCGCCAACCCCGTCAACCTCCTGCGGAGGAGACAGAGGAAGGGCTCGATCGCCAGAGCATATAGCTGGCCCGAGCAGGAGTGTGGTCGAAGGCAAATATACTGGCCACTGGATGAATAGTTTTTTGTTCCCTGAGTGACCAGAGCAGGGGCTGCCCTAGAGCAAACAGGAAGCTGCCAGAACCAATTAAGACGGGCAAGCTAATCAAGACACATGGAGCCAATTAAGAATTTTCTAGATTAAATTATGGCAGGCAGGCTAATCAGGACACCAGGTTTAAAAAGGACCTCCCATCAGTTAGTAGGGGGGTGTCCCAGGAGTAGGGAGCGAGAAGGTATGCTGCTGGAGGAGTGAAGAGGTCAAGCGTGATCAGGCTTCAGGAGGAAGAGAGGCTAAAGAAGGTGCTGGGAGGAGGCTATGGGGAAGTAGCCCAGGGAGTTGTAGCTGTCACGCAGCTGATACAGGGAACATTGTGGACAGCTGCTATCCACAGGGCCCTGGGCTGGAACCTGGTGTAGAGGGTGGGCCCAAGTTTCCCCCCATCCCCTCAACTCCTGATCTGACACAGGAGGAGTTGACCTGGCCTGTGAGAAACAGCAGAAGGGAAGGCCTAAATTGGAAAGGGATCTGCCCTGTCCCCGACCCACTAGGTGGGACACAGAGACTGTGGGGATTGTTCTCCGTTTCCCCATGTTGGCCAGTGATGAGGCTAGCTGAGTGGATGGCAGGTTTGAGCCACTACCAAGAGTGGCCAAACTGAGGGCTGCTGTGAATCTCTGAGGTGAGCAAATTTGCCAATAAGCGCAGGATCCACCAAGGCAGAGGAGGAACTTTGTCACACTAGATATCCCTTTGTCTGGCAAACCTGGTTTGTCAGCCCTGCCTGGATTCAGACTTTAAAACAGTTTCTCGTATACAAACGTATTTTCTTAAAGATCGTCTTCCCCAAGCTTCTTGCAATGATCCTTGGGAACAGTGTGACATGAGCCTTTATTAGCGTCCTCCCATGACCCATTGTGGATAAATACTGTGAACACAATGCATGAGGATGAGTGAGTTTGTCAGGCCTGATAGGGTTGCCATCACAGAACAATGCACCCTTTCCCGGTCAACACTGGGCCCACCCCTTCCGCCTGAGGCCCCGCACCTTCCACCCCTCCTCACCCGCCGAAGCCCCGAGTCCCCCCACTCCCACCGCAGCTGGAGGAGCACCAGGCCAAGCGCCATCTCGACCCCCAAGCTGGCTTGAGCACCAGCCTGAGCCGTCTGCCTGGGCCACCCGCAAGAGGGACACAGCGAGCGGTGGGAACCTCGGGGAGGGGGAGTGGAGGAGAGGAGAGGAGGGACTCGCCAGGCAGTGGGGGCCTTGGGGAAGGGGCAAAGCAGAGGGGAGAAGAGGTGCAGCGCAGGTGGGACCAGCACAGCCCAGGTGTCCGGTGGCAACTGTGCCAGGGGATGTTTAGCCTCCCCTGGTCTATTATACCTGCTGCCCATGCTCATACCAGAGCAGGGATTTCCCTACACCCCCCTGAATTTCCCCAACGCTCCCCCCTCCCCCCGGTTATATGCAGTGTTGCCAATTTAGTCATTGGTTGGAAATTGAAATTGAAATGGAAACATTAATACACATTTTAAAAGCATATACAGTATATGAGAAAATACCTGTACCTGAGAAAGTACAATGGGTTTGAAAAGTCTGAACAAAGACTGGCTTCCTCATACAGCTGTTATTTATGACAATGTCGGCGCATTTGTTTTGGCTATATTGGCCTACCTAATCATTTCAAATGATGATTTGTAAGCAAGGCCTGAATGAGATCTCCCCTGACAGCTAGTGAGGAGCCAGGGGTGGGTGGAAAGGCTTTAGATTGTATTTACATGAACACACCTACTCTGCCGAGGTATCTGCCCAAGTGATCCGTTTTGGCTTGTGTTGGGTTACAAATCACTGCAGTATGTGCCCGCAACGCTATGCAACAGCTGGAGAAGTGCATCTGCTGCCACTGGACGAGGTGCGAGGAACGCCAGGAGCTGGGAGTCCTAGCGTCACAGGCGAAGAACACGGAGCACACCGTCATCACTCCGAGAGCCAGAACCACGCTGGAGAACACCCTGAAGGATGCCATCCACTGCCAGTATGTGGAAAACCTGAAACGGAAGCCGGGCCAGGGCAAGGCGTTCGAGGTGACGTGCGAGTGGGACGCCAGCAACCACTTCCTCCGAGGGACAGCCTCACCCCATTTGCCGACTGGCGGTTCAGTCACAGGGCCAGCTCAACTGTGTCCCGCTGAACGGAGCCGTCTGCCACGGGAATCGGGACAAGCGATGCAGGCAGTGCGGTTATGCCAACAAGACACTACCCCAGGTCTTGCGGAGCTGCAAGCCCCATTCCAGAGCCTGGCATCTGCGACACAACGCCATCCAAGATTGCCTGGTCAGAGCCATCCCGCCACCTGTGGGGAAGGTTGCCGTAAACTCCGCCATTCCCGGTACCGACAGCCAACTGTGACTGGACATTGTCATCACCAACGAGGATTGGAAGAAGATCATCATGGTGGATGTCAAAATGCCATTTGAGAACAGGACCCTGGCCTTCCACGATGCCCGATCTCGAAAGCTGGAGAAATATGCCCCTCTAGCCAACCCCTTGAGAGCTAGGGGCTACCAGGTTCAAATTCAGACACTAATCATCGGAGCCCAGGGCGCATGGGACCCTGGTAACGAGCAAGTGCTGAGAGAATGTGGAGTTGGTAAACGCTACACTCGGCTGATGTGGCAACTCATGGTGTCGGACGCCATCAGGTGATCGAGGGACATCTACCTAGAACACATTGGGGACATCAGCAATACCAGGAGGAATGAGCTGGAGTGCCGATGAGAAGCGCAGTGGGGAAAGTAACTCAAATACTTTCCTGATGGACTATTTGTTTTTTTTTTGTTTTGTTTTTTTTTTGTTCTAAATGGACAACCTATCCAAAATTCTCAATTACTGAGGGACAATCTTCACTCATTGATATATTGTGCTTTCCACAACCAACTCACTCCTGAAAAGTTATGTAGAAATGTACCTGAATTTGTACTTGGATGGTAATATCTAAACTGTATTCTTAAATTCATTCACCTAAATTTGGGTTATTGCTGATTATGCACTCTATGTATCTTATGGCTTTAAAAACAATCTTTGTATTTGTGGATAATCTAAGCACTATACCCGGATGTACACACCCTCTTTTCTTAACCTGGGTATTATATACATTTTTAGGGTTAGCTTTCATAAAATTTTTAAATCTGTTCTTAAATGTGTGCGTGGGGGGGTCATGAAATGTTGTTATCCTTATTGTATGAGTAAAGGGCAGGAGAACTGTACTTAGCCTGCCTGAATGAGGGGGTCTCCCTCAGTGCTTAATTTGTGCTAGGGCTTGCCAGGGCTGGGGACGGAGCAGTGGAGTGAACAGTGGCACGACAAACAGTGGCCAGAGCATTTGTTTGTTGGACTGTGTTTTAGTGACTTCTCTCCAGAATGCTACATTTGTGACTGGGAAACTTACATAAATATATGTTTCCTAGTAGGCCCAGATTTTTTAAATGCATTATTTGCCCAGGTCATTATCTCACATCATCACTATCTCAAGAGGTCATTGTCTTGGAGTTTCTGTACTAAACTTCATTATAATAATTCATTTTTATGTAAGAATGGCCATAACAGGTCAGACCAATGATCCATTTACCCCAGTATCCTGTCTTCCAACAGTGTCCAATGCCAGGTGCTTCTGAGGCAATAAACAGAACAGGGTGATCAAGTGATCCATCCCCTTTCGTCCACTCCCAGCTTCTGGCAAACAGAAGCTAGGGACACTCAGAGCATGGGATTGCATCCCTGCCCATCCTGCCTAATTGTCATTGATGGACCTATCCTCCATGAACTTATCTAGTTCTTTTTTGAACCCTGTTATGGTCTTGGCCTCCGTAACATCCTCTGGCAAAGAGTTCCACAGGGTGACTGTGCGTTGTGTGAAGAAATACTTCCTTTTGTTTGTTTTAAACTTGCTGTCTATTAATTTCATTGGGCAGCTCCTGGTTCTTGTGTTCAGTGAAAGGGTAACACTTCCTTATTCATTTTCTCCACAGTCTTCTCTGTCCCAAGCTGAAAAGTCCCACTCTTTTTAATCTGTGCTCATATGGAATCTGTTCCAGGCTTGTAACCATTTTTGTTGCCCTTTTCTTTACCTTTTTCCAATGCTAATATATCTTTTTTGAGAATGGGTGACCAGAACTGCACGCACTATTCAAGATGTGGGCATATCATGGATTTATGTAGTAAAAATGAAGAACTTGGTTTGCCAGACTGATCAGCCAAGCCAATACTGATAGCCTATATGAAAAGGCTACAAAACACCGTGCCTGTGGACTGCATCAACATGCAGAAAGCCTTATAAGCCTGTCACGGTCAAAGCGAATTTTAGAAGAACTTAATGAGGCTGCTAAGAATGCTGGAGACACAACGCCAGGTGTCTAGGTGTCCGGTTTTCAACCAGAACACCTGGTCAAAAAGGGATCCTGGCAGCTCCGATGAGCACCGCTGACCAGGCCGTAGGCTGTCCAGTTGATGGCACCCTCCAGCGGGGCTTGCAGGCTCCCTGCTAACCTCTGTGCTGTGGCTCCTGGGAAGCAGCTGGCGTGTCCGGCTCCTAGGCTTGGGGGCAGCCATGTGCTGCCCCACCCCCCACAGGTGTAGCTCCCATTGGGCAGGGGACAAATTAGCACGCCTAGCAGGTGGCTGTTGAGGGGGTCACGTGGCGGGCACTTCTGCTGCTGCTGCCAGGCCCGCTTCTCCTTGCGCTCCCCCTGTGGCTGGGCCGGCACTCTGGCATGGGGCCTGAGGCGATGAGTGGTCTGTCGCCCCGTCGCCGTCCCCCAGGAGTTGGAGGTATGTATCCCAGTCTCAGCATGCTGCACCCTCATCCCCATCCCAGCCCCGCACCCCTCCGCCATCACTGCATCCCTCCTTGCGCCATCCCCCTCAGTGCATCCCTACCCATCCCAGTTTTGTACCCCTTACAGCACTCTCCCACCCATCCTCTCCATCTCCCAGAGCCGCCAGCCCCATGTCCCTCACCCGCCACAGCCCTGCACCCCGTTCACTTCCATACACTGCTGCCCTCCCATTAGGTCCCTATTGTTACCAGGTTTGCCCGTTGCTTCGGGGTACGCTCATTTATTAGGGTTACTCTTCTGGTGTGTGTGTGTGTGGGGTCTTTAATTCTATCAATGTACTGTTTGTGTTCCTTGTGTTTTCATATGGAGCTCTACTTCTCCCTTCTGCAAGTCCCCTCCCAATGGAGCTGTCCTGCAGGACCTCCCCCCCCCCCGACACACACACACGTCTGAGCGGACTGGGTCAAGCAGCACTTTCAAGCTGCTGCCCTTGTAAGTTACAGGTTCAGCACGTCCCTATCCCCACTTTCATATCACAATTGTACGGGTAGTAACCCACTTGATGAGCAAACCCTGCAGTATTTTTGGGTGCTGCAGGGATCTTTAGCTTAACTAAAAGAAGCGTGCTGCACAGTAAATAGGGATGCTAAAAACACAAAAGAGTAGAGTTCAGAGAGAGAAGCAACCAGCTTAACCATAAAAGTTATTTACTGAATAATAGTGATAACTACACAAGGAGAGCCGAAACAAACATAACAGTTACAAGTATCGGGGGGGGGGGGTAGCTGTGTTAGTCTGTATCCACAAAAACAACAAGGAGTCCGGTGGCACCTTAAAGACTAACAGATTTATTTGGGCATAAGCTTTTGTGGGTAAAAAAAACACTTCGTCAGATGCCAGATCTGAAGAAGTGGTTTTTTACCCACAAAAGCTTATGCCCAAATAAATCCCTTAGTCTTTAAGGTGCCCCCAGACTTCTTGTTTTTATAACAATTATATTATTAAAGGTTAATACCTGAGGTAGAAAAGAAAACAGAGAGGGATCTCACCCACTCCATGAGGCTTGAACTGGTCGGGGTTTCCAGGTGATGGTGGTAGCTCAGGGTCCTGAGTGCTGGAGACAGGCAGAGCCCCCAGCATGATCAGTCAGGAGATGGAGTCCCAGTGGAGCTGATTCAGAGTTTGGGTCCATGCATCAGAACACTTACTTGGGCATAGGTAGGAGTTTTTGTAGAGAAACAACAATAGTTCAAGGGAGAACACTAGATTTCTTTATGGGTAAACTGATGACTCAAGGGTTTTCTTTAGGCTAGACAATAGGATCTGATCACTCTTGGCTATGGGTGGTATTTTCTTCCAGGGAGCTCACAATGCAAGTAGGCTGCTTTAGTATTTTGCAAAAAGAAAAGGAGGACTTGTGGCACCTTAGAGACTAACCAATTTATTTGAGCATAAGCTTTTGTGAGCTACAGCTCACTTCATCAGATGCATACTGTGGAAACTGCAGAAGACATTATATACACAGAGACCATGAAACAATACCCCCTCCCACCCCACTCTCCTGCTGGTAATAGCTTATCTAAAGTGATCACTCTCCTTATAATGTGTATGATAATCAAGTTGGGCCATTTCCAGCACAAATCCAGGTTTTCTCACCCTCTGCCCCCCCCCCCCAAACTCACTTTCCTGCTGGTAATAGCCCATCCAAAGTGACCACTCTCTTTACAATGTGTATGATAATCAAGGTGGGCCATTTCCAGCACAATCCAGGTTTTCTCACCCCCCGCCCCCAAAACACACACACACAAACTCACTCTCCTGCTGGTAATAGCTTATCCAAAGTGACCACTCTCCCTACAATGTGCATGATAATCAAGGTGGGCCATTTCCAGCAAAATCCAGGTTTTCTCACCCCCACCCCCATACACACACAAACTCACTCTCCTGCTGGTAATAGCTCATCCAAAGTGACCACTCTCCCTACAGTGTGCATGATAATCAAGGTGGGCCATTTCCAGCATAAATCCAAGTTTAACCAGAACATCGGGGGGGGGGGTAGGAAAAAACAAGGGGAAATAGGCTACCTTGCATAATGACTTAGCCACTCCCAGTCTCTATTTAAGCCTAAATTAATAGTATCCAATTTGCAAATGAATTCCAATTCAGCAGTTTCTCGCTGGAGTCTGGATTTGAAGTTTTTTAGTTGTAAGATAGCAACCTTCATGTCTGTAATTGCGTGACCAGAGAGATTGAAGTGTTCTCCAACTGGTTTATGAATGTTATAATATTTTAATATATAAAATATTATAACATAATTATAATATTATAATATAATATATAATGTTATAGTATTTTGGATATCAGTCAAGGCTTCATTATTAGAATTGGTCTGATAACTGCTGAGCTGGGTGTGTACAGGCATAGGTTTGTTAACATCTGGAGCAGAGATCCCCCATGATGCAGTGCTTCCCGGCTTTTCTGGTTCCAGAGTTTAGTGCGGTTCTCTGTTCTCCTTTCTGTATGCTAATGGAGATGTCTTAAGCTTGTCACCCTTGTCAGGAGGGGTCTAGGTGTGTCTCCCATCCGCCCTTCATTGCTCTCTGCAAGCCTTTTCTCTGATTGGTTTTGGTTCAAGCAGAGACTGGGGGTGTGTGTGTGTGTGTGGGGGGGGGTGTCTTTCATGAGTCAGACAGGCTAGATACTGCTCCCTGGTTCCCCAAAAACACAGAGCTGACTGGTATCACTGTAGCCTTCTGCCTCCCCATCCCCTGTACCCTCAGGTAGTACCCCTAATACCCTGGAGCCCTGATCTTAGTTGGGGTCTCTAGACACTAAACAACAATTGTAACAATAAATAATGTGGAAGTATATGTGTCCGTGCATGCTAGATGTGTACACATGAATAGACGCGGGTATCTACGTGTAGCTGTGGGAGTCAATTTCTACAGATTGATTTATATAGGTATCTGAACAGGTGCATTTTTGTGGTTGTGCTCTACGGATTTGTATTTGGACTTCAGGAGTGGGCCGTTAGCGAGCCTTTAATGTGTGGGCCACACATAAAATTACAATCACTTTTAGTGAACAAAAAACATGGAGCTGGTTATCAAAAATGGGAAGAGCGGAGGGAAAGGATCATGAAAACCTTTGTGAAATTTCATTTTTTAAAAAATGACCCTTTTTGACTATTTTGCTGCCAACTCTAGCATTCTGTAACAAATAAAACCTGAAATTTGCATAATACACCTGTCAAAACAATAAATGTGCCTGTTTGGGCCTTGCAGTGAAAATGAGCACATGAGCGAGGGTGGGGGAGAGCAAGCGACAGAGGGAGGGGGAAGGTAGTGAATGGGAGGGAAGGGGGGGCTCAGGAAGGGGTGGGGCCTTGGGAAGGGGCAGGGCAGTGGGTGGGGCAAGGGTCTTTGGTTTTATAGAATTAGAACATTGGCAACCCTAATTGGGGGTGGATTGATTAGCTCTCCCGCCGGCTTAGAGCAGGTACATGAGAGCAGCATTTCTCAAATGTGGCAACCAGGGGCTTTTCTTGAGGCCACAGCCTCCTGGGCAGTGATGGGGAGGAGAAGCAGTGGCCCCTCCCTTGGCTGCCAGCTGGGGTTGGGCTCTGTCCCCTTCTGGAGCCACAAAGGCAGGAGGAGCAGGCAGCTGGTGTGAGTTCCCATGTTGTCGAGGGCGGTAGGGCTCAGGTTTCCAGCTTCAGCCCTGGAGTGGTAGGTGGCAGGCTCCAGCCATGGGGCTTCGGGCTCCAGTCCCTACTGCATGCTCAACCTCACCCGCATCACCCCTGACCCCTGCTGCCTCCTCTAGCCCTGGACTCTGGCCACGTGGCAGCAGGCTCCAGACCTTGGCTGCAGGGCTTTGGGCCTCAACACCATCCCCATTGCCACTGGCCCCCACTGCCGCCCTGCCTACCTGTCAGAGCAGCCACAAGCAAGACAAGATCTGGTGGCTGTGCTCTAAGGCCACCAGAAAATTTATTGTGAGAACCCCTGCCCAAGAGAGCATACAGGGGTGCAGCTGCATCAGTAGCTCTAATATCTTGATTTATTTTTGGCCTAGCAAAATGAGGCCCTGTGTTTTCCCCAGGAATTGAAATGGGGGGGGGGTTTCAAATTTACGGGGGTGGTGGTGTCAGGGCCGATGTGGGGTGAGACCCTGAGGGTGAAGATGGGCTGTATGGCACCATAGTAAAAACTGAAAAATGTTTCATGACCATTTTATTAGATTTTTAAAATCATCAGCCAAATTAAAGTTGGCTACTCAAGCCTTCTATGAAATACATCTACATCCTTCTTGGCTTCTTGTTATAATTTTGCACAACTCTGTTAATGAACTTCTTGAATGCAATGCGTTCATCTTTGGTGGCTTCTCGTGTGTCCAGTACTTCCATTCCTTCAAGTGATATGCTCATTAGTTCATTCACATGATCAGGCAGAAGGCGACTTCTTTCAAAACACAAAATTCTATTCAATGATGAAAAAGAACGCTCAACTGTAGCGTTGTGACTGGGAGTAGCAAGAGACGAATTCCTACTTCTTTCAGCCCAGGAAACACAGCACAAAGATCAGGTCGAGCCACTAGTGATGACAGAAAAGAAGTTTAAGTCAAATCTTCATACATTCGTCATATGATATTCCACTCTGTGTTCAAATTCTCTATTGTGTCCTGATCCCACAGCAGCCCCATTGCTGGTAGTGCCTCACTCCACTCAACTGTTGGTGTTTTATAAGACAGGGATCTATAAAAGCTACGTAGAGGTTGAGTAGAATCTAGAAGTCGCTGTTGTAGATTTTTAAGAATCAACTCTGTGTACTTTTTCAGTTGTCTTAACAAACACTTCTTGTCCTCTTCACTTAAGGATTCAATATAAATGCCTTCATTACTCAACTTCTGGACTGAAGTCTTTGCTTCTTCCAGTACTTTTCCAATGGATAGCTCTCTGGTTGATCCAAATGTAGCTTCTATTGCGAGACAAAGATTTACAACTGTTGTAGCAGATGCCTGGATGACATTGTTTAATGACCCAAGTGGTTTCAACAGTAGACTTACAAGACAGAGTATGGCAATAGTCTTCTCTGAACGCAGTAGCAAAAGTAATCCACCAGCCTCATTACTTAGATCCATCCCATCTTGGTAGATACTTTCCAAAGCCAGTAATAATGGCTGGAGTAATTTTAAGACAACAGCCAAGGATCGCTCATGAGAAAGCCAGAGGGTTTTCCCATTGAACTTCAGTCCCAGCGTATCTTCTACATTTTCCAAGATATTCAGTCTTTTTGGACTCTTGCTGAAAAAAGAATATAATGAAGACATTACATTCATAGCTTTTTTAATGTCTTTTGAAGGGTCTGGAGCTCGTACTAGTGCTAGTTGGAGTAGATGATCTCTGCAGTTTGTATAGGAGAGACTAGGGTTACAGTTTTCTCTGAGCAAAGCTTGTGCTCCACCGTGTCTTCCAGAGAAGTTTGCAGCTCCATCAAAAGCACACGCAGCCATCTGTTTGGGGTCCAGCTGACAAGCATTTAACTCTTCTAAGATGTGGGTTGTCACAGATGCAGCCAATCTGTCTTCTATAACTTGAACGTCTAGAAAGGCATCTACTGGCCTGCCACTGACATCAAGATAACATACACAGTGACTTAATACTTGATGCCCATTTGCATCGGTGCATTCATCAGCCATGGATGCACATTTTTTGAATGTGGTGAGAGAGTTCTTCACTTCTTCAACTGTTGAGTCTTTCACTGTCGCACCACCTGTGTCTAGCCAGTCAGTTGAGTTTCTTGCAGAAAGACAGTGAGCATCTGCTGGTCTTGTTCGGAACCAGTGTCCAACTTCAGGATGAACAACTGACCATGCCCTTATCATTGGCCTCCAGTTTGTAGTGTGTGGTATCTCTTGCTTAAATAGAAAGTATGATCTATGGCCATGTTTGTTTGCATGAACGGTGTTGTGTCTCCAGCATTCTTAACAGCCTCCTTAACACTCACCGGCGTTGTCCTGGGTCAGTGGAGACTCAGAGTTCAGAGCTGCTTTCACATGAGTTCACCTCCCAGGTGGGGGGCAAGAAGGCACCTTGTTCGTTCCTCCAGCTGCTCACTGTTCGCTGTGGCCACTGTTGTTTGTTGAGCCACCGTTCACTCCATCGCTCTGTTGCCAATGGCCCTGCGCCGTCACCTTCTGCTGCCACCTGCCACTGCGACCTCTGCGAGTTGGTCTCTTGCGGTTCCACCCAGCTCTCAGTGATTTCAGCTGAGCTCTCAGCGGGGGAACCTTGCTGCTAGTGCAGACTGGGCCATCTCTTCCACAGAAACACTGTCCCACAGCAGGTCTAAGCACTTACACCTGATTATCAGTGATTTAAGTTGTAGTGGTCACTTAACAAAACAAAAGTGGAGCCTATCTATGGAGCCTAAAGAGCTCTGTCTTTAAACAATTGAGAGGGGCAGGTCAAATAGTACTTGTGACTCAGGCAGACCATCAAGCAAAACACCTGTCCCCACCCTCTCTCTCGATGTCCGAAATCGGCACAGGCTAAGTACAGTTCTACTGCCCTTTACTCAGACAATAAGAACAACAACATTTCTTTACCCCCCCACATTCAAGTGATTTGTAACCCAATCCCAGCCAAAATCTATCACTTGGGCGACACAGATCTATTTGCTGGATACCTAGGTAGATTAGGTGTGAATGTAAATGCAATCTGGTTCTGAAGTCTTTCCCCCCAGCCTCCAGCTCATCACTCGCTGTCAGGGAGAGCTCATTTAGACTTTGCTTATAAATAATAATTTGAAATTATTAGGTTGGCCAACCATTACTGAAATGAATGCACTGACATTGTCACAAAAAACAACAGCTGTATAAGGAAACTAGTCTATGTTCATATTTTCCAAATCTATTATACTTTTTCAGATACATGTATTTTATGATACACTTTATATGCTTTTAAAATGTGTATTAATGTTTCAATTTTAATTCAAATTTCCAAACAATCACTAAATTGGCAACAATGTATGTAACTAGTTCACAAAATTGGGGGCGGGGTTGGGGAAATTCAGGGGGGCAAACACCCCTATGGGGGGATGTAGGGAAATCCCTGGGCCCTGCACTTAACCCGATGACACTGGTTTGTTTTGATGGCTGCATCTGATCAATTCCAACATTTCAGTGGATTTTCTAGGCAGCCATCAGGAAAAGGGGGATGATTTTGGTGACAATTGGAAAATGAGGAGGGGGGAAAAGGAGACAATCCTGAGGGGGTAGAGCACCAGTTCCTGACCCAGAGCAACAGGAGCTTTGCTGCTGACATCCAGGTGCCTGACAGGGAGCTGCAGTCAGTGCCCACATGGAGGAGCCAGCTGGGAGATGGGCAGAGGGGATCCCTAGGAGGGGGGCAGACATGAAGGGGTTTAAATAGAGCCCAGGGTGGGTTCATCTGGACCAACAGGTAACCAGCAGAACCCAGTGGCAAAGCTCTGACAGCTCCATGACCAGAGCTAGGGGAGCAGAGCTGGGAGCCCAGGGCTGGTAGCCAGTGAGCCTGGTGTGGAGAGAAGAGACCAGCTCTGACCACCTGCTCCCTGTGCCAGTCTGTTACCAGAATGAATCACACACAGAGTGTCCCCGGCTCCCGTTACCCCTGGATCATCTGGAACAACCCCGAGCCTCCATAGAAACCCCCCTTCTCCCCCCACCCCGAGATCTGCACGTCTCCTTTCTGTCCCCCGCCATTGACCCTGTGGTGTGGCTTCTAGGCAGGACACCTGCATAGGGCTGGGAGAAGCTGCCCGTGCCCAAGGGAGGTGGGGCCCCAGGGGGCAGGGTCTGGGGCAGGCGGCTGCAGATCGGTGGGTTGATCGCTAGGACCCAGGAGCAGCTGGGTGGGAACAATGAGTGGGCTCCCTGTGTCCCGGCCGCAGGAAGTGACTCGCAGCCGCTGCGGGGACTCTGGCTCCCGGCGAGATCCCCGCGCCCCGGCGGCTGGTGCTGGGAGCCCGGAGCCCGGGCTGCAGCCGGGAGAGGGGAACCTCCAGCCGGGCCCTGCCCGCTGCTCCCCGGGAGCCTCTCCCAGGGCAGAGCCCCCAGCCCGGCCAGGGCCCCTTCCCGGCCCGGCCCCTGCCCCGGGGGGCCCCGCTCGGAGGGAAGGTAAGAGAGACCCGCCCCCCCCGTCACCCCCGGGCTGCAGGGGGCGGGTTTGGCCCCGGGCTGCTCCCCGCGGAGCCGGCTGCGATTCCCTGCCCCGGGCCCGGGAAAGCTGCCGCCAGCTCCGTGTGTGCGCTGGGGTCTGGGACAGCCACACGTGGGGGGTACAAAGGGGGGTGGGAGTCCCAAGATGTGTGAAGAGGGTGTGGGCAAGAGGGGATTTACAGGTGAACAGGGATGTGTGACGAGTGCAGAGGCTGAAGGGCGATGCAGGGGGCAGGGGCAGGGGGGGCACTGCATGGAGGATGAGACAACGCAGGGGGATCACTGTATGGGGGAGAATTGTGGAGCCCACAGGACACAGGGCTGGAATAGAGGGAAATCTGGGTGGTGGGAACTAGTGAAGGAAAAGGGATGCGGGGAGAGGGGACTGGGGAGGCCGGAGGGGGAATGGGAGAGCAAGAGGAGGCTGGCTGGGGAAGGGAGAGACAGAGGCAGTGAAAAGGAAGAGAGGTGGTGAGAGAGACAATGGCAGCTTCCCTGTGCCATGGATTCGGATCTCACCCACACCGGTGTCAGACTAGAGTCACGTCTGGCTCTGGCAGGGGGTGAGTGCGGATGGGCCAGTGAGATCAGCCTCTACCTGCCTGTCCCTGGGGGCTGCAGGGGGAGTCCGGGGCAGCTCGTTCATTAGTTGTTGCCGTCAGACTAGAGGGCTCTGGTTATTGCTAAGGGAGAAGAGGAGGCCGGTATCTGGAGAAGTTGCTCTCTCTTGCCCCAGAGTGCAGGACAAGAGGCAATGGGATCAAACTACAGCATAAGCGATTTACAATAAATCTCGGGAAAAATCTCAGGAGGACAATGGAACAGATGCCTCGGGGTTGTCGTGGAAGCTCCTTCACCAGTGGTTTTCCAAAGGAGGCTGGATAGCCCTCTGCCTTGGGTGGCTGAGACACAACAAATCCTGCATCTTGGCAGGGGTTAGAGTAGATGATCCTTGTGGTCCCTCTGACCCTATGGTTCTGTGATTCTAATCCGTATTGAATTAAGTGTAAGCATTTTGGGAGTCCCTTGTATTGACAATGCTACTGCTTGTGGGCTGCTGTGTGGTTGTATGGGTGTCCTTTGGGGGGAAGACGGGACTGATGCCATCTCTGGGAGATATTAGGGATTTCAAAGGCCTTTTGGGAACAGTACGAGTGCGATGGATTTCCTTGGGCCACGTCTGCACTTACAAACTGGGAGCTGCACAGGTGTGCCGCTCTGAGACCGCTCGTGTGGCCACGTTACACCGACAGGAGAGAGCTCTCCCGTCTACACAATAAAACCAGCTCAGTGAGCGGCAGTTGCTGTGTTCGGGGGGAGAGCTTTCTTCACCCCCCTGAGCGACAGAAGTTTTGCCTGCATAAGTGCTCGTGTAGACATGGCCTAGGGAAGACTTGGTCTCTACGCCTGAGAGGCGATTGCTGGGGCGGGGCCCAGTGGGTGCCCTGGCTGGACCACTGAGCAGAAATACAGGAGCAGTTGCCATGAACTGTGCCCAGCTCTGATGCTGGGGGCGTTTGGAAGTGTTGGTGGGTGGAGCCTGCTGGAAGGGGCCGGGTCTGTGTTGTAAGGCCTGGGCTACAGTGAGCAATCAGATCCATCTACTGCTTCACTCAGGGCAAGGCAAAGTTTTGAGCCCTGAGCACCATAGTTAAGTCGACCTGAGCCCCATTGTGGACACAGCTTGACAGATGGCTTCATTGACAGCTTGATTGACAGCTTCAATCAGAAATCAAACCTTATCACTCATCAGAGAATCCACACAGGTGAAAACCCCCCTAAGTGCTTGGACTGCGGGAAAACTTTTAGTCGCAGATCAGCCCTTATTACACATCAGATAATTCACACTGGAGAGAAGCCCCATGAATGCTTGGAATGTGAGAAAAGCTTCAGTAACAGCCAGGGCCAGTGAAACCACTAGGCAAACTAGGCAGCCGCCTAGGGCTCCAAGTGGTTGGGGGCAGCCAAAAGCGCGCTCCGGGGAGGCGGTGGAGCGGAGGTGAGCTGGGGCAGGGGGGCGCGGGGAGGGCCGCCTGCAGCAAGTAATGGGGGTGTGGGGGGGGCACGCAGGGGAACCGCTCTCTGCCCCAGCTCACCTCTGCTCCGCCTCCTCCCCTGAGCGCGCCGCCCCGCTCTGCTTCTCTCCCTCCCAGGCTTGCGGCGCCAATCAGCTGATTGGTGCTGCAAGCCTGGGAGGCGGGAGAAGTGGAACGGTGGCACTCGGGGAGGAGGTGGAGCAAAGGTGAGCTGGGGTGGGGAGCTGCCGCACGGCTCCCCGGGCCGAGGAGAAGGAGGGGGAGCTGTCGCACGGTGTTACATTTTCATTTAGTTGTAGCCGAGCAAAGGGAAGCGGTACGCCCAACACAATGGAGTTTGTCTCTTGGATGCGATGTCATGGGCGGTGGGTATCAAAGGCCAGGGCAGGCTAAACCTCCCCTAATCCAGGCTGTGGCCCTGCCCATGTTCCACAAAGGCCCATGTTCCACAAAGGCAAAAGGCTCACTTTTCAATACAAGCAACTCCTGTCTCACACCTGACAAACTCACTACGCTTAATGCACTGTTTTCCTGGTACTTATCCTTAAGAAGTCGCATGTGAGATCTCTCCTGAAAGCTTATAACGTGTTGATACTCATAAATATTCCGAGAGGCATGTATGGGTGATATAGAAGTAATAACGTAAATGTCTTGAAAGTTATCCCCTTATGGTGTTGGAGTGAAAGTGAGTCACCAGGGAATCACTGGTTTTGGTGACAGCCCATTTAAATTGGAGGGAGTTTTTCCTGGCTAGGCCATTATGCAATGAGTTGACCAACTGTCTACCATTGTGCTTATTCAGAAAATGAATGGAAAACCATCAAAGCTGAACTATAAACACTGAAAGGTTGTGACAGTGACAAGGAGGATCTGACAGCGAGGGGATCGCCCTGCCTGGGAAGAAAGACAAAAGACTGATTCAGTGTGTCACAGGTTTCAGAGTAGCAGCTGTGTTAGTCTGTATTCGCAAAAAGAAAAGGAGGACTTGTGGCACCTTAGAGACTAACCAATTTATTTGAGCATAAGCTTTCGTCCAATGAAGTGAGCTGTTGCTCACGAAAGCTTATGCTCAAATAAATTGGTTAGTCTCTAAGGTGCCACAAATACTCCTTTTCTTTTTAATGTGTCACAGGACACTCTGCATCCAGTCACTGAAGCAGGATACTTCCTGGAAGACTGGGGGCTGGCTTCTTGGGCCTAGCAGATGCTGTGAAAGACTGACCTTTTGGGTGAGGATCTTTTTATCAGGTAGAAAATGTAACTTCTAATCAGTGTAGGCTCTTGTCCCAGTTTTCTGAATTTTTTGTTTCCATCCCTCCCCGTTGATTCTATTTAAAGCTCTCCTCTCTCTCAAAATAAACTTTGTTTTGTTTTACTATCAGCAGATTCAAGCTTGATACCGGAGCGGTGGTCTCAGGTGAAACTGGTCTAGTGCCATTGTGATGCTGTGGGGTTCAACCCAGACCAGTGAGGGGTTGTCACCACCTGTGTTGGGTCAGATCTTCCTGAGCGCACTCACAGAACTTTAGTAAGTCTGCTGCTCTCTTAAAGAGACAGTGCACAGCCCCACCCTGTTAGTTAGCTGAGGATTCACACGGCACTGAGATGGTTTGTTGTAAAACTAAAACTGAATTTATTCCCAGGGAACCTAGGATTAAGGGATGTCCAGTAAGTGTGAAAAAGCCAGGAGAGGTTACACAGAAAACGTGCTTTCTAGTGTCAGAGTAACAGCCGTGTTAGTCTGTATTCGCAAAAAGAAAAGGAGTACTTGTGGCACCTTAGAGACTAACCAATTTATTTGAGCATGAGCTTTCGTGAATCCGATGAAGTGAGCTGTAGCTCACGAAAGCTCATGCTCAAATAAATTGGTTAGTTTCTAAGGTGCCACAAGTACTCCTTTGCTTTCTAGTGTGTACATTTATCTTCAGTGAATCTGAGCCTTGTGTCTCAGCAGGTTTCTCACCTAGATTATGTATCTGGGGACCTTCAGACTTCTTGGCTGGAAGATTCCACCTTTCACAGGTGTACAGGAGCTCGGCCCGCTTTGATCTGCCCAGCAATGTGTGCCAAGCTGGCTTTGTGGCCTGGTTATAGCTTCCAGAGTTCAATGACCTCGCCTCAGGAGGCTGGAAGGTTTCTTGGAGCTGTGGCTTCCATCTCCCATTGAGAGTGGGAAGTGCCATCTTCCACTTTGGTTGACATTGTCTCCCCTTGGTGTAAATATAATTTCATTGCCCTCGCTCCATTTACATTGCAGACAGGTTCAGGCAGGCGGAAGAACCACATTCCTTTGTCTGGGGCGGGGTGACTTAAGCCTGACAGCCAGGCTTTTAAGAACATATTCCTGCTCATGTATATTTACAATTCTTCATGTATCGCCCACACTTACCTCATGCAAGAATATCACTGAGCAGTGAGTTCGTAGTTTTCCAATGCTATACGACAGGCACCTTTTAGATCCATATTATGGCAACATGTTTCAGAGTAACAGCCGTGTTCGTCTGTATTCGCAAAAAGAAAAGGAGTACTTGTGGCACCTTAGAGACTAACCAATTTATTTGAGCATGAGCTTTCGTGAGCTACAGCTCACTTCATCGGATGCATACTGTGGAAAATACAGAAGATGTTTTTATACACACAGACCATGAAAAAATGGGCGTTTATCACTACAAAAGGTTTTCTCTCCCCCCACCCCACTCTCCTGCTGGTAATAGCTTATCTAAAGTGATCACTCTCCTTACAATGTGCATGATAATCAAATGGTCCATTTCCAGCACAAATCCAGTTTTCTCCCCCCCCCCCACCACCCCCAAACCACTCTCTTGTTGGAATTGGATACAATTAACTTAGGCTTGAATAGAGCCTGGGAATGGTAGATTCATTATAAAAAGTAACCTATTTCCCCTTGTTTATTCTTTCCCCACCCATTGTTCCTCAGACATTCTTGTTAAACCCTGGATTTGTGCTGGAAATGGCCCACCTTGATTATCATACACATTGTAAGGAGAGTGATCACTTTAGATAAGCTATTACCAGCAGGAGAGTGGGGTGGGGGGAGAGAAAATCTTTTGTAGTGATAAACACCCATTTTTTCATGGTCTGTGTGTATAAAAACATCTTCTGTATTTTCCACAGTATGCATCCGATGAAGTGAGCTGTAGCTCACGAAAGCTTATGCTCAAATAAATTGGTTAGTCTCTAAGGTGCCACAAATACTCCTTTTCTAGTTAACAGTGCTACATATAGGGGAAACTGAGGCATGCACACTATTCATACAAAAATATTACAAAAAATTCCCACTGTGTCACACCTCTTCCCCCTTCTAGGCCAAACTGAGTGGAGAGCACTTTAGCCAGTGAGCTGGGGAAGAACAGGTACTCCTTTCTGGGATAAAACATCCACTATACGAGTGCAGCCTCCTCTCTTTGAACAGGGACCAGACCCCTCTGGACATAACAGCAACTGAATAACTCCCCTGCAGGCCTCCAGCCTGGGACAGATCAAGTGCAGTTAGGGCTGAATTAAGACATAGGCAACCTAAGTATATGCCTAGGGCCAAAGGCCTGCACCCCGTTTTGGAGGGGGTTTGCATGAGGCCAGAATTGAGCGAGTGGCAATGTGACCTCCCATGCACCAGGTCACAACACAGCTCACTCCATTTTGTCCCCCATGCCATGTTCCCTGTCCTATTTGGGGTGTGGGGGGGTTAATGGGGGGGGTGTTAATGGGGCCAAAACTGAGTGGGCAGAGCACCAGCCTCTGAACCAGATTAGCTAGAGCTTCACCGCTGATATGCAGGTGTGCGACAGGTAGCTGCTGTCAGTGTCCTCAGGGGGGAGCCAGCCGGGAGAGGGGCAGAGGGGATCCCTAGTGCAGGGGGGAAGACATGAAGGGCTTTTGCCTAGAGCCCAGGGATGGATTAATCCGGCCCCACAAATAACTCCAGGAAACCTGGTGGCAAAGCTCTGACAGCTCCATGGAGTGAAGGGAGCAGAGCCGGTAGCTCCGGCCCAGGACTGGTAGCCAGTGAGCGTGGGGTGCAGACAAGAAACCAGCTCTGGCCAACTGCTCCCTGTGCCGGTCTGTTACCAGAGAAAATCATACACAGTGTCAGTGTCACCGAGAAACACGGTCTACAGGTCTATCTCTGGGCTGCCTCTCCAGGACCAGGACCCCCATCATCCCTGTGTCCATGTAGACATTGGGGACTCTCTGGAACAATCCCCAGTCTCTGTAGAAACCCCCCCTTCTCCCTGCTCTCTGGGATTGTCTCTTGTCTGTTTGCCCAATGGTACATTTGCTTCTATGCATGACGCTCCCTTAATGCGGGGAGAAGCTGCCCGTGCCCAGGTCAGGTGGGGTCCCCAGGGGGCAGGGTCTGGGGCAGGGGCCTGCAGATCGGTGGGTTGATCGCTAGGACCCAGGAGCGGCTGGGGGGCGGCTCTGGGGGGAGGATCGCGGGGCTCAGGCCCGGCCGCAGGAAGTGACTCGCAGCCGCTGCGGGGACTCTGGCTCCCGGCGAGATCCCCGCGCCCCGGCGGCTGGTGCTGGGAGCCCGGAGCCCGGGCTGCAGCCGGGAGAGGGGAACCTCCAGCCGGGCCCTGCCCGCTGCTCCCCGGGAGCCTCTCCCAGGGCAGAGCCCCCAGCCCGGCCAGGGCCCCTTCCCGGCCCGGCCCCTGCCCCTGCCCCTGCCCCGGGGGGCCCCGCTCGGAGGGAAGGTAAGAGAGACCCGCCCTCCCCGGGGCTGCAGGGGGAGGAGGCTAAAGAAGTGCAAGGGGGGGGGGGGAGCGGAGGACGGGTCGACACGGGGGAATCAGGCTGCAGTGGGAGAATTGTGGGGCTGAGGGGAAGGAGGTGTCTCAGTCCAACCGGGGTAACTGTTACCCCTTCAGCCAGGGGTTTTGCCCTCTGTCACCCTCTGGCAGTGCCTCACCCCTGGGCTTAACCCCCGATTTTGC
This sequence comes from Lepidochelys olivacea, assembly GCF_965140295.1. Classification (NCBI taxonomy): domain Eukaryota; kingdom Metazoa; phylum Chordata; order Testudines; family Cheloniidae; genus Lepidochelys; species Lepidochelys olivacea. Next base: position 38,245,215 of record NC_140424.1, read on the forward strand.
CCCTCAGCCCCTATCCTAACCCTGCCCCCAGCTTCTTGACCCCCCTGACCAGTCAGTTTTTGCCCCCTGCTCAGACCCTGGCCACCCTTCTCCGATTTGCCCCCTTTGCCCCTTTTTAACCCCTGTAAAAAGCAATCCACAGCATCTTGTGCCCAGTAAGGGCAGTGGCTTCAGCAGATGTTACTGACCATGCTCAGTTTGTTTGCGCATACTGAGTGCACCCCAAGTAGCAAATTCCTAGAAACAGCAGTTTCTCGCACTACACCAGAAGGGCTCTAAAGAGGGTTGGAGGTGGGTTTGTGTGTGTAGATAAGAGGGGATTGAGGGGGGAACGGGGATGTATGAAGGGCAGGAGTGGGATGCAGGGGGCAGGATGGGATGGGGGCTGGGAATGCGCTGGGGAGGATGTGGCGTTGCAGGGCAATCAGGGGAAACTTATGGGGCAGATGGGAACAGGGCTGCAACAGAAGGAAACTCTGAGTGGGGGGGCACTGCAAAGGAAAGGGGGGGATGTGGGGAGGGGAGGCTGGGGAGAGACTGTGAGAGCAAGAGCAGACTGGCTGGGGAAGGGAGACAAACAGGGCAGGGGTCTGGGAGAGATACAAGGGCAGCTCCCCCATCCCATGGGTCAGGAGAGGGTGCGGGGCTGCCCCACGCAGAAGTCAGGGGGGAAATCTTTTACCACAAATAGTCCATGATCCTTTGGGAGTAGATGGAGCCTTCCTCCTCAGGGCTCAGAAGCTACAAGGCAAATATCCAGACCCCCCGCCCCCCCCCCCCACACCCTGCTCCCAGTTTATTATTTTCAGACACACTCATGATTTTGGGGTCTGTCTCCTGAGTGTTTGGGGCTGACCAGGGCCCTGGCCTGATTTCCGGGCAGGAGTCAGATCTCAGCCACACTGGTGTGAGACCAGAGTCACTGCTGGCTCTGGCAGGCGGGGAGTGTGGATGGGCCGATGGGATCAGCCTCTGCCTGTCTGTCCCTGGGGGCTGCAGGGGCAGGACAGAGAGGCTCAGTCATCAGCTGCTGCCACCAGAGGGCTCCGATTATTGCTCAGGGAGAGGAGGCAGCTGGTGCCTGTCTCTCTCTGCTCCTGATGTCAGAGCCCTTGAATTGAGCTACCTGGGTCAGATGCTGCCTCCTCTACCTGAGAGCCCAGAGTGTGAAACTGCTGCTCCCCAGCGGGGTCTGTGCCAGGGAGAGGCCTTCCTTAACCCCCACTCTGGGCTCAGCCGGGGTGAGGACTTTCACCATGGCTGGAACCAGCCCCCGCAGCAGCCCTGGGCTCTGCCCATATCAGCTCCTGAGCCAGAGCCTCCAAGTGAGGGGAGAGACCTGGGGGAAAGGGCTGGGGCCAGGCAGGACAGGGACCTGCTGCTGAGTTTGTACCGGAGCGGGAGGGGCTCCCCCTGTGCCTGTGGGTCCCAGAGCTGCTGCCCTCAGTGACACAGCCAGGCTCACACTGGAGAGCGAGCGCCCCTGGGAACGGGAGAGTCCCCAGTTCTCCCAGGCAGAGGCGGGAGGGACGGAGACAGGAAGGGGAACGGTGAGACCGAAAGTGGCAGCAGGAGCAAGAAGTGGGGAGGGAGGTTCCCAGACCCGCCCGGATCCCTTCCCTGCATCCCCCTGGGCAGCCTGACTTTCCTGGGAACAAGGGGAGGAGCTGACAGAGGAAAAAACAGGTTCCGCCTCTGCCCAGTCCCTGCGCTGCTGGGGGACACGCTGCCCTTGGGGCCGATATGGGGGAAATCCCCCAAAGTGGTTCCTTTGATTCTGCTCTTTTCTAGCATTTGTCTCAGAGACTCTGTCCCTGGTGGGGTTTAAAAGTGTCCCCGGGGGTTCAGTGCTGGTGGGAGGGGCAAGGTCTGTGTTGTAATAAAGTGACTGAGGGTTTTCCCAGCGTGGCAGAGCCCAGAGTGTCTGTCTGCAGGGATGGAGCCTGGGGGGAATCGGGGTGTGAAATGGACTCAAGCCCCTTCTGAAACCTCCCCCGTCGCCCCTCTCGCCCTGACAGGCTGAGGAATCACGTCCACGTTTCGCTCCAGATCCTCCCATCTTCCAGGGGACAGGGAAGGGAAATGGCTGTGATGGAGCCAGCTCAGGTAGGGGATTTTCAGGGAGCTGCAGGGGGATTTGCTGTACAGGGGGAGGGGCAGGCTGTGATAAACCTGCTGGGACATGATCAGCCTGGGATCTGATTTTCTGAACAGGCCCATTGGCGGGTGGGGGGAGGGGAGAACATTCCCTCCATTTCTGAAACAGGAAACAGCCCCCTGGGCAGGGCTGGGAAAAGTGACCAGACTCCCAGTGCTGGAGCCTGACCCCACTGGCCAGAGGCTGCTGTGAAATACGAAGGGAAGCTGTCGGGATTCCTGTCCCTGTCCCCGGCTCAGAGCTCTGCTTCCCGTATCAGCCTGTGGCTGGCAGGCGAGTGGGAAATGAGAAGACCCTGCCCTGCTCCGTCTGCTGGGGGGACAAGGAGCTCTCACCTTCTCCCCATGCCTTAACGCCTCCTGGCTGCTCTGAGCAGGGTGGGGGTGGGATTCTGCTTCTCTGGGCCTCCTTCCCCTGACTAGTGGGATTGCGACTGGGGCAGCAGGTGCTGAATGCAGGAACTGATGTTTCAGATGCCAGTGACCTTCGAGGAGGTGGCTGTGTATTTCACCGAGGGGCAGGGGGCTCTGCTGGACCCCGCTCAGAGAGCCCTCTACAGGGACGTCATGCAGGAGATCTATGAGACGGTGACCTCGCTGGGTAAGGGATTCCTGTGTTCCTAGCTATTAGAAGCTGTGGGGTCTGCGTGTCTAACTCTGGTCAGATTCTTCTCTGGTTCCTTGGATTGGTGGGGAGGGTCGCGAGGTCCACAGCTCCAGTGTGAGAGATACTTTCATCACCACACCCCGCTCAAGGGATCAAGGGAGTCAGAAACCTAATGAACATACTAATTCATCCCCATCTCTCCCACTTTCAAGAGGCCAGAAGCAGGGTATTGTTCTGCCTATATTATTTCTCTTTCCCACACCGTTCACCTTCCTTCCTGGGACCAGCTCCATCCATGGGGAGGGCTCTAGGTTCTGCAGCTTAGGAAATAGATAAGAGTTCAATACCCGAGCTGTGTGTGCCAGCAAGTCCCCCAGAGCACATCTACCCTGAGAACTCCTAGTGAGGGCGTGACAACACCCCCGCCCCCTCCCCCGATGTCGTCTGCTCCCAAGGGTCTGAGTTACCACAGTCCCATGTAGGGTCAGGTTAAACTCAGGGAATGTTCCTTGTGACAAATACTCTACCAAGACTCCATGCTCCCTGACCTTGCCTGATTTACCAAATGCAATTAATAGGCAGCAGGTTTAAAACAAACAAAATGAAGCGTTTCTTCACACAACGCACAGTCAACCTGTGGAACTCTTTGCCAGAGTATGTTGTGAAGCCCAAGACTATAACAGGGTTCAAAAAAGAACTAGATAAGTTTATGGAGGACAGGTCCATCAATGGCTATTAGCCAGGATGGGCAGGGATGGTGTCCCTAGCCTCTGTTTGCCAGAAGCTGGGAATGAGTGACAGGGGATGGATCACTTGGTGATTGCCTGTTCTGTTCATTCCCTCTGGGGGCCCCTGGCATTGGCCACTGTCGGCAGACAGGATACTGGGCTAGATGGATCTTTGGTCTGACCAAGTATGGCCATTCTTATTTTCACCCCCTGAGCAGGATTTCCCGTTCCCAAACCTGACCTGATCACCCAGCTGGAACGAGGGGAAGAGCCGTGGGTCCCAGATCTCCAGGCCGACGAGAAAAGGGAGAGCCCGAGAGGCACCCACACAGGTGAGGAGTCAGGGAAACTGAGACAGAAACATTTGGTGAGTAAAGAAAAAAGCTGGACCTCCCAAAACGTGCCGTGAGCGAGAGCCCTCAGTTCTGCCCCATCTCACCCAAGTCAGGGCTGCAGTCAGCAGGTGTTGTAGCATCAAGGCAGATATCAGTCACGGCTTCCCACCCATCCTGTTAGCTGTCGGGAATTTCCTCCCTGACTTTACTTCCCTGGAAATGTTTGGGTGGGATGTGGAGGCAGAATCCAATGTCTCCATCTCCCCAGCAGTCACTGTGTTGTGTTTTCCCTCTTTGCTATTCCCCTTTCGGTCCCTTCTCCCCGGCACATTCAGTGACTCCTGTCTGGATTCTCTCTCTCCCAGCAGGTGAGAGGACAGTGAGTGAGAACAAGGAGGAGACTCAGCAGCAGGAAGGTCCTGGGAAAGTGGAACCGCAGGAGACATTTTTGAGAAAAGCTGAAGGGAATTTCTCCAAGTGCTTGGAACAGGGAGAAGCCTGGGGAGATCGACATAGATCAGAGATGCAGCTAGGAAACAAACTGGATGAATCCATTCAACATGGTGGAGGATGCAAAGATCCCAAGGAAACCACAGTCCAGCAGACAAGTCACAATGAAGAGAGACCCTACAAATGCCTTGACTGTGGGAAAAGATTCCGTTTCAGTGGAAACCTTATTACACATTGGAGAACCCTCACAGGAGAGAAGTCCTATGAATGCTTGGACTGTGGGAAAAGCTTCAGTGAGAAGTCATTTCTCATTATACAGCAGAGACTGCACACGGGAGAGAAACCCTATAAATGCCTTGAGTGTGCAAAAGTTTTCAGTGTGTTATCGGCCCTTATTAGACATGAGAGGACCCACACGGGGGAGAAACCCTATAAATGCATGGACTGTGGGAAAACTTTCGCTCAGAGCTCAGACCTTATTAAACATAGGAGAATCCACACCGGAGAGAGACCTTATAAATGCCTTGAGTGTGGGAAAAATTTCATTCGCCGTTCACACCTTATTAAGCATCAGAGAGTCCACACAGGCGACAAACCATATAAATGCCTCAACTGTGGGAAAAATTTTGTTGACAGAACAAAACTTACTCGACATCAGGCAATTCACACAGGAGAGAGACCCCATAAATGCTTGGACTGTGGGAAAAGCTTCATTCAGAAGTCACAATTTATTGTACACCAGAGAGTGCACACAGGAGAGAGACCCTTTATATGCCTTGAATGTGGGAAAAGTTTTATTCAGAAATCACAGCTTATTACACATCAACGAACCCACACAGGAGAGAGACCTTATAAATGCCTTGAGTGTGGGAAAAGTTTTATTCAAAGTTCATCTCTTATTCAACACAGGAGAATCCACAAAGGAGAGAGACCTTATAAATGCCTTGAGTGTGGGAAAAGATTCATGGAACGTTCATCCCTTATTAAACATAGGAGAATCCACACAGGAGAAAGACCCTATAAATGCCTTGAGTGTGGGAAAAGTTTTATGGAAAGTTCATCCCTTAATAAACATAAGAGAATCCACACAGGAGAAAGACCATGTAAATGCCTTGAGTGTGGGAAAGATTTCATTCGTCACTCACACCTTATTAAGCATCAGAGAACACACAGAGGTGACAAACCTTATAAATGCCTCGATTGTGGGAAAAGTTTAGTTGACAAAACAAACCTTACTAGACATCAGGCAATCCACACAGGAGAGAGACCCCATAAATGCTTGGACTGTGGGAAAAGCTTCATTCAGAAGTCACAACTTATTCTACACCAGAGAGTGCACACAGGAGAGAGACCCTTTAAATGCCTTGAATGTGGGAAAAGTTTTAGTGAGAGCTCAAAGCTTACTAGACATCAGAGAACCCACACAAGAGAGAGAACCTATGGATGCCTTGAGTGTGGGAAAAGATTTATGCAAAGTTCATCACTTATTAAACATGGACGAATCCACACGGGAGAAAGACCCTATAAATGCCTCGACTGTGGGAAAGGTTTTATCGCAAGTTCAGCCCTTACTAAACATAGGAGAATCCACACGGGAGAAAAACCCTATAAATGCCTTGAGTGTGGGAAAACTTTCAGTCAGCGCTCACATCTTACTCAACATGGGAGAACGCACACAGGAGAGAGACCCTACAAATGCCCTGAGTGTGGGAAAAGTTTCAGTTTCAAATCAGGCCTTAATATGCATCAGAAAACCCACACAGGAGAGAGATCCCATAAATGCTTGGACTGTGGGAAAACTTTCAGTCAGCGCTCATACCTTACTAAACACAGGAGAATCCACACAGGAGCGACACCTTCTAAATGCTTTGACTGTGGAAAAAGCTTCAGTAAGAGGTCAGAGCTGACCAAACATCAGAGAAGCCACAAGGGTGAGAGACCCTAGGAATAGCTTGGCTGCAGGAAAAGATTCAATTTGACTTCATACTTCAGTGACCCACACAACAGAGACCTTGAATGTGGGGGAAGGTTCATTTGGTGCTCCTGGAGTATCAGGCATCCACAAATCCACACAGGGAAGAAACCTCTGAGATGTTCTCAGTGTGGAAAATGCTCCAAGTGGAGCTAACATCATGTTGGACATCAGAGATGCCTCCACACAGTCAGGAAATTATCTCATGGCCCTGACTGGGGCTGACCATGGTGACAAACCCATTTCCTCGTTCCCACACATCAGGGGCATTTGGCTCCCAAGGATCCAGCTGCCCATTGCTGGGGTGAGGATCCAACAGCAGCCAAACATCAGCTGGTCAGTGACCCTCTGGGTCTGCCTGGTCTAAGCAAACCCCAGGCAGACGTGGAGAAGCCCCCATCAGTCCCTCCTCCCTGCTGCAGCCCTGGCTGCTGAGCTGATGGGCCACAGGTGGGGGAAGGGAGAGAGAGAAACTCCTCCAGATGCTCCCTCTGCCTGGCTGAAGTTCCCCGTCTCCATGGATGGTGGGTGAACGTGCCCTTGGGGGGAGGCTAGCCCCTGGCCCCTCACCCTCTGCCTGAGGCCCTATCCCTTCTGCTCCAGCAGGCCAGAGGGGGCCTGGTGGAGTGTGGGCAGGGCCAAGCTAGTGTGTTTCAGGAGGCGTGGTTTCCCCCAGCCTACTATACCCGCCGCCCATGCCCCTCTCTGTTCCCTTCCCAGCCGGGATCCCCCTGCCATGGAGATGAGGAGAAGGACACTTGAGCCAGGCCCCACCTTCACTCTAGATACCTGTGTCCACCCCGCAACTTCCACCAGCCCCTGGGCTGGGCTCCCCCACTTACCTGGAGCTCTTCTCTGCAGGGGGGGTGTCCATGGGGGCTGGTAACACCTCCCCTCTCCGAATCCCCCAGGCCGCTGGACTCTGGGGGATCAACCGTTAAGGGACCAGGGGATGGGAGAGCACAGGGGTAGAGAGGTGCTGCCTCTCCTCACTCTCCCCCTCTGCCCCGTTTCCCTGCCCCCTCTGCATTCAGACAGCACCATTAGGAGAAACTCATTCCCACAGGCTCTTTTGTTGGAAGTCTGGATTTGCCACCTCTGCTACAGCAGCATCAGCCTCTGAGAGGGAAGCAGCGTTGCTTAGTGGATAGAGCACTGGCCTGGGACTCAGCAGACCTAAGCTCTTTTCCCAACTCTGCCAGCAGCTTGCGCGATGACCTCAGAGAAATCTGTGCCTTCCAGAGGGGGAATAAATAGGGAGGGATGATATCAGCCTCCGAGTGTCTGTCTAGGGCAGGAAAAGTGGTTGGGATTAGGTAGTGCGTCTCCTTTGTTCCTCCTCCCCTTTTTCTAGTCTAGATTGACCCTGAGCAGTTTATTCCAATCCCCCATTAGCAAAGTGATTGTTTGAGTCACTAAAAGTACCCCCTTTGCAGTGAGATTGTCTCATTCCCAGACATCCTCACGCTGCTCCAGGTTCTGCTGAAAAGCATTTACTTTTTTGTGCTGTTTCTCCCTTATACACCAGCATTCAATAGATTCTAAAAAAGCGGGAGCAGGGATAGTAAAATAATGTGGTGTTTTAACTTCTGTGTTATTTGAGGGGGATGGGGTGGGTCCGGGGGATTCCCTTCCTCCCCCATCAACCTCACACGTCTTCTCTCACAGAGCAACCTCTGTCCAAGTCATGGAGAGCTTACCCTTTTCCCATTCTACCCCTCCACCTTCATGTGTGTCATTTACCACAGTGTCCTTTTCCCACCATGCTTAGGAATCAGGCTTTGATTTCTTTGATCCTCAGTCAGGCCCCTGGGTGCTGGAGAAGAAAATGTCACATTCCTGAAGGGGGAATTCAAATGAACCCCAAAGCACAGTTTGAGCTTCAAGCCCAGCCTCCAGCTATTGGTAAAGTGGCATCTGGAGTTTTTTCAGCCTAATCCAGATCATTTGTACACAGGACATTTTTGGTTAGGTTTGTCTTTTTTCCTCTTTCTTTTATGATGATGATGCTCAATCTTTGTCAATAACCCAGGCAAATAATGTGGCCGTGCTGAGTAAATCAGCTTTTGCCTGTTCAGAAGGAAATGGGCAAATTTGTTCCCAAGATTTTGAGTCTTAAAATTCCCTGGGATTTCACTTCATGAATGGGAAAGTGATTTGTAGCTCACCCTGGAGCGTGGGTTTTTCTCTTTTTGGTGAAGGCTGTTCTGTCATGTATTTTGATATTAAATTAGTTTGACGGGATATAGCTCAGTTTTCTTGGGGACTTCAAAAGACTAATGATAATTTGCCAAAATAGTCCTTACTGATTTTCCTTTGACATCAGATTTGCTTCTTCTTTGAACAATGAAAATGACCAGTACCTGTCAGCAAAACAATGAGGACTACAAATGAAGCCCCAAGAGGATTGATGTGGAGAGGGGTCGGCGTCTTCCCCATTCCTGAGAGGAGGAGGCTAGGCAAATGCCTCTCTCGTGGATTGTTAGTGCTTTTCTATCAGCTTTAACTTGTTCCTCTTTCCCTGGGGTGCGTGCGTGGCTGGAGCAGCAATGTACTGAGCTAGGGCTGAAATGCACCGTGCCCGGCTGGGCCTTGCATGTGGGGGGTGGAGGGAAATTGAGCTTTTATTTCTTGGTTTGCAAAGAATAAAGTCGAATTTAGTTTCTCAAACTCCCAGTGTCCCTTGTCTTGAATAATGGGGTGGGGGTGGGAGGGAGAATGGTCTTTAATGGACTCACTCGGACACTGTGTGCCTGTCACCCATTGACGCAGCTGGGGAAAAGCCTGGTATCATTCTATTGTAGGTAAGTTGCGGGAGGTTGTTGTCCCGCTCTGCTCGGCCCCGGAGAGGCCTCAGCTGGAGTCCTGTGTCCAGTACTGGGCACTACACTTTAGGAAAGTTGAGGACAAATTGGATTAAGTCCTGAGGAGAGGAACAGAACATGATCAAAGAAAACCAGACCTGTGGGGAATAGTTATATTCACACTCATTAGCATATTTTTATAAAATCATATAGAGTGTGTCATCTCCTGGAATTTCCAATTTTTAAGACCAGCCCAAGCCATCCCGAGCTGCCTGCCCAGGCCGTCCTGAGGAGGAACACAGTGAGTGGTGGGAACCTCCGGCAAGGGGAGGTGGAGTGGAGGAGGGACTCACCAGGCTGCATGCCTGGTGGGGGTCTCAGGGGAGGAGAAGAGGCAGAGCACAGGTAGGACCACCACAGCTCAGGCCTCCCCTGGCCTATTATACCTTCTGCCTAGGCTCAGACCAGAGCTTGCAGGGGGCTGGGGGAGGCTTTTTTTTTTTTTTTTGAGCTCCCACTGACATAGATGCTGCCGAGCAGATACACTAGAGCAGCATTTCTCAGATTTGGCCACCAGGGGCTTTCCTTGCTGCCACAGCCTCCTGGGCCATGACTCGGGGGGCACAAAGCAGCTGCCTTCTCCTGCAGGGCCGCCAGCAGGGGTTCAGCCCCTGCCTCTTTCTAGAGCCTCAAATGCTGGAGGAGCAGGCAGCCAGTGTGAGTTCCCATCTTGTTGGGGGCGGTGGGGTTCGGGTTTCCGGCTTCAGCCCTGGGATGGCAGGTGACAGGCTCCAGCCATGGGGCTTTGGGCTCCAGCCCCTGGCTCAATCCTACCCTGCCCACCCATTGCTCCTGGCCCCCGCTGCCACCTCCAGCCCCAGGCTCCAGCCGTATGGCAGCAGGCTCTCGCCCTCTGCTGCAGGGCTTTGGACCCTGGTTTCACCACTACCCCCATCGCCGCTGGCCCCTGCTGCTGCCCTACCCACTTCCCATCCAGGGCTTAATTTGTCCCCGGTTTGCTGGGTCTGTGTAAGTCTGCTGTGCAAAGTGGTATTTGTATGTTTGTTAATCACTTTTCGCTGCCTCCCAACTCGCTAGCAAGTCTGCTGCTATGAAACGTGATATTAACAAAAAGTACGAACCTCACTTTTCACAGAAGCAGACTTACTAGCTAGCAAATCTTTTAAATAAAAAGCAACTAAAAAAGCAAAAGAAACAGCAATTAACAAAAGACAAGAACATGCAAAGCACCTTATTTGTGACAGGTTTCAGAGTAACAGCCGTGTTAGTCTGTATCAGCAAAAACAACGAGGGGTCCTTGTGGCACCTTAGAGACTAAAATTTATTTCGGCATAAGCTTTCGTGGGCTAGAACCCACTTAATCGGATGCATGGAGTGAAAATACAGGAGCAGGTATAAATACATGAAAGGATGGGGGGTTGCTTTACAAGTGTGAGGTCAGGCTAATGACATAAATCAGTTAACAGCAGGATACCAAGAGAGGAAAAATAACTTTTGAAGTGGTAAGAAAGTGGGCCGTTACAGACAGTTGACAAGAAGGTGTGAGCAACAGTCAGGAGAAGTTAGTATTGGTGAAGTTAAGTTTAGGTTTTGTAATGACCCAACCACTCCCCGTCTCTATTCAGGCCTAACCTGATGGTATCCAGTTTGCAAATTCATTCCAGTTCTGCAGCTTCACGTTGGAGTCTGATTTTGGAGTTTTTTTTGTTGAAGAATTGCCACTTTTAGGTCTGTTATTGAGTGACCAGAGAGACTGAAGTGTTCTCCTACTGGTTTTTGAATGTTATGATTCCTGATGTCAGATTTGTGTCCATTTATTCCTTTGCGTAGAGACTGTCCGATCTGGCCAATGTACATGGCAGAGGGGCATTGCTGGCACATTTTGGCATCTATCACATTAACTGTTACTCAAAGTGCTCTGAGGCTACCAAAAAATTGTAGTGCGAACCTCTACACTAGAGAGCTTACAGTGGTGCAGCTGCATCAGTAGCCATAACCTAAGAGTGATGAAGTGAGCTGTAGCTCACGAAAGCTTATGCTCAAATAAATTGGTTAGTCTCTAAGGTGTCACAAGTCCTCCTTTTCTTTTTGAGAATACAGACTAACATGGCTGCTACTCTATAACCTAAGAGTGCTATCTAATATCTTGATCTGTTTTTGGCCTTGCAAAGTGAGGCCCTGCACTTAACTCCGTGGCACTGGTCTGTTTCGATGGCTGCATCTGGTCAATTCCAGCATTTCAGGGGATTGTCTGGGCGGCCATCAGGAGAAGGCGGATGATTTTGGTGACAATTGAAAACGATGAGGGGGAAATAGGGGACAATCCTGAATGGGCAAAGCACTAGTCCCTGACCCAGAGCAACAGGAGCTTTACTGTTGACATCTAGGTGTCTGACGGGGAGCTGGAGTCTATGCCCACATGGGGGAGCTAGCTGGGAGAGGGGTAGAGGGGATCCCCAGGAAGAACCCAGAGACAAAACACAGACAGCTCCATGACCCGAGCGAGGGGAGCAGAGCTGGTAGCTCCAGCCCAGGGCTGGTAGCCAGTGAGCCTGGTGTGGAGACAAGAGACCAGCTCTGACCAACTGCTCACTGTGCCAGTCTGTTACCTGTGCATCCCTGACTCCCCATCACCCCGGATTCTCTGGAACAACCCCATCTCTCTAGAAACTCCCCTTCTTCCCCCTCCCCGGGATCTGCAGGTCTCTTTTCTGTGCCCCCAGTGACCCTGCGGCTTCTCGGCAGGACACCTACATAGGGCTGAGAGAAGCTGCCCGTGCCCAAGGGAGGTGGGGCCCCAGGGGGCAGGGTCTGGGGCAGGGGGGCTGCAGCGCGGTGGGTTTATCGCTAGGACCCAGGAGCACCTAGGTGGGAGGATCGCTGGGGTCAGTCCAGGTAGCAAGAAGTGAATCGCAGCCGCTGCGGTGATTGTGCGTCCAAAAGCCCTGAGCTGGTGCCGGGAGCCCGGGCTGCAGCCGGGAGAGGGGAACCTCCAGCCGGGCCCTGCCCGCTGCTCCCCGGGAGCCTCTCCCAGGGCAGAGCCCCCTTCCCGGCCCGGCCCCGCTCGGAGGGAAGGTAAGAGAGACCCGCCCCCCCCGGGCTGCTCCCCGCGGAGCCGGCTGCGATTCCCTGCCCCGGGCCCGGGAAAGCTGCCGCAGCCCCCGGCGTGTGCGGGGCGGGACAGCCGGGCCGGGGCTGGGACAGTGACACCTGGGTTCAGAGGGGGGGAGCCGAGAAGGGGCTGAAAATGGCGGGGGGTGCGGATAACGGGGGGGCAGGAGGGCGATGCGGGAGCAGGATGCGGCGGGGGCAGGGGCGGTGGCTGCACTGAAGGGGGGCTGGGGCGATGCAGGGTGATCGGGGGACAGAGCGGGGATTATGGGGCTGACGGGAGCGAGGCTGGAATGGAGGGAAGACGTGTGTGTGTGTGTGGGGGGGCCTCTGGGAGGGAAAGGGGGGTGTGTGGGGAGGGGAGGCTGTGTAAAGAGCTGCCCGGTGAAGGGAGGGCCTGGGGGCAGGGAGACGGCGGAGGGGTGGGGAGATGCAAAGCAGCTCCCCTGCCCCGTGGGGTAAGGGAGGGTGAGGGGGCTGCCCTGCCCAGCGGGGATTTGTTCCCCTACAAATGGTCAAACCAGCAGTGGGGGATGGGCAGGGTGACCGTCCCTCCCGAACTGGGCAGGACAGTCCTGAAGTGCAGAGTTCAAGTCCCGGTCCTGGGCTGAAGGACTCCCGGACACCATTTGTCCCGGATTCCCTGGGCCAGGGCTCTGCGCCTGCCCGAGGCTCCGGGGCAGCGCCAGCCTGTTCCCCGTGGGTGGGATTGAGGTGGGACCCCCCCCATGGCCTAGAGCCCCCGCCCCCTGCTCCTCCTCTTCCCTGCCCCCTGGCCAGCCAGAAGCTAGATCCAGGCCATAACAAGAGCTGCCCCGTCTGCAGTGGGGAGTCCCAGACTGTCCGCCTGCCCTGGGGGGCCGGCAGATGGGCCGGGGGATGCTAGGGGCACTGGGGTTGCCAGCTTGCTAAGTCCAGAGAACTGAACACCTTTGTCCCGCCCCTGCCCCCGCAATTTTCGTTGAGGCCCCGCCCCACCTCTTCCCGAGGCCTCGCTTCACCCCACCCCCTGCACTGAGCCCCCTTTGTCCCTAACCCCTGCCCCCTCCTGCACGCTAACCTCTACATTGTGCCCCCTTCACCCCAACTCCTACCCCCCTCCTGTGCCCCTAAGCTCTGCATCCCCTTCCTGCACCCACATGGGGAAACTGACCTGGATGCAGGGATGGAGCAGCTGGCATTGCTGCTCGCTCCCCCACTGCACTGATGCTCCTTTGCCCCGCGCCCCCCCGGGGGCTGTGAGCAGGGGGAGTGAGGTTGGGGCTCCCTGCATGCAGGTCACGTTCCCTGCCTGGGCTGTGTAAGGAGAGGGCAGGAGAGCAGGAGCTCCTGATGCCGGTCTCGTCTCATCGCACTCTCTTTAAGAAAGCACCCAGGGTCGGTCAGGCACCTGAAGGCTTGTTCAGACACAAGCAGCTGGACCCAGAAAGGCAGCAGCCGGGGGCGGCAGGTTTGTAGAAATTTTGACGGTGCCCAGAGCCTGCCCACCTTCCCACCTGCCTAAGACTCTGGGAGGGAGTTTGGGTGGGGGGAGGAGGTCTGGGTGCAGGCTCTGGGCTGGGGCAGAGGATTGGGGTGCAGGACGGGTAAGAGGTTGAGCCCTGGGAGGGAGTTGGGTGGGGGAGGGAGTCTGGGGTGCAGGCTCTGGGATGGAGTTTTGGTGCTTTGTGCAGACTGTGGCAGGAGGTGGGAGTGTAGGAGGGGATGAGCGGTGCAGGCTCTGGGAGGGAGTTTTGGGGGCAGGAGGGGTTGTGTGGGAAAGGAGTCAGGGTGCAGGCTCTGGGATGGGGTGGGGGGTGCAGCGCTTACCTGGGGCTCCTAGGCAGGGCGGGCCGCGGGTCTCCATGCGCTGCTACCTCTAGGCACTGCCCCTGCAGCTTCCCATTAGCCACAGGGGTGCTTGACCCGACCCACCCCACCCAGGGGCTGCAGGGAGGGGCCGACAGCCATGTGGAGGGACCAGGCAGGAAGCCACTCGGCTCCCCTGCACTGCTGGTGGTGAGTGGCCGTCCGGGCTGTTTTAAATGGCCTGGGGGACGTGCGGGTGGGACTCCCGGAGGCAGAAGGTGGGGCCAAGGGAGAGACCCGGCCTCACACAGTGCCGGAGCCGGGCCCATAGAACTCGCCACCCATGGCAGCAGCACACACAGATTCCCCCGTCCCGTCAACTCAACTTAGTGGAAATGGGGTACATGGGAGGGGAACACCTCATCAGCCTCCCCCGACCCCACAGAGCAGACAGGAGGATGCTCCCAGTCCGAGCAGCTGGGGGCTCTGGGGGACAGGAGCAATGGTGGCTGCATATGGCAGTGGAGCAGGGGGAGGAGGGAACCCCTGCTCCTGAGAAGTCACCTGGCTCGGCTGGCCGTCCAACTGCCCCTTACAGCTCAGGTCTCTTCCCTCCCGCCCCGCCCAGGCCAGCCCGGGTCTCATTCTCCTGCCCTTCCCTCCAGCAGCCCCATTCCCAGCACTCAGAGACAAAGATCTATACCTCGAACTCCTGGTGCCGGCGATGGGACGACAGACTGCGGGGTCGCTGCAGGGCACGTGCCGCAACTGGAGTCCAGCCACATGAGGAGAAGATGCCCGGCAGCGGAGGCAGAAGTGTGTGCCGTGACCCCTCAACAGCCGCCTGCTGAGTGCTTGTGAGTGGGGCTAGTTCGTCCCTTGCCTGCGTCTGCGGGCGGGAGGTGAGGGCAGCACGCAGAACCCCCTGGCCGCCCCTAAGCCTAGGAGCCAGACATACAAGATGCTTCCCCTGAGCCGCATGTCGCGGAGGCTAGCAGGGAGCCAGCCAGCCAGCCCTGCTGCGCAGTACCAGTCTACGGCCCGGTTAGCGGTGCTGACTAGAGCCTCCAAGATCCCTTTTCAAGTGGGTGTTCCAGTCCAAAATCAGACACCTGGTCACCCTAATCGGCACTCCAGCCCCCTGCCAAGGGCAGGTGGAGGGTCTGGGGCTCCCTGCAGTAGCCCAGGCTCCCTGGGCAGGTGTTATTACAGCTGGACTTCTGGCCTGGCCAGGAGACAGGGCCTCAGAGGAAAGAGGTGGAGCAGGGGGCGTGGCCTCAGGGAGAGGAGGGGCGGGGCTCCTGCATGTGTCCCACTTTTGCCTTTAGAAAAGCTGATCACCCAGAGATAGGGGGCGGGCAGAAGATTTACCTAGGAGGGCTGAGAATTTACCAGGCAAATGTCCACCCAGAATCGCCACACACATCCCGCTCCCAATTTCATGTTTGTGTTTAAAAACAATCTTCTTATTTGAGGGGTCTGTCTCCTGGGTTGACAGCACTGAACAGGGGCTGGTCTGATTTCTGCTCAGGATTCGGTGTCCAACCAGAGTCACTGCAAGCCACAAGGAGTGGAATTGGGGTTTGGTTCGGGTTCAGTGGCAGAAGGGGGAGGGGGTTGGGAGTGAGCCTTGTTGCTTGCTTCAGTGGGGAACTGAATTTGGGGCCTGGGGCCTGCCTCAGGTGGGGCAGTTGGAGGGAGGAGCTGTCCCAATGGGTGGGGATGGGTGAGAGGAGGCCTGTCTAAGGGGAAGAAGAATTGAGCAGCCTTTTCCCTTGGGCTTGAAGAGTTAATGTTAACTTTTGGGGCAGGGAGCCCCACTTCTCTCCCCCCTCCCTCCCTGCTCCTGTGGGCTGCCCCCTTCTCTTCTCCTACTGGGACAGGCTGTTCCGGTAGCGATCACATGCCTGGGTGTTGTTTTGTTGTCTTGTTTTATCATGAGTGAGATCAGAGTAGGTTTTATTTTATTTTGTCAAATATTGAGCTGAAAAACTGCTGAAACTTCATTTCAACAGGTAGCCATTTTTTTTCCAAGTTCAATTCAAATTCACTGTAGAAGAGTAGAATACTGGTTTGAGTCTGGTTCCAGGTCAGTTGAGCATATTGGTTCAACCTGGTTCTGTTCTGGTGTGAGTCCAGGTGGGCCAATGAAATCCGCAGCTGCTGAATTGCCCTCAGAAGGGGGGTTGGGGGATTGGTTACTGCTAAGGCAGAGAAGGCTGGTGTCTATTTCCTTCTGCTCATGATTAAGGCTGCGAGTTTGTCATGGAGGTCATGGAAGCTAGAAGCTTAGGGAGGGAGATGTCGCCGCTTCTGAGAAGCCGGGTAGGAAGCCTGCGAGCCCTGTCAACCCCGCCCTCCAGCACCAGCGGGGATCCTGGGCTGCTCCCACCCGAGCACCCACAGCGCCCCCTAGACCATCTCCCTGAGCACCCGCGGAGCCCCCCCCGCCACTAATTCCCAGCACCCGCGGTGCCCCCCGGGCCACTCCCGCCCACGAGCACCTGCAGCACCCCCAAGAGTTAGTGAGCTGTACAGTACAAGTCATGGACAGGTCACGAGCCATGAAGTTTTGTTTACAGCATGTGACCTGTCCCTGAGTTTTACCAAAAATATCCATGACTCTAAGGGAGCCTTACCCATGATATTGGGTTGATGCTGCCTCCTGCAGTGTGATCTGGGGCCCAGACTGAGCAGCAGCTGCTTCCCCAGCGGGGTCTGTGCCAAGGAGAGACCTTCATTAACCCCCCTCTGTGTCCGAGACGGGGGATGGGACGGACTGACAACTTTCTCCGGTGGTTGGAACCAGCTCCTAGGGTAGCCCCGGGCTCTGCTGGCACCAGCCCCTGAGCCAGAGCCTGCAGGTGACTGGGAGAGACCCTGGGGGAAAGGGCTGGGGCCGGGCAGGAAGGTGACTCTGCACAACGGGCCCCTTTCAGGGACCTGCTGGTGAGTTTGTACCAGATGGGGAGGGGGCTCCCCCCATACCTGCGGATCCCAGAGCTGCTGCCCTCAGTGACACAGCCAGGCTCACACTGGAAAGTGAATGCCCATGGGAACGGGACAGTCCCCAGTTCTACCAGGCAGAGGGGAGAGGGAAGGAGACAGGAAGGGGAATGAAAGTGAAAGCGGCAGCAGGAGCAAGAAGTGGGGAGGGAAGTTCCCAGACCCGCCTGGATCCATTCCCTGCATCCCCCTGGGCAGCCTGACTCTCCTGGGAACAAGGGGAGGAGCTGACAGAGGAAAATCCAGATCCTGCCCCGGCCGAATCCCTGTGCTGCTGGGGGGACGCGCTGCCCTCAGGGCTGATATCAGGGGAAATCCCCCAAAGTGGCTCATTTTATTCTGCTCTTCTCTAGCATTTGTCTCAGAGACTCTGTCCTGGGGGTGGGTGGGGGGGCGTTAAGTGTCTCCGGAGGTTCAGTGCTGGTGGGAGGGGCCGGGTATGTGTTGTAATAAAGTGACTGAGGGTTTTCCTAGTGTAGCAGAGCCCAGAGTGTCTGTCTGCAGGGAGGGAGCCTGGGGGGAACTGGGGTGTGAAATGGATTCAAGCCCCTTCTGAAACCTCCCCCGTTGCCCCTCTCACCTTGACAGGCTGAGGAATCACGTCCACGTTTCGCTCCAGATCCTCCCGTCTTCCAGGGGACAGGGAAGGGAAATGGCTGTGATGGAGCCAGCTCAGGTAGGGGATTTTCAGGGAGCTGCAGGGGGGATTTGCTGTAGAGGGGGAGGGGCAGGAAACACTCAGGGGGAGGCAGGGAGGGGACAAGTTTGACAAACCTGCTGGGGCACGTTCAACTTGGATCCTGATTTTCTGAACAGGCCCATTGGCGGGTGTGGGGAAAGGGGAACATTCCCCCCATTTCTGAAATGGGAAACCATCCCCCTCCCCCCCCCCCCCCCCGGGCAGGGCTGGAAAAAGTGACCAGACTCCCAGTGCTGCAGCCTGACCCCACTGGCCAGAGGCTGCTGTGAAGTACGAAGGGAAGCTGTCGGGATTCCTGTCCCTGCCTCAGAGCTCTGCTTCCCGTCTCAGCCTGTGGTTGGCAGGTGTGTGGGAAATGAGAAGACCCTGCCCTGCTCCGTCTGCTGGGGGGACAAGGAGCTCTCACCTTCTCCCATCCCCTGAAGCCTCCTGGCTGCTCTAAGTGGGGGTGGGATTCTGCTCCTCTGGGCCTCCTCCCCCGTCACTAGTGGATTTGCGGCTGGGGCAGCAGGTGCTGAATGCGGGAACTGATGTTTCAGATGCCGGTGACCTTCGAGGAGGTGGCTGTGTATTTCACCCGGGGGCAGGGGGCTCTGCTGGACCCCGCTCAGAGAGCCCTCTATTGGGACGTCATGCAGGAGAACTATGTGATGGTGACCTCGCTGGGTAAGGGATTCCTGTGGCCTCACTAATGGAAGCCGTGGGGTCTGCGTGTCTGAATCTGGTCAGGTTCTTCCCTGGTCAGTTAGATTGGAGGATGAGGGTCGCATAGTCCACAGCTCCAGTGTGCATCAGTGCCGACTCCGTGGGTGCTCCCCTGCCCTACCTTTTCTTCTTCCCCCTGAGCACATGCGTCCACACTCCTGCGCCTATCTCCCAGCGTTTCCCACTGGGCCGCTGCCAAACAGCTATTTGCATGTTCAGGGAGGGGGAGAGGAGTAGGAATGTGGCACACTCAGGGGAAGATGCAGGGCTGGGGCAGGGATTTGGGGAAGGAATTAGAATATGGGCAGGAAGGGGGAGGAGTTGGGGTGGGGACTTTGGGAAAGGGGTTGAAATGGGGGTGAGGAAGGGGTGGGAAGAGATGGGGAAGGGGCAGGGCCTCATGAATGGGTGGAGTGGGGGCAGGGCCGGGGACAGAGGGGGGATCAAGCACCCATGAAAAAGATGGGAAGTCGGCGCCTATGCCAGTGTGAGAGAGACTTGCATCGCCATACCCCATTCAAGGGAACACGGGAGTCAGAAATGGACAGACTAACTCATCCCCATCTCTCCAGCTGTCCAGGGGCCAGAAGTAGGGTATTGCCCTGTCTGTATTATTTCTTCTTCACACACCATTCACCTTGCTCCATCTGTGGGGAGGGCTCTAGGTTCTGCAGGCTTGGAAATAGGCAGGAGTTTAACACCTGAGCTGTGTGTGTGTCAGCAAGTCCCCCAGAGCGCATCTACCCTGAGACCTCCTAGTGAGAGGGTAAAAAGATCCCCCCAGACACCCAGATCTCTTCTGCTCCCAAGGGGTCTGAGTTACCACAGTCCCATGTAGGGTCAGGTTAAACTCAGGGAATGTTCCTTGTGACAGATATTTTACCAAGACTCCATGTGCCCTGAGCTTGCCTGATTTTACTCCCTATGCAGGATAACCCATTCCCAAACCTGACCTGATCGCTTGGCTGGAACGAGGGGAAGAGCCGTGGGTCCCAGATCTCCAGGCCTCTGGGGAAAGTGGGAGCCCGAGAGGCACCCGCACAGGTGAGGAGTCAGGGAAACTGAGACAGAACCCTCTGGCGAGTGAAGGAAAAAGCTGGGACTCCCAAAACGTGCCGTGAGCGAGAGCCCCCAGTTCTGCCCCATCTCACCCAGGTCAGGGCTGCAGTCAGCAGGTGTTGTAGCACCAAGGCAAATATCAGTCACGGCTTCCTACCCATCCTGTTAGCTGTCGGGAATTTCCTCCCTGACTTTCCTTCCCTGGGAGTGTTTGGTTGGGATGTGGAGGCAGAATCCAACGTCTCCATCTCCCCAGCAGTCACTGTGTTGTGTTTTCCCTCTTTGCTATTCCCCTTTCGGTCCCTTCTCCCCGGCACAGGCAGTGACTCCTGTCTGGGTTCTCTCTCTCCCAGCAGGTGAGAGGACAGTGAGTGAGAACAAGGAGGAGACTCAGCAGCAGGAAGGTCCTGGGAAAGTGGAACCGCAGGAGAGGTTTTTGAGAAGAGCTGAAGAGAATTTTTCCCAGTGCTTGGAGCAGGGAAATGCCTGGGAAGATCGAGACGGATCAGAGATGCAGCTGGGAAACCATCCTGGGAAGAAAATGAATAAATCCACTGAACATGGAGGAGGATGTCAGGAGCCGAAGGAAACCACAGTCCAGCAGACAAGTCACAATGAAGAGAAACCCTACAAATGTATTGACTGTGGGAAAAGCTTCAGTTTGCTTAGACCAGGCAGAGCCAGAAGGTCACTGACCAGCTGATGCTTGGCTGATGCAGAGGAGGAGAAGCCCCAATCAGCCCCTCCTCCCTGCTGCAGCCCTGACTGCTGAGCTAATGGGCCACAGGTGGGGGAAAAGAGAGAGAGAAACTCCTCCAGCCGCTCCTCTGCGGCTGAAGTTCCCCCCTCTCCCTTCCCCTCCCAGCCAGGATCCCCCTGCCATGGAGATGCGGGAAAGGACACTTGGGCAAGGCCCCATATTCACTCTAGAAACCTGTCCCCACCCCCCCATCTTCCACCAGCCCCTGGGTTAGCAGAGACTGATTCCCACAGGGCCTTTTGTTGGAAACCTGGGTTTCCCACCTCTGCTACAGCAGCATCAGCCTCTGAGAGGGAAGCAGCATTGCCTAGTGGATAGAGCACTGTCCTGGGACTCAGGAGACCTAAGCTCTGTTCCCAGCTCTGCCAGCAGCTTGTGGGGTGACCTGAGACAAATCTGTGCCTTCCAGAGAGGGAATAAATGGGGAGTGATGATATCAGCCTCCGAGTGTCTGTCTAGGGCAGGAAAAGTGTTTGGGATTAGCTAGTGTGTCTCCTTTGTTCCTCCACCCCTTTTTCTAGTGTAGATTGACCCTGAGCAGTTTATTCCAATCCCCTATTAGCAAAGTGATTGTTTGAGTCACTAAAAGTACCCCCTTTGGAGTGAGATTGTCTCATTCCCAGACATCCTCACACTGCTCCAGGTTATGCTGAAAAGTATTTAAGTTTTCTTTTTTTGCTGTTTCTCCCTTATACATCAGAATTCAATAGATTCTAAAAAAAGCTGGAGCATGGCTAGTAAAATAATGTGGTGTTTTAATTTCTGTGTTATATGATGGGGACGGGCTGAGTCTGGGGGATTCCCTCCTGCCCCCATTGACCTCACATGTCTTCTCTCACAGAGCAGCCTCTGCCCAAGCCGTGGAGAGTTTATCCTTTTCCCTTTCTACCCCTCCACCTTCGTGTGTGTCATTTACCACAGTGTTCTTTTCCCACCATGCTTAGGAATCAGGCTTTGATTTCTTTGATCCTCAAGCATGCCTCTGAGGGCTGGAGAAGAAAATGTCAAATTCCTGAAGGGGGAATTCAAGTGAACCCCAAAGCACAGTTTGAGCTTCAATCTCAGCCTCCATCTATTGGTAAAGTGGCATCTGGAGTTTTTCCAGCCAAATCCAGATCATTTGTATATAGGAAGTTTTTGGTTGTCTTTTTTCCCCTCTTTCTTTTATGAGGATGATGCTAAAATTTTTGTCAATAACCCAGCCAAATAACACTGCGGTGCGGAGTAAAGCAGCTTTAGCCTGCTGAGCATTTGTTCCCAAGATTTTCAGTTTTAGGATTTTTTAGGATTTCATTTCATGAACGGGAAGGTGTTTTTTTATCCCACCCTGGACTATGGGGTTTTTCTCTTTTTGGTGAAGGCTGCTCTGTCATGTATTTTGATATTAAATTAGTTTGACAGGATGTAGTTCAGATTTCTTGGGGACTTCAAAAGACAAATGATAATTTGCCAAAATAGTCCTTACTGATTTTCCTTTCACATCAGATTTGCTTCTTCTTTGAACAAGGAAAATGACCAGTATCTGTCAGCAAAAACTATGAGGGCAAGAGCTGGATAGGCATTCCGAGAGTCAGAGAGTGAGGGTATGTCTACACTACAAAATTAGGTTGATTTTATAGAAGTCGATTTTTCAGAAGAGATTTTATACAGTCGATTGTGTGTGTCCCCACTAAGCACATTAAGTTGGTGGAGTAGTCCTCAGTACCATGGCTAGCATCGACTACCATGATGGAAAGGGGCCATGACCCTTGATATCTGCCTGAAGGTATCGTAATTCCTACGGCTGGAGCACAGCTGAGACTGGACAGCCTCCTCTCCCCAAACGCTGATGAGATTCAGCACCTCGGCGTTACTCCATGCTGGTGATCGCCTGGCGCGTGGAGACATGGTCACCTGGAAAGATGTGCTGAGAGCACTCCACGTGTCGCTGAGCAAACAGGAAGGGGACGTTCAAAATTCCCAGAGAATTTAAAGGGTGGGTCTGACGGTTGGTCACCTGAGGGCAGGGCAGTAGAATTCAAGCTGATGACCAGAGTGTCTAGAAGAGGCATTGTGGGACGCATCCTGGAGGCCGATCAGAGCGCATTAATAGAGCAGGACATCCCCACTGGTACCACGGCGCTCCAGCCCGGGTGCAGCAAGCTCTATGCTTCTCGTGGCGGTGGATTATCAGGAGCGCTCCAGCCACGGAGTCCGGGCGCTCTACGTGCCTTGCCAGTGTGGACCCCTGAGAAGTTAGGGTGCCTAGGGCTGATTTAATGCACTCTAACGTGCAAGTGTAGACAAGACCTAAGGCTTTTTCATGCCATGTGCTGTGAAGCTTGTGTTTGGGACAAAGGAAGTACAAGACACATGACAAAAAGAATATAAAAAACAGCTGCATCATCTCAATTTTGTCTTTAATAATCCTGCTTCCTACCTCTGGAGCAACTTCTCTACAAACTGAAGCATTGAACAAAGGACTGAATGACCCATCCAAGCTTTGGACATGTTCCACAGGGATTCTCAAGCCAGCAAACTCAATACTGCTAAGAACCTGCTATATGGACTTTGAAGTCTTATGTGTGTATCTGATTGGTGATTGCTTTACCATTTAACAAGTCTCTCCTTGTGCTTGCCTTTTCTTTTATAATAAACCTTTAGTTTTAGACACTAAAGGATTGGCTGGCAGTGTGGTCTTATGGGGAAGATCCAAATTAATACTGACTTGTTAATGTGGCTGGTGGGGATCAGAAGAACGTTTTGTATATGTGAGCAGAGTTTCAAATAACTTCACACTGTAGTGGACCTAGGTGCTGATTGGGAGATAGAGAACTGGAATGCAACAAAGGGGGCTGTGTGATTTCTTTTTTTTCAGCTTCTTGCTAACCAGTATGGGGGATCAGGAGCACAGTTTGTGACTGGTTGGTGAGTCTAATTTCAGTGTTAACCACCAGTTATGGAAGAATCTGCTCTCCTTTTGCAACCTGCCCTGACTGTGGCATTTTCACCGTGGGCTGCCCCAGGCACCTTGGGTCACAAAGTTAAAATGTTCCTGTGACAAAGTGGGAATGTTCTTAATGTTTTCTCTGAATACTGTGTGGGTGCCTCAGTTTCCCCTATGAAGTTCTTAAGTATCTAGGTGGTGGGGAAAAGGTGTATGATTGTTCCAGAGCCCTAGAGGGCAGGTGTGTGCAGGGGTCTGCACAGAAAATGGCCGACACCCTGTCTCCTGGCAACTGATGGCCTGGGACCCTCCTCTGCAAAGGTGCCAACTGAAGGTGTTAGAGAACAAAGAGATCAGGTGACCTCCTGGCCTGGGAAAGAGACAAAGGCTGGAGGAGGAGCCATGGGGGGAGGGGGCGGGAGAGGCTGGGGGAGACTGCTGGAGAGAGTTTCAGTTTAGAGCTGGTTGGGGAAATGGAGGGAGGGCCAGTTGGGGCTCTGGCCTCCCTGCCCCCATGGGGAAATGGAGGGAGGGCCAGATGGGGCTCTGGCCTCTCTGTTCCCCGAAGAGGGACCTGGCTGAGGGGTCCTCGTCTCTGTAACTACAAGCTCTGTTTTAGACCATTTTCCTGTTGTCTAATAAACCTTCTGTTTTACTGGCTGGCTGAGAGTCACGTGTGACTGTGGAATTGGGGTGCAGGAGCCCTGCCTGTGTGGACTTGCTGTGGGAAGCGCACGGTGTGGTATGGGATGCTGAATGCTCCACAGTCAGACCCAGGAAGGTGGAAGCTGTGTGAGCCGCTTGCCCTGGAGACAGTCTGCTCACAGAGAGGAGGCTCCCTCAGAGTCCGGACTGGCTTCGTAGGGAGCAGTTCCAGAGCATCGCCTGGTGACTTCGTGATAGTTCCCTTTGGTTTTTCAGTTTGAAACAACTTTGTCTCAAAGTGTATTTTACATTACATTATTGATTCTAATGTACAATGAAAAAGTCAAAATCAGAATAGAACTCTACAATTTTACTGAAATGAAACATTTCAATTCACCCCAAATTATTAATTTTTGTTTACCATTGCAGGATGGTTTTTTTTTCATTCTGATTCAGTAGAAAAAATAAAAATGGAATTTCTCACAAAAAGGACATTCTGGTTCCTGACCCGCTCCAGTGCAAAGTACCAATTCCTTCTCCATGTTACTAGACATATCCAGCACACGAGCCACATAGACAGCAACAGCTAAAGACCTGTGGCTGAAGTTCTTTGCCCACATCTCTAGCTACTCCTTTGCACCTCCTTCAGTGAGACAGCCATGGAATCCTTTCCAGTAACTACACTGCATGCAGATCTGGTCACCCCTTAGCAAAAAATATTTATTTGAATTGGAAAACGTACAGAAAAAAGCAACAAAAATTGGGCAAAAAAAGTGATTAGGGGTATGGAATGTCTTCCATATGCGGAGCGATTAATAAGACTGGGACTTTTCAGCTTGGAAAAGAGACAGCTAAGGGGGGATATGATAAAGGTCTATAAAATCATGACTGGCATGGAGAAAGTAAATAAGGAAGTGTTATTTATTCCTTCTGGTAACACAAGAACTAGGGGTCACCCAATGAAATTACTAGGCAGCAGGTTTAAAACAAGCAAAAGGAAGTGTTTCTTCACACAACGCACAGTCAACCTGTGCAACTCTTTGCCAGAGGATGCTGTAAAGGTCAAGGCTATAATTGGGTTCAGAAAAGAACTAGATAAGTATAGGGAGAAAAGTCTATCAATGGCTATTAGCCAGGATGGGCTCGGATGGTGTCATAGAATATCAGGGTTGGAAAAGACCTCAGGTGGTCATCTAGTCCAACCCCCTGCTCAAAGCAGGACCAATCCCCAATTTTTGCCCCAGATCCCAAATGGCCCCCTCAAGGATTGAACTCATAACCCTGAGTATAGCAGGTCAATGCTCAAACCACTGAGCTATACCTCCCCCCCAAAAATAGAACATCAAGAGCAATTTCCTTTATTTTTTAATTACTTTGTCCACGTGGGCACCAATGATACTGCCAAGAATGACCTTGAGCGGATCACTGCGGACTACGTGGCTCTGGGAAGAAGGATAAAGGAGTTTGAGGCGCAAGTGGTCTTCTTGTCCATCCTCCCCGTGGAAGGAAAAGGCCTCGGTAGAGACTGTCGAATCGTGGAAGTCAACGAATGGCTACGCAGGTGGTGTCGGAGAGAAGGCTTTGGATTCTTTGACCATGGGATGGTGTTCCAAGAAGGAGGAGTGCTAGGCAGAGACGGGGTCCACCTAATGAAGAGAGGGAAGAGCATCTTTGCCAGCAGGCTGGCTAACCTAGTGAGGAAGGCTTTAAACTAGGTTCACCAGGGGAAGGAGACCAAAGCCCTGAGGTAAGTGGGGAAGTGGGATACCGGGAGGAAGCAGGAGTGCGCGAGAGGCAGGGCTCCTGCCTCATACTGAGAAAGAGGGACGATCATTGAGTTATCTCAAGGGCCTATACACAAATGCAAGAAGCCTGGGAAACAAGCAGGGAGAACTGGAAGTCCTGGCACGGTCAAGGAATTATGATGTGATTGGAATAACAGAGACTTGGTGGGATAACTCACATGACTGGAGTACTGTCATGGATGGATATAAACTGTTCAGGAAGGACAGGCAGGGCAGAAAAGGTGGGGGAGTAGCACTGTATGTAAGGGAGCAGTATGACTGCTCAGAGCTCAAGTATGAAACTGCAGAAAAACCTAAGTGTCTCTGGATTAAGTTTAGAAGTGTAAGCAACAAGGGTGATGTCGTGGTGGGAGTCTGCTGTAGACCACCGGACCAGGGGGATGAAGTGGACGAGGCTTTCTTCTGGCAACTCACGGAAGTTACTAGATCGCAGGCCCTGGTTCTCATGGGAGACTTCAATCACCCTGATATCTGCTGGGAGAGCAATACAGCAGTGCACAGACAATCCAGGAAGTTTTTGGAAAATGTGGGGGACAATTTCCTGGTGCAAGTGCTGGAGGAACCAACTAGGGGCAGAGCTCTTCTTGACCTGCTGCTCACAAACCAGGAAGCAAAAGTGGATGGGAATCTGGGAGGCAGTGACCATGAGATGGTTGAGTTCAGGATCGTGACACAGGGAAGAAAGGAGAGCAGCAGAATACAGACCCTGGACTTCAGAAAAGCAGAGTTTGACTCCCTCAGGGAACTGATGGGCAGGATCCCCTGGGAGAATAACATGAGGGGGAAAGGAGTCCAGGAGAGCTGGCTGTATTTTACAGAATCTTTATTGAGGTCACAGGGACAAACCATCCCGATGTGTAGAAAGAATAGTAAATATGACAGGTGACCAGCTTGGCTTAACAGTGAAATCCTTGCTGATCTTGAACACAAAAAAGAAGCTTACAAGAAGTGGAAGATTGGACAAATGACCAGGGATGAGTATAAAAATATTGCTCGGGGATGCAGGAGTGAAATCAGGAAGGCCAAATCACACCTGGAGTTGC
The DNA here is from genome assembly GCF_965140295.1 of Lepidochelys olivacea. Taxonomy (NCBI): domain Eukaryota; kingdom Metazoa; phylum Chordata; order Testudines; family Cheloniidae; genus Lepidochelys; species Lepidochelys olivacea. The sequence goes on from NC_140424.1 coordinate 38,271,837, forward strand.
AGCTAGCAAGAGACGTTAAGAGTAACAAGAAGGGTTTCTTCAGGTATGTTAGCAACAAGAAGAAAGTCAAGGAAAGTGTGGGCCCCTTACTGAATGAGGGAGGCAACCTAGTGACAGAGGATGTGGAAAAAGCTAATGTACTCAATGCTTTTTTTGCCTCTGTCTTCACGAACAAGGTCAGCTCCCAGACTACTGCACTGGGCAGCACAGCATGGGGAGGAGGTGACCAGCCCTCTGTGGAGAAAGAAGTGGTTCGGGACTATTTAGAAAAACTGGACGAGTACAAGTCCATGGGTCCGGATGCGCTGCATCCGAGAGTGCTAAAGGATTTGGCGGATGTGATTGCAGAGCGATTGGCCATTATCTTTGAAAACTCGTGGCGATCGGGGGAAGTCCCGGATGACTGGAAAAAGGCTAATGTAGTGCCCATCTTTAATAAAGGGAAGAAGGAGGATCCTGGGAACTACAGGCCAGTCAGCCTCACCTCAGTCCCTGGAAAAATCATGGAGCAGGTCCTCAAGGAATCAATTTTGAAGCACTTAGAGGAGAGGAAAGTGATCAGGAACAGTCAGCATGGATTCACCAAGGGCAAGTCATGCCTGACTAATCTAATTGCCTTCTATGACGAGATAACTGGCTCTGTGGATGAGGGGAAAGCGGTGGACGTGTTGTTCCTTGACTTTAGCAAAGCTTTTGACACGGTCTCCCACAGTATTCTTGCCAGCAAGTTAAAGAAGTATGGGCTGGATGAATGCACTATAAGGTGGATAGAAAGTTGGCTAGATTGTCGGGCTCAGTGGGTAGTGATCAATGGCTCCATGTCTAGTTGTCAGCCGGTATCAAGTAGAGTGCCCCAAGGGTCGGCCCTGGGTCCAGTTTTGTTCAATATCTTCATAAATGATCTGGAGGATGGTGTGGATTGCACCCTCAGCAAGTTTGCAGATGACACTAAACTGGGAGGAGAGGTAGATACGCTGGAGGGTAGGGATAGGATACAGAGGGGCCTAGACAAATTAGAGGATTGGGACAAAAGAAATCTGATGAGGTTCAACAAGGACAAGTGCAGAGTCCTGCACTTAGGACGGAAGAATCCCATGCACCGCTACAGACTAGGGACCGAATGGCTCGGCAGCAGTTTTGCAGAAAAGGACCTAGGGGTGACAGTGGACGAGAATCTGGATATGAGTCAACAGTCTGCCCTTGTTGCCATGAAGGCCAATTGCATTTTGGGATGTATAAGTAGGGGCATTGCCAGCAGATCGAGGGACGTGATCGTTCCCCTCTATTCGACATTGATGAGGCCTCATCTGGAGTACTGTGTCCAGTTTTGGGCCCCACACTACAAGAAGGATGTGGAAAAATTGGAAAACGTCCAGCGGAGGGCAACAAAAATGATTAGGGGACTGGAACACATGAGTTATGAGGAGAGGCTGAGGGAACTGGGATTGTTTAGTCTACGGAAGAGAAGAATGAGGGGGGATTTGATACTTGAAAGGGGGTTCCAAAGAGGATGGATCTAGACTGTTCTCAGTGGTAGCTGATGACAGAACAAGGAGTAATGGATTTGTATTTTATTCTTTTGAAATTGTTAAGAGCAGCAATGACTTAGCTCAGACTGAAGTATCTCATCTAATTTACTAGATCATAGTGTCTCCCCTTTGTGTACGATGAGACAGTTTAGTGCACTGTGATGAACAGGAGATGCTCTTGTTTTTGAACAAATATTTTTGCAAAGAATTTTCATCCTACTTGCTATGATTTCAAGAAATAAAGTGGTTTCATCTGAATGGATTTTCAGACAGAAAATGGTTTCCATGAAAATGTTCACACCTGATTTCCTGGGTTCTATCCCTGCCTCCGGGTGGGGGGGTTGTTGTCTGTTAGTTAGAACAGGAGTCAGGACTGTTGTCTTCTCTTTCTGGCTCTTTCACCACTTTGCTGTGTGACACCTTGGTTAGGTCCAATGGGAACAGGGTCAATTCTCTAAGTCCAGGCAGCAGGGAGCCTGGGTGAGATAAGGGATGTTAAGGTCGTCTGCGAAGGAGAAAGGGATGTTTCCAGGTGTTGAACGTCAATAATTCTAAACTTTGCTAAAATGGCTAGTCTCGAGAAACAAGAACTAGTTGGGGCCAAACTTTAACCATTGTCTTTTTTAAAGCCCATTCAGGGATGTGAGTCCCAGAGAGCCATAGAGAGTGGGAGCAACTTGCCCAAAGTCCCACAGATCAAGAGGCAGCAATGGAAGCAGGAGTGACACTCCCTCTCAAAGGCAGGGGGACCGGACATTAGGGCCTGGTTGCAATTGCCAGCTGTGGGAGGGAGTGTGCAGCAGTGGTTAGTGAAGGGGTCCATCCATGGCTCTGACACTCAGTGTGACCCTGAGATGGTAGCTGAGGCCCGTTTGCCATCAGTAGGGTTGGGGTCCCATCGCTACAGCCCAGTGGGTTTGGGAGGCTCCAGGAAGGTGTGTAAAGTGCTGGGATGTCAGGATCCCGGAGGCACTGTCACCTCCGCCCTAGGGCCGTGTTCTGCACCCCCTTGCTGCTGGCTGAGTTTCTCTGTCCCTTGGCAATCAGACAGACTCTTGTTTTCACAGCCAGTCGATCGCCCTCGTGTCATCACCCTGCCTGCTGGCTGGGCAGGGTAACTCCTGAGGTCACCACTCTCTCCAGCCTGCCTTGGGCTTGGAGAGTGAGGAGGAGGGCAAGGGACGTCTGCTGACCCTGAACATCCGCCATCCATTATCCCATCACTGAGAGCAAGTGAGTGGCATTCGGGTTCCTCGGTGGCTTCCCCTCTCTGTCTGGGGAGAGGCAGAAATGGGGAGAGAATATCTCCAAAGAGGGATTTCATTTGCAAACAGTCCCCAAGAGCCCCTCACTCTCCGACCGGGCAGGGGCTTCTCCAGAGCTGTCTCCAGTGTGTTTGGAAAGGTTCCAGCAATGGGGCTCCCAGCCCTTCCCTTGTGGGACACTGTTCCCCAGGCTGAGAGTCTCTGAGCTGGGCCAGACCCTGTGAGCTGCTGAGCCTGGAAATCAATGGGGAACGAGGAGGGCCCTGGTCATGGTTCTGCTCTGAACCCTCCTGCTTCTCAGCGTCCTCTGGAACTGGTCGCTCGGTCAGCACCGGTCAGAGATGGCAAAGCACTGGTGTCACTGCTCCAGCCGAGCGCCCCTCTGACCTCACCCCACCCTATGGACACGTTTCCCAGATCTCAATGCCCGGTCTGAGCTCTCTCCCTCCCCCGCCTCCAGGGTTTCACACTGAGCAGGTTCCCGTGGGCTGCGCTCTGAGCGGCCAGGCCCTCATGGACCCGAGGTTCCAGTACGCCTACGATGGGAGGGACTTCATCAGCTTTGACGACCAGACGGGGACGTGGGTCGCGGCCGAGCAGCCGGCCTTCCCTCAGAAGCAGAGCTGGGAGACGGGCAAGACGTGGACTCAGTACGTCCGGTGGTACCTGAAACAAAAGTGTCTGGACACCCTGCAGAGCCCGGTGCAGCAGGGGAGTGGGGTCCTGCGGCAGCAGGGTGAGTGAGCCTGCAAGGAGCTAGCATGGGGTGCGGGAGGGGCACAGTCACACCAATGGGACTTAGGTACAGAGGTGCCGACTTCCCAATGCTCCAGGGGATGCTCGACCCCCACTCTGCCCCAGGCCCTCCCCCCACTCCACCGCTTCCTGCCCCACCTCTTCCCACACCCGCTCCGCCCCCCACTCCAACCCCTCTGCTTCTCCCCACCCTGTTCCGCCCCCTTCCCCCTCGTGCGCCGCCCCCTCCCCCTCCCCCTGTGAGCCTCCTGCATGACACAGAACAGCTGACTGTGGCGGGCCGAGACGGCATTGCGGGGGAGGGGAGGCGCTGATCGGGAAGGCTGCTGGTGGCTGCTGAGCACCCACCATGTTTTTTCCTGTCGGTGCTCCAGCCCCGGAGCACCCACGGAGCCGACACCTATGCTTGGGTATCTCCGGAAAGGGTGGTGTGGCTGGGCAGAGGGACTGTGATGAAGCGCGCCTGTGTTCTATTCCAGCTCTGTCCCTGGCCTGCTGGGTCACCCTGGGCCAGTCACAACCCCTCTCTGTGCCTCAGTTTCCTCATCTGTACAATGGGGATAATGAAGCTGACCGTTTTTTGTAAAGTGCATGGAGATGGAGCAATGACGAGCTTGCCGAGAACTGCGGGTTGTTCTCAGTTGTTACCAGTGCAGACAGATTATTAGCTGGTGCTAGCAGTTCTGGCTGCCTGGGCGCCTCCATTCTGCAAGCCCTTTCCTGTTGGCTTCCAGCTCCCTCCAACGTCTCCTTTTTGGGCTGAACCGTTTCAGCCCTGGGTTGTGAGTTGATTAATTTTGGCAAGTCTGAGCCGGAAAAGGCCCAGCCGTCTGTGCGTGTGAAGGCAGCAGACTGGGAATGGGGCGGGGGATGCATTTTGTCATTCGACAAAGAAAAAACACTTGCCTTGAGCTTCTTTTGCCCAGCACTAGCACCTCCTCAGTCGAGGGTAGAGGCGTGGAAAGGGCCAGGGACTCGGGGCAGTGTGGCAGCGGGATTGAAGTGCCCGAGGATGCAGAGAGGGGCCTGCTGGGATTTCCAAAGGGAGGCGCCTGACTCCCTGTGAAATCACCGGGGTTAGGCACCGAGGGGGGTTGGAAATCCAACTGGCCCTTAGCCCCCTAAATTGCACACGTGTGTTTGGAGGACCCAGTGAAAACCTGCTGCTTTCACCCAATGAAAACCCAGCTCAGGCTGCTACTCTCCCCTTAGCTCTGCCCTTCTCTGGTAGGCAGTGCCAGCTCACACAGAGGACGGACTCCTGACTCCCTCATTGGCCAGCCTGTGCTGTCAATGAGGCTGACTTACAGTGTTAGCCTCTCCCCATTGGCCCTGGGGACGAGTCTCAGGGTCTTTATTTCTCATTGGCCCTCCTCCTGTCTTTTGGTATTGGGAGAGGGCCAACCAAAGCCCCTCCCAACACCCCACTAAGGTTCAGTAAGGGGCCAACAGTCCCCTTACCCATAGAAACATCAAAATCGTGGTGATTTATTGATTTTTATCAAGTAGGTCTGCTGCTGTGAAAAGTGATAATATTTTTCACAGCCTTTCAGCCAGTGACTTGGGTTGCCAACTTCGTAATTTTTAAGAACTAGGTAATCCAGCAGGAGTGCCAGAAGCTCCCCTGCCCTGCCTTTTCCCACAAGGTCCCACACCTGCCCCACCTCTTCCCCTGAGGCCCCATCCCTGCCTTGCCTCTTCCCTCGAGGCTCTGCTCCCGTCCACGCCCTGTCAAGGGGGACTTGCCTATGGAGCTGGGGCTGGGAGCTGCTGCCACCCAATGCAGGTAGGAGGCAGCCCCGGCTGAGTAGGGGCTGGTGAGGGTGATGACCCAATGCCTCCCCGCCCGCAGTAACTAGACTTTGGGTGTCCAGTCAGTAGATCTGACCAGACTCTGTCAGGTCCGGCATACGTGAGCTCCAAACTGTCCTACAGATGAACTGAACATTTCATTTTCCCCCCTTCTTCCTCTTGGTGGACGGCCAGATAATAGTTTTAACATCGACAGTCAGTCCTTTGTTGTCTCTGAGGAGCTAGTCCGTGGGTGTTCCCCAGAACTATGACATATTTCAGTAACAAATAGGGTTACCATATATCTGGATTTTCCTGGACAGAGCCTCACTTTTGAGCCTGCCGAGTGCGGTTTTCCTATCACAGCAAATATCCAGGGGTTTTGCCGAGCAGAGGGGCTGCAGCTCAGAAACAGCTCTGATTGGTCAGCTTTCCAATTGGTTCATTCCCCTGCACCCACAGCTGATTGGTCCATTCCCTTGCATCTGCAGCCGATTGCTGCCAGCTCCCTGCCCACCCAGGCCCTGCCCACCCACGCACCTAGGTGCTGACTGACGGCTGTTGCTGCATTCTGGGCTTCTGCCAGTGCCCTGCCACTATGACAGCAACTAACACTGCCCTCACTGTGACGTTGCACCCCCATAACGCTTTACGGACATATGCTTATGAATGTATATATGACATAACTGGAATATGTTTTATGCTATGTATGCCATGTAACATGCCTCTGTAAAGGTTATGATCTACTGAATATATTCATCCTATTTGTATGCATGTATCATTTTTGTATTTGAAGCGATGAATATTGGCTGCGTATTTGTTTGATTTTAAGTAGCCTTAGTAAGGCATTTGGTCAGCTTCTTAAGAAAGGAATTTGTAAGGTAAGTGCCAACTCAAGAAACACTTAACAGACAATAAAAAGAAAAGGAGGACTTGTGGCGTCTTAGAGACTAACAAATTTATTAGAGCGTAAGCTTTCGTGAGCTACAGCTCACTTCATCAGATGTTGCATCTGATGAAGTGAGCTGTAGCTCATGAAAGCTTACGCTCTAATAAATTTGTTAGTCTCTAAGACGCCACAAGTCCTCCTTTTCTTTTTACGGATACAGACTAACACGGCTGCTACTCTGAAACTTAACAGACAATGGAACCTTGGAAGACTCCAATCCACATAAGAAGTCTACCTGGGGACTTTCAAGGTAGCATGTGAGCAATGGCTGCCACCTGTAAAGTTCTGAGTCATGCACGGAAATGTGACTTACCCATGTGACTCCAAAACTCCAGCTTGCAGCTGGCTTCTGCATAGGAGAGAGGAGGGGGGGCTCCACCCACAAGAGAAAGTCTATTTAAGCCCCTGGGAGACCCCCTCCATTTTGTCTTCAGCTGGCTCAAGAGATCACCTCGCCACCCCCAAAAGACACATGAAAGAAACTGGAACAAAGGACAGTAACTACAGGGGGTGTGAGTGATTGCTGGACCCAGACTAGAAGGAGGCTAGTCTGTAAAAGAAACTTGTTGGAACATCTCTGACGGTGAGATTTCATCTGTAACCACTTTCTTACTGTATTAGGCTTAGACTTGCCTGTTTTATTTTATTTTGTTTGGTAATATACTTTGTTCTGTCTGTTATTACTTAAATCCACTTAAATCCTACTTTTTGTATTTAATAAAATCACTTTTTACTTATTAATTAACCTAGAGCATGTATTAATACCTGGGGGGGGGGGAACATCTGTGCAGATCTCTAACAGTTTTATAGAGGGCAAACAATTTATGAGTTTATCCTTTATAAGCTTTATACAAGGTAACGTGGATTTATTTGGGGTTTGGACCCCATTGGGAGCTGGGTACCTGAGCGTTGGAGACAGGAACACTTCTTAAGCCTGCAGCTTTTGAGGTATGTGGTTCAGACCTGGGGCTGTGTTTGTAGCAGTCAAGCGTGTCTGGCACAACCAGGCAGGGTTCTGAAGTCTCAAGCTGCCAGGGAAAATGGGCTTCAAGGTAGTCTCGGCATATCAGTTGGCAGTTCCGAAGGGGTTTTTTTGTGATCCAACCCATCACACTCACCTCATGAGTACCCCCACTGCACCCCCTGCAATACCCCCTAATTTTACCCCCAGATTCCCCACCACAGCTGCCTCCCCTCATCAGTGTGCTCTTTTTGGGCACCTGGAATATGGTCACCCTAGCAACAAACATACAGGCAAATCTCACCGTGTGCACTGGTGTCACACGCATTTCAATGGCACAACATTCAGCAGACCATGAGTTTTCCAAAGATCCCTCACCAGGCACACATTGTACACAATATATCAGAACCATATGCAAGTGGGGAACATAGGGCACAGGGGGTTAGTAACAAGAGGCATGCAGTGTGGGGTGAGTGGGGCAAAGAAAATCTCTGTCATCCCGACACAGGACACTGTGGTGAGTGGGAGGCGGAGACCAGGTGGGCTGTCAGGTTCCTCATCCTCCTCTGACCACAGTGATGGAGGTCAGCCTGGCTTCAAGGCTGCCCAAGTGTGTTGACATCCCCGGATCCCTTCTTCCCTGTGCCCAACCTCAGCATCTCAGCAATATGGAAATGCTGCCCACGTCCCCTATCCTTCTTTGGTCCTTTAGATTTCAGGGGCAGCTTCACATGACACTCACTGGCCCCGTCTAGTCGCTCTCTGGCTCTGATGCAGCGAGTTCACAGTCTCAGCCACTTGGCTCTGAGGAGCAAGCCCAGCAGTTTCCCAGCTCTGTTCCCCCCACCTTGTCCCCCTCCCAACGTATCTCACATCTCTGCAGGGAGCAGGAAATAACTTCATTCCCCATTTCAGTCTCTGCCCCTCGGCGTCTGGATTTAGTCTGCACCATCAGTGTTTGTGCTGAGAGATACTGATCACTCTCATTGTTAAAACCACACACACAAAAATCTCATGACGAAAGGTTAGATAAAGATTAAAATAAAATAAAATCTATAAAAAGACGATTCTGGCAAATGATCATTTGTCTCGTGAAATCCTCAATAAATCTGAGTTACATGCTGTCAAACTCAACTGATATCAATGCATGTGACCAAACGGCTTTCACAAAGAGGGAAAAACCTATAGCCCAGGGTGGGCTATAAAACACATTCATGTTCTCAGATAATTCTTTAAAATTAAAAACCTAGAAAATAAATATACCTTTAGTGGCAAAACCGGCTTCACTTCTCGCCTCATTTTTTGGTTGTATTAGTTGCAAAAGTTTTAGCAGCAGTATACTACAAGAGAAAGAAAGACAAAAAAACCTCTTCCCATCTACATATGATCTGGACTAAGCCTAGAAAAAGCCGGGAAGCAATTTTACCAATAGGTGGAAACAAGGCTATAAGATGTGAAATGTCAGATTCTGCTTTGAGGTTCATTGGGATTTCCCCACCCACTCCCAGGTCTGTGACACTTCCTTCTCCAGCCCTCCCGAGTCTGACTAAGACCATAGACATCAAAACTGTGATTCCTAAGCATGGAGAGCCAGGGTCACGGTGGTAAGTGACACCTTGAGAGGTGGAGGGGTAGAATGAGGAGAAGGTAAAACTGTCCATTGCTGGGACAGATGTTACCGTGTTGAGAGTGGAGCATGATGGTGATGGGGGAAGGAGGGAATCCCTCGGACTCACCCCATCATCCTCAAATAGCACAGAAGCTAAAACACCACATTTTACTGTCCCTGCTCCCCATTTATTTAGCATCTAGTTAATTCTGCTCCCTAAGGCAGAAAATGTACAAACACTAAATGCTTTTTAGCAGGGCCTGGAGTAATCTGAGACTATCTGGGAATGAGACAATCCAGCCCCAAAGGGGGAATTTAGGGACTAACAATCACTCTGTTAATTGGTAGGGCGTCAGAACACATAAGTAAGGCTACAATTGTGTTATGGAAGTCACAGAATCTGTGAGTTCCAGAGACCTCCGTGACTTCACCCCGTTTTGGTTCGGAGCTGTGGAGTACCCACACAGCCCATGGTGGCTGAGAGCTGCCCCCTTGATCATTGAGCCTGTGACTTGTCCATGACTTTTACTAAACATATCCATGACAAAATCTTAGCCTTACACATAAGATGCTCAGGGTGAGGTTACACTAGGAAACCTGGTGGAGGGTCACAGAGATGCGCTGGCTAATCCCGACCATATTTCCTACCATAGACAGACGCTCAAAGGCAGAGGTGGGATCTCTCAGTCTCCCACAAAGGGTCCTGTGGGAATCAGCCCTTCTCAGTGGTGCTGTCTGAATGCAGAGGGGGCACGGAGAAGGGGCAGAGAGGGTGAGTGAGGAGAGGCAGCACCTCTCTACCCCTGTGCTCTCCCTCGCCTCTTATCCCATCATCCCCAAACACTCGATACCCCAGGACCCAGCTCCCCCTGCTTCCCAGCTCCACCAGCCCCAACTATTCAATGCCCAGTGTCCTTCCCAGAACTCATCGGCCTGGTCTCTTAACATTTGATCCCCCATAGCCCAGCGCCCTGAGGGATTCGGGGAAGTGAGGAGTTACCAGCCCCCAGGGACACTCCCCCTGCAGGGACAGCTCCAGGTAAGTGGGGGAGCCTAGCCCAGAGGCTGGTGGAAGATGTGGGGTGGGGACAGGTATGTAGAGTGAAGGTGGGGCCTGGCCCCAGTGTCCTTGTTAGGGTTTCTTCCCCACTCTGAACTCTGGGGTACAGATGTGGGGACCTGCATGAAAGACCCCATAAGCTTATTTCTACCAGCTCAGGTTAAACTTTCCCAAGCACAAATTTTGTGTGTGTGTTTGGGATTCGGTACGCTGCCACCACCGAGTGATTTAACAAAGGATCAGGGAAAGGACCACTTGGAGTTCCTGTTCCCCCAAAATATCCCTCCAAGCCTTACACCCCCTTTCCTGGGGAGGCTTGAGAATAAACAAGATGAACACAGACCAGCCTTGGGTTTTTAGGACCCTAAAAATCCCAATCCGATTTTTAAAAAAACCATAGAACTTTATTAGAAGAACAAAAAAGATAAAAGAACTAGCCTTGTAAGATTAGGATGGAAGATAATCTCACAGGCAATTAGCTTCAAAACATAGAGAATCCCACTCTCGGCAAAACCTTAAAGTTACAAAAAGAAACAAAAACAGGAATGCACATTCCCTCCAGCACAGAGAATTTCACAAGCCAAAAACAAAAGAAAATCGAACGCATTTTCTAGCTCGATTACTTACAAACTCTATAGGAGTTGGATTGCTTCCTTGAGCTGTCTCCGGCAGAGGCATCACACAGATAGACAGACAGACAAAAAAGCCTTCTCCCCCTCAGATTTGAAAGTATCTTCTCCCCTTATTGTTTTCTTTTGGTCAGGTGCCAGCCAGGTTACTTAAGCTTTTTACCCCCTTACAGGTAAGGAGGAATTCTAGGCTACCCTTAGCTGTATGGTTATGACACGCCCCCCCAAATCACAGATAGTGTGAAACACTGGCTGTGATTTCTTCCTGGAGCTCTAGGAGAAAACAGAATTAATAAGACACATGCATTTGTAGATATACTACTTGACAATATAAAGACTAACAATATATTTTACATTTTAAGGATGATTTTAACCACTTGTTTCTGGGAAACTTTTATGGGAGAGTGCATTAGCCACTTTGTTAGAAGCTTCTGAAATGTGTTGTATTTTAAAATTAAAATCTTGGAGAGCTAAACTTTACCGAAGACGTTTTTTGTTATTTCCCTTGGCGGTATGAAGCCACGTTAGCAGAGCATGGTCAGTTTGCAGGTGGAAACGCCGTTCGGAAACGTATGGGCATAGGTTTTCCAGAGTGTAGACAATGGCGTAACATTCCTTTTTGCTGATTGACCAGTAGCTTTCCCTCTCAGACAGCTTCTTGCTGAGAAACATGACAGGATGGAATTTCTGATCTGGTTCTTTCTGCATTAAGACTATTCCCACACCACGCTCGGACGCATCTGTGGTTACTAGGAACAGTTTGTCAAAGTCTGGGGCCCTTAGCACAGGGTCAGACATAAGTGTTGCTTTAAGCTGGTTAAAGGCCTTTTGACACGCATCAATCCACTGAACCGCATTTGGCTGTTTCTTTTTGGTTAGGTTTGTCAGTGGAGTGGTGATTCGGCTGTATTGCGATACAAATCGCCTGTAATATCCAGCCATGCCTAAGAAGGATTGGACCTGTTTCTTTGACTTTGGGACAGGCCACTTTTGGATAGCATCCACCTTGGCCTGTAGGGGGTTGGTAGTTTCTTGACCCACCTGGTGTTCAAGGTAAGTCACTCTGTTTAAGCCTATTTGACACTTCTTAGCCTTAACAGTTAGTTCTGCCTCCCTTATGCGCTTGAAAACTTGTAGACGCTCCAGGTGTTCTGCCCACAAATCAGAAAATATGGCCACATTGTCCAGATAGGCGACTGCATATTCTCCCAATTCCACTAGGAGACCCTCTACAAGTCTTTGGGAGGCGGAGGGTGCATTTTGCAGCCCGAAACGGAGCACATTGCATGTATACAGCCCGACACGGGTGGTGAAGGCTGACCTTTCCTTGGCGGATTCATCTAGCGGTACCTGCCAGTACCCCTTGGTTAAATTTAACATAGAGATGAACTGGGCCCATCCCAATTTCTCCAAATAGTTAATCTGTCCGTGGCATTGGATAGTTGTTGGGGCGAGTTACAGCATTTAGCTTACGGTAGTCCAAGCAAAAACGTATTTCCCCATCTAGTTTGGGAACTAGAACCACTGGAGATGCCCATGCACTGTCAGAGGGCCGGATTACACCCATCTGTAACATATCCTGGATCTTCCGTTCTATAGCAGTTTTAGCTTGAGGAGACACCCGGTAAGGTTGGACTTTAATTGGGTGAGCATTACCTGTGTCAATGGAGTGGTATGCCCGTTCAGTCAGTCCTGGGGTGGCTGAGAACGTCGGCGCGTAGCTAGCGCACAGCTACTGGACCTGCTGTCGCTTCATATGCCCAAGGGTCATGGAGAGGTTCATCTCTTCCACGCCACCATCACTTTTCCCTTTGCAGTAGACACCTTCAGGCCACTCAGCGTCATCTCCTCCCTGGACTGTAGACTGACAAACCTTTAATGCTCTGGGAATAAAAGGCTTTAGAGAATTAATATGGTACACCTTAGGCTTTCGGTTGGAGGTGGGGAAGGCTATGAGATAATTAACAGCTCCCAGGCACTCTTGGACCATGAATGGCCCTTCCCACGACGCTTCCATTTTATGAGCCTGGAGCGCCTTTAAGACCATGACCTGGTTCCCTACTTTGAAGGAATGCTTTTTGGCACGTGTATTATACCAGGATTTTTGCTCTTTTTGAGCAACTTTTAGGTTTTCTTTAGCAAGGGCTAAAGAGGTTCAGAGGGTGTTTTGTAGGTTGGTTACAAAGTTCAGAATGTTAGGTCCTGGAGAAGGTGTAAATCCCTCCCATTTTGCTGCTTTACCAACTGTAATGGCCCCTTAACCTTGCGGCCATATACAAGTTTAACTGGTGAAAACCCTAAACTGGGATGTGGTACAGCTCTGTAGGCAAAGAGCAACTGTTGCAACACTAGGTCCCAATCATTGGAGTGCTCATTTACAAATGTACGTATTATAGCCCCCAAAGTTTCACTAAACTTCTCCATCAGGCCATTCGTTTGATGGTGGTAAGGGATGGCAACCAAGTGGCTCACCGCATGAGCTTCCCAAAGGTTTTTCATGGTTCCTGCCAGGAAATTAGTTCCCGAATCTGTAAGGATGTTGGAGGGCCAACCTACCCTGGCAAAGATATCTGCTAGTGCCTGGCACACACTTTTAGCTGTGGTGTTGCTTAGAGCTACTGCTTCCGGCCATCGAGTGGCAAAATTCATGAAAGTCAGTATGTACTGCTTTCCTCTGGGTGTCTTTTTTGGGAAAGGACCCAGAATATCCACAGCTACTTGCTGAAATGGAACCTTAATTATGGGGAGTGGCTGGAGAGGGGCTTTGACCTGGTCTTGAGGTTTTTCCACTCTTTGGCATACCTCACAAGACCGGACATAGGCAGAAACATCCTTGCCCATTCCCTCCCAGTGGAAGGACTTTCCCAAACGGTCTTTGGTTCTGTTCACCCCAACATGGCCACTAGGATGATCGTGGGCTAAGCTCAAGAGCTTTACCTGGTACTTAGTTGGAACTACCAACTGTCTTTGAGGATGCCAGTTTTCCTGGTGTCCACCAGAAAGAGTTTTATGGTATAAAAGTCCTTTTTCTACAACAAACCGGGACTCCGTTTGGGTCTTTGGTAACATGGACTGGGCCCTTGTAGAAGTCTGAGGAACAGAGCTAGGTGTGACAGCTTGCTTAGCCTGGCTGTGGATGACCATTCCCACCCTCTTGGCTAGCTTCACATGACTGGCCAAGTCTTCCCCCAGCAGCATGGGAATGGGATAATCATCATAGACTGCAAAAGTCCACATTCCTGACCAGCCCTTGTACTGGACAGTCAACTTGGCTGTAGGCAAGTCAAAAAAGTTTGACTTGAAGGGTTGAACTGTTACTTGGGTCTCTGGGTCGATTAAGTTGGGGTCCACTAAGGATTGGTGGATAGCCGACACTTGTGCTCCAGTGTCCCTTCACACTGTAACCTTCTTCCCGCTCACACTCAACAGTTTTCCTTTGCTCTGAGGGTATCTGGGAGGCATCTGGGCCTGAGGACCTTTCCTGTGACTGGTGCAATGAACAGTAGTCTGTTGGGGTTCTTGGGGCAGTTGGCCTTTACATGCCCCGGCTCGTTAAATTTAAAACATCGCCCAGCTAACTGGTCACTGGGGTGAGGTGGGTTGCTGAAGAATGGTGTGGTTGGACGATAAGGTGTCTGGGGTTTTCCTTGGGGTGTAGCTGGGGCCTTGGGTGGCCCCTGGTAGTAGGGTGTGGTCTGAGCGTATCCCTTCTGGTGTTCGCTTAAACTGCGACCAGGGTTGTTCCTTTCTGCTCCCTCCACCTGGATTTTTCAGTTTGCCCCGCCTCTTTGGCAGTCTGGGACTGCTCGTATTGGTCAGCATACGAAGCAAGACTTTCTGCTGAGTCCATTTTCTTATCCCACTGTTTTATATTATCATTGGTCATATTTAGGAATTGTTTCTGAGTCATCAAATCACACACTCCTTCAAAGTTAGTTATACCCCTTCCTTTGACCCATTTATCTAACAGATCCTTTATCTGGTTTACATAAGCCACATTACTTAGTCCAGGCCCTCTCTTAAGGGCTTTAAATTTACTCTGTAAGTTTCAGGTGTAACTTGAAATTGTTTCAAAACCAAATCCTTGAATTTATTATAGTCAGAAGCCTCATCAATAGGCATCTTGTTGAATACGTCCAGAGCTCTTCCAGTCAATTTTGCTACCAATGTGGTCATCTTGTGAGTGTCAGGAATTGCATGAATTGCAATAGTCTCTCAAAGGTGAGGAAATATTCAGCAATATTACTGGATTCATCATACTGTGGACATAGTCGCTCCCATTGGTGGATTTTTGGGGAAGGATTGTTAGGGTTGGACCCAGTGGGCCCATCTTAGTGCTTTCCAGATCTAAGCATTTCACCTCCATCTCCGCCTCCAAGTGTGTCACCACCGCCTCCATCGCTTTCCTGTGGGCAGCCTTTTTGGCTTTCTTTTTTCTTTCAGCAGCATCTTTCTCGAGTTGTTTTAATTCGATCAGTCTTTTATGTTCCTTTTCTTTCTCGTCTGCTTTCAGTTTGGCTAAATCCAGGTTTTGTTGGACATTGCTTTTTGTCACCCTGGTCTTTTTGTGTTTAACCGAGCTATACCCAAGAGTTAGAAAGAAAAAAAAAGCCAGCTTGTGAATTCCCTGGCTGTAATCGAATACCTCTGCCTCCAGGCAAAGAGACAGAACCTGTAGCTGTTTTCAGCTAACAGAAAACCTCTTCAGTCTGTGCTTTTGGTTCAAAATGATCCCACCTCTCCCACCATGTCAGGGTTCCTTCCCCACTCTGAACTCTGGGGTACAGATGTGGGGACCTGCATGAAAGACCCCCTGAGCTTATTTCTACCAGCTCAGGTTAAACTTTCCCAAGCACAAATTTTGTGTGTGTGTGTGTGTTTGAGATTCGGCACGCTGCCACCACCGAGTGATTTAACAAAGGATCAGGGAAAGGACCACTTGGAATTCCTGTTCCCCCAAAATATCCCCCAAGCCTGACACCCCCTTTCCTGGGGAGGCTTGAGAATAAACAAGATGAGCACTGACCAGCCTTGGGTTTTTAGGACCCTAAAATCCCCAATCTGATTTAAAAAAAAACCCACAGAACTTTATTAGAAGAACAAAAAAGATAAAAGAACTAGCCTTGTAAGATTAGGATGGAAGATAATCTCACAGGCAATTAGCTTCAAAACATAAAGAATCCTCCTCTAGGCAAAACCTTAAAGTTACAAAAAAAAAAAAAAAAACAACCCAAAACAGGAATGCACATTCCCTCCAGCACAGAGAATTTCACAAGCCAAAAACAAAAGAAAATCGAACGCATTTTCTAGCTCGATTACTTACAAACTCTATAGGAGTTGGATTGCTTGCTTCCTTGAGCTGTCTCCAGCAGAGGCATCACACAGGCAAAAAAGCCTTCTCCCCCTCAGATTTGAAAGTATCTTCTCCCCTTATTGTTTTTTTTTGGTCAGGTGCCAGCCAGGTTACTTAAGCTTTTTACCCCCTTACAGGTAAGGAGGAATTCTAGGCTACCCTTAGCTGTATGGTTATGACAGTCCTTCTCCTCATCTCCATGGCAGGGGGATCCCGGCTGGGAGGGGAAGGGAGAGGGGGGAACTTCAGCCAGGCAGAGGGAGCAGTTGGAGGAGTTTCTCTCTCTCCCTTCCCCCACCTGTGGCCCATCAGCTCAGCAGCCAGGGCTGCAGCAGGGAGGAGGGGCTGATCGGGGCTTCTGCTCCTTTGTCTGTGGTTTGCTTAGGCCAGGCAGAGCCAGAGGGTCACTGACCAGCTGATTCTCGGCTGCTGCTGGATCCTTATCTGAGTGATGGGCAGCTGGGTCCTTGGGAGCCAAATGCCCCTGATGTGTGTGGGAATGAGGAAATGGAGGTGTCTCTGATGTCCACTGTGGGGTTACTTTCATTTGGAGCATTTTCCACACTGAGAACATCTCAGAGGTTACTTCCCTGTGCAGATTTGCAGATGCCTGATACTCTGGGAGCAGCACGCTGAACTTGATCAATTAGGACAAACTGCAAAGAATGGGGCAGACAATCCCCCAAACTGGTGGATATTCCAATACTTAGATTCACCAAACCAGCAACAAAACACCTTCTATGCCTATCTTACTGGTTACCCAGAAGCCAAAACACAGTTCCCTGAAAGCACAGGTAGTCAATTCTTTTTTTCAAGGTCAAAATTTCCTTGTCAAGCTATAGACAAAGTCCACACTCCAGAGAAAATAATAATAAAGAAACCACAACAGTAATGATAATAGAGAAATAAAAACATTTCAGGGTTCCATTCAAAAGCACCTGGTTGTCTAGATTTGGCCCATGTCTGCCTATTGACTACCCCAGCATTAAAGACACCCAGCCTTGGGCTCCCGCCCAGACAGCCCAGTTAAATATAATGCGGATTACTGAAAATCTTGTTCATCATCTAAAAAGTTCAGCCAACCCCAAACGATTGGATACATTACTCAAGAAGTTAAGGAATACTTCAGTTCTTACCCAAATACATGCTTACAGCCAATTCTTATTAACTAAAGTAACATTTATTAAAAGAAGTAAAGAGAAAGTCTTGATCATTATACACACAGACATGAATAGAGTCCTTAGGGCAGTTTCACTGCAGGGATGGTGCTTTAGAATTGAAGGGTCCTTTTTCGAATAATTTCATCAGGTTCTTGTCCAGATGTGGGCAAACCTTGGCCCGCAGGACAATCCTGCCAGGCCCCCAAGCTCCCAGCCGGGGAAGTAGCCCCCGGTCCCTCTCCTGCTGCCCCCCTCCCTCACAGCAACAGCGCGCCCCGCGGGCAGCGAGCTCCTGCCGCTTTGAGCGCCATGGTAAGGGAGCAACGGTGGGGGCAACAGACGTTCGGGGGGGCAGTCAGGGGACAGGGAATGGTTGGATGGGGTGGAGGTTCTGGGGTGGGACGGTCAGGGGTCGAGGAATGGGGGGGGGTGGATAGGCATGGGAGTCCCGGGGGGCCTGTCAGGGGGTGGGGGTGTGGATAGGAGTCGGGGCAGTCCCGAGACCGGGAGCGGGGGAGGTTGGATAGGGGGTGAGGTCCCGGGGGGGCCTGTCAAGGGGTGCGGTTGTGGATAGGGCTCAGGGGGGGAGTCAGGGGACAGGGAGCAGGGGGGTTGCATAGGGGGTGGGGTCCGGGGGAGGGCGGTTTGGGGCAGGGGTCCTGGGACAGGGTGGTCAGGGGACAAGGAGCAGGGTGGGGTGGATAGGTCGGGAGTTCTGAGGCCGGCAGTCAGGGGGCAGGAAGTGGGAAGGGGCGGATGCCAGGCTGTTTGGGGGGCACAGCCTTCCCTACCCAGCCCTCGATACAGTTTGACACCGCAGACGAAAAAGTTTGCCCACCCTTGTTCTAGTCTAATGTCCAAATCAGGGCAGTTCACTATCAAGGCAGTCCAGATGGGACTGGAGATCTCAGTCTTATGACTCAAGCTACCCCCAAATAAAGCTTAAGAAGATCTGAGAGAAAAGGATCAGGTCCCAAGAGTTTTTATACAGATTTTTACAGCCTCTCGATGGTACGTGGTCCTGGGGTGAAAAATAGGCTTTTGAAATAACCTTGAATTTCCTCAGCATCACCGGCAATTAACTACAGGGATTAACAGAAGGTGATTATCCATTAAGCAGTTCATGGACTGTTTACCACAAACTTTAGAGAGACATGCAGACAAGGACATTATTACACCTAACTTTTATCTAAATGTTAATATTTCCTTTTGATCTCCAAGTTAACAGAATACAGCCCTAGAGAGGAACTGTTTGATTACATTGTTGACCTCTAACAAGACATAGGTAAACAGAGACTACTACGGTTACCATCTTCCAATTCTTTAGGAATACAAGTTTAGATTTCAAAGCTCAAGCCTATAGAACATGCAATGGCCCTAAATACCATTTACACACTTAGGATATGTCTACACTACGAAATTAGGTCGAATTTATAGAAGTTGTTTTTTTAGAAATCGGTTTTATATATTCGAGTGTGTGTGTCCCCACAGAAAATGCTCTAAGTGCATTAACTCGGCGGAGCGCTTCCACAGTACCGAGGCTAGAGTCGACTTCTGGAGTGTTGCACTGTGGGTAGCTATCCCACAGTTCCCGCAGTCTCCGCTGCCCATTGGAATTCTGGGTTGAGATCCCAATGCCTGATGGGGCTAAAACATTGTCGCGGGTGGTTCTGGGTACATATCGTCAGGCCCCCGTTCCCTCCCTCCCCCCGTGAAAGCAAGGGCAGACAATCATTTCGCGCCTTTTTTCCTGAGTTACCTGTGCAGACGCCATACCACGGCAAGCATGGAGCCCGCTCAGGTAACCGTCACCCTATGTCTCCTGGGTGCTGGCAGACGTGGTACGGCATTGCTACACAGCAGCAGCAACCCATTGCCTTGTGGCAGCAGACGGTGCAATAGGACTGGTAGCCGTCATCGTCATGTCCGAGGTGCTCCTGGTCGCCTCTGTGAGGTTGATCAGTAGTGCCTGGACAGACATGGGCGCAGGAACTAAATTTGGAGTGACTTGACCAGGTCATTCTCTTTAGTCCTGCAGTCAGTCCTATTGAACGATCTTATGGTGAGCAGGCAGGTGATACGGATTGCTAGCAGTCCTATTGCAGCATCTTCTGCTGGGCAGGCAAGAGATGAGGATGGCTAGCAGTCCTATTGTACCATCTTCTGCCGAGCAGCCATGAGATGTGGATGGCATGCAGTACTTCTGCACCGTCTGCTGCCAGCCAAAGATGTAAAAGATAGATGGAGTGGATCAAAACAATAGACCAGATTTGTTTTGTACTCATTTGCAAACTCTGCCCCCCGTCTAGGGGACTCATTCCTCTAGGTCACACTGCAGTCACTCACAGAGAAGGTGCAGCGAGGTAAATCTAGCCATGTATCAATCAGAGGCCAGACTAACCTCCTTGTTCCAATAAGAACAATAACTTAGGTGCACCATTTCTTATTGGAACCCTCCGTGAAGTCCTGCCTGAAATACACCTTGATGTAAAGCCACCCCCTTTGTTGATTTTAGCTCCCTGTAAGCCAACCCTGTAAGCCGTGTCGTCAGTCGCCCCTCCCTGCGTCAGAGCAACGGCAAACAATCGTGCATCTGAGTTGCGAGTGCGGTCCAGAGCAGTCACAATGGAGCACTCGGGGATAGCTCCCGGAGGCCAATACCGTCAAATTGTGTCCACAGTACCCCAAATTTGACCCGGCAAGGCCGATTTAAGTGCTAATCCACTTGTCAGGGGTGGAGTAAGGAAATCGATTTTAAGAGCCCTTTAAGTTGAAATAAAGGGCTTCATCGTGTGGACAGGTGCAGGTTTACATCGACTTAATGCTGCTAAATTCGACCTAAAGTCCTAGTGTAGACCAGGGCTTAGAAGCATGTCTCGAAAGGCTGAATCTAGATCAATTAACCTGCAAGTTGCTTCACCCTTTCTGGCCATGGGTCACAGAAGTTTAAATGCTGTGTGGATTCTTTCATGTTTAATGAGGTGTGATCTCCCATGGATTCTCCCATGTTTAATGAGGTGTGATCTCAGTGTGAAATTTTTCCCACAGTCCAAGCACTTATAGGGTCTCTCTCCCGTGTGGATTCTCTGATGTCTTATAAGGTCTGACCTCAACGTGAAACTTTTGCCACAGTCCAAGCACTTATGGGGTCTCTCTCCTGTGTGGATTCTCCGATGTTTAAAGAGGCCTGATCTCCATATGAAACTTTTCCCACAGTCTAAGCACTTATGGGGTCTCTCTCCCGTGTGGATTCTCTGATGTCTTATAAGGTCTGATCTCAGTGTGAAACTTTTCCCACAGTCCAAGCACTTATGGGGTCTCTCTCCTGTGTGGATTCTCTGATGTTTAAAGAGGCCTGACCTCCATATGAAACTCTTCCCACAGTCTAAGCACTTATGGGGTCTCCCTCCTGTGTGGATTCTCCCATGTTTAACAAGGCCTGATTTATCCTTGAAACTTTTCCCACAGTCCAAGCACTTATGGGGTCTCTCTCCTGTGTGGGTTCTCTGATGTGTAACAAGGACTGATTTCTGTGTGAAACTTTTCCCACAGTTTAAGCATTTATGGGGTCTCTCGCCTGTGTGGATTCTCTGATGTCTTATAAGGTCTGACTTCCAAAGGAAACCATTTCCGCAGTAGAGGCATTTATAAGGTCTCTCTCCTGTGTGGGTTGCCTGATGTGAAAAAAGGGCAGATCTCTGTATGAAACTTTTCCCACAGTCCAAGCACTTATGGGGTTTCTCTCCTGTGTGCGTTCTCTGATGTGAAACAAGGGCAGATCTCCATGTGAAACTTTTCCCACAGTATAAACACTTATAGGGAACCTCTCCTGTGTGGATTGCCTGATGTGAAACAAGGGCAGATCTCTGTATGAAACTTTTCCCACAGTCCAAGCACTTATGGGGTCTCTCTCCTGTGTGGATTGCCTGATGTGAAACAAGGGAAGATCTCTGTATGAAACTTTTCCCACAGTCCAAGCACTTATGGGGTCTCTCTCCTGTGTGGATTCTCCCATGTTTAACAAGGCCTGATTTCTCCGTGAAACTTTTCCCACAGTCCAAACACTTATGGGGTCTCTCTCCTGTGTGGATTCTCTGATGTGTAACAAGGCCTGTTTTGTGTGCAAAACTTTTCCCACAGTCTAAGCACTTATGGGGGCTCTCTCCTGTGTGGGTTCTCTGATGTGTAACAAGGCCTGTTTTCTGTGTGAAACTTTTCCCACAGTCTAAGCACTTATGGGGTCTCTCTCCTGTGTGGATTCTCTGATGTGTAACAAGGCCTGTTTTCTGTGTGAAACTTTTCCCACAGTCTAAGCACTTATGGGGTCTCTCTCCTGTGTGGATTCTCTGATGTGTAACAAGGCCTGATTTCTGTGTGAAACTTTTCCCACAGTCTAAGCACTTATGGGGTCTCTCTCCTGTGTGGATTCTCCCATGTGTAACAAGGCCTGATTTCTGTGTGAAACTTTTCCCACAGTCTAAGCACATATGGGGTCTCTCTCCTGTGTGGGTTCTCTGATGTCTCATTAGTGCTGACTTTGAGTAGAAAGTTTTCCAGCACTTGAGGCACTGAGAGGGTTTCTCGCCTGTGTGGCTTCTCCCATGGTTATTCAGGTCTGAGCAATTATTGAAGCTTTCGCCACGGTCCAAGCATTGAAGGGGTTCCTCTCCAGTGTGGATTGTCTGATGTGTCACAAGGTGTGAGCTCAGAATGAATCCTTTCCCATAGTCGAGGCACCGATAGGGTTTCTCTTCATTGGGATTTCTCTGCTGGGCTGTGGGATCCTTGTGTCCTCCACCACCTATAATAGATTCATCAACTTCCCCAGGAACGTCCTCATGATTCCCATCCTCACTCTCACTCACTCTCTTAGCACCTGCTGGGAGAGAGACAATCCAGACAGGAGTCATCGTGCTGGGGAGAAAGAGGAATAGCACACAGGGAAAACCCAACACACTAAAGTTGTGAAGAATCAGCAATTGGATTTTGACTCCACATTCCACCCAAACACTCACAGGGAAGGAAAGTTGGGAAGTAAGCTCCAGCAGCTCACAGGGTGGGTGGAATGGCGTGAGCGATATCTGCTGACTACGGCCCTGCCCTGGCTGAGATGAGGAAGATCAGAGGGCGCTTACTCACACCACACATTTGGGATTCTCAGCTTTTTCCATCACTCACCACATGGTTTCTGTGTCAGTCCTCACCTGTGTGGGTGCCTCTCGGGATCTCTCTTTCCTCACAGGCCTGGAGATCCGCGACCCACAACTCTTCCCCTCGTTCCATCTGGGCGATCAGCTCAGGTTTGGGAATGGGAAACCCTGCGCAGGGGATGAAATCAGACCAGATCAGGGTGCATGGAGGATTGAGAGAGAGTCTGTCACAAAGGGCATTCCATGTCCCGGTGCTGTGCTGGGGGAACGTGGAATCCAAGGGGACAGGAACATGGTCACTGAGCCCCCTTGGGAGAGGCAGACATCTGGGGAGGTGAAGGGAATTGTGACTCCCTCACTAGGAGTTTGCAGGATCTGTGCATTCTGCGGGCCTTGCTGACAAACACACAGCTCTAGAGTTAAACCCCGGCCTCCTTCTAAACCTGCAGAGCCCAGAGCCCTCCCCATGGCGAGAGCTAGACCCAAGGAGGGAGATGAACAGAGATGCTGTGTGTGAATGAGAAATAATAGACAGGACACTTCATGAGTTCTGCCCCACTGAAAGCTGGAGGTGGGTGGGAATGGTTTCGCATGTCCATTAGGTTTTGACACTGTGGTCCCATTGGAGAGGGTACAGAGATGCAAGTCTCTCTCGCCGCAACTGTGGACTATGGGACAAATTCTCCTCCAATCTAACTGACCAGGGAAGAACGTAACCAGAGTCAGAAATGCAGGCCCTACACTTTCTAATAACCGAGGGAACGGGAATCGCTTACCCAGTGAGGTCACCGTCTCGTAGTTATCCTGCATGACGTCCCTGTAGAGGGCTCTCTGACCGGGGTCCAGGAGAGCCCCCTGCCCCTGGGTGAAATACACAGCCACCTCCTCGAAGGTCACCGGCATCTGGAACAACAAGAGTCCCCCACTCAGCACCTGCTGCTCCAGCCACAATCCCACTAGTCACGGGAAAGGAAGAAAAAAAAGCTCTGGGAGGGCCAGAGAAGCAGAATCCCTCTCCCACCCTGCAGCAGCCATGTGGCTTCAGGGGTGGGAGAAGGTGAGAGCTCCTTGTCCCCCCAGCACACAGAGCAGGGCAGGGTCTTCTCATTTCCCACACGCCTGCCAGCCACAGGCAGATACAGGAAGCAGAGCTCTGAGCCGGGGACAGGAATCCCGACAGCTTCCCTTCGTATTTCACAGCAGCCTCTGGCCAGTGGGGTCAGGCTCCAGCACTGGGAGTCTGGAAAATGTTCCAAGCCCTGTTTCCTGTTTCATAAATGAGGAAAGTTCCCCTGCTGCCAATGGGCCTATTCAGAAAAGCAGCAGGTGTGAGGATGCAGATATGCAGGCCTGGCTGTAAAGGCCGATACTCTAAGAATTTAGGTGTATTCTTATCACTTGGCTAGTTCTAGTGGTATAAAAGAAAGAATCAAAATCACTGTCTGCGGGTGGAAGGGCCTTCTCTTACTGTGACAGTCTGAGGCCCTGTGCTTAGGCGAAGGCCTTTGGCTAAGCAGCAGAGGCAGCCATAAGCCGGGAAGCGACCGGTCACCTCCTCACATTTCAACCTAGTCACATTGAAATAAGGTGCTATTGGGCTGTTAGGAATACAATCCTGTCCTGATAGTGCCTATCACCTCCAGAGAAAGGGAAGTGCCTAGAAAATGTAAAAGGAAACTTAGTTTGATAGCATCCTGTCTGTCAAGAACCCACTTATCAATAGCTGGGATGTGAAATCCTCACTTCTCTATTGTTTTGTCATTATAGTTCCCACTTTGCTATTGTTTATTTGCATGGTCTCTGTCTGATTCTGAGATTGTTTCGTCTTCTGTATAATTAATTTTGCTGGGTGTAAACTAATTAAGGTGGCACGATATAATTGGTTACATACTCATGTTACAATATGTTAGGATTGGTTAGTTAAATTTCAGGAAAATGATTGGTTAAGGTATAGCTAAGCAGAACTCAAGTTTTACTATCTAGTCTGTAGTCAATCAGGAAGTGAGTGGTGGGGGGGGTGGGGAAACTGCAATCATGTTTGGCTAAGGGCAGGAATGGGAAGAGGGACACAGGTAAGGCTCTGTGGTGTCAGAGCTGGGAAGGGGGACACTAAAGAAGGAAACTGGAAGTATGCTTGCTGGAAGTTCACCCCAATAAACATTGAATTGTTTGCACCTTTGGACTTCGGGTATTGTTGGTCTCTGTTCATGCGAGAAGGACCAGGGAAGTAAGTGGGTGAAGGAATAAGCCCCCTAACAGCAGGTTTATCACACCCTGTTTCCTCCCTGCCTCTCCCTTCCTCTCCTCCCCCCAGCAGCTCCCTTAAAATCCCCTACCTGAGCTGGCTCCATCATGGCCATTTTCCTTCCCTTTCTCCTGGAAGATGGGTTGATCTGGAGCGAAATCTGGACGTGATTCCTCAGCCTGTCAGGGTGAGAGGGGCAATGGGGGAGGTTTCAAAAGGGGCTTGAGTCCATTTCGCACCCCGATTCCCCCCCCCCCCCAGACTCTTTCCCTTGAGTCAGACGCTCTGGACTTTGCCATGCTGGGAAGAAACCCAGTTAGGTTATTACCACCCAGGCCAGCCCCCTCCCAGCAGAACTGAACCCACCGGGACACTTTGAAACTCTCCCTGTAACAGTGTCTCTGAGCCAAATGCTGGAAAAAGAGCAGAACCAGAAAAGCCACTTTTGGGGATTCCCTCTGACACTGTCCCCAAAGGCAGCGCCTGTCCCCCCACTCCACAAGCAGTGCAGTGATTCCAGGCAGTCAGCAACTGGCTTTTCCTCTCTCAGCTCCTCTCCTTGTGCTCAGGAGAGTCAGTCTGCCCAGGATAATGCAGGGAATGGATCTGGGCAGATCTGGGAACTTCTCTTCCTGCTGCTCCTTCCAGTCTCTCCACTCTCCCTTTTTATCATCTTCCCTCTCCCTGGAGAACTGGTGACTGCTCCATTGACGTGGGCCTTTGCTCTCCTTCGGGAGATCAGCCACTGACACTGCTAACAGGGGTTTGAACCCTAGAACTATCCATGAGGACAGCAGCTCTGGGACTCACAGACACACGGGGAGCCCCTCCCTCCTGTACTTCAAACTCGCCAGCAGGTCCCTGAAAGGGGCCCTTTGTGCAGAGTCACTTTCCTGCCATGTGGAGGAGCAGAAACTGCTCCCTGTAGGAATTTGCTACTTAGGGTGCACTGAGCATGCTGACTGAACTGAGCACGCTCAGTAACATCTGCTGAAGTCACTGCCCTTCACCCTGCCCTTATTACCCATAAGATTCTGCAGACTGTTTTTACAGGGGTTAAAAAGGAGGAAAGGGGGCAAATCGGAGGAGGGAGGTGTTGGCCAGATTCTGAGCAGGGGGAAAAAATTCATTGGTCAGGAGGGTCAAGCAGCTGGAAGCAGGGTTAGGATAGGGCCTGAAGGGCAAAATCAGGGATGGGGGGAAGGAGCTGGGGTTAAGCTCAGGGGTAAGGCGCTGCCAGAAGGTAATAGAGGGTAAAACCCTGGCAGGGGCAGATGGGGTATGAGTTACGCCGGTGGACTGAGACATCAGTGTTTCCAAAAATAGGGTGTGTGTGGGGGAGGGAGAGGGTCTTTTTTTATTTCTCCTCTCACAGACAGCTCCTGTCAGCATGGGCTTCCCAGGGCTGGGTTCTTAAAGGCATCCCAGTGACTAGCCACTGGAGCTCCTCTCTGTCTGATGTAACCTACTAAGGTGCTGCAGGAGACTTAATTCAGTGAAACAGGGACTTCCCTCCCCCCTCACCCCATCCTTTCCCCGCCCCGCAGTGATCAACTAGTTACCCGCAGTGTTGCCAATTTAGTCATTGGTTGGAAATTGCAATCGAAATTGAAACATTAATACACACTTTAAAATACACATACAGTGTATGATCAAATACTTGTACCTGAAAGTATAATAGGTTTGAAAAGTCTGAACAAAGACTGGCTTCCTCACACAGCTGTCGGCACACTGGTTTCGGCAATGTTGGCCAACCTTATCGTTTAAAATGATGATTTGTAAACAAGGTGTGAATGAGTTCTCCCCTGACAGCGAGTGATGAGCCAGGGGTAGGGGGAAGGCTTCAGGACCAGACTGTATTTACATGAACTCACCTACTCTGCGGAGGTATCCAGCAGACAGAGCTGTGGGGCCCAAGTGATCAATTTTGGCTGGTGTCGGGAGTTTCTGTACTAAACATTTTTATTATATTATAATTAATTTTTGCATAAGAACGTAAGAACAGCCAGACTGGGTCAGACCAAGGGTCCATCTAGCCCAGTACTCGGTCTTCCGACAGTGGCCAAGGCCAGAGGCTTCACAGGGAATGAACAGAACAGGCAATTATTGAGTGACCATCCCCTGCCGTCCACTCCCAGTTTCTGGAAAACAAGAGGCTCTCAGAGCATGGGGTTGCATCCCTGCCCATCCTGGCTAATAGCCATTGATGGACACATCCTCCATGAATTGATCTCGGTCTCTTTTGAATCCTATTCTAGTTTTGGCCTTCACACCCCCCACCCCGGCAAACAGTTCCAGAGGTTGACTGTGTGTTGTGTGAAGAAGTCCTTCCTTTTGTTTGTTTTAAACCTGCTGCCTATTAATGTCATTGGGTGACCCCTTGTTCTTGGTTACGTGAGGGAGCTTATTCACTTTCTCCACACCAGTCAAGATTTTATAGACCTCTATCATATCCCCTCTTAGTCCTCTCTTTTTCAGGCTGAAAAGTCCCAGTCTTTTTAATCTCTCCTCCTGTGGAAGCTGTTCCACACCCCTCATCATTTTAGTTACCTTCTCTGTACCTTTGCATGCAGTATTCAAGATGTGAGCGTTCCATGGATTTATAAAGTAAAAGTGGAGGAGCTTGGTTTGCCAGACTGACTAGCAAAGCCAATGCTGACAAACTATGTGAAAAGGCTGCAAAACACCAATCCTCTGGACTGCATCGACATGCAGAAAGCCTCATAAGCCAGTCGTTGCCAAAGCCAATCTGAGAAGAATTTAGTGAGGTGTTAAGAATGCTGGAGACACACCACAGTTTATGCGAACAAACATGGCTGTCACATCACACTTTCTCTTTAAGCAAGAATTACCACATGCTACAAACTGGGGGCCAATGTTAAGTGCACTGTCCAGCTGAAAAGTAAAGTACATTGACTTGATTCTTACATCTCTACAACAACAACTTTTGGATTCTATCAACCTCTACGTTGCTTTTACAGATGCCTGTCTTATAAAACACCAACAGTTGAATGGAGTGAGGCATTCCCAGCAACAGGGCTGCCATGTGATCAGGACAGAATAGAGAATATGAACAAAGAGTGGAATATCACATGATGAACAAATGAAGATTTGATTTCAACTTCATCATCATCACAAATGGTTCAACCCAATTTTTGTGCTGTGTTTCCTGGGATGAAAGAAGTAGGAATTCACCTCTTCCTACTCTCAGTCACAAGAGCTACAGCTGCGTGTTCTTGTTCCTCATTGAATAGAATTGTGTGTTCTGAAAGAAGTCATCTTCTGCCTGATCATGAGCATATCTTGAAGGAAGGAAGTATCTGACACATGAGAAGCCTCCAAAAATGAATGCCGTGCATTCGAGAAGTTCATTAACAGAGTTTGCACAGTAAGCTTGTATAGAAATCTTTAATTTGTGTGAGGATTTAAAAATGAGCTAAATCTAATAAAATGGTTGTGAAACATTTTTCAGTTTTTACTATGGTGCCATACAGCCCACCTTCACCCTAACAATCTCACCTGTCATCGGTCTTCCCCCCTCCCTCCAGAGGAGAAGGTGATACATCTTCGAGCAATGGTGGTAGGTGCGGTGATTGTGCTGGTGGAAGCCAGGGGAAGCCCTGGGGCCTCCAGGAGCACTGGGGAGTGAGGGTTGCCCTCACCAGTACAGAATAGGTGTAGCAGCATACACTCCACAGAGTGCATGGCTCCTCTGGGCTGCTCAGGACAGCTGGCAGTGCCTTCTGCCCCCACCCGTTTGCCATCAGGGTATTTCAAGAGCAGCAACATTGCGGCTTCCACATGCACGGGAGTGTTTGGGGAGGGAAAGGACTTTTTGGCCCCCTTCTCACCTCCACCACCACTAATGGCTCTGTGTGACGGCAGCCATATTTTGACCCTGTAACAAATAGATAGGAATTGTTTCTGCCAAGAAAAACGTCAGGGGAGCATAGGTGGTCCTCAGTAAGGGAAACAGGAAATCCAACATAGTTCTCTCTCCTTTCTATCCAGCCCCCAGAGACTAAAATACACCTGCATGAAGACAAACCCCTCTGGCTCATCTTTACCCTACAGATTTCAAAATCTCTGTCTGAACAAGCCCTTTCATCGCCAGTGAGACATTACCCTAGGAGCTGGCTGGAATCTACCCTCCCTTGGATTGGAACCTTTCTCAGTCAAGGCAACAGGACAAGGGCATTGCTGCCTGGGCCTGCCAGCTGAGCCTATGAACGGTCAGAGATCACACCAGCCCAGAGTTTAAATTATCCTCCATGTGTCCCGCGTCCCACTACAATGAATCCTACCCACAGGTCACTTGCACGGAAATATCAATATCAGGATGCTACATTGTTAGCACAGTAAGTGATGCTGCACAACAAGTGATGTTTAAATGACCTCACTATTTTTGATACATCTGTACACCAGGCAGGGTCGTTTGGAAGCTGACGACTTTATGCTTCCATCCCTTGCCACTGTCAAGTTTTACCAAATTACGACAAGTCAGCCCATAAGAACAATGTTCTTAGGTATGAGTAACTGCTACTGTTAACAATTTGCTACCTCTGTCCCAGAAGACAGGAAAGGTGAGTAGTAGCAGATTTCTACAGATAGCAGTTTCTCACACTATAGGGTGTGAGAAACTGTTATCTGTAGAAATGAGCTAAGTCAGCTAGCAGTTTTTAGCAAAGTAGGACTTGTCTGCTACATGTAGCAATTTCCTACAGGGAGCAGTTTCTCATACTATACCTACCCCAGCACTTTGCCCCAGGTCTCTCCCCTCACCTGCAGGCTCCGGCTCAGGGGCTGGTGTCAGCAGAGCCTGGAGTTGCTCTGGGGCTGGTTCCAGGCACCGGAGAAAGTCCCCACCCGAGATGGGCACTGAGGGGGCTTTAACAAAGGTCGCTCCTCTGCTGGATAAGCAGCAGCTTCTCAATTTGGGTTCCCAGGTCAAAATGCAGGAGGCAGCTTCTGATCCAGGCAGCTCAACTCCAGAGCTGTATCCTGAGCAGAGAGACACACACCAGCCTCCTCAATAGCCGGAGTCTTCTGGTGGCAACACCTGATGAATGAGTTTCCCTGGACTCCCCCTGCACCAGGGCCGGCTCTAGTTTTTTTGTCACCCCAAAGGGGAGGGGGAAAAAAAAAAGGAGTGCCATCCCTTGAGAAGTGCCGCCCCGCCCCAGACCGTGGCCCCTTGAGAAGTGCGGCCCCAAGCACATGCTTG
Source organism: Lepidochelys olivacea (assembly GCF_965140295.1). NCBI lineage: Eukaryota > Metazoa > Chordata > Testudines > Cheloniidae > Lepidochelys > Lepidochelys olivacea. The sequence continues at coordinate 38,301,518 of NC_140424.1, forward strand.
GTTGGCTGGTGCCTAGAGCTGGCCCTGCCTGCACCGCCCTGGGACAGGCAGGCAGAGACTGATCTCACTGGCCCTCTGCACTCACCCCCTGCCAGAGCCAGCAGTGACTCCGGTCTGACTCCGGTGTGGCCGAGATCTGAATCCTGCATGGAAATCAGACCAGGGCCCTGGGCAGCCCCGAACGCCCAGGAGACAGACCCCAAAATCATGATTCTCTCTTGAAAAAAAACAAGTGAATAATACCTTGGGAGCACCGTGTGTGGGGGGAGGAGGGGGGTTGCCTGTGGATATTTGCTGTGGAGTTTCTGAGCGGTGAGGGGTTAGATCCCTGCCCAGCCACCCCCCAATGCTTCTGTGACCAGCTCAGGAAAAAACCTCCCACCCACCGGCTGCTGGAAGGGGCAGCCCCGCCCCCTCTCCTACTCCATGGGGCGGGGAGCTGCCTTGTGTCCCTCCCCACCCCCTCCTTGCTCTCTGGCTCTTCCTTCTCCCCCCAGCCAGTCTCCCCTTGCTCTCACATTCTCCCTCCAGCCTCCCCGCCCCACATCCCCCCTTTCCCTCCAAGTGACCCCCCCATCTTCTCCCTAGACCAGCCTCGTTCCCCTCAGCCCCATAATTCCCCCCACACCCTGATTCCCTGCAACAGCCCATCCCCCCTTCAGTGCAACCACTGCCCCCATCTCCTCCTGCCCCTGGATCGCCTTTAACCCGCCTCCTGCCCCGCACACACCCCTGTCCCCCCTTCGGTCCCCCTTTCCTACACCCCACAAAGCCCCTCTCCAGACCCCTCCCGGCTGCCCCCACGTGTTGCCCCAGCGCGGCCCGGCCGGGCTCCCCCCGCCCCGCGCACACCGGGGGCTGCGGCAGCTTTCCCGGGCCCGGGGCAGGGAATCGCAGCCGGCTCCGCTGGGAGCAGCCCGGGGGTGCCGAGGGGGGGCGGGTCTCTCTTACCTTCCCTCCGAGCGGGGCCCCCCGGGGCAGGGGCCGGGCCGGGAAGGGGCCCTGGCCGGGCTGGGGGCTCTGCCCTGGGAGAGGCTCCCGGGGAGCAGCGGGCAGGGCCCGGCTGGAGGTTCCCCTCTCCCGGCTGCAGCCCGGGCTCCGGGCTCCCAGCACCAGCCGCCGGGGCGCGGGGATCTCGCCGGGAGCCAGAGTCCCCGCAGCGGCTGCGAGTCACTTCCTGGGGCCGGGCCCGAGCCCCGCGATCCTCCCCCCAGAGCCGCCCCCCAGCCGCTCCTGGGTCCTAGCGATCAACCCACCGATCTGCAGGCCCCTGCCCCAGACCCTGCCCCCTGGGGACCCCACCTGACCTGGGCGCGGGCAGCTTCTCCCAGCGCTATGCAGGCCTCCTGCCTCGAAGCCACAGGATCACTGCGGGGACAGAAAGGAGACGTGCAGAGCCCGGGGCGGGTGGAGAAGGGGGGTTTCTAGGGAGACTCCAGGTTGTTCCAGAGGATCCAGGGGTGACGGAGCCGGGGACACTCTGTGTGTGATCCGCTCTGGTAACAGACTGGCACAGGGAGCAGGTGGTCAGAGCTGGTCTCATCTCTCCACACCAGGCTCACTGGCGACCAGCCCTGGGCTTCCAGCTCGGATCCCTCCCCTCGCTCGGGTCATGGAGCTGTCATAGATTTGCCCCTGGGTTCCTCTGGTTACCTGTAGGTCTGGATGAACCCACCCCTGGGCTCTATTTAAACCCCTCTCGTGTCTGCCTCCTCTCAGGGATCCCCTCTGCCCATGTCCTGGCTGGCTCCCCGTGTGGGCACTGACTGCAGCTCCCCTTTGCGCACCTGGATGTCGGCAGCGAAGCTCCTGTTGCTCTGGGACAGGGACTGGTGCTCTGCCCGCTCAGGCTTGTCACCTGTTTCCCCCTCATCGTTTTCCGATTGTCACCAAAACCTCTCCAACGCATCATCAAGGATCTACAACCTATCCTGAAAGACGACCCATCACTCTCACAACTCTTGGGAGACAGGCCAGTCCTTGCCTACAGACAGCCCCGCAACCTGAAGCAAATACTCACCAGCAACCACACACCACACAACAGAACCACTAACCCAGGAACTTATCCTTGCAGCAAAGCCCATTGCCAACTGTGTCCACATATCTATTCAGGGGACACCATCATAGGGCCTAATCACATCAGCCACACTATCAGAGGCTCGTTCACCTGCACATCTACCAATGTGATATATGCCATCATGTGCCAGCAATGCCCCTCTGCCATGTACATTGGTCAAACTGGACAGTCTCTACGTAAAAGAATAAATGGACACAAATCAGATGTCAAGAATTATAACATTCATAAACCAGTCAGAGAACACTTCAATCTCTCTGGTCACTCGATCTCAGACCTAAAGGTTGCAATATTAAAACAAAAAGACTTCAAAAACAGACTCCAACGAGAGACTGCTGAATTGGAATTAATTTGCAAACTGGATACAATTAACGTAGGCTTGAATAGAGACTGGGAATGGATGGGTCATTACACAAAGTAAAACTATTTCCCCATGTTTATTTCCTCCCCTCCACTGCTCCTCGGATGTTCCTCTTAACCGCTGGAAATGGCCCACCTTGATTATCACTACAAAAGGTTTTCTCCCCCCCGCCCCGACCCCCGCTCTCTTGCTGGTAATAGCTCATCTTAAGTGATCACTCTCCTTACATTGTGTAAGATAACACCCATTTTTTCATGTTCTGTGTGTATATAAATCTCCTCACTGTATTTTCCACTGAATGCATCCGATGAAGTGAGCTGTAGCTTTCAAGAAAGCTTATGCTCAAATAAATTGGTTAGTCTCTAAGGTGCCACAAGTACTCCTTTTCTTTAAGGGCCTAACTGGCCCTTAAGACGCTGATATCTTCCCTCACTCAGGCCTGTTACCAGCCTGCTTATTTGTCCCCTTCCACTGAGTGTTGAAGGCCACTATAGCTGGCACAGAACAGCAGTCATGAGTGAAAGAAGAAAACGCCCCTCTGGGGCAGCACTCAGAAAAAGAAAGAAAGTGAAGGAAGCTTTTCTATCTAAGCAGGAAGGAGCTCTCCTGAGATACACAGACACAAATGTTCACGGTGAGCCTTCCGGCCCCAGTGAGGATGTGAGTGGTGAGGAGATGCCTGATCTTCCAGTTAGTCGGAGTGCAGGTGACCTGGCAGCTACTGCAGCATCCCTATCTCCATCTCAAATGGATGTAACCATGCACATTCCTGAAGAAAAGTGTAGATCAGAGAAAAGTGTGGTGGAGGCACAAGAAACAGCTGCTCCTGAGTTTAGTTCCTTAAGTCTAGATGATCCAGGACTGTGGACCCACTTGAGCAGTAGCCCGAGGGACCTCCTTGTACTGCATTGGCCTCAACAAGTGAAAAACTTCATGTTCCCCAAAGACAATGAAAAGAGAAGTTTCCATCCAACACTTTACTGGTGTGAAATCCCCAATGGTGACAAAGTGGAGAGGCCATGGCTTATGTACTCAAAAACCCAGAATGCTGCATACTGGTTTTGTTGCAAACTCTTTCCGTCTAATGTTCCAGCCACATTGGGTTCTGCAGAAACAAAGGACTGGAAAAATCTGGCTAGAAATCTGGCATGCCATGAGAAGGCAGCAAATCACCAGAGAGCATTCCATAGGTGGAAAGAGCATGAGATGAGACTAAAGGTTAAAGGCCACCATAGATGATCAGCATCAAGAGAAGATTGCATCAGAGTCTCTTTACTGGCAAAATGTTGTGAAAAAGGCTCATTGCCATTGTGAGAATGCTTGCTACCCAAAACCTAGCACTGTGTGGCACTTCAGATCAGCTGTATGTGCCAAACAATGGAAATTAACCTTAACTGATCTTAAAATTGTGGAGCTGATGGCTGAGTTTGATGCTGTATTCCAGAAGCAGCTAAGAAGTGTCACCACCCAAGAAACGTGTACACACCACTACCTTGGAAAAACAATTCAACATGAGATCATACAGTTACTGGCAACAAAAGTCAAACAGAAGATGGTGGCAGATCTGAAGTCAGCAAGATATTACCCTGTTATTCTGGACTGCACACCTGACATCAGCCATACAGAACAAATGACTTTAATGGTGCGTTTTGTAACAACAACAGAACCTAGTGAAAATGTCCCTGCAATGGTGACTGTCAGAGAGCATTTTCTAGAATTTATTGACATTGATGATACCACAGGAGCTGGTATGACAGATGTGCTTCTTAAAAAGCTGGAAGATATGGGAATTGCGATAGCTGACATGAGAGGTCAGGGCTACGATAATGGTGCCAACATGAGAGGAAAGAACAGAGGAGTGCAGACACGGATCCGAGAGTTAAACCCTCGAGCTTTTTTTGTCCCATGCAGTTCTTATTCATTGAATTTGGTGGTCAGTGATGCAGCATCAGCTTCTAGTGAGGCTGCTGAATTTTTTAATGTAATTCAAAGCGTCTATGTATTTTTCTCGGCATCAACTCATCGATGGCAAATTTTGAAGCAACATCTGGGAACATCCTCTCTGATACTGAAACCACTGTGTGCCACTGTGACGAAGCGGGACTGTTCGTAGTGTTTCCTCTGAATATTGTGGGGGTGCCTCAGTTTCCCCTAGGCAGTTCTTAAGTATCTAGGTGGTGGGATAAGGGCATATGATTGTTGCAGAGCCCTAGAGGGCAGGTATGTGCAGGGGTCTGGACACAGAGAATGGCCAACACCCTGTTTCCTGGCAACTGATGGCCTGGGCCCTTCCCCCCTGCAAGGTGAGAACTAAAGGGTTGGAGAACAAAGGAATCAGGTGACCTCCTGGCCCGGGAAATGGACAAAGCCCAGAAGAGGAGGGGCTGGAGGGAGTTTCAGTTTTGAGGCTGGCTGGGGACATGGAGTGAAGTACAGACGTGGTTGTCTGGCTCACTGCCCCCCAAAATGGACCCGGCTGAGGGGTCCTGGTCTCTGCACCTACAAGCTCTGTGTTAGACCGTGTTCCTGTCGTCTAATAAACCTCTGTTTTACTGGCGGGCTGAGAGTCACATCTGACTGCGGAGTTGGAGTGCAGGACCCTCTGGCTTCCCCAGGAGCCTGCCTGGGCGGACTCGCTGTGGGAAGCGCACGGTGTGGCAGAGGATGCTGAATGCTCTGAGGTCAGATCCAGGAAGGTGGAAGCTGTGTGAGCTGTGTGTCCTGCAGACAGTCTGCTCCCAGAAAGGAGACTTCCCCAGAGTCCTGACTGGCTTCGTAGGGAGCAGTTCCAGAGCATCACCCAGGGACTCCGTGACAGCCACACAATAGGAAAGTTGAGTGGAGGCGATAAAGCCTATCAAACACCAAATTGGGAAGATAGATGATGCCATAGTTGCTATTATGGAGGATAATGCTGTGACAGGAACTGTTTGTGGGAGAACAGTGGCAGAGGGAAATGGAATCACCAGAAACATACATAACTTCAAATTTCTGTGTAGCTTAGTGTTGTGGCATGACATAATGTGTGAAATAAATGTTGTAAGCAAGAGACTCCAAGGTGTTGACCTTGACATATCTGGAGCAATGGAACAACTGGACAAAACAAAGTCATACCTACAGTTTTATTGCTCAGATGAGGGATTTCAAAATGTTTGAAAAGTGCAGAGAAGTTGTTAGAGGAACTTGACACTGAAGCTATTTTCCCACCCATTCAAGGATACAAGAGTCACCGCAGAAGAAGACATTTTGATGACGAGGCACGGGATAATCCCATCAGAGACCCCAAACAACAATTCAAAGTTGAATTCTTTAACGAGGTGCTAGATTGTGCTATACAGTCAATTGAAGAACATTTCATGCAGCTCAAGGAACACAGCAGTATGTTTGGGATGTTGTATGATATTCCAAAACTCCTCACTGTCCCTGAAGAAGACCTACACCAGCAATACAGGGCACTAGAGACAGTGTTGACACATGATGACATGCGCGATATTGATGCGAGTGATTTAGGTGATGAACTGAAAGCCCTTTCAAGATCAACTCCAAAGGCTGTCCTGGAATATATGTGCACAAAGAAGATGACCCACCTCTTTCCAAATGCTTTTGTTGCTCTGTGCATACTTCTAACACTTCCTGTAGCAGTTGCCAGTGGAGAACGCAGCTTCTCCAAGCTGCAGTTAATAAAAACTCATCTGTGCTCCACAATAACACAGGAGAGGCTGGTCGGCCTTGCAACCATCTCAACAGAGCATGAGCTGGCCCAGACGGTGGAAGTTCCAGCAGGAAGCAGTTCAAATCTTTGCAGCCAAGAAGGCACGGAAAGCACCACTTTGATTATTCAAACAGACAAAAATGCCAGTGTTTACTCTGCAGACAAGAAAAGTTACATTTGCTGTTCAGGCGTTTAAAAGTTAAATGTTACTTAAAATTTTGGAACAAGGCATTTTAAGTTGTTAGTTCAACGCTACGAACTGCTGCCTGCACAATTTGTGACCTGTAGTTGCTACTGACATCTCTATTCTCCCTTTTACTGCCATGAAACAATTTGCTGCCTTTGCCTTTCCCCATCCTGCCGTCCAGAGGGAGCACTCCCATCGCAACTTGCTACCTGTCACCTTTCCCCATCCTCTACCTTTCCCCATCTCCTGGCCCAGGGGTAACAGAGCACGATGATGGGGGTTCCCCTATCACAGTAATGCTACCTCTCCCTTTCCTCATGGTCTGGTCCAGGGGCAGCGCGTTATGACAGATGGGGGCATTCCTGTCACCATTTGCTAGGAGTGTGACATTTCTATTTTAAATTTGGACACAAATAAAGTACCTCTGTGATTGGGAAATGTGTTCTACAGCATTAAACCTCAGGGCGAGTGTTTGTAAACCCCAGAATGAAGGAGGTGTTATTTCTTTATTAGTCTCAGTCCATTACAGATTAGAACACAGAGTTTAATCTGATCAGGGTTTAAATTCTTGTAGTGTATTTCGCGGAACCCCCCATGCCCTCCTCCAATATGCGATAAAAACTCCATCGGGGTTGAAAATATTTACCCGAGTTCCACTCCGGACAGCTCCAGCTGAATTTAAGCCCTGAATCTGAAAATCAACCCCCCTTTCGCCTGTCTCCCATTCTCATCCTCAGGGTTGGCTGCGGTGGCCCATGACTCCAACTCCTCCGGTAGCCATGGGGCTCGGGGGTGGCACGGCATCACCGCAGAGGACAGCATGCAGCTCCTTGTCAAATCAGCATGTCTGTGTAGCCGCATCAGAGCGACTGCTTCCCTCCCTCGCCTCCTGATACGCCTGGCGCAGCTCCGTGGCTGTCACATGGCAGGGCTGCGGGACCCTCTTCTAGCCCTTCTCCCCCATGCTCCGAGCAATCTGCTCATAGACGTCCACATTTCTACGCTGGATGAGAGCCGGGCCTGCACAGCCTCTCCTCCCCACAGACCCAGGAGCTCCACCACCCCCTGAGCGGTGCCGGCAGCAGAGCATTGGGAGCCTGGAGCCTGCTCAGCTGGGCAGTTGCTAGGTGAGCTCTCCATGCAGAGCAAAGAGGAAATGGAATTTCAAAAACTCCCAGTCCTTAAACAGGAGGGGCTTGTTCCTGTGACCCTGGCTGATGGGCAGCAGAGTTCAAAACAGTGACCAGAGTGGGTCACAATGGGGCATTGTGGGACACCTCCTGGAGGCCACTTAAGCTGATGTAGACAACGCAGCGTATACACTGCCACTGCGTTGACCTAACTATGTTGACGTAAGCGCCGGACCTCTCTTGGAGGGGGAGTTATTCATTCGACGTAGCAGGCGAGTTAGGTCGGTGGGAGGTACACTGTAGTCTGGACGCTGACATTATTAGGTCGGCGTTTAAGCTGCCAGACTTCGACCTAACTCTGTAGTGTAGACCAGGCCTTAGTTGCTTAAGTCCCTTTGTGAATCTGAGTCTTTCTTTTAATGTTGCTCAAATCCTCTCTCTTTCCAGTTTCGTAACTTGGAGACTTGTGTAAACAGTAGGGAAAAAATGACACCCAATGAAATCCATTTATTGGCTTTCCGGGGCACAGTTTTAAGGTATGATCTCGGAGGCTGAAGAGAAAAGAAAGGGAAGATTTTCTCAGTGAAAGAATAATTGAACATGAAGATTGGGGTCTTGTTATCAGCATCGTAAAGTGCCACTTGCTCTGATAAACCCTGATCTTTGTGAGTCTTATGCTCAGAGTCACAGAAGTCTGTGGGTAGGTGAGAGCCTGGAATTGGTTCCAGCAGAATCTCAGAGCCCAGATGCCCTCTTCAGGTTTTACACAGAACCATCTCTTTCTCTTCACTAAAAAGAAAAGGAGGACTTGTGGCACCTTAGAGACTAACCAATTTATTTGAGCATGAGCTTTCGTGAGCTACAGCTCACTTCATCGGATGCATACTGTGGAAACTGCAGCAGATATTATATACACACAGAGATCATGAAACAATACCTCCTCCCACCCCACTGTCCTGCTGGTAATAGCTTATCTAAAGTGATCATCAAGTTGGGCCATTTCCAGCACAAATCCAGGTTTTCTCACCCTCCAGCCCCCTACACACAAACTCACTCTCCTGCTGGTAATAGCCCATCCAAAGTGACAACTCTCTTCACAATGTGCATGATAATCAAGGTGGGCCATTTCCTGCAGAAATCCAGGTTCTCTCACCCCCTCACCCCCCTCCAAAAACCACACACACAAACTCACTCTCCTGCTGGTAATAGCTCATCCAAAGTGACCACTCTCCCTACAATGTGCATGGTAATCAAGGTGGATTTCTTTGCTTTTAGAGCTTTCGCTTACAGTTACCCAGCTGCTTTTCTTCAAGCCCCTTCAAGGCATTTGCTGGTGGGTCTGTCTAGCCTTTCAGGACAGAGCCGTACAGATCTAATACCCTTGTGACAAAGTCCAAGACCAGAAGATTGAAATAAACTTTATTCTGGGAATTTACTCATCTGAATCTACAGCATCCAAATAACGAAACAGAGCAAAATAGGAGCATTGAGCTGGGGAATAGGAGGGAGAGGGAAACCCCACTATGGTTTTTATATTCAGAAGTAAAGAGCAGAGGACTTTGATGGATGACCTGAAATGAGTCAGAACTTAGGCCAGGTCTACACTATAAACTTCCATTGGTAGAACTATATCGCTCAGGGCTGTGACAAATCCACACCCCTCAGTGAACGCAGTCGTACCGACTGAACTCCTGGGGTAGACAGCGGTACGTTGACGGGAGAGCTTCTCCCCTGGACATAGCTACCACCTCTCAGAGGTGGATTAACTACACTGATGGGAGAAGCTCTCCTGTTGGCACAGGAGCGTCTTCACTTAAGCATTACAGCGGCGGAGCAGCACCGGTGCATTTGTTCTGCTGCAGTATTTTAAGTGTAGACCTGCCCTAAGACAGGCGGGCTCTGCTGTGACCCTGAGAGTGGCTCCTGGTTGGCCAGTTTTTGTGTGCCTGGAGGATCACAGAGTTACAGAGACAGGCATGTAAGAGGGTCAGGAAACTCCTGTCACCAGTATAATGCTAAGCAAGTAAGTCTTGTCCTCTCTCATCATTTTATTGTGAGTCTCGCAGCACTTGGTGTTTTTCTTAAAGTCCCAGCAGCTGGAGTAGGTAGATTGCAAGGCAACCTCAGATTATATTACAGATAAATTTCCTGCCTTCACATTTGTGTAGCAAAGATTGAAAATCGGAAACAAGAACACCCCAAAAGCTGGGAAACCAGACGGCAAAGAAAATGACACAATATTTAAAAAGATGTTGCAGCCAATCTCATGATTCTGGGGGGCCTGACACACTTTTTGAATGCTTCAGGCTGGCAAGACTGTGATTAGAATGGCAAAGTGTGATAGCTGTAATTTATATATTACCTATGTCTTTGCTCTACTTTAGATAGCTCATATTGAGTGATCCCTACTCCTCTGTCACAGGGATTAACAATATGTCGGCCAGTGAACACATAACGGTATGCTTACCAGTGAACTCAAATTCTACACGCCGGCTCCCAAAGAAGGGGATGATCTTCCCAGGGAAAGAGGATGTGAAAGTAAAGATCGTCTCTCTGCCGGAAGATGTAACGTCATAAAATGTAACTTCCTCCCCTTCATAATCCAGATAAAGCCCAATGTTACTGGGGCTACGAGGTAGGGCCAGAGCAGTCTCAGGGGAGGTGAGGGCCGAGTACTCATTCCCTGTACTCTGCAAAGCCCAGATCCCCTCCTCTGGTGTACGGCTTTTCGCTCCCTCATGTATCACAGACTCTTTGGCAATGCCCAAAACCCAATTACGTTTGTTCCCCACTTCCACTTGCCAGTAACACCTCCCTGAGGTGAAGCCCTTATAGCCCAGCACACAGGCAGCAGGGTAAAACCTGTTCTGTGTCACTAAATATCCCGTGTCTTGGTATTTCTGTATCACACTCTCATCTGTGGACACGACTGAACAGGGAATCCCCAGGTCTGGATCCGGAGTGGCCTGCACTGCACGAGGGGAGAGAGAGGCAGGAGGAGAGTGTTAAGTACCCAAAGCACCTCCCACCCGCCGATCAGCTCCTCCCCGTCCCACCCAGCGCCTTCCTCCTGCCACGGATCCATTGTTCAGCGGTGGGCAGGAGGTTCTGGGGCGGGGGGGGGGGGGAAGAGGGAGGAGTGGGGGCAGAAAGAGGCAGGGAAGGGGGCAGAATGGAGCGGGGCAGGAAGAGATGGGGCAGGGGTGGGGGCTTGGGGGAAGGGGTGGAGTGGGGGTGGGGCCCGGGGCAGAGCAACAGTCAAGCACCCTCTTGGGAACTGGGGAAGTCGGCACCTCTGTGCAGGCTAAACCACTCCAGTGCTGAGAGTGAGAGAGTCTGAGGCCAGAAGGGACCATCAGGTCATCTAATCTGACCCCCGTATATCACAGGCCACCAACTCCACCCAGCACCCACCTAACGCAACAACCAATATTAGCCCAAAGCCTGACAGCCTACAGCCGACCGTGCTATGATGTGCCACAGGCAGAGAAGAGGAGGCACCGAGGGTCACCAGTGCCCGAGGCCCCCGCAATGCAGGGAAATGATTCGGTGAGATACCCCCAGATAATCCTGGCACATCACCCGCAGCCACATGCTGCGGAGGAAGGTGAAAAGCCTCCCCCCGAATGCCACTGCCAGCTTGACCTGAGGGAAAATAGCCCTCCAGTGCCTTTCCCCCAATTCGCCTGTGAAAGACAGACCGGGTACCCCACGAATCACTGGGAAAGAAACTCAGAATAGCTGGTCAGCCAGGGGATGTGCTCCCAGAGTCCTAGAGCCACAGCAGCACCCGTGAGGACCCAGTAAGTGAGGTCAGGCTCAGCAGCATGGCTCCTTGCACCCAGCCCAGGCTAACCTGGGTGCTGAGCCCCAGGGTTCACTCTGCAGTGCAGACAGACCCTTACGGGCAGAGCTCAGCCCTGGGGGAGGCTAGGACCATTTCTCATGCTCCCCAGTAGCCTGGCTGGGGTGGGCCCTGAGTGTCAGTCCTGGGGAGCTGCCTGTTGGCTGAAGCTGAGCAGGAAATTCCCCATGGTTCCCGCCAGGCATCAAGGAGGTACTGTTAGGAGGGTGTGAGAAACTGGGATTTTTTTCAATTTTTTAATGAAGCCTATATATGCCTCAGTTTCCCAATATGCAACGTTGTTACCCAGTGGGTGACAAAAATACCGCAAAAATAGAGATGATGAGGAATTTTAGGCACCTACAAGGTTTGGTTGCAGCTAAGTGGGGGTCTTTGTGAATCCCAGTGTGGTCTAATTCTGGGACTGAGGTGCCTAAAATGGCAAGTAGACCCCCTCACCCCAAGTCCTTTTGTGAATCTAGCCCATACCCTTTCTCTCTGCATTTGAGCTCAGTTCATAGGGCCGGGTCTCAAGAGAAAGGAAGGATTGGAAGAGAGGTGATTTCATGTTGTCTTGACTCTGGTGACATTTCTACCGTTAATTAATGTAACCGTGATTGAGAGAGACCAGCTTTGGAGCTTACTCAGAGCTCTTCTTCAGGTCCATGTAGCTCAAAAACTTGTCTCTGTCACCAACAGGAGTTGGTCCAATAAAAGCTATGACCTCCCCCACCCTGTCTAATATCCTGGGGCTGACATGGCTGTCGCAGCACGGCATGGAACCGTGCTGTAATTCTGAGAGACAGCCCAAAGGAAAAGACCACAGAACGAGAGGCAGATCGGAATGGGGAGACCTTTCCAGTGAGACCAAACTAAAGTGAAATCATCGTCCAAAATATATTGTCCATCTCCTGCCTTACTCCAACGATCTCAAAGCACTCGGTGGCATTCACTAATTAGCACAACAAGGTAGGTTGGCCATTATTTCCTCCTTTTTCAAGATGGAGGAACTTGAGGTACAGAGTCTGGGATTTTCAAAAGGGCTGAGGCCACGTGGTGGCCAACTCCCATTGACAGTCAGAGAGAGATGGGGCCTAAATCCCTTAGGTCCCTCGAAAAATCCCAGCCATGGAGGTGAAATTCAACATTTTCTAAAACATCTGGTGATTGTGTGTCTCTGAAATGCTGAGTGGCCAATTTTGACACCCATGGTTGGGTCTGAGACAATCCAAGTGGAGGCCTGGCAAACTGGCATCAGCCCTGAGCCCTCCCCATCCCACCCACAGACGTCTAGCTGTGACGAGCTGAGAACTAATAGGCCAGAGTCCATCTCCTTCCACAGTCAGAGGCACATCTCGATGTGCCATCGCCATATCATGAGCCCAAATAACTGTTAAGTTACCTCTGAATTTCTTCAGAGCCTCCTGTAGACAAACATTTCTTTGGGAAGAGACGCCAACTCTCTCGCTCACATCCTGTGGCACAGCCATTGGTTTCTCGAACTTCACCTTCTCACACCTGGGGGGGGGGGGGAGAAGGGGGAAACACCCTAAATCTTTTCTTTCTTGAGAATGAGCTACCAGAGGCTGCTCTCTTGTGGGCTCAATGAGAGCCTCTAACTCCCACTGGTGAGACAATTCATCTCCTCACTGGAGTTTTTAAATGCCTAGCTCCTCCAATGGGAGTTAAAGAGAGTAAGGGGTCCACAGGCTGCCCCTCAGAGAGAAGGGCCTAATCTCATGGGAAAGGATGCTCCAGTGGTTAAGGGGTTGCTGTAGGACTCTGGAAACCTATGTTCCACTCCCTGCTCTGCCACAGCCTCCCTGCATGACCTTGGGCAAGTCACTTAAGGCTTGATTTTTAAAGGTGCCTCCTGGGATTTTCAAAAGCACCTAACCAAGTCAGGCTCCCAACTGCCACTGATCACAATGGGAGGTGCCTAACTCGCTTAGCTGCTTTGGAAAACCCCACCAAGTGCCTAGCTACGTCTCAGGTGACTAAATGCCCTGCAAAATCTGACCCTGGGGGGAAAGTCCCCTTCTAGCACCACGACGCGTGAGGGGGAGTGGGAAGGAGTCACGTACCTGCTCCAGGTGCTTTTGATGTCCTAGAAAAGAGAAAGAGTTCAGTCCCAAGTGCCACAAGATGCGGATCGCTTCTGCTCTGCAGGGGATTTGCTTTGCCATCCCTAGTTGAGCTCGAGATGCAGTTCTCTGCTGTTCGCAACTTCAAAAGTCCATTCACAGATTTCGATGGAATGGGACCCCTAAGCACACACCATGACTGTGGGTTTTCTCCTTCTAAATTCTATGGCATTTGCTCAAACAGACTGATCAGACGCATGAATCCTTGACTGCCACATGCAACTGCTGTGTCCAAAGTGTTTGCCTTTCTGCATGTATGCAATTCTGCTCAGCAGTTCTGGAAGCTGGATTCATTCTCATTTCTTAATAGGCCCTGCAAAGAACTTTGCTTTCCTAATCTCTCACTTCCTAGAAAGTGGAGTTGTGCCTTTTATTGCTTTCATATCGTTAGGGCCCTTCATTTTCAGTTTTTATTTTAGTTAATTTTTCCTGGGATTTTATCAGTGTTTATTACCACAATAAAAACAGGTGCAAATCAGTGCAGAAAACTATTAAGTTTTCTGGTTAAATATCGGGGTTTGTTTTGGTGGATGGAAAGACAGGGAGAAAAAGTATTCAGTAGATGAATGCTTTGAATTCTGTTCATCCCTGTGGTTTGCTGCAGAACTAAAACAGAACTCAAAGCACAAGGGCCCCCCTGAGTTTAAGAAAACAATATATCTGAAATCCCCAAATAAAACGTTTCATTTGAACAAACAGGTTACTGGTGTAGAATCATAGAATATCAGGGTTGGAAGGGACCTCAGGAGGTCATCTAGTTCAACCCCCTGCTCAAAGCAGGACCACTCCCCAGCTAAATCATCCCAGCCAGGGCTTTGTCAAGCCTGACCCTAAAAGCCTCTAAGGAAGAAGATTCCACCACCTCCCTAGGTAACCCATTCCAGTGCTTCACCACCCTCCTACTGAAAAAGATTTTCCTAATATCCAACCTAAACTTCCCCCACTGCAACTTCAGACCATTACTCCTTGTTCTGGCATCTGGTTACCACTGAGAACAGTCTAGATCCATCCTCTTTGGAACCCCCTTTCAGGTAATTGAAAGCAGCTATCAAAAAATCCTCCCCCATTCTGCTCTTCTGCAGACTAAGCAATCCCAGTTCCCTCAGCCTCTTCTCATAAGTCATGTGCTCCAGCCCCCTAATCATTTTTGTAGCCCTCCGCTGGACTCTTTCCAATTTTTCCACATCCTTCTTGTAGCGGGGGGCCCAAAACTGGACACGGTACTCCAAGTGAGGTCTCACCAATGCCGAATAGATGGGAATGATCACGTCCCTCAATCTGCTGGCAATGCCCCTACTTATACAGCCCAAAATGCCGTTGGACTTCTTCACAACAAGGGCAGATTGTTGACTCATATCCAGCTTCTCGTCCACTGTAACCCCTAGGTCCTTTTCTGCAGAACTGCTGCCTAGCCATTCGGTCCCTAGTTTGTAGCAGTGCCTGGGATTCTTCTGTCCTAAGTGCACTTGTCCTTGTTGAACCTCATCAGATTTCTTTTGGCCCAATCCTCTAATTTGTCTAGGTCCCTCTGTATCCTATCCCTGCCCTCCAGCATATCTACCCCTCCTCCCAGTTTAGTGTCATCTGCAGGTGCAATTGCTGAGGGTGCAATCCACACCATCCTCCAGATCATTAATGAAGATATGGAACAAAACCGGCCCCAGGACTGACCCTTGGGGCACTCTGCTTGACACTGGCTGCCAACTAGATATGGAGCCATCGATCACTACCTGTTGAGCCCGACAATCTAGTCAGCTTTCTATCCACCTTCTAGTCCATTCATCCAGCCCATACTTCTTTAACTTGCTGGCAAGAATGCTGTGGGAGACCGTAGCAAAAGCTTTGCTTAGAACGATTAGTCTATAAATATTCACCTTCGATAATTGGGCCACACCATTTGCAGCGCATACGCGCAGCTTCATCCTTCTCTCCTGTTGTTGTTTCTTTAGCCCTTTTGAATACTTCCTTGTGTTCTGAAACGTATTCTGAGGTAGATTTTCATTTTCTTCCCATTTTAGTGCGTCAAATCTTGAACCCATTGTCCACTAACAGTTTGAAATGTGTACTTGGTGGGCGTGTGATTTATCAGTCGGTTCAGACGCACACGCACTTCAGAGCTTGCGTGCGTGCCTGTTGGTTTATTGTGTGCATCTGCTAGACAATACGTTCTTTCTTCAGCAGGCAGCTGTGCATATACACACAGACTAATGTATTATCGGAATACAGAGATCTCATGCAATGTATTGTATTTTCTTAATTAAACAAGTTTTTTGTATATATTTGAATGATAAAAAAGTAGGATGAAAATCAGAAAAACCTCAATAATACTTTTTTGTAAAACCCAGAAATTTTTTGGTAAAAATTCGTTTAAACTGAAAATGAAGGGGCTTACACAGGATGTCTCAAAAAGGCCTGAACCATCTGCCTTTAAAACAGCAAAACTGTTTCCACATTGGAAATATTAGAAATGTCACATTTTGTTTTCCCTCACTTCGCTGAAGGACACACTGACAGTCTCCATTGTGGAGTAGGACCTCTCCAAGAACTTAATAAACTCCAAAGCTAATCAATCAGAATCTCTCCCTTCCCTGGGCAGGGATCTGGGTGTCTCTGTCTCACCTGCAGGAATTCACTTGTTGGCTGCTGACACTTCTCTTCTATCTCACTGATCAAGTCACCGAGACGGGAAATCTTTTCAGACAGTTTGGTGACATTTTCATCCTGTATCTTCACAATTTCCTTGTCCAGCTCTTCCAGTTGGGCCAGCAGGAGTCGCTCTTGCTCATCCAGGAACTGCCGCAGTTGCTCAAATTCAGACATGATCTTCTGCCTCTCAGCTTCTATCTTTCCCTATAATGAAGGGACACAAACAGGAAAGGACAGATCAAGGACAAGGGTTGCCAGATGTCCAGTTTTCAACTGGGAAGTCCAGTCAAAAGGGAAACCTGGCAGTGTCCGGTCGGCACTGCTGACTGGACATGAGAAGTCCGGTTACCCACAGTAACAGGCTTCCACCACCAGAGGGCGAGACGAGCAGCAGCTGCTGCTGGAGCCTGGAGGAGCACTCAGGGATGGCTCCATGGGGGGGAGAAAAGTAGCGGCATCTCCCCCATCCTGCTCCAATCACCCCTCCACCCCTGGAGCGTGGCTCTCCCTCTCCCACCCTGCCCCAGTCACCTCCACCACACCCCTAGAGCTCTGCTCAGCTGGCAGGGGGAGGGAGGTGGAGAGAGCAGCAAGCGACAGTGGGAGAGGGACAGAGGAGTGGGGGGCGGGGCCTCGAGGGAAAGTGGCGGCAGGGCACAGGGCAGGTTCCGGTGCTCAGCATCCGGTTTTCACAAATGAGAAAGTTGGACATCCCAGACTCTCCCCATGTCCCTGATAGGAACAGTTCTTAGAGCCCTCTTTTCATATCAACCTACTACAAACACATGGTTGAGATTTCAGGAGAATATGCCTGACAGTCTCTCAGCTGGCCTGAATGAACAACATGTTCCGAAGTGCCTTCGGGACGTACGCCTCCAGTTCCCATTTTCAAAAGGTCACTTTGGATGCTAAGGAGCCTAAGTTTCTTTGAAAGTGACTTTTGAAAATAGGACAGCTCTCCCTGCATTTTAAGCCCCTAAATACCTTTGAGAATCTGGCCCTTAGCCACTTGCAAAATTGTTAACCCTAGGCTCCAAAATCACTTAGGCACTTCTGAAAATGGCACCCAATCTCTCTAAAATGATGAGTTTTCAGGTCTGAGTGGCTTAGTATATTCTGTTGATCATCTAGAATCTTCCAATAGCAGAAAGGTTGGAAGGGGGGAGGTCTGACTCAGAATCAGAAATACATTGGCAAAGAGTTGTGGAGAAGACTGAAGAAGGAAAGGGTTCTGCTGGTTATCCACATAAAACACCAGTTACAAAACACACCATGCAAAATGCTTCTTCTCCAGTTTTTGCATGTTTCATCTGGCATTCTGTTAATTACACTGTTCCAGAGGAAACCAGTTGTGCCTGGTGGAGATTCAGGAGGAAGATTTCTGAGATACAAAACAGCCACTGGGTGCCTAAGTCCTACTGACAGTCCATGTGAATTAGGCACCTAATCACCATACGTGCCTTTGAAAACCTCCCCTGAAATCAGTGTTTGTAGCTGGATGTGTGGGGAATAAGATCAGTGCTTTAAGTTGAAACTGGAAGCCAGTGGAGGAATGAGCCCAGAGGGATGATAAACAAAGATAAACATGATCACACCCTGCAAGGGTGTCTCAACAAGAGACAAAGTGCTTGAGGTTATCAAGATGATGTTTAAAAAAAACGTGAACGGTACAGAGCAGAACAGTGGTTCTCAAACTTTTTTACTGGCGACCCCTTTCACATAGCAAGCCTCTGAGTGTGACCCCCCCTAATAAATTAAAAACACTTTTGAATATTTTTAACACCATTATAAATGCTGGAGGAAAAGCGGGGTTTGGGGTGGAGGTTGACAGCTCACGACCCCCCATGTAATAACCATGCGACCCCCCGAGGGGTCCCGACCCCCAGTTTGAGAACCCCTGGAGTAGACGTTTCTGGATACCAGGGAATAATGTACGGATTATCAAGAGGAGCGAAGTTCGGTTTCAGATCGAGTGGCGTAAGGAATACATACTCTGCAATATCCCCGATTGGGGGTAAGAGGTTAAGGGGTCAAAGTACAGACATTGAGACATGAGGGTGCGTTGTTCATATAATAGGTATGTTCAGGTGTGGTATATAATGGGTGGATACAATCATGAGGATGGATTGACCCTCATTTTGTGAGATTTAATGTTCAGTGAGTTTATGGTTCCAGTTCATATGGTCCAACGGACAAAGTCTCTCGGTCCCCAATACATCACAGCTAACCCTGATCTGAGCTTGACCTTGCTCCCAGTTAGCACATTTTATCTCAGTTTAACTGGACAAGGTGAACCCTACACACCACACTAGGGTCAAATTAAACTAGGTTCAAAATGTTTGCCTGTGAGGGCCTTGCACCAGAACAAAGACATTACATTAAAAAGTGATTTGAGGTACATCTGTCCTACACAAATGTTGTGGTGGTGTGTAGAGGACGTACACTATATGCACCCGCTAACATGGGCATAAATAGCAGTGTAGATGGCGAGGCATGGCTTAAGCAAGTAGAGTTGCAATATGCCTGAACCCTCTGGGTATAAACCCTACACACAGGGCTCTATACACCCCCAAGCAGGGCCTCCCCCATCTACACTGAGTGTCCCGCTGCTTCCCCAGTGCCAGAGCCTTTCCCCACCACAGGAAAAGGCTCCAGGGAGTGGGGGAAGGCTCCGGCCGCTCTGCTGCCTCCCCCTGCTGGAGTCTTTTATTCACACATGTAGCTACACATGACAGTGTGGACACAGCCTGTTTCTCACTGTGCTGTGTGGCTACACATACCCTACAGGATGCCCCCAGTGGTGTGCCGTGTAGATGTAGCCATAGCTAAATCAAAGCAGTGCTGCGTGTAGACCAGGGCTGACACTCTCCCCACAGAGAGAAATATCACCCCTGACTGATGTAACTTCTGGACCATAACAATGGGGACCTACCAGATATTCCTGGCTTTGCGTCTCTGCATCCTGTTTCCACTCCAGAAGTTCTCCTCTCTCTTGCTTCAGTGTGTTCAACTGGGTTTGAATTTGTTCCTGAGGCAAGAAAAACAATGTTTGGGGTGGAGGGGAAGGTCAACCTGCTAAGGTGTCTGTCCTCTGTGCAATTTATATACATTGCAGTGCTGATTTCATTATCTGAAGCTGGGATTTTCAAAGAAGTCTCATGAAGTTGGGTTCTCAACTACCATTGATTTTCCATCTCCCTCTCAAGTTGCTCTAGGACGGTGCTCATGGCAATGTCACAACTGACTCTTGAGAGGTGGGAGACTCAAATCTCTTCTCCTCACCAGGCAGAGGGAGAACTTGAACTGGAGTCTCCCACATACAAGGTGAGTGCCCTACCCCCAGGCTAATGGTTATGAAGAAAGTCTTCAACCTAGGGGTGACAGTGGATGAGAAGCTGGATATGAGTCAGCAGTGTGCCCTTGTTGCCAAGAAGGCCAATGGCATTTTGGGATGTATAAGTAGGGGCATAGCGAGCAGATCGAGGGACGTGATCGTTCCCCTCTATTCGACATTGGTGAGGCCTCATCTGGAGTAGTGTGTCCAGTTTTGGGCCCCACACTACAAGAAGGTTGTGGATAAATTGGAGAGAGTCCAGCGAAGGGCAACAAAAATGATTAGGGGTCTGGAACACATGACTTATGAGGAGAGGCTGAGGGAACTGGATTGTTTAGTCTGCAGAAGAGAAGAATGAGGCGGGATTTGATAGCTGCTTTCAACTACCTGAGAGGTGGTTCCAGAGAGGAAGGTTCTAGACTATTCTCAGTGGTAGAAGAGGATAGGACAAGTAGTAATGGTCTCAGGTTACAGTGGGAGAGGTTTAGGTTGGATATTAGGAAAAACTTTTTCACTAGGAGGGTGGTCAAACACTGGAATGCGTTACCTAGGGAGGTGGTAGAATCTCCTTCCTCAGAAGTTTTTAAGGTCAGGCTTGACAAAGCCCTGGCTGGGATGATTTAATTGGGGATTGGTCCTGCTTTGAGCAGGGGGTTGGACTAGATGACATCCTGAGGTCCCTTCCAACCCTGATATTCTAGGATTCTATGATTCTTCCCCGGCCACGTTGTGCGGAGCAACACAGGTGCAGAACTCCATCTTGCATGAAACAGCTTAGGTAGCTAAGCCACTCGACTCCAGGAGAGGGGTTCCCAGGTGTGGATCAGAGACAGGCCCATTCCTACACCAAACTCTGGGGGAGTTGGGGCTTAGGACACACCCCTCTCATCAGTATCTCCGGCGGGCTAGTCTCCCCAGCTAGCATGCTGGCTTTTGTGGATGCCTCTCTCCCCCCAAATGCCTAATTCAGGATTTGTTGTTCCAAACTGTACCAGATGACCGGAGGATAGCTGATGGAAAGCCAGCTTTTTTAAAAAGGCTCCAGAGGAAATCCTGGCAATTACAGGCCGGCAACCGTAAGGGCTTGTCTGATTGTCAGATGCTGGGACTGGGCAACAGGGAATTAATCCTTTGGTAACTGCCGGGTTCTGTTCATTTCCTCTGGGGCACCTGGCATTGGCCACTGTTGGAAGACACGATACTGGGCTACATGGACCACTGGTCTGACTCAGTGCAGCCGTTCTTATGTCCTTAGTGATTTTCTAGGTGTCTAAAAGTTAGGCATTGCAGTGCTGAGCATCACAACACCCAAGTGCATTTGGGGATTCGGGCCTAAATCTCCTTTGCAAATGGGACTTCGGCTCTAAAGTCAGTTGGTGCTCTTGAAAATGTGCTCGAAGGATCTTCTTCTGTAATTCCCCGGGGGTGAGGTGTTGCAGAGCCAGAGAGAGGATTTAAAAGGACAGCTCCCATTCATTTCATGGCAGCTGGGCATCTCAGGCCCCATTCTCAGCCCTGCTTCCTTTCCTTCTATGCTGTATATGTCATGCTGCCAGGGAAGAGAGAGGCCTTTGGGGGCACCAGACCTAATATAGAGACCTAGGGACTCTGTCTAGAACAGCCCTTTGCATCCAGCGAATCCTCCAAGTGCTGCAGGGCAAAGGGTTGAAGTCGTATCCATTTTGCAGCAGTGTAGGGTAGGGTGCCCTGCTCCCATGCAATGACAGAGAAAACTATATGAAGAAAGCTGAACATCAGAGAGTTAAAGCTGAGCAACTTAAAGGGAAGGGAGTTTTGGTAGGAATGTTTAACACACTTTTAAAAAAAAATAGTACATTAAACTCCGGTGCCTAATGAACACTTGGGAGAAAGAGACTCCTGGTTAAAAATCCAACACACTCACAAGGTGCATAAATATTATGCTCGATTGTTCGGCATGGGGGAAAGGGCTTGTTCAACATGGTCCTGGGAATCAGCCATTTTCTTCCTTTAATCTTATTGTGGCACTACTACAGCCCACTTTGTCCTTACAGCTAGCGTGGCGTACAGCACAGCGGATTCTGCCCCGAGGGGATTGCTCTGTCCAGCAGGTTTTTTAAGGTTTCAGTCCACTTGGGCTTCATGGGCCCTAAAATGTTGCAAAACTTCAAAGGTTGTATGGGCAGGACGTGAGCCACTGGTTCAGGGAGGCTAACCCCCAGTCCAGCCCCTTCTGCCAGAGGCCCCCCCAGACCAACCGCGGGGGAAGAGCTGCAGATCCCCGGCAGGAAGCAAGAGGGAGTCTGGGGGTGGAGGGGGCCACGCAGGGCTCTGCCTCCCCTGGCCCGTCATATACCTGTCGCCCATGATTTCTGCTTCAGGAGCAGCGAAGTGACCATCCTTCAGCAAACCCAGGAAAACGGGAATTCATCATCCTGGTTTTTCCTTGAGGAAAAAGTTACGCAGATTAACCTTTGTTTCTTAAACACAAATCTTTCAGGGCACCTTATGCGACAGAAAGTAGCAGAGAACAAACTCCTTGAGAACACTGCTGACCATGTGTTATTTTCCTGTGGCTTGCCTGAAAGCAGCGGTCATCAGCTGTGAAATGCTCAAGCTGGGGCGCTACGCCTCCAGTCTGCAGCTGTGCTGACATGTTGGTAATGTGACGGTAGAGAACTGCATGACAGGAGTGATGAGAGGCGGTGTGGTCGAGTGGCTAGGGTACTAGGATGGGCATGGGGAGGCCAGGGTTTAATTCCTGGCTCTCCTACTGAGCTGCTTTGTGAGCTTGGTTAAGTCACTGCCGCTTCTGTGCCTCTGTTTCCCTCCCACTCCTTTGATTTGTCTCCGAGCATGCCCACCAGATCAGGCCCCGTAGAGGAGAGAAGCAGAATGCCTGGTTTTCCCCAGCTCATGGATTGCTCTGGGTGTGGCCAGGAGACAGGCAGCCAGATGCCATGGGGGGCAGCTGTGCACATGCCCAGAGACAGAAACACAGGCACTGAAAGAAGTTGTACCCTGAATACACAGGCACTGAGTGAGTCTGAGCTCCTCCATAATGACAGGTTTCAGAGGAGCAGCCGTGTTAGTCTGTATTCGCAAAAAGAAAAGGAGGACTTGTGGCACCTTAGAGACTAACCAATTGATTTGAGCATAAGCTTTCGTGAGCTGCAGCTCACTTCATCGGATGCATAAAAGTGGATTATCATACACATTGTAAGGAGAGTGATCACTGTAGATAAGCTATTACCAGCAGGAGAGTGGGTGGGGAGAGAAAACCTTTTGAAGTGATAAACACCCATTTTTTCATGCTCTGTGTGTATAAAAACATCCTCACTGCATTTTCCACTTTTATGCATCCGATGAAGTGAGCTGCAGCTCACGAAAGCTTATGCTCAAATCAATTGGTTAGTCTCTAAGGTGCCACAAGTCCTCCTTTTCTTTTTGGGCTCCTACAGGAATTCTGGGGATTGCAGTGGAGCCGAAAACTGGCATTTAGGTGCCTAAACTCCAGATTTATCCACTTAAATCTGGGGTATAGACACCTTAAGTACCTTTCAGAATCCCCAGCCTTTGTCTATCTTGACTGTTTACATCAGTGGTCCCCAAACTGGAGCACGGAGGAACATTTGAGGGAGCATGGCAGGGCCAAGGCCAGCCCCCACAAGGGGCAGGAAGGGAGTGCCACTCAGATCTGCTATGGCCCCCTTGGCCCTGGCTCCTACCCCAGCTCCACTCCCAGCCCCAGTCTTGACCCTGGCTCTGCTCCCAACCCCAGTTTGAGCCCCCGACTCCCGGCCCAGCCCCACTTCCAACCCCAAGACACCCCCACAGCTGTGGCCCCAGCCTCTGACTGTGGCCCCACTCACAGCTCCTAACCGCAGCTGCGGGTGGGGGGCCATAGCCAGGGTAAGGGAGAGCCTGAGGGGAAAAATTTGGGGACCACTGGTTTAGACTCTCTGTGTGTTTGTACAGAGCCTCGCACAACAAGGGCCCTGATCTCGGTGCCTTTAGGAGCTATTGTAATACAAATTGCAAACATGCCCAAACCGAAGTAATTACCCTGCACAGCAGATTCCTACCTTGTAGGCCTGGGCAGCCTCCTCTGTGGGGACCACCCTGTGAGTACGGTGAGCCTGGGACTCTCTGCAGATCACACAGATGAGCATTTGGTCCTGGTTACAGAAGAGTTTGAAAGGCTCCTGGTGCACCTTGCACCAACCTTCTCCTGCTGCTGTTTGGAAACTCAGCTGCTTGGCTATTTCTACAAAGTTCCCCAGTTGTCTGTTCGGCCTGAGGGTCCTCTGGGGAAAGGTCTCTCTGCACTGAGGACAGGAGACAGCTGTATTCGATCCCTCCCAGCACTGGGCGATGCAGGCTTGGCAGAAACTGTGCCCGCAATCTAAAAACACGGGATCCTTATAAAAACTCAGACAGATGGAGCAAGTTGCTTCATCTCGGAAGCTTTTCAGAGGATTCACTGCAGCCATGGCTCCCTGCAGACAGTGTCACAGGGATCTAAGATGTGGCTTAACCCCAACAGGGCGTTTTTCACGTGGCTTCTTTGGGGGCTTTTTTGGCTAATTTTTTTTTTTTTAAATGTCCTGCCGGAGAACATGATTGGCTCCCTGTTGCCCAATCCCTCTCCCAACACCCAAAGCAAGGAGAGGGGAAGAAACCAGGACTCTGAGACTGACAGTGCCCAGGGCCAATGGGGGAGAGGCCAGTGCGACAGGTCAGCCCGATAGGGCATTACAGATGAAGGAGGGAACCTGGAATCCAGCTCAGTCAGCTGTGGGTTGGGTTCCTCTTCCCTAAGTGAGGTCCTCGGGTGAGAGTGTTGCATGCATGCGTGTGTGTGTGTCCGTGCCCTGCAGTGCCTACTCTCTCCCCACCGCCTGCCTCCTGCCTGGGCTGCTCGGGGGGTTGGGTGAGCTGATAACAGTGGGCTGTGGTCAGTGATCTTTCTGTTGGTGCATTTCTGGTGGTGGTGTTGCACCTACATGGGGGAGGGAGGACGCAGGCAGTGGGTGACAGGGGGCTGCAAAGCTGAGGGGGGCTGCAGCATAGCTTGGGCCAAGTTGGGGCCAGGGAGGACTGGGGAGTGGCCAGGCTGGGTTTGAGGGTTGTGGGGGGAGGGAGTGGCGTGCACAGCACCACCGCTGTTGGCCAGTGATGCTTGGGGCATTTCTGGTGGGGTGGTGCGCTGTTGAGGGGGGTCTTTTGGGGGTCTGGTGGTATTACGGCTGTACTAGCGATTGGCCACTGGCATGAGGGACATGGACCGGTGCCAACCCAAAGCAGATTGGCTTGTTTTGGGTGATTTGGAGGGGTGGGGAACGTAGGCAGAAATTAAACCTTGTCTGTCTGAGGAGAGAAATGAAACTGATGTGTAAAAAGTTGCTTAAATCCGCTTCCGATTTTGCTTTGGTTTAGTGTCTTTAATGGGGCTACTCAGTCTGCTGCCTCAATTTTGTCACTGCAACATAGTGACGCTGATCCAGGCTGGATCAAATCCAGGGCCCAACTACACCAGAATCCTGTCTCCAGCAGCAGTCGGCACCAGGTGTCTCTGAGGAAGATGGAAGAACCACACAGTTGACAGATTCTACACGCATAGTAAACCCAGGCTCAGATTCAGGTTTAAGGCCAGACCCCTCTCTGGACCTCAGTTTCCACACCTCTAAAATGGGGTCAATGATAGTGACAATGATAGGCTCAGCTCCCAACCCTAGCAGCTTGGCTGTTCCATGCCCTACTGTGTACCGAAACTGACTTGAAAGGACTATCCAAGTCCCTCCCAGGCCTGTTCCCATTGTGGGTCTCTCTCCTGGCCGAGCACAGGCTGTTCTTAGATCGTCCAACAGGCTTGGATCCTAGTTACATGCTGCTCCTTCTCATGTGACCCCTGCACTTATTCCCTTCACCTGGGGATAGGTTCAGTTGAGCTACTACCCCTTTCATGGCCATCTCACCCTGGGACAGCCTGAAACTGGAAACCTGTGCTCGAACAGTAACTGTTTGCTAGGAAAGGTGCTGAAGACACAATGGAAGAGGAAATCCTTTGGACTGGATTGAAATTATTCCAAAGGAAAGTGAATGAGAGAAAATGTCCAGCGTTATCCTCCTTGCGAAAGAAATAATTGAAGGTCAGAAAGGACCATTCTGTCCATCTTCTTTGTAACACAAGCCCTAGAACATCACCGAGTGCTTCCTCCAGAAAACCTGCTATGTGGGACTGAGCCAGAGCACGACTTCTGGAAAGAAGAAAGTGAGGTGACACACCATGAGGAAGACGGATCATGGAGTCCTGCATTCAGTTTTGGCGTCCACCTTTGAAAAAAGATTTGGAAATATTGGAGATGGGGCAGCAAAAAGCAATGAAACGTTTTGTGGGCTGGAGAAAAATGCCTGTAAATGAGCTATTGAAAGAGCTCAGCCTGTTTAGATGATAAAAAAGATCGGGAGGTGACGTCATTGAAGTGTTGAAGTGACTTCACGGAGAGAAAATATCGGGTATGAAAGGGCTCATTAATCTAGCCGAGAAAAGCATAACAGTGGCTGGAAACTCAAAAGAGACCAATTCGTATTCGAAAGAGGGCACACATATTCAATCGTGAGGATGAATCACCAAAGGAACAAACTAGAAAGGGAAGTGGTGGGAATTCCCCACCTCTTGATGTCTTCTAATGAAGACGAGATGCCTTTCTGGAATGTGTGTAGTCAAAAACTAGCTACTATGCTCTCCAGAAAGCATGTGATATGCAGGGGGTGGGATGACATGCTCTAATTGTCTCTTCTGTCCATAAAGTCTGCTCATGTATGAAAAACTGAGCGTAGCATGGGGAGAAGCCTCTGATGTTTTACTGTGTTGGGCTTGAGCCCACAATGAACGCTCATTGCGTGGGGTGATCCAGGGGAAGCAGCTCAAACATCCGGTGTGGCTGGACAGGGGCAGGACATCAGCACTGCAAGGGAGGGGTGGGTGTGGCAGTGACATCACAAGGGCCTTTGGCAGGACCTCAGCCTATTGGACAAAGGTGGTGGGGAGGCGATGACCTCACAGAGAGATCTTGACATCAGCCAGGCAGGACAGGGGTGCAGGACAGGGGCAACCTCGGAGATCCCTGTGGCTTTGCTTCAGCACGTCTCCTTCTCGAGGTCTCTCCTGGAGGACTGAGAGAGCATTCATTTGCACGTTCGTGAGCGCAAGGAGGACCCTCTTCGGAGTTTTCTCCTTTTCTTGTAGTGGTTTTGCTCGAAAACAGACGTCCCTATATAGAAGGTAAGAGCCTCGGAGAGGTTTGGAACCTGTTCAGTCTGATCTATCACGTGCCGGCTGATTTTTAGGAAAGGAAAAGCCTCGATTGTGGGGGCAGTATTTTATTTCCAACCTAGGACTTTGTCCCTTAGAATTACTGGGGACGTTGGGGTTTCTCCTTTTTGTTTTCCCTTTTCCTGTCTCTCCCTCTTTTCTCGTCTTCTCTTGCATCTTTGTCCCTTTCCCCTGCTTTCCTTTCACCACCAGGACCTGTCTGTGCATGTGGAGTTGGGGATGGAGGGGGGGCCGGGGGGGGGGTTTGCATTCCAACTCTCATTGCGGGAGGCCCTCCCAAAGACATGTGGCTGGAATGGTGCTCTAAGAGTGACTCCCTCCGGTGGTGACCCGGGACATCTGGTGAGAACTCTCAGCTTTCTGCTTCTCAGAGTCTCAATGCTGATTGGGGGAGCTTGGGGCTATTGTGAGGGAGGAGGCTCAGGTCTTTGTTACCCTCTTTTAAGACCAAGGAAATAGGCTGCAACCTAACATGTATTTGATTGCTCTTTCCGCTTTTCTCCATTCATTGTCTTTGAGTAATTCACGATTCTCTCTCTAATGGACTAGTTCTTCTAAAACACTTACTAAAGAATTAGGTTTTAATAAAGCCAAATGCAACCCCATAGCTCCAGTAACAAAGGAGTCAGGTGGCACCCTACAGAATGGGGGACAATCTGCTGGAAAGCATTGACCCTGAAAAGGATTTCGGGGCCATAGTGGATGAGCTACTCAACATGATCTGTCAGTGTGAAACTGTGTTAAAAAAGGTTAAAGCCATTCTTGGCTGGATAGAGTAGTGAGGATGGAAAGGGAAGTGAAAGAGCATTGGTGAGACTGATGTTGGAATGTTGAATCCAGTTCTTGTGTCCACATTTTGAATATTATGTTAAAACAATTGGAGAGGGTACAGAAAAGATTTGTAAGTGAGTGATGGGGATGATGCCTTCTAATGAGACATTGAAAAAGCTCAATCTGTTTAGTATATACAAAAGAAGAAGGAGAGGTGAGTTGCTTGACTTCATGGAGAGAAAATGTTGAGTGTAAATGGCTCTTTTTATGTAGCAGAGGCATGACAAGACCCCATGGATGGAAGCAGAAATCAGAAAAAGTATAATGACAATAAGACCCAGATTTGTAAGAGGGTGGTTCGTCATTGGCACAAAGAACCAAGAGAAATGATGGCTTCTCCATCTCTTGATCACTTTGAATAAAGACTAGATGCCTTTCTGGAAAACGCTGAGTAAAAGAAAAGCCCAGCTCTTCTGACATACAGGAGGCCTTAGGATACGCAGGGGATCAGATTAAATGCTCTAACGGTTCCTTCTGGCCATAAAGTCAACTAACTTGTGAAAACCTAATTGCGGCCTGGGGAAGAACCTCTGTGTTCAACTGTGTAGTCGGTGTCACCTCACAAGGAAGAGTCATTGAGTGGGATGATCCAGGGGAAGCAGCTCAGACATCCAGTGTGGCTGGACAGGGGCAGGACATCAGCACTGCAAGGGAGGGGTGGGTGTGGCATTGACATCACAAGGGCCTTTGGCAGGACCTCAGCCTATTGGACAAAGGTGGTGGGGAGGCGATGATCTCACAGAGAGATCTTGACATCAGCCAGGCAGGACAGGGGTGCAGGACAGGGGCAACCTTGGAGATCCCTGTGGCTTTGCTTCAGCACGTCTCCTTCTCGAGGTCTCTCCTGGAGGACTGAGAGAGCATTCACTTTCACATTCGTGAGAGCAAGGAGGACCCTCTTCGGAGTTTTCTCCTTTTCTTGTAGTGGTTTTACTCAAAAGCAGACGTCCCTATATAGAAGGTAAGAGCCTCGGAGAGGTTTGGAACCTGTTCAGTCTGATCCATCAGGTGCCGGCTGATTTTTGGGAAAGGAAAACATTAGATTGTGGGGGCAGTATTTTATTTCTGACCTAGGACTTTGTCCCTTAGAATCACTGGGGACATTGGGGTTTCTCCTTTTTGTTTTCCCTTTTTCTCTGTCCCTCCTACTTTTCTCTTCTTGCTTCCTTTTTCCTTTTCCTCTGCTCTCCTCCCACCACCAGGAGCTCTGTGTGTGGAGCGGGGGCCGGACCGGGGGGGGGGGGTTGTGGGAGGCCCACACAGAGAGGTGAGACTGGAATAGTGCTCAGAGAGTGATCCCCTCGGGGGTAACCAGGGCCATTCTTTGGGCTATTTGTTGAGAACCCTTAGCCTCCCACCCCTCAAAGTCTCAACCTTGATTGGCTGAGGAGGGGGCTATTGACAGGGAGGAAACTCTAGTCTTTGTTGTTCTCTTTTATGACCAAGCAAATAAGTCACAACCAGTTAAATGTTTGACCAATGTGGATGCTGCTCTCCATTCATTGTCTTGGAGCAGTTCGTGATCCTCTCCAACATTCCAATTCTTCTGAAATACTTGCTGAATAATTACTATGAACAATTGTTGGTCTGTAGCTCATTTGAGAGCAACTCTGCTACTGACTGGCTGCATCAGCTAAGACAAGTCCGTGCTCCTTTCTCAGCCTTCGTTTCTCCTTCTGTCAAGAACGAATAACAATCCTCTCCCACCTACCTCGCCATGGGTGGATGCTGGGGATCCACTGAAGAGTGTCACTCAGAGCAGTGCAGACTAGGGGTGTCCTATCACACTGAGCCATATCCGATTATGACCTAATATTCTATTGGTTTTGTATTTTATTCTTTTGAAATTGTGAAGAGCAGCAACTACTTGCAAAGAAATTTCATCCTACTTCTTATGAGTTCAAGAAACAAAGTGGTTTCGTCTGAATGGATTTTCTGACAGAAAACGGTTTCCATGAAAATGTTCACACCTGATTTCCTGGGCTTTATCCCTGCCTCCGGGGGGTTGTTGTCTGTTAGTTCGAACAGGAGTCAGGACTGTTGTCTTCTCTTTCTGGCTCTGTCACCGCTTTGCTGTGTGGCACCTTGGGTAGGTCCAATGGGAACAGGGTCAATTCTCTAACTCCAGGCAGCAGGGAGCCTGGGTGAGATAAGGGATGTTAAGGCCGTCTGCGAAGGAGAAAGGGATGTTTCCAGGTGATGAATGTCAAGAATTCTAAACTTTGCAAAAATGGCTAGTCTCGAGAAACAAGAACTAGTTGGGGCCAAACTTTAACCATTGTCTTTTTTAAAGCCCATTCAGGGATGTGAGTCCCAGAGAGCCATAGAGAGGGGGAGCAACTTGCCCAAAGTCCCACAGATCAATAGGCAGCAATGGAAGCAGGAGTGACACTCCCTCTCAAAGGCAGGGGGACCAGACATTAGGGCCTGGTTGCAATTGCCAGCTGTGGGAGGGAGTGTGCGGCAGTGGTTAGTGAAGGGGTCCATCCATGGCTCTGACACTCAGTGTGACCCTGAGCCGGTAGCTGAGGTCCGTTTGCCGTCAGTAGGGTTGGGGTCCCATCGCTACAGCCCAGTGGGCTTGGGAAGCTCCAGGAAGGTGTGTAAAGTGCTGGGATGTCAGGATCCTGGAAGCGCTGTCACCTCCGCCCTAGGGCCGTGTTCTGCACCCCCCTGCTGCTGGCTGGGTTTCTCCGTCCCTTGGCAATCAGACAGACTCTTGTTTTCACAGCCAGTCGATCGCCCTCGTGTCATCACCCTGCCTGCTGGCTGGGCAGGGTAACTCCTGAGGTCACCATCCTCTCCAGCCTGCCTTGGGCTTGGAGAGTGAGGAGGAGGGCGAGGGACGTCTGCTGACCCTGAACATCCACCATCCATTATCCCATCACTGAGAGCAAGTGAGTGGCATTCGGGTTCCTCGGTGGCTTCCCCTGTCTGTCTGGGGAGAGGCAGAAACGGGGAGAGACTATCTCCAAAGGGGGATTTCCTTTGCAAACAGCCCCCAAGAGCCCCTCACTCTTAGGCCAGGCAGGGGCTTCTCCAGAGCCGTCTCCAGTGTGTTTGGAAAGGTTCCAGCAAGGGGGCTCCCAGCCCTTCCCTTGTGGGACACTGTTCCCCAGGCTGAGAGTCTCCCTGTGAGCTGCTGAGCCTGGAAATCAATGGGGAACGAGGAGGGCCCTGGTCTTCCTGTGCCTAGGCTCTTTGTGACTTTGACGTGGTGAATGGTTTCCCAGGAGAAGTCCAGACTCCTGGGTTCTCTTCCTTCTCTAGCCTGGGTGGGAGAGTGGCCTGGGACGACAGGAGCGGGCCTCTTGTCCAGAGGAACCGGTGGTGTTTGGGACTGACCCCACTGCTCGAAAAGGATGAGAGTTCCTGGATATTGCAGCAGCAGGGATTATGAGGGGGAACGTTGGGAGCAGATCATGCAATGAACTCCTGCCCGTGTGTGTAGATGGCACTCCCTGCACTCCTGTAGGGGCAGAAGGGGCGGCTGTGGTTGGAGCAGGGAGGAGGAGGGACAGAAAAGCCCCATGAGTGAAAGGCTGCCTTGAGCCCAGACTCACACCTGCTTCCCGCTCGGTTCCAGGATGGCCAGGCTCCTGCGGATGTTCAGGAGGAAGGCTCTGCAGGTGGCCCCAGAGCCTGAGGGAAGCAGCTGCCGTCTTCCCAAGGGGCAGAGCAAGCCCTGTGTCCCCGCTGGCGGGGAAGCAGGTCCCGTCCAGGCCAGACGGCGGAAGTGCCCGGCCTTCTGGAAAAGGACCCCGGCTCCCGGCGCAGGCGCCGAGCTGGGAGAGGCCCCGACCAGGCCCC
Organism: Lepidochelys olivacea; assembly: GCF_965140295.1. NCBI lineage: Eukaryota > Metazoa > Chordata > Testudines > Cheloniidae > Lepidochelys > Lepidochelys olivacea. The sequence goes on from NC_140424.1 coordinate 38,332,909, forward strand.
AGTGGAGCTGGCCCAGGCTGCGGTTTGGCAGACAGGACCCAGCCCAGGAGGGGCGCCGGGCAGGGTGGCTCTGGGGCTGGTTGTGTGGGCAGCAGCGGCCCCAGGAGCCCAGCCCTCGTTCCCATCAGGAGGCCTCGCCCTGCCCGGTCTCTGAGGACCTTCCAGCCCCCGCCGGCCAGGAGGTGGAAGGTCCCTGTCCCAGCACCGGCAGCTCAGCCTGGGACAGCGGCAGCACCTGGGCCTCTGGCAGCAGCCAGGCCGATGGAGGCCACTGCTTTGTTCCAGGTGAGGAGCCGGGCTGGGCTCCGGGAGGGGTGAGGACGGGATGTGAACACCCTGGGCCCAGACGCTCTCCCAGGGATATGGGGGGGCGTGGGGTCCCCAGCCCAGGAGTCTGGCCTGAGCCACGCAAACCCCACTGACAGCAGCAGCCGTCACACAGCTGCCCCTTCCCCACGGGGACCTGGGGGTGGGGGTGTGAAGAGCTGCTGCCACTTTGGTCTTTGCTGCTCCGGGGCCGGGGGAATCGGCACCTCCCCTGGAGTCCTGGGCAGGGGAGGGGGGCTCTGCTCTGGGCTACGGCAGCTGTTGGGGGCTGAAGGCATCCCTGAGAGGGAGGTTTGGGGCCCGATCTGCCCTGGGTGCCTGAGGTGGGAAGGGGGGTCTTGAATCCTGCTCTGCCCACCACGCCCCTGTCCTTCCCTCCCTGGTGCAGGGACCCCCCTGGATTTGGAGCAGGAGGAAGGGGTGGACGTGGCCAAAGATGAAGCTGCTCTCAAAGTCATCCGAGAGCAGCTCCAGTGCAGAGATAAGGTACAAATGTTCCCCACCTGGGCTGGAACCAAGATTGCCCTGTCCCTTCCCAGCATCCCCACCCCCTGCCCAGGGTCTTGTCCCTCCTGATCCACCACCCCTAATGGGGCCCTTTTACATCCATGATGTGGGACCCCCAAGATGGGGGTGTTTGTCCCACAACAGCCCAGGTCGTCTCCCCCCACAGGCACTGTCCCAATTCCTGATCCTGCTTGTGTAGGAGTGGAGGGGGGGATTTGGACAATAGGCGGGTCCCCACAATCCCCCATTGAGGCCTGAGCCCTGAAGCTGGTTTGGGTGGGGCAGGAAGGTCCCTAGCTAACAGGTTCTCTCTCACTATACCCCACTCCCGGTGGGTCCAGGACGAGGGGCAGCAGCTCCTGTTCCTTCAGGCCATCTACCCCGCATGTCTGGCTGCACGGGAGAGAGGGGAGGACACACTGGAGCCGCGCTGCTGCAAGGCGGCTGTGGTGAAGAGGATCGTGGTGAGTGAGACACGCCATACGGCAGCTGGAGGGAGGAGGGAGACATGGGATTGGCAGGGGTATGGCCGGGCTAATGGGTGGGGGCCGGGTGGTGTTGGAGGGGGCAGCAGAGGACAAGGATTGCTGGGGCTGAAGACTTGGGAGAAGAGAAGGGAGAAATTGTGAGATTGGTCAGTAGTGGGCAGGGGGGGAATTGTGGGGCTCGAGGGCAGCTGAGAGTTGGGAACAAGGAATCACATGGTTCCAGCTCGGTCGTCAGGATGGGGCTGAATGGGGGCAGTTTTGACAGGGAGGAGGAGAGAAGGGGATTGGGAGTGAGCTGGCCAGGAATCTGGGAAGGGGGACAAGTCTGATGGGCAGGAAGGAATCGGAGAGCGGTAGGTGGTGGGGGATCCTGCTGGCCATGTGGGGCACTGGCTGTGTCATCTCCTCACTGGGAGGTGTCAGTCGGGCCTTAATCTTACATGCTCCTTTGTCTCCTTCGCGTCTCACAGGAGCTCATCGAGGAGCTTCCCGATGACTCGTCACCCAGCGCCGTCCTCGCTCACTCCCTGGCTGCAGTGGGCTACCTCTGGTACCGAGACAGCCCCACCCCCCACCCCGCCGGCTCCTCTCACCCCAGGGCTGCTCAGGCCCAAGGCTGGGAGTCACCGTCACTGTCCCTCCCAGGTCACCTCCCCAGAGTGGCGCCTCTGGCAGAGATGGTGGGGTGGGAAGGTTCACTCTCTCCATGACAGGGGCCTTGGGGAGGGGCTCACTCCCGGGCTCAGATACAGGAGGGGCAACAGGCTCCAGAGAACAGGAGCTATTCCTGTCCTGCCACTGTCTGTCTGGGACGCCTTGGCCTTGTCATTCCCTAGCTAAGTGCCTGAGTTTCCATTCTCGCCAGCCTGTGCCTCTATCCCTGTGGCTTGGTGTCTGTGAGGGCGACAGTCCCACCCCTGTACTGCACAGTCTAATACCAGCTCCTCTCTCTTGCCAGCACCATGAAACCTGCCCTGGAGCCAGCCCTAGAGACCCACCTCTTGCGAGCTGCCCTTCACTCCGTCTTCACCCTGGGCACGGAAAAGGACGCCACTGGCATCCAGGTACCTCCTCATCCTCCTCCTCTTCCAGAGCAGTCCTTGGTCCCTGCTCCCTTGATTCGCTGGAGCTCCAGCTTTAGGGATGGGGTAGCGGAGATGGAACAAGCTGCAGGGTTGGATCCTTCCCTCCAGCAGGGAAGAGATTACCCCTCCCTGGGGGATTGCTTGCTTGCTTGCTCGCTTGCTTGCTTTCTTTCATAAGCCGTGTTTTGCCCAGAAGCCCAGCTTCCATCCATAGCAACTTGGCTGTTTCATACTCTTCTGCCTACAAGGCCCTCTGCAGAGACCTGCTAAGCTCATGGATCAAAGGTCCAGAGGTCATCAATTCTTGCGAATTGCCTGCAGTGCGATGTGAAGGAGAGAGCCCGGGAGATATTTTTGGGAGTCTCCCCAGTGCTTCCCAGAGACCCCTCTTCCCATCCTGTGGCAGATGTAGGCCCAGGTTCCCTAACTCTGACCCATGCTTTGCAGGCTCTGCACAAAGTCATCCCAGAGGTCCTGGATGCCATGCTGGGGAACCTGCTGGCAGAGTCCCCAGACACAGACAGGCTCCACTTCATCTTGGAGGTGAGCCCCATTTTACTGTAACTCTTTGGGGGACTGGTAAGGAGAGACTGGAAGATGCATTTTCTACTCTGTCTTCCTAGCTGGGTCCCCAGTGGGCTGTCCTTGGTTGGGGAGGTCAGTGCAATGTAGTGTCAGGTCCTTCCTTCTTGAGGGACAGAGGAAGGAGCTGGGACTTCAAGCCAGAGCTCTGCCTGGTTCTGCTGAGCACTAAGCACCGGGCTCCTGGCTGTCTTGGGGAGTGAGAGTCTGAAAACCCACCCTTCCCCCACCCCTCCAACACACAGAGCCCATGAGATTCGGGAGATGGTTCTCAGAGCAGAGGCACATGCTCCTTCCTAGAGAAACAGGAGGAGCCCAGGGAATCAGCCCTTCCCTCTGATCTGCTCTGAAATTCCTGGGGGGATTGTGCTCTCAGTCACTCCCTACATCCCCCCAAGGATTTGCGTAGCAGGGAAGGGCCGAGGGTTCAGTCTCCTTTCTGGTGAACTGTTCAGGAATCAGGAGTTCTGGGAGGATGGGACCAGCCCTGACCCCGAACATTGTCCCAATCTAGAGAGACGCTGAGAAGTTGTGACCTGAAGGGTACAAGCTGCGTCCTGGGGGAAAGAATCCCCTTCTAAAGCTCTGCCATCAAGGACTCAGATATTGCCCCCTGCGCAGAATGTCTCAGGCCCCTGGGGCTGGGGGCATGGGGCTCATTTGCAAAGCAGGAGCAGCTGGCCACTGAGTCTGACCTGCCTCCTTTCCCCACAGCATGTCAACCTCTGGGTCGTGTCCAGGGTGTCGCAGGAGCGAGCCAGGGCTATCAGGAGCAGCACAGCCCTGCTGAGATACACAGTCACCCTCCCTGAGTTTGACGTAAGTGAGCTCCGAGCCCAGCTTGCTGGCTCCAGGCGGAGGCGGGCTGGCTCCAGTAGCTGCAGGATCTGCTGCTGCTGCTGCCAGGGCTGTGGCTTAGGAGGGTTCTTCTTGGGGAGGCAGAGTCAGAGCAGGACTGAGCTAGGCTTGAGTCAAGTTCTTCCTGTCCTGGTTCAGTGTTGTCCCTGGGCCTTTAAGGGGACCATGCTCCAGCCCCTGCTTGGCATCCCAAAGCAGGTGTGGGCTCCCTTGGCAGCAGAGCAAATGAAGGGTCGATCTCAAGCTCCTCTCCCCCAGCATCTCCTGCAGAGGGGCTAAGAGGAAGGAGCCCTCTGGCCCAGGGAGGACAGGGAGCTGAGAGGAAAATGCTGATGGAGTCCCCTCTGCTCTCCCTTCCATTAGATCTCAGCCGAGTTCCCTCGGATGGGTCACCATGTGGCCCAGCTGGCTCTATTTGTCAGCGATCCAGACAAGGACATCAGCCGGCAGGCCAGGGAGGGGACTTACCGGCTCTACCAACTGCTGCTCCAACAGAGGGGTAAGGAACCCAGCTGGGACACGGAACCCAATAGGGGACTAAGAGTGACCACAGGTGGATAATGGGACCCCAGACCATTTCTCTCAGACTGACCCCAGCCGGAGGACAAGTCTCTCTCTGCCTCTGTTCTTCTCCACTCCACTGTGCAGCCACCAATGGGCTTGGAAGGACACAGAAACTGCAACCAGAATGAGGAGAAAAGTCTCTCTCTCTCTCTCTCTCTCTCTCTCTCTCTCTTCCAGGCCTGACCATACATGACGTGGAAGATCTCTGGTGCTATGACTGGCACCAGGACAGCAGGCTGTTGGGCTACAAGAACACAGCCAGAGTGGGGGAGGTAAGGGCACTGTGCCAGGGCATGACACAGCTCAGGGAGTGGGGCTGGCTGGGTTCCCTGTAGTGGATGCCTCCTGGAGACAGGAAAAGAGCCCGCTCCTTATTTCCAGCTCAGAGTTCCTCATCCAGCAACCAGTGGGACAGGCTGGTGCTAAAGGTCCCACATTGGAACCTCGCTAGTTGCCGTGATTTGAGGAGAATCCCCCGTGGGTGAGTTAAGATAGGATTATGGCTCTGGGTGTCTCTCTGCTCCTTGTCCCCCTGGCTGATCCCCAAGTGTCTGAGAGGAGAGCACTGGCTCAGCCAGTCACGATTGCTTGATCAGACCCTTGTTGAATTCCCTGCACCCTGTAGAAGCAGAGAAAGGAGGTGGGCTTTGCCCAATTCCATTGCCGGTCAGGAAGCAGAATGCCCCAACCTGGGAACTGGGTAGGGGACATAGTGAGCTCCAGAGCCAATATGGACCACATGGGCCCCCCTCATGTCTCCAGCCCTGGCCAGGGAATGGCAGAGTATCTGGACCTCAGCCACTGTTCCAAAGAAGCACATTGTCACTGAGCCAAGTTGCGGCTACTTGCTGCACAAGTAGAAAATCAAAGACACCCCTGCCCCGCCCGCGTCTCACAACTGTGGTGAGAATATCCAAACCTTCGAACACACCGGAACACAGTGCCCCCAGACTGGAGTCAAAGGTGAAATGGGTGATTTCCACAACATCACAGAGGAGGCCTTGGAATGGCTCCTGGATGGACAAGAGCATCTACAGAATGCTCCTCCACAGACGCCCCGTGAGAGAGACTGTGTGAGCTTGTCCCGCCTCCCACAAGCTGAATTGCTGCAGCGGAAGAAAAGTCTCCGAGGAGCGTCTGGGACGGGGACTGGGCCATGAGTCTCCTTGTCCTTGTCAGGCTGCAGGTTGGATTCCCCTTGAAGAAACCAGGGAGCTGCAGAGGCCATAGCCAGCAACTAGAGAAATTACTTAGCTGGGGGAAGAGACCTCTGGTCTGTCAGCTCCAACCCCCTCCCCCCCACAACAGCACACACAAACTCCTCTAGCCGCTGAGGTGCAGGAGATCTCTCTGCTGGAAGCAAGACAGGGTCCCCTGTAATCTCTGTGCCCTACACAGCAGAGTGGACCTGCTCACACACATTAGAGATCCATTTCCAGCCCATCCTGGCCCCTGCCATAAATTGGCTTCCCGAAAGAGCCACCGGAGGCTTTGGTCCCTCAGCATCTGCGACCTTTTAATAAAGGGTCTTCCCTGAGCCCTGGGACCCTGAAAGCCTCCTGGGGAATGAAGTGCCTTGGCCACAGCAGCTCTCTTCCCCGCCCTTTGGGGCACTAGACACCATTGTACTACCAGGACTTGGAGGCTGGCTCTGGGCAATCTGCTTGATCCTCGTGTCCTCTTGGTTTTAGGTCTTTGGTAAATTTTTCTCCATCGAGCAGAGAAGATCCTTCCTGCGGACAGCAGTGCTGGCCATCCACGACCCTCTGCTGCGTGTCAGCCAGGCTGGGCTGGTGCTTGTCTACTCCCTCCTGGGGGAAGCCCAGCAACTGATGGGGGACACAGTAAGCAGCTGCAATCGACTGAGGAGCTTGGGGTGGGGCCCAGGGCCCCATTCCCATCCTATCGGCATTCGCTGGCCTGGTAGCAAGGAGCCGAGTGGGGACTTCTGGACTTCATGGACTTCTGTTCTTAGGATGTGGTGCTCTGCTATCACTCCTGGGAAGGACAGGAGAGTCCCCTAAGTGCCCTCTGGGAACCTTTCCTGCCCCACAGAGCTGCACCCATTTCCCCATGGCCTAGTGTCCATGTCACCCGAGCCACCATCGAGAGTTGCTCCCATCCCTGGCAGCCTGGGAGGCCAAGGACTGACTGGTGATGGTGACTGAGCAGGAAGGGCTGAGGCACATGGGCGTGGGAAGCTGGTCTTGCTGCTGGTAGGGCTGGACCCGCTCTCAAGAGATTGGGAGGATTCAGTCAGCAGGGGTTGCTGACCTGCCCCGTTCACCAGGGCTGCCATCAGCTTTTGTCACTGGGGTGACTTGGGGAAAGGTCTCAAGCTCTCCCCATCCCACTTCACTGCTGCCAGAATCCCTCCTGCCCCCCACCACCATTCTAGAGCCCCCTCTCTGCCCTACCTGGGTGGGGATGGAGGTGGGGGTGGAGGAGAGGGTTCTCCGAACTTGAGCGGTGTCCCCAGGTGGGTTGGAGGTGGAACAGCTGTCAGGGGCACTGATGGGGAGGTGGCAGGAGCTCACCCGACAAGGAGGGGGGTTGGCACTGGAGGTCACTAGAGAGGACAGCAAGCCTCCATCCTGGGGTCAGGAGGGTGAATCCACCACTCAGACATGAGCAGCTGCTGGGTGGAAATGATGGCGCTGGTTCCAGGTGCCCTTCATCCTCCCTGATTCCTGGGGAGTGTCTCAGTCTCTGACATGTTCTTGTTCCCCTGCAGCACGAGGATGTCACAGCCAAGGTCATGGGCCAGCTTCACATCATCCGGCACTTGCACCAGATGCCCGAGGCGCTGCAAGGGCTGTGGCTCATCTGATGCTCTTCAAGGTTCCTCTCCCTGTTCAGCAAGTCCCGCTCCCTGCTGCAGGTACTGCTGTGTCTCACTATAAATGGGGGACTAGTGGAAGCAGAAATGGAGGCCCCTGGCACTCACAGAAACTCTCTCCCCTCTCTGTGGAGCTGGGTCCTTCCCTTGGCCCCCCAAATTCCTTCATCTGGGGCAGGAGCTCTTTCCCTCACACCCACATCCCTCCCCTCTTTCCTTGATCTCACCCCCATCCCATTCCCCGTGCTCCCAGGCAGAGATCTTCCTGCCCCATATGGCGCAGAAGGACCTTTGTGTCAGGGCGACAGACTGTCTGCCCAACTGAAGCTCAGGAAGCTCAACATTTGAGGAGGTGAGGATGGGACAGAGGCTCCGGGCTAGCTTCATCTCCTGCCCTTTATTCTTCCTTTGGCCCTTCTCTGGGCTCTCAGAGTCTGACATGAAGAGGAGCCTCCTCCCCCCGTATCTTCTAGGCCCTGGAGTGTGTGACACCCTCCCAGATGGGTGCAGTCAGAAGCTGAACCACCTCAGGGAGCAGTGGGGACAGGTCCCTTGTCCTAGGAAACCAAGCAGTGGTAGTTCTCAAAGAGGCTGAGAGGGAAGAGCCCGCTCCCTCATGGAGGTAAGAACCATTGACTTCTTTGGGCATATGGGTTTCTTGGGGGAGAAATGGGATCCCTGCTGCATAGCCTGGCTGGGAGCTTCCCCCGTCCCTGGGACAGAGACATCTCCATCAGTGTGCCACCCTTGTTTTTTTCCTAGCAAGAGGCTCCCCTGAGAGCTCCTCAAACCTGTTCTCCTGGGAGCGTTTCTGGGAGGAGGCTCCCGTCCCTCAGTCTCCAACTCCATCATGCAGTCTCTTTCACCTAACATCTCCGCTCTCCAGCTCCACTTCCCGCAGCGGGAGAAACGGACCTTCAGCTCCCAGAGAACAGACTCTGACCTCCTTCTGATCAGCAATGGGGTTTCACCATCCCTTCAGCCAACCTGTCAGCTGGGCTGGACCGGATTTGAAGGAGGAGGGTATCTAACAGGGTGGCTTGGCCTATGGCTGCCTAGCCTGGGGCTAGGCCAAATTGATGACCAAGTGAGCCCCACCTGAGGGGACACAAGCGAAAACAGCAGCAAAAGTACAGAAGCAGAGTGAGCTGTTCAGTAGACGGCCTTGGTCCAAACCCTGGAGTCCAGGGTAGGACTGGCTTCTCTCACCGTCCCTAAGGAAGGGGACATAGAAGACCCTAGAAACCCAAGAAGGGCAGGCCGAAGCAAAATCAGGCTGAGGAAGAACTCCCCACGAGGGTGGAAGGCCTTGTTCCTGTTCAAGACATTTTTGGACTTGGTTTGCAAGGAGCTTGACCCAGGAAGGAGTGGAGTAAAGGACAGTCACCTGGTTGGAGGGCTGAGTTCCCAGCCAACAAAGTGCAAGAGTGAGTATCAGCGGGGTTGCTAGCCCAGCAAGAAAGCGGTGACACGAGGCCTGGTCAGCATCTAGCGGTGAGTGAACTCTGGTACACACCCAAAGTGGCTGTGTCTTGATCCCTGGTAGCCTCTTCTGTGGGAAGTTCCCATGGGTCAGTGGGGCCAGAATCTCTCCTGCTCCTTTGGTCTCTTTGGGCTTCCCACGAGATGTCTGGTGAACTGCCCTTGGACTCTGGGCCCAGCACCGCTCAGAAATTATTCGCTACCTTCAGAGAGACAGGGCACAGCTCAGCCTGTTAGGTAGGCTGGAGACTCACACTTCACTGGAACACACAACACTGAGGTGGTTTGGGAAGCATAGTGACAAAGAGAGATTTAAGTGATACTAAGCAAGAGAAAGAGACAAATTTCAAAGAGAGAAACAAAACACAACACACTTTGTAGTGACTAAAACTGAATCTTAACAAGTCACAACCTTTGCCTTAGCAGTTTCCAGACTAACATCTCAGCTTTCCTAACAGACCTTCTTTGATGTCCCTGTAGGGTAGAAAACTTCTCTGTCGAATCCGCTGATTTGATTGCTTCGTCTTCTGGTTTCAGACCCTCTGTTCTCCTTCTGGGGTGCCTGGACCCTGATTGTAACATCTCTCTGGCCCAGCCTCTTACACAGATGTGTGCTGCAGCCAGCCCAGTGCAGGGAGCAGTGGGGACAGATCATCTCCTTCTGTAAGACCAAGCAACATGGGTCCCCTTGAAGCTTAGATGGAAGATCCCAGGCATCTCCTGGAGGTAAGAACCGTCCACTCTTCTGGACACTTGGGGCTGTTGCAAGAAAGAGAGGGCTCCTGTTCCATAGCCTATTTGTCCTCATGACTGTGTTTTTTTTCTTCTCAGAGGATGCATCCGGGACCCTGGAGACTGTTTCATGCAGGAGGTTTGAGCTGGGAGAGATCATTCACTGTCATGACCCATGGGTCATTAACCCGGGTCTGCAGGGTTTCTGGGAGCAGCCACCCTCCAGCATGCCACCTGGAAGCCTACGAAAAACTGCTTAAGCTCGGACTGACGAAGTCCAGACCCAGTTTGAGGCTCCTATTGGCAGAGTCCCAGGGCAGCTAAATGGCCCCCGGGACCTCCTTAAACCAGCAGCAGGAACAAGAAGCTGTCTGAACAGCCGAGCTCCTCCCCGGCTCTGGACCGTTTGTTGGCTGTTCCTGCTCCCACTCCCCAGGCTTGATTTCCTGGCATCCGGACTCGGGGTGACTCATCTGATTTGAGGTTCTGAACACAATTTGGTGTTTTGCTTCTGCTCTTCCCGTGTCCTGACCCAGCTGACTCTCGACTCCTGTCTTGTGAGTGTGGACTCTGCCTCTGACCACTAGGTCTGGGTGCCCATGACCCAGCCATGACACTGACTTTTCTTCAATTCCTCCAGTGCCCTTTTCTGCTCTCCAGCTCTGCTCTCCCAGCAAGACACACCGATCCCTTGGCTCCCAGAGTCCTGCTTGCCTGCTAGTCAAGGGCTCAGGGGGAGTGTTTGTCTTGCTTCCTCCCCCACCACAGCTGCTTTTCCTCGGGGACTCTCCCTAGCGCAGAGGAGAATCCGTCCTGGCAGCAATTCAGGAAGTCACAGAAGGGACGGTCTGCTCAGCTCCCTCTGCAATGCCACTGCCCGAGACCATTACGAGTGAGTGCCCAGTGACTGAACCGGCAGCTCCTTGAGAGACTCCTGGGGGCAGCGTAGTCGTGTTTCACGGTGACGGCGTGGCATTGAAGAGACTCTCCTGCTGTCCCAAAGGGTTTCTGTTCTCCTGCATGGTCAGACCGTGGGGCCAGGTTGCAGAATGGGGAAGAGCTGTTTGGCGATGAGTTGGAGGATTCACCATACAGGTGGCTGCAGCTGCTGAACCTGGAGTCCCTGTGGTAGGGTTACCATGCATCCAGGTTTTCCTGGACATGTCCAGGCTTTTGGGGTTTTAAATTGCCCTCCGGGAGGAATTTGTCAAACTCTCCAAAGGTCCAGGATTTCCCTCCCAATGCAGCACTCTGGAGGCCGGGGGGGGAGCTGCGCGCTCTGCGGGGGAGCGCTGAACTGTGTCTGGCTCCGCACCCCAGACACAGTGCTCTGAGCCGCAGGGTACGGGGGCTGGGGGGGCTGGAGAAGGGGCATGGGGTCCCAAGGGACAGCCAGGGAGCAGGGAGGGGTTGGATGGGTCAGGGGTTCTGGGGGGAGCCTGTCAGGGGGTGGGCATATGGAGAGGGGATGGGGGAGTCAAGGGACAGGGAGCAGGGGGGGTTGGATGGGGCGGAGGTTTGGGGGGAAGTCAGGGGCAGAGAGCATGGGGGATTAGATGGGTCAGGGGTTCTGCGGGGGCAGTTGGGGGACAGGGAGTGGTTGGATAGGTGTGGGAGAGCCGGGGGTCTGTCAGGGGGCGGGGGTGCGGATAGGGGGCAGGACAGTCAGGGGACACGTAGGGGGTGGAGTTCTAGGGGGGCAGTTAGGGTGGAGGGGTCTCAGGAGGGGGCAGTTGGAGACAGGGAGAAGGAAGGCTTAGGTAGAGGGCAGGGTCCTGGAAGGGGGCGATCAGGGGACAAGGAGCAGGCGGGGTTGGATGGGTTGGTGGTCCTGTGGTGGGCAGTCAGGGGGCAGGAAGTGGTAGGGAGGAGATAGGGGGCAGGGCTACCATTCCCCCCCCACCCCCCGCCACCGGAGTGTCCTCTGTATTGAAAGTTCAAATATGGTAACCCTACCCTATGGGCCCAGCCTCCACTCCTGAGAGTTCAGGCGAACCTCCCCCTGTTCTCAGGGAGTCTTTGGCTTTGGCGGCTGGGCCTGCCTGCAGAGACAGAGGACTCAGTGTTTCCATCAAGCTGCTCAGTTGCAAATGCAGCCATCCAAAGACGTGAAAAATGGAAGCGAAAGAGCAAAGCTGGACCATCCGCTGAGCTCCTGCAATCAAGTGAGCCCAGCCTGGGACAGACCAGGGAAAGCTCCAAGGTGGCTGATGGGTGCAGGAATCCAGGGGAGGAGAAATAAATAGTTCATGATGAATCCTACGGGCTTTTTCTTGTGTGGTGAAGGGTTTAAAATGGGTCTAGTTACGATCACATTCAACTTTACAATCGCTGTGTGTGATTGAAGGGCAGGTCTGGAAAGGTCAGAGGTCACTCGAGGAGCTTCAAGTCTCAGATTCTGTCCCTATTGCCTGCTTTGACCAGCTGATCTCAACCCAACACATCCCTCAGGTGGTAGCAGTGGTGAGCTCTTTCCCTCTTTTTCTGGATTAGCCGCCAGCATGGGGACAGGATACATGTGGCTAAGGAAATGGAGAGGCGTGGGGGTCACGTGCAGAGGCATGCAGATAACTTGCAGAGTTGCCTGTTAATGCAGCTCCCATGGGGGAAGAACAGTAGGGTACCGTGCACTCCGGGGCACCATTTCCAATTTTGGTGGTGGCGGGGAGGATAATTTCACCCTGATTCCAGGGGCTACTTAGGCACCTGAAAACTCTAGTGTTTTGACAGAAAACTTAGCAATGAGCTGACAGGAACACTTGCCAGACTCTTTTCTGGGGAAGACAGCTATAAGAATGGATCCAGGGAATGGTTCTGTATCTCTGAGCTGTTTGGACACTTTCAGGGAACATTCCCGATGCAAGACAGAGATTCCCAAAGTTATCCTGGGGAACCCCGAGAGACTTATGGAAAACTAGCAGATCCCACATCTCTGCTGTCACTTTGCACGGACAAACTTGGACTGTCCCAACCTGTTCATGTCTTTTACCTACTTTAACCTCTCAAGAACTTTCACATATGAAAGAAAGAAAATTAAATAAATGACGTAGTTACACTGATATAGGGCTGTAGCGTAAACTCGGCCTCAGAGTTGTCCCATTGAAATGGAATTATTCACAGCAGTAATTAAAGTGAAACATGCACGTAAGTGTTTCCAGGGCTAAGACTAAGGCCACAGCTTATGAGAGGTGCAGACGCAAGAAGAGAAGAGCTGTGCAAAAACTGAAATGCCACTCGGAACTTGGCCCAAACAATGCATCACGAAAAATAAACTCATCCTGTTATACAGTAATAGAGCTGGTTCAAAAGGGTTTTACACTGACAATGCAACCTTTGAACTAAAAATGCCACTTTGGATTACATTGACCATTTGAACAAAGTTCCCTTTTTAAAAAAAACATTTTGGATTTCTCTGCCCACTTGAGAGAGAACGTGAAGTTTTTCCCAGCAAAACTAAACAAAACTTTGATCATTAAAAACATTTGCAAATAAGTTTGAAGACTATGCGGGGGGGGGGGGGGGGCGTGTAGCCAGACAGACAGCCCCCCCCTCCCCTCAGACCAGCATTGCTGGAAACACAGGAGGAAGCCGGAACAGGGCACTTAACATATATTCCAGCACAGCCTTTGAAGCTGTGAAAGCACAGGTGTGTTGCTACAATGTGCCTCTGGGAGCAGATAGGACGATTAAGCTCACAGCAGGCAGAGGCCCTGTGACAGACATGGCTCTTAGCCCCTACTAAATAGCGTGATGCACTCACCCCAACATCCTAGGTGGGAAAATATTTACCCTGATAAAAGAAATGTCCAGTAGTCGAAACTTATTGTTTCTCTCCCTTGCAAGTGTAAACTACTCTGACCAGCCTCAATTTGCATAAGAAAGGAGAAAGAGAATAAAGGAGTACAGAGGTATAAGTAGGGGACCTACAGCACCATGATTTTTGAGTGCTTTTCACTATCTATCTGCTGGTCAGATAAGTGACAGCCTCCCAAGGCTTCTGCAGCTAAGAGGGTCCCTACGCCTTGTCCCTTATTCGTCTTTCCGCGGAATTGAGTGACCGATCCTGGCTTGGCACCGCTGGAATCGAGAGATGCAAGGAGGGTAAGAAGCACCCACACCTGATCTCCTATCTTTAGTGTACACATATTTTGAAATAGAGCTCTATACTTTGTTTTCTTTCTTTGGGATTGTGGCTTCAGTTTTGTAACTTGTTTGTGTGTGTAACATCTCTACATTTAAATAAGTAGGCACTAGCAATTTTGTAACCACATGATTAGAATCTAGCTTAATAAATTTTGGTAACCATTTATGCATAAGCCTGACTTGTTTTCTCTGGTTTACTGTAAAGCAGCCAACACAATTAAAGAACCTCATCCGTTTTGGCTCTAAAGCCTGGCCATTAGGTGAGAGTACTAAGAGCCTAGCGTTGAGTTGTGCTGCCTCCACGGGGCAAACTCTTGGGGCACCTGTCAGTCAGTATTGACTGCCCGCTGCGAAGGAGCTCTGAGCTCTAGCAGTTAAAGTCACGGGTGGTTAGGACCTTGGGGCATCCGTCAGCCTAGCCCGGGCTGCCCGCCGCGAAGGGACAGTGCGTCCTAGCGGTTAAAGTCACGGATGGTATAAACGGGCATAGCTGGCACCTCACCAAACATCCTTGGCCGTCGGCTAACAGGGGGGCAGGGGGGTGAGTGGTTTCTTCTTCAATTTTCATGAACCTCTCCACCCTTGCTATTTTTGACCAGTTCTAATGATGAATAAATGTCTGTCTGTACATGAATAATAAATATCTCTGCTACTGAAACATTTACAAACAACGGCTCTCATCAGGAGCACTGAGGTCACATTACGCAGAGAAACACCCAGGCCTGCAGGGTTCATATTCTCAAAGACATAAACTGCCCCAGGACGGGAATGTCACACACAACACAGCCTGACTGGCACGGGTTGGTTAGGTGCATGTTTTGCTGTTGCTGGCAAATTGTGCTTTTTTGAGGTGGGGGGAGTTATATTTGAAAGGAGTTCTTCATCCTCTCCCACTCTCATCCAGGGGTGCCACTCTCATCCACTCTCATCCAGAGGGGAGACCAGGGCCCACCACTTTTTACTGGCCATAAGTGTGAGCGACTGGATGAGTGGGGAGAGAAGGGAACGGGGGGGCGGGGGGTTGTTTGGGGGCAAGGGGCAGTGTGAAGTGGGAGCTCAGAGAGAAAGGCTGCGTGAGGGGGGCCCCCAGGGAAAGGGGCAGTTTGAGGGGGCAGGACCTCGAGGAGAAGGGGTGGCAGAGGGGCTGGGCCACAGTTTGGGTGCCAGCAGCCCCCCCCCCCACTTTTAGGAAGCTTTTGCCCATCCTGCCCTCATCCCAAATTAATTTATTACAGTAAGAAAACTTTGAGCAACAAGGAGACTCAGAGACCCACAATATAACTGCCAAAATCCTCACCCGCCCCTGGAGCTGGGAAAACAGAATTTTTTGGTCGCTGGCAATTCCAAAAAAAGAGATGGAAAAAAACTGGTTTCAGGCTGAACAAAACTAACATTTTTCCAAATTTTTGATGAACCAAAAAGCTTAAAAAAAAAAACCACCCAGGAACATTTCAAGGGTTGTCACTTTTTGAATTTTTAAAATAAAACGGAAAGACATTTTTAAACAAATAATTATTTCAAGCTGAAAAATCAAAATGGTTTGTTTGGAAAGTGTCTAAACGAAATGCTTTGACTTGTGAAGGACGGGGGGGGAGGGTCTGGACGTGAACAATTCAGCAGACCGGATACGAATTTGCAAACTGCTGAATCTGCATTTTTCACCTCAAATAGGTTTAGATGAAAAGTTTCACCCAGTCTAGTCCCCACCATTGAGGGGCATCGTAGGAGGGATCAGCTCTTCTCGCTGGTTCCCGAGCCCAAGTCTGTCTCCATTTAATGGGTCCCTCCCCCCACTCCGGTTTAGGGTTGCCAATTTTAATTGGACGTATTCCTGAAGATTTTATCACATGACATAATCTTTCATTCAAAATTAATCTTTAATTCCTGCAGACTCCCGGTCACCCTGGAGGATTGGCAATGCTGCTCCAGTTTCCTGGGCCACACCCGTGTCCCCACCTAATGGACCCCTTCCTCTGGGTTCCTGGGGGAAGCGTCTGTCCTCCATTAGCAGGTCTCCTTCCCCATTCTCCAGGGCTGGGTCTTGATTCCTGTTTCTGGTTCCCTGGGCCTGGTCCCCATGCCTCTCACACACTGCGGGGAGCTCAGATTCCTGGGAATCCTGCCGACTTCCAGGCTGTGGGGAGGGATGAGTCAGCAGCTTCCTGAAGACGAGTTGCGAGTAGGCAAACACTTTCCCTCTACCTTTCCAAAACCCACATCGGTACAGTGAGACTATCACCCCCACCACTGCCACCACTCCACGCACCAGGAGACGATTCCAGGACGCTAACTCTGAAACAAAAGCGAGAGAAAGGCCCCATGACTAAGGGACTCCGTTAAATCATCCCACTGCTGCCATGAGGATCCCAGAAGATGAAGACGTTCCTGGGATACAGGAAGAGCTGAGCTGGGTCGTGTGCACATGGGCAGCACTCAGAGCAGTGGGAATGAGATCTCCAGGCTCATTATCCCCATCGGCCAACCTGACGGAGGGAGAAAGGTGAGCCCGGCAAAGCAGCCATTACCATCTACCAATGTGATATATGCCATCATGTGCCAGCAATGCCCCTCTGCCATGTACATTGGTCAAACTGGACAGTCTCTACGGAAAAGAAAAAATGGACACAAATCAGATGTCAAGAATTATAACATTCATAAACCAGTCGGAGAACACTTCAATCTCTCTGGTCACTCGATCTCAGACCTAAAGGTCGCAATATTCAAACAAAAAGACTTCAAAAACAGACTCCAACGAGAGACTGCTGAATTGGAATTAATTTGCAAACTGGATACAATTAACTGGGGCTTGAATGGAGACTGGGAATGGATGGGTCATTACACAAAATAAAACAATTTCCCCATGTTTATTTCCTCCCCTCCACCCCCCACTGCTCCTCGGAGGTTTCTGTTAACTGCTGGAAATGGCCCACCTTGATTATCACTTCAAAAGGTTTTCTCCTCCCCCGCCCCGACCCCCGCTCTCCTGCTGGTATTAGCTCATCTTAAGTGATCACTCTCCTTACAGTAAAAAGAAAAGGAGTACTTGTGGCACCGAATAGAAACACAAGTAAGGTGCTTTGCATGTTCTTGTCTTTGTTTAATTGTTGTTTCTTTTGCTTTTTTGGTTGCTTTTTTTTTTGCTCGCGAGTAAGTCTGCTGCTGTGAAAAGTGATGTTTGTACATTTGTTAATATCACGTCTCACAGCAGGAGACTTGCTAGCGAGCTGGGAGGCAGCGAAAAGTGATTCACAAACATCCAAATATCACTTTGCACAGCAGCCTTCCTCAGACCCAGCAAGCTGGGGGACAAATTAAGCCCTGGATGGGAGGTGGTCAGGGTCCAGGGCTGGCCTGACCATGAGGCGAACTGAGGCGGCCGCCTCAGGTGCCAGACTGTGGGGAGGTACCACTAGGACCCAGAGCGTAGAAAACTGTGTCTGCTGCTGGGGCATCTGTATTCTCTGCTCGAGATGCCCAGAGATGGGGGAGTGCTGTGCTGGAGGAAGGAGGGCACAAGAGACCTAACAGGCAGGCAGGAGAAAAGGGGAGAGGGAACAGCAGAAAGCAGCAGGAGCTGCAGGGAGAGACAGGAGAAGGAGCCTCTTATGTTCCTCTCCAGCACCCCCAGGAGCCTGGACTGATTAACCCCAGCTTCTCAGGCAGCTTCCTGTTTCCTGCTGCTTCCCTGAACCCACCTGGGGAGAACAGGCAGTCAACTGAAACAGTAGGAGCCAGTTAGGCCCTTAAGACGCTGATATCTTCCCTCACTCAGGCCTGTTACCAGCCTGCTTATTTGTCCCCTTCCACTGAGTGTTGAAGGCCACTATAGCTTGCACAGAACAGCAGTCATGAGTGAAAGAAGAAAACGCCCCTCTGGGGCAGCACTCAGAAAAAGAAAGAAAGTGAAGGAAGCTTTTCTATCTAAGCAGGAAGGAGCTCTCCTGAGATACACAGACACAAATGTTCACAGTGAGCCTTCCGGCCCCAGTGAGGATGTGAGTGGTGAGGAGATGCCTGATCTTCCAGTTAGTCGGAGTGCAGGTGACCTGGCAGCTACTTCCCCAGAGTCCTGACTGGCTTCATAGGGAGCAGTTCCAGAGCATCACCCAGGGACTCCGTGACAGCCACACAATAGGAAAGTCGAGTGGAGGCGATAAAGCCTATCAAACACCAAATTGGGAAGATAGATGATGCCATAGTTGCTATTATGGAGGATAATGCTGTGACAGGAACTGTCTGTGGGAGAACAGTGGCAGAGGGAAATGGAATCACCAGAAACATACATAACTTGAAATTTCTGTGTAGCTTAGTGTTGTGGCATGACATAATGTGTGAAATAAATGTTGTAAGCAAGAGACTCCAAGGTGTTGACCTTGACATATCTGGAGCAATGGAACAACTGGACAAAGCAAAGTCATACCTACAGTTTTACCGCTCAGATGAGGGATTTCAAAATGTTTGAAAAGTGCAGAGAAGTTGTTAGAGGAACTTGACACTGAAGCTATTTTCCCACCCATTCAAGGATACAAGAGTCACCGCAGAAGAAGACATTTTGATGACGAGGCACGGGATAATCCCATCAGAGACCCCAAACAACAATTCAAAGTTGAATTCTTTAACCAGGTGCTAGATTGTGCTATACAGTCAGTTGAAGAACATTTCATGCAGCTCAAGGAACACAGCAGTATGTTTGGGATGTTGTATGATATTCCAAAACTCCTCACTGTCCCTGAAGAAGACCTACACCAGCAATGCAGGGCACTAGAGACAGTGTTGACACATGATGACATGCGCGATATTGATGCGAGTGATTTAGGTGATGAACTGAAAGCCCTTTCAAGATACATTTCAGCAGGATCAACTCCAAAGGCTGTCCTGGAATATATGTGCACAAAGAAGATGACCCACCTCTTTCCAAATGCCTTTGTTGCTCTGCGCATACTTCTAACACTTCCTGTAGCAGTTGCCAGTGGAGAACGCAGCTTCCCCAAGCTTCAGTTAATAAAAACACATCTGTGCTCCACAATGACACAGGAGAGGCTGGTCGGCCTTGCAACCATCTCAACAGAGCATGAGCTGGCCCAGATGGTGGACCTTCAGCAGGAAGCAGTTCAAATCTTTGCAGCCAAGAAGGCACGGAAAGCACCACTTTGATTATTCAAACAGACAAAAATGCCAGTGTTTACTCTGCAGACAAGAAAAGTTACATTTGCTGTTCAGGCGTTTAAAAGTTAAATGTTACTTAAAATTTTGGAACAAGGCATTTTAAGTTGTTAGCTCAATGCCACAAACTGCTGCCTGCAGAATTTGCGACCTGTAGTTGCTACTGACATCTCTATTCTCCCTTTTACTGCCATGAAACAATTTGCTGCCTTTGCCTTTCCCCATCCTGCCGTCCAGAGGGAGCATTCCCATCGCAACTTGCTACCTGTCACCTTTCCCCATCCTCTACCTTTCCCCATCTCCTGGCCCAGGGGTAACAGAGCACGATGATGGGGGTTCCCCTATCACAGTAATGCTACCTCTCCCTTTCCTCATGCTCTGGTCCAGGGGCAGCGCGTTATGACAGACGGGGGCATTCCTGTCACCATTTCCTAGGAGTGTGACATTTGTATTTTAAATTTGGACACAAATAAAGTACCTCTGTGATTGGGAAATGTGTTCTACAGCATTAAACCTCAGGGCGAGTGTTTGGAAACCCCAGAATGAAGGCGGTGTTATTTCTTTATTAGTCTCAGTCCATTACAGATTAGAACACAGAGTTTAATCTGATCAGGGTTTAAATTCTTGTAGTGTATTTCGCGCAGCCCCCCCTGCCCTCCTCCAATATGCGATAAAAACTCCATCGGGGTTGAAAATATTTACCAGAGCTCCACTCCGGACAGCTCCAGCTGAATTTAAGCCCTGAATCTGAAAATCAACCCCCTGTTCGCCTGTCTCCCATTCTCATCCTCAGGGTTGGCTGCAGTGGCCCATGACTCCAACTCCTCCGGTACCCATGGGGCTCGGGGGTGGCATGGCATCACCTCAGAGGACAGCATGCAGCTCCTTGTCAAATCAGCATGTCTGTGGAGCCGCATCAGAGCGACTGCTTCCCTCCCTCGCCTCCTGGTAGGCCTGGCGCAGCTCCGTGGCTGTCACATGGCAGTGCTGCGGGACCCTCTTCTAGCCCTTCTCCCCCACGCTCCGAGCAATCTGCTCATAGACGTCCACATTTCTACGCTGGATGAGAGCCGGGCCTGCACAGCCTCTTCTCCCCACAGACCCAGGAGCTCCACCACCCCCTGAGCGGTGCCGGCAGCAGAGCATTGGGAGCCTGGAGCCTGCTCAGCTGGGCAGTTGCTAGGTGAGCTCTCCATGCAGAGCAAAGAGGAAATGGAATTTCAAAAACTCCCAGTCCTTAAACAGGAGGGGCTTGTTCCTGTGACCCTGGCTGATGGGCAGCAGAGTTCAAAACAGTGACCAGAGTGGGTCACAGTGGGGCATTGTGGGACACCTCCTGGAGGCCACTTAAGCTGATGTAGGCAACGCAGTGTATACACTGCCACTGCGTTGACCTAACTATGTCGATGTAAGCGCCGGACCTCTCTTGGAGGGGGAGTTATTCATTCGACGTAGCAGGCGAGTTAGGTCGGTGGGAGGTACACTGTAGTCTGGACGCTGACATTATTAGGTCAGCGTTTAAGCTGCCAGACTTTGACCTAACTCTGTAGTGTAGACCAGGCCTTAGTTGCTTAAGTCCCTTTGTGAATCTGAGTCTTTCTTTTAATGTTGCTCAAATCCTTTCTCTTTCCAGTTTCGTAACTTGGAGACTTGTGTAAACAGTAGGGAAAAAATGACACCCAATGAAATCCATTTATTGGCTTTCCGGGGCACAGTTTTAAGGTATGATCTCGGAGGCTGAAGAGAAAAGAAAGGGAAGATTTTCTCAGTGAAAGAATAATTGAACATGAAGATTGGGGTCTTGTTATCAGCATCGTAAAGTGCCACTTGCTCTGATAAACCCTGATCTTTGTGAGTCTTATGCTCAGAGTCACAGAAGTCTGTGGGTAGGTGAGAGCCTGGAACTGGTTCCAGCAGAATCTCAGAGCCCAGATGCCCTCTTCAGGTTTTACACAGAACCATCTCTTTCTCTTCACTAAAAAGAAAAGGAGTACTTGTGGCACCTTAGAGACTAACCAATTTATTTGAGCATGAGCTTTTGTGAGCTACAGCTCACTTCTTCGGATGCATACCGTGGAAACTGCAGCAGATATTATATACACACAGAGATCATGAAACAATACCTCCTCCCACCCCACTGTCCTGCTGGTAATAGCTTATCTAAAGTGATCATCAAGTTGGGCCATTTCCAGCACAAATCCAGGTTTTCTCACCCTCCACCCCCCTACACACAAACTCACTCTCCTGCTGGTAATAGCCCATCCAAAGTGACAACTCTCTTCACAATGTGCATGATAATCAAGGTGGGCCATTTCCTGCACAAATCCAGGTTCTCTCACCCCCTCACCCCCCTCCAAAAACCACACACACAAACTCACTCTCCTGCTGGTAATAGCTCATCCAAAATGACCACTCTCCCTACAATGTGCATGGTAATCAAGGTGGATTTCTTTGCTTTTAGAGCTTTCACTTACAGTTACCCAGCTGCTTTTCTTCAAGCCCCTTCAAGGCATTTGCTGGTGGGTCTGTCTAGCCTTTCAGGGCAGAGCCGTACAGATCTAATACCCTTGTGACAAAGTCCAAGACCAGAAGATTGAAATAAACTTTATTGTGTGAATTTACTCATCTGAATCTACAGCATCCAAATAACTAAGCAGAGCAAAATAGGAGCATTGAGCTGGGGAATTGGAGGGAGAGGGAAACCCCACTATGGTTTTTATATTCAGAAGTAAAGAGCAGAGGACTTTGATGGATGACCTGAAATGAGTCAGAACTTAGGCCAGGTCTACACTATAAACTTCCATTGATAGAACTATATCGCTCAGGGCTGTGAAAAATCCACACCCCTCAGTGAACGCAGTCGTACCGACTGAACTCCTGGGGTAGACAGCGGTACGTTGACGGGAGAGCTTCTCCCCTGGACATAGCTACCACCTCTCAGAGGTGGATTAACTACACTGATGGGAGAAGCTCTCCTGTTGGCACAGGAGCGTCTTCACTTAAGCATTACAGCGGCGGAGCAGCACCGGTGCATTTGTTCTGCTGCAGTATTTTAAGTGTAGACCTGCCCTAAGACAGGCGGGCTCTGCTGTGACCCTGAGAGTGGCTCCTGGTTGGCCAGTTTTTGTGTGCCTGGAGGATCACAGAGTTACAGAGACAGGCATGTAAGAGGGTCAGGAAACTCCTGTCACCAGTATAATGCTAAGCAAGTAAGTCTTGTCCTCTCTCATCATTTTATTGTGAGTCTCGCAGCACTTGGTGTTTTTCTTAAAGTCCCAGCAGCTGGAGTAGATAGATTGCAAGGCAACCTCAGATTATATTACAGATACATTTCCAGCCTTCACATTTGTGTAGCAAAGATTGAAAATCGGAAACAAGAACACCCCAAAAGCTGGGAAACCAGACGGCAAAGAAAATGACACAATATTTAAAAAGATGTTGCAGCCAATCTCATGATTCTGGGGGGCCTGACACACTTTTTGAATGCTTCAGGCTGGCAAGACTGTGATTAGAATGGCAAAGTGTGATAGCTGTAATTTATATATTACCTATGTCTTTGCTCTACTTTAGATAGCTCATATTGAGTGATCCCTACTCCTCTGTCACAGGGATTAACAATATGTCGGCCAGTGAACACATAACGGTATGCTTACCAGTGAACTCAAATTCTACACGCCGGCTCCCAAAGAAGGGGATGATCTTCCCAGGGAAAGAGGATGTGAAAGTAAAGATCGTCTCTCTGCCGGAAGATGTAACGTCATAAAATGTAACTTCCTCCCCTTCATAATCCAGATAAAGCCCAATGTTACTGGGGCTACGAGGTAAGGCCAGAGCAGTCTCAGGGGAGGTGAGGGCCGAGTACTCATTCCCTGTACTCTGCAAAGCCCAGATCCCCTCCTCTGGTGTACGGCTTTTCGCTCCCTCATGTATCACAGACTCTTTGGCAATGCCCAAAACCCAATTACGTTTGTTCCCCACTTCCACTTGTCAGTAACACCTCCCTGAGGTGAAGCCCTTATAGCCCAGCACACAGGCAGCAGGGTAAAACCTGTTCTGTGTCACTAAATATCCCGTGTCTTGGTATTTCTGTATCACACTCTCATCTGTGGACACGACTGAACAGGGAATCCCCAGGTCTGGATCCGGAGTGGCCTGCACTGCACGAGGGGAGAGAGAGGCAGGAGGAGAGTGTTAAGTACCCAAAGCACCTCCCACCCGCCGATCAGCTCCTCCCCGTCCCTCCCAGCGCCTTCCTCCTGCCACGGATCCATTGTTCAGCGGTGGGCAGGAGGTTCTGGGGCGGGGGGGGGGGAAGAGGGAGGAGTGGGGGCAGAAAGAGGCAGGGGAAGGGGGCAGAATGGAGCGGGGCAGGAAGAGATGGGGCAGGGGTGGGGGCTTGGGGGAAGGGGTGGAGTGGGGGTGGGGCCCGGGGCAGAGCAACAGTCAAGCACCCCCTTGGGAACTGGGGAAGTCGGCACCTCTGTGCAGGCTAAACCACTCCAGTGCTGAGAGTGAGAGAGTCTGAGGCCAGAAGGGACCATCAGGTCATCTAATCTGACCCCCGTATATCACAGGCCACCAACTCCACCCAGCACCCACCTAACGCAACAACCAATATTAGCCCAAAGCCTGACAGCCTACAGCCGACCGTGCTATGATGTGCCACAGGCAGAGAAGAGGAGGCACCGAGGGTCACCAGTGCCCGAGGCCCCCGCAATGCAGGGAAATGATTCGGTGAGATACCCCCAGATAATCCTGGCACATCACCCGCAGCCACATGCTGCGGAGGAAGGTGAAAAGCCTCCCCCCGAATGCCACTGCCAGCTTGACCTGAGGGAAAATAGCCCTCCAGTGCCTTTCCCCCAATTCGCCTGTGAAAGACAGACCGGGTACCCCACGAATCACTGGGAAAGAAACTCAGAATAGCTGGTCAGCCAGGGGATGTGCTCCCAGAGTCCTAGAGCCACAGCAGCACCCGTGAGGACCCAGTAAGTGAGGTCAGGCTCAGCAGCATGGCTCCTTGCACCCAGCCCAGGCTAACCTGGGTGCTGAGCCCCAGGGTTCACTCTGCAGTGCAGACAGACCCTTACGGGCAGAGCTCAGCCCTGGGGGAGGCTAGGACCATTTCTCATGCTCCCCAGTAGCCTGGCTGGGGTGGGCCCTGAGTGTCAGTCCTGGGGAGCTGCCTGTTGGCTGAAGCTGAGCAGGAAATTCCCCATGGTTCCCGCCAGGCATCAAGGAGGTACTGTTAGGAGGGTGTGAGAAACTGGGATTTTTTTCAATTTTTTAATGAAGCCTATATATGCCTCAGTTTCCCAATATGCAACGTTGTTACCCAGTGGGTGACAAAAATACCGCAAAAATAGAGATGATGAGGAATTTTAGGCACCTACAAGGTTTGGTTGCAGCTAAGTGGGGGTCTTTGTGAATCCCAGTGTGGTCTAATTCTGGGACTGAGGTGCCTAAAATGGCAAGTAGACCCCCTCACCCCAAGTCCTTTTGTGAATCTAGCCCATACCCTTTCTCTCTGCATTTGAGCTCAGTTCATAGGGCCGGGTCTCAAGAGAAAGGAAGGATTGGAAGAGAGGTGATTTCATGTTGTCTTGACTCTGGTGACATTTCTACCGTTAATTAATGTAACCGTGATTGAGAGAGACCAGCTTTGGAGCTTACTCAGAGCTCTTCTTCAGGTCCATGTAGCTCAAAAACTTGTCTCTGTCACCAACAGGAGTTGGTCCAATAAAAGCTATGACCTCCCCCACCCTGTCTAATATCCTGGGGCTGACATGGCTGTCGCAGCACGGCATGGAACCGTGCTGTAATTCTGAGAGACAGCCCAAAGGAAAAGACCACAGAACGAGAGGCAGATCGGAATGGGGAGACCTTTCCAGTGAGACCAAACTAAAGTGAAATCATCGTCCAAAATATATTGTCCATCTCCTGCCTTACTCCAACGATCTCAAAGCACTCGGTGGCATTCACTAATTAGCACAACAAGGTAGGTTGGCCATTATTTCCTCCTTTTTCAAGATGGAGGAACTTGAGGTACAGAGTCTGGGATTTTCAAAAGGGCTGAGGCCACGTGGTGGCCAACTCCCATTGACAGTCAGAGAGAGATGGGGCCTAAATCCCTTAGGTCCCTCGAAAAATCCCAGCCATGGAGGTGAAATTCAACATTTTCTAAAACATCTGGCGATTGTGTGTCTCTGAAATGCTGCGTGGCCAATTTTGACACCCATGGTTGGGTCTGAGACAATCCAAGTGGAGGCCTGGCAAACTGGCATCAGCCCTGAGCCCTCCCCATCCCACCCACAGACGTCTAGCTGTGACGAGCTGAGAACTAATAGGCCAGAGTCCATCTCCTTCCACAGTCAGAGGCACATCTCGATGTGCCATCGCCATATCATGAGCCCAAATAACTGTTAAGTTACCTCTGAATTTCTTCAGAGCCTCCTGTAGACAAACATTTCTTTGGGAAGAGACGCCAACTCTCTCGCTCACATCCTGTGGCACAGCCATTGGTTTCTCGAACTTCACCTTCTCACACCTGGGGGGGGGGGGGGAAGGGGGAAACACCCTAAATCTTTTCTTTCTTGAGAATGAGCTACCAGAGGCTGCTCTCTTGTGGGCTCAATGAGAGCCTCTAACTCCCACTGGTGAGACAATTCATCTCCTCACTGGAGTTTTTAAATGCCTAGCTCCTCCAATGGGAGTTAAAGAGAGTAAGGGGTCCACAGGCTGCCCCTCAGAGAGAAGGGCCTAATCTCATGGGAAAGGATGTTCCAGTGGTTAAGGGGTTGCTGTAGGACTCTGGAAACCTATGTTCCACTCCCTGCTCTGCCACAGCCTCCCTGCATGACCTTGGGCAAGTCACTTAAGGCTTGATTTTTAAAGGTGCCTCCTGGGATTTTCAAAAGCACCTAACCAAGTCAGGCTCCCAACTGCCACTGATCACAATGGGAGGTGCCTAACTCGCTTAGCTGCTTTGGAAAACCCCACCAAGTGCCTAGCTACGTCTCAGGTGACTAAATGCCCTGCAAAATCTGACCCTGGGGGGAAAGTCCCCTTCTAGCACCACGACGCGTGAGGGGGAGTGGGAAGGAGTCACGTACCTGCTCCAGGTGCTTTTGATGTCCTAGAAAAGAGAAAGAGTTCAGTCCCAAGTGCCACAAGATGCGGATCGCTTCTGCTCTGCAGGGGATTTGCTTTGCCATCCCTAGTTGAGCTCGAGATGCAGTTCTCTGCTGTTCGCAACTTCAAAAGTCCATTCACAGATTTCGATGGAATGGGACCCCTAAGCACACACCATGACTGTGGGTTTTCTCCTTCTAAATTCTATGGCATTTGCTCAAACAGACTGATCAGACGCATGAATCCTTGACTGCCACATGCAACTGCTGTGTCCAAAGTGTTTGCCTTTCTGCATGTATGCAATTCTGCTCAGCAGTTCTGGAAGCTGGATTCATTCTCATTTCTTAATAGGCCCTGCAAAGAACTTTGCTTTCCTAATCTCTCACTTCCTAGAAAGTGGAGTTGTGCCTTTTATTGCTTTCATATCGTTAGGGCCCTTCATTTTCAGTTTTTATTTTAGTTAATTTTTCCTGGGATTTTATCAGTGTTTATTACCACAATAAAAACAGGTGCAAATCAGTGCAGAAAACTATTAAGTTTTCTGGTTAAATATCGGGGTTTGTTTTGGTGGATGGAAAGACAGGGAGAAAAAGTATTCAGTAGATGAATGCTTTGAATTCTGTTCATCCCTGTGGTTTGCTGCAGAACTAAAACAGAACTCAAAGCACAAGGGCCCCCCTGAGTTTAAGAAAACAATATATCTGAAATCCCCAAATAAAACGTTTCATTTGAACAAACAGGTTACTGGTGTAGAATCATAGAATATCAGGGTTGGAAGGGACCTCAGGAGGTCATCTAGTTCAACCCCCTGCTCAAAGCAGGACCACTCCCCAGCTAAATCATCCCAGCCAGGGCTTTGTCAAGCCTGACCCTAAAAGCCTCTAAGGAAGAAGATTCCACCACCTCCCTAGGTAACCCATTCCAGTGCTTCACCACCCTCCTACTGAAAAAGATTTTCCTAATATCCAACCTAAACTTCCCCCACTGCAACTTCAGACCATTACTCCTTGTTCTGGCATCTGGTTACCACTGAGAACAGTCTAGATCCATCCTCTTTGGAACCCCCTTTCAGGTAATTGAAAGCAGCTATCAAAAAATCCTCCCCCATTCTGCTCTTCTGCAGACTAAGCAATCCCAGTTCCCTCAGCCTCTTCTCATAAGTCATGTGCTCCAGCCCCCTAATCATTTTTGTAGCCCTCCGCTGGACTCTTTCCAATTTTTCCACATCCTTCTTGTAGCGGGGGGCCCAAAACTGGACACGGTACTCCAAGTGAGGTCTCACCAATGCCGAATAGATGGGAATGATCACGTCCCTCAATCTGCTGGCAATGCCCCTACTTATACAGCCCAAAATGCCGTTGGACTTCTTCACAACAAGGGCAGATTGTTGACTCATATCCAGCTTCTCGTCCACTGTAACCCCTAGGTCCTTTTCTGCAGAACTGCTGCCTAGCCATTCGGTCCCTAGTTTGTAGCAGTGCATGGGATTCTTCTGTCCTAAGTGCACTTGTCCTTGTTGAACCTCATCAGATTTCTTTTGGCCCAATCCTCTAATTTGTCTAGGTCCCTCTGTATCCTATCCCTGCCCTCCAGCATATCTACCCCTCCTCCCAGTTTAGTGTCATCTGCAGGTGCAATTGCTGAGGGTGCAATCCACACCATCCTCCAGATCATTAATGAAGATATGGAACAAAACCGGCCCCAGGACTGACCCTTGGGGCACTCTGCTTGACACTGGCTGCCAACTAGATATGGAGCCATCGATCACTACCTGTTGAGCCCGACAATCTAGTCAGCTTTCTATCCACCTTCTAGTCCATTCATCCAGCCCATACTTCTTTAACTTGCTGGCAAGAATGCTGTGGGAGACCGTAGCAAAAGCTTTGCTTAGAACGATTAGTCTATAAATATTCACCTTCGATAATTGGGCCACACCATTTGCAGCGCATACGCGCAGCTTCATCCTTCTCTCCTGTTGTTGTTTCTTTAGCCCTTTTGAATACTTCCTTGTGTTCTGAAACGTATTCTGAGGTAGATTTTCATTTTCTTCCCATTTTAGTGCGTCAAATCTTGAACCCATTGTCCACTAACAGTTTGAAATGTGTACTTGGTGGGCGTGTGATTTATCAGTCGGTTCAGACGCACACGCACTTCAGAGCTTGCGTGCGTGCCTGTTGGTTTATTGTGTGCATCTGCTAGACAATACGTTCTTTCTTCAGCAGGCAGCTGTGCATATACACACAGACTAATGTATTATCGGAATACAGAGATCTCATGCAATGTATTGTATTTTCTTAATTAAACAAGTTTTTTGTATATATTTGAATGATAAAAAAGTAGGATGAAAATCAGAAAAACCTCAATAATACTTTTTTGTAAAACCCAGAAATTTTTTGGTAAAAATTGGTTTAAACTGAAAATGAAGGGGCTTACACAGGATGTCTCAAAAAGGCCTGAACCATCTGCCTTTAAAACAGCAAAACTGTTTCCACATTGGAAATATTAGAAATGTCACATTTTGTTTTCCCTCACTTCGCTGAAGGACACACTGACAGTCTCCATTGTGGAGTAGGACCTCTCCAAGAACTTAATAAACTCCAAAGCTAATCAATCAGAATCTCTCCCTTCCCTGGGCAGGGATCTGGGTGTCTCTGTCTCACCTGCAGGAATTCACTTGTTGGCTGCTGACACTTCTCTTCTATCTCACTGATCAAGTCACCGAGACGGGAAATCTTTTCAGACAGTTTGGTGACATTTTCATCCTGTATCTTCACAATTTCCTTGTCCAGCTCTTCCAGTTGGGCCAGCAGGAGTCGCTCTTGCTCATCCAGAAACTGCCGCAGTTGCTCTAATTCAGACATGATCTTCTGCCTCTCAGCTTCTATCTTTCCCTATAATGAAGGGACACAAACAGGAAAGGACAGATCAAGGACAAGGGTTGCCAGATGTCCAGTTTTCAACTGGGAAGTCCAGTCAAAAGGGAAACCTGGCAGTGTCCGGTCGGCACTGCTGACTGGACATGAGAAGTCCGGTTACCCACAGTAACAGGCTTCCACCACCAGAGGGCGAGACGAGCAGCAGCTGCTGCTGGAGCCTGGAGGAGCACTCAGGGATGGCTCCATGGGGGGGAGAAAAGTACCGGCATCTCCCCCATCCTGCTCCAATCACCCCTCCACCCCTGGAGCGTGGCTCTCCCTCTCCCACCCTGCCCCAGTCACCTCCACCACACCCCTAGAGCTCTGCTCAGCTGGCAGGGGGAGGGAGGTGGAGAGAGCAGCAAGCGACAGTGGGAGAGGGACAGAGGAGTGGGGGGCGGGGCCTCGAGGGAAAGTGGCGGCAGGGCACAGGGCAGGTTCCGGTGCTCAGCATCCGGTTTTCACAAATGAGAAAGTTGGACATCCCAGACTCTCCCCATGTCCCTGATAGGAACAGTTCTTAGAGCCCTCTTTTCATATCAACCTACTACAAACACATGGTTGAGATTTCAGGAGAATATGCCTGACAGTCTCTCAGCTGGCCTGAATGAACAACATGTTCCGAAGTGCCTTCGGGACGTACGCCTCCAGTTCCCATTTTCAAAAGGTCACTTTGGATGCTAAGGAGCCTAAGTTTCTTTGAAAGTGACTTTTGAAAATAGGACAGCTCTCCCTGCATTTTAAGCCCCTAAATACCTTTGAGAATCTGGCCCTTAGCCACTTGCAAAATTGTTAACCCTAGGCTCCAAAATCACTTAGGCACTTCTGAAAATGGCACCCAATCTCTCTAAAATGATGAGTTTTCAGGTCTGAGTGGCTTAGTATATTCTGTTGATCATCTAGAATCTTCCAATAGCAGAAAGGTTGGAAGGGGGGAGGTCTGACTCAGAATCAGAAATACATTGGCAGAGAGTTGTGGAGAAGACTGAAGAAGGAAAGGGTTCTGCTGGTTATCCACATAAAACACCAGTTACAAAACACACCATGCAAAATGCTTCTTCTCCAGTTTTTGCATGTTTCATCTGGCATTCTGTTAATTACACTGTTCCAGAGGAAACCAGTTGTGCCTGGTGGAGATTCAGGAGGAAGATTTCTGAGATACAAAACAGCCACTGGGTGCCTAAGTCCTACTGACAGTCCATGTGAATTAGGCACCTAATCACCATACGTGCCTTTGAAAACCTCCCCTGAAATCAGTGTTTGTAGCTGGATGTGTGGGGAATAAGATCAGTGCTTTAAGTTGAAACTGGAAGCCAGTGGAGGAATGAGCCCAGAGGGATGATAAACAAAGATAAACATGATCACACCCTGCAAGGGTGTCTCAACAAGAGACAAAGTGCTTGAGGTTATCAAGATGATGTTTAAAAAAAACGTGAACGGTACAGAGCAGAACAGTGGTTCTCAAACTTTTTTACTGGCGACCCCTTTCACATAGCAAGCCTCTGAGTGTGACCCCCCCTAATAAATTAAAAACACTTTTGAATATTTTTAACACCATTATAAATGCTGGAGGAAAAGCGGGGTTTGGGGTGGAGGTTGACAGCTCACGACCCCCCATGTAATAACCATGCGACCCCCCGAGGGGTCCCGACCCCCAGTTTGAGAACCCCTGGAGTAGACGTTTCTGGATACCAGGGAATAATGTACGGATTATCAAGAGGAGCGAAGTTCGGTTTCAGATCGAGTGGCGTAAGGAATACATACTCTGCAATATCCCCGATTGGGGGTAAGAGGTTAAGGGGTCAAAGTACAGACATTGAGACATGAGGGTGCGTTGTTCATATAATAGGTATGTTCAGGTGTGGTATATAATGGGTGGATACAATCATGAGGATGGATTGACCCTCATTTTGTGAGATTTAATGTTCAGTGAGTTTATGGTTCCAGTTCATATGGTCCAACGGACAAAGTCTCTCGGTCCCCAATACATCACAGCTAACCCTGATCTGAGCTTGACCTTGCTCCCAGTTAGCACATTTTATCTCAGTTTAACTGGACAAGGTGAACCCTACACACCACACTAGGGTCAAATTAAACTAGGTTCAAAATGTTTGCCTGTGAGGGCCTTGCACCAGAACAAAGACATTACATTAAAAAGTGATTTGAGGTACATCTGTCCTACACAAATGTTGTGGTGGTGTGTAGAGGACGTACACTATATGCACCCGCTAACATGGGCATAAATAGCAGTGTAGATGGCGAGGCATGGCTTAAGCAAGTAGAGTTGCAATATGCCTGAACCCTCTGGGTATAAACCCTACACACAGGGCTCTATACACCCCCAAGCAGGGCCTCCCCCATCTACACTGAGTGTCCCGCTGCTTCCCCAGTGCCAGAGCCTTTCCCCACCACAGGAAAAGGCTCCAGGGAGTGGGGGAAGGCTCCGGCCGCTCTGCTGCCTCCCCCTGCTGGAGTCTTTTATTCACACATGTAGCTACACATGACAGTGTGGACACAGCCTGTTTCTCACTGTGCTGTGTGGCTACACATACCCTACAGGATGCCCCCAGTGGTGTGCCGTGTAGATGTAGCCATAGCTAAATCAAAGCAGTGCTGCGTGTAGACCAGGGCTGACACTCTCCCCACAGAGAGAAATATCACCCCTGACTGATGTAACTTCTGGACCATAACAATGGGGACCTACCAGATATTCCTGGCTTTGCGTCTCTGCATCCTGTTTCCACTCCAGAAGTTCTCCTCTCTCTTGCTTCAGTGTGTTCAACTGGGTTTGAATTTGTTCCTGAGGCAAGAAAAACAATGTTTGGGGTGGAGGGGAAGGTCAACCTGCTAAGGTGTCTGTCCTCTGTGCAATTTATATACATTGCAGTGCTGATTTCATTATCTGAAGCTGGGATTTTCAAAGAAGTCTCATGAAGTTGGGTTCTCAACTACCATTGATTTTCCATCTCCCTCTCAAGTTGCTCTAGGACGGTGCTCATGGCAATGTCACAACTGACTCTTGAGAGGTGGGAGACTCAAATCTCTTCTCCTCACCAGGCAGAGGGAGAACTTGAACTGGAGTCTCCCACATACAAGGTGAGTGCCCTACCCCCAGGTTAATGGTTATGAAGAAAGTCTTCAACCTAGGGGTGACAGTGGATGAGAAGCTGGATATGAGTCAGCAGTGTGCCCTTGTTGCCAAGAAGGCCAATGGCATTTTGGGATGTATAAGTAGGGGCATAGCGAGCAGATCGAGGGACGTGATCGTTCCCCTCTATTCGACATTGGTGAGGCCTCATCTGGAGTAGTGTGTCCAGTTTTGGGCCCCACACTACAAGAAGGTTGTGGATAAATTGGAGAGAGTCCAGCGAAGGGCAACAAAAATGATTAGGGGTCTGGAACACATGACTTATGAGGAGAGGCTGAGGGAACTGGATTGTTTAGTCTGCAGAAGAGAAGAATGAGGCGGGATTTGATAGCTGCTTTCAACTACCTGAGAGGTGGTTCCAGAGAGGAAGGTTCTAGACTATTCTCAGTGGTAGAAGAGGATAGGACAAGTAGTAATGGTCTCAGGTTGCAGTGGGAGAGGTTTAGGTTGGATATTAGGAAAAACTTTTTCACTAGGAGGGTGGTCAAACACTGGAATGCGTTACCTAGGGAGGTGGTAGAATCTCCTTCCTCAGAAGTTTTTAAGGTCAGGCTTGACAAAGCCCTGGCTGGGATGATTTAATTGGGGATTGGTCCTGCTTTGAGCAGGGGGTTGGACTAGATGACATCCTGAGGTCCCTTCCAACCCTGATATTCTAGGATTCTATGATTCTTCCCCGGCCACGTTGTGCGGAGCAACACAGGTGCAGAACTCCATCTTGCATGAAACAGCTTAGGTAGCTAAGCCACTCGACTCCAGGAGAGGGGTTCCCAGGTGTGGATCAGAGACAGGCCCATTCCTACACCAAACTCTGGGGGAGTTGGGGCTTAGGACACACCCCTCTCATCAGTATCTCCGGCGGGCTAGTCTCCCCAGCTAGCATGCTGGCTTTTGTGGATGCCTCTCTCCCCCCAAATGCCTAATTCAGGATTTGTTGTTCCAAACTGTACCAGATGACCGGAGGATAGCTGATGGAAAGCCAGCTTTTTTAAAAAGGCTCCAGAGGAAATCCTGGCAATTACAGGCCGGCAACCGTAAGGGCTTGTCTGATTGTCAGATGCTGGGACTGGGCAACAGGGAATTAATCCTTTGGTAACTGCCGGGTTCTGTTCATTTCCTCTGGGGCACCTGGCATTGGCCACTGTTGGAAGACACGATACTGGGCTACATGGACCACTGGTCTGACTCAGTGCAGCCGTTCTTATGTCCTTAGTGATTTTCTAGGTGTCTAAAAGTTAGGCATTGCAGTGCTGAGCATCACAACACCCAAGTGCATTTGGGGATTCGGGCCTAAATCTCCTTTGCAAATGGGACTTCGGCTCTAAAGTCAGTTGGTGCTCTTGAAAATGTGCTCGAAGGATCTTCTTCTGTAATTCCCCGGGGGTGAGGTGTTGCAGAGCCAGAGAGAGGATTTAAAAGGACAGCTCCCATTCATTTCATGGCAGCTGGGCATCTCAGGCCCCATTCTCAGCCCTGCTTCCTTTCCTTCTATGCTGTATATGTCATGCTGCCAGGGAAGAGAGAGGCCTTTGGGGGCACCAGACCTAATATAGAGACCTAGGGACTCTGTCTAGAACAGCCCTTTGCATCCAGCGAATCCTCCAAGTGCTGCAGGGCAAAGGGTTGAAGTCGTATCCATTTTGCAGCAGTGTAGGGTAGGGTGCCCTGCTCCCATGCAATGACAGAGAAAACTATATGAAGAAAGCTGAACATCAGAGAGTTAAAGCTGAGCAACTTAAAGGGAAGGGAGTTTTGGTAGGAATGTTTAACACACTTTAAAAAAAAAATAGTACATTAAACTCCGGTGCCTAATGAACACTTGGGAGAAAGAGACTCCTGGTTAAAAATCCAACACACTCACAAGGTGCATAAATATTATGCTCGATTGTTCGGCATGGGGGAAAGGGCTTGTTCAACATGGTCCTGGGAATCAGCCATTTTCTTCCTTTAATCTTATTGTGGCACTACTACAGCCCACTTTGTCCTTACAGCTAGCGTGGCGTACAGCACAGCGGATTCTGCCCCGAGGGGATTGCTCTGTCCAGCAGGTTTTTTAAGGTTTCAATCCACTTGGGCTTCATGGGCCCTAGAATGTTGCAAAACTTCAAAGGTTGTATGGGCAGGACGTGAGCCACTGGTTCAGGGAGGCTAACCCCCAGTCCAGCCCCTTCTGCCAGAGGCCCCCCCAGACCAACCGCGGGGGAAGAGCTGCAGATCCCCGGCAGGAAGCAAGAGGGAGTCTGGGGGTGGAGGGGGCCACGCAGGGCTCTGCCTCCCCTGGCCCGTCATATACCTGTCGCCCATGATTTCTGCTTCAGGAGCAGCGAAGTGACCATCCTTCAGCAAACCCAGGAAAACGGGAATTCATCATCCTGGTTTTTCCTTGAGGAAAAAGTTACGCAGATTAACCTTTGTTTCTTAAACACAAATCTTTCAGGGCACCTTATGCGACAGAAAGTAGCAGAGAACAAACTCCTTGAGAACACTGCTGACCATGTGTTATTTTCCTGTGGCTTGCCTGAAAGCAGCGGTCATCAGCTGTGAAATGCTCAAGCTGGGGCGCTACGCCTCCAGTCTGCAGCTGTGCTGACATGTTGGTAATGTGACGGTAGAGAACTGCATGACAGGAGTGATGAGAGGCGGTGTGGTCAAGTGGCTAGGGTACTAGGATGGGCATGGGGAGGCCAGGGTTTAATTCCTGGCTCTCCTACTGAGCTGCTTTGTGAGCTTGGTTAAGTCACTGCCGCTTCTGTGCCTCTGTTTCCCTCCCACTCCTTTGATTTGTCTCCGAGCATGCCCACCAGATCAGGCCCCGTAGAGGAGAGAAGCAGAATGCCTGGTTTTCCCCAGCTCATGGATTGCTCTGGGTGTGGCCAGGAGACAGGCAGCCAGATGCCATGGGGGGCAGCTGTGCACATGCCCAGAGACAGAAACACAGGCACTGAAAGAAGTTGTACCCTGAATACACAGGCACTGAGTGAGTCTGAGCTCCTCCATAATGACAGGTTTCAGAGGAGCAGCCGTGTTAGTCTGTATTCGCAAAAAGAAAAGGAGGACTTGTGGCACCTTAGAGACTAACCAATTGATTTGAGCATAAGCTTTCGTGAGCTGCAGCTCACTTCATCGGATGCATAAAAGTGGATTATCATACACATTGTAAGGAGAGTGATCACTGTAGATAAGCTATTACCAGCAGGAGAGTGGGTGGGGAGAGAAAACCTTTTGAAGTGATAAACACCCATTTTTTCATGCTCTGTGTGTATAAAAACATCCTCACTGCATTTTCCACTTTTATGCATCCGATGAAGTGAGCTGTAGCTCACGAAAGCTTATGCTCAAATAAATTGGTTAGTCTCTAAGGTGCCACAAGTCCTCCTTTTCTTTTTGGGCTCCTACAGGAATTCTGGGGATTGCAGTGGAGCCGAAAACTGGCATTTAGGTGCCTAAACTCCAGATTTATCCACTTAAATCTGGGGTATAGACACCTTAAGTACCTTTCAGAATCCCCAGCCTTTGTCTATCTTGACTGTTTACATCAGTGGTCCCCAAACTGGAGCACGGAGGAACATTTGAGGGAGCATGGCAGGGCCAAGGCCAGCCCCCACAAGGGGCAGGAAGGGAGTGCCACTCAGATCTGCTATGGCCCCCTTGGCCCTGGCTCCTACCCCAGCTCCACTCCCAGCCCCAGTCTTGACCCTGGCTCTGCTCCCAACCCCAGTTTGAGCCCCCGACTCCCGGCAGCCCCACTTCCAACCCCAAGACACCCCCACAGCTGTGGCCCCAGCCTCTGACTGTGGCCCCACTCACAGCTCCTAACCGCAGCTGCGGGTGGGGGGCCATAGCCAGGGTAAGGGAGAGCCTGAGGGGAAAAATTTGGGGACCACTGGTTTAGACTCTCTGTGTGTTTGTACAGAGCCTCGCACAACAAGGGCCCTGATCTCGGTGCCTTTAGGAGCTATTGTAATACAAATTGCAAACATGCCCAAACCGAAGTAATTACCCTGCACAGCAGATTCCTACATTGTAGGCCTGGGCAGCCTCCTCTGTGGGGACCACCCTGTGAGTACGGTGAGCCTGGGACTCTCTGCAGATCACACAGATGAGCATTTGGTCCTGGTTACAGAAGAGTTTGAAAGGCTCCTGGTGCACCTTGCACCAACCTTCTCCTGCTGCTGTTTGGAAACTCAGCTGCTTGGCTATTTCTACAAAGTTCCCCAGTTGTCTGTTCGGCCTGAGGGTCCTCTGGGGAAAGGTCTCTCTGCACTGAGGACAGGAGACAGCTGTATTCGATCCCTCCCAGCACTGGGCGATGCAGGCTTGGCAGAAACTGTGCCCGCAATCTAAAAACACGGGATCCTTATAAAAACTCAGACAGATGGAGCAAGTTGCTTCATCTCGGAAGCTTTTCAGAGGATTCACTGCAGCCATGGCTCCCTGCAGACAGTGTCACAGGGATCTAAGATGTGGCTTAACCCCAACAGGGCGTTTTTCACGTGGCTTCTTTGGGGGCTTTTTTGGCTAATTTTTTTTTTTTTAAATGTCCTGCCGGAGAACATGATTGGCTCCCTGTTGCCCAATCCCTCTCCCAACACCCAAAGCAAGGAGAGGGGAAGAAACCAGGACTCTGAGACTGACAGTGCCCAGGGCCAATGGGGGAGAGGCCAGTGCGACAGGTCAGCCCGATAGGGCATTACAGATGAAGGAGGGAACCTGGAATCCAGCTCAGTCAGCTGTGGGTTGGGTTCCTCTTCCCTAAGTGAGGTCCTCGGGTGAGAGTGTTGCATGCATGCGTGTGTGTGTGTCCGTGCCCTGCAGTGCCTACTCTCTCCCCACCGCCTGCCTCCTGCCTGGGCTGCTCGGGGGGTTGGGTGAGCTGATAACAGTGGGCTGTGGTCAGTGATCTTTCTGTTGGTGCATTTCTGGTGGTGGTGTTGCACCTACATGGGGGAGGGAGGACGCAGGCAGTGGGTGACAGGGGGCTGCAAAGCTGAGGGGGGCTGCAGCATAGCTTGGGCCAAGTTGGGGCCAGGGAGGACTGGGGAGTGGCCAGGCTGGGTTTGAGGGTTGTGGGGGGAGGGAGTGGCGTGCACAGCACCACCGCTGTTGGCCAGTGATGCTTGGGGCATTTCTGGTGGGGTGGTGCGCTGTTGAGGGGGGTCTTTTGGGGGTCTGGTGGTATTACGGCTGTACTAGCGATTGGCCACTGGCATGAGGGACATGGACCGGTGCCAACCCAAAGCAGATTGGCTTGTTTTGGGTGATTTGGAGGGGTGGGGAACGTAGGCAGAAATTAAACCTTGTCTGTCTGAGGAGAGAAATGAAACTGATGTGTAAAAAGTTGCTTAAATCCGCTTCCGATTTTGCTTTGGTTTAGTGTCTTTAATGGGGCTACTCAGTCTGCTGCCTCAATTTTGTCACTGCAACATAGTGACGCTGATCCAGGCTGGATCAAATCCAGGGCCCAACTACACCAGAATCCTGTCTCCAGCAGCAGTCGGCACCAGGTGTCTCTGAGGAAGATGGAAGAACCACACAGTTGACAGATTCTACACGCATAGTAAACCCAGGCTCAGATTCAGGTTTAAGGCCAGACCCCTCTCTGGACCTCAGTTTCCACACCTCTAAAATGGGGTCAATGATAGTGACAATGATAGGCTCAGCTCCCAACCCTAGCAGCTTGGCTGTTCCATGCCCTACTGTGTACCGAAACTGACTTGAAAGGACTATCCAAGTCCCTCCCAGGCCTGTTCCCATTGTGGGTCTCTCTCCTGGCCGAGCACAGGCTGTTCTTAGATCGTCCAACAGGCTTGGATCCTAGTTACATGCTGCTCCTTCTCATGTGACCCCTGCACTTATTCCCTTCACCTGGGGATAGGTTCACTTGAGCTACTACCCCTTTCATGGCCATCTCACCCTGGGACAGCCTGAAACTGGAAACCTGTGCTCGAACAGTAACTGTTTGCTAGGAAAGGTGCTGAAGACACAATGGAAGAGGAAATCCTTTGGACTGGATTGAAATTATTCCAAAGGAAAGTGAATGAGAGAAAATGTCCAGCGTTATCCTCCTTGTGAAAGAAATAATTGAAGGTCAGAAAGGACCATTCTGTCCATCTTCTTTGTAACACAAGCCCTAGAACATCACCGAGTGCTTCCTCCAGAAAACCTGCTATGTGGGACTGAGCCAGAGCACGACTTCTGGAAAGAAGAAAGTGAGGTGACACACCATGAGGAAGACGGATCATGGAGTCCTGCATTCAGTTTTGGCGTCCACCTTTGAAAAAAGATTTGGAAATATTGGAGATGGGGCAGCAAAAAGCAATGAAACGTTTTGTGGGCTGGAGAAAAATGCCTGTAAATGAGCTATTGAAAGAGCTCAGCCTGTTTAGATGATAAAAAAGATCGGGAGGTGACGTCATTGAAGTGTTGAAGTGACTTCACGGAGAGAAAATATCGGGTATGAAAGGGCTCATTAATCTAGCCGAGAAAAGCATAACAGTGGCTGGAAACTCAAAAGAGACCAATTCGTATTCGAAAGAGGGCACACATATTCAATCGTGAGGATGAATCACCAAAGGAACAAACTAGAAAGGGAAGTGGTGGGAATTCCCCACCTCTTGATGTCTTCTAATGAAGACGAGATGCCTTTCTGGAATGTGTGTAGTCAAAAACTAGCTACTATGCTCTCCAGAAAGCATGTGATATGCAGGGGGTGGGATGACATGCTCTAATTGTCTCTTCTGTCCATAAAGTCTGCTCATGTATGAAAAACTGAGCGTAGCATGGGGAGAAGCCTCTGATGTTTTACTGTGTTGGGCTTGAGCCCACAATGAACGCTCATTGCGTGGGGTGATCCAGGGGAAGCAGCTCAAACATCCGGTGTGGCTGGACAGGGGCAGGACATCAGCACTGCAAGGGAGGGGTGGGTGTGGCAGTGACATCACAAGGGCCTTTGGCAGGACCTCAGCCTATTGGACAAAGGTGGTGGGGAGGCGATGACCTCACAGAGAGATCTTGACATCAGCCAGGCAGGACAGGGGTGCAGGACAGGGGCAACCTCGGAGATCCCTGTGGCTTTGCTTCAGCACGTCTCCTTCTCGAGGTCTCTCCTGGAGGACTGAGAGAGCATTCATTTGCACGTTCGTGAGCGCAAGGAGGACCCTCTTCGGAGTTTTCTCCTTTTCTTGTAGTGGTTTTGCTCGAAAACAGACGTCCCTATATAGAAGGTAAGAGCCTCGGAGAGGTTTGGAACCTGTTCAGTCTGATCTATCACGTGCCGGCTGATTTTTAGGAAAGGAAAAGCCTCGATTGTGGGGGCAGTATTTTATTTCCAACCTAGGACTTTGTCCCTTAGAATTACTGGGGACGTTGGGGTTTCTCCTTTTTGTTTTCCCTTTTCCTGTCTCTCCCTCTTTTCTCGTCTTCTCTTGCATCTTTGTCCCTTTCCCCTGCTTTCCTTTCACCACCAGGACCTGTCTGTGCATGTGGAGTTGGGGATGGAGGGGGGGCCGGGGGGGGGGTTGCATTCCAACTCTCATTGCGGGAGGCCCTCCCAAAGACATGTGGCTGGAATGGTGCTCTAAGAGTGACTCCCTCCGGTGGTGACCCGGGACATCTGGTGAGAACTCTCAGCTTTCTGCTTCTCAGAGTCTCAATGCTGATTGGGGGAGCTTGGGGCTATTGTGAGGGAGGAGGCTCAGGTCTTTGTTACCCTCTTTTAAGACCAAGGAAATAGGCTGCAACCTAACATGTATTTGATTGCTCTTTCCGCTTTTCTCCATTCATTGTCTTTGAGTAATTCACGATTCTCTCTCTAATGGGCTAGTTCTTCTAAAACACTTACTAAAGAATTAGGTTTTAATAAAGCCAAATGCAACCCCATAGCTCCAGTAACAAAGGAGTCAGGTGGCACCCTACAGAATGGGGGACAATCTGCTGGAAAGCATTGACCCTGAAAAGGATTTCGGGGCCATAGTGGATGAGCTACTCAACATGATCTGTCAGTGTGAAACTGTGTTAAAAAAGGTTAAAGCCATTCTTGGCTGGATAGAGTAGTGAGGATGGAAAGGGAAGTGAAAGAGCATTGGTGAGACTGATGTTGGAATGTTGAATCCAGTTCTTGTGTCCACATTTTGAATATTATGTTAAAACAATTGGAGAGGGTACAGAAAAGATTTGTAAGTGAGTGATGGGGATGATGCCTTCTAATGAGACATTGAAAAAGCTCAATCTGTTTAGTATATACAAAAGAAGAAGGAGAGGTGAGTTGCTTGACTTCATGGAGAGAAAATGTTGAGTGTAAATGGCTCTTTTTATGTAGCAGAGGCATGACAAGACCCCATGGATGGAAGCAGAAATCAGAAAAAGTATAATGACAATAAGACCCAGATTTGTAAGAGGGTGGTTCGTCATTGGCACAAAGAACCAAGAGAAATGATGGCTTCTCCATCTCTTGATCACTTTGAATAAAGACTAGATGCCTTTCTGGAAAACGCTGAGTAAAAGAAAAGCCCAGCTCTTCTGACATACAGGAGGCCTTAGGATACGCAGGGGATCAGATTAAATGCTCTAACGGTTCCTTCTGGCCATAAAGTCAACTAACTTGTGAAAACCTAATTGCGGCCTGGGGAAGAACCTCTGTGTTCAACTGTGTAGTCGGTGTCACCTCACAAGGAAGAGTCATTGAGTGGGATGATCCAGGGGAAGCAGCTCAGACATCCAGTGTGGCTGGACAGGGGCAGGACATCAGCACTGCAAGGGAGGGGTGGGTGTGGCATTGACATCACAAGGGCCTTTGGCAGGACCTCAGCCTATTGGACAAAGGTGGTGGGGAGGCGATGATCTCACAGAGAGATCTTGACATCAGCCAGGCAGGACAGGGGTGCAGGACAGGGGCAACCTTGGAGATCCCTGTGGCTTTGCTTCAGCACGTCTCCTTCTCGAGGTCTCTCCTGGAGGACTGAGAGAGCATTCACTTTCACATTCGTGAGAGCAAGGAGGACCCTCTTCGGAGTTTTCTCCTTTTCTTGTAGTGGTTTTACTCAAAAGCAGACGTCCCTATATAGAAGGTAAGAGCCTCGGAGAGGTTTGGAACCTGTTCAGTCTGATCCATCAGGTGCCGGCTGATTTTTGGGAAAGGAAAACATTAGATTGTGGGGGCAGTATTTTATTTCTGACCTAGGACTTTGTCCCTTAGAATCACTGGGGACATTGGGGTTTCTCCTTTTTGTTTTCCCTTTTTCTCTGTCCCTCCTACTTTTCTCTTCTTGCTTCCTTTTTCCTTTTCCTCTGCTCTCCTCCCACCACCAGGAGCTCTGTGTGTGGAGCGGGGGCCGGACCGGGGGGGGGGGGGTTGTGGGAGGCCCACACAGAGAGGTGAGACTGGAATAGTGCTCAGAGAGTGATCCCCTCGGGGGTAACCAGGGCCATTCTTTGGGCTATTTGTTGAGAACCCTTAGCCTCCCACCCCTCAAAGTCTCAACCTTGATTGGCTGAGGAGGGGGCTATTGACAGGGAGGAAACTCTAGTCTTTGTTGTTCTCTTTTATGACCAAGCAAATAAGTCACAACCAGTTAAATGTTTGACCAATGTGGATGCTGCTCTCCATTCATTGTCTTGGAGCAGTTCGTGATCCTCTCCAACATTCCAATTCTTCTGAAATACTTGCTGAATAATTACTATGAACAATTGTTGGTCTGTAGCTCATTTGAGAGCAACTCTGCTACTGACTGGCTGCATCAGCTAAGACAAGTCCGTGCTCCTTTCTCAGCCTTCGTTTCTCCTTCTGTCAAGAACGAATAACAATCCTCTCCCACCTACCTCGCCATGGGTGGATGCTGGGGATCCACTGAAGAGTGTCACTCAGAGCAGTGCAGACTAGGGGTGTCCTATCACACTGAGCCATATCCGATTATGACCTAATATTCTATTGGTTTTGTATTTTATTCTTTTGAAATTGTGAAGAGCAGCAACTACTTGCAAAGAAATTTCATC
This sequence comes from Lepidochelys olivacea, assembly GCF_965140295.1. Taxonomy (NCBI): domain Eukaryota; kingdom Metazoa; phylum Chordata; order Testudines; family Cheloniidae; genus Lepidochelys; species Lepidochelys olivacea. Next base: position 38,374,863 of record NC_140424.1, read on the forward strand.
CTACTTCTTATGAGTTCAAGAAACAAAGTGGTTTCGTCTGAATGGATTTTCTGACAGAAAACGGTTTCCATGAAAATGTTCACACCTGATTTCCTGGGCTTTATCCCTGCCTCCGGGGGGTTGTTGTCTGTTAGTTCGAACAGGAGTCAGGACTGTTGTCTTCTCTTTCTGGCTCTGTCACCGCTTTGCTGTGTGGCACCTTGGGTAGGTCCAATGGGAACAGGGTCAATTCTCTAACTCCAGGCAGCAGGGAGCCTGGGTGAGATAAGGGATGTTAAGGCCGTCTGCGAAGGAGAAAGGGATGTTTCCAGGTGATGAATGTCAAGAATTCTAAACTTTGCAAAAATGGCTAGTCTCGAGAAACAAGAACTAGTTGGGGCCAAACTTTAACCATTGTCTTTTTTAAAGCCCATTCAGGGATGTGAGTCCCAGAGAGCCATAGAGAGGGGGAGCAACTTGCCCAAAGTCCCACAGATCAATAGGCAGCAATGGAAGCAGGAGTGACACTCCCTCTCAAAGGCAGGGGGACCAGACATTAGGGCCTGGTTGCAATTGCCAGCTGTGGGAGGGAGTGTGCGGCAGTGGTTAGTGAAGGGGTCCATCCATGGCTCTGACACTCAGTGTGACCCTGAGCCGGTAGCTGAGGTCCGTTTGCCGTCAGTAGGGTTGGGGTCCCATCGCTACAGCCCAGTGGGCTTGGGAAGCTCCAGGAAGGTGTGTAAAGTGCTGGGATGTCAGGATCCTGGAAGCGCTGTCACCTCCGCCCTAGGGCCGTGTTCTGCACCCCCCTGCTGCTGGCTGGGTTTCTCCGTCCCTTGGCAATCAGACAGACTCTTGTTTTCACAGCCAGTCGATCGCCCTCGTGTCATCACCCTGCCTGCTGGCTGGGCAGGGTAACTCCTGAGGTCACCATCCTCTCCAGCCTGCCTTGGGCTTGGAGAGTGAGGAGGAGGGCGAGGGACGTCTGCTGACCCTGAACATCCACCATCCATTATCCCATCACTGAGAGCAAGTGAGTGGCATTCGGGTTCCTCGGTGGCTTCCCCTGTCTGTCTGGGGAGAGGCAGAAACGGGGAGAGACTATCTCCAAAGGGGGATTTCCTTTGCAAACAGCCCCCAAGAGCCCCTCACTCTTAGGCCAGGCAGGGGCTTCTCCAGAGCCGTCTCCAGTGTGTTTGGAAAGGTTCCAGCAAGGGGGCTCCCAGCCCTTCCCTTGTGGGACACTGTTCCCCAGGCTGAGAGTCTCCCTGTGAGCTGCTGAGCCTGGAAATCAATGGGGAACGAGGAGGGCCCTGGTCTTCCTGTGCCTAGGCTCTTTGTGACTTTGACGTGGTGAATGGTTTCCCAGGAGAAGTCCAGACTCCTGGGTTCTCTTCCTTCTCTAGCCTGGGTGGGAGAGTGGCCTGGGACGACAGGAGCGGGCCTCTTGTCCAGAGGAACCGGTGGTGTTTGGGACTGACCCCACTGCTCGAAAAGGATGAGAGTTCCTGGATATTGCAGCAGCAGGGATTATGAGGGGGAACGTTGGGAGCAGATCATGAAATGAACTCCTGCCCGTGTGTGTAGATGGCACTCCCTGCACTCCTGTAGGGGCAGAAGGGGCGGCTGTGGTTGGAGCAGGGAGGAGGAGGGACAGAAAAGCCCCATGAGTGAAAGGCTGCCTTGAGCCCAGACTCACACCTGCTTCCCGCTCGGTTCCAGGATGGCCAGGCTCCTGCGGATGTTCAGGAGGAAGGCTCTGCAGGTGGCCCCAGAGCCTGAGGGAAGCAGCTGCCGTCTTCCCAAGGGGCAGAGCAAGCCCTGTGTCCCCGCTGGCGGGGAAGCAGGTCCCGTCCAGGCCAGACGGCGGAAGTGCCCGGCCTTCTGGAAAAGGACCCCGGCTCCCGGCGCAGGCGCCGAGCTGGGAGAGGCCCCGACCAGGCCCCAGTGGAGCTGGCCCAGGCTGCGGCTTTGCAGACAGGACCCAGCCCAGGAGGGGCGCCGGGCAGGGTGGCTCTGGGGCTGGTTGTGTGGGCAGCAGCGGCCCCAGGAGCCCAGCCCTCGTTCCCATCAGGAGGCATCGCCCTGCCCGGTCTCTGAGGACCTTCCAGCCCCCGCCGGCCAGGAGGTGGAAGGTCCCTGTCCCAGCACCGGCAGCTCAGCCTGGGACAGCGGCAGCACCTGGGCCTCTGGCAGCAGCCAGGCCGATGGAGGCCACTGCTTTGTTCCAGGTGAGGAGCCAGGCTGGGCTCCGGGAGGGGTGAGGACGGGATGTGAACACCCTGGGCCCAGACGCTCTCCCAGGGATATGGGGGGGCGTGGGGTCCCCAGCCCAGGTGTCTGGCCTGAGCCCCGCGAACCCCACGGACAGCAGCAGCCGTCACACAGCTGCCCCTTCCCCACGGGGACCTGGGGGTGGGGGTGTGAAGAGCTGCTGCCACTTTGGTCTTTGCTGCTCCGGGGCCGGGGGAATCGGCACCTCCCCTGGAGTCCTGGGCAGGGGAGGGGGGCTCTGCTCTGGGCTACGGCAGCTGTTGGGGGCTGAAGGCATCCCTGAGAGGGAGGTTTGGGGCCCGATCTGCCCTGGGTGCCTGAGGTGGGAAGGGGGGTCTTGAATCCTGCTCTGCCCACCACGCCCCTGTCCTTCCCTCCCTGGTGCAGGGACCCCCCTGGATTTGGAGCAGGAGGAAGGGGTGGACGTGGCCAAAGATGAAGCTGCTCTCAAAGTCATCCGAGAGCAGCTCCAGTGCAGAGATAAGGTACAAATGTTCCCCACCTGGGCTGGAACCAAGATTGCCCTGTCCCTTCCCAGCATCCCCACCCCCTGCCCAGGGTCTTGTCCCTCCTGATCCACCACCCCTAATGGGGCCCTTTTACATCCATGATGTGGGACCCCCAAGATGGGGGTGTTTGTCCCACAACAGCCCAGGTCGTCTCCCCCCACAGGCACTGTCCCAATTCCTGATCCTGCTTGTGTAGGAGTGGAGGGGGGGATTTGGACAATAGGCGGGTCCCCACAATCCCCCATTGAGGCCTGAGCCCTGAAGCTGGTTTGGGTGGGGCAGGAAGGTCCCTAGCTAACAGGTTCTCTCTCACTATACCCCACTCCCGGTGGGTCCAGGACGAGGGGCAGCAGCTCCTGTTCCTTCAGGCCATCTACCCCGCATGTCTGGCTGCACGGGAGAGAGGGGAGGACACACTGGAGCCGCGCTGCTGCAAGGCGGCTGTGGTGAAGAGGATCGTGGTGAGTGAGACACGCCATACGGCAGCTGTAGGGAGGAGGGAGACATGGGATTGGCAGGGGTATGGCCGGGCTAATGGGTGGGGGCCGGGTGGTATTGGAGGGGGCAGCAGAGGACAAGGATTGCTGGGGCTGAAGACTTGGGAGAAGAGAAGGGAGAAATTGTGAGATTGGTCAGTAGTGGGCAGGGGGGGAATTGTGGGGCTCGAGGGCAGCTGAGAGTTGGGAACAAGGAATCACATGGTTCCAGCTCGGTCGTCAGGATGGGGCTGAATGGGGGCAGTTTTGACAGGGAGGAGGAGAGAAGGGGATTGGGAGTGAGCTGGCCAGGAATCTGGGAAGGGGGACAAGTCTGATGGGCAGGAAGGAATCGGAGAGCGGTAGGTGGTGGGGGATCCTGCTGGCCATGTGGGGCACTGGCTGTGTCATCTCCTCACTGGGAGGTGTCAGTCGGGCCTTAATCTTACATGCTCCTTTGTCTCCTTCGCGTCTCACAGGAGCTCATCGAGGAGCTTCCCGATGACTCGTCACCCAGCGCCGTCCTCGCTCACTCCCTGGCTGCAGTGGGCTACCTCTGGTACCGAGACAGCCCCACCCCCCACCCCGCCGGCTCCCCTCACCCCAGGGCTGCTCAGGCCCAAGGCTGGGAGTCACCGTCACTGTCCCTCCCAGGTCACCTCCCCAGAGTGGCGCCTCTGGCAGAGATGGTGGGGTGGGAAGGTTCACTCTCTCCATGACAGGGGCCTTGGGGAGGGGCTCACTCCCGGGCTCAGATACAGGAGGGGCAACAGGCTCCAGAGAACAGGAGCTATTCCTGTCCTGCCACTGTCTGTCTGGGACGCCTTGGCCTTGTCATTCCCTAGCTAAGTGCCTGAGTTTCCATTCTCGCCAGCCTGTGCCTCTATCCCTGTGGCTTGGTGTCTGTGTTGGCGACAGTCCCACCCCTGTACTGCACAGTCTAATACCAGCTCCTCTCTCTTGCCAGCACCATGAAACCTGCCCTGGAGCCAGCCCTAGAGACCCACCTCTTGCGAGCTGCCCTTCACTCCGTCTTCACCCTGGGCACGGAAAAGGACGCCACTGGCATCCAGGTACCTCCTCATCCTCCATCCTCCTCCTCTTCCAGAGCAGTCCTTGGTCCCTGCTCCCTTGATTCGCTGGAGCTCCAGCTTTAGGGATGGGGTAGCGGAGATGGAACAAGCTGCAGGGTTGGATCCTTCCCTCCAGCAGGGAAGAGATTACCCCTCCCTGGGGGATTGCTTGCTTGCTTGCTCGCTTGCTTGCTTTCTTTCATAAGCCGTGTTTTGCCCAGAAGCCCAGCTTCCATCCATAGCAACTTGGCTGTTTCATACTCTTCTGCCTACAAGGCCCTCTGCAGAGACCTGCTAAGCTCATGGATCAAAGGTCCAGAGGTCATCAATTCTTGCGAATTGCCTGCAGTGCGATGTGAAGGAGAGAGCCCGGGAGATATTTTTGGGAGTCTCCCCAGTGCTTCCCAGAGACCCCTCTTCCCATCCTGTGGCAGATGTAGGCCCAGGTTCCCTAACTCTGACCCATGCTTTGCAGGCTCTGCACAAAGTCATCCCAGAGGTCCTGGATGCCATGCTGGGGAACCTGCTGGCAGAGTCCCCAGACACAGACAGGCTCCACTTCATCTTGGAGGTGAGCCCCATTTTACTGTAACTCTTTGGGGGACTGGTAAGGAGAGACTGGAAGATGCATTTTCTACTCTGTCTTCCTAGCTGGGTCCCCAGTGGGCTGTCCTTGGTTGGGGAGGTCAGTGCAATGTAGTGTCAGGTCCTTCCTTCTTGAGGGACAGAGGAAGGAGCTGGGACTTCAAGCCAGAGCTCTGCCTGGTTCTGCTGAGCACTAAGCACCGGGCTCCTGGCTGTCTTGGGGAGTGAGAGTCTGAAAACCCACCCTTCCCCCACCCCTCCAACACACAGAGCCCATGAGATTCGGGAGATGGTTCTCAGAGCAGAGGCACATGCTCCTTCCTAGAGAAACAGGAGGAGCCCAGGGAATCAGCCCTTCCCTCTGATCTGCTCTGAAATTCCTGGGGGGATTGTGCTCTCAGTCACTCCCTACATCCCCCCAAGGATTTGCGTAGCAGGGAAGGGCCGAGGGTTCAGTCTCCTTTCTGGTGAACTGTTCAGGAATCAGGAGTTCTGGGAGGATGGGACCAGCCCTGACCCCGAACATTGTCCCAATCTAGAGAGACGCTGAGAAGTTGTGACCTGAAGGGTACAAGCTGCGTCCTGGGGGAAAGAATCCCCTTCTAAAGCTCTGCCATCAAGGACTCAGATATTGCCCCCTGCGCAGAATGTCTCAGGCCCCTGGGGCTGGGGGCATGGGGCTCATTTGCAAAGCAGGAGCAGCTGGCCACTGAGTCTGACCTGCCTCCTTTCCCCACAGCATGTCAACCTCTGGGTCGTGTCCAGGGTGTCGCAGGAGCGAGCCAGGGCTATCAGGAGCAGCACAGCCCTGCTGAGATACACAGTCACCCTCCCTGAGTTTGACGTAAGTGAGCTCCGAGCCCAGCTTGCTGGCTCCAGGCGGAGGCGGGCTGGCTCCAGTAGCTGCAGGATCTGCTGCTGCTGCTGCCAGGGCTGTGGCTTAGGAGGGTTCTTCTTGGGGAGGCAGAGTCAGAGCAGGACTGAGCTAGGCTTGAGTCAAGTTCTTCCTGTCCTGGTTCAGTGTTGTCCCTGGGCCTTTAAGGGGACCATGCTCCAGCCCCTGCTTGGCATCCCAAAGCAGGTGTGGGCTCCCTTGGCAGCAGAGCAAATGAAGGGTCGATCTCAAGCTCCTCTCCCCCAGCATCTCCTGCAGAGGGGCTAAGAGGAAGGAGCCCTCTGGCCCAGGGAGGACAGGGAGCTGAGAGGAAAATGCTGATGGAGTCCCCTCTGCTCTTCCTTCCATTAGATCTCAGCCGAGTTCCCTCGGATGGGTCACCATGTGGCCCAGCTGGCTCTATTTGTCAGCGATCCAGACAAGGACATCAGCCGGCAGGCCAGGGAGGGGACTTACCGGCTCTACCAACTGCTGCTCCAACAGAGGGGTAAGGAACCCAGCTGGGACACGGAACCCAATAGGGGACTAAGAGTGACCGCAGGTGGATAATGGGACCCCAGACCATTTCTCTCAGACTGACCCCAGCCGGAGGACAAGTCTCTCTCTGCCTCTGTTCTTCTCCACTCCACTGTGCAGCCACCAATGGGCTTGGAAGGACACAGAAACTGCAACCAGAATGAGGAGAAAAGTCTCTCTCTCTCTCTCTCTCTCTCTCTCTTCCAGGCCTGACCATACATGACGTGGAAGATCTCTGGTGCTATGACTGGCACCAGGACAGCAGGCTGTTGGGCTACAAGAACACAGCCAGAGTGGGGGAGGTAAGGGCACTGTGCCAGGGCATGACACAGCTCAGGGAGTGGGGCTGGCTGGGTTCCCTGTAGTGGATGCCTCCTGGAGACAGGAAAAGAGCCCGCTCCTTATTTCCAGCTCAGAGTTCCTCATCCAGCAACCAGTGGGACAGGCTGGTGCTAAAGGTCCCACATTGGAACCTCGCTAGTTGCCGTGATTTGAGGAGAATCCCCCGTGGGTGAGTTAAGATAGGATTATGGCTCTGGGTGTCTCTCTGCTCCTTGTCCCCCTGGCTGATCCCCAAGTGTCTGAGAGGAGAGCACTGGCTCAGCCAGTCACGATTGCTTGATCAGACCCTTGTTGAATTCCCTGCACCCTGTAGAAGCAGAGAAAGGAGGTGGGCTTTGCCCAATTCCATTGCCGGTCAGGAAGCAGAATGCCCCAACCTGGGAACTGGGTAGGGGACATAATGAGCTCCAGAGCCAATATGGACCACATGGGCCCCCCTCATGTCTCCAGCCCTGGCCAGGGAATGGCAGAGTATCTGGACCTCCGCCACTGTTCCAAAGAAGCACATTGTCACTGAGACAAGTTGCGGCTCCTTGCTGCACAAGTAGAAAATCAAAGACACCCCCCCACCCCCGTCTCACAACTGTGGTGAGAATATCCAAACCTTCGAACACACTGTAACACAGTGCCCCCAGACTGGAGTCAAAGGTGAAATGGGTGATTTCCACAACATCACAGAGGAGGCCTTCGAATGGCTCCTGAATGGACAAGAGCATCTACAGAATGCTCCTCCACAGACGCCCCGTGAGAGAGACTGTGTGAGCTTGTCCCGCCTCCCACAAGCTGAATTGCTGCAGCGGAAGAAAAGTCTCCGAGGAGTGTCTGGGACAGGGACTGGGCCATGAGTCTCCTTGTCCTTGTCAGGCTGCAGGTTGGATTCCCCTTGAAGAAACCAGGGAGCTGCAGAGGCCATAGCCAGCAACTAGAGAAATTACTTAGCTCGGGGAAGAGACCTCTGGTGTGTCAGCTCCAACCCCCTCCCCACCACGACAGCACACACAAACTCCTCTAGCCGCTGAGGTGCAGGAGATCTCTCTGCTGGAAGCAAGACAGGGTCCCCTGTCGTCTCTGTGCCCTGCACATCAGAGTGGGCCTGCTCACACACATTAGAGATCCATTTCCAGCCCATCCTGGCCCCTGCCATAAATTGCCTTCCCGAAAGAGCCACTGGAGGCTTTGGTCCCTCAGCATCTGCCACCTTTTAATAAAGGGGCTTCTCTGAGCCCTGGGACCCTGAAAGCCTCCTGGGGAATGAAGTGCCTTGGCCACAGCAGCTCTCTTCCCCACCCTTTGGGGCACTAGACACCATTGTACTGCCAGGACTTGGAGGCTGGCTCTGGGCAATGTGCTTGATCCTCGTGTCCTCTTGGTTTTAGGTCTTTGGAAAATTTTTCTCCGTCGAGCAGAGAAGATCCTTCCTGCGGACAGCAGTGCTGGCCATCCACGACCCCCTGCTGCGTATCAGCCAGGCTGGGCTGGTGCTTGTTTACTCCCTCCTGGGAGAAGCCCAGCAACTGATGGGGGACACAGTAAGCAGCTGCAATCGACTGAGGAGCTTGGGGTGGGGCCCAGGGCCCCATTCCCATCCTATCGGCATTCGCTGGTCTGGTAGCAAGGAGCCTAGTGGGGACTTCTGGACTTCATGGACTTCTGTTCTTAGGATGTGGTGCTCTGCTATCACTCCTGGGAAGGACAGGAGAGTCCCCTAAGTGCCCTCTGGGAACCTTTCCTGCCCCACAGAGCTGCACCCATTTCCCCATGGCCTAGTGTCCATGTCACCCGAGCCACCATCGAGAGTTGCTCCCTTCCCTGGCAGCCTGGGAGGCCAAGGACTGACTGGTGATGGCGACTGAGCAGGAAGGGCTGAGGCACATGGGCGTGGGAAGCTGGTCTTGCTGCTGGTAGGGCTGGACCCACTCTCAAGAGATTGGGAGGATTCAGTCAGCAGGGGCTGCTGACCTGCCCCATTCCCAGGGCTGCCATCAGCTTTTGTCACTGGGGTGACTTGGGGAAAGGTCTCAAGCTCTCCCCATCCCACTTCACTGCTGCCAGAATCCCTCCCTCCCCCCGCCACCCTTCTAGAGCCCCCTCCCTGCCCTACCTGGGTGGGGATGGAGGTGGGGGTGGAGGAGAGGGTTCTCCGAACTTGAGCAGTGTCCCCAGGTGGGTTGGAGGTGGAACAGCTGTCAGGGGCACTGGTGGGGAGGTGGCAGGAGCTCACCCGACAAGGAGGGGGGTTGGCACTGGAGGTCACTAGAGAGGACAGCAAGCCTCCATCCTGGGGGTCAGGAGGGTGAATCCACCACTCAGACATGAGCAGCTGCTGGGTGAAAATGATGGCGCTGGTTCCAGGTGCCCTTCATCCTCCCTGATTCCTGGGGGTGTCTCAGTCTCTGACATGTTCTCGTTCCCCTGCAGCACGAGGATGTCACAGCCAAGGTCATGGGCCAGCTTCACATCATCCGGCACTTGCACCAGATGCCCGAGGCGCTGCAAGGGCTGTGGCTCATCTGATGCTCTTAAAGGTTCCCCTCCCTGTTCATCAAGTCCCGCTCCCTGCTGCAGGTACTGCTCTGTCTCACTGTAAATGGGGGGCTAGTGGAAGCGGAAATGGAGGCCCCGGCACTCACAGAAACTCTCTCCCCTCTCTGTGGAGCTGGGTCCTTCCCTCGGCCCCCCAGATACCTTCATCTGGGGCAGAAGCTCTTTCCCTCACACCCACATCCCTCCCCTCTTTCCTTGATCTCACTCCCATCCCATTCCCCGTGCTCCCAGGCAGAGATCTTCCTGCCCCATATGGCGCAGAAGGAACTTTGGGTCAGGGCTACAGACTGTCTGCCCAACTGAAGCTCAGGAAACTCCACATTTGAGGAGGTGAGGATGGAACAGAGGCTCTGGGCTAGCTTCATCTCCTGCCCTTTATTCTTCCTTTGGCCCTTCTCTGAGCTCTCAGAGTCTGACATGAAGAGGAGCTTCCTCCCCCCATGTCTTCTAGGCCTCGGGGTGTGTGACAGCCTCCCAGATGGTTGCAGTCAGAAGCTGAGCCACCTCAGGGAGCAGTGGGGACAGGTCCCTTGTCCTAGGAAGCCAAGCAGTGGTAGTTCTCAAAGAGGCTGAGAGGGAAGAGCCCGCTCCCTCATGGAGGTAAGAGCCATTGACTTCTTTGGGCATATGGGTTTCTTGGGGGAGAAATGGGATCCCTGCTGCATAGCCTGGGTGGGAGCTTCCCCCATCCCTGGGACAGAAAAATCTCCATCAATGAGCCACCCTTGTTTTTTTCCTAGCAAGAGGCTCCCAGAGAACTCCTCCTCAAACCTGTTCTCCTGGGAGCGTTTCTGGGAGGAGGCTCCCATCCTTCAGTCTCCAACTCCATCATGCAGTCTCTTTCACTAACATCTCTGCTCTCCAGCTCCACTTTCTGCAGCAGGACAAACGGAACTTCAGCTCCTAGAGAACAGACTCTGACCTCCTTCTGATCAGCAATGGGGTTTCACCATCCCCTCAGCCAATCTGTCAGCTGGGCTGGACCGGATTTGAAGGAGGAGGGTATCTAACAGGGTAGCTTGGCCTATGGCTGCCTAGCCTGGGGCTAGGCCAAATTGATGACCACAAGTGAGCCCCACCTGAGAGGAAACAAGGGAAAACAGCAGCAGAAGTACAGAAGCAAAGCGAGCTGTTCAGTAGACGGCCTTGGGCCAAACCCTGGAGTCCAGGGTAGGACTGGCTTCTCTCACCGTCCCTAAGGAAGGGGACATAGAAGACCCTAGAAACCCAAGAAGGGCAGGCCGAAGCAAAATCAGGCTGAGGAAGAACTCCCCACGAGGGTGGAAGGCCTTGTTCCTGTTCAAGACATTTTTGGACTTGGTTTGCAAGGAGCACGACCCAGGAAGGAGTGGAGTAAAGGACAGTCACCTGGTTGGAGGGCTGAGTTCCCAGCCAACAAACTGCAAGAGTGAGTATCAACGGGGTTGCTAGCCCAGCAAGAAAGCGGTGACATGAGGCCTGGCCGGCATCTAGCGGTGAGTGAACTCTGGTACACACCCAAAGTGGCTGTGTCTGGAGCCCTGTGTAGGCTCTTCTGTGGCAAGTTCCCATGGGTCAGTGGGGCCGGAATCTCTCCTGCTCCTTTGGTCTCTTTGGGCTTCCCACGAGATGTCTGGTGAACTGCCCTTGGACTCTGGGTCCAGCAGCACTCAGAAATTATTCGCTACCTTCAGAGAGACAGGGCACAGCTCAGCCTGTTGGGTAGGCTGGAGACTCACACTTCACTGGAACACACAACACTGAGGTGGTTTGGGAAGTATAGTAACAAAGAAGAAATTTAAGTGATACTAAGCAAGAGAAAGAGACACATTTCAAAGAGACACACAAAACACAACACACTTTGTAGTGACTAAAACTGAATCTTAATAAGTCACAATGTTTGTCTTAGCAGTTTCCAGACTAACATCTCAGCTTTCCTAACAGACCTTCTTTGATGTCCCTGTAGGGTAGAAAACTTCTGTCGAATCCGCTGATTTGATTGCTTCGTCTTCTGGTTTCAGACCCTCTGTTCTCCTTCTGGGGTGCCTGGACCCTGATTGTAACATCTCTCTGGCCCAGCCTCTTACACAGATGTGTGCTGCAGCCAGCCCAGCGCAGGGAGCAGTGGGGACAGATGATCTCCTCCTGTCAGACCAAGCAACAGGGGTCCCCTTGAGGCTTAGATGGAAGATCCCAGGCATCTCCTGGAGGTAAGAACCGTCCACTCTTCTGGACACTTGGGGCTGTTGCAACAAAGAGGGGGCTTCTGTTCCATAGCCTATTTGTCCTCATGACTGTGTTTTTTTCTTCTCAGAGGATGCATCCGGGACCCTGGAGACTGTTTCGTGCAGGAGGTTTGAGCGGGGAGAGATCACTCACTGTCATGACCCATGGGTCATTAACCCGGGTCTGCAGGGTTCCTGGGAGCAGCCACCCTCCAGCACGCCACCTGGAAGCCTACGAAAAACTGCTTACCTCGGACTTACGAAGTCCAGACCCAGTTTGAGGCTCCTATTGGCAGAGTCCCAGAGCAGCTTATCGGCCCCCTGGTATCTCCTTAAACCAGCAGCAGGAACAAGAAGCTGTCTGAACAGCCGCGCTCCTCCCCGGCTCTGGACCGTTTGTTGGCTGTTCCTGCTCCCACTCCCCAGGCTTGATTTCCTGGCATCCGGACTTGGGGTGACTCATCTGACTTGAGATTCTGAACACAATTTGGTCTTTTGCTTCTGACCACTAGGTCTGGCTGCCCATTACCCAGCCATGACACTGACTTTTCTTCAATTCCTTCAATGCCCTTCTCTGCTCTCCAGCTCTGCTCTCCCAGCAAGACACTCCGATCCCTTGGCTCCCAGAGTCCTGCTTGCCTGCTAGTCAAGGGCTCAGGGGGAGTGCTTGTCTTGCCCCCTCCCACACCACAGCTTCTTTTCCTCGGGGACTCTCCCAAGCGCAGAGGAGAATCCGTCCTGGCAGCAATTCAGGAAGTCACAGAAGGGACGGTCTGCTCAGCTCCCTCTGCAATGCCACTGCCCGAGACCATTAGGAGTGGGTGCCCAGTGACTGCGCCGGCAGCTCCTTGAGAGACTCCTGGGAGCAGGGTAGTCGTGTTTCACGGTGACCGCGGGAAGCCAAACAAAGAGTGCGGCATTGAGAAGACTCTTCTGCTGTCCCAAATGGTTTCTGTTCTCCTGCACGGTCAGACCGTGGGGCCGGGTGGAAGAGCTGTTTGGTGATGAGTCGGAGGATTCACCATACAGGTGCAACAGCTGCAGATCCTGGAGTTCCTCTGGTCGGGTTACCATGCGTCCAGATTTTCCCGGACATGTCCAGCTTTTTGGGTTTTCAATCGCCCTCAGGGAGGAATTTGTCAAACTCTCCAAATGTCCAGGATTTCCCTCCCAATGCAGCACTCTGGAGGCCGGGGGCGGGGAGCTGCCTGCTCTGCAGGGGAGCGCGGCACTGTGTCTGGCTCCGCACCCCAGACACAGTGCTCTGAGCAGCAGGCTAAGGGGGCTGGAGGGCTGGAGAAGGGGCATGGGGTCCCAAGGGACAGTCAGGGGACAGGGAGCACAAGGGGTTGGATGGGTCAGGGGTTCTAGGGGGAGCCTGTCAGGGGGTGGGCATAGGGAGAGGGTTCGGGGGAGTCAAGGGACAGGGAGCAGGGGGGGTTGGATGAGGCGGAGGTTTGGGGAGGAAGTCAGGGGCAGGGAGGGTTAGATGGGTCGGGCGTTCTGCGGGGGCAGTCAGGAATCAGGGAGTGGTTGGATAGATGTGGGAGACCTGGGGGTCTGTCAGGGGGCGGGGGTGCGGATAGGGGGCGGGGCAGTAAGAGGACAGGTAGGGGGTGGACTTCTGGGGGGGCAGTTAGGTTGGAGGGGTCTAAGGAGGGGGCAGTTGGAGACAGGGAGAAGGAAGGCTTAGATAGAGGGCAGAGTCCTGGGAGGGGGCGATCAGGGGACAAGGAGCAGTGGGGGTTGGATGGGTTGGCAGTTCTGTGGGGGGCAGGAAGTGGTAGGGAGGAGATTGGGGGCAGGGCTACCACTCCCTCCCCCCTCATTGGAGTGTCCTCTTTTTTGAAAGTTCAAATATGGTAACCCTACCCTATTGGCCCAGCCTCCACTCCTGAGAGTTCAGGCAAACCTCCCCCTGTTCTCAGGGAGTCTTTGGCTTTGGCGGCTGGGCCTGCCTGCCGAGACAGAGGACTCAGTGTTTCCATCCGGCTGCTCAGTTGCAAATGCAGCCGTCCAAAGACGTGAAGAATGGAAGCGAAAGAGCAAAGCTGGACCATCCGCTGAGCTCCTGCAATCAAGTGAGCCCAGCCTGGGACAGACCAGGGAAAGTGGCCAAGGTGGCTGGTGGCTGCAGGGAGCCAGGGGAGGAGAAATAAATAGTTCATGATGAATCCTAAGGGCTTTGTCTTGTGTGGTGAAGGGTTTAAAATGGGTCTAGTTACTATCACATTCAACTTTACAATCGCTGTGTGTGATTGAAGGGCAGGTCTGGAAAGGTCAGAGGTCCCTCGAGGAGCTTCAATCTCAGATTCTGTCCCTATTGCCTGCTTTGACCAGCTGATCTCAACCCAACACATCCCTCAGGTGGTCGCAGTGGTGAGCTCTTTCCCTCTTTTTCTGGATTAGCCGCCAGCATGGGGACAGGATACATGTGGCCAAGGAAATGGAGAGGCGTGGGGGTCACGTGCAGAGGCATGCAGATAACTTGCAGAGTTGCCTGTTAATGCAGCTCCCATGTGGGAAGCACGGTAGGGTACCGTGCACTCCGGGGCACCATTTCCAATTCTGGTGATGGCGGGGAGGATAATTTCACCCTGATTCCAGGGGCTACTTAGGCACCTGAAAACTTTAGTGTTTTGGCAGATAACTTAGCAATGAGCTGACAGGAACACTTGCCAGACTCTTTTCCGGGGAAGACAGCTATAAGAATGGATCCAGGGAATGGTTCTGTATCTCTGAGCTGTTTGGACACTTTCAGGGAACATTCCCGATGCAAGACAGAGATCCCCAAAGTTATCCTGGGTAACCCTGAGAGACTTATGGAAAACTAGCAGATCCCACATCTCTGCTGTCACTTTGCATGGACAAACTTGGACTGTCCCAACCTGTTCATATATTTTACCTACTTTAACCTCTCAAGAACTTTCACATATAAAAGAAAGAAAATTAAATAAATGACGTAGTACACCGATATAGGGCTGTAGCATAAACTCGACCTCAGAGTTGTCCCATTGAAATGGAATTATTCACAGCACTAATTAAAGTTAAACCTGCATGTAAGTGTTAAGCCGAGATTAAGGCCACAGTTTATGAGAGGTGCAGACGCAAGAAGAGAAGAGCTGTGCAAAGACTGAAATACCACTTGGAATTTGGCCCAAACAATGCATCATGAAAAATAAACTCATCCTGTTATACAGTAATAGAGCTGGTTCAAAAGGGTTTTACACTGACAATGCAACCTTTTAATGAAAAATGCCACTTTGGATTACATTGTTCATTTGAACAAAGTTCCCTTTTTAAAAAAAAAACATTTTGGATTTCTCTGCCCACCTGAGAGAGAAGGTGGAGTTTTTCCCACCAAAACTAAACAAAAATTTGATCATTGAAAACATTTGCAAATAAGTTTGAAGAATATGGCGGGGGGGGGAGTGGAGTGGTTTCTTCTTCAATTTTCATGAACCTCTCCACCATTGCTATTTTTGACCAGTTCTAATTATGAATAAATGTCTGTACGTACATGAATGATAAATATGTCTGCTACTGAAACATTTACAAACAATGGCTCTTATCAGGAGCACTGAAGTCACATTACGTAGAGAAACACCCAGGCCTGCAGGGTTCACATTCTCAAAGACATAAACAGCCCCAGGACGGGAATGTCACACACAATACAACGTGACTGGCCCGGATAGGTTAGGTCCGTGTTTTGCAGTTGCTGGCAAATTGTGCTTTTTTGAGGTCGGGGGGGAGGTGGGGGGGAGTTATATTTGAAAGGAGTTCTTCATCCTCTCCCACTCTCCTCCAGGGGTGCCGGAACAGGGGGGACCAGGGCCCACCACTTTTTACTGGCCATAAGTGTGAGCGACTGGATGAGTGGGGAGAGAATGGAGCTGGGGTGGGGGGGGCGGGGTTTTGGAGGCAAGGGGCGGCGTGAAGTGGGAGCTCAGGGACCAGGTGCTGGTTCCATGTGCCCTTAATCCTCCCTCATTCCTGGGGAGTGTCTCAGTCTCTGACATGGTCTCGTTCCCTTGCATCACGAGGATGTCACAGCCAAGATCATGGGCCAGCTTCACGTCATCCGGCAGTTGCACCAGATGCCCGAGGCGCTGCAAGGGCTGTGGCTCATCTGATGCTCTTCAAGGTTCCCCTCCCTGTTCAGCAAGTCCCGCTCCCTGCTGCAGGTACTGCTCTGTCTCACTGTAAATGGGGGGCTAGTGGAAGTGGAAATGGAGGCCCCTGGCACTCACAGAAACTCTCTCCCCTCTCTGTGGACCTTGGTCCTTCCCTCGGCCCCCCAAATTCCTTCATCTGAGGCAGGAGCTCTTTCCTTCACACCCACATCCCTCCCCTCTTTCCTTGATCTCACCCCCATCCCATTCCCCGTGCTCCCAGGCAGAGATCTTCCTGCCCCATATGGCGCAGAAGGAACTTTGGGTCAGGGCTACAGACTGTCTGTCCAACTGAAGCTCAGGTAGCTCCACATTTGAGGAGGTGAGGATGGGACAAAGGCTCTGGTCTAGCTTCATCTCCTGCCCTTTATTCTTCCTTTGGCCCTTCTCTGGGCTCTCAGAGTCTGACATGAAGAGGAGCTTCCTCCCCCCATGTCTTCTAGGCCCCGGGGTGTGTGACAGCCTCCCAGATGGGTGCAGTCAGAAGCTGAGCCACCTCAGGGAGCAGTGGGGACACTTCACCTTTTCCTATGAAACCAAGCAGTGGTAGTTCTCAAAGAGGCTGAGAGGGAAGAGCCCGCTCCCTCATGGAGGTAAGAGCCATTGACTTCTTTGGGCATATGGGTTTCTTGGGGGAGAAATGGGATCCCTGCTGCATAGCCTGGGTGGGAGCTTCCCCCATCCCTGGGACAGAAAAATCTCCATCAATGAGCCACCCTTGTTTTTTTCCTCGCAAGAGCCTCCCCAGAGATGTCCTCAAACCTGATCTCGTGGGAGCATTTCTGGGAGGAGGCTCCCGTCCCTCAGTCTCCAACTCCATCATGCAGTCTCATTCACATAACATCTCCGCTCTCCAGCTCCACTTCCCGCAGCAGGACAAATGAACCTTCAGCTCCTAGAGAATGGACTCTGACCTCCTTCTGATCAGCGATGGGGTTTCATTATCCTCTCAACAAACCTGTCAGTCTCTGAATGATGAAGGGCCTGAATGTCAGAATCACCAGAACCAAGAAAATTCCAACTGCAGCCAGTCGAGCCTTTGTGAACTTAGCTCATCTGGTACCAGGTCTGAAGTGGAGAGGTCTGAACTCATGGACTCATAGATTTTAAGGTCAGAAGGGACCATTATGATCATCTAGTCTGACCTCCCGCACAATCCAGGCCTCAGAATCTCACCCATCCACGCTTGTAATAAATCCCTAACCTGTGTCTGAACTATTGAAGTCCTCAAATAATGGTTTAAAGACTTTCAGGTGCAGAGAAGCCTCCAGCAAGTGAACAGTGCCCTATACTGCAGAGGAAGGTGAAAACCCCCCAGGGACTCTGCCAACCTGCCCTGGAGGAAAATTTCTTCCCCAGCCCAAATATGGCCATCAGCTAAACACTGAGTATGTGGGCAAGACTCACCTCCTCAACCCAATAAGAGCAGGGCTGGGCAGAGCAGGTGTGTAACAGGGAAAGGAGAGTGCTTTCCCCTGGGCTGCAGAGCCTGGGGCTTAGCTCAACTGATTACAGAATGAGTCCTATCTCAGAGGGACCATGTATTGGTCCCAAAAGAACCAGAGTTCAGCAGTGATAAAGCTCAGCTGGGCTATGAACTGGAATGAGAACTAGGTAGGAAGTTGAAAGCTGCAAGGAAAGCCGAGAAGGGAACTTGAGAAGAGAGGTAGGATGTGCCCAGGGAAACCTGCAGCAAAGAGAAAAGAGCAGACCTAGCTGTTGAGTACAGAGGCCTGGGCTGCTACCTGTGTCAAGGTGGGAGAGGGTTCCTCTACTGGCCCCAAAGAAGGGGGCATGCATGCACCCAGAGAGGGTTACGAAGCCCAGCAAGGGCGCTGCAGGCTGAGGCAGAGCCCCAATAATAATTCCCAACATGTTGTTCGCTTTTTTTATTAGCGGTGCATGTTAAGCTGATGTTTTCACAGAACCTAGCCACGAGGACTCCAAGATCCCTTTCTTGCCAGCTAACAGCTAATTTAGATCCTGTCATTTTGTATGTATAATTGGGATTATATTTTGTCATTTGGATTACTTCACATTTATCAACACTGAATTTCATTTGCCATCGTGTTGCCCAGTTACCCAGTTTTGGGAGATTCCTTTGTAACTCTTTGCAGTCAGTCTTGGACTTCACTATCTTGTGTAATTTCATATCATCCACAAATATTGCCACCTCACTCTTTATCCCTTTTTCCAGATCATGGAGGAATATGCTGAACAGCACTGGTCCCTGGCCAGGCCTTTGGGAGACGCCACTATTTACCTCTCTCCAGTCTGACAACAGATTATTTATTCCTAACCTTTGTTTCCTATCTTTTAACTGGCCTACCTGGCAATGCTTTCAGGATCATCCAATGATCCTTAATTGAATTGAATGACAAGCCTTTTGTGATCTTAATCACCCTGCCTCTGTTTATCAACAAACTCCCAGGCTCAAAGGGGGAAGCTGGGAGCAGCACAGAACTTATCACACTCAAGCTGTGCTGAAGCTAGGAGCTTCATCTGGGCCTAGGGCATGCCCTGTGAGCAGGCCTCTGGGCCAAAACATGGGGGCAAGAGCCCTCCCCTGCTCCCCCCTAAACGGTGCCCCTATCTGGCCTAGGCAGGAACCACATGTCTCCTAACCTGCACATCCTGAGGATCCAGAGACCTCTCTCCAGATCCTAGTGCTTCCAAAGACCCAGACAGCCTCTCTCTCTCCCTCCACCTCTTGCCAAGTCTACCCACAAGGGAGCTTTCCTGCTCCCTTTTAAATCCTCCCCCCAGTCTGTGCTTGCCCTGCAGGTGTGTTGGAGTGGGGCTGGCTGAGGCCAGAGCAGCTCCTTAACCCTTTGTTGCCCTGTTACAAGAGGTAAGGAATAAAGTCCTGCCTTCCCCAATTGCTCGGGGGAATCTTCTCAGAGCAATCAGTGTAGGGCTTTATGCCTCCCTACAAACTGATCACTTTACATGGTGTGTCAAGAAGCTGCACACCCCTCGCCCGCTTTGTTTAGAGCAACATTAACTGCCAGAGGGACTTCTGCTCTCAATGCGCCAGCCCTGGGGTGACCAGATACAGCAACTGTGAAAAAACGGGGCAGGGGGTGGGGGGTAATTGGCACCTATATAAGAAAAAGTCCCCTGAGTCCAGATTTGAAAGTATCCCTTCCTTCCCAGCTGCAGCTCTGTGGCTGCTTTGGCAAGGGAGAGCCCCCCGCCCCACCCCCCGTCCTTTCCAGCTCGAATTCAGGGGCTACTGTGGTGGGGGAGAGAACCCCACTTCTTCCCAACCCCAGCTTGGGGGCTGCTGCAGTGGTGGAGAGAGGGCACATCCATCGCATCAGAAAGTTTAAGACTATGGATATTAAAATATGAGTTGTGTGCTTTTAGGTGTAGAACAAAAAAAGTTGTTATTATTATTAAGGGGTTTTTTTTATGTAGCACTGTGACGAAGTGAGACTGTTCTTTATGTTTTCTCTGACTCCTCTGTGGGTGCCTCAGTTTCCCCTATGCATTTCTTAAGTATCTTGGTGGGGGGATAAGGGGATATGATAGTTGCAGAGCCCCAGAGGGCCAGTGTCATACCTTCAGCCTAGACACTGGCTAATTCCCTGTCTCCTGGCCACTGATGGCCTGGGCCCCTCCCCTCAAGGTGCCAACTGAAGGTGTCAGAGAACAAAGAGACCAGGTGTCCTCCTGGCCGGGGAAAGAGACAAAGGCCAGAGGAGGGGCTGGAGAGTTTCAGTTTGGAGCTGGCTGGGGAAACGGAGGGAGGCGCAGACGTGGTCTGGCTTCCCTGCCCCCCAAGATGGACCTGACTGAGGGGTCCTATTCTCTGTACCAACAAACTCTCTTTTAGACCGTGTTCCTGTCGTCTAATAAACCGTCTGTTTTACTGGCTGGCTGAGAGTTATGTTTGACGGCAGAGTTGGGGTGCAGGGCCCTCTGGCTTCTGCGGGAGCCCCGCCTGTGCGGACTCACTGCGGGAGGCACACGGTGAGGAAGGGGATGCTGAATGATCCGAGGTCAGACCCAGAAAGGTGGAAGCTGTGAAGCTTCTTGCCCTGGAGACAGTCTGCTCACAGCGAGGAACAACACTGGGAAAGATCATTGAGCGTGGTGTCCACACTGACAGTTTATTGCCAAAACGTTGCCACAAAAAGCTCTACGCCTCTCGTTGAGGCGGTTTTATTTTGCTGCAAAAACAGGAGACTTTTGTCGCTTGGAGTGACATTGCAGTGTGTTCGCTCACACAGTTTTGTCCCCAATCATAGACTCTCAGGGTTGGAAGGGAGCTCAGGAGGTCATCTCGTCCAACCCCTCCTGCTCAACACAGGACCGATCCCCGACTAAATGGGACATTTCAACTTGAATGGTCCCCTGAAATGTGTGTGAGCTATGATAGACTATCTGTTCCACCTTGTACTTAGCTGTGATACCGAGTACATTTCCCAGACTGAAGAAGAGTTCTGTGTAAGCATGAAAGCTTGTCTCTCCCACCAACAGAAGTTGGACCAATCAAAGATAACACCTCACCCACCTTCTCTCTCTCTCTCTCTCTCTCTCTCTCAAAAAAAAATGTTCTGTTGTTTTCAGTTTTCTGTCAAAATCTTTGGAGGTGGTTTGCACTGTGCTCCTTTCTACTCAGCTGAGGAAAGAGAGAGGGGAGAGGAGGGGGGAGAGGAGCTCCTAGATACATAGATTTTAAGGTGAAAAAAATCCATTCTGATCATTGTAGTCACATCTCCCGCACAGCAGAGGCTGGAGCTTTCCAGCCAGCGATTCCCCCCTCAGG
The DNA here is from genome assembly GCF_965140295.1 of Lepidochelys olivacea. Classification (NCBI taxonomy): domain Eukaryota; kingdom Metazoa; phylum Chordata; order Testudines; family Cheloniidae; genus Lepidochelys; species Lepidochelys olivacea. The sequence goes on from NC_140424.1 coordinate 38,395,206, forward strand.
CCCATCGCCCTAGGGGGCTGGTGAAGATACCCTTTGGGGGAGCTCAGGGAAATGGTCAGGCCCCACTCTCCGGTGTCGGGGTGGCTGTCTCTATCCCAGCCTGGTGCGGAGATGAGGCCCCAGCAAGGAGGGGAGGGAGGTTGGAGAGCCAGCCTGCCCCACGCTCACCCCACAGCAGCGTGCTGTGGGGCTGGGCCCGGCGCCCTGCTCTGGCCTGTTGGCTCTCCCCACTCTCAGATTTCCTGGGCGGCTCATTCCAATGAGTGGGGCTCAGACCTCTGACCACCCCAAGGAGACAAGGAAGGTCCCCAGCCCCACATATGGTGAAGGTAGGATGCTGGTGCCAGGGTAAAGCGGTGAGGGGCCTGTGGGGGGTTCCGGGGTGAGCCCCAGGGGATCGGAGCGACTGAAGAAGGGAGAGGGGGGTTGGTGTAGCCAGGAGCTGGGGGCATTCGGGCTGATGGGTAGGGTAGATGGACCGGGGTATTGGGGGCCACAAAAGGGCCCTGGGGGGAGTCGGGGTGCTGGAGCAGTGGCAGGAGGGGCTGGGGTGAAGACAGAAGGAGGTGTGGGGAGGGAAGTGGTTTGAGGATGGTGGGGGATGGGGGCGTAGGGACGGGCTCTCACCAAGCAGGAGGCTCGCTCAGATCTGGCAGGGGGTGAACCCCCTCTAGCCTGAGCCCACCCCTGGCAACACCCCTGGCTTGTCCCGGAGCTAGAGAGGATCTTTTAGAAGGAGGCATCCAGCCCTGATTTAAAGACTGCAAATGACCCAGAATCCACCACAGCCCTGGACAAACTGTTCCAATGGCCAATTGCCCTCTCTGTTAAAAATGTGCCCCTTCTTTCTCACCCAAATTTGTCTCCCTTCTGCTGCCAGCCATTGGCTCTCATTTCGCCTTTGTCTAGGAGACTAAAGAGTCCCTGGCAACCATCAACCCCTCCCTGTAGGTACTTCAAGTCAACTCTTTGTGGAAGCTTTGCTCACCTTCTCCCTGTTAAGTTACATAGTTTGAGGTTCTTGAGTCTTTCACTGTAAGGTTGCTTTTCCAGATCCCCAAATCGTTCTTGGAGCACAGGTCAGCACCACCATGTTGTGCGACAGACACTTGACAAAATTACTGGACTTAGTGACAGACATTGCAGGAAGGATTATGTCTTTCAGTCATTCAACCCAGATTCCAATTGCCATGGACATCACAACTCTGAACCATTTACCAAGGGATGTGGTGGAGTTGCCATCATCTGGAGACTTTACAGGAAGGCTGGAGTCTCCTTCTAAAAGCTACACTCCAAGTAGGGTCATAATTGATTGACTTTAAATAATGAACACGCCTTTAGAGCAGGGATGTCCTTGGGGAGCGCTGTAACCCCTGAGGCTCAGAGTTATGGGGCAGCTGTGTCTGATTCAAAGAGAGGGGCTGAGAGCCCCAGTCAGAAGTATGCACCTCCCTCCAGCCCAGGATTTAGGTGCTGAACTTTTTGAGGGGGCAGGTTTGGGACACACTCCTCTTAGCATCTCCCAGGGGCTACCTTAGGTGCCTGCCTGCAGAGCACGCTGGCTTTTGTGACTCCCAGTCTTAGTCCTGTTGCTCCCCATTCATTGTCCAGGGAGCCTGAGTATCTGTCTCAGGCATTGTGAACCCCAAGGGTGTTTTCCTTGCTGCTGACAAGCTTGGAGTTGCTCCACTCTACGTTCCTGTGTGAATCACAGAAATGCAGGGTGGGAAGGAACCTTGAGAGGTCCTCACTGCCCGGGGCAAGATGACCCCAGTGCCCTGCTATTGACACAACCTAAATCAGTGGTTTTCAACCTGGGATCCGCACACTATGTCTAAGGTTTCCAAAGGGGTTTGCACCTCCATTCAAAATTTTTTAGAGGTCCGCAAATGAAAAAAAGCTTGAAAACTACTGACCTAAATGATTCTGTGTTGGAATGGGTACTGACAGCAGTGAGATAGGATGTGAGAGTGGTCTGCGGCTTTAATGACGGGTAGGGAAAGCATAGGGTTAGTTGGTATCATGCATGCAACAGCGAAGGGATTGTTGTGACACAGGGGCCCCTTGGTGCCAACTGGCAAAGAGTTTGCTGTTTACAAGCAACTCCTGTCTCAGAACTGACAAACTCACTACAACTAATACATCTTTTTCAACGTGTTTATCCATAAAGGGTAGCATCCAAGGTGTCTACTGAAAGCTTATAATGTACTGCTACTCAATTATTGCGAGGTGTACATATAGGGAATAGTGTAGCTGTACTAAAAGTTTTGCTCTTATGGTCTTGGAGTAAGAGTTAGTCAGCAGGGAATCCTGCCTCGGTGATGGCCCATTTAACTGGGAGGGAGTTGTCATCCCTCCCTGGCTCATCTATTATGTAATGTTTCGCTCAATTGTCTACCAACCCAGAACAATCAACGGAAAGCCAAAGACACTATAAACATCAAAACCCCATGGAAGCAAAAAAGACGAAATGACAGGGAGGGGACGGCCCTGTCTGGGAATAAAGACAAAAGACTGATTCCATATATGATAGGAGAAAGAGGCTGCACTCGTTCACTGAGGAGGTACCTGGCCGAGCAGGGGTACTTTATGAAAGACCAGGTCCTAGCTCCGTGGGGCCTGCAATCCCTGTGACAGACTGAACTTTGGGGTGAGAATCTACTTTATTAGATAGGAAAGGTGACCATGAGTAAGCTTAGGCCCTAGTTTGTGCTTTATGATTTTGTTTTGTATGTAGCCATTTGCTTCTGTCACTCACTCTTGTTTCTGTGTGAATCTCTGTTCTTTATTAAATAAATTCCCTTTTGTTTTACTGTGACTGAACTCAAGTGCTGTGTGACAGAGGACCGGGGCGGGGGCGGTAAGGTGAAACTAAGGAACCCAGCGATCGGGGTGGATGCCAGAAGGGGACACTTTGAAGGGACTCAGGAGCTGGGGTGCATCGACTGTGAGGCTGCAGGGCTGGTGGAGACCAAAGGAGAGCGTCTGAGCGGCCAGTTGTGTCCGGAGCTCTCACTCAGCCAGCACAGGCAGGACTCCCTCGTGCTGGAGGCAGGGGGTAACAAGGTGACTCCCAGCCCTGGGCACCCCAAGAAGCATCATAGTTGTAAAAGTCTGGTTACATTTTACAGGGCCTGGCTCAGCACTGAGGGCCAGGCAGCTGTAGATATACCCGTCCATTGCCGCACGGTTGCTCTGTGATTCCGCAGTGTTCCTCCCCATACTTTGGTTGTAGTGAAGTGGCTTTCAACCTTTATTCATTGCAGACTCCTAAAAAATTTCCAAGGAAGGTATGCACCCCTCTGGAAATCTTACGCAGACTACGGACCCCCAAGGGGTCTGTGGACCACAGGCTGAAAACCACTGGTTTAGTGCAATAGCAGTGCCTCGCAATGTTTGCAGTTGCTACCAGGACTGCCATGGCAAGTTTTAACACAATCTGCATAAGCATGTGAATTTTAGAGCACTTGGAGTCATCCACTTAACAAGAAGGGCTTCCCAACCTTGGCTAGGGCAGAGCTGCCTTGGCTCTCCATTACTGTATGAAGCAGGGGGAGAATGAGTGGGAGGGGATCCACCCATCTATCTGCAGCAGATTGGGCTCAGAGAGGTGGGAAGTGGCCCACTCATCTCCCTGAGAGGTTCTCAGCTGAAAGAGAACACCCAGGAGGGCTCAATACAGCCTGAAAGCACAGCTCTGAGGCACGTGAACTGCCCCTGTTCACTTTAGTGGGGGTTCCCCTCCCCCCACCCCAGGGCTGGAGAGTTTCTGGTGTGTCAAGCACCCCCCTTCTCAGCAGTGTGTCCTTGGTACATGCCCCAAACCTGCCTGTTCTCAGCTCCCCCATCCAGAGGGGCAAGGGCTCCCCTGATCCTGGCCCACAGAAAGGCTAGCTCCACCTGAACCTGATTCAGGTAGGAGGAGACTAGAAGAAGGGGTCAGACCCCCATAGGGAGGCAGGCAGGCAGGCAGGGCCAAAAAAATACTGCAGAGCTGTGTGGGGACCATAAATTGGAGTGACCAGGACATCTCTGTAAATGCGCATGAGCTAGCCCTGACCTTAGTACAGACACACACAGACTTTCACTGCCATTCAGCTGGTTGTGGACATCCAAATCCCCTCAGCACTTTTGAAATCTCAGCCTGATCTCCCTGGGAAGGGAGTGACTCAACGCAGGCACACCTCCTCCTAGCTGGTCTGGGAATCAGTTCTCTCCCCATCTGGTGCCCTCTTCCATGAGTTGCTCACATTGCTACCCCTCCCTATAACTCAGGGTGCTCCCTTCTTGTGACTCAGCCCTCCGGCCAGGTCACTATGTGGCACCTCAGGGTAACGCAGTCCCAGCCGACAAGCTGTCCATCTGCCTTCTCAGGCAGCTTCTGTCCCCACGCCAGGTCCTGAGCCACTTTGTCGGTGGGGGGACCCAGGCACCCTCTGACTTGCAAGCTAGGCCTGCTCAGTCTGAGACCTGGTTGCTGCAGCCCAGCGCTCTATCTCCTTGCCTTCCCCTGGGTTCACCCCTGGAGCTTCCTCCATGCCCCTTTGCTACTTCACTCCTCTAGATCTCTTGTCAGACTCCCTAGCTCAGGGCACAACTCCAGGGCTTCTTTATCCCCCTGGATCTCCTCCTTGTCCCAGGCCAACTCCCTTTCTCTCCAAGGAACAACTGCAGACATCCTGCCTCCCAGCAGCTCGTTCCTGCATGGGCTTCCTGGCTTGATAATGCTCGCCCAGCTCCTCCCACAGCTGGGCTTCACCTGCCATTAGGCCCTATCAAGCCCTGGTTTCCCTCCAGGTGCAGCATCGAAGGTTAATTGGCCCCTCCCAGCCCACATTAACCCACTCAGGGCTTGTGTGGGGTGGACACCCCATCACACCCACATACCCAGTGCAATTTTCTTGAGCTCAAAGTCCTTACAAGAAAGAGAAGCATGGCTAACCCCCTTTTGCAGATGGGGAAACTGAGGCACGGAGGAGTCATGTGATTTGCTCAGGGTCACCCAGCTGGTCAGTGGTAGGCATGGAAATAGACAGCAGGCTCCCAGCTCCCCAGCCACTGCCTCCCAGGATATAAACACCAAGTTAGTGAAGAAAATGATAGAGGCCAGGATTGTCAAAGGGCCTCACGGGGGCCAGCTGAAATTCCAGGGGAGCTGGGCCTCTATATCCCTCTCAAAGCCCTTTGAAAATCCAACCCTAAGAGAGGGGATATTATGTCAATGTTTGGGTTTGTTTGTTTGTTTGTTTTTTGCATGTGTTTATTCTCCTTGACATGAGACAGGAGAGATTCTCTTGCCGTGAGCACCCTGACTGTGCTATGAACTAAGGTGAATGGAGCGTTAACTAACAGAGATACATGTGTGATTAATTCAAAAGTTGACGTGGGAACATGGAGGTTTTTGGGGGGGTTTCCCCAAGGTCAGACTGGCAGAGCCTGGGGGGTTTTCGCCTTCCTCTGCAGTGCAGGGCAGGGGTCACTTGCTGGCTTGAACTAGTGTAAATGGTGGATTGTCTGTCACTTGAGGTCTTTAAATCAAGATTTGAGGACTTCAGTAACTCAGCCAGAGGTTGGGGGTCTATTCCAGGAGTGGGTGGGGTGAGGTTCTGTGGCCTGCGATGTGCAGGAGGGCAAACCAGATGATCATGATGGTCCCTACTAGCCTTAAAGTTAACGTGATCTCCAGAGGGAAGACAGAAGCAGCATCCAGCAGAGCCCCTCTCAGCTGCAAGGGGTGCTGCAGGAGGCGATGGTGACCTGCTGTACAGCCTGGATCCATTTCATTTGAAACACATTAATTTCACTGACGCTCTGCTTAGGACAAAAATATTTAAAAAAACAAACAGAAAAACAAACCAACCCAAAAGGCTGCTTCATTCTGTGCTCATTAAAACCATTCCTGTTAGCAAAGCTCCTTCTAAAAAGAACTCTCTCCAATGAGCCTTGCAGTGTCTGTGAGTGTACCGAGACCGACAGGAGGACACACTGGTCATTACAACTTCGCATGTCTTAATGAGCACTCAGAGAAGGGCTCAGCCCAACACAGGGCTGGGACCAGCCTGGAGAGCTGACAACTCTCTCGAGGAATTACGGGCCAGCAGCACAAACAAAGTTACTCGTTGCTTTAATGGGTCCCGCCGCGGGCCATCAGAATGGCAACACTGCTGGGAAATGCCAGTCTCGGTGGCAGTCTCATGGGGGCTGATTAGAACAGAAAGTCAGAGGCATTGATTAAAGTTAGACAAAGGAAGGGACAGGCCTGTTCCTATGCAGATAGCCCCGATGGGCAAAGCCAAAGCAGTCAAGCCGTTCATTCCCAGTGCCTGTGACAGGTGATCCCCCCCTTCGTAAATTCCATCAGACCCTCAGGTAGTAAGGGAATGTGAGGGGCTTGCTGTGGGGTGGGGGGGGCTGCAGTGAAACAGACATGTAAACAAACCTCAGTTTCCCACGAGGTTAGCAAAGGCGTCACGGCCCAGGGGCACTGAGCAAATGGCAATTCCGGGTTTCTAGGCCTCAGTGACTGACGGGCATTGCTGTCCTGCCCGCAACCCCTACCTCTGCTGATGTCCTCAGTCCTAACCCACAGCCCCCTTTTCCCCCACCCTGTTCCATCTCTGGGCTCACACACACACAGCTGTGCTGCTGCCCCTCCATCCCGACCCGCAGCCCCCTGCGGTCCCAGCCCTGACTCCCTGATAGCTCTGCTGAGGGATCTCAGCCCTGACTGACAATACCCCTGTTGTGCCCATCCTAACGCTGCCCATACATCACAGCAAGGAGCTGTCATTGCTGCCCTGCCCCAAACACACAGCGCTGACAGTTCCCGTCCGTCCTGACCCTCTGCGATCCAAGTCCACCCCCCACCAGAGCTCTGTCAATGCACCACAGTTGTGACCGGCAGCTCTCCTCCTGCACTGCTCCTGCCCTGTCTGCAGCACGCAGGCGAAGGAGCCTGGCCCAGGCCCTGCGTCCTCAGAGCTCTGGTATTTCTGTGGAGTTCTGAGCTCCGGCAGCCCCTGCCAGGCCAGGCCCAGGCCAGAACTGAGCTGTCTCCATGCCTCACAAAGCAGCTTGCACTTCTCCCCCCTCACCCACCCACTCTCACAGAACAAGTGTCCTTCCTTCCAAGAGGGCGCAGAAGGGAAATACGCATCCCGCCCCACACCCGAACGAGAGAAGAGGACAGCAGGGATGCATGCACCCGCACCCACACACTGAGCAGGCCTCATTCCCTCCAGCAGGGGACAACAACAAAACACACACATACAAATACACAGCAGATCCCACAGCCTCACACACACATACTGTCCCAGATCCACAGGATCTGTGGTGCGCCCCCAGCTTTGGAACAGTTCCTTGGAGGATCCCCTTCGATGGGCCAGACCCCCAAAGGGTCTCTCTCTCCCTTCAGGGGAGGCCACGGGGCCTCACCACCTCCTGGACTGACCCTCTGGGGCTCCAGCCCCCCTGCTTCATCCCGTGAACTCTGTCCAGCGGAGCCAGACTCCTGAGACAGATGTGTCCACTGTGCAGGGTCCCGGGCGCCTCCCCCAGGATTCGCGGTGACATTCGGGCAGCGTGTGCAAAACAGCTGGCTTTTTCATTCACGTGGACTCAGCCTAGGAAGCTCTTAGGTTAGCACAGAGAAATGAAGGTGAAAACATCGTCCGTTCTGGTCAGCCCAGGGCCCCGCCCAGCCGCAGTGAACCCAATGTCCAGGCTGTGTCTGTCAAACCTCTGTAGTCAGTTCCCAGGAGAGAGAGCATCTGGAAGCCACCTCTGACCCCCCAGCTCACCCCTTCCCAGTCCTCCGTTCTCCAGCTGGCAGGTGGGTGTCTTGGCTCAGCTACCCTGCGAGAAGGGGGGAAATCCAGGCAGCCCTGGCATTGTCTCGCTGGCCCCCTTGTTCATCTGGGTCAGTTTCAACCAGTTCCTTAACGACTCTTCGTGCCACCCAGACAGGGAGCTGACACGCACACTCCTCTGTCTTTTAGCATTTCCTGAAAACACACGGAGTCCTTTTCCCCGCACTGGGTAACCACGTGCCATAGAGGGGAAACCGAGGCACATAGTGAGGTTGTAAAAATATTACCAAAAATTCCCCCTTCCTCACATATACACATACAATATATCACCAAAAATGTTAAACTTCTGTTACAGTTCTGGGTCTTCATAGTGTGAATCAGAATTCACCTTCCGTGACTTAAGTGGGGCTAATGCATTGGGGCACCTGAGACCCTGATTTGTCTCCAGAGGTCAGTTTCTAACCTTGGTCTCACTGGCGTAAGTTTGGAGAAGAAGAATAATTCATAAGAATAGTTTTCAGAGTAACAGCCATGTTAGAACGCCACTAGCCGTCACCTTCAGCCCCCAACTAAAACCCCTCCAACGCATTATTAAGGATCTACAACCTATCCTGAAGGATGACCCAACACTCTCACAAATCTTGGGAGACAGGCCAGTCCTTGCCTACAGACAGCCCCCCAACCTGAAGCAAATACTCACCAACAACCACATACCACACAACAGAACCACCAACCCAGGAACCTATCCTTGCAACAAAGCCCGTTGCCAACTGTGCCCACATGTCTATTCAGGGGACACCATCACAGGGCCTAACAACATCAGCCACACTATCAGAGGCTCGTTCACCTGCACATCCACCAATGTGATATATGCCATCATGTGCCAGCAATGCCCCTCTGCCATTTACATTGGTCAAACTGGACAGTCTCTACGTAAAAGAATAAATGGACACAAATCAGATGTCAAGAATTATAACATTCATAAACCAGTCGGAGAACACTTCAATCTCTCTGGTCACGCAATCACAGACTTGAAGGTCGCTATCTTACAACAAAAAAACTTCAAATCCAGACTCCAGTGAGAAACTGCTGAATTGGAATTCATTTGCAAATTGGATACTATTAATTTAGGCTTAACTAGAGACTGGGAGTGGCTAAGTCATTATGCAAGGTAGCCTATTTCCCCTTGTTTTTTTCTACCTCCCCCCCACCCCCCGACGTTCTGGTTAAACTTGGATTTATGCTGGAAATGGCCCACCTTGATTTTCATACACATTGTAAAGAGAGTGGTCACTTTGGATGGGCTATTACCAGCAGGAGAGTGAGTTTGTGTGTGTGTGGGGGGGAGGGTGAGAAAACCTGGATTTGTGCTGGAAATGGCCCAACTTGATGATCACTTTAGATAAGCTATTACCAGCAGGAGAGTGGGGTGGGAGGAGGTATTGTTTCATGGTCTCTGTGTATATATAATGTCTTCTGCAGTTTCCACAGTATGCATCCGATGAAGTGAGCTGTAGCTCACGAAAGCTCATGCTCAAATAAATTGGTTAGTCTCTAAGGTGCCACAAGTACTCCTTTTCTTTTTAAGAATAGTTTGGAGCACGTGATGGGGATCCAGAGACCTTAGCTTTAATATAGGAGCTGGCCCTGACTTTCTTTGCGACCTCAGCCAAATCACTTAGGCAAAAGTTTTCAAACTCAGGTGCCTAAAGTTAGCCAGCAAAAATCCCTACTAATCAAGGTTGCCAGACTTGTAGGTTTGTTGGGCACCTGCATTTCTCAGTGACCTGTCTGGGAGCCAGGGCTGCCCAGCAATCCTGAAAAACACACCCAGACTAAAACAGAGACGTTAAGACTAAGATTTTCAAACTGCTGAAGGGATTTGGATGCCCAATTTCTCTTCATTTCTACGGGAGTTAGGCATCTAACTTCCTTAAGCACTTGTGAAAATTCCACAAAGCACCTAAATACCTTTAAAAACCTGTCCCTCTGGATACTAGGATTAGATGCTTTTGAAAGTGTGACCCATCTCCTCTCTGTGCTTCAGTTTCGCCAGATGGGGCTGAGGTCTACGGTTGGGCCAGATGAGAGCGAAGTTTGGCACTTTGAAAGCAGCTTTATAGAAGCTAGATGTCCAAATCCCATTGAAATTCAGTCGGATTTAGGTGCCTAATTCCAGCCTAATTATTATTATTAATTTTAGGTCCCCCCATTTGAAAATGTTGGCCACAAATCAATCTTTCTAAAGCTGTTCATTTGGGAAAAGCAGAGGTTGCAATTTTCATTGAGGAGCAGGACGCTTAATGCTAAACAATTCTTTTGAACAGCCACGGATCGGTTTCGCCAGGAGACTCATAGGTTCCCAGCTGTTCCAAGGCCGGAAGGGACCTCTGTGATATAGTCTGTTCTGGGCATAGCACAGGCCAGAGACCCTCACCCACGGACCCCAGCGTGGCGGTGATGGCTGAGCGTGTGTTGGAGGCATTGGACTGGCCCTAGGAACTCCCAGCTCAGTTCCTGGCTTTGCCCCAGACGCCCTGTGTGGCACTGAGCGCATCGCGTAGGTTGATGTTTTCAAACTAAATGTGATGGGAATTGTGTGTCCAAATCACCTGGTCAGGATTGGAAAATATCAACCTTAAACTCTGGCTCCAGCTGAGGATCTGGCCCACAATCAGCCGTCACTCCATTGGAGTCGCTGGGCAGATCCCCAGGTGGTGTGACCCGGCCGTAGCTCCACTGGACTCATCTCATCCCTGCGTGTGCTCAGACACGACAGTGCTCAGAGGCATTTACCTACCTAGATAGACAGTGGGGGCAAAACCTGTCCCCACTGAGATCAAAGGCCAACCTCCCATTGGCCGTCTCACCAGGATTGGGGCCTACGTGCGTTCCCTGCTGGTGACTCAATACAAAGGCAAATCTCAGTGGGTGCCTGGGGCGCTGCGATCCCATCCACAGTCCAAGCGCCCCAACCAGCCCTTGCTGCTCAGGAGTTTTGACTGACAAATGGGAAGCATTTGGAAGCGAACCAGTAAAGAGAAAAGATGGAGAATACAGCAGATCTCCATGAAATTCTGGCTGCTTCATGCGGTCGCCAGAGAGCAGCAAAGGATAAGGAATGAGAGGGAAGCAGCATTATAGGGACTGGACGGGAGGGGATGACTCACTGGTCTCTTCTGGCCTTGGAAACTATGGGACCATCTCATCTTCCCTCGTGTGTAACACAGGCCCTAGCACTGGTCCCATTTTGGGCTGTATTAACAGGAGGGTCGTACGTAAGACGCGGGAGGTAACTGTCCTGCTCTACTCGGCCCTGGCAAGGCCGCAGCTGGAGTACTGTGTCCGGTTCTTGGCACCACACTGAAGGAAAGATGTGGACACATTGGAGAGAGTCCAGAGGAGAGCAGCAAAAATGACCAAAGAGTTAGAAAACCTGACCTGCGAGGAAAGGTTAAAATACTGGGCATGTTTCGCCTTGAGACCAGAAGACTGAGGGGGACCCGACAACAGGCTTCCAATAAGCGAAGGGCTGTTCTGAAGAGGACGGTGATCCATTTTTCTCCATTGCCACTGAAGGGAGGAGAAGCAGCAATGGGCTTAATCTGCAGCAAGGGAGATTCAGGTTAGATATTAGGAAAAACTCTCTTTCAGGGTAATCGAGCTCTGGAACAGGCTTCCAAGGGAGGTTGTGGAATCCCCGTCATTGGAGGTTTTTAAAACCAGGTTGGACAAACACCTGTCAGGGATGGTCTAGGTTTACTCTCGCTGACTCAAAGATTAAAGGATTTATTCCAAGAGGAGGTGTGAAATATACATTTGATAAGTGAAGTTTCTTGCTCAAAACTATTTCTGCTGCAGTAACTGACCAAGATGTTACCCATCATGTATCTACCCCAGGTATTATACCGCACCCAGCACTGTCATGTCTGACTCCCAAGTATTTTTCGAGTTATCCTCATAGCACAACTGGAAGTGGGAATATCATCATCATCCTCATCCCTATTTTTCAAAGGGGAAACTGAGGCACAAAGCAATGAAGAGACTTACCCAAGATCACGCTATGATTCAGTGACAGAGCTGACAATCGAACTCAGCACCCATGTTCCCCAATCCAGGGCATCACTGGGATGCTCTCTGCAGGCCAGTCTTAGATATCGCACCCCATCAATATTTCGAGGACCACACTGTATTAAGTTTATGTATCATTGTGGGCCAGGAATTGTACATAACTCCATAGGAAAGGGCTATACCAGCTCCTCCAGGAACCAAAAATACCAGGGGAGGGGTGAGTAAAGCAAAGCAACTCACCATCTATGTCTACGCTGCACCCTACGCCCGGACTCTGACTCGTGTCTGAGCCCAAGGCCCCCTTCTGCGTGCACGCAGGTCAATCTGACTCAGTGCAGGAAGCACTCAGGGTCCCAGGATGCTGCTCGGGGGATGGGTCAGAGCCCAACTCCCACTGAGACTCGGGTCCAAGCCCTGTCACTGTGCAGTGTGGACGTGGGTCAAGCCGCAGACCCGAGTCAGAAGGTCTGCACAGTGCAGTATGGACATGTTAGCACAGCTAACCCAGACCCAGCATTGTAAACCCAGGCTTCCAATGCAGCGTGGACACTCAAGCACAGGCTTGGAAACACCGAGTCCACAAGCCTCGGTTTACAATGCAGTGTAGACACCCCACCGCAGACTGATCTGCTCCACAGAAGTTCCACGCCCTCATGGGGGTTCGCACACATTGGGTCAAGCTGGCTTTTCCAGAAACGAGGAAACAAAGAAAGGACTTTTGCTCTGAAAGGATGAGCTTGAACTGACTCGGACCCATCGACGGACAGGACCTTCTGGGCTGGCGGAAGCGTTGGAAAGACTCTGACCTGCTGGGGCCCCATAAGACTGACGGGTGACTCCTGCTATGTTCAGTGTGTTTACATCGGTTTCTCTGTGATGCTTTTACCACAGTAGAAGCCAGAAGTCCTGAGTCCCAGTCCCACCTACTCAACCCACTAGGCCACATTTGCCTCCAGGAACCAAAACAGAACCCGGGAACGCCATGGGCCAGTCCCCTGCTCTAGTCGCTAGCATGCCAAGCCCAGCCAGAGCCAAGGAGAGGACCTAGGAGCCAGGACCAGATGGGAACGGATGGGGCATTACAGGCTGGAGGGTTCATACATTAATGGGTGTGCTACAGTACGTGAGGCTGTTTATGGTCACATACGTGTGAGTACAGATGGTCGTATGCTTTTATTTTGTTATTCTGTGTGTGGATTTTCTATCTATCTATCTATCTATCTATCTATTTATCGGCTCAGAAATACAGACTGGGTCTGCTTCAAAGTCCACTGGAGTCAGCTGGAAGTTGGGATATCCAAAGGCGCCGAAGGGAGCTAGGCAATCAGCTGCTACCAACGGAGTTTATCTAAAGACCACTGGAAAGACTCACTCCGGCTGGAGTTTTCAATGGGAGCTGGTTCCCCAGCTGTCTCTGAAAGAGCCTTTCCTCTGACTTCAGTGGGTTTGGAACAGGATAGTAGGTTGGGATTTTCAATTTGCAAAAGCCTCGTAATATGGGCTGAAATACTGTGCCCGTTGGAGTCGAAGACAAAACCGCCTTTGATTTCAATGGACCAGGGTGTCACTGCTGGTATTGAAGTTCCACTATTCACAGCGGGAAGTGAGAATTAAGATCTCTGAATTCCGTCTGGCCTTTGGGGAAATCTCCGTCCCAGGGCAGCATTCCTTCAGGCCTTAAGGCAATTAATCCATTACCTGGTATCTTAATCCTTCCCTGGAGTTGCTGCGCAATGTGGCTGTAAATTGAATTTGCTGAGTTGCCTTCTCAGACACGGAAAGGCTGAAATAGGGACACCACCCAGCACAGAGTCATATGCTGAAAGCTGTTCAAAGGAGGTCAGTGCTGGCTAACATGAAGTGGGAAAACTGTTTGCTTCTTCCGTATGTTCCTGCAGTTTCTTGATAAAAATAGCACTTTCTTTCCAGAGAATTAACCAGCTGAGGTCTTTCATCGTTTGCTTGAGTCCCAGGATGTCCTGAGAAGGGCCCGGTGCTGCCCAGGATGGACACAGCGTGAGCATTAACCATCAAGATGGACGGTCAGGTTTTGAAGCATTTCTTCCTGTGGTAGAGAATTCAGCAGCTGGTGAATGGGGAGGGATTCACAACACGCAGCACGGGGCAAGCTTCCTCCATCTGCTGCCTGATTCCACCTTTCAGCCTTCACCGCGGAATTGCATTTGCCAACACAGCATTGTTCAGCTGGAAAATGACTGACCAGCTCTAGTCTGGACCTAGGCAAAGAGGAAATGAAGAATTAAGCCAATCACTGTGCTCATGTTTGGGTTCAGGATTGTCCAGCGAAGAGAAAACCGCCATTACGACAAAGTGAGGTTGTGTTTGGACAAGCAAAGATCCTGTTGGTCTTGCTGGCTGTTCAGTAGCTGAACTCCGTGCAGATGGGACTAGGTTGACACTGGATGGCTCATGCAGGGTGAGGTCAGTGCAGCCACCTCTGGGGTGGGGGCCGGAGGCTGTTTACAGAGGGACCCCTCAGTCATTTGTAAAAAGCGAAGAGATGTGCGACATTGATGCAGACGATCCCGAGGACTCCCCCACAATGCAGAGAGGAGGCGGCGGCTGTGAGCAGCGTGGGGGTTACTCAACAGTGGGTCAAAGTGGGGTGGAGCCGGGGGGGCAGCCATCGCTCCTCTTCAGCCAGCGAGAGGCAGATGCATCCAAACTGGTGGCAGAGATGGGATCCCAGCTGGGGGTTTGCTCCGGGCTGGGCACAGGCCGCCCAGGTGGGTCTGCACCCAGTGTCCCCTGCTGGCCCTCGGGCTCCCAGTTGGACGCCCAGGGTAGTCTGGGGAGTGGGTGCAGGGATCCTGGAGGGGGCTCAGAGCCCGAAGATGGCAGGGCCAACGCTGCAGCCCAGCAGGGCGTTGGCGGCTTCCAGGCACTCACTCAGCCGGGCCCCTGAAATGAGAGGGGGGCACTGGAGAGACACCAGCCCGGGGAACGAGGGGAGGGCCTGGGGGCAAAGGGAACAGAGCTCACAGCACGTGGGGGACTGGCGTGGGGGTTGGGAAGCTGGGAAGTAAAGGTGCTGGGGGGCGGGTCATGGAAACCCCAGAAGGGTGCTGGGATTGGGATGGGGAGAGGCTGGGGACGGGGGCTCTCGAGGGCTGGGCTGTGGGGCCCTGGGGGGCAGGAATCTCAGGAATGGGGACCCATGGGGCACAGGCTCTCAGAGCCCTGAAGGGGGCTAGGCTATAGGACATGGGGGGCAGGCTCATGGCTCTGGGCCGTGAGGATGGAGGTTCTTGGGGCCCAGTCTCAGGGGCCCCATGGGGCAGGGACTCTCAGGGTCGAGACCTTGGACACTGTCCCTGCCCCCCACCCCCCAGGCACCCTCTCACCTGCTCAGTCCTGCACCTAGACTACAGCCTTGGCCTCCAGCAGCTCGACTCATCACGCTACCCCATGGCCCAGTCGTGCAGCCAGACCATGGCCAGCACCGTGGCCCAGATGCTGGGGGTCACGTCCTGTGGGGGGCAGGATAGAGACAGCCTGAGTCAGCGCCCAGCCTGGCCCCCTCCCCTGACCTCCAGCCCTCACCCAGCCCTCCCCCTTCCCTAGGGACCCCCTACTCCATCCCCCCACCCCGACTCGGAGGGTTCCTATAGCCCCCGCTCCAGCACCGTGGACCCTCTACCCAGATGCCCAGTGCCATGTCCAGGGAGTAGAGAGATGGCCTGAGACAGGGCCCAACTTGGGCGCCTCCATTTGGCCCTGGGCCCCCTCGATCCAATGCTCTGACCCCGTTAGGGGGTTCCCAGCCCCCCAAATCTGGGCCCGTCTCGCCCACTGGGCTCCAGGTTCAGGGGTCCTTTAATTCAGTCACCCTCAGACTCCCCCCCCGAATGGGTCGCCACCAATCTCATCTGGGAGCAGAGAACAGGCCCAATCAATGGCACCTGCCCCAGATCTCTCCCCTCTCCTCTGCACCCCTGCTCACCTCACTGAGTATCCTCCCCCGGCGTCGGTCTTGCTCACCCCCAGCACAGCAGCCAGCCAGGGGTCCAGGTTCCACGAGACGTCGGCATTTTGCAGAGACACCAGCCTCAGCAAGGGAGACTCCTCCGGTGCCCGCTCTGGGGAGAGACACAGGGAGATGGGGCTGGCACAGGGTTGTGGGTACAGAACAGCGACATGGCCTGTCCAGGCTGGGGGACAGACAACAGCCTTAACGGTCACACTCTGTGTGGCCTTAACTCTGTCCCTCCATGGGTGTCCTTAACCTGCTCTTCTGCACCCTTAACCCCACCACAGTCATCCTTAACTCTGCCCCTTCTTGCACCCATGGGATGACAATTAACTTTCAATCCGAGATGTGCACCCAACTCCCTGTGACTGTTCCTGCCCAGGCATTAATTCCACAACCCCACGGTGTTTCTCAAACACAGTCTGACCCCGGGACTATCCCCCACTACAACCTGCGATACAGACCTACGTCCGCAGAGAGACACAAGAGTCTAAAGGGGTAGCGGGGGATGGGATGTTACAGAGTCTATATGATAGTATAGCCATGCATGGGCCAGGGTTACGGGGCAGAATTAAAGTGATCTGGGCTACAGTCACTTTGTATTTCCAGACTCTCCAAATGCAGGTTTTAAGATAACTTTAAAATTTCTGCCTTTCGTGGGTTTCTTCGTTTATAAACCAGAAGGTGCCAAGAAAGACTTTTGCCCCTGAACTCGCCTGTACAAACCTCCAAGCTCAGACCCAGCTTCACAAGGTTTTTTTGCCTGGGAATTTCCCTCTGGGTTTATTTCAGAGAAAACTGCTCAGAGACATTCCTGTTATGAAAAACTACTGATCCCCGCCCCACACACACACCCTGAGCTCACTGACACAAACTCACACCCCAAATTCCACCTTCACAGAGTTTTTTGCCTGGGGGTTTCCTTATTTTTTTAGTCATTTTCTTTCGAGATAATTTGCTTCACAACACTAAAAAAAACAGCCAAGAATTCCCCCTCCCTCAGCGACACAAAGGTTTTTCACCCAGGAATTTCCTTCGTTTTCTATGTCGTTTTTAAAGACTGGCACAGCTCCGTGACCTTCAGGGCACATGGGTCTCTAACCCGATGAAGCGTCACCCTGGCGTTGGCCCACCCCCGGAGTCCTGACTCCCAGCCCCCTTCACCGTTCTGGGGTGCCGTCTCCGGTGGGGCCCCCTGATTGCAGGACGGTCTGCCCTTGTGTTGGGCCCCCCGGCTGAGCTTTGGGAGGCCACGGAGCCAGGACAGGCGCTTGCGAGGGAGGAGATGGCCAGTGCTGGACTTTGGGAGCTGCAGGCATGCGGGGCAGAGGTACTCACGTGCCGCAGCCAAGTCACGGGACAAGCGCCCGAAGACGCTGCGCTGGTTCGGTTCGTCCAGGCGCACTCCGCTCGCCGGCCGCTCGCAGATGGGGGTCTATCGAGACGCAGTCTATCATCTCCGTATAGTCCATGATGAAATCGAAATTTAGCGAGTAGATGGACAGACACAGAGACAGACGGACACGCAAACAGACCCAGAGAAGCAAAGGGAGGGAAGAGAATTCCGCCCCCCCTCCAGACACTTAGAGCCAACGCACCGCTGGGACCCCTCCTCCATACCCCCCAGCCCCTTTCTCCGAGCTGGGACCCCCCCACACCCAGCCCCATCCTCCTCTCCCCGCAGCTCCATCACAGCCAGGATCTCCAGCTCTTGCCCCTTCCCCCCTGGCTGTGACCCCCAGATCCAGTCCACACAGCCCCATTCTTCTCCCACCAGCCAGGACCCCTCCTCCAGCCCCAAGGGATGCAGGGGTGGGTGCTGCACTTCATGGATGAGGGCAGGATGCCGGGGGGCGAGAGGCCCCTACTAGCCAGGTCTGCTCATGACAGCAATGTGCCCGCCCCTCCTGTCCCTGCATCTGTCCGGGACGGTCTGTCTGTCTGACTGGGTCTGTTTCTCTCTCTGCGTCTCTCCGTCCTGTCCCCGTCTGGGTCTGTCGGCTGATTCTCGGTCTCTGTCCCTGTCTGACTCTGGGTCTCCGCATGCCTGTCTACTTCTGTCCGTCTGTCTGGCACAGACCCCTCTCTTCCGGCTGGGGTGGGGGGCGGTGCTACAAACCCGTCTCACCATGCTAGTGCCCCTGCTCTCCCCATACCCCGGAGGTATGGGGATTGGGGTCGCCGTCACCCTGGAGCAGGGAGGGGGCAGCACAGCCCCCGGGAGTCAGGGGGGCAGGGAGAGGGGCAAAGGGACATTACCCCATAAACATGATGCCCCGCGCATGCCCCTTCTGGGTCCCCCCCCCTTACACTGGGATCCCCCTGTGCTGGGATCCCTCCCTGGCGCCAGGTTCCCCCCACCTCCTTGTACCGCCCCCAGTGCCAGGTTCCCCCTCTCACCTGAGTTCCCCCCACATGCTGGGTCCCCCACTGGCACCAGGAGCCCCAGCCCCTTTGGGGGTTACCTGCCAGCGGGACATCCCACCTCACCAGCTGCCCCCGCTCCATGTCCACCCCCACGTAGGTTGTGAGGGAGCAGACGACCCCCGAGCTCAGGCTGGCCTCCAGAGCCCGGCGCCCGTCCCCCTCCGACCCCGCGCCCACGGCCCCCTCCAGCTCCAGCAGCAGCGACTTGGCGGCCAGCCGGTGAACGGGCAGCCTGTGCCAGGGAGAGAGATTCACGGGGTCAGCCCTGGACGCCTGGGTTCCAGCCGCTACGGAGAGGGGAGCAGGGTCTAGCGGGATGGGGGTGGGTGGGTGCCAGGACTCCTGGGTTCTATCCTGGCCCCGGGAAGGGAGTGCGGTCTAGTGGTCACAGAAGGCGGGCTGGTCCCATCCTGTCTCTGTTCTGCTGGGGTGAGGACGTGGGGGGTCAGGACCCAGCTGCCTGGGGTGGGGGATGGGAGCCAGGGGAGCATTGCTGTCACCTGTCTCCATCCTGTGGCTGCAGGGAGAACTGCAGCGTCTCCTTGTAGGTCTGGTCCTGGATGCGGTACTGCAGGGTGATGCCCCCCATGGGAATGTCTGGGGGCTGTGGGGAAAGAAAGGTGGTCAGAGGTGGAATGCAAGGGGGGAGAAGATGCCCTGGGACCCCTCAGACCCAGCTTACAGAACAAAGGGGGCAAATACACCCAATGAACACCAGTTGGGAGGCTGGCTTAGTAAGCCCAATGGCCGTCATTAGGGTCCAGAGATAACAATCCCCATTGAGCTCAGTGGGGCTGGGGTAGCACAGAGACTTCCAGCCCAGTGGCTATCATTAGACGTCAGAATTATCGATCCCCACTGAGGTCTCGTTTACACTACATACTTTGGTAGAATTACATCGCTCAGGGGCATGAAAAATCCACACCCATGAGCAGCATAGTTACACTGACCTTAGCCCCCCGTGCAGACAGTGCTACATCGGCAGGAGAGCTTCTCCCGTCGGCTTAGAGCGTCTTCACCAGACGTGCTACAGCGGTGCAGCTCCACCGATGAAAACTTATAGTGTAGACCTGCCCTGAGATCAATGCAGCCAGGCTGGTACAGAGACCCGCAGCCCAATGGCCATTGTTAGGGGTCAGATTTATCAATTCCAACACAGATCAATGGGGCTGGGGTAACACAGAGAACCCTGGCCCAATGGCCATCGTTAGGGGTCAGAGTTAACAATCCCAACTGAAATCAATGAGGCTAGGGTAGCACAGAGACCTGCAGCCCAATGGCCATCATTAGGGGTTGGAGTGAACTCTCCCCATTCAGAACAATGGGGCTGGGGTAGCACAGGGAGCTCCAGCCAATGGCCATCGTTAGGGGCCAGAGTTATCGCCCAGGAGGGGACTGTGGGGCTCCTGCCTCAGTCACTGACCCTGAGCCCTGGGGGCACCCCAGTTTGGGGGACCTCGCTCTCCCACCTGGGGCTGCCCGCGGAGCTGGGCGTAGACAAGGCACCGCTGCCCAGCAAAGATCACCTCGGGGTCCCAGTGCAGCCCTCCGCCTGGATCCCAGGGGGCAGATCCCAGCTCAGTGAGATCCCGGTCACCGCCAGCTGCAGGGCCCACTTCAGAGACTGAGGCACCTGGCGGGGGACCGGCACAAACATGGTGGGCCAGGACTCCTGGGTCCTGTCCCCAGCTCTGGAGGGGAGTGGGGTCTAGTAGGCTAGAGTGGGGGAGCTGGGAGCCAGGATTGCTGGGTTCTCACCTTGGGCTGCACGCGGTCCTGGCCGGTGATGAACTCGGCGCAGCCCCCGACTACCCGAGCAATGTCTTTGATCAGAGCCGTGGAGGCCCCATCCCCGATGCCGAAGGAGAAGCACCTGGGGCGGGGGGGGGAGGGGGCAGAGACTGGAGGGGGAGGGGCAGAGCTGGTGGGGCCCATCCAGTGCTGGGCGGGGGCAGGGCAGTTGGAGGGGGGCCAGTAGGGCTGGCTGGACTGGGGGGGCTCCCCATGCTGGCGGGGCTGGGAGGCAGGGTGAGGCAAAGGGTTGGGCAGATGCTGGGCACTATGGTGGTGGGGGTCCACATGATGGCAATGCTAATGGGGGCAGGGCTGGGGGGGGTTAGGCACCCCCAGTTACCTGTGGGTCCTCTGCGATGATGTCCTGGGTGTTCTCTACCTCCCCGTCCGTAAACACGAACAGCTGAGCGGGGGAGAGACGCTGTCAGAGCCGGGGACCCCAACCCCCTCAGAGACACCCCCTCCCTGTTGGGAACGGGAGCAGCCCCCTGGAGAGTCTGCCCCACTGACCTTCCCAGAGACCCCCAGCCCCATCCCTCCCCTCCCAGAGATCTCCCCTGAGGGGCTGACAGATGGGGACTGCTGACCTCCCCTATCTCTGTGACCCCCAACCCCGAGGCATGACCCCAACCCATCACCTGTTCACCGGCCCCTGGAGACAAGAACCCACCGACTGCTGTGGGCACTTTTCCAGGAGCTCCCTCCTGACCCCCCCACCAGTGACCTCCCTGCCCCTCCCGGCTGCAGGGCACCCCCCAGAGCTGGGCACAGCACAAAGCGCTGCCCCTCCCAGCTCTATACAGAGGAACCTCCCCTCCCCCCCGGTTGCTACCTGCCACGCCCTGCTCACACCCCCAGGGGCAGTGGCCCCCCATCTGGCCCAGAGCCCCAGGCCCATTCTGAGCAACCCCTTGGCCCCGCTCGGCTGCCCCCCAGGGCCCCCAGCCCCTCTCCGATCCCTTCTCCCAGGGTCTCCCCCTTGAACAGCCTCCGAGGGGAGCGGGGCGGGGGGGAGGGAGGGCTGGCAAGGAGGCGCCTGTAATGGCGTATGGCCCACAGCGACAGCTGGGAGCAAACACCCCATGGGCGGCAGCGGGGCACTGGGAGTGGGGGGGCGCTCAGAGTTACTGCAGAGAATCCTTCCCAGGGGGCTGGCTGGGGGGGTCTCGCACCCATCCTCCGGGCAAGCTGACTCCCACATGTGGGGTGGGGAAGGGATTTTCCCCTGGCTCAGACTGGCAGAGACCCGAGGGGGTTGGTCTCCCTCAGCAGCCTGGGGCACTCACTGGTTTGAACCGGAGCAACTGGGGGGAGTCGCTGTGACCTGACGCCTGTAACTCAGGGTTTGGGGGTGCCGGTGACTCAGCCTGAGGGGTGGGGCTGTCCCCGGGGGGAGCGAGGGGCTGAGCAGTGTCACGGGGGGCGGGGGGGGCGGGCGAGGAGCTGGGGCCTGATGAAATGATCAGGACGGTCCCTTCTGTCCTGAAAGTCTGTGAGTCTGTCCCCGCAGGCCCGCATCCCTCTCTGAACCCCGCCCCCCGTCATTCCTCGGCCCCACAATCACTCTCCAGGCCCGCCCCAGGATGCCCCTCCGGCTGGCCCCGGCACCCCGGTACCTGGCGTGGGTGCCCGTCCCGGCAGGGGCTGCGGTAAACGGCTCGTAGAGGCTCCAAGATCTCGGTGCCCCCCAGGTGAGCCTGGAGCAGCTGGAGGCGCTGCAGGGACTCAGCCTTGGTCTGCTGGGTATTCTCCACGCTCTGCCTGCGGGGGGCGCCGACAGGTCTGGGGCTGGGACAGCCGGAGCCAGGGACACCCTGCCCCCAGCCAGCCCTGCCCCCTCACCCACCGACACTCCTGTCCCCTAACCAGCCCTGCCCCCTAACCAGCCCTGTCCCCAACCCACCGACACCCCCTGCCCCCAACAAACAGACACACCCTGACCCCTAACCAAGAGACACCCTCTGTCAGCTAACCAGCCTTGCCCCCTAACCCAGCCAGCCCCCTCCCTGCCCTTCGGACTCACGGGTAGAACGACTCGAACTCAGACCCAAAGCCATAGATGTTGAAATAACAGCCCAGGGGCAAACTCTTCAACAGCAGGACCAGGGTCTCCTGGGGACAGACAGACGGATGGAGAGTCAGCCCCACGGGCCCAGCCAGCCTGGCTTGCTCCCCCGACATGGCCCCACGGGCCCATCTAGTGCAGCCTCCCGCCTGGCCGTCCCTTGGTGCTGCTGATGCGCTGGCGGGACAGGTCTCTGCGTCCATGGGGCAGGCCGTGCTGCCGGAGCGGCCCAGCAGGAGGACGAACTCCCCGGCTGGCTCTGGGCCGGCACCACCTCGGGCACTCTGGGCAGCAGGGTCATCATCACGGCCGGGTCGCCCATCAGGGAGCCTGCGGGGAGATGGGGGCCAGCCCCCTAATAGGGTGGGCATGGGGTCGAGACGCTGTGAGCCACCCCCTCAGAGCCCCATGACTGTCCCCAGAGACCCACCCCCACTGCTCTGTCCCTCCCCCACCCCCTCTCCCCTTAAATCCCCACCACCCCCATACCCAGCCCCCCAGTGCCTGCTCTCCCATACCCAGTTCTCCCCCATGCCTCCCAAACCTGCAGTGCTCCCCAGTGCCCGCCTGCTCCCAGACACCTCGCCGTGCCAACGCCAGCTCTGCCAAGATCCCCCGCTCCTGTCCTCCCACCCTCGCCTGCCTCCAGATTCCCCCAGCACCCACCTACAGCAGCCCTAGGACTCCCCATTCCCCCATCATCCCCCTCATTGCACCATGCCCCCCCCGATCCTATGTCACCGCTCAGCACCTACCTCACCCTCCCCAGATCCCCACCCCATGGATCCCCCTCTGCGCCCCCGCCCAGGGGTAGTAGGGTTCAGGATCCCCTCCCGCACCTGGCTCGGCTCCGGGCAACCCGGCCTCCAGCACCGCGCTGGGTTTGGGTGGCTCCGTGTAATACACCAGCAGCTCCAACTCCCTGTCCCACGGGGGGGGCTGGGCCAGCGACACCTGGGGGGCGACAGACACACAGTCACCTCCACACGGTTCCAGGGGGGGGCAAGGTCCCGCTGGCTCTCGCGCCCGGCTCGGCACCCCCCAATGGAGACGGGGTGAGGGGCAGACCCTGGGAACGCTGGCTGGGCCCCCCCGGGTTAGGTGGAGAGAAGAGAAGGAAAAACAATCCCAAAGGCCAACGTGGGAACTTGGCTTTTCCTGGTGAAAAATTGCAAAAGTTTGACATTTTGGGGGAGTCTAAATCTTTCCAATTTGGGGGTGACATTTTCCTGGTCCCCTCACCTCCATTTACTTCCACTGAGAAACAAGAAGAGGGAAAATCCCAGACACTAAAGACTTACAGAGCCCAGCAACTGCCAGGGATTTCATCGCCAAACTGGCAGATTTCAGCCTGTCCAGATTTTCCCCAGAGAAATTGGGAAATTCCCCAGATCCGTTGCTGTCACTCGATCCCCCACCCCCTCAATCACCCAAAGAGTCTGGCCCATGCTCTCCCTTTCGGGACCCACCCCTGCCCTACACCACATCTCTCACCCCCTGGGACCTTCCCCCCACCCACAGCCCCGTTCCCTGGAACCCACCCCTCAGCCCAGAACCCTCCCCCTGCCCCACCCCCAGCACCCTCCTCCCAGCAGGGATGGCTGGGACCCAGGTGTCCAGGTGAGCCCTTACCTGGGCAGTGGTTAGGTTCCCGGCTGTATAGCTCAGGGGGGCGAGGGGGCAGTTGGAGAGCACGTGGTCGATGCCGTGGGGCGACTGCAGCATGGCGCTTCGGCTCAGGGTGTAGGGCAGCTCCCCCTGGAGGACCCGTGGGACCTCCTGGGTGATGTTCTCCCCATCCCACCCTGCAGAGAGAGACACAGGGGTGAGGGCCAGGGGGCTGGGAGAATGGGGGGAAGATGGGGGGGTTGAGTTATTGGGGGGGTATTGGGCTTGGATATCAGGGGATTTCGGGATGGCTGGGGTGGGTCATATACCCTGGGACGGGGACTGCAGACCCGGGGGGGGGGGGCACTTACCGCAGGGAACACAGTAGTGGCCTATGGGGCATTATGGGGGCTATATGGGTCTTTCACTGTGGGGTACGTAGAAGGGGCTATGGAGGTTTCAGGGGGTACAGGCTGGGAGGTCACTCACAGTGGGGTGTGTAGCTGGGGTTCTGGGGGCTATGTGGTACAGGGAGATATGCGGGACCTAGGGCACCTAAAGGTCTGGTCTCAACATGGGGCATGTAAAAGGGGTGCAGCATGGCTGGAAGCACACAGCTGGGGTACAGGAGGGTCTCACCATGGGGCGTGTGCGGGGGGGGGCGGGGGTCTGTTGGTGTCACAGTGATGGGGGTAGGGGATCTGTGGGTCTCACCGGAGGGCGCGGAGTGGGGACAGGGGGATCGTGGGTCTCACAGTGGGGCATGTAGCAGAGGCGCAGGGGGATCTGTGGGTCTCACTGTGGGGCGTGTAGCGAGGGTGTAGCATGGTCGGCAGCACGTAGCGGGTGGCCCCGTCCCCGTACAGCTCCTGTGCCTGCCGGGAGAGACAGGGTCACCCCGAGATCCCTGTCCCCCGAGATCCCCTGCCCCCCCCGACCAGCACATCCCTGTACAGCTCATGCACCTGCTGGGAGAGATGGGGTTACCCCGAGATCCCCCCAGCCCGGTCCCCTCCTCTCTCCCCCCCAGGACCCCCACCCCCAGCACCTGTCTCTTCTCCTGGAGCTGGGCCGGGATGCAGGCCCCCCGCAGCCGGGCCTGGAAGGCGTCGACAGCCGCCTCAGCGTCCACGGGGCATTTGAACACGGCCTCCACGGGCCCCGGCTCCTCGTTCCTGCAGAGCAGCTGGCAGCCCACGTCCGCCACAAAGCCTCGGATCAACACCGACACCGACCTGCGGTGCAGGGGCACTGGGGGGAGGGGGACATCAGCCACAGGCCCCCCACGGGCACTGGGGGGAGGAGCCACGTCAGCCATGGGGCCACCCTCCCCCTCACGGCACCGTCCCCCGCAGCCCTGACTCACCCGGCTCCTTGGAGCTGGTCAGGAGGCTGCAACTCATTATCTCGGCTCCGGGGATCTGTGTGAGGAGAAGGTCGGGGGGTGAGATACGGGGTTCCCATGGAAACTGATCGGCACAGGGTGCCCTGACACCCCCACACACACACACACTTGGCGATGGCTCTGAGACCCCAGCCCCACCCCTCTGCTCAGCCAGGTCCTGTGGCAGGGAGTCCCACAGGCCCAAGCTCCTGAGATCAGAGTCATGGCTCTGCCCCAACTGCACCAGCCCCCGCAGGGAGGGGCAGGCAGGGACTGGGGTGCAGCTGGGAGTTGGAGGATGGAGAGAGAAACATAGGGGGATGTATGGGGATGGATGGACAGATGGAAGGAAGGAGAGGTGCAGGGGTCAGACGGACAGATGGAATGAAGGGGGATGGGGGACTCGTGCGTTAGAACGAGGGGGCTGGGAGCCAGGACTGCTGGGTTTTATCCCCAGCCCCTGGGGGGGGGGCCCTGGAACAGTGACAGGGGTTGCAGAGGACTCGGCTCGGTCACTGGGGGGTTGTTAACCCGGCTAGGCCCTTCTCCCCACTGTCGCCCTGCAGAGAAGCAGAGGTTTGTGGAGCAGGCTCCAGCTCCTGGCCGTTCTTGGCAGGGACACGGCCCTGCTATTTACTCAGCTTTCACCCCAGACTGGAGCAGTCGCCATAGACCCCCCCCACCCCAATGGGGGTGAAATGCAGCCCTTGGCCGTGCCCAGGGGCTCCCGGCGTTCTTGCTCCACGCCCCCGAGCCGTTCAGCCTGGGCCTTGGATTTGCTGCCTTACGACGGGGTAAGAGGGCGGCAGCCGGTTGATTTCTCCCGCAGCAGAAATCTGGCTCTGAGGCGCGCAGGGAGTCTCTGCGGAGGAGTGGGGAGCTGAGGGTGGGATGGGGGCGAGGAACGCCAGAGCTGCCGTGAGCGAGAGGGGCTCCCAACCCCACTCTCCGAGCCTCGTTTCTGCTGGCCACCACTCCAGCCCCCTGGAGAATTCCCAGCTGGAAGGTGGGACGGGGAGACTGGGATCACCTTGGGGGCGGCCGGGGGCGGGGGCGGGGAACGTAGGCAGATTTCTAGACAAACCTCCTGCCCGGCTTCACACATGGCCCAGGATGGAGAATCCACCCAAGCCCCCGGGGAGTTGGGCCAGCAGCTAATTCCCCCCCCTCCCCCCCGACAGGTGAGCCTCCCTCCTCGCCTGAATTCATCTGCCTGCAACTCCCAGCCACAGGACAGGCCACGTCCCCCCCGCAGGTATTTACCGCCTCTCTGGGCTGCGCTCCCTAGGCTGGGAAAGGGCTGAGGCCAGGGCAGGGCTCCAGCGGGGCGCGGGGCGGGTCGGTTGGTCCCGGCACTGAACTCTGATGCCTAATTCCCCGCCCGGAGAAAGGGAGTCGGCGTGAAACTTCGGCCGATTCACAGGCGGCGGCTCCTGCTGCAGCAGCTGCTTCTTGGGGGGCGAGGGAGCCGCAGGGCGGGGTGGGCGGGGGTGGGGAGCTCCGACCCCTCATGGGACCCAGCGGACCCCAGGAGCCTGTGGGGAGCAGGTCAGGGCCGGTGCCCCCCGGTGCAAAAGGGGAGAGCTGAGATTTGTGTCGTCACACCGGCCGGGCGCCACGGGGATGGCCCCTGGGAAACCCACGCAGGGAGAAGCGCGGGAAGGGGGGGGTGGATGGGGAGGGGGAGGAGCAGAAACGTTTCGGGGTCACCTCCCTCCAAACACCCCCAAACCCGCCCGGCACGCAGGGCCCCGCAGCCAGGGCGGGGAGACTCTGCAGGGGCGAAGCCCTGAGTCGGGGGATGGGCCCAGACCAGGGGAAGGGGGGCCCTGGACACGCAGGGGAAGGGGGGGCTGGGGCCAGGCCCCCCAGGGGAGGGGGCTCGACTGGGGCCCGATCCGCACCCCCGGTACCTTCTCGCTCAGTCTCTGAGCCAGGCTGGGAGGGAAAGTGTCCCCGCGAGCCCCGCCCCCCGCCAGGGAGCGTCTGCAAACGCCTCACCCCCCACCCAACCCAGCCAGGGAGCGTCTGCAAACGCCTCACCCCCCACCCCACCCAGCCAGGGAGTGTCTGCAAACACCTCACCCCCCACCCCACCCAGCCAGGGAGCGTCTGCAAACGCCTCACCCCCCCACCCCACCCAGCCAGGGAGTGTCTGCAAACACCTCACCCCCCACCCCACCCAGCCAGGGAGCGTCTGCAAACGCCTCACCCCCCACCCCACCCAGCCAGGGAGCGTCTGCAAACGCCTCACCCCCCCCCCCCCGCACCTAACCCAGCCAGGGAGCGTCTGCAAACGCCTCACCCCCCACCCAACCCAGCCAGGGAGCGTCTGCAAACGCCTCACCCCCCACCCCACCCAGCCAGGGAGTGTCTGCAAACACCTCACCCCCCACCCCACCCAGCCAGGGAGCGTCTGCAAACGCCTCACCCCCCACCCCACCCAGCCAGGG
Source organism: Lepidochelys olivacea (assembly GCF_965140295.1). Taxonomy (NCBI): domain Eukaryota; kingdom Metazoa; phylum Chordata; order Testudines; family Cheloniidae; genus Lepidochelys; species Lepidochelys olivacea. Next base: position 38,422,807 of record NC_140424.1, read on the forward strand.
AGCGTCTGCAAACGCCTCACCCCCCACCCAACCCAGCCAGGGAGCGTCTGCAAACGCCTCACCCCACAGCCAGGGAGCATCTGCCAGCTCCCCGTCCCCAGCTTCTATAACCCAGGGACCGTCTGCACAGTTCGCCGCCCGTCCACCCGGGAGCCAGGGACTGTCTGCAAACTCTTCGCTCCACACATCCTGCCATGTCCCCCCATTGAACTGGGGCTGGGGAGGGGGTTCTCCAAACTGCCCCTTGCTCCTTCCTGCCCCTTTATGGTGCAAAAAGCGGGGAGGATTGTGGATGCAAATGTTTCAACTCCAAGATACCCCTTTCCCATCAGGGTATTCACCCCACACTCTCCATCCAGGGGCAGTGGTGAAAGAGGGGGGAGAATCCGTCAGTCGACCATCACACCTTCCTCTCAGTAGCGAGAAGGCATCCGAGAGACATGAGGAAGCTCGGACAGATGTGGGGAAGGCAGGGGGGAGTTTTTCCACCCACTGCGTTTCCTCTGGGGTCTCTGCAGAACCTGCTTTTAATGTCCCGCTGGATGGTGTTGGATCTGCCCCCCCAGCCCTGAGTCCTCTGTGGGTGGGAGCCCAGAGCTGGGGCAGAGAGAGGCCCCCCCCCTCCACACACAGCCCCACACCCAAGGACCTCTGGCCTGGAGGGACTCATTGTAATGGGGAGGTGGGAGGTCAGTCTCCATGGCTCCTCCAGACCTCGCTCTCTCTGCTGAGGCTGCCAATGAGGTAGCGCCCAGGGGGATGGGGGCATCTTCTCCCCTACGGCCTGAGCTGGGACCCACCAAATGGACCCCACAAGCAGGCTTCAGCTAGGGTCGCTCTTCCACCCCCATGGAAGTGGCTCTGGACCGTAGCTGCTGCTGGGGCAGGTTCATAGGAGGCACCTGTGAACGGGGCAGCCTGACCCGCCCAGGGGATGACACAGGGGGCACCCAGGGATCCCCTCTTCCTTGCAATTCCAAACATCACAGTATGAGAGGAGGGGTATCCCCACCCCCCACTCCCTGATACCCCCTCACCCTCGCTGCGAGCCTCTCAGCAAGGACTGCGGGGGACTCCAGCCTGGGGAGAATCTGGAGAGAGAAGAGAAGAGAAGAGAGCTCCAGGGAGGGGATGGGGGTGCAGAGGGATGGAGGGATGCTGGACGGGGGGGATCTCCAGACAGACAGACAGAGGGATGCGGGCCGAGGGAGGTCATTTACCCAGCACAAGCAGAAGGAGAGTTCGTGCCAGCCTGAGCTGGTTGCCCTGGGGTGGGAGCTGGGTTCTCAACTCAGCCACCGCCCCGTCTGGGTGCAGGGAGCGGGACGGGCCCTTCCCCTCTGATGGAGGCAGAGGAAGTCACAGCCTTAGGCGCAGTCACCGCTCAGCTCAGAGGGCCATTACACTTTAAAGTAAGAGGACTGCAGTTACAATGCAATGTGTATCCCTCTTTTGTATTTATATAGGGCTCATGTTGAAGGAGATTTTTGTCCACCCACTCTGTTCCTGTGAGACGCTAGGGCAAATTCTCCAAAGCCAAGTGAGTTACACCAGATGTGAATTTGGTCCAATGTCCCTTTGTAACATCAGTACCCAAGCTTGTATCCCAACTTGATAATCACTCCATAGGAAGGATAAATAAGTCTTTAATTTAAATACTCAGATCCTCAAACCATGAGCCTGAGATTTATATTGCATATTAGACAAAAAGCGCACAATAAAAATCATATCGTATGAGGTGATCAGGTCCCTCATTCACATTAACTGCTGTGTTTCTGGGTCTTGCTATCACTGTACACTGAGTTGAGTATGTTGTGAAATCAGTAACTTGAAATATTCTTTTATCTTGTGAACCATCAAATGATATTTCCCGAATTGTTTCAGGTGGTCCGATGGTCCAGTGAAGCACAATCTAGAAATTCCATTTGAAACATCCATGTTTGCCAAGAGAAACCAAAGCTACCAGTAAAATTCTATTCAAGTATCAGGGGAAAGGAAGGTGTATTAACTGTATGGAGATCACAGTTAACAAAAATTCTCTCTCTCTGTGTCCCCAGACACATCTATCTATCTAATCTAATTTATCGTACTATCTAGGTATTCCAACAATAAATATATTCAGACTAATCAAGTGCATAGTGTCTCACAAAAGTAGAATTCACAGAATAAACTAAATTGGTTAAGAACGATTTGGGGACATAATCTTCCTTGGACATATCACTTTCATAACCTTTAACATTTTGAAACAGCCTCCACCAGGCCCAAAGTGATAGCTATCCACAAAAGCACCACATTTCGGAGGCACTTCACTATTCTAACGCCTGTGAGTGCATGGAAACGTTAGAATTTACACTCATGAAACTCAATGGGCTCAAGATTCAATGGAAACATGGACACTGCTTATGTGAATCAGTGAGTGACCACTTACAATGATCTTTATGTGAATATTAGGTAAATCAGATGGCACAAAATCTTAACCAGTTCCATGTTATTTTATGAAGCGATATTAATTGTACATAGCACATCCTCATGTTTTAAGTACATTTGGTAGACCAATGCTAATCTACTGTAAATTGGCAGTTGAAGGTCTGGCCCTAGACAGCAGGCAAGCCTCAAAGGGTTTGAATGTTGGGTTAAGATAAAATTCTGGACAATGTAGGGTGAAATCCTGGCCTCACTGAAATTAAGTTCTGCATTGACGTCAGTTGGGCAAGGATCTTCTTATGATTTTTAATGTCTGTCTCACAATATTTGTTGTTTTTCTTCAAATCTCAACTGCTTGAATCAACAGATCAGGTTTCATATTTTCTTTTACATAATCATTATCCCTCTCTCTTCGGTAGTTCTTTTCATCCATAGATCACAAAGCACTATATAAAGGAGGTGAGAATCATTATCCCCATTTTACAGATGTGGAAACTGAGGCACAGAGAGAAGCCATTTGTTAGGGGGCTTATTCCTTCACCCACTTACTTCCCTGGTCCTTCTCGCATGAACAGAGAGCAACAATACCCGAAGTCCAAAGGTGCAAACAATTCAATGTTTATTGGGGTGAACTTCCAGCAAGCATGATTCCAGTTTCCTTCCTTAGTGTCCCTCTTCCCAGCTCTGATACCACAGAGCCTTACACCTGTGTCCCTGTTCCCGTTCCTGCCCTTAGCTAAACATGATTCCAATTTCCCCATCCCTGTTCCCATTTCCCCCTGCCCACCCACCCACCCACCCACTCACTTCCTGTTTGACTGCAGACTATGCAGCCCCCTAACACCATTACTTGCCCAAAGTCATCCACCAAGCCAATGGCAGAGCCAGGAATAGAACTAAGAAAAGGAGGACTTGTGGCACCTTAGAGACTAACCAATTTATTTGAGCATAAGCTTTCATGAGCTACAGCTCACTTCATTCTCCTAGTTGCAGTCCAGTCCTCTTGCCACCAGGGCATACTCATGGTTACAGAGAAAAGCATAAAAACACCCTACAGACTCAAAACCCAGACAGCAAATCAAAAGAACCCAACATTTATTATTTAAAGCCAATCTCATGATTTCTAACAACGTGTCCTCTCCTTGCTGGGATGCTCGCAGCGAGGGTGAGGGGGTATCAGGGAGTGGGGGGTGGGGATCCCCATCCTCTCACACTGTGATTTTAAAGGTGAATCAGAACTAAGATTCCGGATTCAGTTTTGACATCATCAAAATTTTGTAAGCTATTCTCACATATTATCAGTCCAAACTGGCAGAATCCTTGTGAAATCAATCTTTCCAAAATTTTGGAATGCCCGTGTACTAAAAACAAAGAAAAAAAAAGCCTACAAAAATACCCATCTGGGTTTTTACCCAGTCTGTAACTGGAACCGGAACTTTATTCTGAATCCCCTTCAAAATCCACTGGGGTCTTGATTTGAGGTTCCTGTGGGTTTACTTTGGTTTGGAAGGGTTAAATTTTTATCAGGAAATCTCAGGAAATCCCAGTTTCGCCAGGCAGAACGTCAACCAACCAACCAAAAAAAAAAAAAAGTCCAAAAAACCAGTTGTCATTAAATAATTATTCTCTGACCCACCTTGTTGTCTGACACGCCACAGTAATTTCCCACAAGTGTGAAAATAGAAATAGACAATATTTTTTTAAAAAATGCTTACAAATAAACCTTGATATTCTCTGTCAAAATTATAAAAAATAAAAATTGAATTCTGCCAAGTCTATCGATATCTCTGTCCTCTCCACAGGCCAGGCTTTAATAGAAATAAATAATTGGCACATGTGCAATTTGTTTCATTTTAAATTAAATACAAAGTAAGAGGATAACAATGCATAAGGGCTGGATTTTGAAAGGTATTTAGGTGCTTAGTGGGGTTTTAAAAAGTATCTAGGCCCTTAAAACTCATAGAAAATCCCATTAGGCACCTAAATACATTTAACAATCTGGCTGTAAATGTTTAAGGATGTGACACACTAAGGACCAGATTGTGAAAGGTATTTAGTCACCTAACTCACTTTGATTTCCATTGGAGTTAGGCATCTGATTACCTTTAGAATTCTGGCCCTCAGGGATTGTTGTTGTTTTTTCAGTACCCTATCAACTTTGGTATATCTTCCATGTGCAGACTCATTTTTCTTTCACCACATTTTCTATGACAGCCAATGACCTCCAGCACATTTTGAAAAACATCGCTTCCCTGAATACGTGTCTCAGGGCTTCTTTTACCTCTGGGTTCCTCAGTGTGTAGATGAAAGGGTTCAACAGGGGTGTGACAATAGTATTCAAGACGGTGACTATTTTGGTCAATTCCAATGAGTTCTGCATGGAAGGGCTGACATGTAGGAAAATGGTCGAACCGTACCAGATAATCACAACTGTGAGATGGGAAGAGCAAGTTAAAAAGGCCCTTCTCCATTCCTTATCTGATGGGATTGTCAGTACAGTGGAGAGGATGTAAATGTAGGAGAGCAGGGTTATGACACAGGAGCCCAGGATGACGATGAAGGAGATGATAAAGGCCACCGGATCAATAAGGTAGGTATCTGTGCAGGAAAGAACTATCCACGGTGCTATATCCCCAGAGAAGTGATTGATGACACTAGGGTACAGAAGGACAACCAGGTGATCAGAAATGCTGGGACACAAATAGCCAGGAAACCACACAACCAAGAGCCAACAGCCAGCTGAGCAGTCAAGGTGCTGTTCAGGATGGAGCTGTAGAGCAAAGGATAGCATATAGCCAAATAGCAGTCGTAGGCCATGACAGCCAAGAGAAAATCTCTGTGCATCCTAGGGAGAAAACAAAATACATCCGTAGGACACGAAGAAGATGGATTTGCTTTGGGACACAAGGTTGGCAAGCGTCTTTGGGATACAAGCTGTGGTCTGCCATACCTCCGGGAAGGAGAAATTGCAGAGAAGGAAGTACATTGGGGTGCGAAGGTGATGGCTGGTTGCCACTAGGACTATGATCGCCACATTTCCTGTGACAAGGAAGAGCACAAAGAGCGAGATCTGCAAATATTAGGTCCCAGGGAATCCCAGGAGAATAAATTCCTTCACACTGGTGTGATAGCCCTTTTCCAGTGCGGTCAGCTGTTTTACCTGCCAAAACAAATGAAGACATGAAATTAAACTGATTAAACACAACCGTGGCTCTGTGGGTTACAGATGATTTTGATGCACAGGAAGAGCAGATAATTAAAAGAGGCAGGAAATAATGGTTTAAGGCTGAAAATATCCTATTGCTATTACATTTCTGGAGCCTTCCTGCTCACAGGGTCAATTTAAGCTTGTCCTAAATTTTCCTGTGGAAACTTTTTTTCCAGTGGAAAGTAGCTTTTGGACCAAAAAGAAACTTTCCGGATAGAAATTCCATTTTCAGGTGTTCCTTGAAAAACACAATTTTTAGTTTTTGTCAATGAAACATGTTTTTTCCACGGTCAGCATCCAAAGCCCAAGATTGATTTTATTTTAATTGATACTTTTGTTGTTTTAAATTGAAAATTTTCAAATACAAAGTTGTTTTCTGGGTGTGTGTGGGGGGTGGGGGTTGTCCTTTTGACAAAACCCTGAAAAATTTCAACAGAAAAAACAACATTTTTCCTGTAAATTCTTCAGGATTCAGGAGCCAAATCATTTTCAAATGAGACCTATGGGTGTTAGGCATTCAGCACAATCTGAAATTCCTTTAGAAGTGAACAAAACCCCATCGTCTCTTTTGAAAATCCCTGCTAAATAGGGTGAGCTTTTCAAAAGTTCTCAGTATAGGCCTATTTCTGCTCCCGAGGAAGGAAGTCAATAGGATTTTTGTCATTGAGAGCAAGCTTAGATCAATACTGAACACATGAGATTTGTACCTGTCAATTTCCTTCCTACAATGCAAGAGGACCTTTAATTCTTTTTGTGCAGAAAGTCTCAGGTTCTAAGCCTGCTGAAGTCCCAGGTTGGAATGGGGATGTTATACAAAGTTGCAGTTCAGAGGACAGCTACTCAATTTTGGAGCATAAATAACCATTTACATCTATAAACCAGCATTCATTTTGGGTGGTTGAAAATGAGTCAGTTGCAACCTCCTTTGACCAATTGAGACTGAGGTGTGCAAGGCCATGCAATGCGCCAATTACAGCAAAGCTCAGGGCCAGAGAGGACCAAAGAACAAAAGGAAGCAATTTTCCTAAAAAAAAAAATAAATAAATAAAAATCAAAAAATGCATCCCTTTTTTAATCAGAATTTTAAATTCTGATGAAGGATTTAATCAAAACTGTGAATTTCAAACATTTTTGACCAGCTGTGCCAGGAGTCTGCAATTCTTCTCCCCGTTTAGTCATTCGAACATACTTCTCAACCAGAACCGTTAATAGAATCCAGGAGCCCTGATTCTCAGCCCCCGCTCTGCTCAAACCACGATCCTAACTCCCCTCAAAGAATGGGAATAGAACCCAAGTGTACTGATTCCTGGTCCTTTGATACAACAGCTATTCTACGCATCCCTAATAGAGCTCAGCACAGAATCCAGGTACCCTCACTCCCACACAACAGACTGCAAGCCCCACAAATACAGCAAAACTGTAATATGCCGAGTTTCTAAAACACCTTCAGAAAAAAATATCAGGTTCCCACTGCTGGCCAAAAGTTTCCTTCACAGATGGATTAATGCTGAGGTCTCAAATTTGAGGCATTCAGAATTAGAAGCCACTTTTGAAAAAGTTGTCCCTACCTTGAAATCTGTCAATGACTTTTACAGTGAATGTTCTGAATTTTTGTTTGATGGCTTGTTTTGGGTGTTCTGATTTTTCATTTTTCATAACCTAAATTTAGTCCCCCTCCCTATTTGGATTTGAATTTGCAAAGGATCGGAAAGGAGTTATGAAATGTAATGGAGTTGGGTGCCTAACTCCCACAGACACCTTTGAAAATCCCAGCCTTAAATATTTTGAATCGAAGTCTAATCAACACGGGCAATCAACAATTATATTTTCTCCCTCTTCAATATAAGCCATTTATTTTGTTATGAATAATATCCTATGAATAACATCTAATGCCCTGATTCTGCAAACAGTTAATACATAAATAAACTTGCATATATAGACATATATAAAATAAAAATGCCTAAATTTACTCACATGAATGATTCCTTTGAAGTCAAGGGTTCCACTCACATGAGTAAAGTGAGGAAAATAAGTAAAATTTTTAAACATTTTTAAACAATGGAACTTACTGCAACTCATCATTCAGCAAATCTTCTCACTGGGCAAACCTTCAGCTGGTGTGAATTATCAATAGACAGGGCTGATGAGAGAGGGAAGGTGGAACAATTGTACTGAGGTCCTGAGCTCAGTGCCCCCGCAAAACCATCTATTTAGGGTGAAAGGGGAGGGGGAAAACATAATTTACCGGGCCTCCAAATTTCTCTCAGCAGACCTGTCAATGGAGCTATGATTATTTAGACCAGCTGAGGATCTGGCTCTTTGTATTCAGTCTCCACTGATGGAGAGAGCAAATTTCCAGAACAGTTAAAACACCTCATTGATAAAATCTACTTGTCTGCCCTTTATCACGATGAAAATGAAGAAAACAGCCGTGATATTCTATTTTCTCCATAAAAAGAAGGACTCATCTCAGCTGAATGGTAGAGTTATTCTTTTCAAGACTTTCCTTGTACCAACGAGACCTTATTGGCTTGCAGGGAACTGTATGCCTTTCACAGTAAATTATGTTAAAAATATGAAATTCCTTTAAAAAATACCTCGTTTGTAAGGTAGTGAACTGTAAGCACTCAGAATCAAGTTGGACACTAAGATGATGATTGATTAGATAGATAGGATACGATTAAAGTTCAAAATGATCTGGACAAACTGGAGAAATGGTCTGAAGTAAATAGGATTAAATTCCATGAGGACAAATGCAAAGTACTTCACTTAGGAAGAAACAATCAGTTGCCCATATACACAATGGGAAATGACTGCCCAGGGAGGAGTACTGTGGAAAGGGATCTTGGGGCCATAGTGGGTCACAAGCTAAACATGAGTCAGTAGCGTAACACTGTTTCAAAACAAAGAGCAAATATCATTCTGGGATGTATTAACAGGAGTGTTGTAAGCAAGACACACCACACGATCCATCGTCTACAGCCAAGCTCTGCGATACAACCGCATTTCCTCCAACCCCTCAGACAGAGACAAACACCTACAAGATCTCTGTCAAGCTTTCTTACAACTACAATACCCACCTGCTGAAGTAAAGAAACAGATTGATAGAGCCAGAAGAGTTCCCAGAAGTCACCTACTACAGGACAGGCCTAACAAAGAAAATAACAGAACGCCACTAGCCGTCACCTTCAGCCCCCAACTAAAACCCCTCCAACGCATTATTAAGGATCTACAACCTATCCTGAAGGATGACCCAACACTCTCACAAATCTTGGGAGACAGGCCAGTCCTTGCCTACAGACAGCCCCCCAACCTGAAGCAAATACTCACCAACAACCACATACCACACAACAGAACCACTAACCCAGGAACTTAACCTTGCAACAAAGCCGTTGCCAATTGTGCCCACATATCTATTCAGGGGACACCATCACAGGGCCTAATAACATCAGCCACACTATCAGAGGCTCGTATACCTGCACATCCACCAATGTGATATATGCCATCATGTGCCAGCAATGCCCCTCTGCCATGTACATTGGTCAAACTGGACAGTCTCTACGTAAAAGAATAAATGGACACAAATCAGATGTCAAGAATTATAACATTCATAAACCAGTCGGAGAACACTTCAATCTCTCTGGTCACGCAATCACAGACATGAAGGTCGCTATCTTAAAACAAAAAAACTTCAAATCCAGACTCCAGCGAGAAACTGCTGAATTGGAATTCATTTGCAAATTGGATACTATTAATTTAGGCTTAAATAGAGACTCGGAGTGGCTAAGTCATTATGCAAGGTAGCCTATTTCCTCTTGTTTTTTCCTACCCACCCCCGATGTTCTGGTTTAACTTGGATTTAAACTTGGAGAGTGGTCAGTTTGGATGAGCTATTACCAGCAGGAGAGTGAGTTTGTGTGTGTATGGGGGTGGGGTGGGGGGATGTGAGAAAACCTGGATTTGTGCTGGAAATGGCCCACCTTAATTATGCACATTGTAGGGAGAATGGTCACTTTGGATGAGCTATTACCAGCAGGATAGTGAGTTTGTGTGTGTGGTTTTTGGGAGGAGGGTGAGAGAACCTGGATTTGTGCAGGAAATGGCCCAACTTTATTATCATGCACATTGTGTAAAGAGTTGTCACTTTGGATGGGCTATCACCAGCAGGAGAGTGAATTTGTGTGAGGGGGTGGAGGGTGAGAAAACCTGGATTTGTGCTGGAAATGGCCCACCTGATGATCACTTTAGATAAGCTATTACCAGCAGGACAGTGGGGTGGGAGGAGGTATTTTTTCATATTCTCTGTGTATAAATAAAGTCTGCTGCAGTTTCCATGGCATGCATCCGATGAAGTGAGCTGTAGCTCACGAAAGCTCATGCTCAAATAAATTGGTTAGTCTCTAAGGTGCCACAAGTACTCCTTTTCTTTTTGAAGACACAAGAAGTAATTCTTCTGCTCTATTCCGCACTGATTAGGCCTCAACTGGCGTATTGTGTCCAATTCTGGGCACCACATTTCAGGAAAGATGTGGACAAATTGGAGAAAGTCCAGAGAAGAACAACAAAAATGATTAAAGGTCTAGAAAACATGACCTATGAGGGAAGACTCGGGGGAGGGGGCGAGGGAAAGAGCTTGTTTAGTCTGGAGACAAGAAGACTGAGGGGGGACGTGATAACAGTTTTCAAGTACATGAAAGGTTGTTACAAGGAGGAGGGAGGTAAATTGTTCTCATTAACCTGTGAAGATAGAACAAGAAGTAAGGGGCTTAAATTGCAACAAGGGCAGTTTAGGTTGGATATTAGGAAAAACTTCTGAATTGTCAGGGTAGTAAAGCACTGGAATAAATTGTCTAGGGAAGTTGTGGAATCTCTATCTTTGGAGATTTTTAAGAGCAGGTTAGACAAACACTGTCAGGGATGGTCTAGATAATACCCTTTAACAAAGTTAAAATAATTTTCTAACCTCAGATCAGGTTAGGTGGTTGCTTCAGATATTGATGGAAAATACAAGGTCTTTGGGAGAGGAAGAGTTATTTTGTAGATTTGCAAACTCCCTTATGATTAGTTCTCCACAGAATGTTTACGTCCTTTCTGAGGTCATATGAAAAAGTCACACATGAGGTACTTTCTGAGGAACAGTTTATGATCCCATGGGTGGCTGAACTTTCTGTTCAGCTCACAGTTGCTATCATGCATTACATTTGTTCTTGTTCACATTTGCTTGTACTAACAGAAGAAACTTCCAGTATGGGCGGACTGTTCCCATAACTGCTTCTGCATGTGGCCTCTTACAGCTCTTTCTGAAGGACGAGCATTTGGTGAGGATTACCATACACTCGAGACTGAGACAATCAGGTTTATTCATTCAAACCTTTCTTTGAACCAAAAGCAAGGCCCTGCACGTTACAATTACCATAAAAGCAATGAATGACAGATATACAGAAAAAGGTATTGCCCAATTACCTTCTCTTGGGGGCTTAGTCGCTCTCGATTTCTCCTATGAGGGTCTGACTAGTCCCTTACACTCTAGCATATTTATACCTTTACACGTTATCTGACCATCCAATCAACATTAAGCATTGTGTCTTACCTAACCCATAGTATATACATGTGCAGGCTTCAGTTTACAAAACGTTGTCTGTCCAGGCTACTTTTATGTCATCGTGTCCCTTTTCCAATTGGTTTATTTACTTGGATCGTACCACTCAAATATAGGGACTTTTCTGTTTTTCACAATACAGGGACTTTTTGGCAATACCTTTTATGTATTCTACTGATTAACTTCCTTTTATCTATGTCCTTCAACACAGTACAAAACACCCTTGTCTTACCCAGCCGCTGTAAGCATTCTTTAAAGAAGTCTCTCAACACGGACGAATTTCGCAAGCAACACTCATGTCAAGCAAAGAGTTGGCTGAAGCCAGTGAGCTTAGCATAAGTATTACCCTGGCCTGTCCACATTTCTTCACCAGACTAGACCCATGTGTAGGACTCTTCCAACACCAGGCACTGGTCACTGTTACAGATGCTTTCCTTAGACTCCAACAACAGGGTGCAAACTGGTAACAAATGCAATGTTGATATTTTTCCACCACAATGTGAGCAAAGACTTACTAATTCATATGATACAGATCATCAACTCACTATATCAGCTGTAGATTTTTATCAACCTATGTCTTTGGTCCTGTGTCCCATGCTGAGATGAGGAATCAAATTCAGTCAGTGCACTACTGAAGACCTCCTTAAGTGATCCTGTGAGGGTTAGGTGTAAGGTAAGTGCTTCTCTGCACAGCATGATTTTCACCCTAAGGCGTACGGAATCTGCCCACCGGCTCTGAACTGGAACAAGTCACAATTTCTGTGTTCTAGCCACCAACACATGTGCTCTCATCTTTGCAGCTCATTTACATTTAGGAGCTCTGACCCATCATTTAGAATGGGGTGTCCATGTTGCCAAGCCTAGCGATGTTATCATGAATCTCTCACGGAGTTGAGGGCCATAAAGTCACAGATCCTGATTCTCTTCTCACATGCATTGCACTATTATGGGGAGTAGCTTCTGCTTTAGGGGCCAGTCCTGCCTCAATTAAGTCCATGCCAAAGTGGACTGGTATTTTCAAATGTGCCTAAAGGAATTTAGGTGCCCAAATCTCATTAATTTAAATTGGAGTTGGAAACCTAACTCCCTTAGTCGCCTTTGAAAATCCCAGCCTAAATCTCTGGAAGGGGAAGGGAGATCAGGTGCATAATTTCAGCAATTATTTTACCCCTGACTTAAATTTTATTCAGTCCTTAGCCCAGCAAATTCCCATTGTAT